>NC_137742.1:55313022-56568022 GCF_963264785.1 Psittacula echo | reverse complement strand
ATTGTTAGTGCACTAGCAAGCAGTCCTGCTCAAGTCTGAGGAACGAATGCAAGCTTCACAAAGTCATAAAGAGCCATATACATCTTCTGTTTTATATATGAGAAATACGGTAGTCATGCTGACAGCTGACTTTTGTGCAGATACCCTCAGCTTCTGAAAACAGGCCCCTACCAGGAGCTGATCGCTGTTACTGGACCAGATAGACAGCTTTTCTCATCTGCAATTCCTTGTGTTTTCTGACAGCTTTTAGTAGGTCAGGTGCCTGATAACAGCAATGTGTTCAGGCTCCCCTTGAAAACAGCAGTGTCCAGTAGAAGCCAAGGATTCACAAATCTGACCGTTACACTTGAAATGAAACAAAATACAAACCATCCTGGCAAAAGCTGTGCTTCTAAAAACATTCAGCAGAATCTTAATAGTAAGAGCTCAGCAGCTGTGCTAGTAAAATGGGCGCATTTTCTAGCAGGTACCAAATTTAGCTCTTACCTCTTCTACTTCAAGCACTGCTTAATGCAGTTGTCATTATGTTGCTTCTAGAGAATAAATGTCAAGTAAGCCAGTTGTTTCATTTAACTTCCACCTAAAGTGCTTCGTGCTATGGCACGGACCAGGGCTGCTGGTGATGCACTTGATCTCCCAGTTCTCTTAGAACTTTACCTTTTGTTTCTTACGGTCTATGTATTAACGGCATGACACTGCTACGGTCTAACAGGTTAAGAATAGCGTGAAGCATAAGAGAAGTGGCTAGGGAGATGGAGAGGATTTGGACTTAGTTCTTTACAGGACTTACATGGTATAAGAGGTAGAAACCAGTGGCACAGCTGTCCATTTTTATCTGCCATTCCTCAGAACCTGTCCATGAATATATAAACTTTTTCTGTTCAAGGAAATGGAATTTAAGCACTATCAGAAAACTGAAAATGCACAGATATACAGGGAATAACCCTGTACAGTTAGGAAACCCCAGAAACTGCAAAATTGCATCCTGAATATAAATTTACTGATAGGCTGGCCTGCTTTTCTCATTTAACTGAGTTAGCTTTTCCAGGCTGTTCATAAATCCCTAGAAATTCAGGGAGCACAGTTTGAAAGCTGAATTAAGAGGCAAAGTACATGAATGTGGCAGCTGGAAGAAGATACTTTGTCCGTTTCCCTTAAACTAAGAAGTTGAAAGCCACCAGTGAAACAGGCTCTGAACTGAATATATTAATTACAGTTATTTCCCCAACTTCTGTCTCACTTCTCCTGTGTATTCATTTTCCTCTGCCACGTAAATCTGAAGGGAGCCTGTTCTCAACATCTGCTGACTTTCACCAGACTGCTCCCTTCTATGCAATGTCATGGGAAAACAGTGCTCTTCCCTGTTGCTATCAAGCAGTAAGGTCAGTATTCAGATCAAGTGGGAGTGGAAAGCAGCTGGGAGAAGAGTTCTGCAAGGTAACAGCTTAATACAGTGACTTAAGGAAAGGAGTTTTGCAAGGAGCTGCCTTTTAGAAAATGACACCGAAGGTTTATGGTTTATGTGACTTTAAAATTATTCAATCTGTATTTGTCTGAATTTACTTTTTTTTTGTGCCACAGATGAAAAAAAAAAAAAGCCAACCAGGATACATTGTTATAGAATTCGATAATGATATGTGTAAAAAATGCTGCATGTTTTCACAGAGGTGAAGCCCTCCAAAATCTTAAATTCTGCTTTCGGTTTGAGCTCTCTTGTGCTTTAGTATAAAATGTGTATCCCTATTTATTAAAAGAAAAAAAAAAAAGGGAAAGAAAAATTACATTAGACAAAGCTGCTGCTGCTAATAATGGCACGAACTATTAACTTTTGCTGTCTGTTCTTGGAATCTCAGAGCTAAATCTGCATTGACTCATTAGAGTTGCTACAGATAATTTTTATTCTAACTCCTTGTGTCACAGTCTTTTGTTAAAATAAGACTAGGGCTCCTGCATGCAAGGTACTGTACACAAATACAGCAAGAGGCAATTTCTACCTTATTGATCTTTAGGTTAAGACAATATCAAAGAAGGGAATCTGTTTTTCTGAGATATGTAACATATCAGTCTGGTTTTGTTGTTGTGAACAACTGGCATTTTATAGTTTGACCATACTGGTAATCCACACAGGTAAATAGAACAGCTTTTGAAAAAAAACCTACTAAATGTGGTATGCTGAAGCAATAGCAGCTCTTTGCAAATTAAAGCAATCTAACCAGGTAAGGAAGAAGAATTCTTGCTCTTGGAGAAGTCTGTCCAGAAGGAGTTATTCCAGAGCATCAGGAATGAGGTATTCCAGCGTGGCTATTGCCAAATAGCTCCTTCTGCCTGAGCTCTCCTATTTAATTTCTATATGCAGTTGTGCCCTTGGGGCTTGCTATGAAACCAGGCATTTCACAGTCACTGGAAGAGCAACGTGCAGATTAAATTAGCTCCTTGAGTATCTGTGATTTGGGTAGGTGTGCTGGGTGCACCCACTCTGGGTGAGCAGCCTTTTGGTTCAGGCATCACAGACAAACCAGCCCTGCCATGTGAACAGTGAGAACGGTGCTAGGCTGTATCTTCTCAGGAACTAAGGAGTCTAGGCCATGTCTTATCAGGACCTAGCAGTATCAGCCCGAGTGGGGACTAGACAAAACTACAACTGCTACAGCTGCACGCACACCAAATGGGGTTGGTCATGAGTCAGCCACTTCAACATACAGATATATTTGTAGCCCCCCCTGAGCCAGTTCCCCCTAAGCAGGGACACTGCTCAAAGTCACTCTTTTGAGATTGAGAGAGACCTTACCCATAACCTGGTATCTATAATGATGTAACACATTTTACATTAGGCCTAAAAGTGTACTTTATGCTAGAGTACTTACATGTCCAGGTAGAGTGTAAGTATTAGAAGTGTAGTAAGTGGCAGACTATTTAACCCCCATCTAATCATTGTTTAAATCATTGCTGAAATCACCAATTAGATCATCATCCAACTACCATTCCATTACAGCTTAATTATCACAGAATCCCAAGGGTTGGAAGGGACCTCAAAAGATCATCTAGTCCAACCCCCCTGCAGAAGCAGGGCAACCTAGAGTACATCACACAGGAACTTGTCCAGCCGGGCCTTGAATATCTCCAGTGTAGGAGACTCCACAACCCCCCTGGGCAACCTGTTCCAGTGCTCTGTCACTCTCACAGTAAAGAAGTTTTTCCTGATGTTCACATGGAACCTCTTATGTTCCAGTTTACACCCATTACCCCTTGTCCTATCACTGGACATCACTGAGAAAACCCTAGCTCCATCATCCTGACACTCACCCTTTACATATTTGTAAACATTGATGAGGTCACCCCTCAGTCTCCTCTTCTCCAAGCTAAAGAGACCCAGCTCCCTCAGCCTCTCCTCATAAGGGAGATGTTCCACTCCCTTAATCATCTTTGTGGCTCTGTGCTGGACTCTTTCAAGCAATTCCCTGTCCTTCTTGAACTGAGGGGCCCAGAACTGGACACAATATTCCAGATGCGGCCTCACCAAGGCAGAGTAGAGGGGGAGGAGAACTGATAATTATTGTTAAATCATTATTAAATCACTGTTTAATTATCCTTCAGTTATTGTTTAATCATCATTTGAATGACATTTAATTATCAATCATGGATTAATTACAATTTGATAATCATTTAATAGTTAATAAAACCTTTTAGTTAACCCTCAGTGATGACTTCTCTTAATAATTATGACAGTAGAGCTGGGGATGTGGGTATATGAAAGGGGGGAGGGGGAAAGAAAAGGCAACTGATGTAGTGATGGCTGCTAACTCAGAAAATGTTGCAGCTTTACTCTTATTTACCACTGTAAAGAACAAAGCAGGGTGATAAGGAAATAGGATATTATTTTTCTGAGCACAGGTCCTTCATAAGAAGGCTGTGAGTTTCCAGTTGGCATAGGTCTATGCAACAATCAAAATGCAATGCAGGACAAGGTGACAACCAGAATATTGTGATTCTAACCTCTGTTTTGAAAGAAAAATTGTTTAGTCATATTGATAAACAGCACTCCTCTTTCAACACCTCCTTTTCTTTTTTATGTCTATTAATATTAAACAACACTACAGATTTTTTTTCTTTGTATTCACCACGTGTGTCTGAGGAATATATGGCCTTCCTCCCCTCCCGCAACAATGTACGATGCAGACTATTTATCCTGCACAGCAATGCATGGTAAGTGGGATGCTCTGGTTCTGGGGGATACTGGCGATCTGTTTGAGCCCCAAGGGAAGAAAATGGGATAAATACAGTAACTGGAAAATATACAGTCTGTTATACAGTATTATAACAGGCATATATATTATAACAGACTGTATAACAGACAATATATTTCCTGTTATACAATTACTGTTGCCCTTGTTGGATAGACAAGAAAGCAGCAGACTTCACACATACACGAGGGTGTTTCTCCTCGTCTCTGTGCTTGCAAAGTGCTTCCTGAACCTGGTAAGCCTTTATGGCAGCCCACTAGTTGTACCTAAAATGACTTTCTCAGCAACTGTGTAAGGGCAAGCCAGCCTACAAACCTGCAATGCACACTGGTATAGTTTCATGTTTTGCTGAACCGCCAGCACAGCTGCAAACTTCCTCCACAGTCTATGATTTTAAATGTCATTGACTTCAGCACTTAGGTTTCTTAGGTGCTCTTCTTTCCTTTTGGGAGAGGTGCCAGGTAGCACAAGGTGACCCTTAAAGCACTGGGATTAATAGCAGTTACCTTAGTGATGATGGTCAAAGAAAAGAGGGCGTTAGGTAGGAAAAGCTGACCCCACCTCCACCCTCTGACCTCCTTGCCAAACAGCAGAGCCAGGGATGGTATTTGCCGTGTGCCCAGTTTGCACATGCAAACTACCCCCTTGCCCGGCCTCTTGACTACAGCAGTTCTGACCATGCTTTTTACCTTCGCTCAGGGCTGCTTTGGGTGGGACCAAGCATAGAGCAGAGGATGGCCGGGTTTTGTTCCCATTTCCTTAAAAACAGTTTAATTCACCTTCCTTAATAACAGAAGGGCCATTTCCTTAGACCCAGCCAGGCTCTGGCCACGCTCTTTTCTGCTTGTCACCACACAGAGCCACATCCTCAGAGCAAGCACAAAACATTCCCTCCTTCGCCGCCGCCTTCCCGCTTTCCACTTCCCCCCTCGCCCTGGTGCCTCAGCTCCAGCAGCCAAGTCCATCCGTTTCTGTGAAAACATGTCCCTATTCCCTGATAAGAAGCCCGTAACTCCGCGTCTCCCCGCGCTTCGCTTCCCTTACTGCTGGGGGAGGCGGCGGGACGAAAGCGCCCCCGGCCCCCAATCCGCGCCCACCCCGAGTCCCGCGGGAGCCGCGAAAGCCAGACCCCCCGGGACAGCCCCAGGCACGACGAGAAATTTACCCTTTCCCGACCAAGAGCCTCGGAGATTTCCTGCCGCCCGCGGGAGGGGACGGCCGGGCCATCGCCAATCCGACCCTCCGCTCCCGCTGCGCATCTTCCCCTTCTGTTTATATTGCCACTCTGCTGGCTGCTCACTTCTCTCCCGCAAATTTTCCTCCTCCTTCTTGGGCGGTGAGGGTGGGATTACAGGCATCGAAGCCTAAACATGTGACTACGCCAGCACAGGAATGCTCGGAAGGAGGGGAAGGGACGCTAACAACAGTGAGAGACCGAAACCTGGGAGTGGGAATGTCTGTGAAAGCAGGCTGAGAAGCAAAGGCGAACTCCATGAGCCCCAGGGGACTCCTGGGGCACAGACAGCAGCGCAGCCGGTGTCCCTGATTCCTGCTGTCTGGCTCCCCAATCCCGCACAGGGAGCCGCGGAGCGCCGCCCCAGGTACTGCTGCCGCCCCTGAAGCTGCACGCAACTTCCCAAGCCTTTCCCGAGACAGGATTTCAAATGCGCTCCACGCATCTGCTAGATGCATTTATCGGCGCCCGCGGCTCCGCCTTTGCGGCACTGCCCCGCCTGGCTCCTTCGGCGTAGCTCCCACCGGCCCGGGTTGGTAGCGGTTTATTCTCTGGGTTCCAGCCCTGCTCCCCACCTTCCAAATCACGATGCCTTTGCGTCGCGGGGTGAACGATAGGCCCTCCCCTCCCCCAGGCTCGCTCAAGGGGAAAGTCGGTGCTTCAGGGTTGTCAGCGGATTGTTTGTACGTCAACCATGATGTGTAGAAATGTTAAGGTTTCTCTGTATTAATCTGTTATGAATTCATTACCGATGTATTCACTGAAATGGGGAGGCTCATCAGCCATACCAAAATTTGTATCAGGCTGTTCAGGATCCAAAAATCTGACCCAAGGGCTCTTCTGACATGTTCATTTCCTCTCCTGTGTTCCATCTGTGTTCTTCCACACATCTATCTTTCAACCCTGTGACTGTAACACTTAATGATACAAATTGGTTTTAACCACAGTTACCTGAAATATGCCTCAGAGAAACTTTTCCGCTTTTCATTATAAGAATTCCTTAGTTTTGTGCCTGCAGCTCCAGAAAAAGTGAATATTTACAGGCTCTGGCATTTCTTACTTCTAGGAAAAATCTGGGGGGAAAAAACCTAAACAGAAGCCCCCCCTTTATGCTATTTCAGTAAAATGCTATGTTCTGTTAAGCACAGCTAGAATTTTGCACAGTCCTGTGATCAGAAGCTTCTAGCATGATGCACGTTTTTAATGTTAACAGATGAATTTCTATTAGTCCCTCTAATAAGCATTAAGAACTAAGGAACTCAGTTATTCATGCCTGTGATCCTTACTTCTTGAAACTCAGCTAAGGCTTCTTATTATAGAAACAATGTGGATGAATGGGGGGAAAAGTCTGAGGAAAATTACTGAGGAAGAGTAACAGTCCTATAATAACACAATCAAGCATCACATTTGTGTTCCAAGAGTGGCTTGCTCTCCCTTAGAAAAGTGAGAAATTCTGGAAGATCCACAGGTTTACCTAGATGCATGTTACCCTCTGAAAATAATAAGGCAGTAGAAGAAAGCATAGTTACTCAGGTGGTTTGCTTTCCAAAATCCTTCTTTGCTGACCACCTCTGCCTCTTTTTCCACTAGTTTTTAATGACAATGATTCATACTGTACCTTCCACTTAAATACTTTCAAGCCTGCAAATACTGATGCACTAGAAACATAATAGATCTTGTACCAGAACAGTGGCAAAAGGACATATGAGAGTACTGAAGGGAGTAAAGAGATTGTACATTCCTGGAACATCTGTTACCATGTTCTTTACAACATTCTGCATTAGATTTGCAGAATTTGTGAGAAAGAATGTTGGTTTTTTTTTTTCCACTTTTGTGTCAGTATGTGTGTGGGAGAGTGACTACTGAGTAGCACCAGCAGAAACACATGTCACATTGCACCCTGTATTACATTTCAGATGGGGTTTCAGACAGCAGAACAATTTGGCAGTAATAAATTCAAAGGAATGGGTCAGAAGGCCTTTTCTTTGGGAGCAAATATTCATGTAATTGAAATTAATGAAGAAACTTTCTGTATAGTCTTCAATGCTCCCACTTCTTTCACTTGCCTGCTTTTCAAGGAACACTTGACTTTCATCCTTAAAAACTTGTCCCTTTTAAACAGCTTTTGTTAAAACCAAAAGACTGAGGAAGAAAAGTCACAAGTGATTTTGGAGCAGTGGCACAGTTTAAACATAAGGGAGACTGATCCAGCTGAAAAAACCACACTTTTTCTTAGGATGGATTATTTCTTAGCTGGATCACCTCACATCTTGAGTTCTCCACACCAAATTACTATGTCAGCACAGCAGGGAGGAGTCTGGAAGGCAGACACAAGCATTTGGGGATAGGACTGCTCATGCAGTAATGTATCTGCAACCTGAAATGCTCAGGAGATAATTACTTCTGAAATTGGTCAGCCTGTACAATAACAGGTCAATACTTTACAATTATAATCAGGAAAAAAATCCTAAGGTAAGAATTGCATCCGAGTTCAGCCCAGCTGTACAGATCCTAATATCTTCTGTTGCTAAAGCAGCCTTACAGTTTGCCGTCCACTGTTAACAGCTTTCACAGCACTGAGCATTTGTGGAAGGGAATTGAGACAATGCATCCCTGTCAAAATATCCTTAGCTCCTGTCATTTCCATTCCCCCTCATAATTCCTTAGCTTTCTCTTCCCAGTTAGTCCTACTGCTTCATGTTTTTACCAGAAGGCAACATTGTGAGGGTGTGCACACATGCTGATTTTGAGCTACATGTGGTGATTATACAGCCAACAAATCAAACAGGCTTGTGTTCAATGTATGTCAAAGACATTTTCTCAGTGGGATGGAGATGTGAGCCTCTGTTTTACAGGAGACTTCCATGAAGTATATACCAGCAAACATATTAGAGACTTACTCCCCTAAGACAGTTGCAATGAAATCTGACAAGTCTGTTCAAAACTTGAGGGACAAAGAAGAAGCTGTGAAAAGCCAGGGGGAAAAGAAAGACAAGAAAAGAGATTAAAGAAGTAGGAAAAGCAAAATTTGTAAACCCAGTGTCCTTAGGAACAAATCCAAAGCGATTGCATACTATAAGGAAGAATGGTATGTTTAGCACATAACCTGTTGTACTAGTATGTGTATAACCCAGTCAGTTGTAAAGGCTGTGCCTCTTCTACAAACACCCTGAGACATTCTCCACTGCAGTGACAGTATTATTCCTTTACATTCAGCTACCAGATGATAACAATAATCTGGTTATTCCCGTACCATGTGCTGTACAATAAGTATCTTCTTGTAGTTATCTGCTGTTCACTTCAAATTCTACCTTTTTAAATTTTTTTCTTGCCTTGTTATATATATATAGGAGAAAATCTGCAGAGTAAAATATGTCCTGCTTACACTCTGCTTTTTAAGAAGCAGCAGGCATTTCTGATGGCTGTTTTGAGTAGGAATGCAAATTGATGGTAAACAAACTACATACAGTGCTTGCTTTTTTTTTTCTTTTAGACTCAGTATTGATCACTGGTGACAAAAAGTGTTGAAAGTCCTTTGTTGTTTACTAGAAATACAGTGAACTCTTATGTCAGGGCTATTGTGTTTAACTTTAGACAATACTAGTGAGATGAAATACAGTTTCCAAAGGAGATGAATTCATGCTAGCGTAGCTGTCTAGGGTATGTTAATGTCTGAAAAGGCTGAAATATTTTCTTTTCATCCTGGTCTGGACATTTGGTTATCTATTAATGACTAAGCTCTCTTCATGTTATTCCCAGGGCTTTTCTCTATACCGCCTACTATAGTACAACTCCATTTCAGACTTTTCAGGCTTACACCAATAACTAATTCACCTTGAAGATGCATTATCAAACACTGTTCCTGTAATCTCTTCTACCTAAGCTGCACACTTGAAGATGACAGAAAAACACTTACTGTAGTCCAGTTCATTTTAGAGAGTATTGCACACAGACACATACGCGAAGTTTTTCTATCATAGAATGGTTAGAATTGGAACGGACCTCAAAGCTCATCTAGTACCATACATCCTGCCATTGGCAGCAACTCCTTCCATTACACCACACTGGTCAAAGTCCCATCCAACCTGGCCTTGAGCACTTACAGGGATGCAGCATCCACAGCTTCTCTGGGCAACCTGTTCCAGTGTCTCAATACTCTCATAGTAAAGAACTTGCTTCTAATGTCTAAATCTAAATCTCCCTCTGTCAACTGAAAGCCATTTTCCCTTGTCCTGTCACTACATGCTCTTGTAAAAAGTCCCTCTCCATATTTCTTGCAGTTCTCCCTTAGCTACTGGAAGGCTACTATAAGGTCTTCCCGGAGCCTTCTCTTCTTCAGGTTGATTAAGCCCAGCTCTCTCAGCCTGTCTCCATAGAAGAGGTGCTCCAGCCCTCTGATCATCTTTGTGGTCTCCTCTGGACTAGCTTGAGCAGATCCACATCCTTGTGTTGGGAGCCCCAGAGCTGGATATAGTACTCCAGGTGGGGTGTCATGAGAGCAGAGCAGAGGGGCAGGATCACCTCCTTCGACCTTCTGGTCATGCTCTTTTTGATGCAGCCCAGTATATAGTTGGCTTTCTGGGCTGCACGCACACAATGCCGGCTTACACTGGGCTTCTTGTCAACCAGCATCCCCAAGTCCTTCACCTCAGGGCTGCTCTCAATCCAGTCTCTGCCCAGTCTGTATTTGTGCTTGGGATAGCCCCAGCCCAGGTGCAGGACCTTGCACTTGGCCTTGTTGAATTTCATGGTGATTTGTTAATTGATGGCAGAATTTCAAAAGATCTGCAAGTATGATCACACTCAGAGAAATGAATGTATCTTAATCAGTTTAGTTGTGTATGCTCTGGTGATGCAACTTTCTACCTGTTCTGCTCCAACATTCTGACTTTTGCAGACTACAAACCAGGTATTTCAAAGACAGGGACATTTTGATTTAGAAATAATGTCAAGTGGCTCCCCAAATGATACGTTGAAATATATTTGCTCTCAGTTACTTGCTCTGTGTTGCAAAATAGAACAGTCTGTAACACTGTACTTTCTGCAGATGGTAAAAAAAAAGGACGGGGGTAAAGAGGCAAACCACAAGATTTCCAAACTGAGGGTTCTGACAGTAATTAACCCTTTATCCCTCAGGGACTGCTGCAAAGCTTTTTTTTTTTTTTTTTTTTTTTTTAACCCTTGAAGGATAGAATAAAGTTTTGTATAGTAACTGGGCACATTTCACTAACAAATTATGTGCCTATGTGAGAAGCACAGAGCATTAGTAATTGCTCTCTTTCGCTGCAAATTTTAAGTGTGCACTTCTGGAACTAAAGGTTTGCTACTGGCATGAGAGAAACGGCTTGTCTAGCTGGAAGGTTTGGGTACCACTCATATGAGGTTTTAATTACACAAAGACTCTCAGGAAAATTATATCAACTGATGACTATTTTAAAACTGCTTCAAAACTCTAAGGAACAGCACTATTTCAAATTTAAGAGATTTTAATTCGGTTTATCTGAATGGTCTTTGGAAGTGAAGGGGACAAAATAAATGTTAACCTTCATTCATTCTATATAGTAGTGTCTGTACAGGATGAAACATGGTGATTAAAATATTTGACTCTTAGCTCCTATTTTTAATTAATTCAGGTTAGTTTTTTTAATGTTTAAGTTTAGGTAAGTCCTGGGATGCCAGCTGGGGGCACTGACCTTATTTGAAGAGGGACATAAAAATCCCTGACTAGTCCATGATCTAGAAGGATAGAGAACCTCCTATTACTAGAGCTACACTGGCTAGTATAAAGATGCAAGGGATACTGGAAGGCTGCTATGAGGTCGCCACACAGCCTTCTCCAGGCCGAGCAGCCCCAACTTTCTCAGCCAGTCTTGGTACGGGAAGTGCTCCAGCCCCCTTTTTATCCTTGTGGCCCTCCTCTGGACTTGCTCCAACAGCTCCATGTCCTTCTTATGTTGAGGACACCAGAACTGCACATAGTACTCCCAAGTGGGGTCTCATGAGAGCAGAGTAGAGGGGCAGGATCTTGACCTGCTGGTCACGCTCCTTTTGATGCAGCCAAGCATATGGTTGGTTCCTGGGCTGCAAGCACACACTGAAGCTGGCTCATGTTAAGTTTCTCACTGACCAACACCCCCAAGCCCTTCTTCACAGGGCTGCTCTGAATCACTTCTCTGCCCAACCTGTAGCTGTGCTTGGGATTGCCCCAACCCAGGTGTAGGACCTTGCACTTCGCATTGTTGAACTTCATGAGTTTTGCGTTGGCCCACCTCTCAAGCATATAATTTTTATCTCCTTTCCCAGATGTGCATTGAAAGTATCCTAGTATGCTGTAATATTAACTTAGGTGAGCAATAATTAACTAGTTTTAGTTTCTAAAAAAGTAGTACAGTTTCTTTTTGCAGTAAAGCAAGAACCCACTTAGTCCAAGCACATTGGCTACAGTTCTGTGTATGTTCATTTTCTTTAATCAGCGTGTCTCCCAAGAAAATTATACCATCTTAAATAATACAGCAATTACTGGGTAGATCAGGGATGCTGTAGAATGATGTATTTCTGTGTGATGTGATATATGCACTGCACTGCATACATCACTATGTATTGTCTCAGAACCCTGATGTTATTAAATACAGTTCCACTGGTGTCCCTAATAAATGTGTACCTAGCACGGCACACTGCAGCATCACCTTTTCATTCCATTTCATGCCCACAGCAACAATATCACCTACATCTTTGAGAAAAAACCAAAACTATCCTATTTCTACAGCACATCCTTAGCCACAATGAGTAAAGACAAAAAAACTAGAATAAACCTTTGAGAAACAAATTTTGAGCAAGGATTGAAGCTTTGCACTTCAAAGGTCAGATTTAAAGATTATTTTTCTTATTGCTTCAGTACTTTAGTAACTGAAAGTGTGTCTTGAAATGATCAGCCAATGAGAAAGGGCTATCTTTTAATGTACTAGTGTTTCTATTTTTGCCTCAAAGCACCATGATCAAAATAACAGAATAAGGTATAATTGACTTGGAGCCTGTAGCCAGTATGTGAGGAAAGTAAGGGGGCTAAGGAAATTCAGCCTAAGCCCTTTATCCTGTTCGTTTATTTATTATTGTTGTTTTTCCAAGGGAAGAGTTACATTCACTTTGAAGCCAAAGACTCACATAAACATATGACAGGATCTGGCCCTTTAATTTGGAAGTATGTTCTAATAAAATCTTTCTTTTCTTTTCTCTTTTCTCCTTTATTTTCTATTTTTTTGCTTTGGTGTTTTTTTTTTTTTGTTTTTTTTTTTTTTTTTTTTTTTTTTTGTTCAAGACTTTTTCTACCTTTCCTGTCGACTACATGATCTGATCTAGTAGGCTCTGACGTTATGTGCAAGCTACCACAGGACACACTAAGGGCTGTGTTCCATACCTGCCCTTGTATGGTAGCTGGCACTGGGTTATCATGGAGTGACTGCAGTGATTCCAGTTTACAGCCTTGCAAATTAAAGGCTGACTTGTGTGCCAACACTAAAAGGTATTTTTTTCCACAGAATTAGTTATGGCAAGGGCTTTGCTCCATTTAATTTTGGGTGTTGTTAGCTCTTTTAGTCTGCGGTGAGTGTTGTGGGTACTATTTTGCTTTGCCCATCTGCAGTGCTTACCTGAAGGTGGCAGTAAGTTGGGAATAAGTTTTTCTGGCTTATTATTTGAGGCTAGCTGCCTCTTGTGAGGTGAAAGGCTGCAGGTCCAGTTGTCCGACCTCTTTCCTTGTGTATGCAACTTGCAATCCCCTTCTCCATCTGCAGCATCAGGAGCTGAGTGGCCAAAGCTCTTCCGCTGCTGTCTTTGGGATAAATCTGTGTTCTGGTATTTCATCAGTGGATTCCAGAGAACGTAAGGTTTCTGGCAAAAGAGGATTTCTCTTTGGCCTAGAGCCTAGAGCCTTCTATTAGCTATAAGCTGAGAGCATGTTTCACTAACAGGTTTTAACACACCATCTCCTGTATGTCTCTCTTGAAAGCAGCTATGTGGGAAGCTACATAGGTATTTTGAAGCAGAGCTATTTTTTTTTTAGCACTACAATCTAGCTAGCTGCAAGAACTGCCCCTTTTAAAATGAGTATAAAGCAAAGGCAGGGAAAACACAAGGACTGAAAGCTATGCTGACTTAAAGACATTCTTGATTCAACAGAAAAGCTCCTCTGGTTTCAGTTTGGTCAAGGACCTTCTGAACAGAGAATCAATGACTTACCAATCGTTTCTTTCTTAGTTAAGGAAATGCTGTAGGCAGAAAATACATTAGTTTTCTTTTTAATTTTATTTTTTTTAATTGACTAGGAGAGGTTTGAATGCAACATTAAAAAACGTCTCCCAAAGTACTCACCTTGCCAGTTCTGTTAGGTGACGTGTATTTTATCCTACCCTACTATGTACACACAGACTTCAACCAGTCTGCTCAATTTCCCCATTCCAGCTGCTCTTACACTTGCTCCCAAAGCTGCAGCAGCTCACTGTCTTGCCACGCTTGTTCTTGCAGCTACAGGTGAAAAAAATATGGTAATAAAGGAATCATAGGGGTACCTTTATTTTCACTTCAGTAACTCAAATGTCCATTTGGCCTGAGTCTCGTAATTTATTACTAGGCTAGACTATTACTCTTGGGTGTAGTGGCCCATTACATTGTGATTGAAGTGTGAGCATTGTACCTTTTTCAGGCATTTCCCAGTGGAGACTCCAGTCCCAGACTGGAGACTGCCGTGGAGCTGGGAGAACACCAGCACCTGCACAAAAAAAGCTTGCAGCTACAAGAAATACTTTATATTTTCATATATATACATTCATGTATTTATATACTTTGTATCTTCAAGTCAGCACAGCTTTCAGTCTTTTGTGTTTTTCCCTGCCTTTGCTTTATGCTTGTTTTTTCTCCCCTGTATATGTTTTCTGAGGTGATGATCCCATGCAGACTAGCTTTACATCATCACAGCAAAACTGTAACTGAAATGGGCAATCAACCTTTTATTTAATTTTGTGTCTGTCTTTTATCTCTACATACATTGGCATTTCCCCCCCAGGGAATGAAAAATCTGTTTCCTGCGAAGAACCCTTCTACTCTTGTACATTCTCTTCCATATCTATCTTAATCACAATGCTTTAGGAAAATATTCAAACTGGTCTTCGAACTGCTCTTTTATACACTGCACATCACATAGTGTTTGGGTCTGCCCTAAATGGGGTATAGACACTTTTAACTGATAAATAAAGTGAGAGCCAAGTCAGTCTGATGGTGTTTGTAGGTGTTTTCAATTTTTTTTTCTACAAAAAGGGCCAGAGATGAACATACTAAAGCTAAACAAGTAAAACTTTGCCTAAACCTTGCAGGATGTGAAATACTACACTAGGGCCAGGAGGAGTCTGTGACGAGCCGCCATTGCTCCCGCCCAGACCGCCATCTTCTGTTCGGGTGAGGGCGCTGGCGTCAGGCGGCCCCGCGGCACCATGGCAATGGCGGCCATGTCGAGCGCGGGCAACCGGCAGAGCGCCAGCGTCCATGGCCAGTGAGGGCGAAATGGCCGCCGGAAGGGGCGGCACCCGACGGCGCTGGCCGAGGGGCGGTGCTGCATGCCTCTCGCTCGGCCACACACGCGATTGGATGGTCGCCTGCGTCGGAGACTTCCGGTGCGCCGGAGGGAGGCAGTGACCACGGCGGGATCTGTTTTGTTAATGGTGGCGGGGGCCGGGCGGTGTCTGTGGAGAGTCGGGCTGGTAGGCGAGGGTGCGGGGACGGAGGGTCTCTGCAGCGAAGGCGCTGTACCCTCGCGAAGGAAGGGATGGGCCTAAGGGACGGTATGTGCGGGGCTGTCGTGGGGTACAGCGGTCGGTGTAGAGCTGCTCAAAGGCAGCGACGGGTGCGGGGTGTCGGCTCCGGAGGCAGTGTCGGAGCTCTGCGAGGTGCTGGAGGGGTGTGCGGCGGTGGGTGCTGGCCATGGGGGAGGGCCCTGGATGTGCGTGGGATCAGTGGCAGGAACGTGTGGGGCAGACAGAAACAGTGTGGGGAGACGTCCCTGGGGGTTGGTGGGCATAGGCGCAGGGGAATCCTACACGTGTTGGGAAGCCAGTGGGCCTCGAAGAAGTTTGCTTTCTGCAGGTGTTTGAAGGTAGTCAGACTAGATGACTTTTTGCCAGTGGAAGGTGTGGGCAGTGCCAAGTGGAGATGTATTTTGGTTTACATATACGAGGGTGTTAACTCCAAGAAGGGGATTAAGATGAAGTTGAGACTGTGCTGTGGGAAGACAGTCAATCTTTGCTGAGTGAGTGTATCAGTTTGGGAAGAGAAGAATGTGCATAGCCTAGGACTGAGGGTAAGGTTGAGTTCCTAAAGAAAAGAGAGGGTCTCTGGTAATGGAAAGTTGGTCAGGTCTTGGTGTACAATATGGGAGGATCTGAGTAGTGGAGAGAAGGGGAAGTCTCGCTGTGAAGGATGTTGGTGTCAGGAGGCAATGGAAGAAATATTTTGTCCATGGCCAAAAAATCTGACAATAGTGTCTAGTGGCTCCCTGGACTGATAGGCAGCAGATGTTTATAGTAACAGCTATTCCATCCACTCCCTCCAGTGGCGTAGTGATTCTAGGCCAAACCAGTGCAAACTGAATTGTGTTGCTAAAAGGAGGACAATAGTTAAGTGGAAGTTTTGTTTGCTTTTAATTTTGAGATGTATTAAATATTTACGTTAAAAGACAGGTTATAGGAACACTATTACGTGGTACTTAAGTAACTTGTTTAGAATTAATCTATATATTGTTGTGCATATGTGAAGGGCAAGGCAAAGCTAAAATGTTTGTTAAGTTTTAAGATATGGCAAAACAGCATAGCAGCTTAATCCTAAAAATAGAGCAGCTTTATTACTTTCAGTAGAACTGCTCAAGTAAAGCTAATACATAAAAACTGTCAGGTTCAGTTTGTAATCCTTAGTTTAACTGTAAATGCCATTGTATCATGTAATAACAATACAGATCTTATTTTATGGTCTGCATTTCACTTGCTTCTGGGTTCCATGTAGTTTAGAGGGAGAGAGAGATCTGTGAATTGAGTTGGCACAGCATCAGTGAATGTGGGAGAAGAATGCTGCTTACATCTAATGGAGATCTGCTTGGTTTTGTATTCTGTCACTAGCTGATATATTTGTTTTGAAAACCCTATAAGGAGATATTTGTTACTTTGCTAAGAAATATTTTAGAGAACCACAAGAAATACTGTTCAAACATAAGAAAAACCTGGTTTAATGCTAAGGATCATCAAGTACTGGGAGAGGTTACCCAGAGACATTGCTGAGTTTCTTTCTTTGGAGATACTCAGAAGCTGTCTGGACAAGGCCCTTGGCAGCCTGCACTGGTTGACCCTACTGTATTCAAGAGCACTGAGGAAGAGATCTCCAAGACATCCCTTCCAGTTTCAGCTGTTCTGTAATTCTGTAGCTAGTAGTCCAGAGGTTTTCAGACTTCATTAACTTGGGGATAAATACTCTTCAAACATGTCTGTGTCTCTCTTCATACAAAGGAAAACCCTAAAAATAGATTCAAACCTTGGCTTGGAATTGGTGTTCACTTCCACAGGATTTTTAAGTTTTCTGTGTAAACTCTTCCAGGGCTTATCTTCAAGGTGTTGCTGCCTTTGGCTTTAACTGACTTTGAATGCTGAATAATAAGAACAATTTTGTCGTTATGAACTGAACTTGTGCAATATATACATAGGCTCAGTTGCTTGCTAAAGTTTAACCCAGACAATTTTTGTTAATACAGAGAGAGATCAAAAACCCAGAGACTGAACCTGCATGAAGATTTTTTTTCCAAAGAGTGCGATAAGGTACAGTGTTTCCATTTTGACATTATAGAGCAGTGGGATTTTTTTTCCCATTGATTTACTGTTTGCAGTGCTAATCCTAGTGGTGTCTTGTAAGACTTAATGTTTGCCCAGTATTTTCTGAAACTTTTTAAGTCCTATGGTCTGCACTGTGTTGGCATCTTGTTACCGTGACGGATTGACTGTGGTAAAACCCCTAAACTAGATTGATTGTGTGGGTGTATGTTTGGTGGATTTTTTTAAGAGTGTTCTTTAATATTCAGAGGAACTTGGAGAAGACAGGAGTCTATATGCTTTGGCCACCATGTCTGGAGTTGGCAGTAAACGGGCAGCTGGAGAGCCTGGTCCTTCTGCACCTCCAGAAAAGAAGGCAGGGGTTGAAGATTCAGGGACCACTGTGGAGACCATAAAGCTTGGTGGTGTTTCTTCAACGGTATGTCTTTCTCACACACCCCTACTCAACCTCTCACATTTTTTCAGCTGGAAACAAAAATAGCTCTCTGCCTTCTGAATGAGTCTTGAGATCCGGCTTGTGTGCAGTGTACTCTGACATGTGCCTCTCTACAGGAGGAAATGGATATCCGGGCCCTACAGACCAAGAACCGGAAACTAGCAGAGATGCTGGACCAGAGGCAAGCCATTGAAGATGAGCTACGGGAGCACATTGAGAAGCTGGAGCGTCGGCAGGCCACTGATGATGCCTCTTTGCTGATTATCAATCGATACTGGAATCAGGTTAGTAACATGCTTTATTATTTTGTATACACTGTTCTCTTGCCTCTTTTTCTGTTCCACTGCACTCCTTTTTTTTACATCTGTTCTTTGTCTTGTCTGTCCCATCATTCAGTTTGATGAAAATATCCGCATCATCCTTAAACGCTTCGACCTTGACCAAGGTCTTGGAGACCTTTTGTCTGAAAGAAAAGCACTGGTGGTACCAGAACCTGAACCAGACTCTGACAGTAATCAGGAGCGCAAAGATGAGAGGGAACGAGGTGAGGCACCTGACTGGGGACAGTGGAAAAGGTGGATTTCAGTGGTGGACGATGTTTGTGTCCCTTTCTAAAAGGTGACATAGGCTCTCTGATTGTGAAGACTAGTGATATGCTGCCTGGCAGAGCACATTTACATTTTTGCACTTCTTTCTGTTCCCAGGTGAAGGACTTGAGCCGGCATTTTCCTTCCTAGCCACTCTAGCCAGCAGCACCAGTGAGGAGATTGAATCTCAGCTGCAGGAGCGTGTAGAGTCTTCCCGCCGTGCTGTTGCCCAGATTGTGACAATGTATGACAAACTGCAGGAGAAAGTGGATGCGTTGTCCCAAAAGGTGAACAGTGGAGGTATGTCCAAGGTGACTGATCCCCCTTCAAGAATCCTCAGCTACCCCCAGCTTAAACATGATTCTGCATTGTAAGCGTTAAGGCATTGTCCTCTTCTTAGCTGAGATAGGGTTAATTTTCTTCCTAGTAGCTGGCATTCTGACTTTCGTCTGAGAACAATGCTCCTAACACACCAGTGTTTTAGTTGTTGCTCAATAGTTCTTACCCTGATCAAGGACTTTTCAGTTTCATGCTGTGTGAGGAGGGGCACAGGAAGCCAGGAGGGAGCAGAGACAGGACACCTGACCCAAACTACCAGAGGGTTATTCCATACCATGGCACGTCATGCCCAGTATATAAGCTGGGAGGAGTCACCTGGAAGGGCAGGTTGCTGCTCTGGTCAGGCTGGGTGTCAACTGGTGGGTGGTGAGCAGTTGGTTTGTGCATTACTTGGGTTTATTTTTTTTCCTTTCCCCTTTTTAGTTTTATGTTCTCTCCCCTTGTTATTTCCTTTATGGTTATTATTAGTAGCAGTATTTTAACTTATTTCAATAATTAAAGTTTTTTTATCTTCACCTTTGAGTTTTACTGTTTTTCTAGTTTTCCTCCCCATCCCACTGGTTGTGAGGAGAAGTGAATGAGTGGCGGTGTGGTACTTATTTATCAGCCGGGGTTAAACCATGACAGACATAGTCCTTCTCATGCTTATTTCTATTCCAAAATAAATTGGGTTAGCTTTCCAAACTGTCAATAACCAAAACCTCTAACAAAGATTAGTACTGCATGCTAAAAATGTGTTATAGCTGCCTCTAAATGTGAATGGTGAGATCTCTGTTGGGCTAAGGAAAGGCTTGTTCCTGCCAGTAGTATGTTCATGCACCTGAGAAGATTACAGTTGAATCAGTTAGCTGTCCTCAGCCACTGCAAAAAAGTAGTGAAATCAGTATTGCAAACTGATGTTGGACTCCTTCTCACTTTCAGTTTAGTAAAAGGTGTAGGGATAACGAGCTCCTCAGTTACAGCTGAGTTTTGAGCAAAATAGTAGCCATCTGATGTCTTGGTATGCCCAGTATAGTTGTCAGTTTTGAATACAAAAGAGCTCTGCAGAAGAAAGCCAGGTGCCCAGCTTCTGAAAATTAATGTAGCAGGTTTGATTTACACTTAGATGACTCTCTGAAAAACTTAAGCTCAGATTTTTAATCTGTTGAAGGAAAATTTAGGTGGGATATCAGGTCATCCTTCTTGGTTTATCTTCCATCCAGAGTCTTCTATATGCTTTGATCAAGGAGCTCTGGAAAGTCTAGTGTTGGTGTACTGGAGCATTACTGTCCTTAGTTGGTAGTCTTGAACTCTGTAGTAGCATTGGCATTAGTGCAATATGAGCCTGTACTCAGTTGCTGTAATTCCTTACTGTGAGGGTGGTGAGACACTGGCACAAGTTGGCCAGAGAAGTTGTGGCTGTCCCATCCCTGGCAATGTTCAAGGCCAGATTGGATGGGGCTTTGAGCAACCTGGTGCAGTGGAAAGTGCCCCTGCCTGTGACAGGGGGTAGGAGCTAAATGATCTTTAAGGTAATCCAATGATCCAGATGATCCAATTCAAACCATTTGTGAATTGTCACCTGGTACGTTAGCTCAAGCCACTTGTTGTAGCAGGCTTACGCATGAATTTGATCTGCATTAGGGTATCACTTGGTTGCAAGGGCATGTTCTGTGTGGCTGTTACTGACACAATTGGAATGGTGTCTGACATCAGGGGACGGTAACTGACAAACAGAAATCTGTAGTATGTTAAACTGCAGAGCGTTTTGCTTCGTGAATGCAAGTCAAAGCTCTGGAGATTAGATGAGATCCGTCTGCTGGAGAGATTTAGTAAACAGAAGTTAACCTCAAAAATTTCCTTTCTCTTTGTTTGCTTTTCTTTCTTTGCTGCTTAAGAATTAAACCCAAATTTTCTTGGTTTTTGTTAATTTCCTTTTCTTTATGCATCTTTCAGATATTACATTGATGGAAGAAGCAGTCCTGGAGCTTAATACCTACCTATCACATGAAAATGGACGGCTGCAGGAACTAGCTGATATTCTTCAGGAGAAGCATCGCATAATGTCTCAGGAGGTATAAAAAGAAGAGAGAAAGAAGTTTGCTTTGGGGTCCTGCTTAGAATAATTTGTGGTTACCATAGTTTGAAAAGCATGTATTGCCTTGAAGAGGGACAGAAGCAACACAGTTTGAAAGTTACCTTCTGAATGAAGCTTATGGAAAGGGTGGGTGGTGTGGAGAACTGCACATAGATTTTTCTGTACAATTTAAATCGATATGCTTGTTACATCACTGAATGAAAGAGCATAATCATATTGGTGAGTTGAATGAATGTGATTTCAAAAGAAAATAGCAGAAGGAAGTGGTAAGGTGATGCTAGGGTGGTTGTGTAACATCTGAGACATTTGATGTTATATCCCTGTCATTTCAAATTCCTTGATTTCTCCACATCATATGTGAAAGCATAGTGACATTAATTGCAAGATGATCCCAGTCATTAAGGGCTTCACATTATTGCCAGTATTTGTTTCACAGGTTTAGTCCTTTTAAAAATTGTGTTAATGCTGGCCTTCCTTAGTGTTAAAGCACCATGTACTTCAGTAGTGTGTAGAGTAGATGAACATACGGATTGAAAAGATTAAAAAAAAAAAAGCCTTTGAATAAGCTTTGAAGTGGTTCCCTCTCTAGGCTGTCAGATACTACCAGCTTGTTGCTCTTTCTCCATTTTCAGTTTTATTTTCAGTCATATTTTCATTACTGTGTTGCAATTCAGGTGGTGTAAAATTCGGGACAGTTCATTGAGTAGTCTGTTGCCAGAGCAAAAGATGGGTGGAAAGCATATGAATCCAGGGTATTCATGATAAAAAAAATTAATACTGAGCAGTCTCAGAAAATGCTTCTAACAGAATTACTGTGTTCAGTTGGCTGACAGAAACACTCTTTTGATTGCAGTTCTCCAAGCTGCAAGAGAGAGTGGAGACAGCAGAATCTCGGGTGTCTGTTCTGGAGACTATGATTGATGACCTTCAGTGGGATATTGACAAAATACGCAAGAGGGAGCAGAGGCTCAACCGGCACTTAGCAGATGTTCTGGAACGAGTAAGCACCATCCTCTTTGTCAGGAAACCAAAGAAATGGGTGTAATTTTGAGATGTGTGGCATCGTCTTACGGCATTTTGCTGTGAGAACTGAGAATCTGTAGTGCACTGTCTTTGATTGTGAATTTGCTATGTCAGCAGTCTTGGCATTTATTTGGGTACTGATGAAATCTCTTACCTTTTTTTTTCAGGTAAATTCCAAAGGCTACAAGGTGTATGGAGCTGGAAGCAGCCTCTATGGGGGCACAATCACCATTAATGCCCGCAAGGTAATGTCATGGGCTTGGTTATGAGGAGAATTAAAGTATGGGAGAGTTTGTGTGTAGGGCCATAAATTGGAAGAAAATTTAGATACCTTCTTTGTCACAAGTCTAGGTGACTCTGAGCAAGCTATTTTGTCTGTGTACAAATTCCCTACTTAAAAAACAGACCTGATACATGTAGACTTGTCTCAGTCTGTAGTGTTAACATGACTCAGTCTGTAATTACTGTACCTAATTAGTACCTTCAGTAGATGTAACAGGAGGATTTACAAGCAGTTTATCCCCAACAGTTTGAGGAGATGAATGCAGAGCTGGAAGAAAATAAAGAGCTTGCTGGGAATCGCCTCAAGGAGTTAGAGGAACTGCGCCAGGATCTTGAGGAAGTAACAACACAGAATGAAAAACTCAAGGTGAGACATCAGTACCTATTATGAAGGTGAAGGCGTTCTGTGTGGTTAAGTTGCCCTCTTGTCTTGTGAACTGTGCCTTTACAAAACCTCATTAAAACTATTCTACTCTATGCTTGCTTTTTAGTTAGGTTGTATTTTGTACAAATTCACAGGTTTGTGAGACGCTTCCAATTCAGTGCATTGGTGACACCATGCGGTCATAGTTGGAAATAGGTTTCTTATTTCCTGTTTTCTATTCTGATCTGTTAACTAGACATCATTAAAATATACTGAAAACTAATTTCAGCTTTTCAGAAGTATTAACCCCTTTTCCATTTTCCCCCTGCCCTGTGCAAGTGGAATAAATGAACCGAAGAAAAAATCCATGGACTTGTGTAAGAAAGCTTGGCTCTAGGAAGAGTCAGTGAACTTAAGTCTTTCACTTTGTGGCAGAATGAATAGATAGGAAGCAGCGTATGAGTTTCGTATGTCTAAAAGGTATTAGCACAAAAAGCTGTGACTCTGTAGTATATAAGTATATGATACAGATAACAATCCAGATTTTTTCTTAATGATCAATAGGTCTGTTAGGCTGTTATAAGAAACATATGAGCTTGTGACTTAAGTTTCAGAGATGAGATTCCAGAAACTGTCTTGAGGTGCTTGTGAATTCTGTTTATCCCACATGAAATTGTTTTGAGAGAAACACCATTTGGCTTACAGCTTCCTTTTTCTCTTAATTAGTGTTAAGATGCATATGTTTATGTATGTGTCTGTTTCACTCTGGTAGTCACAATGATTTGCTAACATTTTTTTGGTAAGGAAAATTCAGATTCTGTACTTCTGTTTCTCTCATTTCTCTTCCTTTCAATTGTTATGTTTTTCCCTGGTAGAAAGCTAACATAATGCCTACATATATTTTCTGTAGTTTTCTATCATACTTTTCTAGGTGTCCATCTTTATTGATTTAGGTGATTATAGTTTTACAGTAAGTCCACTGAAAAAGTATATCATGTTTTCCAAGCTCGTATCTTTGAGAGAAACTGTTGCAGAACCTGAGAATCAAAAGCTTTAGTCATGTGACTATGCCAGAGAAACAGCCTGCTGGAATACGGAGAGAGCATAGATTTCAAATTGGTATTGAAGCATCTACTTCATAGCAGTGCTGTTAAAGTTTTGCTTTTTTCTTTGCTTGTGGCAGCTTAATTCACTCTTCTCCTACCTTGCAAAATAGATATCAAAGACAAGAAAATAAATTTTCTTTCTGTGGCCTTTTGTTGTGTCCTGACTAGGTTGAATTGCGACGAGCAGTGGAAGAGGCTGTGAAGGAGACCCCAGAATATCGCTGCATGCAGTCACAATTTTCTGTTTTGTATAATGAGAGTCTCCAGCTGAAGGCACACCTTGATGAGGCCCGCACTCTGCTTCATGGTACTCGCACTACACATCAGCGCCAGGTGGAACTCATTGAGGTAGCACCTCTGTTCTGTCAGATTAGGGAATGTTTTCGTCTTTCTGACCATCACTACTGGGTCTGGGTGGCTCTAGGAATTGTCAGGAAATTTATCTTCCTGGCAATAGTTCATTTGTTCTCTGGTAGCTCATTTTCATGAGCGAATGATACTCCAGTGTCACAGCACCAAATTCTGTCCCCTTCTTACTCCTCAGAGAGATGAGGTCAGCCTTCACAAGAAACTGCGCACAGAGGTGATTCAGCTAGAAGACACCCTGGCACAAGTCCGCAAAGAATATGAGATGCTGAGGATAGAGTTTGAACAGACACTTGCTGCCAATGAACAAGCAGGTATATAGTTTTTCTTCTATACTTAAAACCTAACAAACACCACCACCACCCCTGCCCAGTAGGAGCTGTACTGCAGTAAAACACCTGGTTTGATTCTTTGTCTGTTATTATTAAATACTTATCCCAGCAAGTTTCTATCTCAAAAACCCCAAAACTCCTTGTGTTTTGTGGTAGGCTAGCTCCATGTTGTCTGACTTCTTTTTAGATACTTCAAAATACACACATTTTGCTAACAGTTTGGTTCATGGCAGAGTATTTTGCATTATTAAAATACTTTGGGGAAGATTCTTTCAGCTCTGGCGCACCTGACACAAGAGGGACATGAACCTGATTGAATGAGTCCAGAGGAGGGCCGTGAAGATGATCAGAGGGCTGGAGCACCTCTCCTATGGAGACAGGTTGAGAGAGTTGGGCTTGTTCAAACTGGAGAAGAGGAGGCTCTAGGGAGACTTTAGGGCAGCCTTCTAATACCTAAAGGGAGGCCTGCGGGAAATATGGAGAGGGACTTTTTACAGGGCCTGTAGACAGCTGACAGAGGGAAGATCTAGATTAGACATTAAGAACAAATTGTTCACTATGAGGGGGGAGAAGCACTAGAACAGGTTGGCCTGAAAAGCTGTGTTTGCCCCATCCCTGGAAGTTTTCAGGTTCAGGCTGCATGGAGTTCTGAGCAACATGGTCTAGTGGAAAGTGTCCCTGCCCATGCTAGGGAATTGGAGCTAGATTATCTTTAAGGTCCCTTCCATCTGCAAACCATTCTATGATTCTGTGACCTAGAAGACACCCTGACAACCTGGATAGGAAGCCAGTAACTTTTAAATTTCATTACAGAAAATAACTTCTTTATTTCTGAAGTAGCATTTAAATCGTAGAGATTTTTGTAGCATGGCACTTTTCACTTAGGAACATGGGGGAAGAAAAGTAATGTTAATGGGGAAATTGGGACTGGAAATACACAAGGACTTATGGTTGCATGTAAAGCTGGCATGACCCTCTTCTACAGTTGCCGTTTTCTACACTTGCTCTGTTGTGTGGCAGAATGATAATAGTTTTATTTTGATTCTTTATTGTTGCCACTTAGCTTGTTCTCCATCTCCATGGGAGTGTCTCAGAAACTTGGCAAAAGTGTGTTTTGTTACAATTTTGTTTCTGTTTCTGTAGGTCCAATTAATCGGGAGATGCGTCATCTCATCAGCAGCCTCCAAAACCACAACCACCAGCTGAAGGGAGAGGTGTTAAGATACAAGCGCAAACTGAGAGAGGCCCAGTCTGACTTGAGCAAGGTATCAGAGCAGGGAATGCTGGAAAAGAGCAGAAAGTGCTTTGGAGAAGGGGGAATGCTGTCAGTCTTGCCTGCAATATCAACTTTTCTGATACAGCATGCAGTGTAACTTCTGATTGAGCTCTACACTCTACTTTAAGTTTCCACGTACCAAATGAACGGTCTTCCTTTGTAGCAGTAGAGTGCTCCATGCAAAGTAATAGAAACTGTGGAGGGGGCATGTAAGCATGGATGTGGGTAGACAAAGGGGGGGAGATAAGGTAGACTTCTGGTGAAGAACTTAATGTTTTCTTCTGTGTTTTCTTTCTTGCTATGCTGCAACAGATCCGCTCTCGCAGTGGTAGTGCTCTCTTGCAGTCCCAGTCCAGCACTGAAGAAACAAAAGAGGAACCTCCAGAAATCAAGCAGGAGCCTGATGATCCTTCTGCCCAAGTGTCTGTCCCCAAGGCCACTTCTGAAGATATTAATGAAATGAAGGCCAGGCGAGATGAAGAGGAACGGGAGCGAGAGAGACGGGAGAGGGAAAGAGAACGAGAGAAGGAAAAAGAGAAGGAGAGAGAGCGGGAGAAGGAGAAAGAAAAGGAACGAGAGCGGGAAAAGCAGAAGCAGAAGGAATCTGAGAAGGAGAGAGAATCCAAAGAGAAGGAGAAAGGGAAGCATGAAGATGGAAGAAAGAAGGAGACTGAAGTGATCAAGCAACTGAAGGCTGAACTAAAGTAAGAGTTGTTGTCCCTCCCTTTCCTGCTTGAGTAGTGCTTAAACTGACGAGTTTGTGCAAGATGACCTTGTAGCCTATGAGATCAGCTTCACTGAAGCAGAGAGGTTCCTGGCACCCTCTGTGTCTGATTGTGATTTGGACAAAGTAGTAACACTTCTCCTACAACAACCTAAAACATGAATTACCAAACTATTTACTTCATGGTGTAAGCCAAGTAATCTTTATTTTCTTCTGGCATAACAATTATGTAAAGCTTTACAGCAGCAGGTTATTAATAAAGGTCACTGCAGTCTTCATTTGCCTTGGATCAGCACTAAAGCAAAGGTGGAGAGTTTGTTGCTTCCTGTTACAGTATGTGTTTCCTCCCCACCCTACTTCTCTTGACTTTTCAGTCCATGGGCCTGAACATGCTTCTTTTCAGTTTTCAGCCTGTACTCCTTGGCTAAAAGAAGCCAAGGATAACTCCATATATGTACCATATGGGAGATGGAGAGAATATTGCTCTTGAGTTTCATGTAGCAGCGTAGCTTTCCTGCTTGTTCTCACTCTTGCCTGTCTCTCTGCCTCCAGGAAAGCCCAGGAGAGTCAGAAGGAGATGAAGCTGTTGTTAGATATGTACCGTTCTGCCCCCAAAGAGCAGAGAGACAAAGTACAGCTGATGGCAGCTGAGAAGAAGGCAAAAGCTGAGGTAAATCTCATTTCTCGTCTTAGTGCATTACTTGAAACTTCTTTTTGGATACTCTGCACCTGAACTGTGTTGATTTTGTCTTTGTCAGAACTGAATATTGCTTCTTTTCTCATCTTTGTTACTTAGGAGAGAGGTTGGAATGGTCAGGAGATGAACAGGGAAATTTTAGGATGTCAGCCTTTGGGAAGGGCTTTGGGAATCTCAGTTTCAGATTCAACCAGTAGCGAAGCCAAGCACTTGTCTCAGAGACATACACACGCAGAGGTCACTGATACAGCCCACAGAGAAGATGCTTCCTTCAACAGCATGTACATACAGGACTTGCAAACCATAACCATAGACAGACAAGTTCTCTTCCTCCTCTTCAGCTAGTAGAGATAGAATGTCACTAGTTCAGGCACACGCTAAACAATGTGTAGGTTCACAAGCAGATGTGCATTTTCACATCCCTCAAGTACCAGCATGTCCCCCTGTGTTTGATACCCCCTGTGATCCCAGGCCCTTTTACTTCTTCACATACAGGTCTTGCTGGTAGCTAGCACTTACTCTGTTGCAGCACACATACGCATGGTGTAGAGAGTTAGATTACACAGAGATGGTTAAAAAAATACTTATTAAGAAGATACAAGAAGATAAGATGGGCTGCAGTGATCATGCACAGGTCTGAGCCAGACAAGTGTGTACTGACTGGCCACATTTTACGTGTGACTAGCTCCTTGTATGTCCTTCTCTGCCTAACCCAAATTTTTTCATTCTCGCTCTCCCTTCACCTGCGTTTCTCTCCTGGGTTTGTACAACTCTATCGATTCTCACAGTTACCCCAGTCCAGGATCCACACCTGGTTTACAGCCATATCAATTGCAAAGTCCAGGTTTATCTTCCTGGAAGTGGTGCCTGTAGTTTCTTGGTAACCCATCAGTTACTGTGGGGAGATCTGTTTTTGGTCCTTGCCTCCATGTTTGTTTTGTCAGGTCTGTGTCTCTGTGTGTTTTGTTTCTAGTTTCCTCTTCTCTGCCATCTTTTATCCCAGTTGACAGGATTTAGCCAGATAACCTTGCTATAGTAAAGATTTTCACACTCTCACTTGCTCTTACCAGTTCATGTGACTGACCAGGTTTGGTTCTCATCCATGCGTTTCTGATCATTTATCTGTCAGGTTTGTCTCTGTATGTTTTGCTGTGGCTTCTTCCTTTTCTTACTATCCCTTTTTGTATTGAGAAAGGTTCTTGACCAGATGCCCTTAAAGGAGCAGATGCTCTACATCCACGTACCCTCACATGTAGAACTGCAGGACACTGATGTTCCTATTCTGATGCTGTGGAATTTTCAGAGGTTTTGAAATCAAGATCTTGGGCTTACAGCCCATCTTAAATGGTCCATCTACCAGTAATACACTTCCCTGTCAATATGAGATGGGTTCTCTTTTTCCGTCCTTTGTAAGCAGTTTTTCCAGTGTTTCAGAGAATTGTGGGGAAAAAAGGCTCTTAACAACATTCAGCCCACATTCTTGTATTTAGTGTTATTTGTGTTTTGTCCTTGCTGTAGCTGGAAGAACTGCGGCAGAGGGTGAAAGAATTGGAAGACAAGGAGAAAAAGGAGAGTAAAAAGATGGCTGATGAGGATGCCCTCCGCAAAATCCGAGCAGTGGAGGAACAAATTGAGTATTTACAGAAGAAACTAGCCATGGCTAAGCAGGTGAGAAGTTTCTGAAGGTTTCTGCTGGAGCATCTGGGAAAGAACTACCTTCAGGTTCCAGCCAGGAAGATTACCTGAGAGAAGGAATTTCTGTCTCTGTATGTGCCAGAGATGTGAGTTTTGTCCCTGTTTATCAAACGGGAAAAGCCAAACGAAAAAACCCCAATGATCAAAAAACCTCCCCCCAGCACTAGGGTGTCACAAACCTCATGGCAGGGGTGGTGGGGAATGTTCGTGGCCTACATGAAGAGCACAGAGGAGAGATGTCTGTATTGGTCTTTATGGGAGGAGATTACAGTTTCTTTCTAAAAGTATTATCTGCACAGTTCATATAATTAATACATGTGCATGGTACCATGGCACACCTTTTTCCACAAAGAAAAGAGCTTAATCTCATGATAAGAAATCAGGAGCACCTCAGCAGGGGAGAGGCAAGCCAGTGTACTTGACATGTACTTTTTCAGAATTCAGATTGTTTTCCTTATAGTATAAGATTGTTCTATCTTGTCACTTAACTCCTTTAATGTTGAAGTGGCTTAACTGAGTTTAGGGAGCTTGGCAGTCTGTTAGTTGGAATCTGTCAAACTGTCCACATGTAGGATCTTCGGCCAGGTGGATAGGACAGCTGTTTACCTAGCTGCCTGAAGTTGAGAGTCGTTTTCTGCCTACCTCTGGCAATGATTGTATCACAGCTGAATTTGCCAGCAGACAAGCCACAGTCTGTGAATACTTGGGGAGATAACCATCTCTTCTCTATAACTTCTAGTTCAGGGTATGTCTGCTGTGGTGTAGACTCCTAAGGAGCGCTTTTCTTTCTAATTGCTGGGAGATACTGTTCTCTGATAACTGAGGCATGTTCCTTCTTCTGTGCTGGGTTTGGTGTCTCTGAGTAAAATGTCCAGGGTCATTGTAGGGAGTACAGGAAACAGTTTTGCCAGAGCCTGGGATTCTTTTGCAGGAGGAGGAGGCCCTGCTGTCAGAAATGGATGTCACAGGCCAAGCATTTGAAGACATGCAGGAGCAGAACATCCGCCTGATGCAGCAGCTGCGGGAGAAGGATGATGCCAACTTCAAGCTGATGTCAGAACGCATCAAGTCCAACCAGATCCACAAGCTGCTGAAAGAGGAGAAGGAGGAGCTGGCAGACCAAGTTTTGACATTGAAGACTCAGGTAACCTGGGAGAATGAGAGGACAATGGAACTGACAGGGAAAGGTGGAGGTGTTGCGAGTTAACTCTGGTAGGCAGCTAAGCTCTACGCAGCTGCTTGTGTACTCCCCCACAGTGGGATCGAGAAGAGAATTAGAAGGGCAAAAGTGAGAAAACTGGTAGGTGATTAGATAAAGGCAGCTTAATAGGTACAGCAAAAGCTGTAAACAGAAGCAAAGCAAAACAGGTATTCATTCACTGCTCCCTGTGGCAGGCAGGTATGCAGCCCTCCCCAGGAAAGCAGGGCCTTATCATGTGTAATTCTTACTTGGGAAGACAAACACCATCATTCTGAATGTCCCCCACTTCCTCCTTTCCACCAGCTTTTCTTGCTGAGCACAGCATCATGTGGTATAGAATATTCCTTTGGTCAGTTTGAGTCAGCTGTCCCACTCTGTCCCATCCCAGCTTGCGTACCCTCAGCCTGCTTGATGTCAAGCAGCATGAGACAGAGAAGGTCTTGATACTGTGCAAGTACTGTTCAGCAGCAGCAAAGCCAGTAGTGTGTTACTGATGCTGTTTTGGTCCCAGATACAAAACATAGCACCAAGGATACTGGTTCCAACAGTGAACTAGGATGTTGGATCACTGGTTCACTGCCTTGCAGTGATTCTGTAAGCCACCTTCCAAAAAATAAGACTTCTTTGTCGAGAGTATTTGACTGCTAAGTTTTTAAGTGTTTGCCAGGGAGGTCTGGATACAGCTCTTAGACTTCTACTGTGTCTGTTCAGGGATAAAAAAGCAAGCTGAAGAGGTACTCCTTGGTGATGGGGAGGCAGGGATAGTTTTAGCATTCAGCTTTAATAACAACTCTGAAGACCTAAAAAGCATGCATTTTATTCCTTCTCTAACTCCTCTCTCCCTTTCCAAGGTGGATGCCCAACTGCAGGTTGTACGTAAGCTGGAGGAGAAGGAACATTTACTGCAAAGCAGTATTGGAACAGGCGAGAAAGAACTGGGTCTTCGAACGCAGGCCCTGGAAATGAACAAACGCAAGGTAAGTTATTGCTTGATTTCCTCTTGGATTGTAGGATGAAGCTGTTGTTTTGTGGGAAGCATAGAAGGCTCCTAGCTCTCACTCATACTATGGAACATGATATTCCCTGGTTTTGGACTAGTATACTAGAATGCTGAGGAATCCTGAAGAGAGTTTTGATTAAAGTATTGTAGACTGATGTTTCCTTTGATAAAGGGGAGCAGGTCATAGGTGTTTCTGTGAAAATCTGATTAGGGATCTGAAGTAAGGTGCTTTTAAAAGGAAACCTATTGTGAAAGAAGCAGCAGCGGCAGCCAGATGAAATTAACTGGGATCAGAGTTTTTATAGGAAAGATGGGGTAAGTAAAAGGAAAATACGGCTGAGGAATGTTAAGACCTTTAGCAAATGTGTAAGATCAATGAAGTAGGTCTGTTTCGAGTAAAATAAGACTTAAGTCTCAGGGTCGATGCTGCCTTTGTTGTTAAGTCTTCAGGAGGAATGGAGCAGTGACATTAAAACAGATAGAAAGGAAAGCAGAAATATCACTGTGAAGTGGAGATGGGGAGACTTAAGCACAATCATTTCTGCTTAATATGTGCTTAGTACAATTGTGGTATTGAGGGAACTTGGCTAATAGAATAATTGGCGAGGCACAGTTAGTAAGAGGAGAACTGATGGAGAGGGAAAATGATTAAAAATAAACACTTATCTTGCAGTTCTGTCTAGTTCAGCTGTAGAACTGCCTCTAAATAATTTAGTAGGGAAAATGTAGAAGGTGAAAAGCTAAAAATACTTGAACAAGAGAATTGTGTGGTCATCAGTATTTTTTTCAAGTAATGTGCATTGCAGTGTGACAAGGGTTGGCTCTACTGAAGAGAAGTGTTTAAGCTCAGTGATTGGAACTTGTAAATAGTAAGGTATTTTGCTGTTGAAGTAATGTTTAGGGTGTAATTCCAGTTATTCCATTTGGAAGTACCAAAATTGAATTGAAAAAATGTATCTCCAGCTGCCTGATGAGTATTCTGTGAGCAATCTCACAGGCAGAGGGACTAGAAATCACTGGAGCTCTTTTTCCATATTTGGTACTTCCTGTACTGGTTTTCTCCTTCAGGCCATGGATGCAGCCCAGCTTGCAGATGATCTGAAAGCCCAACTAGAGCTGGCTCAGAAGAAGTTACATGACTTCCAGGATGAAATTGTGGAAAACAGAGTAACTAGAGAGAAAGAGATGTTTAACTTCAAAAGAGCTGAGGTATATATATACCTGATGCACAATCCTTTAATACCTGTCTGCTTTGGTGTCTGTCCTCTGGTAACTGAGTTTGGAGTGGGTTTCAGCTACACTACTTTCTTGGGGGTCCAGTTTCACTTTGATTTCAGCTTCATCAGTTTTGTCCACTGATAACTGACAATACATGTAGGACCAGATTATAATGTAATCTTTCAGAAATCTGTTGGACTATAGGGGATGAAAGTATGGGTGGAGTGACCTGGCCAGTGCTTGTTCTCTTTTGTCCTTGAAGAAGCTGTGACTAAGCATATATTGCTCATTTGTTTGGTCTTTTGTTTCTATGCAGGAAGATATTTCTAGGTTACGCAGGAAGCTGGAGACCACTAAGAAGCCTGACATGGTTCCTAACTGTGATGAAATACTGATGGAAGAAATCAAGGATTACAAGGTGAGTAGCTGTCTCTATAAAATTCCCTCTTTAACTGTACTTTAATCAAAAGGCTGTGTAGTAATCTTTTCAGTATTTGACATCTTGTCTCTGTACTCTGGTGTTGTAGCCTTGTATTGAAGAAACCACTTTCTTATGGAATGGAAGGACCTTTCATCTTCAGTTATCATCTAAGATACACAGTGCAATGCAGTGGGCCCTCACTATAATGTTTCTGTCTTGCAGGCCCGCCTGACCTGCCCGTGCTGTAACATGCGCAAAAAGGATGCTGTGCTTACGAAGTGCTTTCATGTCTTCTGTTTTGAGTGTGTGAAAACGCGCTATGACACCCGGCAGCGTAAGTGCCCCAAGTGCAATGCTGCCTTTGGGGCCAATGACTTCCATAGGATCTACATTGGTTGATTCTATCCATAAAATGATTCCATTCTATCTGGAATGATGAAAATTTACTCCTTATATTGACCACTCAGTCTCCCTCATTTTCTGTGATTGTCACCTTTGGGGCAGTCAGTGCTTCTGTCAGCTGATCCGCAGTCTCTTCTGGAAAGTAGGGTTAGGGTATTGGGAGAAGCATATTCTGGATCTTGGTTCCCTTCTTGTTGCTTTTCTTTTACTCTTGCTCTCAGTTTTTGTGGATTCCTTGTGCTTTAGAGAACATTTGCTGTACATTGCTTTGACACTGCCAAGTTGGGAACATCTAACTGAAGTCCTGCCTTGATGGGGTGGAAGCTGTGGTGCAGCAGAGATAAATGAGGCCTTTATTTGAGGAGTTTGCTTTGGATGTTCTTTATTAAATCCCATCAAGGTATGGTAATATTTCTGGGAGTTAATAGTTTCCTAAGTAATGGGCCAAATAATGAATGTACAGGTACATCTGTAGACTTCAGTGGAGTGACTCCTTACATATATAACTCCCTCGGTCAGGTTGAGGTATTGCTGTTATTGTCCTATTTCCAGAAAAGAATTTGTAGGGGTTACTTTGTTGCAAATTTGCCACTGAGATTAATCTTAACAATGCACAAAATCTAATAAAAGCTGTTTCCTGGGTGTTTTTCTGGGTTTTCTTGCCTCTGGTGGTATCTTGTCTGTGCTCCTGTCCTTTGTCCAGTTACTGGAAACATTTTTCATAGGCTTTAACCTTCTATAGTAGAGAAATTAATTTATTCCTTCATTTGCTTTCAAAAAATGCTTATCTAAAAGAACCTTTGCCTTTTTGGCTGTATCTTCACTACCTGATTCCTGACACAACAGAAGGACCAAAATGCTGGATTATTTAGTCATTTTGTCATGGCCACTAGGAGTTTTATGAAAGGACATAGCATAGGGTATTGTCTCCATGCTCCGTGTAGTGCAAGGCTGCATTTGAAGTCTTGAACAACAATCACTGTAAAAATGTGAAGTCATTTATTTACAACATTCCTTCATAGAGCAGACTTTTTCCTGTAATGGAAGGTGCAGGTGTTAGGTTTGTCTTATCTGTGTCCCTTCCCTGAATCATAAAATCTGTGTTACCTTCCTGTATTCACTGTAGGGAATTATAAAAACACAGTAAAGTGCAATGCAGACTCTCTTATAGTATGCATTATTATCTTTGTGAAAACATTCAGAAAATATGAATAAAACCTTGTAAATCATTGTGAATCCTGAGAGGGAACACGTGACCCTGTCTTTACAAGGTGGGGCTGGGATGCTGGAGTTTGTGGTATGGCTTAAGTTCTGCTACAGCATGTGTAGAAGATATGAAAGTAGAATCCTCTCAGCTTTCACTGGAAGTTTCTCCCTCAATTACAGTTTGCAAAAGCAAGTTGGAGAAAGAATAGTGCATTAGGAGTATACCACCGCTAATGCTGGTGGTAGGTTTTTTTGGTACAAGTGCTTGTTCATCAAAGCCAGGTCCTGGGTCACCATCAGGCATTGTCTGGATCTTCAAACAGCATTGCTGTAACAGCATACTTCCTTTTACAGTTGTGAACAGCAATCTGAATTAAACAGCCCTTGCAGAGGTAGGAGGCCCCTTTACTCCTTCTCAGACATTTAAGTCACATCACCTATCTACTGAAAATCCAGGTTGAAACTTTTGTGTGTATGTTCTTAGTGTTGGGTTCACTCTGATCACTGTAGGAAAAAAAAAACAATTGAAACAGTCTGGATTTGTTTCACAGATGAGGCTTGGGAACTCCTATTTTTTCTTTCCTCACCAAGACAAATGTATTTTCTTATTTTAAAATATTTTTAGCTTAGGAAGTCCTTGAAGCTCATTTTTGAAGTGACTAAATTTTTCTCTCTGCTTATCAATTTAAACATTGAGAAGCAGTGAAAATTTTAGTTGGTCTGTTTTGACTAGCCAGAATGAATGGAAATAATTTAAAGTTTATCAAGACTAGAAATATTTTGGAGTAAAAGGGAGACGGTGACAAGTTTATTAAAAAAAAAAAAAAAAAAAAAAAAAAAAAGGTTTAATTTCAGTGTCTAGGACAAAGTGTAAACAAAGAAAAAGCCTCATCTGCAGTCTCCAGTACATATTCTTGTCATAGCAAAATCCTCCCCCAGGTTATGCAGTTGCAGGCATCGACGTGTGTGATACTTCCCATCCCATAGAAAGCTACAGCAGTGTTTTTTTTTCTGTCTCCTATGGATTGGGCTCGAGCAATAGCTGAATAAGAAAATAACATGCTGAAACTTGTCTCCTCCCAGAAGGCTTCTACTTGATGTGGCAGTAATTTCAAGCAATCCCTATTCTGCATTTGACATAGGAGTAGCCCCTAAAGCATCCCCCAAAAATACAGATTTTTGCCTTAATTAACAGGTGGTTGACATTTCTTACCTTAAATTTTCATTTTTTAAATGAAGATTGGTCTGTTTGAAGATAGGGTGTTTGAACTTTTCTGAGTTCATGAATATAGAGATAAGGGTATAACAAACTGTTAATAGACATACTGATTAAACTGCGCTGAAGTATTTATTTCTTAGCATTTGTCCCATAATAATGAAAAGAGCTTGTCAGCAGCAAGGAAGGAAAGAACATCCTAGGTATTCCAAACCTATCTAATGTGTGGAGCTCTGGATCCCCCTTGTCTGTTTTATATCCTACTTACTCTCTCCTGTGCTACTGATTGTATTTGAAAGAAGCAGACACACTTGCTGCCCAAAAGCAGAGGCCAAGAACTGACCAGGGAGTAGAATATGAACACCTTTTGATGAGGCTAATTAGTCCAGGTATCCCTGCTGTCAGCTTTTAGAGGTTCATGCAGAGCTTTCCATTTGCAGGTGGTTTTCAGAGGTTCAAAAAGGTAGAATGCCTTTTTCAAACTCCCAAATACAGTTTCAGATCAGCCTAAAGCCTTTGAACCATTCCTGGGCAGAACATCAGTGCTGGCAACATTCACACAGGTAGCTGGAGATAGAGGGTAAAAAATTACTTTGGTGACATATCTGGGGGATGCGAGTTAATTCTGAGAGTATTACAAATACTCTTTTTCTCTGTAATACTGGATGTGTTGGGAATTGTTGTTCAAAAAATTCATAGAAACCCTGTTTAAATAACACAGTCAGTTGGGTTAATACAGTATTTATTCAGATGCTGAACAGCTACCCTTCCTTCCCCTCTAATCACATCATCCAGGTGGGAGGGAGCTCCACTCAGTACAAAGGCTTTGAAACCACAACTCTTGGTTCTTTTTCAAAGTGAGCCCTGGCCCACAGGGAGACTTTGGTGTGACTCCCCTTGATTTTGGTGAAAGCTTGGTGTCAAAATAAATCATGGACCAGAGTCCCCTCTATGTTACTTTGGCTGTGAGGAAGAACCTTACTGTCAGCTGAAGACAGAGAAAATACAAGGCAGTGGTTTCATATTGTTAAATACTTCACTTTGGGTGGTAAATACTGATGTACAGTACTGCCACCCTCTCTTTCCATCATCTGTGCTCTGTGCCACTGAGAACCCATCCCCTCACACTGGCTGGTGCAGCTGTTTGTATGGCTTCTCTCTGGGTGGCAGTGGAAGCCAGACCTGGGCTCAGAAACAGGCAGAGGGTGGTGGTTTGGTTTTTGTCAAGTTATTTTTAAGCTGGGTGAGTTCCTTTATCACAGTTACAGAACAGCCACATCTGCATTTGTGCTGACAGAACTGAGGGAATGGTGTATACTGGGACTGCCACCAAGAATTTGTCTCATGAAACCACAGCATGTGCTAGGAGGGAAGGGATTGCCAACACAGAACTAGCACCTGGTGTAATGAGGCAAACATAAGGAGCCTTAGCATGAACAGAGACTAGACCCGTAGATACCACAACAAAAATGTACCAACAAGGGACATGCTTCCAATGAGCAGTTTAAATTTCCTTCTTTTTTTTTCCTTTTTTTTTCTTTTTGCCTTTTTTTTTTTTTTTTTTTTTTTTTTTTTAATTAATGCACAGAAAGGGCTAAAAAAATGAAAACCTTGCTGTACTGTCAAATGGAGGAACGAGAAACTCTCACTGTTTGGATGCTCCTTATTTCTCCAGTTCCTCGGGAATGGCTGGTATTTGCCAGGAGAATGATAAACTTGTTATGGAAGGAGGAGGACTCAGTAGGGTGGCAGTGGCTGTGGGCTGCTGTGATTCTGCTCTCATGAAGAGCATATCGCCTGCTTTATTGTTGCACCTCTTTCTGGCATTATAAAAGTGTGTTACAAATTTTACAGAAGAAGGGGAGAAAGGAAGAAAGGGGAAAGGGTCCAGGTATGCTGGCCTAGGGCTCTGCAGTCCTGTTTGTCCTCTGATACTCTTCCAGCTCTGATTTCCTGTCCATGGCGAGTTGCAGCTCCTGCTTGATGATTTCAATCTGCTTCTCCAGCTCCGTGAGCTCTTCCACCACTGACATCCTAGCAATATTGAGGGACTCTGCTTTCCCATTGGTCGTTAAGGAAGCTGGAGTCTCTCTCTTCACTGTCGGAAGTGGGATGTCTTGATGCTGTTGGATCATCACCTCATTTTGCCCTTCATCAGTGCAGATATATTTTTTCCTGTGGCTGTTGCCCAGATTGGCTGTATTCCACACAGCATGCTGGCTGTTCCCTACATGGGACCTCAATAGAGACATGAGAGTTAATATGGTTGTATATGCCGCCCTCCCCTGTGGAAAATACCATATTGGAAAAATATGATGCTACTGTTATGAATTACACATAAATACCAATAACTCCTTCCTCCTTGGGATTATTTTTCTTGAGAAGCACAAATCATGAATGAAAATGTCCAGATTTTTGTGATAAAGCAATAGCAGAGACTAGAACAGAATCCTAAACTTCACCTTCTCTTCCCCAAAACTTTTTTATTAGTTACGAAATTACAATCCTCTCAACTGCAGCTCAGGACAATGTGTGTGCTCCAAAGCTTTCTGAAAGCTTCTGGGGTTGCAACATCCAAAGTTTATTATAGCATTAGTCCTTTGTGTGTTAATGCTCTGTGCTAGCTTGGGCATTTGCTCCCATGGAGCAGGAAAGAGGCTTCCTAGAGTTGGTTTAGAGAGATGAAGGGGAAAGTGTACCATTTAGACTTGAAGTCTTCTTGAGTAGCTGCTTGCACTTTGCAGGGCGGACATGATGATGTGGTGTAACCAAACCTTGCAGGTACAGATAATTCCTGATACAATATTACAGAATTTGGGGGTTCCATGTTAGGAGTGAAATTCCCATTTGGGACCTTTTTCAAATGCTTCAGTATTTTCTTGTGGAAAAGTCTTTCCAAAATATTTTGACTTGAAAGAATCTTTTCCCTCTTTTTGGGGAACTTTGCTCTGCAGCTTTCCCAAATCATGGCACCTCACAGAATTTCTTCCTGACTAAAGAAGCACCATTTGACCTCCCAGCTGGAATGTAAGGAAGCACAGTTTGCTGTTGTGGGAGAGGAGCTTGGCTTTCCTTTCTGCTTTACCTTTTCGACAGACCTCTATGAATTCATTTTATAAACTGAGGTTGAATCTCACAGAGCCCTAGTTATCTGCCTGTGCTTTACTATGGGAGTAATTAATTAACTAAAAACAAGGGCAGTGAACTTACTCCAAAAACTATCTTTAGGATGGGGGTGCTTTTATTAGCTGTATGAAAAATCATGAAAGAATAATATTTCTATATTTAATACTTTCTATTGGAAATAATTAATTAATTTCCACTTCCCTCCCTTGTCATTTCTGTCTTGTTCTTTGATTCTGTTACTTTTGGGGTGTATTAGATCCATAAGTAGATATCCAGACACAACATGTTTAATTTCAAAGTAATTTCTGTAGTGTGTGTTTTAAGGCACTCAAAACTTCCTACCTCTTTTCTACTCGTTTTTTCTTATGCTGGCGTTTGTCATCAGTATATGAACTGTTCAGAGCACGATGTAATCTCTAGAAGGAAAAGAAGAAAATAAATTAGTAAAAGCAAGATAAGAATAGCTCCATAAATAGGTAAACAATTTGGGTTTTGTGTGATGGACTCCAACATAAGTTATTTTGCACATTCAAGGATACAGGCAATGTCTGTGCTTTGTCATTACAATAAATTTATTTTCCACAGTTTCCCAAGGAAGGGCAATCTGATAGGCTGACGAAGAGAGTGCAAACAGTCTTTGGCATTAAAATTCCTCAGAAGAATGGCAAACCATTACTTTCTAAAGGATCTCTTTCACTATGATGCTTTAAAGCAGCAGAAGGTTCTCTTTTTTGCGCTTTTTGCTTCAAAGTAACCTCTTCTTTTAGAGCAAACACTTAGAGCAATTTTCTTCCATTATTTTCCCTACAACACTGAAGGAGGTTATCCAGCACTTCCTGCATGCATCAAAAGTTTGGGAACCCGTTAACAGTGACATAAAATGTTCTGGTTAGCCAGTTCAGCACACCACCAGTGTTGCTTCTGGTGTCCAAAAGAGTTTTAAGGTTACATATGCAAATGGAAAGGCTTAGCAATTTTGGATATTTGAACCGTTTCCTCTGTGCTTCTCATTCTGGTGTTAAGTAACTCTCATCAAATTCCATTTGATGTCACATTTCAAATGCCAAACATCAGTGCTCTTATAACCTTTTATACCTTGTTCTTGCCCAAGCTTTCTTAATCAGGCACATGGGGTTACTTCTGAATACGTACCTGACTTGTATGGAGCCAGTATTTCATCTTGGATTTCTTCTTGATTCGTGGTAAGACCAGTCTGTACACGATGTGTTCCCCAATAGTAGTGAGAATGGACAAACCAAGCCCAATGCACAGCATCACGAAGAGCCCAGAAAAATGTTTGATCCCCATCTGGAGCGTCTGTGAATAAAATCAAAGGGGGAAGTTAAGAAAGTAGGCTGTTAAGTGTATTTTACCAGCTTCTGTTTTCTCATTTGGAAGTGTGGTGTGACTGTATCAGTGGTCACATACTGCAGAATAATCTGGATACGGTTCATAGCAAAGCTCTTCAGTGCTGCAGAAAGGTCAGCGTTCAGTCAGAGCAGAGGACCTCTCATGGGAGTGAGAATCAGCCAAAGACCATGGAAATCTTGTGCAGTTTCCCTAATGAGATTAAGTGTTGAACACGTACGAGAATCCAATATTTTTGGTGTCTTTGCATTTGTAAAAGCAAATACTGCTTGACTTGCTCTACAGTTGATTGACTGTAGAGCAAGTCCTTCATCAGCCATGAGTTAAGACCAACTGTTCATATTTTCTGGGAATCGATCATTAACTTCCCCTTTTTGTGCTTTACCCTTGATGTAAGGTCATGGAAAATATGTTCTGAAGTAGTAGCACAAACACAGCACCTCTCCACTCCCTACATCAACAGGACTGAAACTGTGTTGGTTAGGAGCCCCAGCTGCAATTATGTAAAACAGGAACACTCCCACATTGTCCTGCTGAGTCACCCTTTTCAAGCAGAGTAGGAAGCCTTCAATTAAATTGAGTATCTTATCCGCATTAATTGTATTTTAAGACCAAAAAACCACGCACAGCAGCAATCTCTACCACAAACACCTGCACTCTGATGTGTGGGTCAGGTTTGCATGTTATGTATAATCTTAGTAGCTTTATCCTCATGCCTCTATAACTCAGTTATAAGTGTATCAATAGCTAAAATCTCTTGCTAATAATTACTGCCCACAGGCTGCTTGGGAAATATTTCCAAGAATACAAGTTCTACTTGTGCCTTTCTATTAAAGAATGCTATTCCCCTAGTCAGAAAAAAAAAAAAAAAGCAGAGAATTGCTTGAGTAGATTTTATGTCAGGAGATGATATCTGGGATGCTATCATCCTGGTTGATTGACCTCTGTATTCCTTCAATTTGTTGTTAGTTTGGTGGGTGGGTGGTGGTGGGGATTGTGCTTTCTCATGACTGTAACTATAGTTGATTAATGGTGAGTCTGTTGATGTTGAAGGCTTGGAAATCCCTTTTCGTTCTTTTGTTGGATGATTGTGAGCAGCTCATCTGGTTTTCATATTTTATTTCTGTTACTTAAAACACAATGACAGGAGATAGCATATTGCAGATGTTTAACAAGAACAAGGCTACAGCAGTCTAGCAGAATGAGAACTTTTGTATGTGGCACTGGCAATGAACTCTTATTTTAGGGGTTCTCTGCCAAAATCAACCTGATTGCCCTGCAGCACACTAAGCAGAATTTTTGGGAAGAGAATTTTTGTACCAATGAATAAACACTTCAGTGGTGTTGAAAGATATAATGAGGATATAAAAGCAATTTCTAAAGAAACTTAGTGCAGCCTGGAAAGGAAAGTGAGAAAACGCATTAGAGTGATTCTGGAGTGGAAGGGAGTCAGAGTCTTGGCACAAGGGTTTTCTCATTCTAAGAGTCCATTATTCCAACTTAAAAGCAGAACTTTCCTCTCAGCATTGGAATTTCTTACTGGCAAGAACCTGTTGTCCCATACTTTGTCTTTCCAGTTAGGGGAATAGGAGGGCAACACAAAAATCATGGGTGATAACGCTTCAAACCACTCAAAGTGTTTGACTGAAGGTCTGTGTGACCTGGCCTCTTACTTTCAATTAGCAACAGAAGCCCAGATGTTAGTCCACGTAGCATAAAAGCAGAATGAGGCCCCACATGTGACCTTTTTCCAAGGTCTTTAGAGCCAAGACTTCAGTATGGCCCATCTCTGCATTCAGCATATGTAAACATCTGTAAGAAGCAAAAAGACTGCTACCTGTACTAGCTGAACATGCCAATTGAATGTGCTTTCACTAATTCTCTAAGAAGCATTAATGCAAATCACTTGCCTTCCGAAAAGAATATTCGAAGACAAGTATGAAACAACTTCCTTAGAGATGTAGAGCTAACAGTAAATAAAAAAATAAATTGAATGAAACATAGAATAATAATAATTAAAAAGGAGTAAGTTTGCTTTGTTTATATGATCCCAGGCTACTGCTGTTTGGTGGTGCTGTAGGGGTGGGCACTGCCATTAACTCCCTCAGTGGCAGAAACCTTTGAATCAGCTGGTGAATGTCCTTTTGCTTAGCTACTTGAGAAGTAATGTGAAAGTCCCCAGAGGCATGGGAGATCAGTAAGGAGGCCCAATCTGATAGTGTTAGGTACGGAAGGGAGCGTTTATATTGCTCCGAAAATAGGAAATAGTTTTAATGGACTATGACACACTGCTGTCCATTCAAACTAATAAAAATTAAAAAAAGACACACAGTGGCAATTGCAGTGGGGATTCCTGCAAACGTGAGATATCTTCTCCAGCCTGAAGTCAGTGTTTGATGCCAGTCCAGTACTGCTGCAGAGAGAATATGTGGCCAGCATCTTACATGAAATATAATTCCCTTGTCTTGAGTAAAGCTGCTCTGATTTATGCTGACGAGAGTCTGGCTCATTGTCCTGTCAGCTGTGCAGAAAAATTTTCTACCTTCCCTAGAAAAAGGTGAAAGAAGTTCCAGCACTGGCATCTCAGATGTGTTTTTCACTTGTAATGGATAGCTTTTGAAATTGGCCCAAACAAGACATCTTTTCCTAGGAAAGGAAATGCCAAAACAAAGCATCAATAATATTTCATCTGGCAGTAAAGAAGAATGCATTGGAAGAGCTTGTGATAAAGGCTGTACAGTACAGGGACATTTTTGAGACTAAATTCAGTTGGGAAATGACGTAGGGAAGAAACAGTAACCACAGTGTGCTTTACAATGTATGGAGTGATTATTTATCTCAATATCAACACATCTGCATGCCCTTGTAGAAAACCAATTAATCAGCTGTTCATAATTCCTGTAGACACACACATGTTAAATATTAAAGGAAACCATCTAATAGAGGCATCTCTCATTTTTGTAGCTTCATGCTGATCAGTATCAGAGCAGCAAGCTCTACAACTTATTTTGTAGTTTGTGTATGTGTCTGTACATGTGTATATAGAACCAATTTGGAAAGAGCAGCAATAACCTGGATTCTCTGTGTTACTGCTTTCTCTCTATGGAAGTGGCAGGGGTCAGAGGTGTGTGTGTTACGTCTTTGCTGGCAATAGAAAATCAACTGATGATTATTTTTTCTTAGAAATAAAAGCCCATAATTTTGCATTAACTAGGATAAAAACATGGTCTTTATTCCAACTTTGTAATCATAAATTCAGCAGGTAGCTCCTTGCATTTTAGGAGAAGAATCTCAATTATGCCCATGTGAAGCAATATGCAACCATAGGCAATCCTGTGATGATTACAGCTAATTGGTGCTAACCAGTACACTAGCAACAGCCTCTAAGTTATTTTCCACTTGCAGATTGGGAAATCGTCAGTTTCTGAAACAAACAAATACAAGAACAGAAGTGGAGGTATCTGCTTCTTTATATATGCTTGGAGAGACTTTTCCAGTTTATCGGCCTATATCTGCAACTGCTACTGAAACACTTCCTGCTGTCTCCTCTGTAGTGATATGCTTTTTCTTTGAGCCCTCAGTAGAAGGAACGGGATGCAGAGAAGGGAATTTGATATTTGTATTCTCTTTGAAGGGGGGAGCAGAGACAAAAAACAGCACTCAGTGATTTTATGATTGGATTTAATGGAAAAAAAACTCCTGCTTTATTACCTACTACAAGACTGTAAATGGTTTACTCTCCCTGATTGTACTGAGAGGGTGACTAAATTACCGAGAGGGTGAAGAGGGAATAAATAGGTCTGTGGTCCAGCTTTGACTTAGTAGAAGCCTCTAAAAATTTTTGTGGATATTTTGCAGGTTGTCAGCACAGCTCTGGCATTGGTGTACACATTCCTCAACCCAAAGACTAAATAGCGATATCATGTGTGTATTAGTTATAGTAATAAACTATCCTTTCTGGTAGTGTTTTCCCCACAAGGATTTTAGAAAGCTTTGCTGAGATCAGGAAGTTAAGTTTTGCAGAACCTTTGTGAAGAAGGAATTGTTCTCAGCTTTATTAAGGATAAATGGATATGAAGGGCAGATACCTAAACTCATTTGGGCATCTCAGTAAGTCTGCAAAATCCTACTGATGTTGATGCTTGTATTTAAGTAACTAAGCACTATTAAAACCTGTCCCTCTCTCCAGAATGTGGCATTTCTTGTAGCTGCAGAAATGCTGTTATTTATATATCATTGGTTCCTATGGATGTCTGTGCTTTCAAGAAGTAGCAGCACTGAAGTAGTACATATTTAATCTCTTTAGGGAGATTATCCTTAGTGAGGACCAGCGACTGTGGCTTTAGAGTTTCAAGTGCCAAATTTTGAAATACTGTAAATCATTGTCTCACATCAGCCATAATTAGCAAGAATAAGTACAAGGCAGATTTATAAGAAATCTGTCAGAGTACCAGGAAAAAAAGAGTATTTCCAAGGCTGTACATTGTCATGTGCCTCTTGTGTGCAGATTTACTTTCTAAATTGAAATTTGAGAATACATCACAAGGTTTGGTGTGGTAAATTGTAAACTGGCTTTGGGGGTTGGACTAGAGGATCTTCAGAGGTTCCTTCCAACCCTAACAATTCTGATTCAGTGATCCTATCTCATTTTCAAATTAGCAATAGAAAAATACTCCCTTCTGTAATAAATCTTTTTCTTTCAGGTAATTAATTTTCCGAGCCCTAGTAGTGAGAAGAAATACACATATAATCTGAATTAGATACTGAGAAGATGTTTCTGTCTGTGATATCACAGGCTGGTGAACTGGGAAAAACAGCTTTGTCTCATCAGGTAGTGAACTTTGGGGTTTTTTTTCAGTTTCCACAGGTGAATCTAAATCTGCTGCTCATTTCCAGGAGACTGAAAACATGCTTCCTCTGACTCTGTTGTCAGACTCAATATTCATATACTCCTTTCTTCAGGACCATTGTGGAAAGTATTTTTTACCCAAGGGCAAGTCCAGATGCCACTGCCTCTTCACACAACGTCTGTCATTTTGTAATACTCTTCTTCATAGTGTTCCCAGTCCCAGTGAGCAAGGGCCAGCTTTCCTCCCCAGACAGCGTACGTGAAGACTGAGCAAATTGTCTTGGCAGGAGAATCTTTTATCCTGTTCTTCATGTTTGTTTTTCACACACTCATAATAAGGCACCATGAAATGTGACTGATGGGCAGGTTTGATTTATGAGCACAGGGCAGTTCGTTCCCTTTGTGGAGGGGTCTACATGGCCTTCCCTTGACACCTGCAGCACATCAGAGACAAATGTATATACCAGAGCTTCAAGGTAATGGCTAGAAAACTGGTTGTCAGGTGATGGGTATAACAAAAAAGGAAACTAACTCTTGATCCTTAAAGAGAGTAGGCAGAACTCAGAGCAGAAAAGCACAATTTTCTGGATAACAACTGATGAAACCATGACAAAATGAATGAGACACTGTCTAGTGGTGCATCCCAGGGGATGCCAAGGCCAAAGATCACCTGTTCAGTCACAAGGTCAGTTTTGAACAAGTTCCTTCAAAGACTAGATCAGAGACATCAGTGGATTACGCCACTGATGAGAGAGGAAGAGAGGATGAAAGGACTTTGTCTTTGCTGTGTGCCTGGTCTGGATAAGATAGAAGCCCATCATCAGTGACTGATCCCCACCCTTAGCAGTATGGACCCCTTCCTCAGGCACCATCTGGAGGTGTATGGCACTGTGCCTTCTCTGGTGTCACCACCCATGGGAAGTAGTGGGTCTGCAGTAACACGGTCAGTTGGGGCTGTCACTGTGTGTGTGTTTATGTATATTGTTATCATAGATGTCAGGTTAGACACTGTGTGAAGTATCAGTAAGTTATTGATATTAATAGCTGGGGGTATTGTCATGCAGCAATATATTTTTTATTCCATGTATTGGTTGTTATCTGACTGAACTGACAGTCTGTGTGCAAATCAGTCTCTAAGTTCTAGAGCTTCAGTTCTCCTGTGACACTTGCAAATGGAGAATATAAAAGCCTTTCAAGTGAAACAGAAGATACAGCTTACACAGTAACACTGTAAAAAATGTAGCTTAAAAGCTATGAAAGTCTGTACACAGCTTTTCACAAAGCCTTACTACTCCCTGGCCCAGAAGGGGCTCTCCTCTTTCACTCTGTCTTGAAAAGCCATGATGTGCCAGCTCATCTAAACACTCTGCCCTGATCATTACTGCCTGGTCTGAATACTCAAAACCACTGCTAACTGACAGGCAATTTGCCTGGTCAGGCCATCCACCCTGCCTGCTTTCATAGTGTCTTTGTGCCAAAGCTGTTCAGCTACCATGAGCAGAAAGTTCCAAAGCTGCCAGTTAACTATATTTTCGTTCCCGAAAATGCCACAGAAAGAAAGATGTCTCTTCTGAGCTAGGGGGAGCTAACGAGCGTGAGAGGAAAGTTCTAGGAGCCCGGCCCCTGCTGAAGTGGCATTAATGAGAACAACAGTAGGGTAGAGGAAGGGCTAAGTGTGTTGTGTGCAAGTTGAAAATGAATGACACTGATTATGACCAGATGTAATACGTGCAGATCTAACTCTGCCAGCTCCACTATCCTCCTGCACTATGATCTGGCCTAAGTAAGGTCTTAGTAAATTTACAGCAAAGAAATTCCGTAGAGACTAGAATATGATAATTTTGAATCAAGAGTACTCAAGTGATATTGCTAGGGACCAGCAATCAGCATGAAGAGCCACTGAGACCCACGATTACTTCTGGTGGAGAGGATAACAGCAATCCACTGAAGCAATTTGTTCCAAGTTTGAGTTAGCTGCATCATCCATGAATGGGTGCTGGCCAGAGTAAAATGCCTTGCGCAAGTGGTTTTGCTGAAGAGGTTTATACGAACAGTGGAGATAAGCCCTACTGACCTCTGCACTTTCAAAGTCATCTTTATTTGCTTTCTCAGCTTGAGGAGTCACTGCAAATTTTCCAGCCCCAGTACGAATCATGCCTTTCTAAGTCAACTTTGTTTTCAAATGCAATTTAGAATGAGAAGATAGAGGTGGAAAGAGCTAGCAGTGAGTTCTACCACAGGCAATATAACTTGCTAGTGTAAGATTAGAAAAAAGTGATGGGTAAGAAGATGAATCTCAAATCCAAATTAAAATCAACCTTGGCGGGCAGGAGTGGCAGGTGAGTAAGAATCAGGTGCAGCCTAAAGAAGTGATGATAAAAAAGGGAGATGGATATTTCACCCATTTAAAGGCTATACTGATCAATATTTCACCTACGTATATTCCCATTTTGGGGTCACTATTCTTGGTCAACAGGTGCAGTGTGTCACAGACTGGATTTATTGAAAAAACAGACAATAGAAAAATACAAAGCCTTAGCCTAGCTATCAAAAGGCTATCTCTGGGTCATAGTTTGGTATATAATACATGTGAATGAGTACCCACATAGAAGCTGAGACTTTTTTTGAAAATGAATTACCTGCTTCTGTTTTGAACCTCATCCAAACTTCAGTGAATCTGTTGAATGTTACTGTGACTGACTGCAGAGAGTTAAGTAACACAGATTTCTGGTTGTACAGGAGTAAAGGATACAAACTGACAAAGATAACACCTCAAATAACTCCTATGCTCTTGATGCAATGACAGGGAAGCTATGCTTTAGAAAGGTCCGCTGCTTGGCCCTGTTTAGTTTAGTAGATTTGTCCGACCTATGAAAATGCAGGTTCTAAAATGTGCAAGTTCTTGGCCAAGAAGAGTGGATGAAAAGGAGGGGACACTCATGGAGAGGTGGAGAAGAATTCAGGAAAATGAAGGTCTGGACTTAGCAGAGCTTATCCCACAATGGCACACATTTACAAGTGGTCTTCCGTTTCTCCTTACTCTGATTACATAAAGCCTTTGAGTGTGTGAGGATTTGTTCAAAGACAAAGTATTTGAGTGACTTTTTTGAGTCAGGTCAGTCATCTGAACCAGCTTGTGGGATCTTGGCCTCTGGAGAGAAACTCAGTTATGCATGTTTCGGTTATCACAATGGAAAATCAAATAGGACTACGGTCAGATACCCAGCCCCAGAACAGCTGGACCTGCCTTACTTTCTGATCATCATATGGAGGTTACAACTCAGAAGACTGTATTACTTTGAAGCACAGCATCTTAAAACCTCCCTTGAAACTCCGTGCTTAAACCCTGTTCAACAGTGAGAAAAATGGAATTGCATGGGACTATTCATGTGACAAAATCAGTGCTTTCTTTTAGGACTGCAGCAGCTTTTTTCCCCATCTCCTCTTCCTTTGTTGGCAAGCCTTGGGGAAGGTTTGAGTACATAAACCATGTTGGTTTTTTTATGCCATGAGCGCAAGGAAGTTTAAGGCTTACCTGGAAACTAGTGACTCTCAGTATTGCTTTCCTGAGCATAAAGGAATTAATGAAAATCACAGAATCACAGAATGGTTTGGGTTGGAAGGGATCTTAAAGACCATCTACTTCCAACTCCCCTGACACAGGGAGGGACACTTTTCACTAAATCAGGTTGCTCAAAGCCCCGTCCAGCCTGGGCTTGAGCACTGCCAGCGATGGGGCAGCCTCAGCTTCTCTGGGCAACCTGTGCCAGGGTCTCACCACCCTCACAGTGATGAGTTTCTTCCTAATATCTAAACTAAATCTACCCTTTGTCATCTTAAAGCCATTCCCCATTGTCCTGTCATTACCTGCCCTTGTAAAAAGTCCCTCTCCAATTTCTTGGAGGCTCCTTAAGGTATTGGAAGGCTGCTATAAAAATGCAGGAAAATTGTATTGTCTTCCCTCATTTTTTTAAATTGAAAAGGGCTTTCAGAAGAGTAACTGTAAAACTGACATGCTGCCTATGAGATTTTTTTTTCTATCCAGTTTGAATGCAGCATTTGTTCTGTCTTTGTTCATTTTGCTTTTCTTCACAAAACACAAATCCAGCTGGTTTTATAATATGCCTTCTGTAGTTTGGTTAGCCAGGTCTTATTTCCTCTACTACTGTATTTGTTGTGGCAGAAAAAAGTTCCTGTTTCTAGAGACAGTCTTGAGATCCTAAGGCTTAGAATAATGGTCATCAAACTTTTTTTGATAATATACCTCTATTAGTAATTTTTCGAGCATGCACCCCCCATATATGTATATTTATTTGTAATTTATGTATGGCTGCATTATTGAATTTCTGATATTTTCTTCCTGCAAGGCAGTGCATAGTCTTGTGGGCTTAAAGAAGCAAATATATATTCTGGGGGAAAAACAGTACTTAAATAAAACTATTCTTTTACTGGAAAATGTTTAGAATTGATTCTGTGTCTTAGCTATTTCTCTAGCAATACAGAGAATACAGCCCTGGATACAGCTACTGAAGTAAGATTCTCAGGATCAGAGGTAGCTTCTCCCTCCATCATTGGGGAATTATCAAGAAGATAAATTTATCTCTGGTATAAAAGTTTCACATTTTAACACAATTGTGGTAATTAATACCATTACTATCTGGTAATTTTACTGAGGTTTAATTCAAAAGGTTGTATTAAAACGTAGAGTAACAAGAGGTCATTGAATTAAGTGCTTGTCAGGAACATGTATGTCAACTACATTAAGAAGAAAATTCCCCAGATACATGTCTTGTTAGATGATAATATAATCTTCAGATGAGATAATCAGAAATAACAGTGAATGCACACTTTTTTAAAAATGTGCTTCCTTCTGCTGAATTAATCACAGAATATTAAAAATTGCAAGTTGAATAAAAATCAACTGAATTTTTTTCTATGAATGTCTGATGTTAAAATACATTTAATATTGACACAATCTTAATGAGAATGTAAAAAATGTAGTGAGATGCAGAAATATCCCAACGATCTGTGTATTAAAAAAGTCAAATGCAGATTTTCTTTGTCTTATCTCTAAAATATGCTAGTTTTCTAGTGATTTAGTCCACAGTCAGAGGTTTGCAGTCAAGATGCTCAGGTGACTACTGAAAAGTGGAAGTCAAAGCCTTAGCAAATGGGCTTCTCTTTAGGGGAGCATGACCATGCTACCACTTTCTCAGGGAACATGCAGGATTGCTTTGGTATTTGGCTGAATGCTCTGAGGAGATACCATATTTCTAGCTACATTTTGTACCAGTAAGAATACATAAGCAATGTCTTGTGGAAGACCTTGAGATAAAAGTGTATGCTCTAAGCTTCATGCATTGCTGTATCTTTTAATTCCTCAGTACTTTATTTCCTTCACAATCTAAGAGACTTGACAAAAAAATTCTGTTCTGGTAAGAGGAGTCTTTTTCTCATAAATAATGGCCTACATCTTCAGCTGCCATCAGCTGGCATTATTCCTCTGATTTGATACCAGGATGTAAATCCATGGAGATTTACTTCCATTTCTGGCAGATCTACTTAGATGTGAGACCTGCTTCTTTTCTGTTCTTGGCATGATATCTAGTGGACTGTTTCTAAGTTGGTCCTATCTTTGGTACATGTAACTGCCAACCGTGTTAGGAAGTGATCAGGGTTATATTAGAAATTTGGGATATACTAGATTCGAACTCCCTCTGCTTCTTTTGCTCTTGCTTTTGGTCTCTCTGTTAGTGATTTTAGCTATTGCTCCTGTTTGAGATGGTACAGAATCACTGACAGATCCTGTAGATGTTGACACGCATAATTGAGTGGAATCAGATATATCTGTTAAGCAGTGTGCCAGATCAGTTCTGTTAATAGTATTTTACATGCCCTATTTGTCTCCAGAAGGGCTCTCTCATGCATGTGCTGTGTGCCTAACTTAGCAGCACAGTCTTGCTGATATTTTTCTTGTGCTCTGATCTGAATGCTGCTGGGCATAGCATCTATTGCTTTTGAAGCCTAATGCTTTACTTCAGCTGCATCCCATCTCTGTTGTGTGTGTACATCTACTGCACATTATAAATGAGGGGAAATAATCGTCAACTTGAAGAAATCCTTATTTATGTGACCCAAGTTCATCACTTACCTCCGTGACAGCAAAGCTTCTTTTCCCACATGGAACAACCTTGTACCATTTGTCATGCAGAACATCCATGAAACCATGGGACTTGTACTGACTTATCAGGTCAGAGATGTTTGAGGTGAGTGGAGAATCAGGGGGAAGACCAATACCATATCCTAGAAGGAAAAGCAATACAATCATCTCTCTTTTACTTGTCTGCTTTTTCTAAAGTATGTTCATTTCAGTTGTCAACTACCAGCGTGGCAGAACAAGCTGGCATCCTGTTTCAGCAAGCCAGTTGAAACCTGGATGCTGGCTTACCGTGAACTGAGAATGATGAGATAAAACTTTTTGCTGTGCAAAATAAACTAACCTAATACAAACAAAACATACACATTCAAAACTATTAAGGCCAAACAAGTAGTATGTAAATTTGGAGGCTCAAAAACTTAAGATGGAGTTGCAGATAGATGAATAAATCTGTGTTATCTCTAGAAACACAGCCTTTTGCATGCCCTTGCCATGGGTTCTTCTTTTTTATCTTGATTAAGCAATGCAAAAGGGTCTTAATGCTAAGTAAACCACTCTGTGATCCCTTTACATTGTTAGAGCAGTGGATGTGATTGTAGTGTCAACTGTAACCTTTTCTTCCTTTTGTGCATGTAAATGTATATGGCAGCAGTCTGTATTGCTGTTACACAGTAATTTAAAGCCCAAGGGATATCCCTTACATTTGTGCAGTTCTGTTCTGGCAGTAACACGGACCTTCAGATCGTAATAAATACAGTTTTTAGCCACTGAGTTTTCTTTTATCACGTTAAACTGCTGGTACAGGACTTAGTGTAAATGAAAATGGATTCAGTAACTCTGTGGTCCTGAAATTTGCACAATCTGGGTTTTGACTTTAGAAAAACAAATACAGTTCATGCCTACAAGACATGCAGTTGCATGCAGAGATGTCCTGCCAACTGCCTGTAAAGAGCCCTTTCTAGTCCACTGTGGATTTTTTTAAATTAAGAATTCAGAATTTCAGACTGTCTCCTTTTAAAAAAACCCAAACAAACACATAAACCCCCCCACAAATCAAAAAGCAAAATAACACAGGAAGAAAATTAACACCCCCCCAAAAATGTGCATGAATGGTAAACTTGCCATCACAGTGGTTTGCTTTTCAATGATGCAGAATGACGTGGTGGTATGTGTACCTGCAACGCAAGTCTCCCTTGCTGCTTACTTCTGTGGATTGTGCCTGTATTTCCACCTGAATATATTTGCTGACATTGAAGGAATGGCTTCAGAGAAGGCATAGCTAGGGCTCATGAATACCATATTTGCAGCATATGTGTTTTGTAATTGAGTGATATACAGTCTAGTTATGTAAAAACATGTAGTTTGGGGCTTATTTGTATTTTTCTGTATTAGAATCTGCTTTACTTGATTCAAAGTTGTGGAAGCTGATGGCTTACTTCAGTAGAGTTGACCTTTCTGAAATGGATGATTTATCAGGTTTCACGCACATAATGAAATATGTAGCTGAGCACACAGAAATCCTTCTACAGCCTGAACAGCTCTTTGTGCATCTATCTTCCCCAGTAACAAAAAGAACAGAAGGAAATGGATTGCTTTCAGGTCCCTGGTGTGAATTCAGATGGGAGACACTGATGAGGTATAGCAAAAAGAAGCGTTCTACAAAATGCCTACTGCTGGTGACTTGTAGTTGAAATGATTAAAATGCTCTGCTTCCTCTGGCCTTCATTTAGCATATTGCCTTCCTCAATCAGGTTTGAACATTTCTGAAAGAGGTTGTTTTAATGTGCAATAGGAGCGGCCAAAATGATTGCCCTTGGAGAGGAGAAAAGAGGGCGCTTCAATCATTTTCATTAGCCATCTATCACAAAAGTGATGCCTAAAGTCTCATAGCTACCAATGTGCTCACTTGTGCTGGAAGCAGCTTCAGATAAGCCTCCAGGCTGCCTTCTGACCTGTCCTTCGTTAATACACTAGGCCTGCAGCAGGCTACATAGCCAGGTAGACTCCCTTCTTTAGCTTCAATTAGCTACAGATTCAGAAGGATTTTTAAGCTGACCTTTAAAATGGGAACAGTATTTTTCTGCCTCAAATGAGAACAAAGTTGTAGAACGGCATTCATTGAGTTTTGAATATGTGTATTTAAAGTGAGCCTACTTGTTTAGAGATGGACTGTCTAAGCACTTTAAGTAATTGCCATATAGAGCACAGCAACAGATGGTAAAAGTGATCTGAAGGCTCAACAGCCTCAAGAAAAGGGTGAAATCTTTGTTCTGCTTACTCCCTGAAAATTTTGCCATAATCTTCCAGGGGTCCACAGTTTTACCTGCATAGTTTCATTGAGAATACCAAATCACAATAAAGGAAATGCAACACATGAGAAATAGAGCAGTGAGTTATAAAACTCATTATTACCTTCAATGGCAAACGGTTTTCCCACAGTTAGAAGCTTGCAGTCAGCATCTATTGATACTTCATAATCTAAAAGTGCTTTATCCATGATGAAGGCATCAAGTTTCTCAGGATCATGCCTGTATTCAACATCAAAGTCAGAAACAGAATCACTTCACAGTCTGAGACTCAGTGATAGTCGCTGAACATTTCTCTATGTAGTTCTCTGGAAGATTACTGAATGAAAACAGAGACGAGGGACTGCTATTTGCACTTCTGCATTTAAAATGAAGAACTGATTTGTATTTTGAAGAATGAAACTGTGCATGAAATACAAACTCTGTGTGAACTGGGCATGAAATTTTGCTCCCATGAAATACTATTGATCTGAAACGTGGCAAATACTACATTATGTTAGACTTTTGACTCAATTGAAAGGTAGCATAAAGTTTTATTGGAAAAGATAAAAAAATTGCTAAAATACTAGCGCTGCCTTGGTTTGTTTGTAATGTTAAAGGTATAATCATTAGAGCAAAAATGCAGGAGAATAGCTCATTCAAAGGTGTTTCTCCGCCTTTCTCCTTGAATATGAGGTAGATTAATTCCCTTCACGTAGATCAGCTTTTCTCTGTGTTCAGTTCAGAGGACTGAATTTTAATACCACAATCATTTATGAATAGCATGCTTGCATAAAATGGTGACATAAAAAACCAGTTGCAGTGCCTATTTTCATCCATCCAGGGACTGAACTCTCCACTCTTTTCACCTTACAGGTCCAGGTGTTCTCCTTATATGAAGTTACTTTACTTCATTGATATTGATGGACAGATTCCAGTTTAAGTCAGAGAAACTTCCATGTATCTTAATTATCATGAAGATGGGTCTGGGAAAAATACGTAAACAGGAAACAACTTCTGGTGGAAAATTCTCAAGCCATCTGTTATGCAACTTCTATGTGTAAAATGAATGAATTATTTCAGGCTTATTATCACCCCTCCTGTTTCCTGGCAGAGTAACTTAGTTGTGTGACCCCAGATTGTTAGGCACAAATGTCTGTGAAACACAGCGATACCATGAGTCCCAAAAATAAGAAGACTTGGTGTTTATTACTTTTAAATCAGTCTAATATTTCTTTTAGTCATTTTAATGATACATGCTTTAAGGTTTCTCTCCAAGAACCGTCTCTCCTCCCAGCATGCTGAAGATGCTGGGGAAACTCATTTGCAGCTTTTGCTTGGACTGTGAGGTTTTTTCCTGAATGTTTCTCGCTGCCTGTTGAAGGGCTCCCAAGCACAGAAACATGCCAGGATTTATACGTTGCCCATGCCTGATCACACCCTAGCAGTTAGCGTGAAGCACTGCTCCCCTGGGAACACTCCAGCTGGTGCTACGCTAGCTTGCTTTCCAAGTGTCACTCCCTCCAGGTAATTACATACTTTCCTCTTCATCTGCCACACTCCCTTCAATGACTGTTTTGTGGGGTAAGTGATACTGGAAGTGGGAAACCCATCACCATCTCACTTCCATGCATTCTGGTCAAGGGACCAGATCTGCTGTCGCATGCAGAGTCTCACTTTAGATACGCCACTCCATCTGGGGTTGCAGGGACATTGTACCGTCTCATGTACTCGTGCATCTCTGGGAAGCTTTGCCTCACATAGTCTTCTGCGCTGCTTTCTCGCACGGTTCCAAACCGAAACCCTTGGGATGGGTGGTGGAGCTGAGGAGATGAAATTACAGATTAGCAGTCTCATTTGCCTCCTTCACATCTGGTATTTTGGTCTGCTATGTGAACAGTTTGTCAGAAATTCTCAGCCCTCACAGACCTGCCTCTGATGTTTTCCTGCAATCAGTTTTCCTGATTACAGAGAAAGTTTGAAAATACTTACCAGGTGGCTGATTAACCTGTTTGTGTACTATCAAGATTTTCTTTAAATGTAAAAAACCATTTCCCTTGAGACGCCCTGAACCCCCAAATCCTGGTTTTTAGTTGGCTTGTGTTTAAATCAATCAATGTTTCGGGAAACGTTATGAGAAGCCTCTAGGCTAGCTAGTATCCACTTTCCAGTGCTCAGAGTAACCAGTGAGCGACCCTCAGTCTGGATTTGCTTTGGCAGGACGTCTTTTATTGATTCCTTAAGAATGAGATTTAAGAATCTGCAGACAGGGTAGCACAACCATTTCCCTTCTAGAAGCCTAGACATCCTACCACAGACTGCTGCTGTCTTTGCTGCCATTCTTCACACAGAATCTCAAGACTAAAGTGTTGTGGACACCAAAATGTCTCCACTGGGAGCCAGAAGTTCCCCTCAGTACCCCTCACCATAGCCAAAGCTGTAAGTTTGATTACCAGGCTGTACACATACAGGCAATTTTTGCACTTCTGTGTCCTTTCCTTCTCACAACTGGCTCCACCTGCTGTATTAAACCCCCAAGTAGTTTGGATGTTCACAAAAGTTTCAAAAGTTTCTGTTTCTGAAGTACCCTGCTTGTCTTTGGAGTGTTTAGTGACTCATGGGGAAATTCTCACATTGCAATGGAGGTGTCAGGCAGTGTCCTCTACTATGCCAAGCACTTGGCTGAGACAGCTGAGTGTTGCCAAGATCATACTAATTGGAAAGCCTCCAGCAATGTACCAGCCTCTAAAATGTGGAACTTTCAGAGCACAGAAAGCCAAATAAAACTAAGGCTGAAGTAGTCATGCTCTATTTGCTTCCCAGGAAGCTCATGATCTTCACAGCAGCTTGTAAAGATGATTTTACCATGGCCATGCTCTGCTTTGCAAAGACCACACAAAGAGGTGTTCTGCTTGTCCATCTGGCTCTCTGCATTATTATCTATAGAAAACAGTGTAGGGCAACACAAAGCTGTACAAAAGACATTTCCCACTGTTCTCTTCAATGACCCCATGGATGAAAAAGTGTATTTAAGAATAACAAAGGTTGGATGTAAATGCAGAGTCATCTAGTTCAGTCTGAAAATGAACAGAAAAAGGTCTTTTGGATGGTATTTCAGTGCCTTGGAAGATATGAATATACTGTCTTTCTGCTAATTTTTATCTGTAAAGTGGGCAGGTACTTTCCACATCGTTCTCTGCTGATCGGGTCCCAGTGTTGTAACCCAGGAACAAGACTGTTGGCATAGAGGAAGTCCTGCTATGTTTTTAGAGGTGTTCTCGACTTGATGACCACAGAACAAGCAATGCACAGTGTGCCTCCATTTGGAGCTGGCCATAGCGTGTGCTGTGCCAGAAGGACTGTGGGCGCAGAGGGAAATGTTCCTGCCTGGAAGTGTGGAAGCAACATTCAAGTGCCAGAAGACATAAATAGCAGATAGCTGTGCTGTGACAATACATCATGGAGACTTCCAGCACAATGCTGTCAACCTAAATCTAGGTCTACCCTCAAGACATTGAAGATGACCTGCTTGAAGAATAAGTTTAGAGTGGGTTCCATACACTCAATGCCCCAAGAAGCTTGTCACCACAGTCAGCACTATTTTGTAGGTTTTATTTCTTGGCAGTTTCAGTGAAGAAACTGAACACCCCAGCGTCTCAGAAGTGAACCATACTGCCACCTTCCAAGCCAGCTTAGGTGTTGGTTGTGATATTTGTGGCCCACCTAATGATGTCAAGCACAGCTGGTGATCCTAACTTCACTGGAAAGTATCGCTCACTCAGAATGTCACCAGTCTCTACATCTAGCTAAATATTTAAGCCTCTGTGAGAAAGGCTAGAACAAAAGAGAGAGCGAACTGCACCTTCATGCAATTTTCTGTCCCAAATGCTTTATTGAGGACTGTCCATGCTTTGCTTTGTGTGGGGCACTTTGTCGAGTTTCACCTTAAATGGTGACAATATTGGAATATGTATTAGATCAAAATTCCATCTGGCTTAATATCCTGACGCAAGCAATACCATATGTGTGGTGGGAAATCTTGGAAAGTCTATGTAAGGAAGTTACGTAGTGATCTCTTGCATCTATGCTCTACTTCCTTCTGGTAATCTATGCTTTCTTAAGCATAATTATGCGTCTGCAACTCTGTATTTGATGACCCTTGACTCCTTTTATGAGGGATAAATCTTAATAGTGTTTTAATCCTCTATGTCTTTTGGGACTTCCAGTTTTTTTGTTACTGCTGCCTATCCACATGAGGAAAAGGTTTGCTTGCAGCTACAGGAATAGTGGATTAACAATGCAAAATGATGCCAAAAGCAGATAATGGACTACTCCACTGTCTTCGCTGCTAATCTACTAAGACTGCTAAGCGTCACAGAAATAAAAACCTCATGACGGAAACAAGGCTCATCAGTTGTCACTGCTCCTTTCTTTCTTTTTGTAGTCCTCTCCTGGGAGGATTCTATGAAAAGATGGAAACAGGACAGGATAGGTAAATGTCATAGTCTTCCTGTGAGTCTTGCCTTATTAGTTATCTCTTCTTTCATGTTTTCTGTTTCTCATTATCTGTTTTGTGTTTCTTGCATCTTAAGTGTCCTATATTGAAAGAGTCAGTCTTTCAGTCTCTTTAGTAACAAAATCCTAGTACTTAGGGCTTCAGAGAAAATCCTGAACTCTGAAAAATTAGCTTTTGAAGAGTCACAATTTTAAGAATCAAGATTATTTTTTTTTTTTTTAACTAACCTGTGATTTGGGGGAGACAGTTACTTTCTTATCAGAAACAGCAAATATGAAAGCTATCTTACTGAGAAGGAATAGTTCTCAAAATTTACTAGTGTATGGATTCTACAGTTCAGTGTATAGTCCTGTGTTTTTTCATTCAAAGCCCAGGCAGTGTGAAGGTGAATAACATCACAAAGCTGGTGATGGATGGACAGTAGGCCCGTTTGTACTTTTTGCATCCATAGAGAAGCCAGAGATTTGCTAGTGATTCAAGTATAATTAAAAATAAATGAATGCAATAGCTGCAGATCCATCTCCAGACATCAGTTTTCTTGGCACTCAGCTTAGATAACCTTACAAGGTTGCTCCAAAATCAGACATCTACAGCTGTAACAAATCGAAACAACATTCGTTTTGACCTAGAGAGGCTTTCAGGGAAAAGTGAAGTCTCAGCTTGACAATTCCTTGAACCAGATGTAAAGAAAGTTATGGGTACAGATGATACATCCCTTTTCATTCATCTCTTTAACTGCCAGATCTCCCTTTTGAAGACCTGGGAACAAAGGAAATCACTTGTTTTTAAAAGGGTCACTGCTGTAGGAGGTAACTGCTCCTCAGCCAGTAGTACAGGCTCTGTACTTCCAAGCAGCTTCTCCATGCAGTGCATGGGAGCTAAGCATTACTGCCACGTGTGGGATTTGTTAGTGTTTACTGAGTAACCAGCCCTTTGAATGATAGCTAGCAAGGCCACCACAGTGAACGGCAGACTATGTTGGCTGAGCTGCTGAGTGTAAGAAATAGGGGAATGCCAATGGCATGGGCAATGTAACTGTGTACATGAATATACAAATGGAGTAGTAAAAAACCAGTGTTTTTCAGGGATTAAAAAGCTATTTAGTGTTGCTGGTTAGTGGCTTTCCCCAAAAAGTTGAAGTTTCTGGCATTTAACAATATAATTTCTGCAGCTCAAATACTTGATATGACAGATTTCATATTAGTAAACTCAGTTTTATACCTTAAGCACTGGTGTATGCCATGAATGGTCATACTACTCAGGTGCATTCCGAATTTTTAGAACTATCTCCTCAGTCTACTGCAAGAAAGCTACTGCCCATGAAGTTATGAGACACATGGTGACCTCCCGTTTGGATCTGGGTTAGTATGTGGGTCACACTCAAGAGATGGTCATGAGAGACCTCACAGCAAAGGGATGTAGTACCAGAATTCACAGGTTCAGTGCTGTGGAATGCCAAGACCAGAGGATCTTGCTTCATAGGTCAGATAGTCGGAGAGAAAATGACCCATCTTCTGTGAAGAGAGAACTCTTGGGAGGGAGGACTAGGAAGTGCTGCTGGGAAGTTCAGGATGAAGGTGCAGGGGAAAGGCTGAAAAGCTTTGGAAGTGAATATGCTTTTGGGAATTGGGGTACCAGTGCTGTTCCTGTGGCCTCTAAGGACAGTATCTACTGTGGGATGTATGTGCTGTGCTGGTATCTCCAGGAACAATTCTCACTGTTGAAGAAAACATTCTGTGGGTAAGAAAACAAACAAAGGGTAATGTTTTCTTACACCGTGTAAAGAAGAAGACCTGACATTACACTGTGTAAGAAAACAAGGGGTAATGTGAATGCCTCCAACTGCTGAGGAGGTGAAGTGGTTGTTGGGTCACTTCAGCACTAAGACAGGCAGGTCAAGTAGTGTTTATGAAACTCGAGAGCTCCACAGAACATCTAGCTGACAGTGCAAGGAAAAACCTTAGGGAGTTCTCGAGAGCTTTCAGTACCTTGTATAGCATTGTGCTACTAGACAAATGATGTTTGTGCTGCTTACTGCCAAAAGCAGATACTGCAGCTACCAGTTTCCTTGGCTTGGCACTTTACTCCTAGATCTTCTTGGTTTCTGTCTTCTGTTGTTACCACATCTGCTGAGTAGGAAGTGGAAAACTTGTTTCATTTGGGAAGATGTTGAGAAGAATTGGGTATCTGCATACATCTATGGCTCGGGGTGACAATTATGCATGAAAATACCAATGTGATAAAACCACAGGAGCAAGAACAGGAAAATACAGAATGTCAAGATTTTGCATTACTTGGCACATTCCAGTTTACGTAAAACAGTGCCACTGCATTCACTGCCATCAGCTAGGCTGAGAATACCTAGACTCAGACTTGAAAAGACTCAGACATAGAAATCTGCTATGCAAGTTGGGATTTAAAACTGAAAATTCATGAGATGCTTCCAGCAGTTAACGTTGACATACTCCAAAATCAGGCTGTTGAGTTTTGAGGTCTTTCTAGCAGGTTCTGGCTTCCGTATGACCTTTCAGTGTTGCAAAGCTGTAAGATTTGGCTCAAAGGCTCCCTCCTTGGTGCCCCGGTTGTCATGTCTGCTATCATTTTGAGGTCTATATCACTCTTGGTTGTCATGTATTTTTGCAGTGTGCAAGAACCCTAGGTGTTCAGAATAAAGCTTCAGTGAAAAGATGGTCTTGGCTCCAAAAAAGCAATACAATATTGCCGTCTAATCCTGAGGAGTTTGAGCTTGCTAGGAGCTGTGAAGAGACAATTAAGGTCTAAACAAAAAAACTGTTGGGAAATGAAATTTTGGCTATTTTCTACAGCAATGAAGTGACTGAAATCTAGGAAATGCTTTCTCAGTACTTGATCAATGGGGTGCACTAACTGGCTCACTGAATCTAACTCAGCACTATCCTGTGCATCTTGATAGCTGGCTGGACGAAAAACTTCAGGAACTTGATTTCTAACTGGCATCTCAAATCATTAAAATGATTTCATCATTCATTCAGTCAGCCTCTCCTTTACTGAATTCAACCCGTAAATTATTCTTTGAGAGAAATGAGAAAACGGCAACCTAGTATAGAGTGGAGTTCATCCTGCAGTGACAGATGCAGGATTAGCATGGATTTAGCTTTTACCACCACCTACCATACTGCTTTTTAGTTTTAACAGCAGAAAGGTGGACTGTGGCTGAAAACACCTTCCTAACTGTTACAATAACTTCTGAGGAAAAATTACATGAACAAGTTTCAGTAGCTTTGTCCCATGATAGCGCTAGTTACCTGGTGTAACACCAGGTGTGGTGTTTAATGGATGTGTGGTATATGAGCAGAACTGCTGTTAGTGACTGCACAATTTCTGCCAGGAAACTGTTGCAGAATCTTGAAAAACTGCTCAGTTTCAGTTGCTAATTGCTGGAGAAGGGTAGCATTAAGTGGTCTGTTCTGCTGTGAAGAACTTACATACTTTTACAGATCTGCTATACTGCAATGGGTCTTCTGTCTTCAGCATATGAAGTTCTTGCATTTTATCTTGCCTTATGTAACCAATGCATTTAACTGCTTGTCTAGGTGCTAATAGATTTCTCATCACCCAATGATAAAAGAAATGCAACTGGCAGTGCTAAGCAAAGTTCCAGGGGAAAAAGAACAAAGCAAACAAAATTTTAAAAAAACCCGAACAATGTAGAACTCTGGCCATGGGCTTTTCTCTACTTATCTGCAACAGTTTTCGAAAATTAACGAGTGAATATTTATTGGGTGCAGAGGGAGATGAAAGAAAAGAAAATTATTCACAGTGAAGCACATGAATTTCAGATTCTAACAGCTGAAAATTCACAGCTGAACTTCTGGATGTGAAGGCTTTGTTCAGAAACTGTCCCATGTGCTCAGGCTTGAGAAGCGGAGATGTTCCCAGGACCTCCAGGAGATGGTGTGTACAGAATACATTTGAAAGGTCGCTTTCCCTTCTCTGCTGCAAAATGTGTCGGTGGAGCTGACTCTTGGCTTGCCAGGATAATGTCAGATTTTGTTAAAATCCTGTCTCTTTTAATCCAACCCAGCTAGGTCATTAGTTGGCATAAATCTTTACAGCTTCATTGAAGTCAATAAGCAGTTTCAATTCTGGAACAAATGCACAGTCCAGTACTGCTAGTTTATTCTCCCGCATTGCAATAGGAGCATACATGAAAAGAAACTGGCATAGGTATCTGCTTAAAAATAAAAAGCTTCTGTATTGATGGCCCCTGTGTGACTGCTAATAATTAACTAGAAGATCTGCTTTACTCCTCTGTGTGCTGCAGAAGCTGTATAGCTAAGGGACAAGACTGGGGACTCCAGTCTGTGGTAGATAGTTTAATCTCTGAAGATTGCGCTCCTAGGCAGTACAAAAAGCTGCGTAAGAACAGAACTCTGGTGAATATACACTTAAAGGTGTGTTTATCCCTGTTTCTTTATAGAGTTCTCAGAACAGAGGGATCTTTGAGTTGCAACTTATTCCAGGAGAGCTGAGAACTGTAAGATAGTGTAAATTATTGTAAGAAAAATGGATAAAGTCAGGAAAAAAAAAGGGGCTGTAATTCCCAAAGGAAATAGATCAGTTTTCAGTACACTTCAGTTTGAAGTACACTTCAGCAGCACAAAGCAGCCATAAAAATGCTCCAGACTGAGTCACTTCATTGACCATGTTCTTCTGCTTCCTTCCTGCAAAACAGGGCTAATGCGGCTGTAAGGCAGGTGAAGTCATTTTCAAATTAGAAGGAAAGGAGAGAGACCTGTTTGGCTGAATACATGCTTGAACTATCACAGTGACATGGGAGATTTCTGGTTAAATAATCCCTCTTGTCCTTCCATCCCAAGTCTCAGGTCTGCAGACAAAAAAGCAATCACAGTTCTCTACAAGCAACTGAGGGCTGAAGGGGGAAACCTAAAGTGACAGTAGCCTGAAATGTAGGTAGCGTTCTTGCCTTTAAAACAATAATCTTTCATATCCTTCTCCTTACAAACTTCTGCTGTAGCAGTTGCTGCTCGATTAGGCCCACACTAATCCTGCCCCCTGGTGGTATGGCAATTGACCCCAGGTACCAGGGCTGAAACACCAGCCTCTGCGGTGACACTGTCTAAACTTGTAAGACAAGGCTAGTGCTCAGTGGTTTCCAGGAAAGGAAGAGACAAAGGTCTGGGTCATTGGTTACTAGGACAAAAGAAGATTCCAATTGCAGATTGTGGAACTGTCTACCAGTGTAGCCCTAATTTCTTAAATATGTTATTTGTACTGGCTTTTGGTTCAAAAGCGTCAAATGAAGGTAAATCAGAGGAGTCCTTTGTTACTGACAGATCTAACACTGGGACTAAATGTTATTTTTTTCCTTCATGGAATCAGTTTGGAAGTGATTAGGAGGCATGTGTTAAGCATGAAGTGTAAAAGAAAAACGATGGACTCATTTGGGTGCCTTGACCTCCTGCACAGTGAAACACGGTCAACAGTATTTGACATTACCTGGTGTTCAGTCAAATCCTATTGTATTGAATGAAAACTACTGTGTGGTTTTTTTTTTTTTTTTTCTGGAGGACTTCATTCCTTGACATCCCTGAAATCCAAGGGATAGGTGTAGTAGCTGACTGAGGACTTTTATCACTAGAAAGGTGAGCCAGGCTACTATCCAGGTCTCTGTTTATAGATCACAATGGCTGTGACTTTTGTGAACAACAATAAATATCCTCAACACTGCTAAGTCAGCTGTATGCTGCTGTACCTTCCATCTGCCAGGCGATAAGATCAACCTCATGCATCTTCACTGTTCCCTGCATCTCTATGCCAATTACTTCATTAACATCTCATTGAACCTTGCACTATTTCTTGCAAGGTTCTGAGCTCCCTCTATGATGCAGTTGCTATTTCTAGTGGTGAGCTTGCTTTTCTTCTTTTTAAAATGACATGACATATAGGTACACTGAAGCTTGAAAGTAAAAAACTGACATGGATACAGCTGAGAAAATGCTAAAACACATTAATTCCTTCTAGTGCTGAAAGAACAACCTTCATGACATGCACCACATGGAATGAAGACAGCAGGACTTCCTCCCTTCCACTAGTACCCCTACATTCTTTGGATCAAACAATTAGAATGGTGAGCTAAAGAGTGGCCAAGACAGTACGTGACAGTACAAGGCATTCTGAGCTGAAGACCTGCAGCAGTAAGGACAAAGATACAAAAAAGATAACTATTGGCAAGGAGGCATAAAAAAGCAGGTCTTGATGGGAAAGGAAACTTCATTTGGAGAACACTTGAGTGCATAGACTGATAAACTGGATATGAGAGTAATAAAAATCCCAACTAGACAGATTTTGAGTCCTTGAAGACGTAACTTTACAAGAAAGCTTTACTGAGGTGATGGGGAAGCTACACAAGTGCTCACCACCATAAATTGCATAGGAAAGCTAAAGAAGTCAAGATATCTCCTCCATTAACTGCAGGTGTCTGTCATTCCTATATGAGATTGCTCTGCAATGCCTGTTCTATATTCTGACTAGATTTTGGTATTTAATTTATTCTTTGTCTGAGATTTTTTTGCTTTGGTCTCTGTGATGCTTGAAGTCCTCTTGAGTTGAAATCCTTCACCAACTCATTAATACTCAGAAAAGCATCATCTATTAATTAGCAGGCTCTGATGCTGTGAGTCATGACCATCCCGTGTCTAATGACTTCCTGCACAGAAATACATGCTGTATAGATTTTGCAGCCAATTCTTTTAATTGTAAAAAGAAAAGAATCCTGCAGTCTTGTACAGATACTAAACCACATGGGAGCAGTAAGATTTCTGTTAATTCTGCTGAGTTTGTTACTTTTTTTTTTTTGCTATACAATTTAATGCCTTTAATGCATACTTAAATGAGTAGTTTTACGTGTACTTCAAACTTTAACTCATACTTAAATGAGTAGTAGTAATGCATGCTATTTCATTACATATTTAATACACAGAAGTGCAAGTGGCGCTTCTTACAATGATTCATCTTATATTTCTGCAGTGAAAGACCACAGCAGTATCTAAGAGCCTTTTCTTCAGTGTAGTTCTTACAAGACTTCCCTTTTTCAGGAAGAAAATTTATCAATAAACACACAACAGTTATGGCCTCACTTTGAAGCTTGCTGAACTTGATGGAAAATATCATTAAATGCAGGGGTATTTGAATCATGTGTCTAGTAATGAAAAAGGCCTATAAAGTGGCTGGATCCTTCCTTTTCTATGATTTGGTATTGCTAAAGCTCATAGGCAGCTACTTGCCATTGATACTTCTGGACTGTTTTAATACAGTCTTTAACTGATACGGTAATGGCCATAAGGCCACTAAATTAACTGAGATTTTAATATATCAGAAATGAGAGCTTGCACCCTCACATTTTAGAATTTAAATGTAGAAACAAAAATCAGGTGGACTGTACATACTGAATTCCTGAGTAACAAAATCTCAGAAGTATCTTGCCTGGATTACTACTCCAAGTGCTTACTTCTGTAATAAAAAGATGGACAGCTTTTAAGAGCAATTGTTCAGATAATGGATTAGAAGAGAAGCAGAGATTTCTAAGGACTAATCCTGAAGCACACCAAGGCTGTTGAAATGCACAACAAGGCTGTTGTGGGATGGTGCTTGTCAGAATAATTGTAGATGTCTGCAGTATATTCCCTGGGGCATCTACAGTATTTGGCAGACATCAGTGCTGGCCATGCTAATACACTACCATACATGATGGAGAGAAGTAGGCACTTTCAAGAGGTGGTTTAGGTGATCTTGTCCTGAAGTTAAGTGTCTTCAAAAGCAGCCCAATGTGCTTACCTCTCCCAAACAAGTATAAAAGCATATTAGACTTAGTAAATCATATATAATGCCTCCACTGCAGACATGTAAAATGAAGTGAGATAGCACAGTGAATTGCTCATTGTGGGATTCACAGGTGTAGCCCTTTTTATTATATGAATCTCAACGGGTTAGGTATTTTTGGTCAAAATACAATGTGGAAAGAAGTTTTGCCATTATCAAAAGCTGTTTTGAAGGTAAAGTGATCCAGAGAAGTAAAAAAATAACCACAGTAAATTAACAGACACAGCTACTCAAGTGTATCCTTAAACAAGGCAAAGAGAAGCTGACAGCTGTCAAAGAAGTGACAATGGTGGGACAGCATCTGAAAAGCTCGTTATATTGTTGAAAGAATGAGATTTTTAGCGAAAAGAAAGACCAGGCATTGGACCACTATACAGAAAATCTGTCCAGCTCCTCAGCTTCTGCTGTTGTACGCTTTCTTGTTGGCATGTTTGAAATGTTTCTTCTCTCCTCTGGGCTTCCACAGTTATTTTGCCCCAGATAATCTGAACTACTCAACACACTCCTGACTTTATAGCGTATCTCCAACATGTGCTCTTGCATTAAAAGCCTGAAAGCACAGTCCCTGCTTCAAGTCCTCTTGCTACTAAAAAAAACCCACTCCCTGTGGGGATCTTGTCATACAAGACCCTATTATTTCATTTGATAATGAAGAGTTTTATTGGATCTGGACCTTAGTTGCAGGCTCACTGGGCAAAGGAAGGCACCGACATTGCTGTTTACTTACAGATAATTTCTTCTTTTCCCTATCTGTGCCACTGAGACCTAGGTTACTCACATGTGTATAGTACCTCTTTATGGAAACCATATTGGAAAACAAAACATAAAGTATTCGGATTTCTGGATTTGTCAAAAGACTGGCAAAAAGAAAAACAGCCAGTCTTCTGAAGCAGAATGGTAACAGATTGTATTTTTTTTGTACCCAGAACCCTTTGCTTATCAATGTGCCCCTTTTCCGCTTGCCCCATCCCTGTGAGGCTGCATACTCCATTTGCTGTTGTAGATCTGTAATGCCATCACATCCTGTGAGTCAGGAAAAATCCGACAGTGGCCAGCTTGCCTAGACTTGCATATCCCATTTGCATCCCTACGTGCTCCTCTAACACCAGATCTGTTTTAAGGAGATACCTACAGCAACCTAACCTTGCCAATGTGGAAATGTGCATTGGCCCCAGTGAAGAATAAAACTTTGGGTCATGGCTTTTTCAGCTATAGCTGAGTATAATGTAATCACCAAGGTGCTGAGGAGCTATACAATAAACAAGGTGATAAACAGGTTTAGGAGATGTCAGGCATAAAGCCAGCTGTCTCCAGGCCACTACAGGTGGGTAGGACAAATGATCAGACCAGCCCAAAGGCAGGCTGCTGGTTTGCAGTATTTTTCTGATGAAAGAGTTGTAATATTGAGACTTCAGCAACAAGGCAGGACCAAGCTCCCTTGACTGAGCTGCAATGAGTAACAGCTAAAACACTGTACTGCTTGATCAATTAAACATCACTGTTGTAACATGAATTTTTGCAGAAAGTCAGATGCTATTTATTCAGACAGTATCTAACCCTGTCTTTTTTTAACCAGAAAAGAGAACATAGATATTCCTGGCAATACTGACTTTGGATACCAAGTTTCTAATCTTGAAAAAAACCTTTAAATTTTTCCCAACTTGCCTACCTTCCTGACTGCAATCTCAGATGGGATTTGCTGTCTGTTGCTGACAGCCTGAAGAAATTATATGTCTTACATCACCCTGGAAGGTTGCCCCTCTATTTTGGTCGTTGTTTTTTAAATACATTTCAAAAGCATAGTAGAAGGGCATATGTATACTGAGAACAGCAGGAGAATGTTTAAAAGTATATTAACATTAAAAGGATTACTTCTGCATCCTGCTACCTTCTTTTTGAAATGAGTCTTCACCACTGAAGCAGGTCTGGGGGAAAAAACCCCAAATCTTTAAATCACATGAAAAAATGGTTTAAGTAACTAACTAAGAAGTGGTGCATGTGCCTTTGCAACTGTTGTGCCACAAACATTTCCTAAACTGATTTCATGGGATCACTGACATTATTAACTGTGAACCATCAGTGCTTTTGTTCATGATTAAGACCTGTGTTTTCAGCACCTCATATGCTTCAGTACTCTGCGCTCAATTTTGTAACTTAACAGCCAAGCTTTACAGTACAGCTTTAGAATAACTTGATTTTGTTGCAATTGCAGAAATTTTCCAATACCTGTCTTAGGAACTCCATATGTGTTCACAATAATGATGCAGAAAAATAGGATGTAATCTGATGCAATTTGATTTGATGAATTAGGTGATGCAAAGAGTAGAGGACTAACCTAATTTTAAAGCCAATGCTATGTCTCACACAATAAAGACTATAACAGATATGCCTGGAGCTGTGGAAATTCAGACAAAAGATCTCATTTGCTTATTCAGAATGCTCTGAATAAAACAAATACATGATTTTTTGAACTTCACTTGTGCCTTAAATTGATGAAATTATTGATGTAGTATTTATGCTACCTTTTTCTGTGAGGAGAGGGGCAGATTATTAGTATCAATTTGCTTTAAGCCATAAATCAATTTTAGAGTTCCTCAAGCCAACAACAAAAGGTATTGTTCTTTGTTTAAAATATATTTGGTAGCAACAATCTAGATAAAGTTGGAGGAAATAAGTCAGAAGTTGTACTCACAAAGTCAAAACTGTATGGTCGTTAGTCTGAATGCAAGGTGTTACTAATGTAACAGACGGAGCTTGGCCTTTCCTGTCTGGAAAGACGTATGTAACTCTTAAATACAGAGTTTATGAAAGCAAAGTAAGTGTTCAGTTCTTGAGTTCTTAAAATTACCTTTTCCAGTGGCACAATGTTGTATCAATTCAGTTCACCTGTGACAAATTAATGATGAATGGTTTCAAAGCTTTGTACCAGGGTCATAAGTATAAAACTGTGGACAATACACACACCTTCACTGAAGAAAGTGCCAAACAAAGGAAATTTGCTGTTGCCACCCTGTCCCCTACAATGACTTTTAGGTGAACAGGATGCCTTCTCGTGTGCCCTGCCTTCTGTATACAAACCCTTCTGCAGGCATGTTTTCATGATCATTACTTAGTAGCAAATAAAATCAGAAAAGTCTTACAAATGACCAGACTTAAATTCCAGCTGAAGATTCCTTCATTCCCTCTTGGGAGTTCAGGAGAGAGCAGGTAGAGGCAGTCCTGCTTCTACATTTTTCCTTGCCTTACCACAAAGTACTAAGAAGCCTGAGCTATTTGCAGATGGTTTGTATACAAAATAATTTATTTCCTCCCATGACAGTTCCTCAGCAGAAACAACATTGCAAATTAAATGTCTGACTACTTGCAAAATGAATTCTACTGTTTTGATGGAGAAGGTAGGGTTTTTCAAAAGATTTCAGTTCTGTTCCATCTAATTTAGCATTCACGGCTAATTTTGCCAGTAACGCCTTTGTAATAACCATTATGGCCTGTGAAATTACTGCAAAATCCTACCTAGAACATCAGTGGTTTTCTCGCCATCCAGTGTGATTATTTTGAGTAGATCTCAGGATGACTCAAATCATCCAACTGATGAAAACAACAACAGCCAAAGGGACTCAGAACTTAAATCAAACTCTTAATCTGCATGTAGAGGCCACTTCTCTTTTCTGCTTTGGGCAACACCAAAATCTTTCAACTTCCCCTTCACCCTTAATCTTTGACACCCATCTCCTCCACTTCTATGAATGTTTAAAAATCCTCTCACTGAATTTTCCTACTGCAATGCTGTCAGCTAGTAACTAGTTGTAGTGCCACTGCTGTTGTACACACAGATTGCTTTCTGATTTTATTAGAAACTTTAAATTAGGCAGCAGTGAATTTTGACAGGGAAGTAGAAAAGTCTGAGTTAATAACAACAGACATGCTTTACCTTTGGGTCATGTATTCCAGACAGCTCTTCATAGATCTTCTCTCCTACCATGACAGCAGCCAGGTTGGCTGTGTATGTGGACAAACAAAACAGACAGAAAATAGCCCACAGATTCATTAAAAACCTTCCAGTCCAGCACTTCGGGGGTTTGATGGCAGCTGTTCTTCCAAACAGGATTGCATAGCAGACATTCAGAGCAGAGGAGAAAGAGAAGACTTTGTTCCTATTCCTTCCCTTCGGGGTCATCCCAAAAGGACTTTTCCACTCATATAAGGTGAGGAATATCGCTGTTATGTGCAGAGCAACAAATATCCCCAGCCACATAGTCCAGTGAAGTGGCCACATAAAGGCTCCAATAGGAGCTGCTGTGTCTTTGGTCCTCACCAAGATGCCCAAGCTGGTAGAAAAGAAAGGGCTGGTGAAATCAATCACTTGGCTGCGGGCAGTGTTAATGCTAAATGATGTCACTGCCATGTGAGCTGTGCCAGCAAGAAGGTCTCCCACCAGCCCTGTCCAGTGGCCATTCTTCCAGGCTCCATATTTTCCATCACCAACAATATACAAGTCAAAATCAAAATTCATATCCTCCGCTAGTTTCTCCAGCAGGTCAATGCAGTAGCCATAGCAGCACTTCTTCAACTCAATGGGAATGGTGTCATTCCCTCCTTGAAGTGTTTCAAACAGGTTATCCAGCACAGCTGAATCATTGGTCAAAGGATCCAGGCACAGCTGCCCTGCTGGGCAAAGACCTTCATCATCTACATCTCTTGTAAAGACAAATGGATGCTCAATGAGAGTTACCACTCTGAGATGCAGCCGGGTGGGGTGTTGCATGTGATTTTTATGCCTCTGGGCCTGTTCTGGCCATATCCCATAGTCCATTATTATCTTTCCTTCTTGCCAGCTTCCCAGACGAGTCCACATTGGGTTCCCAACAGGGTCATGCTGTAGATTCCAGATGAAGAAGTTGTTTTCTGAGCTGACAACGGAGGAGCCTTTCACCTTAATGTGGCCACTGAGACCGTCAAAAGTTGTGTTGGCTAAAAACCTGTTAGAGGGAGCCAGCAGATTAATAAGAAGCAGAAAACTGAAGCCATCATGCTAACTTAAGTCACCATGAATTTATGTTTAAGAGAATAGATTGCGCATGTTGTTGGAACACCAGGATCATTAATAGCTTTCCCATGGCATGATGAACAAACCACTTACTTTCTGACCGAAGTATTTGGATATGCTTTCCTACATTATCTAATGCAAATGAAAACTCTTCAGGAAAGATATTCTTTTTATTTACAAGCAAAAATCAGTGAAAAAACACCAATTTTTTCAGTTACCTTTGCCTCACAAATTAATGAAACATAGGTTAGTTCTAAGGAGCTGAACTCACTAGATCTGTAGTCAGTTTCCTAGATAAAAATACATATGAAAATGGAAGAGTGGAAATTATGTACAAAATGTCCTTCCAAGAAAAATCCTGTAATTTCAGTAAGATACAGCTTACATAAGAGAGGCTACTGAAGTGCTGTCAACAGCTTTCAAGCACTCTGAAGTGAACAAATCTGGATTTGAAAATGCAAATTTGGCATTGGTAAATCATTAGTAACATTGGTAAATGTTAGCCACTTCAGAATGAAGAAAGGGACTCAGTGAAAGATGGTTGCCCTAGGACAGTCAGGATTAATTCTTATAAAAAAAATCAAACAAAAAAACAAAAAAACTTTTTAAAAACACATGCAAAAGTAGGGTTCTTAAAAGTGTAGGTCTCATGAAGTGTCCCTGCTCGGCACTGCACATTTTGCACTAAGATTTTTGGGCTTTTACTTTTCCAGATATTCACAATAAAGTTCTGTATTTCCTCTGTATTGGGTGGCAGTGTTAGCTACTAGTTGGCTTCCCCTTAACTGTAATTCAGCTTCTGGTTAAGTCACTATCAAAGAGGCTAAAATGTGACATGAATAAAGGAGCAGGGAGCTGAGCTCGAAGGAGAAAATCCACTTTAGTGTAAACATCTGAACTGTATTCTGTTAATAAGAATGCTGCTATGCATTTTGCGAAGACTGTATAAGTCTTAGTATGGCAATTCCATAAAAAGCAGCTTAGTTGAATTGCTGCTAATATGGTGTAAATTAAGTCAGGCACACATGTTTCAGAAAGAGGCATTCAGAAGACAAACTATTTAGCTGTCACAGTAGAATGTAACACCTCACATTAGTTCTGGAAATTGGATGAAAGCAAGTATTGAAAGAAGTATAAAGACTACAGCTGTCATTCCAGCTTCAATAAGCAAGACAAACATTAAGTAGTGTTGTTTACTAATAGCTAAAGCAGATAAAAAATAACCTTAAATTGATTTGAAAAACATAAATCTGCAGCAAGCGTGTGTGCATGCATACTTCTGCCTTGTCTCTACCCTTTTGTTTTGATGACTTTTGATGGAGTTCCAGTGGTTAAAACTCCGGACCGTGTATGTTTCAAAATCGTATAAGCTTCTGTCCTCAACAAAGGGTAAATTTACAAAACTAAATAATGTAGTTTTGAGTGTGGTTGTGTGTGTGACAGCCTTCTCTGACATGGCTTCAAATTTTTTCTGAGGCAGTCTGTTTTGAGTAGGCTGAGTTCAGGACAGACATACATATGGTTTAAAATCCTTTGCCACTTAGTCTAGCGTTAGCTAAATGATACCATAACTTGATTCATCAGTGGTGTCTGCTACTGTTTGACTAATCCCTTCCTCCTACCCTGTGTTTCATTTTTGATGGTCTACTTGCATGTCTGTGCCTGTAAACACTATCCAGGCAAAGTTTATAGAAGAAGGCAATCTTAAGCACTAAAGAAAGCTTTTTGAGCTCATAAACTGACATGGTTTTCGTATCTTCTCCTCAGTCTTTGTGAAAAATTCTGCAGCTTCTTTCTTAGAAGCCTTGCTAGGCTTACATGCTGAACTATGACAGTAACAGTAAAACCACTGTAGATGGGTCTGCATGTAAAATTCTGAAAGAATTGTGTGGAAAAAACAAAGAAGTGTGGAAAATAGCATTAACAATTCACAAAATGCCAAAATTGAGAGAGACAAATCCTCAGATGGAATAAGCTAGCAATGTTCTGATGGATTTGTCCCCATGTCACTGCCACAGCACAACTTGGATATGAGAATGCTGCAGATCGGGTGCTTTGGGAGTAGATGAAGCTATGGAATAATACATTATATTTATTTTCCCCAAGTAGAATGAACCAGTGAAATTTATGCACTGTGTTCTCTGACTTTCACTGTAGAAATGTGTGCTGATAAGAACCAAGCCCTCTGTACCTGTCCTGTGGTTGAATTGTGTTAGAAGTGTTAAAGGTACTACAAAGAGATGGCTGCTGGAGTACGGTAGTACTGCTGAAGCTGTAATAAGCAGTTTTTATAACAAAGCAGATGAAAATCAAATAAATATTTTAGATTTATTTATTTGATATATTTATCAGAGATTTAATAGCCCTTAAATGTGTGACTTGGCCATCTCATGGAGTTAGTTGCTTACTTTTGCAGCTGATTTGCATGTTCTATAGTTTTGGTAGTTTCAGGACATGAATCAAAATAAACGAGGGGAACCATGTGGGAGATACATTTTAAGAACACTTTGTTTTATATACGGTTGGCTATGGCTGTAATAATTTGCATATGCTTTATGCAGTGCTATTGAAACTCGTGCCAGGGACTTCATATAAAAACTCTCTTACTCAGTAGTTTTAGGAAACAGGTATGACTATCTGACTACATTATTTAAGCCAGCAATCTCCAGTGTAAATCTTTGGGAACTGCAAGTGCTGAGTACTGCATAGACACTTTGCCAATACCTGAGCAGGATCTTTTCTACAGGGCTACTGACAGATTTGTATGGAAATATGATGTGTATAAATTTCAGAATATGAAGGGCTAGATGTTCAAGTCTGACAGCTGAATGAACTTTCTTCATGCTATGTCAATATGTGTGAGCTGATGATCACACCGATAGGCTGTGATAGCTGTATCAAAGCTTTACCAGCATCACTTTAGTTTGACCAATGAATCCAAAGTCTGTCATTTGCTCATTTCAGCTTTATTTGATTTTCATGTGCTTTGTTATAAGAACTGCTTATTACAGCTTTAGCAGTACTACCATACTCCAGCATCGATCTCTTTGTAGCACCTTTAAGAATGATTTAAGGAAATTATTTCTTTTTCTTTCAAGCTTGATGGCTTGGCCATTCCACATTTTTCTTGAAAAGTTTACTGGAGGGAAGAACTAGAATGGGCAAACAAATAACAAGCTGCTGAAATTACTCAAGAAGCTGTAAAATTAGCTAAAGCTGTAAGACTAATTAAAGCTATAAGACAAGATGAGGCTCTGAAATTTTAATGCCTTGTTCCATCAACAAGGATGTTCCTTTCCTCCCATGAGCAGGCAGGAGTAGATCAGGGAATGGATCTCACTGTAAGAGAAATGATGAATAGAGACTTACAACAGCGTAATCTTCAGGGGTTTGCACATCTATATCCATATCTATATAGATAAAATTGTACTTTGCCATGGAGCAGATCTTGGTCTTGTTCATAATCATTATTCTGCTCCTGGGTGGCATTTAAATGTATGCACAGACAATGTATGAGTGCAGTGTTGGAAATGAAAGCTCAGGTGTCAGCTGTGCCAGCTGAACTACACCCTGCAGTAGGTGAAGGTCTGTGTCACTGTGTCTTCTCCATCCCTGCCCACTGCATCTCCAACGCTACGTATCAAGACAGATGGGTTCACCTGGGTAGAAAAACACCCACATTAGTAAACATTCAGTTAAACACCAGATAAAAGTTTCATCTTTGGAGGCGCACCACTTGCCTTAAAGCACTTGTGCAATGGACAAGGTTGGTCACAGTTAACTCATTCACTGGTGCTTCACAGCTGAGAAATTACTGGTACCACTCACAGTTAATAGTTATCCTGCTAACATCAGCACAGGCCATCAGGTATCTGTCTCACTCATGCACTATAAAAACAGCTGCAGTGATTTAGGACAGAGGTTTATCTAACTTGTTATTTTGTCTTTAATAGGGTCCACAAGCAGGTGTGAAGGGAAAGAAAGGCTAGGCATACGATCCTTTTTTCCTTTCCACAATACCTTTACTGAGATGATGGGACAGGAAACTTCATAGATGTGAAACTGCATATTGTATCCCAAAATACAACTAAAGTTACAGCAGTCATTTTTCATGACTGAGCTAATAGTTTTCTGTAGAAAGCAATGCTGAAGAAATATTTTGCAGGAATTGCAATTGCTGAGGTGAGTAGCTCGAGAGAGAGGACGCCTTCAACACCTGAGCAGGGGGAAGCTCAGCCTCCAGGAGCCTCAACTCAAAGTGGCAACAGCCACTGAGGGAGCCTCAGGTCCTCGGCAGGACTTGCCCTGGAGCCGGCAGCTCAGCTGACGCGAGCAGGGACTCACAGGGGGCGGAGCCAGGAGGAGCGGCACCAGCCCGGACTGGTTAAAAACCTGCCCCTGGGAGCGCGAGCGACCAGGGTAGGTCGAGGCAGTTTGTGCGGGCAGGTGAGCACTCGCCCTATGACCAGGGCTTGGTCTGGGAGCTCTGCTCTGGCTGCCCCCGCGGTGGCCAGCGTAGGCACTCAGACAGAGCCGATGAGAGGGGAGGCTGCACTGCAGAGCTCGAAGCGCAGAGAGTGCCTGCACTGGTCTCATGAAGGGAGGGTGCCCAATGGGCAGGGCTGCACTCAGTGCTCCCTGGTGGAGGTCCTCTTGCAGCAGGTGGCTGAGCTGCGGGATGCTGTTAATAGGCTGCAAGATGTCAGGGAAGCTGGGAGGAAGCAGGACTGCTTGCTCCAGGCCCAAACTGTGCAGGGGCCTCAGGCGTCCACTGTAGCTCATGGAAGGAAGAAGGAGGCCGTTAACCCAGGAAGCCTGGGAATAGTAACAAAAAAAAAACCCAACAAAAAAAGTAGGCAGAGGACAATTAAAATCAAGGGGCTTCCTCCTAAATCTGTTGTCCCCACCCAGAACTGCTTTGCTGTCCTGCACGGGCTAACGAGGAAACACACTCGCACCAGAAACAACCGGCTGATGCTCTGGTAAAGAAGATCTATACTGGTGGTGCCAGGAAAAAGTGGTGGATCGTAGTAGTAGGGGACTCAGAAAGGCACAGAGGCAACCATCTGTTGGCCTGACCCAGTCTCAAGGGAGGTGTGTTGCCTACCAGGGGCATGGATCAGGGATGTTGCAGAGAGGCCACCTCATCTAGTAAGTCCCACGGACTAGTGATCCGTGTGGGTGCTAGTGATATAGATAGCCCAGAGAACACAAAGAAGGACTACAGAGCCCTGGGAGAGGTGGTTAGGGGCTCTGGAGCTCAGACTGTCTTTTCATCAATCCTCCAGGATAAAGGGGAGAACCTTAGAAAGGCTAGGCAGATTTGGCAGGTTAATAAATGGTTAGAACAGTGGTGCCATAGTCAGGGGTTTGGGTATCTCGAACATGGGACTCAATTTGGGAGGCCAGGTCTATTGGAGGCTGATGGAGCTGGTCTGACAAAGAAGGGGAAGAGCGGTTTTGGTAGGAGGCTTGCCAGGCTGGTCAAGGATGCTTTAAACTAGATGTGTTGGGGGAGGGGGGCATCAATCCATCCCAACACACCCAGTCAGTTGCCAGCACCTACAATAAATGCTCGGAGCAATGTAGAGGTATTCCAGCTGCTCCAGCCAATGAGCCGGCTTCATTTGGAGCTCGGCTCAGATGCCTCTATACAAACACCCGTAAAATGGGGAACAAACAAGAGGAATTAGAGATGCGCGCATGTCTACGGGAGTATGATATAATAGACATCACAGAAACATGGTGGGATGGCTCCTGACTGGAGTGTTGGAATGGAAGGTTACAGGCTCTTTAGAAAAGACAGGCCCAGCAGATGGGGAGGGGGAGTTGCTATTTATGTTAGGGATAGGCTGGAGAGTATGGAACTCTGTCTGGGGACGGGTGAGCAGTCGACAGAGAGTTTGTGGGGCAGGGTTAAAGGGAGAACAGCGATGGGAGACATTATTGTGGGGATCTGTTATAGACCACCTGATCAAGAGGAATCTGTGGATGAAGCGCTCTATAGACAGATAGGAACAGCCTCATGCTTGCAGGCCCTTGTTCTCATGAGGGACTTCAACCACCCTGATGTCTGTTGGAGGGATGATACAGCCCAGCACAAGCAATTCAGGAGGTTCCTTGATTGTGTGGAAGACAACTTCCTTCTGCAAGTAACAGGGGAGCTGATAAGGAGAGGTGCCATGCTTGACCTTGTGCTCACCAATAGGGAAGGGCTGGTTGCAAATGTGATGCTCCAAGGCAGCCTTGGTTGTAGCGATCATGAGATGGTCGAGTTTGAGATCCTCAGGACAGTGAGAAGAGCGTGCAGCAAGCTCACTGCCTTGGACTTCAAGTGAGCAGACTTTGGCCTCTTCAGGAACCTGCTTAGTAAGGTTCCATGGGATATAGCCCTAGAGGGCAGGGGGGCTCAAGGCTGTTGGTTGATATTCAAGGATCACCTGCTACAAGCTCAGGAGTGTTGCATCCCATCTAGAAGGAAGTGCAGCAGGAAGGCCAGGAGACCTCCTTGGATGGATAAGGAGCTGCTGAGGAAAATTCAAAGGAAAAAAGAGGCTTATAGAAGGTGGAAGCAAGGACAGGCGGCCTGGGAAGAACACAGGGATGCTGTCCAGGAAGCTAGGGACCAGGTTAGGAAAGCTAAGGCCCAGTTAGAATTTAACTTGGCTAGGGATGTTAAAGATAACAGGAAGGGATTCTATAGGTACGTTGAGAATAAAAGACAGAGTAGGGACAGTGTAGGCCCCCTCCGGAAGCTATCAGGAGAACTGGCTACCCTGGATTTGGAGAAGGCTGAGGTTCTGAATGACTTCTTTGCCTCAGTCTTCACTGGCAAATACTCCGACCACACCACTCAAGTCTTAGAAGGTTGACGCAGGGACTGTGAGAATGAAGACCTTGGGCCCACTGTAGGAGAGGATCTGGTATGTGACCATCTTAAGAACCTGAATGTGCACAAATTCATGGGACATGATGAAATCCATTCGCGGGTCCTGAAGGAGCTGGCAAATGAAGCTGCTAAGCCACTGGCCATCATATTTGAAAAATCATGGCAGTCAGGTGAAGTTCCCAATGACTGGAAAAAGGGAAATATAACCCCCATTTTCAAGAAGGGGAAAATGGATGACGCGGGGCATTACAGACCAGTCAGTCTCACCTCCGTGCCTGGCAAACTCTCGGAGCAGATTCTCCTGGAAGGCATGCTAAGGCACATGAAAACCAACAAGGTGCTTGGTGACAGCCAGCATGGCTTCACTAAGGGGAAATCCTGCCTGACCAATTTGGTGGCCTTCTATGATGGGGCTATGGAACTGATGGACAGGGGTAGAGTAGTTGACGTCATCTACCTGGACTTGTGCAAAGTGTTCAACACTGTCCCACATGACATCCTTGTCTCTAAATCGGAGAGATATCAATTTGATAGGTGGACCACTCAGTGGATAAAGAACTGGCTGGATGGCCACATGCAAAGAGTTGTGGTCAATGGCTCAGTGTCTGGCTGGAGACCGGTAACGAGTGGTGTCCCACAGGGATCGGTGTTGGGACAGGTCTTGTTCAACATCTTTGTCAGTGACATGGACAGTGGGATTGAGTGTGCCCTCAGCAAGTTTGCCGATGACACCAAGCTGTGTGGTTCAGTTGATACACTTGACGGAAGGGATGCCATCCAGAGGGACCTTGATACGCTTGTGAGGTGGGCTGATGCCAACCTGATGAAGTTTAACCATGCCAAGTGCAAGGTCCTACACCTGGGTCGGAGCAATCCCAGGCACAGCTACAGGTTGGGCAGAGAAGAGATTCAGAGCAGCCCTGCAGAGAAGGACTTGGGGGTGTTGGTCAACGAGAAAATGAACATGAGCCGGCAGTGTGCGCCTGCAGCCCAGAAAGCCAACTGTGTTCTGGGCTGCATCAAGAGGAGTGTGACCAGCAGGTCGAAGGGGGTGATCCTGTCTCTCTACTCTGCTCTCGTGAGACATCACTTGGAGTATTGTGTGCAGTTCTGGTGTCCTAAATGTAAAAAGGACATGGAACTGTTGGAACAAGTCCAGAGGAGGGCCATGAGGATGATCAGGGGACTGGAGCACCTCTCGTATGAAGACAGGCTGAGAAAGTTGGGGCTGTTCAGCCTGGAGAAGACAAGGCTGCGTGGAGACCTCATAGCAGCCTTCCAGTATCTGAAGGGGGGCTATAGGGATGCTGGGGATGGACTATTCATTAGGGACCATAGTGATAGCAGAAGGGGTAATGGGTTAAAACTGAAACGGGGGAAGTTTAGATTGGATATAAGGAAGAAATTTTTTACTGTTAGGGTGATGAGGCACTGGAATTGGTTGCCCAAGGAAGCTGTGAATGCTCCATCTCTGGCGGTGTTCAAGGCCAGATTGGACAGAGCCTTGAGTGACCTGCTTTAGTGTGAGGCATCCCTGCCCATGGCAGGAGGGGGGGTTGGAACTAGCTGATCTTAAGGTCCTTTCCAACCCTAACTATTCTATGATTCTATGATTCTATAATACCTTCAAGAGCTTTAATTTTGATTTTCTTTATCTTTGTCCTTTAATCCTCAAAAATTCTGTTCATAAAACTACTGCCCTCAGAATTGTTGTAATTAGAAGCCTCTTGCTGAGTTTTACTTTTCAGGAACTTAGGTGTGATCTAGTTAAAATACCCAGAATAATGAGACAAAATTAATATCACAAGTTAGTGGGGATATTGCAAGCCAGTGCAGCATTTATTGCCAAGTCTTGTTTCACTCTCTGGAAACTCTTTGAGAGTTTTTGACCCCTAAGTTATGGATGAATGCTGACTAAGGAATTGCTAGGGGCTCAGAAGTTTGCGTTGTGAGCAGTGCTGTTACCACATTATTGTGAAGACACATCTCAGATATAATTTAAAAAATGTTGCAGACACAGAAAAATCTTCAAAAACTTTTGTTCTAACTCTGTCCAGCAAAACCTGTAGACTGAAAGCCAGGTGCAATGAAGAGAAAACATACAACAGTCACTGGATGTAAACTAGCTGATGAATTCACACACTTGGCAAAGACCTTTTTATTTGTTTTAAAAAGAACCATGCAATTTTCCCTCTCATATGTTAAACCACAGAATATTTCTAGATGTGAATCCCCAAGCAGTTTTGGGACTGACTTCAGTATAATAACATGCAGTGGTCTATGAGAATAGTTGTAGCAGAAGCTGGAAGAGGAGCCTCTCACTCCAAGCAACAGAGAGAGCCCTTTCCAGTTTTGAGCGCTTTCAGAAGGAACAGTGACACCTTAGGTGATCAAAGTGCATCTTTTGTGTTTCTTTTCCATGGAAGGATACTAGCATGGGCTACACATCTGCTTTCATACTCTCTGGTTGCTTTGGTAGCACAAATATTCTTACTGTGTTTTGTATTCTCTCAGGTATCTCTAAACCTCAGAGAATTTGACACCAGCCATGACTTTTTCCTTTTATTTGCATAAACATAAATACAAGATACTTTCAGGTTCTATAACCCAGCCTGTGTTTATGATATGATCTCTACTTCTGTGGAACAGTGTCTTCTTCTATGACTGGCTTAATTCCCTTCTGTGGCCAAGTTTGTTTTATTATTTGCCCAGATGTAATGAAGCAGGAAGAAATATTGAAATAAATGCGTGTGAGGCAGGGCTAACAGTGTAATAGCTAAGCCACTGAAAATGGTAGGGAGGAGCAGAAAAACTGTTTTTCTTTTATACCATAAATATTAGCTACAAGTAAAGAAAAAAAGGAAAAACTTACTTTGACAAATACTGCCCTGAAGTGATATTCCTTTCATCTGTGTCCATGCAGTTCATTGTACTTGGAATAAGAGCCAGTTCAGGTTGAATCATGGTGGCTGCTGCTACAGCTCTTGCTACCAGCTCCATTGCATCCTGTACGTAATGCTCAAAGACTGACTGTGTTGTCTTGCCGTGAGCGATGAGACCGAGTGGCAAACCTTCTGTCCTGAGTTCTTCCACATTCTGTGAATCCCCAATAATCCAGTGAAGTTCTGGAGGCATCACACCAAACTGGGTAGTTATTTCAAAAATCCTCCGTGTTTTTTCCATGTCACATCCAAACATCACCATGGTAGACGCTGTGTCTTTGATGCTCTCCAGGTAAAACTGTAAGTAGTTTAGCAGATCGCTGGCTGAAGTGAGGTTTGCTGTGATGTTTATAATGGATCCCAGGTGGAACTTGGAGCTCTGTTGTGTGAGGAAGAGAAAATCTGTGATGTTCCACTCTTCCTGGCATAGCATCAGGCTGAAATTATACCAGTTGTTCATTGCAAGGATTGAGAAAGTGACATCAGCATCAGAACTTGGTGAGTTTTCTAAACTCATCTGCAGGTGAAGGGGATTCTGTAATTAAAAATATGGAAGACAACTGATCAGAAATAAGCTGGACCCAAAGTCACTGAGTTTACTTAATTTTTATTCACTCACTTATTTCAAAGTAATTAACTGTCAATCAAGACAACTGTGTGAGAGACAGGGAAACTTATACCCACCCTGCTTAAATAGACTGTGATTCATGGGTTTCCTTGTCTACAGTCTGAGTCAACTGCAGTAGTCACTCATGAGTCTGTTTTCCAAGAATCTGTATTTCTTTCAAACCATCAGTATCTTTGGATTTCTTGGCATTCTCAAGCAAAGATTTCCCTGCTGTCCTAACAGGGGTACGAAGAGGTATGCCCTTACGGTTCCGGTTCAACACTGGTGTTAATGTTCAAATTTAACAGATGCTGACAATTCTTTGGTAAACAGTAAGAAAAATTAAAAAGAGCCCTCAGTTCTTGTTGTTGTTTATTTTTTGTTTTTGTTTTTTTTTTTTGGTTTTGTTTCTTTTTTTGTTTAGTTGTTTTTTTGTTTTGTTTTGGGTTTTAGTTTTTGGGTTTTTTTTTGTTTATTGGGGGCTTTTCTTACACAGACATAATTAGGTTTAACACATGAGTAACCTAATTAAACAGATGACAATCTACTATCAATGCACACCATGTACTGCCAATAAAACACAAAAAGATTGATTCTTTGGTAAAGGACAAGTTACTGAACGCACAAGAGGCTAAGATATGCAGGCTGTGATTTCTGAGTTGGCAAATACTCGATAAATAAACATTCCCTAGCATTTCCATGTCATCAATGATATAACAAAACTTAACCCATTATGTTTCCTAACACCACTGTCCTTGGCTTTCCTCTTCCAGAAAAGGAAGAAAGATGCAAGTATAATTTATCTATTCTCTTAAGCTAAATATGTCTTCCTTTCTTCTTATTATTTATCATTATCCCTTACTCTTATTCCTCCCTCTTTTCTGGTCCCAAATATAAAGTAAAATTTTAAGTCTACAGATTTACCAATGAAGCAAAAAATTAAAGAATCTAAGCAATTTCTGGCATTTTGATACAAATAATTCTCTGCTCTGCCAAAATGTTTCTAACATGCCTTCAACTAGCACCTTATATACTGTTCCAGCTCTTAGTTTCAGCTGAGAACTTGACAGTCTTCAGTGCAGCTTTGCTGAAAGTTATTTTACTTTATATTGGCATTTGATTTCAGCCATGAGACTATTCAAAAATTGTGAGTTATGAGTCCTGTTAGCACATCATTTGGTTTCTGAGATCTTTGTTGTGACTTTCTATCAACATTTGTCTGTATTCATGCTCCCTCATATTATATCTTATCCTACACAGATACCTGGTTTTTATCTATCAATTACATTACTAAACAATTAAGGTTCTTCATTTTTTTGCATTTTTAGTAGTTAACATATTTTATATACGAGTGATCAAACATTTACTGTGATTAAAGTTGGTATAAAATGCTGTCGTTTTGATTTTAGTAGTATTGTACCGTTCATTACAGGCTCCACTTTGTATGAGTCTTAGAAATGTCATTCTGAATTTGGAATAATATGGTAATCGCTCCATTTATACTAGTTTAACTAAAATAAAACCCTGGGGTCTCCAATATATGTATGGATAAGTGGAATTAGAAAAAAAAGCCTTGAAGAGCTAAACACCACTTGTAAGCAGCAAGTTTTCGTTGTGTTGATTTGTACTTACATGAACTCATCATCTGTTTTCCAGAGCAGATAATTTAAATTCAGAGTCTGATAAAGAGAATACTGTAACTGAAGATGCTCTCAGGTCTATTTATTATTTTGGGTGTGGTACCTGTGGCCTTTTTTAACACAGATACATGAATAAACTAATTAGATCTGTCTACAATCAATGCACATCGTGTACTGCCTATAGGACACAAAAGGATTGACTCTTTGATAAAGGAGAATTTACTGAACGCACAAGAAGCTACCCTGTGAAGTCTCTCTGAGTTCTATGCTGAAAAACATTGCCTAGTAATTAAAATGTATTATTAGTTAAAAAAAAAAAAAAAATAAAGCAACATGCATAGTATCTTGGTTCGGGAAGCTGATTTGAATAAATTACTCTACAAACTGAATCACAAGAGGTTTTTTCTGAGGTTATACGATGAGTAGGTAAATCAACTCTAGTTTCTCTCACTGCAAATAAAAATGGGAGCAGAAAGGATTTTCTTAGTGTCCTCTCTGTCCAAGATCAAGTAAAAGTATGAACACTTTCCACACAATGGTCTGCCTCCAGTCAGCAAAGCTTTGCATGCCTATTGGCTTAGTTAATTTGAAAGTTAGAAAAGAAATTAATTATTTAGCATGCATAGAATATTTTACATATATAAATGACAGAACGCAACCTGACCATATCTGTATGAGGCAGAACAATGGTCTTCATGATATTCAGAAGCATAACATCCCAAACATATTTCTATAGCTATTGCAGTATATGCACAGGTATAAAAAAAATCTATGGGATACAGAAAAACAACCATGTACTGATGAGTGATAGCACTTAGCAGTAACAGCTGTACTGTTGAATAAAACAGCCCCTGGAAACAAACTTAGGCATCTGTCTGCTTTTGGCACATGCCAATCAGCTTGCACACACTGTGTGCTAGCAGTTTGAGTCCTACCAAATTTAAGGGCTCACTCCCAGTAGACAGTATGAATAAGACTGCATGAAAACTGGCTTTCTATTTTACCTCCCAGGTTTAGATCTTTGAAATCCTCTATGTCTTCATGCTAAACCCAGTGCATATGCACAGTTTATATATGCAAGACTGCTTGTCTACTGCACAATTCTCCCTGTACTAAAACACTCTGAACTGATAAAGATACACAAAAGGTAAATATTACATCTTAGGGTCCCTGGGCATTACACTGGCCCCAGAGCAAACACAGCACCAAGAACACAGACCAGAGAAAGTGAAACTCAGCCTCAGGGCCAGAAAACTGGACATAACTTTACTCATCAGTAGAAGTCAGATGCAGGGCTGGACTCTCCTAGAGCACTGCAGCTACAGGCTAGTCCTCAAGAACATTAGCTCCTGTCTTATGCGCAACATACCTGAAAGCATCAATGTGGTCCAGAAGACTTTTCTTATGTTGAGATACTGCCGAGATACTAAATAGAGATGGATTTGGAATAACCTGGCTTAGACTGAGCCTGCCTTAGAAGTGCTTCTTGGTGTGAAATCCTCTATGCTTCAGCCCTCACTTTCAAAAGCCCACAGGAGCATCTACGTGAGCACTTATCACCGTTGTGATTTATTAGCTGCCTAATTCCCTGTTAATGTGCTTGAAAGGTAAACATTCAGCCCTCAAAAACTATCAGTCTCTCTTCTTTATTAAGCGTATTTGGACTCCAAACCTGTCTCCAGAATTTTTCTGATACAATAATATCCATAAAATTCAGCCACTAGGCATTTGTCTTCTGCATAACTTTCAGCTAATTCTCAGCCCACCATACAAGCACCCTCTGTAGACGCTGGGGAGGAACAGCAATTAATGTTTGTTTTGTACTGAAGCTCAGGGAAGGGGGTGATTGATGGGCCATGTCAGTTTACATCTCAACTGAGAAGTCTCTCTGGCCTCATTCTGAGAGTGGCTGTTTGACTTCACTGCTTTTATATGCAAAAAAGATACTTTGAGGAAAGGATGCGTAGATGTTTGGAGATATTTGGATTTAATACTGTCTTAATTTTATTTTGGAAAGTTTATGTCACTGTAGGATGCAGTTGAACATATAGGCTCTGAAAAATATTACATGGAATTACATGTGAGTATACAGCCTTTGATACTACAGTGCTATTAATGTTTTTACATACTTTTATTGATTTCTCTTTCTTTAAAATAAACAATTACTGCTTTTTAATAGGGAACTTCTGAAAATTCTTTATTCCGCCATTCAGTAGTAATCACTGAGACAGTATAAGTTTATAGCATTGGCTATAATTGGCTATTGTTTTGACAACAAATGGTAGCTTAGATGAGTATAACTTTGTACTTATCATGGAACAGAAGGTTTACAAGATACTATCAGTGTATTGAACTGTGCCCATCCATGCATATTAAAGGTTTTAGGCAAACTCCTTTGGAAATTAGCAAAGTTTGAGTATTTCAATGAAAGTGTCAACTCATACAGAAATTCAATTGCTTTGTTTAAATTTGACTTTAAGCTGTCATTAGAGATGGTATGATTTGCATAATTCAAAATCAAATTATACAATTAAACATAATCTGAATAATGTTACTTGTAATCTAATTTTAATAATGTGTTTGCATTTACATAGTGTCACTAGCAGGAACATCTTGTATGTCTATGAGAGTTTAATTTTTTATTGCACATCATTAGCTCCTGTTTTATAAACCATCCATGATCAACTGACTTCAGTGTTTACTGGGTGAAGAACAGGCCTAGAAACCATAATTTCTGGCTAATAGCCTTTGGATCAGATACCAATAGTCTTTCCACTGACTTTCAGTGGGCCTTGGACCAAGCCATTCATAGAATATTAAGCTTCATATGGTCTGATGTGTTTCAGTCCTGTACATCAGCAGAGACTGAAATGACGTACTTGCTTTTTGTATCCCATCCAGAGCAGCTTTACAGTTTCATTGCTTGAGACACCTGAAATAGTAGGTTCATTTAACAGCTGGAACATGATTTGCATTTCATTAATGCAATATTTTTCAAGCTTCCATTTTAGTAGTCTGTAGTCCCATCCCCCTTGTAAATCTTATGAGGATGAATGCCTGGAGCTGGACTGACCTACACCCTGAAGGATCTGGCCATTTATCTCCTCAACCAAATCTGTAATGCTAATTAGGCATGGTCATTGTGACATTTGACATTATGATAGCTTCATTAGCAGAATTAAAAGCATATATGTGAATATTATTTTGCTAACTGTGTGAAAGTAAAATAACACACAGAAAATATTATTTCCCTCTGAGTTTCAGGGGCAAAGGCAGTGCTTAAATATATATTTATTATAAGAAACACAAAAGAGAAAACAGGCCATATAATTACATCAGAGAAAGCTCCAATGAAGAGGAAAAAAAAACCCAACCAAATCAAAAACCTTCTGGCTTGCAGTGCAACTGTGGGAATTCACAGCTTTACAAACAGAGCTAAATGGCAACTGTGAGCAAGCTGATGCTGCAGCTTCAAAAACTAGGAAGATCTTTCTTCCAAGGTTGAAATTGCAAAATTTAGGCCTAAAACCCCAATTCCCTAAAGGCTACAGGCACACCTATTGCTTTTTGCTTGCCATGAAAAACGATGCTACAAAATGTTTGGTTTTGTTTTTTAATTTCAGCCTTACTACTGAAACTGCAATGTTTCCAGCAGGATTTTGTGTTGGCAGCTTACAGCCCATGGGAAGGACTTTGGATGAAGAGGTCCTGCCACCCTTGCTGACCAGCTGCACAGCTGCCCATTGTACAGTACCATATCCCAGTCGCTGTACGGTCCACCTGCCAACAAGAGAAGGAAGGTGTGTGTGCGCTAGCACGTTCACCTCCAGGCTGCAGTGAGACCTACTCCGCTCACAGTAGACAATGTGGCCGAGAGGCCACGTACCCACAGGTTCCCACAGCAGAGAGTGGAGCATCCAGGTTTTCTTCTCAAAATCCCTTCTGCAGCTTTTGTACTCTGGGGAAGAAAATCACGCATCTGCTTTGGCCCAAAAAGAGGATGATGACTTCATGAATTTCTCTTTTTTCCTGTCTTGCACATCTGTCTCTATATACACATCCGTTTGACCAAGACTGTAATCTGAAACAGGGTAAGTCCCCACACTAAAGGCTGTTTTTTGCAGGTGGCTGAAAAGCTTCTGAGAGACAAAAGATAGATTAGACCAGCCAGTGCTATTCTGATTCCTGCAGCAAAAGAAGCCTGGCATCCATCCAGGCAACTCTCCTGAGCAGATCCTAAAAAGGCACTGGCTGTTTTTTTTAAACACCACAAAACCACAAGAGTTAGATTAATCTAACTTAGTTTGTCCTGAAAATGGTTTCTCTTGTTAGACCAGACAGTCACAACTTAACAGGTTGCTTAGCATCTGTAATGCCTACATCCAAATACACCAAAATAATCTAAATACGCACAGCTCTCTACAAGGTCAAAGATAAAATACCAACTTTCAGATGTTCTTGGAAAGTAGACCCATTACTTATCTTCACAGTCACTTACAAATTATCATAAGTAACACTCCCTCAAAAGCTTCAAAGGTGTTCTTTGCTCAAGGAGGAAAAAAAACCATTTAAAGTTTGACAAAAAATATTTCATAAAGATGCCAAGAACCAAAATAGTTCTTCCTTCCTTCCATAAACTTTGCCATTATAGTTGGAAAAAGGGAAATGGCTACAAATACAAATAGATCAGGGAGAGCTGCATTAATTCTCCATGATAGGCTTTCTTCCGTCATTAAAATGGCAATGAGAAACTCCAGAGAACCACCTCTGCTCTGTGTAACAGAGTAAATGGCAGAAAGAGGTAGCTGGGTCCATGTCTGTGGCTCTAGCTCCCAAGCGCTACAGTATTGTAATCAATGTCTGCAAAACCCGTGTAAATGTTCGGGTAAAAGGTGCCAGGAGATACCAAGTGTAAATATTAGCCACAGTGGACAGTTACTGCATGGTATTGTTTTGTAGAAGCTCAACACTGTTATGGAATCAGCTGTCACAAGTAAGTGAGCACTTGCCAGCAAGAGCAAGAGAATCTCGAATAGCTCTACCCCGGGCTTTCTCTCTAATGTTATTTTGCAGTAACATTTCCTCATGCCTGGCGTCATCTAGGCTGTCATGTGAGCAGAATTTTTCATTTGGTGTTCGTCTGCAGCTATCCCATTACAAGTCTTCCCACACTTGCAAAGGATGGAAATACAGTGGCTGATCCATAGAAGCGTATCTTTTTGGGGTTCGTCTGAATGCCACTATAAGCCTGAATAATTAATATTATTAAAATAAAATAGCATTTAGAAGACTTTAATTATTTCCTTACAGACAGATGGCAATCAGCTATCTCAAAGCTCTTCAGCATAATGTCTAGGGGCGTTTGTGTGCTTTTCTGTTGAGAAAAGCACCTCATAGAACATTTCCACCTCACTAACATTGCTGCTTTTCACATCCTGGCCATCAGTCAGAAGGGCTCTATCTCAAAGCAACCCCAAAGCAGGCAGTCTGAGTTTCCCCACATGTATTACTCAGGCAATGCGTACCGAAAGAGCTTTCTTCCCCCAGTTTTTGGTTCATGAGGGCAGGTAGTAATTCAGCTTTTGCCAGCAGCAGAGCCAAACCCATGGTAGCACCTGGGAGGAGACATTTGGGCTTGCTGAGATCTGCCTCCTTGGTTGTGGCACTCCTAACATCTGAGGTTGATGCAGGAAGACCCTGTTGTAAAAAAAATCTTATAACGCAGCAGTGGTGCTGTTTTAACTTGACGAAAACAATTTAAGTAGCTATCAGAGCACTCTGTGTGTGTGTCTGCTAATGGAAGAACTCTGACTAGTCTTTTAGAGTGATTACTAACAATGCTAGATCAAGGATATAGGTCCAATTAGGCTGCAGTAATAAAATGTTACCTGGATTGCCAAATTCAAAGGCTGCTGAAAAAAACAAATGGAGTTGTAGCAAGGATCCCTGGCAGTGCTATCACAAGATGACAGCAGAAGCCTTCCACAGTACGCACAGGATGGCACCAGAGGTGGTAGGACTAAAAATCACAACTCATCAATGGTCACCTACTGGTCACTAGGAATTTGCTACCTTGAGAGCTGAGTAAAACTGGGTTTAGGGAGAGCAAAGAACAAGTATCCAAAATGTAGTATGTGCCAGGTACCACCAATGAGGATGTAAGTTGGAACTGCAAAAAAATGAGGAATGGGCAAATAACAGCAGACACGCAGACTGCATTAACAAACATACAGAAGTTACCAAGAGCAAACCCAGAACAGGAACTTCTGCCATCAACACAAAACTTCTTCCTTTAGAGATCTTGGGGCACAGATGACTTACGACCAACAACCTCCAACCCCTGAAAACACACACACACTTGCTCTGTCTCCCTAAAGATCTGTGATGCCAAGCTCAGGACACAGAGGTGCATGGAAGGGTAAGACCAACATCTGAGGAAAAGAAGTACGGGAACTGTGTATATGGCAATTTGAACCACATCATTACTGAGAATGAGCTGTAGTTCTTGGATAATTTGCCTGTGTTAGCATCATTGGGATCACTCATACTACTTTGACAAAACTGCTAGGACTTTAATTAGACTAACAATAAATTCTTGGCTTCCCATATAGAAAGGGTTTCTAAAGTTCACGTTAACTGCTTGTGGTGTTTGCTCTGATGCCTTCCTCTTGAGGACTACCATTAAACCAGCGAAAGAGCTGACAGGGAATTTGGCAGTCAAGGCTGTAATTACAACGCACACTGCCAAGCATTGCTTTACACCAGACTCCTTGGCATGTCACTCCTGCCAGGCTCCTCAGCATAAAAGGCTGTTGCAATAACATTCCTATCCTTGCCCTGTTACAGCAAGATGGACATGTTGCAGTGTATCACTAGAAAATGCTACTTTTTCCCAAGTGCAACAGGCTATGAGTACACTTTCTGTATCACCTAGCCTTTTAGGCATAAACCAAATTCTCACAGAACAAGAACAAATTAATTCTGGAAGAAAATACAGATTATAAGGAGAGGAGGTATGGAGAAGACTGGGGGGTTTGGAGAATGATTTATGCTATGTAGGTAAAAGTGGTTCTACAAAAGCAGCTATTGCCCATTCTTATCCCCCATGCAGCTTTTAATCCAAGTAGATTTTATTAATCATTAACATCTGCAGCAAGGAATAAAACCTGGACCACCATTTTCACTCACCAATTCCAGCACCACTTGAAAGTGTCTTCAGCTCTTCCTGAGCACTTGCATTCCCCACACCCCCAGCAGCAGTGCCCCTGTGTCTCATTATTTTTACAAATGACTGTGTGCCTACAAACAGGCTGTGAAATGCTATCTGGTGTTTGCAGCTCAGCAGAGTGAAACTAGGTCATTTGATCTTGTAGACAAATGGGGAAGGAAGTGGCAATTCAACAGAAAAACTTTCCCTGTTCATCCTGAGCCAATGCCATAGAACAGATTGAGAATGTGGTGTGCAGGGCTGTGCTGCTGCATGCAGCACCTCAGGCACAGGACAGCCCTGCTTACTGCAAGGGTGCTGCACCTCAAGGACAATGACCAGTGATCAAGTTAGCTTCTATATGGGTCCCTACCTGTTGGAGAAATATCTGCAGGTTGTGCCACACGAAGTCATGCGTGAAGCTATGAAGCATGTGCCATATGAAGTTATGAAATGATAGCTGTATATGGCAATATACAGTGGGAGAATTAATGCTGACCCATGTTCCGTTCCTCAGAAAGCCACCATAAGCTCATCATCACATCTGCTTCTGCTGTGCCTCGCTCCAGGCATGTTTCACAGGATTAATTTTATCTACAGGTGCATTTTGTTTTATATTGATTTCTCTTATGAAAGAAAGCTGAGAATTAACCTTGCAAAGATTGATCTCTTAACTCTATTAAATGAGGCCAGGGTTGATTAAGTTAGTAGCTCATCCTTCTGAAGCTAGATACTTAAATCATGGCTTTAAGGTGAATTCTTGTGTATACTTGCTTGGCTTAAAATCAGGAACAGAATTTAAACATCTTCACTTGAGATTTCTTATTTAGTACACCAATGATTTAATTAGAGAGATGGAAAATCAGAAAGAAGAGTTACAATTGGCTCTCAGGGCAGAGGGTGAGCAGGGGTTAAAAAATAGGAAAAACAAAGAAAGAAAGAAACAAACAAACATCTCTTTTAAAAACAAACACAGTCGGCAGGCATCTGAGAGGGTGGACCGGCCACTGGGACATGCCATCCCAAGTGGCTGTGAAATGCCACCGCTGCCCACCCGAAGTCCATGGTGCTGCCGCACCGGCTGGGGTAGGAGAGTCTCACCCTGCCCAGGCATTCTCACCTCACTGGGCACCTTTCATTAATTGCATCAGGTGAGGAACCTACTTTCCTCAGCAGGAGGCAGTTTGTTTGCATAAGAAGCAGTTCAAGGGTAAGTGCCATTCAATATCTGCCGTTGCTGCAGGAGGAAAAAATAAACAAACTTGGGGGTGTGATGTTCGTTAGCTCCTCGGCTGCAGATTTACTATCTTTCAACAGAGGAAAAGAATCTGGCTTTTGAAAATGCAGCAAAGCTTAATGGCTTATATTCACTATAATTTTTTAATCACTGCTCCCAACTTTTCTTTCCCAATCCTAATACCTGTCAAAAAAACCCCAAAAAACAAACCAAACCACCCCCCAAAAAAACCCAACTATACAATTCAGAAGTTTGCAGCAGAGTTTGCAAATTGCTTTTCTGGGCATGCAAAACACAGAATAAGGCTGATCCTGTAATCAGGAGGCGCCTACCTCACGCCCCCAAAAGCAGAAGCATTTGAGTTTCCAGCAAAGTGCATAGCATCTACCCACAAAGTGTGTGACTGTGCAGAGTCGGTTACCAAGGCACACAGAGAGAGAAGGAGGAGGAGGAGGAGAAAGGAGCTCTGGCTGGTTGTCAAACACAAAACCCAAGCTATATGGTTTAAAATCCCTGCCTCCTCTTGTTTCTTGTTTTCGAGCAAACCCCTCTCTGTAAAATGGGGATAACCCCCTCCGCAGTGTCCCTGGGGGCACAGATCACCACCACATCAAGGCCAGGCTTCTTACTCCTTTGTGAAATTGCTCTCCATCTTTCTGCTCATCTTAAGGTTTATAGCAAGATAAATACTTCACACCCTTTTACACAGGGAGGGGTCACAGTGGAAAAAGGAAAATAAACAAAAAAAGAAATAGGCCACAGGTCTTGGAGAATACACCAAGATTTTGCCAGAAGCAGAATCTAGGGCTCAAATCTCCCGTTCCTTCCAGTGCTAGACACAGCTGCTTCAATAGATAAAGAATGTGGAAAGTAACAAAAAGCGATTTATTTTATGGGTTACTGTTAAATAATTTGGGCATTTATTCCATTGCAATACTCACAGTGCGCTGGTCTGTCTGTCCAGACTAGTGTTACCCCTCCCACTGATACTTGTCTCATCAGGACCCCAGGTCTGCAATCATTTGGATAATATTACTTCATCATTATTTTTAAGTGGATAAGCAACTTATAATTACTCATTGTATTCCAGAAGAGTCCTGGGTACAGAGTTATGAAACAACACCTTAATGCAGTAGGTACTTCAGAGAGCAGAAAGTGGCTTACAGCGAGTATTGTGAACAGGGCTGAGAGACCACCACCTATGCCTATTTCATCCTTTGATTTATAATATGAAAGATCGTTGAGTGAATATTTACAGCTCCTGGTTGTGACTCAATCTTCTGCTCTCCTCTAAATGCTTGACAGAAAATACACAATACCATCACCTTTCTATTATGCACAAATACTTGCATAGATTACTGCTACCAGGTTTTCTCTTCCTCTGCACCAGCTAGGTGCAGACGCTTAGATCAACAATTAAGTGATTGCACAGAGCTTGTAAATCACTATAAAATATGAATTACACTTATTATCATTCCTTTGTACTGTGCTTGGGCTCTGTGGAGATAATTTGATAGTTCACAGGTTTCAAGTACTGTGTCCAACCATATGTATGTGAGAGGGGGTACAGAACAGAGACAAGTATGTGACCATACAAACTAGGAAAAACAGCATGCCACGCTTGATGGGACCATCTGGCTGTACTGAAGATTCGTATTGCTGTTTGACACCATCCCTCGCCAGAAGCTAGCACTAATCAAGGGACACCAGCACTGGACAAATGAATGTAATTATCTTTTCCTTTGGCTCTGCCTGTAGCAAGTGCGGCTGGTCCCAGTATCACACTGTTAGAAGAAGCTCATCAGCCTTCCTTTTCTTGCTGCAACTGCAAACAAGCACTGTATGGATAAACGACTACTGGTGGCAATGGATCCCAATAACTGCCCGGGGCACAGCAGCTCTACCACGAAAAGAGAGCTTTTTGCCTTGCAGCATTCCCTTCCTTTTTGTTATGCCGCTAGTGCTCAGTGCGCAGCGGGGGGGCAAGCTCTGCAACAGAGGCCAGCACCACACTGCTAGTGGGGCTGGAGAGCTGCATAAACTGCACAGAGTTTAAAAAAAGTGGAAATCTATACACATCAAAGAAATACAGGATCTTCTCTTGTTAATGAAAAACTCAACAGCAGATGGACAAAAATAACTTAGGGCACTGCTCTTACTAGCAGTTTGGTGGTGGGGAAGTTTCATATACTATTACCCTTACAGAAAAAAATAATAGCTGGACAAATTGTTGTGATGGAATTAAATACCAAATTAATTGTAAATAAAGTATTTAATCCTACCTATTTATGCAAAATCTTATTTGTACATCTATGTTATTTTTCTGGAAGGGGAAAGGGAAAAAAACTGTTGTGGCAGATTAATAGGGTTTGCCCTGTTAATCTGCCAAGGGGTTGTTCATGAGAAAATAAGGAAAGCAGTAGCAACAACTTAACAGGCTGGATGTTACTCATGAGAAAAATGCTTTGAAGCATGGAAATGAGGGGAAAGGCCTTTACAAATCGAGTTTTCTTTTTGATAGTGGCTCTACCTTTTCTGCTGAAATTTCTTGTAATTTCCACTGCTTCTGTATCCCCCTCGTTTAAAATATATCTCCTCCTTAAAGTTATTTAGGGTTTGTGCAACTCTGTGACAGCTGAAAACCACTACGCTCGTTGCAAAGCACCAATTACCCAAGTACATTGGGTATTCAATTTATTTTTTAAGAGCTTTGTGCTTTAGGATCTGCTAGGGATGCACAAAAGGCTCTCAGATACTCCAAACCAAATGAATCAATAAACTCTTGTCTGTGCTTCAGCTTCCTACAGACATACAAGACATTTTCTTCCTCACAGCTCAGCTTTTCCTGCCCTGGCCCACATGATGATGCATATGAATGCTATGCTCTCTCTAGGCCAGCTCTTTAACCCTGACGTCAGCAGGTAGCTGATGAGTGACTGCAGCTGACGAAGATGCCCTCAGCTCCTGATAACAAACTCTATGAGTGTTTTGACACAGTCCGGCAGCCAGACCAAGATCCCTGTAGGTAGGCTGGATGCAGCTGAGGCAAATATCTTATTGGCATAGCTGCAAATCTGAATATATCAGATGTATTAATGGATCTGCCTGAATATGACTGCCTTCTTGTGCACTTTGTGGCTTGTAAACTCTAAAAACACAGCAGCTGTGACTTGCTTTAAATGGCACCTCATTCACCATCCTTCCTACAGCCTTTGCCAGTCCAGCGTTACAGACTAACATCACAGCCCAACCTAGCATTACCGGTTCCATGGACTAGAAGAAATTATGCCATTTATGAACTAAACAAACAAGACAGAAGTTACGAGTTTAATGATTTGGGAGCCAGCCTTGAGTTATGCAAAATACATTGAGGTAGGTATTCACAAAATTGCTTCAGCATAATTGTTGGCACATGGATTGTTTGCAAACAGCTAGCACAAACTACTTAGCTTTAATCATTTGTTCTGTGACATAGTTAGTCATGTACTATTTCTGCTTCTTGAGTGGGTGATTGTATCCTCTTAAAGGAGAGGGTAAGAACCAGCAAAAATGAAGTGCGCCCTGGGAGTTCAACATGGATATGCGCTTATAAAAGCGTCATGTCTCACTAATCTCAGCAAGATGTTTGCGTCTATCTATTTCCATGCAAATAATCCGCAATGACTCTGCAGAGTCTGTTTGAACCAAGCCTGGGGACGAGAAATACACATCGACTATTTCTGGTGCTGCTGATTCTTTTTAACTCTCTGAACAAGGGGAAGTGTTGCAGAGGAGTATCTAATTCCCCCAGACAACCTGGAAGGAAGTGATGACAGACCATCGCTCTTAAGAGTCTGGCAAGAACATACAATCAAAGCTGCTGTCTCTCTCTGCAGGAAACGGTACTGCTTCAGGGAGAGAGAACCTACAACAACAACAACAACAAACAAAATCACAAAAAAAAATATACATACTCCCTGAGAAATACGAATGTATTTTTTCTTCTTTCCCCATTTCAGTTTGCTCTGTTTACGTGATTCTAGCACTTGTTTGCAAGTCTTGATCAGTTTTCCAGAAGATAAATTACACTTCTACACATTTCAGTGAACTGGATGGAAGTAAGGAAGGTAAAAACCTGGAAGGTCTGAATTTTGCTGTAATATTGTTTGGTATTTTGCATCAACACAGAGGCTACACTGCCCAATCTGAGCAAGGGAACTGAAATATTCTGTAAAATTCCTGCTTAAAAGTCTTTATCAGGTACCACACAAACACCGGATGTATTATTAATAAATTGGAGTGAAACAGCCAGCCAGCTCTGAGAATAAAGGGGAAAGTCACACAAAGCAGGATCCTTTGTTGAAATGTTTGCTCTTCTCTTCTGAAAGATAAGCAACATTTAGAGTCCACTCTTAAAGTGACTGAAGATTTTATGCATGCTTGAACATATTAATGGACACACATGTGGACTGTTAAACCATGTGTAGGGAACACCAGGCAAAGAGGTATGAAGGCTTCTGGAACACCACCGTCTAAGATCACGGTGAAGGCAACGGAAAAGAAACCCACCCGGATGGCAGTGTTGGTCTGGCCATCTGTGTGACTGGAAGCACTGCTCAGATCAAGTGAATTCCTCTGCAAAGAACAGATTTTGTGCACAGCAGGGAACTTGCTCTCTGGGTTGGCTGCTTCTTCCTCTTGCCACTAAAACTCTTAAAAAGGATGGATGCTGCAACACCACACAACAGCTCCAGTGGCCACCATATTGTTGTTACACTGAGTAGTTGTCAAATGCGCATATAGAATCAGACCATCATTTACAGAGAGGCAACTGGTTACCGCTGATTGTGACAGCCTTGGACAATATTCAACCTTCCAGAGGAAACTTCTGACAAAGCAAGGAAATTCAGCTGGACTTCTCTCTATGCCTGGACTAGTAGACCAGTAACTATTCCGGAACTCAGCCCTGGGTATTTTCCTATATGTTTTTAACTGTGTTGGAGAAGACTGAATTTCCCATTTGAGTCCCCTGTTCAGTGGTCAGATGCATACTTATTTCCCACCCTCTTACTGACAGTAATAAGCAATTTTGCTACTTACTATTCTCTAATAGGATTGTATTAATTTTTTATGTCTCTCAGAAGACACAGAACAATTGAATCAATGAGGTTGGGAAAGACCTTTAAGATAATCAAGCCCAACCGTTACCCCAGGACTGACAAGTCCACCACTAAACCATGTCACTACAGTCCTGTTCTACATGATTTTTGAACACTTCCAGGGACAGTGATTCCACCACTTCCCTGGGCAGCCTGTTCCAATGCCTGATTACCTTTTCGGTGAAGAAATTGTTCCTAATATCCTATCTAAACCTCCCCTCTTGCAGGTTGAGGCCATTTCCTCTTGTCCTATCACTTGTTACTTGGGAGAAGAGCTCGGCTACCTTCTCACTTCATCCTTATTTCAGGTAGTTGCTCTCACAGTGCTGGCATAATATGGATCCATAAAAAGATGAATTGTCTGAATTATTCTTGATCTTAGCCAGTGAATGGCTTTCTATAAATTTTTAAGTTAAGGGAACTCTCAAGTGACAATAAGGCAAAGTCAGGTAAAATTTAAAATTAAAGTTGATAGAAGCGTTAAGTTTTCTTATGAATATAGTTTTAATATTGCAAGCCACAGATCTTGTTGGACTAGTTCCTCATCCTAAGCAAAGCCATACCACACTTACATGAACAGGAATTATGAATATATTGCTTTGGTTTTTAAATTGATGGCAACTGCATGAGAAACAACATAGATATTCACACGAATCAAATTATTCATTTCAGCTGTTCTTGTTCTCATCAACATTTGCTTTTCATGAACATTTCAGCAGTCAAATTACACTAGGACAAATGCTCATAGAAAATGAATAGCAAAACCAAACACTTTCAGTATTTGCAAGTTCCAGCTTCCATGTGTATCACCAGTCATTTCGTATATCAGATTGGAAGACAAAAACAATTAATCATGCACCTCAGCCAAACAACCAAACCTGTATCTCAAGCTGGTCCCTATTCAAAGCCAGTGCAGTAAAAGGAAGCCCTTTCATACATGTTTTGGAAGGCTGTGGGATGCAGTTATTCCCAATGCTTACATTGTTCGTGCTTGTTCCAGAAATTTCAGGTGGTTTTCAGGCAGAAAAAAAATTCTGTGGTTATCAGATGTATTATTCACTGTGAATTCTCACTTTATTTTCCTCTTAAATTACGCTTCTGGGGAGCAATACAAGAGCTGTATGACATAGGCAACAAGCTCCTTTCTGTGTCAAGCAAAGCATCTTTCTTATGCTAAACGTGGTATACTGCATCCCACCACAAGTCTCAATTTGCAACTTACTCTTTGCTGTAAACCTGTAAGGGTTGTGAATGCCCAAGGAGGACATTGCAGCACAGCTAACTTTCACACAACTACATGTTACATATTTATATGCACTGTCAAAATGGTAGGAAGATATGAATTTGAGTTTCACTGGAATCTAGCAGGCTGAGCTATTTATAAATAAGTGTCTTATTTTTGGTGCTCTTCAGAGAATGTGATGAACAGTGAGTGATGAGCAATTTATGTTACTGATCATTTGTATCACAATAGAGCCTTGCAGTCTTTTTCTGGAGTCAAGATTCCAGGGTCTGTATTAGCCTACTGTGGAAGACAGGGTGTCAGAACAAAGACCAATGGGCAAGATTAAGTACAGGTGAAATGAGCATGTCACATGAAAATGAATGAGTAGGTAGAAAATGGTGTAGCTGAAAAGAAAACCTGAGGGTGCTTGGGGATTCTGGGCATCAATATTCTAAACAGATGATATCTAAAATATATCTAAATCAAATATCTAAACAGACTGATAACCCATCTCTCTCTCAAAAGAAACTCTTCAGTATGAGGAATCCTTTCCCACAAGCATTCTGCACTGAAGGCTTTTCTATTTTACAATGAAAGATAACATTAAGCAAAATATGGCATAATGAATGTGAAATAAATATCATTAGAAGGTGTAAAGAGATGTAAAGGGTATAAGTGAATGAAAAAAACAGGTTTTAATTAACAGCTGTGTAAGTACTCTGCACTACGTAAATAATTCATGTATAAAAGATAATCATAAGGGTGACTGAATAATCATAATTTTGGCTTCCCTCTTCTGACTGCTGATGCAAGATTCCTAATCAGAGGCCACAAGAGTATTGTTAACTATACCAGTCTATCCAGCCTATTTCTATAAGATACATGGTGATATGAGCTTTTAAAGAGATGATTAATATGTGGTGTTTTTTTCTACCTCAAAATCTCTGAGGAACAAACACTGATGCTATGCTTTATCATTTCACCCCTCATTAGCTCTGTAGTAGATGCCAGTGGAAGTTTGGCATGAGCTGCCCCTCTGTGTCGCTGGAAGGTAGCTGAGTGCCACACCAGGCAGTGCATTTGGTTTTGCATAACTGGCAACAAAGAGGGGATATAGGGATCATACAGCAGCACACCACCTCCTTTTGTGGTCCTGGAGCAAGGAATAGCACTAAATGTTACTGGTGCATGTAGTGTGCTTGCTGGATGACTGGGGAAGAGAGATGGCAGTAAAGCAGAGCCTTCCTTCAAAGTTTTACTTGATTTTGTACGCTGAAAATAAGAATAAGCTCCTGGAAACTCCTTTTTGGCAAGTGCAACACAGTGCAATGATGTCTGAAGTTTTCATGTCTCAAAGCTTAAACCAAAAATAGTTAATACTTTGTGCTTCAACTACTCACCCTCATTTGCCTCAAAGCAATTTAAATGGAAGAAACCCAGGCACATAACTTTTTCACCTTTTCACGACTGCCCTTCCAATGTAGAAATAAAAACTCCATGGCATTAGTGTACTAAGAAAATGTAAATCACAGTACCAGTACACTCTCGAAAGAGGGCAGCTATCAGCTCCAGGTAAAGGTTTGATCTATTTTTCCCACATTCTAATGCTTACATTGAATACAGTAAATTCTTAGAAACAACTGTGCTTCTACAAGGAGCTGTTATACATGAGTAAGACTTATACGCTGAGAAAGTGATAAATAATTATGCTTTCATCTAAAATAGCACCAGAAAATTATCAAACTGTGAACTCATAATAATGACTTTTCATCTGATCTGCAAAAAAAAAGAAAAAAAAATCTTTTTAAGCTGGTTTGACTGAGTACGCTATTAAGATGAGTGTAATGTAACTGCTTCATCAGTAGCATCACTGAGAGAGCCTGGTGCATAATACAGCTGCTCTTTCTGGCTATTAATTGCTATGTCTAATAGTTCTTTCCTTGCAACAAATGCAAAACTTAATTTTTAAAATCTCAGTTTATGCTTGAAGATCTATCTCATCTTTTAGCTCTGCCTTAAGTTAGAAAGCCTTGTAAAATGCCTTATGAGCAGCTAGGGCAATCATTTCCTTCACAGTGTTAAAAAAGCTGGAAGTGGAATAGCATCCCTTTAGGGAAATACTAAAAGTTTAAAATATGCCCGTGCAGCATATTCATAGATTTTTATAATGCATTTCAAATACTTTCCACATTGTAAAACAGGCCTTGGAAACTATCATCACAGATGAAAGCTGGGGAAGACAAAGTAATAAAAATACAAAAAAAGATAAAAATGGTGCCTGCTTCTGAATTCCTTAACATTTGATTTCTTCTGTATAATAATAACAATCAAATGATCACAGTAATTTCCTCAGTTACTGTGCTTTAGTGGCAGCTGTATTCACCTTCACTCTTCTCCCTATCCTTCTCCACCTCCCCATCTGCTGCCTGAAGCCATGCAGATTCAGGTGACTGAAACATTTCAGATAAAAGTTAATTAGCCAGAACAGTGCACACCAGGTCTTTTCAAAACGGCGTGAAGTGGAAACCTTCCAGTCAGCTCCTGACAGCTCTCCCAGCTCACCACTCCTGCAAGGGAGATGCTGTGCAGCAGGGTGCATCCAAGAGGTCCAGCATCATCTCTCAACCTGCTGATAACACACTCAATACCTTGCAGACATAGGTATGGCTGCTAGCACAGCAGCAGTATATACATGCTCTCTGCTTACACCAACAAGGCATATATATACTACAGGGATGCAAGATGCTTGTGAATAGTTGTATTATGTTGTTAGGAAATGACACAGTAAGCTCAGGACTGAGTGGTGAACATCAAGCCTAAATAGCTATGTTTTGTAATCCTGTCTATAGTTAAAGTCACAAGGCTAGCTGCACATAAACATTTGGATGCAGTGCCCTGCAAAAGCTGCATATAACAATTACTGTGGTTTATTGCAGTTGTGGTATGACACGCTATCAAGTCCCTACTGAGTTCTTCATGTAATTGTCCATAATTACCAAGAGTAATGTTAGTAGTTTGATGTGACAGCTGTGAAGCACTTGGGGCCAGATTGTGAACTTCTTAGTCACACTCATAAGGAGTCCCTTGCACAAATGGCTTTGCTCAACTGTGACTCCCTTAATAAATGAATCATCTATCATTCCTGCCTACTCAAGCTTAGATCCTTCCTCCAGTTTTTCTGTTACTTCTACCATCTGCACATCCTCTCCTCATGGTGGTAAGAACAAACTCAGCTGATTGACAGGGCATTTGGGAAAATGTAGAGACCTTCAGGGCCAGATCACAAGTAAAGAACAGTCACTGATGTCCAAAGCTGCAATCCTAAAGCCACTGTCCCTGAACTTATTCCCATTTATTAGGAAATCCCTTTTGAGTACCTCCTGGTATGTTGCTGCATGCATCCAAGAGACCTTGGTCTGTCTCCTGGCACTCTGAAACGCTGACCAGATGTCTGACCCTAGGTGATGGAGCATCAGGTGGGACCAAGCCCTGGGATACCCAGGTGTGTCTCTTTTCCTTAATTCTCAACACCAGGGCAGAAAAAAGGCTTCCACTAATTACACCTACCCACACCAAGGCATCACACCCTTTACAAGAAGCTCTGCTCACAGCTGCAATAAACCGCTATCTACCTTTGATCTAATCTCTGTTCCTCTCCTCCCAGTTTCCTGGGAGGTCTGCACTATTTGTTGGGGAAGGATTACTCACTGGAAGCAACTGTCCTTAGCCAGGGATCAAGACAGCCCTGTTAATTCAACCCTGACTTGGGCAAGCTGTTTCACTCTGTGCTTGGTGATCCCAGCTCTCTGTACAGTGCTTTCATGCAAAATTCAGTTCCTTTGTTTTTATGCTTCTGAAATCACCAAAAGGAGAGACAAAGAAGGGCACCTTTCCCTTTTCTTCTCAATTCAGTTTATTTTCTCCTTATCTTTCCCTGTGCCACTGATATTTATGTTTCTAGTTTTCTTGCTTCTTTTTCTTGTTTTCTCACCTCTCTTTTCTATAGCTCCTTTCAGCTATTCAGAATAAACTCTGCAATTATTCAGAATAAACTCTGCAATTATTCAGAATAAACTCTGCAATTATTCAGAATAAACTCTGCTGTTGCTATTGCAGTGAGATTCGGTATACTCTCTCACTCAGACTGAAAAGCTGATCCTTCCCCTCCTTAAAAGCCCTTCAATAATATCTACAGGACCATGAATTTATAGCTTGATTCTTCTTTGAAAGACAAATCTAGATTTTGAAAACAAAGTGGTTTTTTTCCAATTTTCTGCTAATTACACTAAATATATAAATTCTAGCCATACTATGACTTGATTTCCTTCACATCAAAACATTACATGGAAATCCACAGCGGAAAAGAATAGAACACGAGATAAATGTGTTACTTGATGGCTTAAAATTGTAACTAAATTCAACACAACCTAAACTTCTGTGAGTTTTCAGTATTTCGTAAGCATACAGTAAACAAATCATTAAATGCATCCCAGTTGAGAATATTTCTAAGTAGTCTTTGAACTTAATTGCACACATTGAACTGAACAGCATATCGCATGACAAGATCCTTGGCTGTTTTCTAATTTCCATAACTCTGCTTTCATTTTAGTGGAAAGATGGGGCGCTTTCTCTAACTTTCACGGAAAAATTCTTGGGGGAAGTTATACTGAACACCCCAGTTCACATTTCTAGAGTGTTTGTTAATAATTGTTAATGGTGCCATAACTTTTGTATTTGTATAGTACCTGTCAGCAAATTGTCTTTAAATGTGTTTTTCTTTTGGCCAAATTTTAATTTTTACTTAGTGAAAAAAGCTAAATATTCTTTGGTGTTTCTTCTGATAATGCGTGTCATTCAGTAAAAACCAAAAATTCAACCCTGTCATGGTTTAATCACTCATTATCAACATGAGCTTGTGCAGTGTATTATGAAAGACCTCTTCTAGGCTATGCAGTCACTAAGACTTTGTCTTGTGAACACTCAAAATAGCAAAAAATAAAAAAGAAAACATCATGTATGGTATGAAATTCTGTGTTAACTCAGCTTTTTCTGCATCAGAGAAGCAGCACAGGATAAGGAATGAGAAAATCTTGCTACTAGCCAGCTCAGATATTTTCTCCAGGATCTAGTATGATGAGTACACTAAGGAAGGAGACTAACACACAAATGTATATCAAACTACAAAGCAGGTATCTTTGCTTTTGAGTTTTAGTGTCAATTCAATATAGATATTTGTTTTCCATTTACATAGCAAATGTCTACTAGTATAGTATTTAACTATAAGAATCACCTTTTCTCTACTCCTTTCCTAAATCTTAACTCTTCACCACCTTTTTCAAAGGGAATTGACGTAACTGAAAATACAACAACTTATAAAGTTTACTAAGTGATTTGATAAAACTTGACAGAACTGGATTTACTTCATGAACAAAGTGATCACTGGCATAATTTTATCTAAGGATTCCCAGAGTCAGACACCCTAAATAATTATAGACTCAGTGCACATTCTAAACCTAGGTAATAACCCCTTGATTTTGAGACAGTTTGCTCACTTTTGACTTGAAGTCACCCAAATGAAGAATGTATTTCAAATGATGCTGCACCATCCAGTTTCATAGACTGCAGTATTTATATCCTCCTAAGTATGAAACTAGCAGACATTCAAACTGTGACATGTCCAACGTTTCCTTAAATAATAATTGCCAGGAAAAGAAAAATGTACAAAAACCTATGGATGGTGAATAATGCTGTGAATGGTAGCTGTGCAAACCAAGCCTTACAACTTACATTATGAATTACAAATACTGTAAAATAAGAACACCTTCATGATCTCTAAGCTAAGTGCTGAAGAAACTTAAAGGGGATGAAGGAAGAACCCTGCTGTAAAATTTCACTGAGATTTGGGTGGCAAGGAATACTAAACAACCTTTTAGTAATTCATACAACTTCGAAGTCTTGAACTAATGTGCCTAAAAACACTTTTTCACCTCCAAAATTTGCTCCTCCATAAGCAATAAAACAGCTGGGAAAAGAATATATTCTCATACCTCAAAATGCTGTATACATGTACCATACAGCATGCTAAAACATTCCAAGCTGCAAGTTCCCTTAATTTCAGAAGCCCAGTGGCAGGACAGTGAATTCAATGAGTTTCTGAGACACTTTCTTCCAAAGGAGAGGGGTTGGACAGAGAACTGAAAGGTGATCCTTAGAAAATTTCACCCCATCAGAGTTCTGGTTCTTTCTGTTTCAATGGGATATTAAAATTAAGGATCCAGAGGACAGAACTGAAAGTCAAAACACCCTCACCAGTTTCCTGCATTCTGAAAAAGGGTCTTTTGAAGTCATCATGAATTGAATCCTCCTTAAAACTGTAACTGCAATAAAGAAACATTCATTTTTCTTTTTTAACTTTTCATTGTCCCATGCTTCTGAGTATGCAAAACTTGTTGATAGCGGAACTATCCTTAAAAAAATGAGGCGACAAGGATGACTTCTTCTGTTATCAAGCATGCAACACACAAAGAGGCCCTGAGCATTAAACAAGGCAAAAAACCCCCATAAAACATAGAAGATGCCAATGCAACTCCCAAATGTTATGCCAACATCACTTTCACAAAACTTAAAAGAGTTTTCTGACCACAGACAAGAATATAAACAAGGACTCCTTTCCCTTCAACACACATAATTTATCAACTTAAAGGTAACAGATTGGCTTCAGCTGACAACACAAGTCAACTATGAAACTGGTACTTTCACAGCAGACAACAGAACAGAAGCATAAGTAAAACCATTCTCAAAATAACAACCTGAGGACGACATGATACTGGGAAAAGCACGTGAGCGGCAGAAATTGGATCATTTAGTAAATACTACCTAATTGCTTTTTAAGACAGGAGACCTTTCACATGATGCTAGGACCACAACGCTGCCAGCAAAATGTAGTTATGCCCCTGAAATCTGTGTTTAAAAGAATTAATGACTGTATAGGATACCTGGCTACAGAGAAAAATGTTACACAAAGCTTTTTTACATTAGCCAGCAATGTAAAAGGATTCTCACTTCATAGAAGATCAGTGGCCTAAATTGTCCAAGTTTCAAAAGCTCACTATGAGCAAAACTGAACAGAGACCTTTAGCTCAAAGAGAAGCAACTGAACATCTGTTTGCACGTCCTTTCAATTTCTATCCTTTTTTCCCTCAAGGCACCTTCCATAAACCCTCTTGAAGTGCACAAAAAAAAAGGTACATGCCATACATATAATTTATGCAGTGTGAAGTGAGAAGGGCTGGTGATCACAGGGAAAGATTGAATAGATATTCCTCATCTACACAGTAACTACTAGTACAAACTTCAACATTTGGACTATGTCAGGCTAGCAATGATGGTTTGAATTACCAGAGCATACAGCTAAGCTTGTGTTTCACAGTCTCTTCCGGAAAATGAGGTTTTTAGGACTTTTTTTTCTCGGATGATCAAAACCATTTTTTCTGCAAAAATGCAATTCTGGCTTGAAGAAGGAGAAAAAGTATCTTTGGGCATTTAGCTGGACAGAAGCTTTTCCACATCTCCATTCCCTTGCTGTAATTTCTGCCTGCCCTCGTTGGTGCAGGTGTCTGGCAGGTCAGTATGACTCCTGGGGATACCATACACACAGTGATATTCCTGGCTATTTTCTGAAGGGAAAGATGTATAATTTCCCACCCAGGGTGGTTTGAGATATATCTATATCTATCTATATCTATATATATCTCTCTCTATATATCTATATATATCTATACACACACACACTATAAAGCTGTTTTAAAGAGAAAGCATAATCCCTTTAAAAGCAAACCAAAAATTAAACATTAATTGTCGGTTTCTTTTTACAGCATCTCTTCTGAGGCTGAGCTTGCTACTTCACCAGGGAATTCACTGTTTAACCTAAAACTCTGACTTGATTTATGTATTCTTTTGACCCTCTCTTAAGTCTTGGCAGTAATCAGCGGTGCTGCAATTTCAGCTCCTCAGGAAACCAGATAAAGCACGGACTAGCTACGCAGGCACCGATTATTCAGATTTACTTTATTCTGTTTCATTGCTTTGAAAAGATTCCTTTTCATGTCAAAAGACATCAAAAGTACTGATTTATCTGAAACCCACTGAAAATACTCCCTAAATTCTGAAGTTCAGAGAGTGCTCCTGCAAACATGATCTCCCCTGTGTTTCTGATAGTATCATATATAAAATGGATATTATGGGCTATCCTTCTCAGACTCTCGGCTCTGAACTGTAGTACTAGAAGTGATACCACTGTATTTATGGCCCATGTTGCATGGATCTTTTCCCTGTACAATCCCTGGGAAAATTATTAATGATGTTGGCAGGCTTGGAATGAAAGAACAAACCTACGTAATGTGACAAGCCCTGCCTCAATGGCATCAGTGTTCTTGAGTTGCTGTCTCCAAAATAATGAGCTGTCAAAGCTTCAGTGCAATTTGCATTTGTGTTAGTAGTGAAGAAATCCAGCGGTCTTTTGCTTGCTGAATGTTAGTGTTAAATTGTTACTTTTGTTTACCAAGAGCATGAAGATTTACAAGGCTGACAGTAAACTCAAAAAAGTAAACAGCTTTTTTTAGATCATAACAGCATCTGGATTTATTATCAGTGTATGTTAGGCATTAAATCCCATATACATACGAAAATGAAAGATGCTGCATTTTACCCTGTGTAGCATCCAAGCCACATGTGCATTTTGCCACTCACAATAAGGAGCCTCCCTCAAAAGCTGTTGCTGGTAACAGAACAAATGCGGTACCACACTTCGTGATAGCTGTTGTCTTGTGATTGTTAATTGTCATTGAGGAAGACTATGGTCTTTTTTTTTTTTTTTTTTTACTTCAGGAGAATATAATTTAACAAGAAATAGACTTTTTAAGACGCTCGAACACACTAGGTATCTACATGACTATTGTTGCTCAGCTGTACCAATGTGGATTTCCTCTCAATCTTACATATTTGAAGTATATCACCAAATGCCACAGAGGCAATAGCCAGCATTATTGAAATGTACTTCAATTCTGGATCCTTATCTTACTTTTCATCTTAAGTATTGCTTTTTTGCCACATTAGGGAAGATTTGCTCAAAAATCAACACGCTTATGATAAAAGTTCTGTATGAAGTAATGATGGAAACATTCAGCAGCAGTACAAACTGTATGTATATGTTTTTGTCCTCACATAATGTGGAAAATGAGAACTTGTTACTACATTAAAAGCCATCCTAACAAAAATTCTGAATGCTGAGGTAAAGCAGCTCAAGACAGCATCTAGCAAACGTTGAGTTCATTAGTATGCTTGCCATACTCCTCATACGGCAGACAGTGGGCAGTGCTCTTCAAGGGCAAAAAAGTTTTGGGTCTGCCTGGAAGAAAGCTAACTGTTGGCAGCTCCTAAAGGCATGCAGCAGTAGTTTTGGGGGGAGGGAGAATTGCTCTGGCAAAGTATCAGTGGGAAGGGTGTCCCCAGGGAGGCTGATGCTTCACATTTCAGAAGCAGGGTTAGATCTCAGGAAGTTCTTCTTGACTGAGTTTTCTTCCGACTCGTCTTCTCTGGAAAACTGCATGCTGGGCCTTACCAGCAAAATGTGTCTTGCCTATAAAGATGTCATTCACACTCACTTCCTCTAAAACTGCCAGTCTGTAGCTCCAAGGCCATTAAACCAGGAAGGTACGAAGTTCATGGCATGTTCATTTCATGCCAGTGCTTGCATGGAACTGTAGGTGACAAAATCCTTGCCTACAGCAGACACTAACACACCAGAGGCTGCTGAGGTCAGTATGTCTGGGATTCCCCAGGTCCAAAATGCTGTTGAAAATCCTGTAACTCTGGAAAGTATGTGAGGTAAAACTGCTGAAGTTAGAGTGCTGCCTCCAGAGCTAGCCTTAAAATAGTATTTATTGAGTGAAGGTATGAAACAGAGTGTTCAGAAAGATGTCAGGCTCTCCAAGCCATCTTGAGAGACTAATACACTTGTGTTACCTGCTGGCCTTTAAGTAAGGCTGAGGGTTTTTTTTAAATCCATAGAGCCTTGAAGAGTGATTTTTTTTAGCTCAGCTGAAAAAGGAAAAAAGGACTCCCTTCAGCACAGGTTCAATGCCAGCATTGGTCTCACTGTCACTGAAGACAATGACAATTAAATATCTGCTTAAAAAACAGAATCCTGATTTGGATAGATTGATCCAGTTGTCTCCCCATTGAGAACAATCTGAGACTTAAGCAGAAGCTTTGAAGTTTGTGGAAAGGAGCAATGGCTCTAACCTGTGCTATATGTGTTTAACACATCTTGTGTCATCAACATAGACCCATCTCTAAGATGAAAGAGAAAATAATTCTGATTTTAACAGGCATCACAATACAATGCTGGGCTTAGGATCTGGTCTTCAGGGAACTGTTCCTACTGACTCCATCGCACCTGCAAGTGTAGCTGCAAAACTGGTAGATGCAACTGTGAAAACCTGGGTGCTACTGCACCTAATTTGCATAAAAAATGGCATTCAGTGGCACTAATTACCCTTGAGTTTCTGCACAAATCTGGAGAAACCTGAGTTACATGAATTTTGCTGAGGTAGAGAAAACTATCAGAGCTCAGACGAGCATGTAACAGTCATACACCTTCAGTTACAGACTAAGAGCTGCCTAGCACAGACTTTCTTTTCCTAACTTTTCTATAAAAATCTAACACAAAAAATACAGAAGTCCAATGGTGATCCAGGCAGGGGTTTACATTTACTTTTGCAAAGTAAAATCATTGGTAATCTTTTATGTTCTTACTACATTTTGAGGGTAAAGTTGAGCTACCTCTTTTTATACAAAACAACTACTTCTCCTGGCTATTTACATGGCAAGTTCTGCCATTTCATTCAGGATTTCCCTTGCATGGGTCACACTGACTAGAGCATTTTCTTCCAGTTCTTTGGCCTGAAGATAATTACTGGCATCAAACACACATTTGCAAAATACTGAACTGTCACCTTTTCCGGAGTGTGTAACAGTTAAGTTGTTGTCCTGGTTTCAGACGTAACTTATTTTTTCTCCCTCTTAGTAGCTGGTGCAGTGCTGTGCTTTGGCTTTAGTCTGAGAACAGTGCTGATAACACACCAATGTTTTAGCTGTTGCTAAGTAATGCTTACCCCAATAAAGGACTTTTCAGTCTCTCATACTCTGCCAGTGAGGAGAGGGCAGGAAGCTGGGAGGAAGCAGAGACAGGACACCTGACCCAAAGTAGCCAAAGTGGTATTCCATACCACAGCATGTCATGCCCGGTATGTATACTGGAGGGAGCCACTCAGAAGGCCCAGATTGCTGCTTGGGTTGGGCTGGGTATCAGTCGGTGGGTGGTGAGCAACTGTATTGTGCATCACTTGTGTTCATTGCTGTTTTTTTCTTTTCCCTTTTAGTTTTATATTCTCTCTCCTTGTTATTTCCCTTATCATTATTATTATCATTAGTAGTAGTAGTTTTGTCTTATACTTTAGTTATTGGGCTGTTCTCATCTCAACTTTAGTTTACATGCTCTCAATTCTCCTCCCGCCTGGAGGAGGATAAGCGAACGGCTGCGTGATGCTGAGTTACTGGTTCAGTCTACACCATGACAATTGCCATCTCTGTGTAACAAAGTTTAGCTCCCGTTGGATGCTACTACTATTTGTGCCTAAGACAGTTACTAGTTTTTACTATTTTAGCTACACTAACACACACACATACTGTCAGAATTTACTTTCTACCAGTTTAGTTAGGCAATTAGATTTAGCAAAAATCTGATCTAGCAACAATGCATGAACTACAAGTAAAGAAAATCCTAATGCTGTAGAGAGCTCAATGCAGTCAAGTTACAGTGAACAACTGCCCCAAGAAGTGTCACCTGGTGAACAGCCTACACTGCCCACACACAATGAGAGCGCAGCATTTAGACCAGTAATAAATTCAGCAAACACCCTGAATGCTGGGTTTAGCCTTTCATTTCTCTTTTTTTCTTTCCCTTTTTTTTGCTAACAACCTCATTTTTGTCTGCAAAGCATGTCTTTCTCCAAAAACTAAGCTCAGGACCACCAGAACAGCAGCTTCTCACCAGTGCGTATCTTGGACACCGCTTCTCCTCTCAAGTCTGCAACTTAACGCAACGTATGACTTCAGGCTCACTACTTAGCTTTTGCCACCGTGCTGTTGGTTTCCACAGACAGGATGCTTCTCCCCTCTGCCGCAGGGCTCAGAAGAACGGCCAACACAGGAGACGATACAAGAGGACGGAAAGGCAAGAAAAGCGATTCCGACTGCCCCAGTCAGACGGCTTCTTCCCGTGCAGTGACTCTCCGCATCCCGGCCGCTAACGAGCTCCCACGTTCTCCACGTCCCGCCCAGACACCGGACGGACCCAGGAGCCTTTCCCGCAGAGAACTGGGTGCGGGTGCTGCCTCTGCAGCGAACACCGCGCTGCCTGCCCCTGTGCTGGGGGAGCCCTGCTCGCCTCTCCGCGTACCCCCCGGCGCCTTACCGGACTCCGCCGGTGGAACTCGCTCGGCACGATGCTGACCACGGGGATGCGCAGCGCCGCCGAGATGAAGTCCAGCTCCAGCATCTCCCCGCGGCTTTGCGGGAAGGCGAGGATGGCGGAGACCCCCTGCACCACCACTGTGTGGCACAGGCTCTGCAGGAAGGAGAGGGGGTCGTTGCTCCAGGAGGCACTGGGGGAAGAGAAGGGGAAGAGGGGCAGGTCGCCCAGCCCCGCCTCGATCGCCATCACCACTTCCAGGGACAGGTTGTAGGGCAGCAGCCCGGCCACTCTGTTGAGGTTCGCAACAGCCAGCAGCAGCGCGTCCCGCGGCGAGGGGGGCAGCCGCCTCTCCCCACCGCCCCCCGGCCGCCGGCCCCGGGGCCCCGCGGCGATCACCCCTTCGGAGCTGCCACTCGCCCGCCTCCCGCCCGCCGCCTCCACGGGCCAAGCGGCGGCACGGGGCTGCAGGTGGGTGGCCCCCACCCTGACGGTGTGCCCAATGCGCCGCAGGATTTGGCAGGGCTGCGGGTGGGACGCGGAGCCGGGCACCGCCGCCAGCACCAGGGCACAGGGCGGCAACAACAGCAGGCACGCCCGGCCCAGGAGCCCGCGGACCCCTGGCCGCCACATGGCCGGGAGCCGCCCGCCGCCTCCCCCGGCCCCAGCCCCTCCACCCGCCTCAGCCACCCCGCGGGCGGGAGGCAGCGGCATCAGCCGCGGCGGGCGGCCCCCGCGCAGAGCCAGCCCCGCCGCCGCCCATGGGGCCGCCGACGCGCCCCCGCCCCAGGGCTGTAGGGGGGGTCTGCCCCCGGCCCGCCCACCACGGACCCGCGGGGCTGCTGCCGCCCGGCCCCGGGGCGGGACCCCGCACCGCCCCCCTCTGCGCACTCCGCAGGTGCCGGCACGGCGTCCCTGCTGCGCTCCTCCGGCCGGATGCCCTGGGAAGAGCGAGATTCTCCCCTACGAGGTGGCCCTGCCCGGCTCCTCGTTGCAGCCCGGGTTCCTTGCAGGGCTGCCCGGTCCGGCTCACCCTTTCTGAGGCCACCGTACGCTCCCCTGCCCGGCTCCCCTCCGCACCCGCACTCCCTTCCCCGTCTCCCTCGCAAGGCTCCCGTCCACAGCCCCTTGCCCGGCTCCCCTGCAAGTCTCCCTTTTCCAGTCCCGCTTGTCTTCCCGGCTGGCTCCCCTCCGCAGCCCTCGGTGCACTCCACTGCCCAGCTCAGGAGGCGAGAAAACTTGCGGGCGCTGGGCAGCGCTGCGCTCCCGCCGCGAGGGACGGCGAGAGGCAGCCGCGCGCCGGCTCCTCCCCGGGCAGCCGGGACTTGTAGTCGCCGCTGCACCCCCGGACCGCCCGGGGGAGTAAGGAGGCTTTCTGGGGATAGCCCGTTCCCTCCACTCCGCCTGCTTGCTCCCCGGGGAAGCGTCCCGGGACAGCGCCGACGGAAACCTCTGCCCGGGCGCTGCCGCGTAGTAGAGCCCTACTGCCCTAGCGGCACCACAGAAATGAAACGGTTTTCCGGCGCCGAGAAGCGGCTACGGGCTGCCCCGTCTCCGGAGCGTCTGCGGGTCGGAACTAGGGGCTTCCCTCGGCTAGGGGGAACGGGGAATCAGTCCCTCTCCGACACTGCGTGCTCGTCGGGAAAGCCAGGGCTGGCTGCTCACTTTGCCTCTCTCATGCGCTTCTGCTTCAAAACGAATCATTTTTAGACAAGTGGAAACTGAGATCCCGATTCAGCAAGCCACGGACGTTTTTATGTTGCTTTTATGGTAGAACACCTTTAGCCGTAGAGAAAATAGCACAAACCAGAGATGGATGTTTGTGTGCTTTTTTGCAAGGTCCTGGGGAAAGTCCCGTCTTTGTCTTAGCTTTAACACTGCGCAGCCTGGAACCGCGGCAACAGCTGGGTCTGAGGCTTTAACACTCCAGTTGGTGCACTGACACCCTACGTCTCTGCTCCGTGATCGATTTCCAGGATCTTAGGGAGAGCCCTTTCCCACCACCATGCTGCCCATCAGAGGGGAACTAACCTCACGGCTTACCTGCAGGCTGGCTACTGACACGGGGCCTCCCGTCTATTTTCTGCCCAGGGGAGTCCCGTTGTCTTGCCCTGGCTGATTCAAACCTGTTTGGAGGGCAGTGCTGTTTCATGCTGTTTGCTGTCCCGCGTGGAAGAACAGTCTGAAACCTTCACTCCTGGAGTGGTTAGAAATCTTTTGGTAACTTCTTCACGAGCAGTTTACCCTGACCTAGTGCTAGCCTTATTCTTTAACATAAAAAGCTCTTCTTTAAATGTGAACCTTTATCCTTTCTGTGAAATTCATCTTTAGAGCTATTTATGAAGAAACATCTTATGCTCCTTTTCTTTTTATTTGGTATGCACATGATCTGTGTAGAAGGGAACACTTTTCATCATGCTATCAGAAAGAGGTGGTCACTGCCCTCCAGCAGGTCATAAGTGCATGTTTCCTGATTTAAATTCCTCTTTGTGGAGGGGAAGATCACCAGAGGTGTACCGTCTTCAGAGAGCTCTTATCAAGGTCTTGTGCACTGTGCTGATATTTCTGCCTCTTAAGTCCTTATGGACATCATTTTAGCACCTTGTCATACCTTCTGCTGTTACCGTCTTCCAAAAGACTTGCAAAGCTAGTATTTCCCTCATAATGCTCTCTCTAAATTGATACGTGGTTGCAAAATTGGTTCCTAGGTGGAAAACTACAAATGACAGTAGTGGTCTGTGGGCCAAGACTGACTATGCCAGCTGCTACATGTAAAGGTGAGCTACTACTACATGTAACAGTTAATAACAATTTCCTGTTTACCTTTTTATTCTTCCTTCTCCTTCTAGTCTTATAATTACATTTTTATTTCTTGATATCTTCTTCTCTGATCAACCCAGGTTCCTCTTGTCCGAAGTCTCTCTTATCAGTAAGGGATTATTGGCTGGAAGAACTGTCCTTGAATATGGTGAATTTCGCACAGGGCAGAGAAGAAGTTTTGGTTTGGGGGGTTGTTTGTTTGTTTGTTTCCTCCCAGAGCCACAGGAATTGGCTTTCAGGTTGTGAGAACAAGATTACTTGAGATCCGTATATCTCCAGAAGCATTGTCTGTATTTGCATCCTTTTTGTCAGGTTTGGAAAAACCTGGTAAGCACGTAACTTTTCTGCTGTGCCTTGTTGTCAGGTGGGAGTTAGTTTTATAAGAAATGGCTACTCTTCTGTGTCCAAACAGATAGCCCAAAATTGTCTTTCGTTTGAAGCTTCCTTATAAGAGTGGATCTTCTTTTGGCTTAGGGCACAGGTGACGCTAGATTGAAAAAACAAGTGTTTCAGAAAACATGATCAAACTTATTGTTGAAACAGCTCTGAAAATTACACACAAAATCAATTAATAAAGGGAGAAATCAGCAAAGGGAAATAATTCAGTAACTCTGCATTTGTTCTTTCATTTATGGTTAATCTGTGACCCGATTCCAATATGCTTTGTTACTGATCATGCACTGCCACTCTTAGGATTACTGCTATAATTAATTCCTGGGCTGACGCTCATTTTTGGGCAAGTCATAGCAAGTGGTCACAGTTAGACACCTGAACTCCCCAGGTGATGTAATAATTTTGTCTGGGATGGCCCTAGCTCTTGAAGCTGTCTTTTCAGCATGATTATTTTTAACAACAAGTTATTAATTTTTTCTTTTTGCAATTTGTGTCTATTTTTACTCTTTGCTCATATATTCCTGTTAATAAAGTTCTTTAAAATACCCCAATGCACCAAAGTACTTAAACACATGCTTTTTTTAAAAGAAAACATTTAAGTCCTTGAGTGCTGCTCTGTAAGAGGCAGGAATATTTTCAGAAAATGATCTGAAAAAGGATATAAACCGCGCCAAAGTGTATACATGTGACATTTGGAAAGCTGTGTCATTAAATTTTCCACTTTATTTGCATAAATATGCATGTGGAAAAGAGCAAAGTTGTTTTAGTTTAATAAAGGAATTGGAGACTGCTATGCATAAGTTGCACCCTGCTTTTTAGCAACATTGCAGACCCTCTTCAAAGGCTGCCATCTGAATGAACTTTCTAACAGATTCTTCACTTTTTTATTTTGAAGCAAAGAACTGGTTGCCTTCTACTTTCTTCCTGTCTTTTCTGTTTCTCATGGTGGTTGTTGCAGTAGGAATGTCCATTCTGCTCTTCTGCTGTGTTAAATATTCAACTGAAATAAGATCAGGCAGATCCAGGCAAGTGGATAGACCTATTCTGAATTGGTTGTCACCTTGAGTAACCATGAGTACAGCAATGCTGGTGGCACTGATTGTTGGGGAATGGTGACCACAGAAACCATTCATCCTTGACCGGTGGCTGAGAGTCACAGTTAGAGCCAGTGAAGACCCTTCAGCAATGAAAAATGCAGTAGGAAAATGTGATTAAAATCGCTGCTCGGACTGCTATTGCTGCTCTTTCTGCTTGCTTGGCTCATTGTTATTTCTTTGAAGTCAGGTTGGTTTGTTTGCTTCCTGGGCTGCAGAAAAATTGTCCTGTGTGTATCTCAGTGACCTTATGCAAGGCTTGATCCTTCTGAGGAACTTGACTTACTTGGAAGTAAGTTATTGCTGTCATCCTGTTCATCTTTTACAGCTGCTCACATTTTTCAAAATGCCTGAGTCACTAGATGAGGTGCAGGGTACAACACATGACCTCTTTAGCCTTGGAGAGGCTGAGTGACTTATTTTGGGTCAGCCTGGAATTAATTTTTTTTGTCCCCTTTCATAACCATAACTGTAAAATGACAATTAGGGAAAAATAAACCATTCAGGTAACATTAATTTTTTCATTCAGTAGGAATAATCTATTTTGTTTCTGTTTAGATGACTCAATTTGCGTAAATGTAGTTTCAAACATTTCAAAATGCTGTTTTTCATTTGAATTGCTATTTCAAGGAAAACAAAAAGTAATCTGAATGTTCCTTGCTTTCTGTCTTTCACACTCATTTTCCAGCCAAAAGAAATTTGCAAATACTTTCAGATATCTAAAATGGCATTAAGAAGGTTAAGTAGGGGTTTATGTTCAAAACATTTTATGTCACTGTAGTGCTTGTTTTGTGTGAATTGATGGTGCTCCAGCTACTCCAGTTAGGCTGTAAATATCCTCCTGTGGGCAGCCCTGGTATCAAATCCAAACAACTGCTTTGAAGTCAAATTGATTTTCACGAGTGAAAGCTACCTGCTAATTCACTACCTCAGGAAAGAGGCTGAGAGGGTTCTTGCTCCCTAAACAAAACTGCCATTTTGTTTCTTCTGGCAATATAAATCCAGACAAACTCTTAATACTGCCAGAGGGTGCTCAAAGAGTCAGTGAGGAAAGCATACAGTGAACCACTTTGTAGCTTTGGTCCCTTTTGGACAGAAGAGCTGGCAGAAGATCTTGTAACGTTGCCAGGTAGTGGCACACAGCCACAAACCCTTCTGATTTTTATAATCTCCTCTCTGAAGCTGATACTACCACGGGAAGTTCTCAAGACATTCCAGGTACATATAAATGAAAAAAAAAAATGGAAAAAAAAATTAAAAATGATTACTAGTCAGAGTTTCTTTCCACCACTGTAACTGTATAAAGGTGCCTAAAGGAGGTGTGAATATACACTCACTCTGAGACCTGTTTCCACTGCCAGAATAAGGGAAGAGGTTGGTTGCCGGTGAAAGCACTGTTCTCTCAATGTGAATGATCCAATCGACTATTGTTACTGTTCCTTCTCAGAGGTGGTAGTGTATATCTTCCCAAACAAGTAGCTATAAAACCTTTATGAGATCCCCACTTGCCACATATTTTGTTCATGCTATATATTTTGAGTTTGACACTTAGTCAGGTTTTTTCTCATTGCTGGTCCTTTTATAGCGCTCCCCATTGTTCTCATCTTTGAGATACATTAATCCTGGGCAGAGTTACAGCTAGTAGAGAAGTACCATAACGACTCAGCTGAGTACTTACCCTCTGGCTGTAACTACCTTGAGTTTCTGCCACTGCCTGTATTTTTGTTTTTAAGCCTTTTTTGTTCTCTTGTCAAGTCTCCTGTGTTATTCCTTCATAGTTAATATAGTTAATAGTTAATATGACATAGTTCATATGATGAAAACAACTCCAGTAGATAGGAATGGTCCCATCACTGCTTACAGCATCATGATGGGTGGCACAGAGAGCCTTTAGAAGACCCTCAGTTTAAGCAGATGATTAGCTGGGGATCCAGGGGTTGGCTGAATGTGAAGGGTTCCTCTTGAGTCTTGAAGATGTACTCTGGTGGAGCCAACTGCATAAGAAACAGCTGCGTGTCTACTCCAAACATGAAGATAACTCCAAACATGAGAGATTTAGCATGAGGCCCTTAATCTCCAGCAAAAAAGCCTAGCTCTATGCCAGAAATGTGTTATCCTGGTACCCACAAGGATTTGTTGAGGAATAAAAGTCATCCTCACTGCAGACCAGCTTCCATGAGCTGGCAAGCCCTGAGCAGAGAGTGGAACTGGCTCCTATGTGATGTGTGCATGTGTTTTTATGCCATCACTGTGAGTACATGCATTTTTTCACTGACTTTTTTTTAGCAGGCAGGCAGGTACTCTTTTCCCCAATGTTTCTTATGGGTAGCAGGAGACCCTTTATCATGGCCCTGCATGGGACATCTCCCATGAAAACAGGATGCCATTTCATGGACTTTCATAGGACCAGGCTGGATTTAATGCAGCTTTTCCTGTACATATTTGCTTCTTTATTCAAGGATGACAGCTGAGCACTTGTGAAAATTTTGGGAGGTGGGAGGAGAAAAAAGGAGATAAAACTGTTTGAAGTCAATGTCAAAATTGTTACCACCATCAATGTTATTTGAGCAGTGAGGTCAGACAAACACCTCACAGAGCAAACCCATCGTTTTGAAAAAAATCATACCAATGCTGCATTGCCCTATGCATTGTATCATTCCCCCTAGAGTGCTGTTGCAAAGATGAAATCGTTATAGGCTGTGTCCAGCCTGTTTTGGTTGGCTTCAAAAGGCCACTTGGTGTAAACACCCAATAAAGATGGATAAAGACTGTTTAACTTTCAGTGAAAGTCTTTGATCTCCACAAGATCAGGAGGGTATCCCCACACCGCACCATCCTGGCAAGATCATATGCTTTTTACTGTTCATTCCCTCCTGCTCCCTTTAACTTAGAGGTGGGAGTAAAAGGGGAGGGGGAAGATTGCCAAATCTTGGATGCTTATTAAAGCTAAATTATAAGGTTGGTGGAAAAAATACAGGGAAAAACTGAATAAGCAAATTAAGGAAAGGCCACAATAGCATCTGTGTAAGAGATAATTTGCCCAATTTGTCCAGCTAAACAATTCTGTCAAGTTTACTGAGGGCTGCAAAATTGGCAAACTGCCTCATCTCCTCAGAGAAGCGCAGAGGCAGCGTGGGCTTAACCTTTCTGTTTGCTGTTTAAAGAACCAATTTTGCAAACTTTTACTCAAAGCAGCTCGGATGACCTTACTCAGATTATTGGCTTTAATAAGGATTTCTGGTACAAGCAAAAGTGAGCTGGGGAGGAGTCAGCTTACCATCCACAATCATGACAACTACATTCCTGAAAGTTTATGGGCTTGCTCGTGTGCTTAGGTACAACCTGAAGCTGCACAGCACAGAATGCAGCTTGCAAGGGATACACCTGAAGGATACCACCCTGAAAGAGATGTGAGTCCCTCTGAGGATCCAGACCTTGTGCAGGGCTTCTGCCCTAGCTTTCATCGGAAGGAAAAATGATCTGCAGCAGAATGCGGATCTTCCTAATAACTTGCCTTTTCTGAACAGCATTAGCTTACTGGCATGCATATATGTGTGTGTGTGGTGTGCACATGTAACAAATAATGGATTCCTTCCGAGATGATTCTTGTTGAAATGTCCTTCAAGACATGCCATACTGACATAAAAACCCAGACCACCACTGTGTTGTGCCTAGGCATACTGCTGAGCTAATTGACTCAGGGAAGCCCTGGGAGATAACACACCTCACTCACTCCTTGCTTCAGTAAGAGATGTCCGAGGTGTCAGCTGTGCTATCCAATCTATCTTTCTGAATCAAAAACTATCATAGGGGAAGGGGAAAAATTGATATAATGCTCATCTGTATCAAGGAGGTATTCAGAGGTCTGTTGCTATGCATCTGAGCTCAAGAATAGGCTACCCAGCAGGGATGTAAGTTGCAACATAGTCTAAATTACAACTAAGCCTCCTTCAAAATGATATCAGAAAAAGGTATGTTGTACAAATAAATGTCTTTGAAGGCTGAATAATGCTGAAATTGGCAGGATTAGGCTCACATAGGAGATTTTGTTGGCAGAAGGGAAATGTCTATAAAATGTTGACACGTGAGATAAAGTACAAGTGAGAATGGTATTCACCCAATGTCGTGGTTTTAGAAGGAAATAGATGAAGTGGGTGGTTGGTATTTGTTCCAGGGAGCCTTTAAATGATGTAATGCTGGATGTTCTCCTAGTAAAGTAGTACTGAAGAAGCAATAGTTAAATCAGACATGTACATATGACAAATGGTTTTTGTCATGCACCACAAGCAACCTAACAACTGAGGAGTTTACACATCTGCTCAATAAAATGAAGTCTGATATTTATAAAGGCTATTTTTAAAAACACAAATTCTCTTTAACAGCACACTCATGAAATTCCCAAGCACTAATGCCAGTGTCAAATTATTCCCATTGTACAAATAGGCTGTCTTGGAGCAAGCCCAATATTTTTAACATGGTGCTGGATATTAGTGGATAGGTACTTCCTATGAAGAGAAAGATGAAAGATAGCTGGGGTTGGAATGTAGTCATGGGCTTTGAAATAGTGATGGGCTTTCCAGCTCTTTTATACACTCCACAAGTCCTTTTTGAGTTTCAGTCTCTTGCTGTCAAATACAAACTCCAGCACTGCTATAGCCCATAACAGGAAGACAGAAGGCTGTTACTGGAAAGGAAACATCTCTGAGAAAACAGAGCATCACTTTTGCACCACCAGAGATTCTTAAAGCATCATTTTGACAAGCTGCTTTAAACACCTAAGAGCTGTGTGGTGAGGAGGAAGAAAGTCAAGTTTTTTCTCTCTTGTTTGCAAGCCTGGAGAATAAGCAAATGTCAGCTGTAACTCTTACAGATGGTGTGGATATCCATAGTTGTGTAAATCTCGAGGAAAGACCCCAAAACATCAAAAATAGAGATATAATGATAACATGTAGAACACGACTTAGTTTTTTTTTGTTTGTTTGTTTGTTGTTGTTGTGTTTTGTTTTTTTTTTTTTTGGGGGGGGGAGGGGGGGAGCGGTGGGAAGGTGGGGACTGAAGGTTTGTGCATTCCTATCCCTTAACAAAGAGCTATGGAAAAAAAATCTATTTTTGCTTTTTATTAGAAGGAAGGCAAAGCAACCTGATGCATTTGAAATGTAAATTACTAAATAAAGCTCTTCAGATATCTTGCCTTTTTGCCTTCTATATTTGAAAAGGATTTTTATATAAGAAGGTGATTGGGTTAGTAGTACAACCATGGACAGTTTAGATGAGAGGTCTTCAGAAGAAAGCAATTGTCTTGTCCTGGTTATTTCCACAGCAGAGGCAGCTTCTGTAAGTGAGCTGGTGGAGAGAAAAAAGGAATCTGCTATAGGCAACACATGCCTCTAGCAATAAAGAAGAAATTGCAGAGTGTACTGGCACCCTCATCTTAGGTGCTCATCTGACTTTCTTCTAGAGAAGCAAAATTAATTCTATCCTTTACTTAGCTTTCATAGTAAGATTCAGACCCATCACTGAAAGCCAAATGTTGCCACTGCTGAATCTGTGCACTGCTTGCACCTGGTAAGTTGACCGCAGTGGGAGTGCTAGTGGAGTTAGGCACTATGACAGGAGCAAGTGGAGCATTTCTGATAGTATCTCAGTGTTACTGCTGAGCAACTTGGGCATTGGCTGCTCCTAACTTTAATAGCAGAATTATTTTTATGGCTGACAAAGGCTGATGGGAAATGAAAATTCTGGAGGCTGTTTGGAATGCAGATCAGATTTAAAGTGCTGTGTCTCCTACTTCAGACATTTTCTGCAGAAAATAGGAAAATTCGTGGGAACATCACTTGGAAAGATAATTATTTCAGCTGATGAATTTCAATATAAATGGGAATGATGTTCCAGAGCCACAGAGTCATTTTTGCTATGGAGGGGTTGTCTTCAATAGCAAACTAAATTGTTTGCCACATGCACACAACCAGCTAAACCTGAATAAATGTGTAGGGAGGAAAGCAGAACTGTAGCTTAGCCCTATGCATTACTTACATGTCCCAAAGCATTATCCAGCCATGCAGATATCTCATGTGCAATTGAAAGTTGGGAGTACATAACTACTTGGTTTAGCTAGGAGTGGAACAAAAGGAGATGACAAAACCAGAAATGCACCCACTGAACAACAACAACTAAAAAGTATCTTACGTATCTTAGAGAAAATTTCTCTTTACTAAGTTAAGTATTTTGGAGTGGAGAAAAGTGAGCAAAGCAAATCCAGTATTGAACAGCCTCATGACAAATTGATATCTGAGTCTACTAAAAATAGCAGGTGGTTTCTGCAGATAGTATTTTGAGGAAAGCTGTCTGGTTTGGATTAAGCCATTGGTTTATTTACAGGGGTGGATTCAGTTATGTGTAACAGAATTCAGCAACTCCAGCTGAATGAGTTCTGTGTCTTTTGTCCCCTAAAACTATTTACACATGTAAATTTAATATCTTTGTCTTGGGTTTGCTTTGTTTCTGCAGATATCGTAAAAAAAAAAGGAAATTCTATAAGGATGCTAGACTTCTTTGATTATATTTGTAAAAAAATGAATACTTTATCAGTTCAGGGCTGGTAAGAGTCCTAAACTATATTGATTGGTTGGAAGCTGCACGACTGCATCATGTGTTATTAAAGTGGGAAGAAGAAAGAAGCTAATTCCCTTAGACTCCCAAGTAAACCCTCATGTGATTAATTAAATGAAAGAGTTATAGCTGAAATCTGTGTTTTACAGCTATAGTTTTGCAATTAATAGAATAAGAATGTTGTCCTGAGCATTGTGTGCCTGATGAAACCTGTCATGCAGTTGAATTCTCTCTATCAACTGCTGGCAAGAAGCCACTTTTGATAAATCTATAAGCTGAGACTGCATTTGACAAATAATTTGGGAAGCAACAAATATTCCAGAAAGAAGCATAGGCTGATTGCAGAACAGAAAAAGAAACAAGATTCACTGAGGCTGCTATGAATTATTCACTGATGACTAATAATAATAATATTAATAATAATAAAAACTCCTCAAAATGATTGGGCAAGATGTGCCATCTCTGCCTTGTTTACAACCCACGACTGATAAGAAGCTCTGAAAGTTTGTCAGGGGGCTAAGCCTGTCAATGGGAAGAAGTTGAATCTCTTTAGCCTAATACAGCAGCTGGTTTAGTTACAGTGGTGCCAAACACTCAGGGAAACAATCTTAATCTAAAATAAGCACTATTCATACTAAAATATGTGTGTGTTTTATGCAGTTCTCCAGACTGGTTTAAATATGTAATTTTAAAAATCACATTTTTATTTAAAACAGAGCTATTTGTTCCTTGCTCAATCCTTTTTTTTTTTTTTTTTTTTTCTGTGAAGCTTGTAGCAAATTTTGAATAGGGGCTAATCTACATAACTTGAAATTGAGATGTCTGTGTTACTACTCTTGCATTAAACAGTAGATCCATAATAATCATCTGTGAAGAGAGAAAACTGTGCACATGTTGACAGCATTTTAAGCGAAGGAAGAGCTACATTTGTAGAACAAGTTGCGTGTTGCATTTTCTGTGTTGAAAAAGATAAACTTCTAGGTTGGTCACAAACCAGAGATTGTGTTCAATAGGATTACTTGAAGGAAATGAAGAAAAGAGTCTGATCACATGCCTTTGTGACCAGCAAACTGAGGACACTGAAGAGTCAAGGAAAGCTAAGAGTGTGATTGGTCTGCTCAACTGGCAAAGCTTTTTCAGGCTATGGTGATGTAGGAAGCTTTCTGACAGAATATTCTGAAAGCTTTTCAGGTCAGATACTTTGGTTAAATTCATTAACTTGTATTTGAAGTTAGCCTGGATACAAATGAATCATGTGTTGATGTCTTATACCTAAATGAGGTTATGAGTCTAAAGCCAATAGGATTTAGTAGAAATTGTGCCCCGTTTAACTGTTCCAGCAAGAAGTCATCAGCTGTGGGAGGAATAAATGTATGAATGTAGTAATGGTTTAATCACACTGAGTACATCATATTATATCAGCAGAAGGAAGGTCTTGTGATAAACCAACTAACTAATGTAACAGTAAGGTCCTGGTAGAATGGTAAGAAAAGTCAGGCAAGGCCATGATAGTTTGTTTGCTTTTGCTCCACTGAGGTCAATGTAGTTGTACAAATTAACAGCACCTGCTGAGGGCGGGGTAATTTAAATGATTAGAGCCCTCCCACCCCCAAAGATATTCATACACTGAGTTAAACTGCTGGAAGAGCAAATATTGAGTTCTGCTGGTACCATGCCAGGGAAGCATATCCTGCTAAAAATTCTGCAGAGAACTGCCAGAAAATCAGTGAGCATTTGCAGTTAAAAAGTTGTCAAAATACTCTTGTAAAAATAGACTTACTGTGAATAATGAAAAATACAGGTGAAAAATTTATACAGCTAATGAGTGAATAGAAAGACAAATGAGTTAGAAATGCTTTAAATGCCATTTTTCTTTGAGTTAGATAAAAGGCAGCTTTCTAATTAAGTCAACAGTTATACATAAAGAGGCGATATATTTTATGTCCGTGTGAAATTCAGAAGTTTAGAATTATGTTAGGGTTACAGAAGGGCTCTTAAAAACTTCAGAAGCAAACTGTATTCCTACTGCAGGTTTTCATAGAGCAAATAGTACCATCATGGATAATAGATGGTATTTAGAGGAAAGGCAGGTCTATTGCAGCTGAGGATGAGCTGGGTGCTCACTTTGCCTCACACTGTGTATTCTCCACCTGAAGAAACCCTGGCATGATGGAAGGGGAGGATCCAATGCATGCATAAGGAAGGCTGCCTGGCCTGTGTGATAGAGGGAAGCAGGGCTACTAAGAGCTGTGATGCCTTTTTGTTGGCGTGCAGGGATAAATGGTCATTGATCCTGCTGGAAAGTGCTGTCTCATTTGAAGATTCAGGCTGATATGAATAAAGATTTTGGAAGGCAAGAGTTTGAGAATAGCGTAAATTGTGACAACCTTGAGCCAAAAGTATTAACGGCAGTTAAAGGAAAAGTTGCTTTTAGACCAGTAATTTTCTAATTGGAATTAAGGGAGTGCCATGGAGTAACTGGTGTGGACTACCTGGTGAACACACAGTTGTCTGACTGAATCAGCCCTGTGTCTTGATATGTGCTCATGTGGCCCAAAGAAAGGTTGAGTTTATTAAGCCCCACAAATATGTCTAAAGCTATTTTTATGTAAGTTATTTAATTTCTATAGAATCTTTTTGGGTTTACACTTATTAAGTTCCACATGACAATTCCTCAGAGGAAGTCAAGACAAAAACCTGAAAGAATAAAAATCTTACTCATCCTCTGATCCATAAGGTTTTGTAAGCTTCACATAGAAATACAATAGATTGGTTTTGCTCTCTGCTGGTGGTTGTGCTTTTATCTCCTGCTGCTAAGGTATTTTTCTGGGTTCACAGAAAAATGTCTGAACCTGACATCTAAATTTTAGAGTTCAGTGAGGTAAATAACATCAGTGATGTAACCTATGTAAGTCAATCAGTCAGTCGGTTACAGTATATGGGTTTCGTAGGCATTTCAGAACATCATCTTACGTCCCCAGGTCTGATGAACCCAGTAGCAGTTTTGGGGGGGTCTTGGTGGTCAAATATTTTCTCTAAGACAAAGTATGCCTATGTGTGCTTTGGAAACATGATAGAAACTTGCTTTGGCTGAACTTGTCAGCCTGTTATTTCCTTCTATTCTGTTGGTTGTTTTTTTTTTTTTTTTTTTTTTTTTTTTTCTGCACTTGTTCTGTTATTGTCTGCATCTTCACAGCCTGAGATCTTTTAGAACTTTTTCTTAAAATATTCTGCCCCGTGCAAGCACCATCAGTTGTCACACCTCAGACAGTAGCGTTTCTTTTTCTGTCTTATCTGATCCTCAGGTATCCACTTTCTGCTATTCTGCAAACTAACTTAAGAAAGTTAGCAATTCTGCTCCAACTGACATGGGAGTGAAGTTGCACAGGCTAGTATGTGCACACAGAATTTTTGCAGCTGTCTGAAGTATGCCTGAAAAGTTCTGGAGTATTTTTGTGTCTGAAATACACTATACAAAACATATTTTTAGTCTACTAACACACTGTGTTAGACATAAAAGACACATAAGCAAAATCAAACCCAAGCCTATTGACTTACAAAATGGCAAAAGAATGGATTCCTGATGTAAACATTATTTATTTCTAGCCTATTCTGGGACATGTTTAGACTTATCGAAGCAATTTTCCCAGTGCTATCTCAGCATCCTCTTTAAGACTCCAGTAATTTTCTTTTTTCTCGTTGCCTCTCTGCTTCTCATTTTATTTAACAATCTTCACGTCATAGTAACCTTTTCTGCAATAGAAAAATTGCATGAGTTGAATGTTTCTCCCACTCCGTGTAGTTTTCAAGGAGGGACTGCTAGAGAGAGTATTCCTTGTGCTGGGCTGTTCAAGGGGCTGAGGATCAAATTACCAAAGGTGCTGAGGTGCTTATGCAGCTCTTACATCCTGAGTGACTGTCCTCCATGCATGGTTACAAGGACTGAACTGAGATTCTGCATAACAGTTTTTCAGTATCCCTAGCAGACATTTTTTTATTTCAGTTTCATGACACTGAGCAGTGCCAGATGTGTTAGTATTGGCATTACCAAGATATTCTCCCTCATTGTAGAGAGGCAACAGTGGATATTGGGTTGTTTGATCTGGGCAGGCCTATTTAATAGACCAATTAATTAGAAGAATGATGACTCTACAGTAGTGTGATTCATAAGGAAAGAGCTTTAGTAGCAACAGAAGAGCTATAAATGCTAACATTACACTGATCTACTCATTACACCTTGAGTTTAGAGATTAGAATCAAAATTTACACACCTGGGAGCATGACGAGGCAGCATTTTGAATTTACCGCTAACTACTTAAACCCTGAGACAGCTTTACATCTTGCCATGACATCTTCTGAAATTGGTAGAATTTCTCCCAACCATCAAGAGATTTTTACTTTAAAGTCAACTTTCAGGTATCCAGATGAAGAATGTCAATACCAGCTTCTAGAATTTTGTAACAGCTGAATACTTTAAAACATCAGAGCTTCTGAGACAGTACTGAGAAAAATGTGTATGCTGGGAGCTAGAAAGAGTTTGGGTTTTAGCTTGTTTCTTTTTTTTTTTTCTTTTTTTTTTTTAAACTAAGATGTTTCCTATTTCATTTGTACCACTTTATGGAAGAGCTCCCAGTTATGAAAGGTCTGTAGCAGTCTTATATTAGAAGACTTTTTACCTTTTAATTTTCCAAACCTGAACATTTCATTTTTAAAGCAGACCTGTGCATTCTTTCTTTTCGTTATCTTCAGTGTAGCTGAGGGATGGTGTCCAGCAGCTAATTTAAAAGTGGAATTCCCCACATGAGTTAACGAATCAAGGTGAAATACCAAGAAGATACCAGCTTATGATAAAAAAGGAATTTAAATAAAAGAAATAATAAAAAAAAGGCAAGGATTTTACCATACAAGAAAGCTGGAATACTGATATTTTGCCCCAAGCTTGAGGACAGCAAATACTTCTGGGCAACAGCAAGTTATGAAATGTGAAGCAAATTGTGCTGGACCACCCTGACTGCCTTTTTTTGGTGAGGTGTTTGGCTTTAATGATAAGGAAGAGCAGTGGATGTTGTATTGTTTGACTTCAGCAAGGCAAGATAGGTCAGGGACAGCCTTGGTCACAATGACCATGGGAAGACTAGGGTTTTTAGCTCCTGAGGAAGGAGAGCAAAACCAAGACATGAATGGTCTCCCTGGCTCATGGGAGCAGGACCTGAAGGACCAAAGTAGTTGGCCAAACCAACTTCTGTTGGTTTAGGAAGGCTCTGGTGGCTGGAGGCAGGTTCCTAGAAAGTAATGGGCAAGATGCTATCCATCTGACTCTGACAGTGGGTCTAATGCTACTTTCAAGAAAAAAAGAAAACCTGCAAACTCCCAAGACATGTTTTTTTACATGAAACTTATATATTTCTTTAATGGTCTATTTCTGTCCAGCCTATATGAGATTGCTTTATAGTTTAGTTCTTTTCTAATCTAATGCTCAGTTCTGATACAGTTACAGGGTTGCTGTTTGACAGGTGGAGTAGACTCGCTCAGTACTGGAATTAAAAGTCTCCTAAACATATTTATGATCTAAATTTGGTTTAGTTTTTTTATTATATTTGGTTTTATTTTTTAAAGTTAGGTTCACCTTTGTTATTTGAGTAAATTTAGCTTTTACAGGACCTGAAATAGACAGGGATATGTCTATTCCATAGACAAGAAATACTGATCAGAGTTATTTCATCATGGCTAGACTGTGATGTCTTGGTTTACTCAGGTGCTGATCTAATTTCCATGTGCAACTCGGAAAACAAATAGTCCAACTGACTTCAATCCAACCATCCTTTTATTTCACCCAGTGAGAGAGGATGTTCAGAGGAAGGGTTTTCAAAAGCCTTGAGTCATGGCCTGTTTCTGCTCCTCCTTACAGGGCATAGGGTTTTGGCATCTTTTAAAATTATTTTAGTTACTTTAACCAACATGATAATGAGTTACAAAGTGAAATTTCTTTTCTATTCTGAAGTGAACTTTTGAAAAGCCACTCATGTAATTTGTTTGTATTGATTCTTATTTAATTTCTGATTTTGTGGAAGGACTCCTCAATTTTTCTGTTTTAAACAATGAAACAAGGGTGTTTGGAAATTCTTTATGTTAGAATTTGCATAAAGCCTTGACTAACTACTTGGCCTTTATTTTATTATATGAGCTCAGCTCTTCTGGGAATATGAATGAGCATAATATGGATTCCTATTTCCTCTCATTTACAGGAGTGATGAAAACTTCTTGCTAGAAATTTCATCCATCAGTAAGTATGGAAATTGTAGTAATGCTCTGTTTGGCTTCAGCTTGTTCAGTACTACAAAGGTATTAGGTGATTGAAACTAATAAACAGATCTTATTTATATATAAAGTATCAGATATAACAGATTCTAATTATGACTTTCTGAATAAGAGAAAATCATTTATGCTTCCGTGTGTAGTCATTTTGATCTGTTGAGTCTGACATTTTTGCGGTAAGAACGAAACTTGTTTTAAAGATGGAGTTTGCTGCTTAGGATGTTAATAGTAAAAAAAATTTCTTGGCATGGTCTGTGGTAATTACCACATGCCAAGAAGATCTAATTTTGCCAAGGTCTTCTAATGCTAAGATGCAAATAAAATCTTGTAGAGGTCCTTTAATGGCTGTTACCTGGATCTCATAAACCTGAAGCTTCTTTAGAACATATATCATTGGCATTAACTTTTTGAAGTTCTATGTTAATGAAGATAGCTGAGAGACACTATGTCCTTCAAAAACAATCGTAAACGGTTTGAGTGTATCGTTCATGAGTTTTAGTCCATAAGCATTATAGTGCCTTCACAGATAATCACAGATAATTTTCTTGAAAATTTTTCAAAATGTTTGTTCCTTCATTATTCTTGCAACAACTCCAGTATGCAGAACAAAACCCAGCTGTCTTCCACTTCGTCCTTTTTTTCCATTTCCCTCATAGGTGACTTTCTCTCCATACCCTGCCCTGTTCTGAAAGGTCTCATCTGTGTTTTTTTCTGAGTACCCTTGATTCCTCTACATTGAGTCCTGATTTGACTCTGTCAGACTCTGAGTCTGTCTATTAATATTCACAGTGTCTTCTTCAAACACACTATTAGCTTCCTAATAATTCTTCTGAAGATGATCTGCCAGTTGATGATTTCCCACGTCTGTTTGTTCAGGATGAAACCCTACTGGCTATTGCACAGAATTTTTCTAATATCCATACCTCTCATCATATCTGTTTTCTGCACTGGTATTTTGCTTTGTAAAACATTTGCAAATGGAGGGAAAGAATGGTGATCTCTGACCATCAATTCTTCCTTGAAGGTCAGACTCAGACAAACACTCTTGCTTTTCCTGATGATTGGTACTCCAGGCTCTTCAGTATACAGATCCAGACATAAAAAGGGCTGTGCAGGTTATTTTTGAAAAGGAATAGTCTACATGCATGTAATTTGTCTAAATAATGCAAAATAGATATTTTTTTAAAGATCTTAAATGAAAGATCTTAGACCTTAATTCGCTGTTATCAAGGACAGCTCAGTTCCCTGCATTAATTCAAAGCAAGAGAAAGTAAGATCATCCTGTAAATACACAACCAAAGTTGATTTATTAAAATCTTATGACTCCCAACTTCCTCCTACTTCTCAAACATGAATTTTGGATTTAAATCCTTTCAGAAAAATTCCTGTAGGCAATAACAACAGTGTTCTTCATCAATCTGTGATGGATTAGATTTAGTAGAGCCCCAATCCAGACAGTCATTCTTCGCAGGCTCAGTATAAGTCTGACTCATGGTTCATTGCTGCTACTTGGTTTTTATCCTGTGTCTTGATTCACTCTTTTTTCCTTTGTTGAGTAAATAAATATGTCATTGAAGAAATGAATACATTCTTTCTCTTCCTTCCCCCTGCTCTCTCTCTGAATAAGAGGTTCGTGGCTTAGGAACTAGGGAGTAAAAAAGAACTGAGATTAGGACCCATAGATCCAGTTTTCCAAGAATGAATACTGAGCTCTTCCAGAAAATGAGATAGTTTTGTTGTACCTGATCTGGGAAGCACTAAAACTACTTATTGATTTGAAAGAACATTTGCTGAAAAGGCCAATGTCTTTGGAGCAAGGAGAAAAAAAAAAAAAAAAAAAAGGCCAACAAACCAGAACAATCAAAAGATTATAATTTTCAAGGTATAAGGCACACTGTCAAATCTAGATTTTTGCCAGCAGACAAGCAGCAAAATGGCTGCAGTTGAAAATTCAGAATAAGCATACTGACTTTCTGTAGGCAGAGGCAGGGTTTATGCACACCTTGTGGTAACAGTACAAAAGAGGGAAAAGTGATGGATACGAGAGGAATAGCATGCTCTGCAATTAGAGAGGGAAGAAGAGCACTTGTGCATTTTGTCTACAAGCCTGTGCACTAAGAATCATGTTGTCTGTTGTAATTAACTGAGTGAAATAAGTGAGTCTGTAGCAAAGAGGAAGCCCTCTGGTCAGTGCTGTTGTTTCCCCTGTGCTATAGGTGATCTTGAATGTGAGACAGTAGGTGAAAAAAAGTCTCTCAGATAAACTAGGTGGTAATGCGTTCTATTCACCATGCTAAGAGCTCCATGTGAATCAAATTCCACCTACAGGGGATTTAATTTCTGCCATGCGTCAGTGGAATGGAATAAACAGTGGTGCTGGAGCAGCAGAGCTGGTGCTGGGTCTCTGCTGACATGCTGTGTGTCTTCGCGCTTAGCAAGGGGATCGTGAACTCTGCCCAGACTCTGGGCTTTGTTACTTCAACTTCCATCAAGTCTACTAGATGTCTGGGCAGAGGAGGGGGTCATGCATTGGTTTCCTTCATACCTGCCTGCACTACTGCTACAGCTGAAGGCTCTGGAGGTACTTTGCCGAATATCTTTGTGTACAAAAGGTTTTTTGAAAGTCAGCTGGGTCTGTCACTCTCATCTTCATTCTCAGTCTTTTATTCTTTATGGTGTTGCCAAAATTCAAGCAAATATGAGTATGTTTGTGAGAAAGGTATTGCAGATGTCAGGTGTTAACCAAACAATTATTTCTTACGTGACATGTATGTTGCTTTGCCTGACTTAAGTCTCTGGAAATGATACTGACTGGGCTAAGTGCAAGTCTTACGGTAAAATGATGGAAAAACACTGTACATCTGTAATTTTTCCATCATGAATTATTCATAGCTGTTATTCAAGTCACACAGAGGAAACTTGTACTTCAAGTTAGCTAAGCACAATCGTTCATTTATGAAGAGAATTCAGTGATGTGAAGGTTTACCATATGGCCTGAACTAGCAGAAGCAGAGATCCAGAGCCATGTTTTTTGTTGGTGTACACAGGCATAGATCCATCAACTTTAATGAAGCTACAGTTTATATTAGCTGAAGATTTGGCCCATTTTCTTTGAGAGGTTGTGTTGTTATTTCTCTACTTACCCATTTATTTTACCTTATTTTTGTTAGAATGTGGTTATAAATACAGGTTTATAATCTCTCCTCTACAGTTGTTTAGGTTTTTGTCTCTTCTAACTCATAACATGAATATTTAATGGGGGAAGCTGGATATTTTGTGCTCCACTTGAGATTCAAGACAATTCAACTGTTTAGGAAAGGTGAGAAAAGGGGCTTGAAAACAATACTAATTCAATGGTAATAATGGATACCATAAATTAGGAGAGACTTCGAGCAGTTTGTTTCAGAAGACTAAACATCTTTTAAGATTAGCATCTCCTGAATTAAAAATGAACAGCAAATTATTACAATAGGTTTTGTTTGTCTCCCTTCTAATTTTCCAGCGCTGCCTGGTTCCATATAACTATTTTTGGGAACATGGGCCACCTCTGCAACTTCTCCATTACACTCATGTTTCTTGCCCCACATTACTTGAGAGCACTGTGAAAACTGGATATGGCTTTATGGGCTAACTGGAGGCTTTCTCTCATGATCTCACAAAGGTGATAAATGGGCAGTGGTCTGCGTGTTGGTAGCTCTGGCTACAGCGCCCTTATGTTCAGTGTTGCCTGGGTCAGTGCTGCCTGGGCCTAAGTTATGCCTCTAAAAGCTAGAGAATTTAAAAGATGCAAAGGTTAGTGAATTGTAGTATTTCATGAAAGGTCTCATGGTAGAGTGGGGGAAGAGATGCAATTAATAATAATTAAAACTCTCGGAATGCAATGGAACAATTCCTCATATTTTTACGGCTAAAGTCTAAAATTCATTAGATTGTGCTTAGTAAACATGCAAGGACATTACAGAATAAGATAACATCTGAATGCATTGATTTCAGTGATGATTCAGTACATTTTTTCCTGAGCTGCTAGTTGGTCAAGGCAGCCAATAATAGCCAGAAAAATTCATTTTAAGCCACTTCAGATACTTCAGGTTTGGTAAAACTGCTACCAGATATCGCTCTAATAGCCAGCCAAATGCATTCCAAACCACCACAAACACTCCAGGCTTAGTAACATTGCTTTGAAATATTCCTGTCCAAAAAAAAAAAAGCATGTTTGGACCCACAGTATTTCAATATTTTTTCATCTTGCACAGTTCCAGAGACAAGCAAGCTTTATTATTAAAATAAAACAATCTTTCCTTCTGTCTGAATTATAATCCTTGCTTCAATAGCATACCGTTATGATGATTAGATTTTTTAAAATCTAAACAAGTTGGGTGTGAAATAACCTGTTACATATTTGTTTCTGATGTCTCTAGCAGATGAAAACTTCCTGCTTAGTAAATAAGTGAATTCCTCATAGTTATGCAGTGTATCTAAATGACAGCCAAGCGCTTAATGTGAAATCCATTTGGTTGACAAAAGATGTCCACAATTTGGTTTCAGAAAAGTCTGCTTTGCAAATTATCATTGATCGCAGATACGCTTTATTGTTGGGAAGGGGAAAGAGTGCAAGGATAAGGAGGCAGTAACTCATGGTTGCTTACCACTGTGCTGAGATTTCATGCCTCCCCTCAGACTCTTGACCCTCATATGGGAAGCTGTAAGGATGTGGGGACAAGACATATGCATTTCTGTGATGTGCTGGGGAACCTCAAATATGTCCACATCTGAAGTCTCCTGACATTATCCTGCTCCATCATCTGACCAAGGGCTGGTAAGAAAGGGGGTTCTGCCACTCCGCTTGCCTTGGGATTGTGCAGCTGCCAATCAAACATCTCCCTTTGTGGAGGCAGGTGAATACAGGATGTACATGGAAAATATGTTCAAACTTAAATGAGATTTATTCAGAGGTTCACAGCAGCCTCTAAACTGGAAGATTTGCTGTGCATTGTGCATGTGTGTGTAATTCCAAGTCTAGCTTGTGATGAATGATTGGAAGCATATGGTGACAGCTCTTGTGACATAGTTTTACTTAGAAATCAGAAATCAAAACAAAAGTTGACTAGGAACTAACCTCAATTCACATCCAGATTGGTCTTATATTTTGCATATAGTTTTTTTCCCCTTTGCTTATGATGGTCCCAGTAAACCAAAACAAAAACCTGATTCTCTGAGACATCTATTCTTAGAATCAAGTACTTTTCTTATACTTCACAGCATTTTCCTACATCCAGTCTATACACGTGGGCTGGGGCTGAGGAAGAGTTTTTGGTGTTCACTACAAATCTAATAGACAAACAGCAACTCAGTATACTCAGTCATTATCAGGTGAAATAAAGTGTGATGGCAATACATAACATTCTGCCATTCAAAGGGAAAATAGCAAAAGCTATCTATGTGTTACAATTTCCATGTTGTGAAGATCAAATTCTGGTCTGGCATGAGCCAGATATTGCAGTCAATAGTGCTACTTGAAGGAAACAGAGAAGAGAGTGTGAGCAGTAAATTGAAGACACTGAAGAGTCAAGAAAAGCAAATAGTGTTCTTCATCTTCCTCTTGCTCTTCACAGGTCACCTGGCAAAGCTTATTAAGGCCATGGTGACTTACGAAGCTTTCTGATAGCACCTGCTGAAAGCTTTTCAGGGCAGATGTTTTTGTTAAGTTAGCTAACTTCTGACCATTGATGTGCCACTTCATTCAGATTTCATGCTGAGGCAAACACAGAATAGAAGAATCTGCCTTTGAAGTCTACTTTAAACAAATGCACCACACCCCACACATGCCTGACTCAAGTGGAAAAGCTGGACTGTGATTTTACAACACAGATTTCATGCATTTTAGAATTTCACACGTTCTTTCCACCTCATTCTTAAAAAAGGAACTTCAGATGAAACAAGAATTAAGAAATACAGTAAAACTTGTTTCCCTTGTTTTGTGGCCTCTTGAATCTTGAATGAAATTATAAGTTAATACAATTTTTTATCCCATCTGTTTTATTATCCTTCTGGCTATAGACACAAAAAAGTCAGAATGTTAATATCAGGTGTGTTTTTGTAAATCTTGACTAGTTCTGACTTACTTTGGGCTTGTTCTGGGTTATTGTAGGAGGATTTAAACATACCCTCTATGAGAAGGTGTGTTCTGTAATTCTCATTATTTTCATAAAGCTACCAAATGAGATGTGAAATTAGTAACCAGAAGAGCTAGACAGAAAAGTGTTTCTAGAAATGCACAAGGAATGGGTGCATATATTTTCATGTGGCTAATATGTCAAGAGCTGAGATAGCCAGAGGCCACTAGCCTGAGCAAATGAGCAGTGACTCATGGATATTCACTGACATTTGTTATAATGTGAACAGGCTTCTTAGGAATCCTTATGGTAAAAATCATCCAATTTAAAGAAAATAAAGATGAAACTAACACCTGATATAACCCATGCCACTGGCTAAAACCAGTACTATTAAGACATGGTGCAGTGCTATGACAGCAATCAAAAAAAATGTACTTATAATAAAGATACATATGTCTCTTTGTCTTACTGCTCATGTCAACCCAGGAAACCCAAGATAACTTCTGAAATCATAGCAGAAAAGGAATTTCTCATCACTTCAACTTCACTTATAATTTTTCAGGGTCTCATAAATACTTGCCTGTCATTGTATTAGAGTGTTGTAATGATTGATCAGTCAAGGTTAATACATCCTCAGATCTCAGGATGGAAAGCACTGTTACAGAATAATAATCACAAACCTCATCAAACTCACAGCCAGAACTGGGGTCCAGTTCTGGTTTTCTGTCCCTCTGATCCCTAGCAGGTATTTGTCTCATAAACTTCATTTGGATAATACAAGTTGGCTCCTGCTTTTGTTGCAGGTGCAGGTGCCAGTTGTGAAAGCCACATATCTTGGCTAGGCAAACAGTCAAAGGTTTGCTAGAAAGCTTTTCTGAGGAGCTCTGCTCCTGGTTTAGGTAAAGTGACTGGCCTTTTAAGTGCTCTTAAGAAAAGCTGCAAGAGTTATCTATTCCCTGAGAATTTTTTAATATCTGGGCTACTTCCTTCAGGAGAAGAAAATGAGAGCTCTGAAAATCAAGAATTTTTTGAAGCTTATCTATGTTTTTTCATTTAGCTGAAAAGGATATGAAAATGGTCCACCTTGTGAGCTTTACAGGCTGGTTTTGCTTATTGAGAAGAACTTTTAGTTGTGGATTTTGAGAGCCTTTTGGTTTTCCTTTTTTGGAGATGGCTCTCTTCATTCCACTTCCTGAAGCCTGAAAATTCAGACCATGAGAAAGATTCTCTTTTTTGCCTCTTGCATGTCACTAAACCTAAAATTACATTCCAATTGGTTTGAATTTCACGTACGGCTAGTATGAGAAGTGTTCTTCTAGTTCTGATTTCCAGAAACCCACTTTTCAGAAATAATTCCATCTTGAACTGGCAGGCCTAGAAACCCACAGATAACTTTAAATGGGACAGCCAAAACCGAAGCCAACATGAAGTCATGAACCTTTCTTCTTTCATTTACATCCCTTTGTTGTGCATCCAAGGATGTCACCTCCATCTTTTCCACACAGTGATGAATTGATTAAAACAGAGATAAAGCTTTCCTCTTCCTAAAGATAAAATCTTACATGGCTGACAATGGCTGGCAGGAGACATGGCATTTTTCTACTCACCTTATACTCCTCTCTCTTTTCTTGTTGTTTTTATGAGTGCTCTATTAAAGAATTTATTAGTTTTCAGAGTGGCAGTCAGCTGAGAGGCTGAGAAGCTGTGATGAGCAACCTGGTGTATGCCTCCTCCTGTCATCCTGCAGCTCTGTTTCTATTGTTTTCCTTGTATTTAGACTGTATGAGCTCTTTCAAAGGTCCTGTTTTGTTTTTCTACTGTACAGTGCCTAAAAATAGTGAACTGCTGGTCCATAAGTCTATAGGAAAGAGGTGCTGATACTACATACTATCACACTGACGGTTTAAATAGGCAGGTAACAGAAACAAGAACTGCAAGAGGGGACAATTGCCTCATTCACTTCAGGCAGATTTTATTCTGAATGTCAGCAATTAAAAAGTGGCATATTCAGTGCCTGTTTCTGCTGCAATAAAGTTGCTCTAATCCCCTTTGGCATCATTTGTAGATGTCAGGAATTTGAAAACATCCCACTGTGCATAGCTTTTTGGACTGCTTTAGGATATGACCTTTAGGTGGTGTGGTCCCTAATAAAAGATAATGCTATCAAATCCTGCCATAGAATCATATAATCATAGAATAGTTAGGGTTGGAAAGGACCTTAAGATCATCTAGTTCCAACCCCCCTGCCATGGGTAAGGACACCTCACACTAAACCATGCCACTCAAGGCTCTGTGCAACCCAGCCTTGAACATCGCCAGAGATGGAGCATTCACAGCTTCCCTGGACAACCCATTCCAGTGCCTCACCACCTTCACAGTAAAAACGTCCTCCTTATATCCAATCTAAACTTCCCCTGTTTATGTTTTAACCCGTCATTAGTCCTGTCACTACAGTCCCTGATGAATAATCCCTCCCCAGCATCCTTGTAGGACCCTTCAGATACTGGTAGGCTGCTCTGAGGTCTCCACGCAGCCTTCTCTTCTCCAGGCTGAACAGCCCCAACTTTCTCAGCCTGTCTTCATGCGGAAGGTGCTCCAGTTCCCTGATCATCCTCGTGGCCCTCCTCTGGACTTGTTCCAACAGTTCCATGTCCTTTTTATGTTGAGGACACCAGAACTGCACACAATACTCCAAGTGAGGTCTCACGAGAGCAGAGTAGAGGGGCAGGATCACCTCCTTTGACCTGCCCGGTCACGCTCCTTTTGATGCAGCTCAGGATAGGTTTGGCTTTCTGGGCTGCAAGCGCACACTGAAGCCAGCTCATGTTCATTTTTTCATCGACCAGCACCCCCAAGTCCTTCTCTGCAGGGCTGCTCTGAATCTCTTCTGTGCCCAACCTGTAGCTGTGCCTGGGATTGCTCCTACCCAGGTGTAGGACCTTGCACTTGGCATGGTTAAACTTCATCAGGTTGGCATCAGCCCACCTCACAAGTGTGTCGAGGTCCCTCTGGATGGCATTCCTTCCCTCCAGCGTATCAACCGAACCACACAGCTTGGTGTCATCGGCAAACTTGCTGAGGGTGCACTCAATCCCACTGTCCATGTCACCGACAAAGATGTTGAACAAGACTGGTCCCAACTCCGATCCCTGTGGGACACCACTCGTTACTGATCTGCAGCTGGACATCGAGCCATTGACCACAACTCTTTGCGGGCGGCCATCCAGCCAGTTCTTTATCCACCACGTGGTCCATCTATCAAATTGATGTCTCTCCGATTTAGAGACAAGGATGTCATGCAGGACATCATCAAAACAGCTGTTTTGATTAGCATAAATAAAATCTTGTCTTTTAGAATTCTTGATTTTGTCTATGTGTATGTTTTTTTAAGAGGAGAAAAAAATAAAAAAATCTGAGCGTACAGTATCTGAATGTCTTGCACAGTGATTATATGATTAAAATTCTCTCAGAATATCTGTCTGCATTTTTGACTTGCACAATGCAACCTTAATGGCTGGTAAGTGCTGAATTTTGTCACAGATTAAAAAAATACAAAAAGTTCAATGCTTGTTAGCATGAGCCAAGCCTGCCATTTATCTGATATTTTCAGCACACTGAATGTATTTGAGCAGTTTTGCTGCCATTATGGAACTTATTTTAGACATATCAAGTGCCAATTTTCTTTTAGATCATAAAGAAAGATGAAAGAACAGGAATTTAGATGTTTTGTTGATGAAGCTTGTCCTAGATCATCATAAAAAAGAACTGCAATAAAGCAAGGCTGCTTGATGCACACAATGCAGCAAATAGCAGTTTTGTCATAAGAGACAGAATTAGAAGCCAAGTTCTGCTGATACTTCTTATCTATGCACCGAAATGTAATTGAATCAAAATGATGGGAGCCACAAAGAAGTACAGAATCACATTTCTGTGACAACTGCATTTCTGTGTTGTAAGACTGCTGAGGCTGGAGGCAGTGCTAACATGACTGAAATCAAGAGGACTGGGAGAAGACAGAGATGAACAGAAAACTACCTATCAGGTAGGTGTGAGATAGAGACCAAGAATCTTTATGTTTCTGTAAATTCAGGAGAAGTAACTCTGTAACAGACCAGTGATTCCTACTGGTCACTGAGTTAGACATTTATTTACCTTTCTGTCCTACAATTTGAGCAATGTGTGGAGGCTGCAGGGTGAGTGTTTGGCTACTTGTCTCTGAAAGTGACGTTATCAACTTGCCCAGTATACACCAGACACTTCTCTTCTTTTGCAGCCTTGGTGGTGGAAGATCAGGATGTTATTAGATCCTGTGGATTTTTAATTCTGGTCCTACAGAATTGCTAGGAGAATTTGAAAGCCAGAGGATGTTTCAGACACAATGGCTGAACACTTGCAAGGTAGTTTTTACTCTCAATGGTATAATTCAGAAAGCTGTACTAGCTAACAATATCTTTCATCATTTTCTCCATATATTTGCTTTATCTTCACTTTTGGATTTTACATGCATAGCTGTGTGGACATGCACATGGCAATATAGGTTTACATTACCAACTGAGAGGGAAGGACACATGACCGAAAGTTGCAAAGGTAGTAGTTGAACTCGATGTACTAGTAGCAACATGCTAATGACAGCAGCAGTAAGAGTTTGCAGGGGTAGGAGGGAGATGCCCCATAAGGACTGAAATTCCTGTTCCTGGGGACCTATGTGCAGTTTTGTCTCGAGCTTTCCTTTTGAGACCTTGAATTTTCCTTAGGAGTTGATCATGCATGAATCATAAACAAAAATAAACAAATCAAAACCACTCCAGCACACAAACCAATTATAGATGTACCTGTCAATATGTTCACTTCAAAACTCTCCATGGACTATAGCTGAAGCCCTCAAGTTTTCCCATTAATTAAGCTGCATAGTAGGATATGATACAGATTTAAGGCCTGTGGACCTGCTGCCTTGTATTGGGAAAAATGTTACAAGTGTTTTCCTGAGGGTTAACTGTAGCAGAGACATAATGTCTTGTTTAATGCCTTAGAAGATAAAATTGAAATGTTGTGCTAATCCAGATTGTGTGGAGCTGTGAAGGGGTGAGAACACAATGGGTAACGGGTTTCAAATTAAATATGATTTTGATAAATTGGAGAAAGTGCACAGTATCAGCAAGATGAAATCTGATAAGTTCAAATGCAATGAACTATATTTAAAGCAAAAATAAAAATAAAATCAGGTGAACAAAGAAAAGGAGGGTAACAGATACAGTAGATCACAGACTGAGGCTGCATCAGCTGTGCTGTTGGGGAGGAGGGAAAAAGGGAAGGCACTTATAGTAAAGGCATCTCTTAGAAGGAATATCAAATGTTAGATGTGGGAGGAAATGATGCCCTACTCCTCGGCACTGGTAAGGCTGGGGCTGGGGCACTGTGTCCCACTGTCAGCAGAGGACTGGAGGAATGTTGATTGCAAACTGGACAGAGTACAGAATGGAACAGACGGCATTATAGAAGATCTATGAAACAGGGCCTATGAGGAAAGGTTGAATGAATTAGCTGTATTCATCTTAGAAATATAAGGCTGAAGGGAAATTAACAGTAGCTATTTTCCAGAACAAAAATACTTGCATAAGGGACACAACTAAACCACTCTGCATGACCTCTATATGGGGAAAGCTAAAAGTAACTTCCAGCCAAAGAGAAGAAAAAGAACTGGTGAGACATTGGGTAAAACTTTTTGCACTAAAGATAGATGAACACTAAAAGAAGTTACCTAGGGAGGTTAAGGAATATCTTTTTCTGAATGCTTTAAGAAGAAAGAAGTGCAACATCTTTTAGATATTTAGATAGATGTGATTTAGGATGCACCAAATTATTCCTCAGGGGACAGAGAGGAGACACTACCCTGAAATAATAATTGTCTCCTGCAAGCTGCTAGGGATCAGCTAAATAGAAGCTCAGTGTACAGATCCACATCCTCTGTCATTTTAAAAGTCATTGATTTGAGGAGGTCATCTAGTTTTTCTGTTGTGTGCTTAGGAATATTTTCCTGTACCTACTGGGTATACAGGGAGCTAGAAACAGAGAGAAGGGGTGTGCAAAAGAAGTAATAATGTAATGAAAATGTAGACAGAGCAAATTCTAGATATAGCCTTAATTTATTAATTTTTTTTAATTAGGAAATTGCTGATGTCTACCATGACAGCAGTAAGCAAGAGAACCTGTAAACAGGCTTTACTGTGCATCCAATTTTTTGTATTCTTGTTTTTCTTCACCAATGGCCTGTGGAGATAATGTTTTTCGGCATTTTTTTTGCAGCTTTGCTGTTCATGAACCCTACACTGCAGTATTAGCAGTGCTTTGACACAGAAAAATCTTTACTTATTCTGTATGGTAGTTTACAAGCAGTTTACAAGTCCAGTTTAATAGAGCACAATTAATACATGGATTTATAACACTGAAAGATGTTCTTGACTTAAGGCAAAGGGATGTAATCGTGTGACTTCTCTGAAATCCCTTCCAGACCTATTTTTTCTTTGATTCTATATTTATCTTTTCATGACTCAAGCATCAGAAATTCAGAGAATATTCCTAAGAATGGATCTTACAGTACAAATGTTCTGTTATTTTCATGTACAATATGGTGTGATTTTAGGTCTAAATACTGAAAAGCACAGGGAAAATATTGCTTTCTTCTGTTTGTAACTTCTTCATTAAAAAATGAGGATGCAAGTTTCTCCCACAGGAGAGAGAGTAGAAGCAACTCTACCGAAGTTCACCCTACTCTGCTATAGAGGGACAGGGAATGGCCTTCCCTAAAATACTTCAGGACACATAGGGGACTGAGGAGGCCCCTTCTGTTTTCATGGGTTCTTTTAGGAGATTTTAATTATTTTTTTATTGCCTATTAATCAGAAGGGGTAACGACATGAACTGCAGGGCTCTTCTTTTGACAGAGAAGGGTATTTGGTTTGACTGGTTAAAAAATTTTCAGACCTTGGATCTCTTTAAATATGAGATTGTTCCATCCTCTTAATTTACTTCATGATGACAGTGAAGAGGTGGTTTGAGAGATGGTTTCTGTTATACGTTTTCATTAGCTGACTTTTCTGTTTGAAATTTTCAGGCTATAGCCCTGATTTCATGAGAACTCAAGATTTATACCACATTGACAGAGGAAGCATTTGACCTTCTGTTGGTTAAATCAACATTTGCTACTTCCAGCTTCTCTAAAAGCAGATTTAAAAGATCTTTCTTCTGGTTCTTTAAATAGGAATAGTGTGTGAAAAGAGGAATTCTGTCTCTCGACAACCTCCTTAAAAACCAGAATCTTTTGTGTCAGTGTTCTGTTTGAGAGTTAAGCAACCTTTGCTACACTTCCAGGCAGGGAGGTGCTCATGTATCTCTACACTTTCTTGTATGTCAACAAATGAATGTTGTGATGAAGGAAGTACAAAGTCTTGCTAAACCATCTTGGGGAGTACCTAGAATCAAACTGGGAAAGTGGTAACACCTAGAGGTAATGAAATGATCTTACCAACCTCTACACCTTTTCCCTACCCAGCAGTTTTCTCTGGCCTCAGAGAAGGATGTAAACCATCATGGAAATTTTTATGTGGATGGTCCCCTTAGCACAGGAAGCTACATGGAAAGATGAGAATTCAATATAGCTACTGCTAATAATTATAATACTTTACTTTTATTTTGCAGAAAAGTGTTTGGATCTTTTAAAATCCTAGGACCATCATATTTTTATTTAAATATGCAAGGAACAGTTGCTGTGGTGCTGCCATCATGGCTCTCATTTCCAACCAAGGAAAAATGGTGCTAAATTTTTAGAAATTATTTTCCCATCAATTTAACAGCTTGCATATGGTTGCAGGAGTGTATGTATTTGTTATTTTATGGCAATTTTATGGATCATTGATGTTTTACTCCCTACTGTGGGTCTTAAAGGTTTTCATGAATTGAGAAACTCTGCCTGTGGTTACAGCCTAACTGTAGAAAGCATATGTATCCCTTATGAAGACTCGTTCACAACTGTCTAGGTGAATTGAAATAGATTTTTACCTTTGCCTAAGGACATATGTACCTAGTAATCACTCCTACAGTTCATAATCCTGAGCTGACATTGATCTAGACCACCTTCAAGCTACTGCTGGCATAGTTTGCACTTGTTTTTTGGCTACATTATGTGCCAACAACCCAGAGTATTTCCTTATCTTCCTGAGTTACTCTCCTCAATTCCAATAAGGCTAAAGCAAATATAATTACATGGTTAAAAATAACACTCAAGCAGGTTCACATCCCTCTTGTGTTGGGGGCTGCAGAACTGAATGCAGCGCTGCAGGTGGGTCTCACAAGAGCAGAGTAGAGGGACGGAATCAGGTCCCCCTTCCGATATTGGAAGGCTGTTATGAGATCTCCACGCAGCCTTCTCTTCTCCAGGCTGAACAGCCCCAACTGTCTCAGCCTGTCTTCATACAGGAGGTGCTCCAGCCCCGATCATCCTTGTGGCCCTCCTCTGGACTTCTTCCAACAGTTCCATGTCCTTTTTATGTTGAGGGCACCAAAACTGCACACAATACTCCAAGTGAGTAATAATATAATAAAATATAATATATATTATAATAGTATAATATAACAACAATATATTATAATATAATCTAATTTAATAATAATATTATATTATTATTATATAATAATATAATGATAAGGGAAATAACAAGAGAAGAGAATACAACCACTCACCACCCTCCTACCAATACCCAGCCCGACCCAAGAAGTGATCTAGCCCTTCTGGGTAACTCTCCCCACTTTATATACTGGGCATAATGTGCTGTGGTATGGAATACCTCTTTGGTTAGTTTGGGTCAGGTGTCTTGTCTCTGCTTCCTCCTGGCTTCCCCTCCTCCCTGGCAGAGCATGAGACTCAGAAAGTCCTTGGTCAGAGTAAACTTTACTGAGCAGCAACTAAAACCGTCGGTGTTATCAGTGCTGTTCCCAGGCCGAAAGTCAAAACCACAGCACTGCACTAGCTACTAAGAAGTAGAAAAAATTACTGTTACCACTGAACTCAGGACAAAAGCTGTGAAGCTTTAGCCAAACTTCTCATTCTCCTAGTTCTTTGTCAAAACAAACAAACAAAGGAGGTTTTGACATATCCCATCGATCTCTTATTTTTTTTTTTAAGAAAAGTAAGCACTGCTCTTGACATTTTTAATTAAGGTAAATGTATCTTCACTAATTTAAATAGCAGGTATATGGAAGGGGATTAAGTAAGTTGAGATAGGTGTGGCAGAAAAAAGAAGCATTAGCCATAAGTGCAGGAGTTACTCCTTCTCCTGCCCCAAATATACTTCAAATAAAGGAAACACTACTTAACTGATGGGCTTTGCCTATATTGAAAGCCTAAAATCTGAAGATATCGCTGTGACAAAATTAGATAAAAAATTAGATAAAATTGTGGCAGGGGAAAAAAGTGTAATAGAAAATTCAGTTCAAAGTGGTCTTTTTATAAAGTGGACTATCTTGCTTCTTTGATCTGATTGTTTTCCTCCCAGCTGAACTTGACTGAGACAAGTAATGGATGTGCATTAGGAAAATGCCTGTTAATAACACTGATGGTACAGCAGTGATCACATACTAACTGCTGCAGGTAACACTAGATGAGAGGGTTCAATGAGCACAATTGGGAAGGTGCAATTGAAAATGAAAATTCCTTTTGGCGTTGTTGTTACGAAGGCATTATATGAGCTCCCAGTTCTCAGTGCATGTGCTTCTACCTCTGATCAGCTGTATTAACTGTGGAGTGGAGTCTGAAATCATTTGGGGAACAGATTGTTCTGACATGGTTTATATTGAAGTAGGTACATAATGCAGATGGTTTTGTAAGTATGTTTACCTTATGCACCACCCATGTATGTGACTATTTCTATATGTGTATATTTGTTACTTAAATTAAGGGCTTGTATAACTGTAATGGGGACAGAAGGGTCTAAAGTCAATACTGCATGCAAGGTAACTAGTGTGCCTGTTGGGGAAGCCAGAGGCAGTTCAGATAAAAACTGTTTCACACACGAAACCTGGCTACTTCAGGCATTTGAAAGGGTCACAGAGGGCCACCTGAGGGCTGCACCTGCAGTTAGGAACACAGGCCTGGAAGAGGCCTCTCCTCCTTGTTTTCTGTATACAGGAATTGGTGTGGCGGGATCCCAGCACCCAAATAGAAAAGACCCTTCATGTGCCATCCAGCCTTGTGCAGCCATGTAGCAAGAATAGCACTCAAGTGCCCTTTCGTGTAACAGGGCAAGGAAGGATCTTGCAGCTCTGTCGCTGCAACACAGACTAAGGTGCTGTGAGGACTTCTTTTGCTCTGCGTAGCATGGATGGGATGCCGTAGAATCATAGTATGTTTGGGTTGGAAAGGACCTTAACATCATCTAGTTCCAAACCCCCTGCCATGGGCAGGGATGCCTGTCCTGGGTTCAGCAGTAGCAGTCATTATTCTCCTTCTCAGTAGCTGGTGCAATGCTGTGGTTTTGACTTTCAGCCTGGAAACCGCTCTGATAACACCAATGGTTTTAGTTGCTGCTCAGTAATGTTTACTCTGACCAAGGACTTTCTGAGTCTCATGCTCTGCCAGGGAGGAGGGGAAGCTGGGAGGACGCAGAGACAGGACACCTGACCCAAACTAGCCAAAGGGATATTCCATACCACAGCACGTCATGCCCAGTATATAAAGTGGGGAGACTTACCCAGAAGGGCTAGATCGCTGCTCGGGTCAGGCTGAGTATCCTTTGGTGAGTGATGAGCAGTTGTATTCTCTTCCCATGTTATTTCCCTTATCATTATTATTATTGGTGGCAGCAGTAGTGGTTTTGTGTTATGTCTTAGTTACTGGACTGTTCTTATCTCAACCCGTGGGAGTTACGTTCTTTCGATTCTCCTTCCCATCCTTTTGGGAGTGGGGGAAGGAAGTAGTGGGGAGTGAGTGACTGGCTGCATGGTTCTGAGTTACCAGCTGGGCTTAAACCATGACAATGCCTTATCCTCAACATGTCTCCCCAGGCCCTGTCCAGCCTGGACTTGAACACTGCCAGGGATGGAACATTTACCACTTCTTTTATTTATTCATTTACTGTTCCAGTGCCTCACGACCCTCACTGTAAAGAACTTCTTTCTTATATCTAACCTGAACTTTCCCTGTTTAAGTTTAAACCTGCTACTCCTTGTCCTATCTCTACAGTCTCTAATGAAGAGTCCCTATCCAGCATCCATGTAGACCCTTTTCAGATATTGGAAGGCTGCTATAGAGTCTCCAAGCAGCTTCTCTTCTCCAGGCTGCACAGCCCCAACTTTCTCAGCCTGCTTTTATATGGGAGATGCTCCAGCCCCTCTGCTCTTGTGAGACCCCACTTGGAGTATTGTGTACAGTTCTTGTGTCCTTAGCATAAGAAGGACATGGAGCTGTTGGAGCAAGTCCAGAGAAGGAACTTGCTGCAGCAGTGAAGGATACATTTGGCTTTCTGAGCAGACTGAAGCCAGCTCATGTTCAGTTTCTCATCAACCAACGCCCTCAAGTCCTTCTATGCAGGACTGCTCTAAATCTCTTCTCTACCCAAACTGTAGCTGTGCTTGGGATTGTCCTGACCCAAATGTAGCACCTTGCACTTAGCATTATTGAACTTCATGAGGTCCCACATCTCAAGTGTGTTAAGGTCCCTCTAGATCCCATCCCTTCCCTCCAGTGTGTCATCTGCACCACACAGCTTAGTGTTGTCAGCAGACTTGCTGAGGGCACACTCTATCCCAGTGTTCATGTCATGAACAAAGATGTTGAACATGTGGCAACTCTACTTGAATGATAAACTCAATACATATTTGGAAAAAGGGGATATAGCACTAGAGAGTCATAAGGAAAAGTGAAGAGGTAAGCATGAATCTATGCTTCAGAGAGCTGAAGTATAGTACTGTGCTCCATTTGGTATCTACAGAAAAATACCTGGGTATTTTGTTATTCTCCTACATCAGTAACTCAATTTCAGATCCCCACTTTTATTCTAGATATCTTTTTTTAAGAACTGAATGCTGTAAATCTGTACCATAATAATGAAAAGAATCTGTCACTTTCTTAGCTTGTAAAGGGCTTAAAAGACACCCATGATCTATCTCAGTTTAGGAGATTATGAATTATTTTGGCTGAGGGAGGGACTACTGGACAAACAGGTCATTTATCTGTGGTAGAAAAAAACTGCTTGGACTTCCCGAAGAGATATCTTGGAAGGAGTTATAACGTTCTGTTGAAAATATGAGCAAGATGCTAAATAATTCCTACAATGGTGTTTCTTCCATTCTTGGAGTACAAATGTACAGCTGTGACTTTGCTTAAAGTAATCCTGAGTGCTGGTAGCAGTGAATACTGGGTACTACAAGAAGTCTAACTTAATACAGTGTCTAGCTGTAACCCCAACGGCGGTTCAAGTACAAACTGATGTTTCCAAGCATAGACTTGTGCTGCCGTGTCTGGTAGGTTCCAGTTCACAGAGCATCTGTCTTAAAGACAACAGCAGGTATGACTGGAAGAATTGCAACCCCAGCAGTGACCTTCAGAAGATAAGCCTTCTCAGAAGCTGGGAGTGTCTCTGCCTCTGCATCCAAAATCTCTGACCTTCTGCCAGTGTGAAATCTGGTACAACGTAATCCGTGCCAGAGTCTGAAGCAAATTTTTTACAGATGGTTAACTATGCAGTAGCTGACCTAATAACCACATTAAGATCTTGTCCTTTAAGATGCCATATGCAGTAATAGCCTATGGTTTCATTCTGATTTAATTTATTTTGGAGAGGGAACCACCCATGTGAAAGCAAGAAGATAACAGGCATGCCAAAAAATGTAACAACTGATGCTTCCCAAATGTAGGACTGAAATTGTACCTTTGATCTGAAATCAATAGGCTGCTGAACAATGCATTTGATGGAAAACAAATAGGGAAACCTGCCTGGGGCTTTATTTTCTAACCGTAGCTACTTGTCTGTGATAGGGGTTAATCATGCTCTTTCTGTGATATCCTTGATTTACATATGAAAACACATTTAATTCAATGGGTATTAAGATTTATGATGGACAAGGCAGTTCCTTTCTTTTCCTACATTCCTGTTCTTTCTTCACTTCCCAGCTGCTGTTTTTAGAAACAACCTCTGTCTTTTGGTTATAAAAGATATATTCTTATGTCCTGTAAGATTAATTCTACCAGTACATATGTGTGTGTATATATATATATATATATATATATATATAAGGGTTTCATCATACTTATAAGATAGCAGTCCCACCAGATTAGAAGGGCACAAATTTATATAATTTAATTTTATTTCTTTCCATGTGAGAAGCTTAAAAAACTTAAAAAGTAATCCAAAGCCTAATCATAAATGACTCTTCCGCAGGGTTATAATGAGTAGAAACTGATCATTGTTTTATGCAGATGTCAAAGGAGCTAAATTAGCAGATCACTAGAATAGGCATGTATAATAAAATTTTCACAGTCTGCTTACCTGTCCAATTAAATTAAATGGCCAAAACCAGAATGAACACTTTGTAACCAGCTCTTGCCAGAACTGCTGCTGGAAATAACCATCCCTGCTCTATGTACGCTTTGTGGTTTAGCCTCTGAAAATAAGGTAAAAAGGCTGAGTTAAGGGTCTGAGGATAAAAGAGGAATATTTGTAAGAAACTTTCACTTTCTGAAAAAGTTGAGAGAACACAATATGGAAAAAAGGTTAATATTAATAGGTTAGACTGTATTGCTAGAAAATGCTATTAATTCTGACATTGCAATTAGTGTGCTGTTGATAGAGATTCTTTTGCATATATTCTGATAGAGTATACATAGTAAGAGTCATCATACAAAAATCTTCTCTATTTGTCTTTTTTTTAGTTGTTTTGGTTTCAGAGGCTGTGTGCTCAGACAATCGAGACTTTTTGTATTGAATTTGTGTAAGCTGCATATCGTACTTAGAAGACATAGCAAAGTTATGTAATAATTCTTCATTCAACTCCTTCCACATCAACAGCTCAATTTTCTGGCCACTTTCTATCTCAAACGTTATACCATATTTAAACACAAAAAACAAAAATGAAGGATAATATAAAAGGTAATTGGTGAAGACCATATATACATTTCTTAAGCTCTGCTCAATGATTAAGGTAACAATTATTTTTCTATTTAGGTCTCAAAAAATAATATATCTGAGGAAGCCTCCATGTCCTGTTGAGTGCCACAGGTGAAGAAAAAGCATTACACCTACTGATCTGTTCTTGAGCAGATCTTCTGAGTAATTCCATAAAGTGTTGTTTTAAGCTGGATTAAAATACAACCTGATTGGGCACCAAACAGCTCTGACTGGCTTGAATCTTCCTGACTTCTTTGTGCAGGGAAAAGACATGCAATTGGTTTGCACACTCTGCCAAACCTGGATCTCAGACTGGTGAGGTCCTACCTCTTCAGAGCTGAAAATGACACTTTTCTACAGTCCTCTTTTCGACTTCCCTCACCAAAAGGCATGCAGCTGTCTACTCTGGCAATCTGGGGGGGCACCTGGTCTTCACATAGTGATCTCCAGCTGGGTCCCCTATTCGTGGTCTTCTGTCCTTATACCCAACTGTTAAGCTGCTCTAGCTTTTGAAAATGCCACTTACATACCAGCTCATGGAACTCACAGAAATGAGCCATTATGATAGGGCAAATATATGGTGAAGCCCTTTCTTCTGTCCAAAGAATGACTAGAGAGATTCCCAATGCAACAAAACCTTTCTTTCCACATTTTGTGGAGTTTGGCATCCCATCATCACTTCTACAAAAGTCATTGCAGCTGAAAGCTGAGGATGGATAGGTCTACAAGGACAGCTAACTTCACCTTGGCTGTATTCAATGTTTGCATTCATTACATCAAAAAAACCCACCTATATATGGATTTATGAAAGACACTGAACTCTCCAAAATTTCTTGCCTTGGCTTGCACTGCAGGCAATTATCAGAGCCATTAATCTTAAACCATCAGAATGGTGAGATAACAGATGAGCTGGATTTTGTTTAATCTGCCCTCAAAACAAAAAAGAATAATGACACTGACAAGAAAACTCTTCAGGGAATCTGCAGAGCAGCCTCAGCTTTTAAACCACTTGAGAAACCAGTATCACAAGCCTAACTGACAACAAGGATTTCTGTATGAAGAAGCCCCATTCTGCTCCAGGTGATATTTGTGTTGCTTTTGGTCCAGTGGTTAAAATTATATCAGTGACAATTTTCCTGGTGAAAACAGTTCAAGATCACAAAATGTTGACATATCTTCCTGTTTTGCGTGGCAATAGGTCAGCTGAATGTGCGGTCAACACTATGTGACAGCACATCTTTAGGAGTCCATGGAATATCCACTGTTACTTTGACTGTCAGCTTCCTTTATCAGCAGGTTTCACAGCATTGAGGTCTGCTCTATGATTATAAGCTCTGGATTGCTAAAACCTAAAGCAACATGACTGTAATTTAGGGCAACTGAGGCTCCAATATGTCACTATTGCTGCAGTATTAAAGTGGTGACAATTTTGTCATGCAGAACCAATCTGGAAACTGAGGATCATTTGAGAAGTATAAACAAAAGAACACTAATTGAGTAAATTATAAAATTACTCACAAACTATATCAAATATCAATCCTTTCATGGTGCAAAGAATGCCTTTTAATATTCATGTTTCTGGACTCATAATTTTCAGATGTTAAGAATGGGAATATAAGCCATTTGACATTTGCTCGTCACCTTTCAAAAGACTTAGTAGACATATAGTAAAGTCCGCCTATCATGTGTCGAAGAATGAAGTTGCTCAGCTAAGGCAACTTCAAAATGCAATAGTTTTGAAATATTCTCCTTTTTTAAAATTATTTTTTTATTAATTAAAGAAATTACTGCAGTGCCATCATCTTTAGTATGGTTTTGTTTCTTTGAAGCAGAAAGTTATCCAGCATGAGATTTGTCTATCCAACAAATATCATAAGATGAAGACTCCTTCATATTGCTTATTCTCATTTGCCATATCTGTTTTCACTTTCCATATCTATTTTCACTTGCCATGTCTTTAACTTGCAGAATTTGTTGTTGTGTAATTTTAGCCTTCATTTCAAGGTCATTTTTCCTTTTTTATTAAGGTTTGGAAATGTCAGCTTTTGCTCTAGAGACCAGAGAGGAGTTCCCTCAGAGATCTGTCCTCTTTTCTTACAAGGATAGGAACATAGAATTTGTCACGAGAGAACAGATTCAGCATATCATTCAGTATCCCATTTCTTAATGGATGAACCCTTCTCAAAACAAGATGTAAGAAAACACAAAATCTTTGTACAAGATGTAATTAAGTAAAAGTTTGAGCTATGGCTTTATCATGAGAATTTAACCCCCAGCATTTCAAAATTCTTGATTACTACTAAGCTGCTTATTTTTCCTGTGAACCCAGTTTACCTTTGTCCTTGATGCAATCAAGATCTTTTTTATTCTCTTCTACTCCTTTCCCACCCTAATTGATTTATTTTGCTAATGTTGTTTTGCATCTTCAAAATGCTCCTTGCTCTGACAGGCTGAAACAGTTACTGGCTGCTGCTGCTGCAATTCACATTAAAGAGGATTTTGTTGTGGTGTTGATGTTTCTGCATCACCAGCAGATGTAAAGGAAGCTGCATTCACAAAATACTTTAAGCTACATAATGGCTCTTGAAAGCTAAAGGACGGTGAGGAAGGGAGAGCAATCTGAGTGCTCTGGAAGGGTACATTATGTCTCTGCCAAATGTCATGCTGTAGAGAGGAGCCAGCTGAGCAGACGTCCAATGAGCGAATGCCTGTAGGACACATGCTGCCGGTGTTTTTCGCTTTCCTCCACACATCATTGTGCTTCAGCTGCAGATGGACTGAGACCACGGGACAGCTTACTGTGTCTGGCAGCCCAGCTAGACCTTGTCCTAGTGGTGCTGGTGGTGCAGAAAAGAGATCTATACCTCTTCTCCCTGGTCTGGAACATAAATGAGCGGAAGACAACAGGTTACTGTCTTTCCCTGTATATGCAGACAGCGAAATTGCTGTCTTGCTCTATAAACAGTGGAAGAGTGCTATGACTCACTTCAAATTGCAGTCCCTGAAATGGAAGAAATGGTGTTTTTCCATGGTGTTTCTTGTGTTCTAATTTTTTCTTTTTACTTGAAGACTGGGCACTATGTGGACATCTACATTTTTTACCATGTAGGGAAAAAGAGAAGGGGAGAAGGGAGTAGGGCTCTTAAGGATCTCTTTCTCCAATTTTGCTGGAGAAGCAGAGCTTCTCTGCTTGTACAAGGTTTCCCTTCCACTGAAGTACATGTTCTGCTGGACCAAGTGGTATACTTAGTAAGACAGCTTTTCTTGTACTTTGTATACATCTCCCTCTTCTATAGTTTTCCAGGTGTATTCTGAGATAACAGCCTTTTCTGCTTCTGTGTGGTGACTGCTCAAGACCAACCAATCTTGCAGGTCAGGAAAATAGTTGTAAAATCATGGGACAATGTGTGATATTTTTGTACAGGATTGGTTTTTCACTCTCCACAAATACACATGGCATTGTCTTTCCACACACTGAAGTCAAGCTTTCCTTGTGTAGATACTATGGCCTGGTTTGAGAAATGCAGTCTTTGCAAAGTACTTTCACTTTGCAAAAGACCCTCTGCTCTTTCTCTTGATGTCAACTTTTTATTCCTTTCTTTACTCCTTTTGCATCCTTCTCCACTTCCTCCCTTCTTTGCCTCATTCTCCACTCATTCCCTTCCTCCCTGACTTTCTTTTTCTCTTTCATTACCAGATGTTTCTGTAATCAGCAGATTAAACCCAAGGCTTTTCTGTAAACACTGTGTTATGTTTTCTGTCAGTAAAACTAGTGTCTGTTTCAGAAGCTGGAAATGGACCCTCTCCAGTTTGTGTGTGTTTGGGCACAGTGGAGAACATTGCTGGTGTAACAGGTGCTTCCTTTTCACCCTTCGTTTCTGTTTCTTCCTTATAGGTTATTTCTCTGATTTGTTCTCAGATGAATGTTCAGCTTCCCTTCCTGAATGAAGGTTTTCTTGCTTTTTTTCTTTGAACTCACCATCTTTGAACACCACCATCAGTGAATACCAGATTAATCATAGTGAAGTCAACAGTGCCATGGAGATTTAAAATAGCTGGGGCTTTAGGTTAATTTCTTCTGTGATTTTTCTGCATGGTAATGTATGTAGTGTGCTTCTGAAGAGTTCTTTCCACTTGCTGCTCTTCACACTCCAACCTCACTCTGTTTCCATATATATTTATCACCTCTTTGTCATGTGTACAACACATTATAGAATCATAGAATAGTTAGGGTTGGAAAGGACCTTAAGATCATCAAGTTCCAACCCCCCTGCCATGGGCAGGGACACCTCACACTAAACCATGCCACCCAAGGCTCTGTCTAACCTGGCCTTGAACACTGCCAGGGATGGAGCATTCACAACCTCCCTGGGCAACTCATTCCAGTGCCTCACCACCCTCTCAGTAAAGAATTTCTTTCTTATATTCAATCTAAACTTCCCGTTTAAGTTTGAACCTGTTACCCCTTGTCCTGTCACTACAGTCCCTGATGAATAATCCATTCCCAGCATCCTTGTAGGCCCCCTTCAGATACTGGAAAGCTGCTGTGAGGTCTCCACGCAGCCTTCATGTGTGGTGCAGGTGCCATAATTTAGCACATTTAGCTTAGAGAAAGAGCACATATTTAATTACAACAGTTGTCTTTCCTTCATTCTTTAAGCTTAATCTCATTTAAGCTTTAAAAAGTAGAGACAGTGAGCTCTGCTTTGCTCCTGAGTACACAAGTAGTTCTTTTATGTGCATTACTCCTTTCTTCAATGTTTCATGGACTGGGTTGAGTGCCTCCATAATAGACTGTGTCAAGAGTATAAGACAGCTATAGTCCATCTGTGCCTGAATATTTGAGAGAGAGAGGCCTCACTCCCTCAAGTTAGTGTCCAGCCTATTGATATCTCTGTTAATATGTCAGTCTCTGCATGTCTTTTTCTGTATATAAATGCATCTTATATGTTTGTAACTCGTCCAGGGTAGTGAGGATTTTATCCCTGTCTCACTCTATTCTCTGCCTCAGCCCAAGTACTGATTAATACTGGTTTAACAGCAGGCCTTTCTCCTGTGACGTAAGAAGACAACAGTTGTGTTCACAGCGTGGTACCACTGATGCCAGCTGTATCACCTTCTGGCAAGAAAAGAATTGGAACGATGCCTAGTAATCTTAACTTTTAGTAAGACAAGTGGTGGCCTATGGGTTGAATCCATGCCTCAGAGTTAGAGAGATTTTCTGACCTAGGGGTTCTGTTCTACTTGTTCAAACACACATTTTGGTTCTTACTTTAGAAGTTGCATGTATCTGGAAGAGTGTTAATAAGAGCCTTGTTGCAGATGACATCTTGACATGGCTATTGAATTCCAGTAAATAATAATAAATGGAGGTTATTGATTCAGAACAATCCATACATAGTCAAAAAGAGTTAGATGAATCTTCGCTGACAGAAATGAAAGCTCATGTTTATGAAAAGACAAGCAAAATCTTATTTTGCAGGCTGAAGCAAGTTGCATTTTGTCTGTATTTGTGGTATACACAGTATTATTGTCTTGTCTATCGCCATTTTGCTTTTTGCCTTAATATTTAGCCAGGGAAATTTGCTTATCCAGAATATTATATTAAAAGTATGACTCTGTGCCTTGGTTTAAGCCCAGCCGGCAACTCAGAACTGAGCAGCCGCTCACTCACTCCCCCAGCCTTCCTCCCCCTGTTCCCGAAGGGATGGGGAGGAGAATCAAAGAATGTAACTCCCACGGGTTGAGATAAGAACAGTCCAGTAACTAAGGTATAACACAAATCACTACTGCTACCACCTATAATAATAATGGTAAGGGAAATAAAAAGGGAAGAGAATACAACCACTCACCACCTGCTGACTGATACCCAGCCTGATCAGAACAGCGATCTAGCCCTTCTGGGTAACTCCCCTCACTTTATATACTGGGCACGACATGCTGTGGTATGGAATACCTCTTTGGCCAGTTTGGGTCAGGTGTCCTGTTTCTGCTTCCTCCCAGCTTCTCCTCCTCCCTGGCAGAGCATGAGACTCACAAAGTCCTTGGTCAGAGTAAACAGTACAGAGCAACAACTGAGAACGTCGGTGTTATCAGAGCTGTTTCCAGGCTGAAAGTCAAAACCACAGCACTGCACCAGCTACTGAGAAGGAGGAAAATGACTGCTACTGCTGAACCCAGGGCACTCTGGAACTCTGCTGTGTATCTTGGCTTTGCAAATACCACAGACCTCTAGCTGGGTAACTAGGGCTAGTCTTTCACTTCCTGTTCAGTTATCTGCCATAACATTAATATCAGGTAGCATTAGGGTCTTAAGAGTAAAAATTAAGCCTCCTTGTGAAGGTCTTGATTCTTTATTTTATTAAACTCAGAACATGGGAAATATTCTGGTGAATGGTTTAGAAACAGTCTTGGACAAACAACCCTCTGTATAATTTTGAGCAATAACTGCATCAGTGGACTAAAGGAATAATGAGGTGCTTAAGTGACTTTCTTTAAGATAGAGGCAGAAGGATCACAGCAAAACAGGAGCACACTCTCTTGGGACGTCATAGTCTTGGTTCAAATCCTCTTTTGCGTGATTCAGCAGGATTGGATCCAATGTGTCACACATCATTAGTGATTGTCTTAAGTGGCATATGAAGAACTCTGGAACAAAACTTTCTAAATATCTCAGGGCAAGGTTGTTCCACAAGGTTAGGTCAAACAGAGTTTTAGAGTATATTTTCAAGCTAGTTTTTCAGTCCTCATAAAACTGTCCTGATTTTTTTCAGTCTCGGTTCCAGTGAGTATTAACATATGAACAGAAGAAACCGAAATGAGTTAATTGCAGAATACTGCAAGTTACGTTCTAAGAGGTTGGAAAACTATTCCAAGGAAACTTATGTATTTTCATTTTTGTTTCTTTGCTTTCTATGTTAGTGCTTAAATTCAATGTTGCAGGGTTATTCCATCCTCTTCTGATTTTATAAATCTAATTTTATTTATATTAAGAATGTTCCAAAACAAGGTGTTTTTTTTTATTCAAATCTTCCTTTTTCTCTAAAGAAAAAAAGTCAGTTTGGAATTAAAGCAAATCTTAATTAAAAAAATCTGGTTAAGTCATTTTCTTCAGAGAATGAATGCCTTCACATAGTTGAAGGCATGCACATTAGTGTGCATCAATTCATGTTTTTTATCATATTTCCCTGGTAATAGTGAAATCAATTTTCTGTGGTGTATCTCCAAAAACTTTGTTTGCATTTGCTAGGAATTTTTTCTATAAGTAGCATATGTCTTGGTCCTAAATAGAACAAACATTGCAATCTGTTAATGAGTTAGAAATGTCGCGGCTGCTGTACATCATGTGAAAGATGGGAGAATCTGACAAAGATAAAAATGTAATGTCTTGCCAACTTTTCTGTATGCTTTTTGGTTCAAGAATTTTGAGCCTTGTTGCTGTACACAGAAAAGAGTGAAGTATTGCCAGAGGTAGTAACCTCTGGTGTAACTCTTTTTCTGCAGGCAGAGACCCAGGTGACAAGAATCTTCTCTGTCCTAGCACCCGTGATAGTGCTAAATTCAATAAGAATGCAAGGAGCACCTAGAATCTATAGTCTTTAATCTTGTAAGTGGTATTTATATACATATATATATATATAAAAAAAGCATTAGTTAACCCATGAATAATTACAGATTTCCATGAAAAAGAGCAAATTTTGGCACACAGAGATTTTCTAGGCTTCTGTGAAAATTATATATTGTAGGAAATAACTTTAATGGGCTAGGAAATGGAGTGGGACATGGCAGGAAAGTAGTGACAAGAAATTCTAATAGTCTTATTGGCTGCTATTTCATACAACTATTTTTTTCTCATTTTAAATTTGGTCATTGGTTTCATAATTGCTTTTGAAAGCTGTCCTGGGTTCAGCAGTAGCAGTCACTTTTCTCCTTCTTAGTAGCTGGCACAGTGCTATGGTTTTGACTTTCAGCCTGGAAACAGCTCTGATAACACCGACGTTCTCAGTTGTTGCTCTGTACTGTTTACTCTGACCAAGGACTTTGTGAGTCTCATGCTCTGCCAGGGAGGAGGAGAAGCTGGGAGGAAGCAGAGACAGGACACCTGACCCAAACTAGCCAAAGAAGTATTCCATACCACAGCACGTCATGCCCACTATGTAAACTGGGGACAGTTACCCGGGAGGGCTGGATCACTGTTCTGGTCAGGCTGGGTATCAGTCAGCAGGTGGTGAGCGGTTGTATTCTCTTCTCTTGTTATTTCCCTTATCATCATTATTATTATAGGTGGCAGCAGTAGTGGTTTTGTGTTATACCTTAGTTACTGGACTGTTCTTATCTCAACCCGTGGGAGTTACATTCTTTCCATTCTCCTCCCTATCCCTTCAGGAACAGGGGGAGGAAGTCTGGGGGAGTGAGTGGGCTGTTCTGGGCTGCCAGCTGGGTTTAAACCACGACAAAAGCATTCTTCTATCTATGACCTATGAACTGTCTTATGCATATTGTCTAGATAGTGGAACTGCACTTCAGAATTTTGGCTTAGTTTTTTTGTTTGCCAGAGAAAATGTTACTGTATAAGGCACCGAATTATTCTAATAACTTCTGAACATCTCTTCCTTTTCCTTCTTTCTGCCCTTCTCTCTTCTTGGCCATGAATCAAGTTCATCTCTGATGTCACACTGGTAAGTCAATATAGTTACCTAGCATGCTGGGCCCAATTAGTGCTTGATATACTTAGATCCAGCTGGTATCAAGCTTTTCATTGGTTTCCTGTGATGTCTTTGTTAAGTGAATTGACTGGCTTGATCACCTGTAAAAAGGATGAATCACACTCACATGTATGTTAGAATGGCACTGTAATACTGATTGTATTTGTTCATGGTCTGGTGGTTGATGTTCATGACTGCTCTCCTCAGAACTGAAGAGCGAATATATTTCTTGAGAGTAAGAGCTAAGGTTGACTGAAACAGCTAGCAGACCAGGCTAGAGTTGCTTGCTGACAGGACACAAGAGCCAGGTGTGTACATGTATATTCTTGCTGGAGTTGATTTGAAATAAGACATTTCTGATTATTAAGAGGTAGGTAAACCTTCCAGGGGAGAAAAGGCAGTTCTTTCTTTCAGGTTATGTTGATTCACCAAGTCAGTTCTCACACAATGTTGAGGCTTTAAGGACAATAAGAGATGATTTCTGATAGATTTGCAGTAGCAATTTAGGTTTCTTCCTCTAGCTATCTCCTCTGTTTTCTTCCTGGGATCACCACTTTTGCAGGAAAGTCAAGAATACTAGAACATCAGTAGTCAGGGATAGCTTTGGAAAGGGAAAACTGTGGATGTTAACCCAGCAAGTTCATGGTGTGAAGAGAGTATAATTTAAATTGTTTTCAGTATGGCCAAGTCTATTAGTGGAAATTTTCTATGAGCCACAATTTCAATGAACTAGAAAGAACAAAACAAATATTTAAGCATTGCTTCTTTATCTCTTAGCATAGTTACTTGGCATTTTTTGGAACAGCTTCAAGAGGATGTCTTGAGATTGGGTTGGAGGGACTTTCAGATTTAGGTAAACTGAAAGTGAATTTCCTCTCCTGTCACAGGAGAATGTTCAGGAGAGTTTCTTTTTGTAAATTTTATTCTACCACCTCTCTTGAAAACTGTGCTTGCAGACCTGACTTACTCTATGCTTATCTGGTGTTTGCAGAAATCTGTGTCTCCTGTCACCTTTTAGAGTGATGGATCTAATACAACAGGATGAGCTGATCTGAGGGAGTGGGAAGGAGACACTGTGGTACCTGGGGAAGGGATAATAACAAGAGGGGGATCCAAACCAATACTGGGACCATATGAAATCACCACTTAGAGTCTCTCTGCACCCTAGCATCTCTTTTACAGTAAAGCACTTTGGTAAGCTTTAATATACTTTCCACAGTATACAGTTAATTTTAGGCTTAGGGGTGAGCATTTTTAACACTTTTAATGGACATAAATTAAAAGTCAATCACATAACAAAGTCATTCACTTAGGTTAAAATAAGATACTTCTAATCTAATCAAAGTCCTAGTGTTTTAGAGATTATTCCTATGGCATTTAGTTTACCTAAATGACTTGGTCAAAGTTGTTTGTGGTCTTTAGAGTGACAATGAATGGATAAACTCCTGCAACAGAACTCACTAGGAAGACCTCAAAAGTCCCTACACCGTTTCCAGAATCATTTCTAGATGCCGTTGTCCTGACCCAGCATCTTGAGAAGGCTTTTATTAGTGACCTTGTGGGTTTTAAGCACCAAATGTACCTAATCCATGAAGGACCTACAGAGAGTATGAAGGGATACTTTGTGCCACATTCACTGCTAACACATGGCCACTGAGGTCAGTGGAGCTGATCAAAGTTACACTTGCTGAAAAATACACCTTCATTTTTCAGTGTATTTGTTGTACTACAATGCTTACCTGCTTATAACACAAGAAGCAAATTTAAAGTCTGGTTATGAGTAGATACTTATGATACGGAAGAAATGGCTTTCTATGCTACTAGGAAAAGCAAGAGATCAAACTATAGTCTCGAAATCCCATGATAATGTCTAATCCTGCTGGCTGATTCCTTAAAAATCCACCTAGGGCAGAGGATTGCAAGTCTGAAGGCTCTGGAAGCTTTAGCAGAGCTGTCAGAAATTCCCAGCATCCATTCAGTTTAACTGAGCCCCCCACCTCACTGTTACAAAGACTCCACCACATAGTATTAGCTGTTGTTTCTTTCCAGAAATCTTCCTGTCCTGCTTCTCTCCAAGACATGATTAATAAATCCTCCTTCCCTTTAACTCTGTCATTGTCATCTGTATATATGTTTCATAAACCTTAATTCATGTCAATTTCTTCTATTTCCTCCCAAGACCCCCAAAGGGATATCCCTATCCAGAATACTGACATGTTGGACTGAAGCCATTAGCTCGTGGTGTTAAAGGATGAATTTATAGATTTGCAAGTACTTGCTTGCAAACTGTGTGAAATGCAGGCATGAGTCACTTGAAACATGCCACTTATAAGAAGGAATATGCAGAACAAAGTACATGCCACATTTTATTAATGCTTCATCAAGAAACTTCAGTGGGTTCTGTAGCATTTGAGGAGTGATTTTTTATTTTTATTTTTTTTTAAGACTTATTTTTCACTTCAAATCTTGATTTCCCCAGAATTATGTTTTGGTCCTTCATGAACCAAGGTATTTTGCTGTACTTTAACTGTCTTCCAAAATCCAAAAACAAAAAAAAATAATTCTGAACTGTTTGAGCCAAACTTATGCAAACTGCAGCTATGTAAAAAAATAAGTATTTTTAGAAAATTATTCTTTTGTTGTTGGAGGTTATGTGCTTTTGAAAATCTGGCTTTTCATTTTTCCAGCCTATTGGAACAGTCTTGGAGCAGTTCTGCTATCTTTTTCAATTCATTATAATTTCTGGACTTTGACTGTCTTTGGGATAAAATTTTGTCTTTATCAATATTATGTACATGATGTGTACATAATATTGATATTTTTCAACATTATGTACATGGCTTCCAGATGTTGCTATCACTGCCAAAATTGTACTGGTTTTGGCATTGTTTAGACACATGGAAGCAGCTGTAAAGAAAGAACACATAAAGGGGTTTTGATGTTAGGTGTTGCAATTAACATATGTTTCCCTGACAATGTGAACTTTAAGCAGGCACTGTTGCCTTTCTTAAAAACTGAAAATTCTGTATGTTCCTAGAAGCAGCTAGTATTATGCTGAAATGTAAGCAAGTATCTAAATTTCTCTGGTGTTGAATTTCTCCTAAGTTTATGATGGCCCAATTAAAAATACCATGATCTGTAATTCTGCTAAGGTATTGTATATTTCAAGAAAGAGTACTCATGAATAGATGTCAGATATAAAGAAGAATGGAGATGTTCACAAGTGGAATAAACCTTACTTATCCACATCAACAAGAAAAAAGGATTGATTTTTGTTTCTCAGTTGAAAAAAAAAAAGTGGTTTGTTTCTCTCTGAGTTTGCTTTATCCTGCCTGTTAAAGCCAGAAAACAGTGCAAGCCATGCTACTAATTCATATGCAGAAATCAGGAACACAGCTTTCATTTGGGAAGGTGCCCATAGGAAGATCACACTCCAAGTCTAACATAGATATTGATAATTGACTAGTTTTGAACATCTGGTATTTTTACAGAAGTACACTGCTTCTTCCCATATATAGGAACATTCCCAGTTTTATAGAATATAACATTAACATGGCTATGCCTGCTTTTGAAGAGCTTCCTAAGAAGGTGATAGGAGTGGACTCCTCCAGACTTTGCACCTTTGCATGAAAATGCTCTCAGCCACTTCCCAAACCCTGAACCCATGCTGTTAGAGATGCTGGTTCTCTGTGCTGGTTTTGACTGGGATAGAGTCAGTTTTCCTCATCATAACTAGTATAGGGCTAGGTTTTGAATTTGTGCTGGAAACAGTGTTGATAATACAGGGATGTTTTATGTTCTGCTGAGCAGTGCTTACACAGAATCAGTACCTCTTGTGCTTCTCACACCACCCAACCAGTGAGCAGGCTCAAGGTGTACAAGAAGCTGGGAGGGGACAGAGCTGGGACAGCTGACCCCAAGTGACCAAAGGGATATTCCGGATTATATGACATTACTCTCAGCACATAGAGCTGGGAGAAGAAGCAGAAAGGGAGGATGTTGTGATATTTATCTTCCCAAGTAACTGTTACCTGGAGCTCTGCTTCCCTGGAGATGGCTGAACACCTGCCTGCTGATGGGAACTAGTGCATTAATTAATTTTGTACTTTGCTTGTGTATGTTGCTTTTGCTGTACGTATAAAACTCTCTTTCATGGACACCCCCTTTTATATGGGTCTGAATCATGGGTTATCTACTGCCATCATCTGCGACTCCTTGAACGCTTCCATCAGCGCTGCCTCCTTACAATTTTAAACATCCATTGGACTGACTATGTGTCAAATGTTACTGTCCTTGAACAGGCAGGGGTCACCAGTATCGAGGCCTTATTGCTGAAATCGCAGCTGCGCTGGGCAGGGTACATCTCTAGGATGAAGGATCACCGCCTGTATTTTACGGTGAACTCACTACTGGTTACTGCAAGAGAAGTGCCTCAAAGAAGAGATAGAAGGACTCCCTGAAACAATACCTCAGCCTTGGCCGTATTGACTACCACCAGTGGTCCACCTTGGCCTCCAATTGGGAGACTTAGACCGTACATAACTCCATTGTCTCCTTTGAGAACACACGCAGAATTAGTCTCAAGGAGAAAAGACAATGTAGAAAGAATCGCGCCCCGCCTATACCACCCAAGGAGACCTTTCACTGTGCTTTTTACAACCAGATTTGCCTATCCCACATTGGCCTTTTTCATCATCAGTGCACTTGTAGTAAGCGTGGGTAAAGCCCTTCCCAAATCTTCATTCACGAAGTCAAGCCATGATGATGATGATGACGTATAAAACTGCCTTTCTGTCAACACATGAGTTTTTTTCACTTTTACCCTTTTGATTCTCTCATGCATTCAACTGAGGGGGGAGTAAGCAAGAGGCTGTATGTTGCTTAGATACTGGCAGGGGTTAAACAATGGCAACCTTTGAACTTGACTCTCAGGCCTAAAGAAGCTTGGTAAATCTCTTCAAGGTCTCCTGCAGTACCTAGGAAGATGTTCTGAAAGGCTTCATGTTACAGTGGAATACACTTTCTTCAAGTGTCCAAAATAAAACATAGAATTGCTTGAGGAAGTGGTAAGCACAAAGCTTCATTCAGAGCTCTTTTTTCAAATGAGGCTGTTGTCTGGAATGAGGAACTGAAGGACTTGGGATCTGTGGAAAGTGATTTATTTTAGACCTTTTTTAGCATCTTTCTGAAAATAGAAATAATTCCCTTTGTGATGCTTCGTCAGAGTAGTCTGATTATCATGAAATACTGAAGAGTTTAGCTTTCAGGACTTCCAAGACATTCAAATTTTATTATCTATTATTTAGACGTGAGGCTTAACAGAATCAAAGCTGGAGAGTATTAAAAATGGATTATTGGTCAATCAAGCTTACAAGCCAGAAAATGAGGCAACATCCATCAGTTTACCAGAAAAGCCCCACCGCACAACAAAACCCTGATGTAAATTTGCAGTTGTTTTCTGTTGGATTCATTTGTCTTGCAGTTTTACGACAACCTGTAGTGCTGACCTCTGGAGCAAATTAAACCAATGGCTCTTTACCTAGCTTTGAATAACACTGCTGTTATTCCTAATTCTAGAAAGTCAGCCAGTAATTGCATGAAAGCTGGCAGAGAAGAGTTTATAGGAAGATGGTGATTTTCTGATTAAAACCAGAATAGTTTCCATACATGTAGAGGGAATAAATTAACATTCTGAAGCTTCATAACCCATATCTGACAATGGAAACTTCACTATTATTTAAAGAGCATTGTCTCCCCTCCGCTGCCTCCCAGCTGTCCTATGCAATAATTCAAATCTGGGTTAAAGGACAGACAGCAATATCAGAGCAAAGTTACATAAATCAACCAACCAACCAAATCTTATTTGTCAAGAACAATTCCTGACATACGAATTTCTGGAATTCTTTATTGCAAGGCTGGATGCTCCCATATAGTTATCAGTAGATTATAACATTTTCATGGATACACTGCACTTAGAGGAATGGGGCAAGAATGAATGCCACCCATTTCCAAGACATTATTTCAGTTAACAAAAGCATTTTCTATGTAGTTTTCTCAACAGTAAAATCTTTGGTTTTTCAGTATTCTTTAAACATGCTCCAGCTGAGAACATTGCCATAAAGACAGCAACGGCAAATGAGAAAGATAAACTTGGGGAAGGGTTTTTGTGTTCAGTTGTAGGATTCATCACAGCACACAGATGTTGGAGATAGGCATACAGGAGATTATTACTATTCATAGGTCTCAGGATCAAAACTTGGTTTTACTTTAGTACTGTATTATACTCTCAGGGACATTATATGAATATATGCACATAGGAAAAATCTAGAGCAAGGCAGGGAGCACAACTAACACTTTTTGACAGCTAGTGATTTCACTGAAGCTGACTGAGGAGAGTTTCTGTTTAAGCAGTCAGCAGCCTCTTGAAACAGCAAAGTTGACATTCCTATGCTCAGCTAGGATTGCTTCTCCTTGAAGCTGAAATTGGAACATAACATAATCCATTATGGATGGATGTTTGAGAAAAAAGTTGTTCTCAGCATAGACATACTTTGTACTAAGCAATCACATGAGGCTACTACATTCAGAAGTACGACTGACTTTGCAGAAGGCAGGCATTGAATCCGTGGCAGCGTAACACATGTATTAACTGGAATGCATCACATTAACCTTGTTGTTTGAAGGGCACAAAAGATAAGGTAAACATCCCAAAATGACAAGTAAGAAGAAGTCAGAAATGGACCGAGTTTCAAACAATGGAATGAAAGACAGCTTCAGTTTACAACAAAACGCTCTTTTTAAAAGAAGAATAAAAAGTCACAATAAAAAGACCTGCCAATCTTTGACAGCCTTTGTTCTTTGAAAGCCATACTTCTTACAGAGGACAGATGAATATCTCTCCCACAACACACATAGGTGTGCACTATTCCTGCTGGAACAATACTTCAAGAGTCAGGTGGTTATATTGCTCCTTATAGTGCAAGCATTAAATAAACTGTATGATACAGAGTTCTCTTTGTTAAGAAAGTTTACAGAAGGGTCTGAGAAAAATAAATGGGGATAAGACAATTACATAAAAATCTAAGTTCTTACACATATTTCTAACTCAGATGCAATTGCAAGAAAGAAAGCAGTTGTAGAGATGACATTCTCTTTTCTGCCACAAATTTTGGGGGTGGGGTGAGGGAGGGAGCTGCTGTTATTAGTAGTAAATGTGTTTTATCTAAACCGAGATAATATAACAGGGAAAATAGCCTCAGGCTGCCAGTTTATCAAACAATGAGACTGAGGACACATTATGGGTTGACTAGAGATAGTCATTCTGCTAAGCCAGGAGTCAGCAGAAGCGTGGCTGCTTTTTTTAAGATCTAGAGACTTACTTCAAAATGAAATGAGGCTGCTGTTGCAGGCAGTCATTTGAGAATACAATGGGTATTCACTCTGAAGCAAGACTGTTGTCTAGAATGTTTTAAAATTAGCATGTTTTAAGGTAAGTCAGGGGATCTGTTTCAAAAGATCAATAAGTCACAACAAACTGGTGAGATTAAGCTCATTTTGAGTGCTTGGTATGTTGACTGACAGCAGGTGTTTAGCTTGTTTAGCTAGGCAGAGTATAAATAGGTGTTACATCACACATAAAAGCCTTTTATGCTGAAAAAGCTTTAGTACAGAGGAAAAAAATGTAAAAACTGCATATGTGATCTTCCTTGAACTACATGCTTCAGTGCCCTCCATGCTATATTACAGTAGTCAAACTCTTCCCTCCTACATTTTTATCTCAATATAAACCTTCTTGTCATACAAGTATCTGCAGCTTAATGAGTTACTACAAGGGGTACTGCTTGCAGAGCATACAAGTTAAGGCTGCAGGCATGAAAAGCAAGCCTTAGGTAAAAATATTCATTTATCTTCTAGATGAATTCTAGGTGAACTGAATCAGTCATGAATCAGTGACTTTTACATGAGCTACAAAGCAACAATTTATATTTAGTTTTTCTTATTATTCTCAATACTCTACAGGGAAGGAGCAGGATTAATATTTGACACTAATCAAGTCCAAAATGCTGTTAGTTGAAGTTTTCTAGCCTTCTTGTTCCTCCATCTCCAAAGATTTGTCCGAAGGAATGACGGATCCTAAATGCTTTCTAAAAGAAATCTTATGAATTAGGTAGTCCAGATAAACCTATTTATCTGTGCTATATCTGTTCTCTCTCTACCCTGGCAGAAATCATTGCTAGAAAGATTCTGGAAGGATGCGGCAGCAGAGAGGGAAGTATGGACATCTTCAGTGTGATCTTTGATCTGATGAGCCTGTTCTTCGGTGTCAACTGGGAAACCATGCATGCCAGACATCAGGCCAAAACAGACATCCTTCAAGAACTCGATACTACTACAAAGTAGCACCAGGTTATATGCTGTAAAGAGGCTTAGGAAACCAGAAACACAGTACCTCATTTTCTACACAGCAGAACATGGTATGAGTTCAGTGATGCTTATCCATTAGGATAGCATCAAATTGTACAGCCAGCCTCTGGCTGAGCAGATGCCAGGTCTTTATTTCTTCCAGGCTGCTCCCTACCCTATTCCAGCTACAGGTGCTTTAGCTTCTCCTTGCCATCTTGAAGTTTCTTGTCCACCTCCTTTGAACAGTCAGGCTGGGAATTAGGAGGCAAAAGGCAGGTGCTGAGTCCATTCTCTCAGATCAGAAGGTACAGCAAATAACATCCATACTTGTAAGAAGTGAGTTGATACTACTAACATGTGGCTGATGGTGGACAAATTCCTGAAAGCTACATTTTTTCCTCTTTGCCCAACACCTCCCTATACAAGAGCATTTAAGTATCTTGTGTATAAACTGCAGATTTACAGCCTAATGTGAACGTATTTAAGTTACAGCTGGGCTAGTGTATGTCTAGAAATGTCTATATGTGTACATTCTTGATTAGATTAGAAAAGCATGTATGTCATACACAATTGTGGGACCTTCTCACTGAAGTTAACAGGTTTTGTTTTAGAGTTTAGAGCACAACTCTGAAGTCTGTCAGAGCAGTGGCTGTCGTGTTAAACACATTGTGTTTGGTTTACTGCTGACAAATTTATTTAATTTATCAAAATAGTCAGGGCTGTTTTTTTATTTGGCTTCAGTTTCAATTTTTTTTTTTTTTTCCTGTGGAAGTGTGGTAGGGAAAATTAGACCTTCTACCAAATTTGGAAAACCTTTCATTAGCAAACAAAAAGTGTCAGCTACTCCACTATCCAAATACAATGCATACACATGCTGAACTGGAAACGACTGGAAGTACAACCTGTTCTAATTAAGCTTGAACTTTGAAAGTATTTGAAAACCTTACACGCTTTCTTGCCAGGAGAATTGCCTGCTGAAGCCAAGAGAAGATTTCCCTCACGCCTTGTCCAGCTTATTTCATTTTTACCATGGAACACTGGTGGGCTCCCTGGTGGAGTTTGGTTGAAATAAAGGTCCAGTCATACATAGTAACTTTCTTGGGTTTTTTTCCCCTGCTCAATGCAAGCAGCTTCAAACCCCTCCAGAGCTTTTGTAAACTCAGCTGAAAGTAATAAGAAAGGTTATTCTTGCTAAGGCAAAGGTACATGCAACTTCTAGATGACTGTGTGCCGTACTGGCAGAGATCAAGAACAAGTAAATGCATGCCAGCCTCTTCTGTGTAACTGGTTTTAATCCACCCTCTTATAGATATTGTGCTATGAATATTCTTGTAGAAGTAAAAGCTGTCATAACATGCAATTTTGTGGATATCTCGAGACAGGAATTTGTGATTTTGATTTATATTCATTAGGTGGTGAACTCTGATACAGTAAAAGGATGAAGTATAATCTTAAGTGATAGCCTATCCTTTAATCCAGCAGTGAAGGACACTAGTTTATAAGTCAAATCTTCAAAGAGTATGTAGCATATGATTTTATAGGAAGACATGTATTGCAGAGGTAGGGATGCCCCATAGCATCTCTGCTCTTCAAAGAGAATGTGAACTCTTTAGAAAAAGCAGTCATAAAGCACTATCCTGTATGTCTAAGGGAGCATAGTTCTGAAAAGTCCTGAACACAAATTCTGCTTGACTTTACCTGGCACCACCTATGGCAATGGAGCAGCTATTCAAAGATGATTCCTTAATTCCTCCTGTGCAATTATAAACTCCTGCAGTAAGTCAGAGGTGGTTTTGTCACCAGCGTTAAAAATTACTTACATTTCATTTGTACCGCCTAGGACTGAAGCCTCTTTCTATCTTGAACAGCTGAGGTGACATTAAGTCCAAGTTTAGTCCAAGTTTAAACCACTCAAGAAGAGATTCCACTTCATTTGATCAAATGGAAGCCACATTCTGACTTCAACATTTAGCATACCATTTTGTTGTCAAGAATACATGCTTCACTACATTCCTGAAACACTGCATAACTGCAACAAGCTTCTAACCCTTCCCTGGATATTTGCTTGTAAAGTCAACCACTTGACAAAGATGGAGAAGCAAAGGTTTAATTCTGCTTTATTCCTTGTGAACAGAGTACAAATGTGCCAGCAAGTGCACTCTCAATATTCTCACGAGGTCCTTGGTAAAGGAGCAGTGTCTGCAACGCCTGTGGCGGAATATTTGACATTGCATCTACAAAGCATCCTGTTTCCAGAAGGAATTCATCACTTGCAGCTGGTGGGAAGGAATGAATATGACACACAGCAACTGGCTCTACTACTTGTAGTTTAAGGCATGATGAGACTGAAGTGGCATATGTCTTTTGTGTGCTCTGAATAGGTAGCTCTCAACAACACCTATCCTAAAGATAGAGGGTTTTGGCAGACCCCGTTGCAGGCAATCTTCTGTCAAGTGAAGATCACAGCTTTTTTATTGTGTGTGGAGCACAATTACTTTGGTCAAATTAAGGTTTTTATTCTGATAGAAAAGGAAAAGCTGAAGAAGCAAGTGACAAAAACAATGGCCAGTTCTATCCGTCCCAGTTATTGTAAAATACTACTCTTGTAGCTCTTACCAAGAATGTTTCTTGCTTTCTTAATTTTTTATGTTATTTACTGACTTCCTGTTTCTACTGTGTACACTCAGTAACACATTCTCATCCCGATTAAAATGTTACAAGTTTAACTGAAGTATTCTATAGCTACTATCTCTTGCTTGGATTCCTTGTTTTTTATTTTTCCAACCAAATCAGTTAAGAACTATGAGGCTCTAAACTCCTGTTTGCACATACAGAGGTCTTCATGGCTCAGATATTATAGGTAATGATGGGTCTTATATATCTTTACAACATAGCAGTCATAAAACTAAAAATTTTCACAGTATTTGAGATGAGCTTTTAATTGTGCTCATAACTCCCTGAAAATTTCTCATTAGCTAGCCAGCATGTTTCTCAGGTCAAACATAAAATTTGTTTTTGTTGGCTGAAAGAACAAACATAGTTTAGGATTAAATTTTTCATAACTAGATTTAAAAGAAAGAAGATCTGAAAGTTTTTAATCACAGGTTTATGAAAAGGTTTACTCATCTGTACATGTAATATCCCATCATACAGAACTGAAGTCCTATAGATCTCAGTGGCATCTTTGCTTTTCTGCTACTGCTAAGCCTTTTCATATTACCCCTAAAGAACAGAGCGGGATCACAGGTAAAACAAATTTATATCATATACTTCAAGCTGAGGATACTGCTATTCAGAGGCCTTTTTATCTTGTAGCAATAACACCCCTCACTGTGTTGCCCATCCTGGTTTAAATAGTCTCCTTCCAAAATCCTTATTTTTTAGCAGATCTAAGCTCCTCCAACTCCCCAGAATACTTAGGTATTCATATAACTGTACACAAACCTAACTTAAACACAAGCAGGAGAGTTTGTAATTAACTAAGCCCAAATTATCCCCTTTTCTCTTAATGGCTTCTTAAAGAATGATTTTCTGATTAGTGAGAGAACTTAGTCTTTCTGAAAAGCCATTAAAAATGAACTTCAGAGAGAGACAGATATTTGTAAAGCCTAAATTTTCCTTCTGCTAGCCTATAGAGGTCTTATATTGTTATGCCATTTAAACTTGCTAGCACTATGGTTTACTTTTTACAGCTTGTCGTTTAGTGTGGAACTGAAAAGCATTACCAGGACAACCAAATCTGATATTATCACCATCATTTTCACAAAAGCATTCATGTGGATGCCATTAACAGACGGTAATTTGAGATTGGAGTGCTTGAGTAACCTAGATGACTCCGAAAATGAAAGGAAGGTGGGAGGATGGAATGATTTCTGGTCATATCCATCACAGGTCTCATCCTGTCAACTGCATCAGCTTAATATGTGGCCTTTTCTAATAGAAGTTACCTTGTGTTTATTCTGTAAGTCACATGCTTGATTTTAGGAACACATGGCACCTGCTTTTACTACTTGGAAAGAATTAGCTAAGGTTATTTGTACCTTTGTGACCTTCTAAAGAAGAGAGATTTCCTGAGGTTTCATTGTTTGTGATTACTACCAATGGCTACTTATATTTATCAAGTGAGAGCCAGTTGCCTCTTAGACCACTTACCTAGAATGTTTTGAAGTTAAGTTTAAACACTAATCAACTGAAAAAGATAAATTGGTTTGACTAACTTGAGATCAATCCTAACTTCTGTATCAACTTTTAACATGAGACAGTGTACTTGTTAGAAATGTAGATGTAGTCTACATTTAGAAATTAGGCGCAGTCCTTATAGAGTGAGAAATTAGTGTAGAAGCTGCCACTTCCTCAAAAGCACACAGAAACCACCGGCAACACTCAGCAAGCATGAAATCAAGTGCTTTATGTTCAGAAAGATGTTGTGTTAAAATTGTCATCAACTCAGCTTGAATTTTTTTCATGAATTTCAAAGATTTTTTTTTGTGTGTGATGAGTACTTAAATTCTCAGACTATACAAGCCTAACTGAAAAAAAACAAAAAAAGGTTGCAATATGTTAGAGTGTAGAAACACATGTGAAACAAGACAGTGGGAAAAAACATCGACAATCTCATTAACCACAACTACATTTACCACTAGGAAGAATTAGTATTTTTACAAACACTTTAATTTGCTTCTTCCAGCCCTTTTCTTTTTTCCATACTCTTCTTTGATTTTCCCTCGCTTAGCCTACACTGTGGAAAGTAGGTCTGCTCATCTCGTATATCACACTGATGAATTCCTCACAGGGAAAAGCAACCAAGACAAGCAGCACACAAAAAACCAGAAAGCACCAGATGTCTGTAGAATACACTGTATTTTACACTGTTCTTTCTACTTTCTGAAACAGTGAGTTTTATTTGTGTGCAGCTGCATCTATTTCAGTATCTCCTTTCCTTTCTGATATGCTCTTTCCTTTTTCGGTATCACAGGATAATTGAGGTTGGAAAGCACTTCTGCAGATCATCTAGACAGCCCCCTGCCTCAAAGCAGAAGCTGATTGCTCAGGGGCATGGCCATTTTGGCCATATTTTGAATATCTCCAAGGATGGAGACTCTACAACCTTTCTGGACAACCTGTTCCAGAGTCTGACCTCTCTTCCTATAAAAAATAGGGCAGATTTTTTAATATTTAGAAAATGAATTTTGTGTATTGCAATTTTTTGCCTATATTAGAAAAACATTTGTCGATGCAGAGATGAGTATATTCTAAATGCAAAATCAGAATCCTTTTTGTAAAACTAAGAAAAAAAAAAAAGCCATGAAATTTCTTCAGAGAACTTTGTTTGGTTTGCAGTTACTTAGACACAATAAATACGGAGTTAGTGGGATTCCACCTTTAACAGATAAAAGCAGCTGGCTGAAAAAGCAAACGTTCTGGTGGACTCTTAGGAATTTTAATTGTGTGTGTAGGAAGAATGAGCTTTGAGATGGGAAAAGATGTACCTCTGTCAGTTTGCCTTGTATTTTTGGGGATGGCTTTATTTTTATTTTCTTTGCTGATTCAACTGAAGAAGAAACCGCAGTTTACTTCATGTTTTCTCTTGTCAGTTCCTAGGTTTTTATATTGAGTTTCTGTGTTCAATATATTTTTTGTTGTCCCCTTTTTCTCCAGCATAGGGAGTAGTTTTTAATTTCTTTTTTTTTTTTTTTGGATTGTTTGTTCTGTTTCTTCTTTTCCGTCTTCAATCTCTCCAACCCCCCTTGTCTCTGAAGGAGTTTTAATAACGTATATTTGAAAGGCAGCTTTCATCAGGTAACAAAGCTCAAGAATTTGAGCTCTTTGTAGGAACAAAAGGTTTTGCTTTGTTTTTCTCAGTACACAGAAGCAGAAGTGGACTACCATGCTACCCTTTTTTGTCTAGAAAATGACAGTTGCATAGACTAGTGTCCTGCTACAGGGAGTTGAAACCAGCTAGATATCAGGTTTTATAGAAGGCTGTTTTCTGCAGCTGGTGTGCCTGCAGATAAGCACTGCTGAACTTCTTTAGCCCTCACAATCTGCAGGGAAAAAAGTTAGTCTTAACAGCTTTAAGAGCAAATAGTGATATTAAGGAAAGTTGGCTTCTCAAAAATCACATCTGCTCATTGCCCATTGTAGAAAGCTGATAGAAATGCAGAATCTTTGAGACCTCTGTTTTTTTGGTAGGCAAGTTACAAGGAAGGTTGCAGAAAGTCAGCTGAACGGATCTACATAGATGTATATATATGGTTTCTCAGCTTAGTGCATTTCCACACTAGAGTTTCTCCTAGGACAAAGCAGTACATTTGCATGCAGTCTGTCTTCTTGAAAAGGAGATAAGTCTTTGTTGTCATAACTATCCCCTCACAGAGGTCTACAGAATAAAGAGAGGAACAGGCTTTTCTTACACCTGTTTTTTAGCAAACAGTTTTAACTTCTAAAATCTCTTTTATGTGTCCTTTTCATTTGAATGCACTATATTTTCTTCTAATAGAGTATTTCTTGTTTCACATGAATGTAGTGTCAACACTGGTATAAAATAAGAGGTATTTTCCTTCTAAAATCCCTGAGGGTGTTACTTTGCATGTCTTTTACTCCAGGTTCTCTGTAATTCTCATTAAAGTCACATGCCTGAAAACCTTTTTAAAAAGAAAACTGAAAATACAGTTGTATTTCCAGTTTGAGTATTTGGACATCTTGTGTTTTGGCAATATATTGAAGCACCATAGTTTGCATAGCTAGTGCCATGATAATCCTATTTTTAGTTGAATCTTAGAAAACAGTGATTGCTACCTACCAACACATTATCTCATATTTATCTTAGTTGTCTGCTTTCTCTGTGACAGGATAAAACACGCATGTTGTTCTTTAAAAACTGTTACTTTAACCTGATCTTACATGATTTTACCAATATAGGTTCAGTAATTTTCCTGTAGCATTGTTCACAATTATTGCAGTTTCAAGTTACTAGGTTTGGGGTTTTTTATATATATTTTTTATTTTTAAATTTTTTTTTAATGCCTTGAGCCTTTTCTAATTGCCTTCAGCTTCAAAACTGAAAACCCACTGTTTTTCACTATGTAAATTGTCTTCCCTTAGGTGTCCTGGGTTCAGCTCTAAACACTGTATAAATCTATCTTTTTTTTAGAAATACTTATTTTAAGGGTAAAAAGAGACTACAAATAATTTTGAATGTCTATGCTAAATAATGTCTGACAGATTTCCAAAAACAAGCAAAGGAAGCATATATTTTTAGTGAGGTAGGGAATAGAAGAACTTGTCGTCCTTATACTCCCTTATCTTTAACGATAGCTTTAGTCAGCCTCCTGCCTGGAGTATTTTAATCTTTTACATTTTAATACATTAATACATCAATGCATTTTACATGAATCTTTTGCATCTTTTACATTTAAGAGAGATTTTGCCTAAGATACGCAAATCTCAATTCTTAAAATTACAGTTCTATTGTGAAAACTTTCAGCAAGCTGTTTTTGAAATTGATTTTTACTGTTGTTATGTGAGGGGGAAATGTGTCTATGTACAGTCATGAATTCTGTCTCATCAAGTCAACTCTGAGTATGTGTGTCAGAATACAGCACCCATTTTGAATGTGAAGTTTTAATTTTCTTCAACTTACATATAGGACTGAATTTTAAAAGCAACTCATGATAACATTTGATGTCCCTGTGATCACAGGGAAAATAACTTGGATAAATGCTTGTAAATGGATAAATGCTTGGATAAATGCTATGTAGCATTTATGTCTGGTTACAAGTGGCAGTTTCCTTAAAGAAACTGATCAAGGTCATACCAAAAAATCAGAAAGTTACTGGAAAGACTTTTGCCCAGAGATTTTCAGGAAAGAGAGAACAAAAATAGAAGAAAGAAACCAAACATCTTCTTCCCAGGAAGAGGGGAGATGTAATGCTTTAATTCCTTGTTTGGGAGCAGAAGCCAAGGACGCTTTGGCAGGAGGTGTTGAAGTGTTATTTGTCAGCTAGGAGGGCTCTCAGCAAAAGAAGGCTGCTCAGAATTTGTGTGGAAGATTGGTAGAAGTATGCATGAAATTCTCATTTGCCTCCTAAATATATGCTGTCTGAAGTGAATAGCTATTATTTGTTGGTACCCTTGAAAAGTAAGCTAAAATAACAGTTCAAGGAATTTTTGTGGTGGCATGGAGATGGTTACAAATTTGAGAGTTGTAACTACATTTTGCCTAAACAGATACAATTTTGTGTTATTATATAACTTTCAAATGAGAGAATATCTGCAATATCCAAAAATTGCCAGTACCTACATGTTTATTTATATAAACAGCACTTTTACAGTCCTAGTACTCTTACTTATTAAAAATAGGATACAGTTTGCTGAATGAAATAATCTAATTTCTATTACAGATATTTGCCAATATAACACAGAGAGAAAATACCAGCTTTTACTGGAATGCTGTTTACAGTTTAAATGCATTCTAATAAATGGTGTAAGTAACAGCCACTCTCAGAAGGTCATTTTATCCATGATAGAGGTGATTCTTCCTGAATAAAACAATCATTTTAATTGACATTTTGTTCAGCCAGGACTATGGACTCTGTATGGTGTAGCATGATAAAAATCAGGGCTGGTTTTACTTTTTGAAGAGGGGAAAAAAAGTAGGGAGCTCAAAGCACAGTAAATCATACTGCACTGCAAAACTGTCAAAGTATTATGTACTGTTTCATTTAGATGAGAAGATCAGTTTCCTGTCACAGACATAACTGGTGTCTAAGTAGGAAAGGGTTCTTACAGGAGCATTCAAGTTAAGTGATAAAAGCATAGCACTTCCCTCACTTGTTCTCCTGCAAGTGCAGGGGTTTTTTTTAAGATTTCAGCTGTGCAAATATGTATGTGAAAGGATTTCTTCCTAGGTATTAGCACAGATACCCTTAGATGTTACTGTAGCTGGGCAAGCACTGGAAGAACATGAAGCAATACATAATGCAGGTATTAACTAAGCACTTGTTTGGTCACACAGAAGAATGTTCTTTGCTTCTCCAGCTGATAGGACTTTCTTTCTGAATTACTTCAGGGGTGAGGTCCTTCAGCTTGATTGTTAGGTTTTGCATGATGTGATAGACAAACTGATTTTGCCTTGCACCTTCTTTTTGTTGCAAACAGATACTGTTTCTGAGCTCAATTCATTCAGCTTCTTAAAATTTTGGTATGCCCATTCAAGCAAGCACTCTTGTTCCTCTATATTTGTAAACTATTTGCCAAGAAAACAATAGTGACCAAAATTGTTAAGTGTCATCAGCTTCCATAAACTGGACGACTGAAAATTGAAGAATGTGTGTGAGATGGCAGCTCAACTGAATGGCTGCACAAAACCAGGGCTGTTTCAGTTTTGTGGATGTGCCTGCAACAGACCTATTGTCTAACAAAAAAGGTGGAAGATGGGGTAAGGAGAGTCCATGTTGATGAATCCTTTTTTAAATCTCTGTAGCGTTTAACTGAAAGAGTAGTGTACATGGCTAAACCGCAAATGATACAGAATAAAAAGATGAATTAATTTCAGCCTGTTATTTGTCCATAGACATACTAGAGAGCTCTGTGCTGGTATTTCCATTAGAAATGATCTGTGGAATTTTCAGGTCATTGGAAATTTTAAAAATATTTTCTTTTCAAATAGGAACAGAATTATATCAAGAAATAAGAAAGTTCCTGTAAGAAGGGAATTTCTGGGATGGAGTACTGTCTTACAGAATTCAAGTGAGACAAAAGCTAAAATGAAAATATATTTTATGAACATCATTTGTTGGATGGGTGGGCAGAATATGTTCACTGACATAGTAACATATTGGTGTATTCAGAAAATATGCATAGACGCATTGCCATAAAATGCACAGGGCAGATAAGAAGATAACATCACAATGATAATTTCAACAACTGACATCAGAATTTGAATAATAATGAAAACTCTTTTGCATTTTCACTCTTGATATTTCTTCCTTCAGATTGGGCTGGGCTGCACCTTTAAGCTCTTCTGACAATCTCTTTACCTGCTCTTAATAATGTGGGAAACTTGGTGTTCTGGGCTATCAAAACATTTGGAAAAATTGTGGAAAAACAAAAAGAAGAAAATGGTGAATAGAGTCAGTGACACTAAATAAATAGCATTCAGATATTGCTTTCATGATATTCGAGCTGTAGGATTATGATGCCTTGAGTCACAAAAATACATTAACTTCAGCATTTTCTCCAGAATTGTAGTGGAGCTTTCTTCCAGTGAGACCAAAGTCATTCTTAACTGATATTTCCCCTTTTCCACCTCTATGTCAAGCCATACACTAGAACGAAGTGAAGAAGAAGGATCACATTATGTGAAGTGCATGAAAATAATCTCCCTCACCCATAAATGGTGGGGACAGTATGATGCTTTGTTGACAGGCTACATTTTAAGCTTTCAGGGTATCTTCTTACATATGACAACTTGAAAAGTATAGTTTAATTAATCACTTGTTGCTTGGATACTGTGAGTCTTCTTTGACCTAGAATTGCACTCCTAAATCAAGCTTACACAAGCTGGATGAAATTCTAGGATAACTTTAGAGTAAAAATAGCTGTAGCATTTCAAAGTCATATTTTTTTTTTCAAGATTGACATAAATTTGCAAACCTGATGTGATTTTTTTACGTGTTTGTCCTGTAGTAAGATTAACAGTTCTAGTACCTAGATTACAATACAGCTTGTTTTGTTTGAAATAATTTTGACTTTTCTTATACAGAACTTGGGCAATTACTATTCACTCTTTTTTGTTCTCTTAGGGAACACTATAGAGACACAGTCCTGTAGGAATACTTTAGACAGCTTTTCCAAGATTAAAATTCGGATAGCAAAGAAAAACTGGTATTTCAAAACCAAGTAGCTTGTAAACATTTGAGAAAGTAACTTCTTCTGCTAGAAATAGTATTCTACAGTTGAGCAGTTAAATTATAGCTTATTATGTAAGAGATTGTAAGAGACTGATTTTTCTTTGAGAGAAAAATGATTACATACATAACTTAATATATGCTTGTTTATAACCTGCAGATAATTGCAATAATGAGTACTAGATCTGCATAACAGCAGGTTGAAGGTCAATGGCACCAGTGCTTTACATGCAGCAGTAACTATGTCTTCTTGTACAGCTAGAAAGCAGAAAGAAATTTGAAAATCTAGAAATTAAAGAGCATGCAGTGCTCACACATCATCTAACAAAATAATCACCTGGTTTCGCTGGGTTACTTGTTCAATTCTAGGTTCATGTCTCAAACACTTCCCAGTTTGGTTGCTGATATATCAATAGTAATGAACATTACCCTCTCATTGAAAGAAAAAAAGAGCTCCCAACAAAAGTTGCAGATTTTGTCATGTCTTTCTTCATTCAACAAGACTAGAAGAGTTCTAAAAAGAACTGGCCAGGAAAACTGTAATTTCCTGCCTGGAAAAGTGGGAGCTTGACTAGCATACATGTGACTGAATGAATGTGATGATGTTACTTACAGCATCAACTATTGCTCTTAACAATATATATTTTTCTAAAAGCAAAATCAGCTAAAAATCTGTGCCATATATAAAGGATGGGTTTTACAGAAGGCCTTGCCTTAAGGTTTGAGAAAGTTTATGAAACAAACTAAACACTGGGATATGGGATACAGTTTTGTGGAAAATTACCAGTGGACTTTCAATGCAAATGAGTTGAGTGAATTGGGGCTTCGCCAAGCTCCAGTGATTACTGTGTGGTCATTGCCACTATTCCCCAGTACGTGTGGGATATCCCCCCTCCTGCTCTCCCCAGGCTTGGCAAGGCCTGAATTCAGAGTGTTGGTTGAAGGGTACCTCTGCCAGATCACTGCGTGTTTGCTAAATAAGTATGAAATTTGGTTTCCCTGAAACATTATGAAGAAACTACATCCAGGAATCCTTATTTGGCAGAAATTTCACCTAAGCAACTGTGAAACAGTTATTTAAAAACTGAATTTAAAGCACAGGTATTAACTTCTTTCTTTCAGGGGCTGTTGCTGGCCAGCATACAGTCAATACAGTGCTGTGATCAGATTAACACTCCTCAGATATCATTGTCATATTAACTGCCTGTGTCTGCAATCTTTAACAGCATGAACCTGAAGAAAAGGCTTTTCCTTTTATAGCTTCTTTCCTGGATTTTTGTGTTAGCCATCTAGCTGTAATGAAAACCTGATACTGGCTTTGATAATCTTGATTCTAATGATCACCGTAAAACAACTAGTGAGTCATGAACCAAGATAACAGGAGATCTGTGTAGAAGGAGATGAAATAGATCACAGCAGTTAACTGCAACAGGGCTTTTTTATCTTTCTTTTTTTTTTTTTTTTTTTTTTTTTTTTGTAGCTAACTGTGTATCTTCTCCCTTGAGGATCAGTAGCAAGAACTTAGTAATTCAGATGTAGAGTCTATTCATCTGTACTAGGCAAAATGACAATAATTAAAATAGTATTATTTTAATCCTGCAAAAACTTATTTGACTGCAGGAAGCATGCAAACATCTGATTTTATACTTTAAATATGTTCTTTCCAGTTTCAGAAACCAATGTGAGTATTCTAGCTAAAAAGCTGGCTGAAGAATCATAGAGTCACAAAATCAGCTAGTTTGGAAAAGACCTTTAAGATCTTTGAATCTGACCATTAGCTCAGCACTGCCAAGGCCACCACTAAAGCATATCACTGAGGGCCTCATCTACATGGTTTTTGGACACTTCCAGGGACAATGATCTGCCGCTTTCCTGGGCAGCTTGTTCCAATGCCTGATCACCCTCTTGGTAAATAAATTTTTCCTAATATCCAGTCTAAACATCCCCTGGTACAGCTTGAGCTTCAGTAATACTAACTGTAGACTATCTTCCTCTTTTTCAGAATCTGTAATTTTTGTTCTGGAGAGGCCTTATGCTGTCTCTTTGAAACTTTGACAAAAAAGGTGTGTTATCTTCGACAGATTCATGAGCTCATTATTAATCCAGGTTTAATAAAGCAAATAAAAGGTCAAATAACAGTGACAGTGTGGTTTCTATCAGCTTGAATTGAGTAGGATAGAAAACCTATGAAAATGAAGAATATTTTACTTTTAAATTTAATAGAACCACATAGCTGAACATGTTCCTCCACTTGTATACTGTACATGAGTTAAAGGAATGACATGATATTTCTCACCGTTGTATGGTGGAAGAGAAGAATGCAGTGTTTCTCTTTTAGGCATTCTAAAGGAATATTTTAACTTCTCTGTCTGTAGTTCTTGCCTACTTATACCTTTTTGGGAAAAAACTCAGGAATTTTTCATCAAATTGGAGATAACAGAGGTTGCTTGAAGGTGTAATTGCTCTTGCTCTTCCTCATCAGGAGCCTGTTCCCAGATTAAATAAGGTACTAGAAGTTTATGTGCTTCCTGTTGTGCAAGAATTGCTCTTACTAATAGCCTTAAGGCAGCTTTACTAAGAGATGCTGACATCTGGTATGCCTCTTGTCATCCAGCTTCCTCTGAGGATTTGCATGAGCTTTTGCAGGGAAGGGTTTTTGCTGTGTTTCTGATTAATGATGATTTCAGAATAGGCTTTAGAAAAGAACCTTATAAGATGGCTAGATGGCCAGAAGTGAGGACTCGTGGCACCTAAGAGTTCTCCATGTTATTTTTCATGTTCTCCATGTTATTTTTGCATGAGTCTCTTATGTGACAGAGCCTGTAATGACTTCCTAGGTATGATATTGTCCTGGGTTCAGCAGCAGCAGTCATTTTTCTCCTTCTTAGTAGCTGGTGCAGTGCTGTGGTTTTGACTTTCAGCCTGGGAACAGCTTTGATAACACCGATGTTCTCAATTGTTGCTCAGTAATGCTTACTCTGACCAAGGACTGAGTCTCATGCTCTGCCAGGGAGGAGGAGAAGCTGGGAGGAAGCAGAGACAGGACACCTGACCCAAACTAGCCAAAGAGGTATACCACAGCACGTCATGCCCAGTGTTTAAATTGGGGACAGTTACCTGGAAAGGCTAGACCACTGCTCTGGTCGGGCTGGGTATCGGTCAGCAGATGGTGAGCGGTTGTATTCTCTTCCCTTGTTATTTCCCTTATCATTACTATTATTGGTGGCAGCAGTAGTGGTTTGTGTTATACCTTAGTTACTGAACTGTTCTTAACCTGTGGGAGTTACATTCTTTTGATTCTCCTCCCCATCCCTTTGGGAGAAGGGAGGAGGAAGGCGGGGGGAGGAGTGAGTGAGCGGCTGCGCGGTTCTGAGTTACCGGCTGGGCTTAAACCACTACAGATATGTCGCAAAAAGTTGGATAAATTTTGCTCATGTGATATGAAAATTTTACTGATTTCTGATACATGTCTTTACAGCGCTTTAAATCAAAGTACTTTTATATTGCTGTTGGGAATATTCATTATTATTTTTTCAGAGCCTACCTAGTGTAAGATGCAAACATGCAGCAGTTTTATTGAATAAGGTTGACTGAGTCTGAGCTTTATTATGTCAGTCTTCTGGTCTTGTAAAAGCATATTAATTTCTATGTGGGTTTCTCTGTTTTATAAAAAAAAAAAAAAATGGAAAAGGTTCTATTTGCTTAGAAACAGCACTGTGTTAAGACTTAGCTGAAACATGATTCTCCTTTTACAAGTTTTAGAAAGTAATTTTGATTAGAAGGAATTGAAAGACCCTTTAAAACTGCATAAAGCATACATTTAAGGCTGCAATTACTTAACTAATTTTTATATATCATGATATATGAGGCATGGCAATCTTTTGCCCTTTTCAATAATGACAAATAGTTCTGACAGGGCTGTGTGACAAACACACATACAGCTTTGGCAGAATACAGCCTGATAGGATTAAAACAAAAGTCCTGTGAATACTAGGCATGAGGTGATCAAAATTAGAATCTATTAATTAAAATATTTTTTTTTCCCCTATCCATCATTTTCCTTTATAAGTCCTTGAAGTTACAGGTTCTGTATTTTTGCTGCTGAATACAAGCACAATATAATGCTCAGGTTGCTCAAGCAGCTGGGAGTCCCATCAGATAGATCCTCTACACTTTGCATTTCCAGGATGGGGAGGGACAGCAACTCCCTCACACTCTGCCGAAGAAAGAACTCAACAGCAGTATTGGTAAAATAAACATTTACCAGCTTAAGCAAGGGTTGCAGAACAGGGTACAAAATACTGGGAAATAATTATGACTAGCAGTCAGACAGGAATTTCCACTTTTCTACCTTGATGCTGCCTCAGGGGTAAAAGCAGCAAGTACTTGGGTGAAAAATTTGTAATGTGAGTCTCCAGGACTATGAGTTTCCTTTGATTAACAGGGAGGAATCCTGTTTTCCACCACTACATGAAATAATGATTTAGCTACCCATTTATCTAGCTTCCAGATTTGGGTGCCCAAAGACAGGTTGTGTGAAGCTACTTTTTATTCCATTATTTTGCACTGTTCTGACAAATTAGTGATTAGAATTTCACTGTATGTCATTAAATGATCTGCGATACATGCAGCAGGTGAGTTTGACTTTTGGGTATAATATTATGACTGCACTTAGCAGAAACAGCATTTGTGGAAATCGGCTTTTAGAGAATATAATCCAGGGGGATCTTTATTATTATCATTTGCTATAGAAGATGTTCTCATTTTGCTTTCTTAGTAAATTAGTTGGCTGATTCAGTTGCCATTCAGTTTTCCTCATAACCTTTTCTTGATCTGGAAATACAGTATGATTATTAGAATGCCTTGGTTACTGTTAGGTTTTTCGGTTTGTACTTTAAAATACAGCAAGACAAAGAAAGTGTGGAAAGGAGAGTAAAAGAGGGAAAATAAACTAAAGAGATAAATGTACAGAACTATTTTAATGGGAATAATCACCTAAGTGTTGTTGTGATACATTCTGGGATAGAGGAAAGGATATGTTAAATAGTTAGAAAAAAATTAGTCTTTATGGCTTTAGGGCTGGTTTTCAGAGCATGCATCCAACCACAGCAGTGCCAGTAGGGACTGAGGGACTGAGGACCCAGTCTGCACTAAAATAAGCTGACCTAGAAGTTGTAGTAACTGGGTTATAAAACAGACTCCTAGCTTCCTAGATTCCTAGAGAACTCCAAAGCTCCTAACTTCGCTATTCCTTCCTTGACAGAAGGAATAACAAAGTAGCTATTGATTCAGAAACTTTAATTATTTCTTTTGATTGCTGCTGGAACACTGTAGTAAAGGGCTGATTTAAAGGCTATGACCAACCTGTGCTTATCTTCCCAGCCATGCAGGGAACTTCTGCATCAAGCAGTCTCTGAGTACATTGTCAGCTTCTCCTTTTCTAACTAATTATTAGATAAACATCATTAATAAGGAGGGCAAAGCCATGAGACAAGGTGCCTCTCATGTTCCAGAATATAACCTAATTATCCAAGAAGTTTCAGATTAAAAAAAGAAAGGAACAACTAATCCCATGAAACAATCAACCTCTCTTTTTGCTACAAGCCAAATTATCAACAGAAAGGAGAAGATAAAGCTGGGATCCTTTAAAAAATTAGCAGTCCCATCTGTTGCCTCCAGGCAGGATCAACTATGCAGCACAGTTATCACTTCTAGAAGATATTTTTTTTTCTTTCTTTCTCTTCTTTCTGGATTTCAAGGCATAGTTTTCTCTTCCTTGGGCATGACACTCATGTTTGTGTCACTCACTATGTCACTTCCTTGTTTTGGAGCAGCAAGGCATTGCTGATGCATTCTCAAGCATTAAGCCTTTTGCTCAATCCCTTTTTGTAGATCTATTAACAAGTCAATAATTCCTTGAATATATTTATGCTGTTGATTATGTCTACCCACACAAAGATCTTTACCCTTGTCCTTATCAAACTCTTTCTTTTGTATTCAGAACTGGTTTGAGAAAAATAATCAGAAGCTTTTTGAATTGTTAATCATATTTTCTGACATTAATGAGACTTTCTAGCTTAGTGCCTGCTGTTAATTTAATACAAGTTCATAGTTTGAGTCACTAATGCAAATACTGAATGAGAAAGTTCTACAGAATTTCTCTTGATAGATTGTTTCGTTGCTATATAAAGTCTGAATGCATATTTTCTCCCAATTTTACGTTCAGCTAATTCTCCTTTTCGTCCCCCAACTTGCATACCATTCTGTTCTGCAGGACAAGATCTTTGCTCGATAAAAAAGAACTTCAGCAATTGCTGCTTTCTTAACAAGAAATGCATTACATTATTTACTGTTGTCCTTAATACAAGATCAAATTACATATGTGAAAAATTGATGCATCACAGGTCTACTCTTCACTGGTTCAATGCCAATTTTGGTTACTTATGGGCAACCGGGTTAGGAAGTAGCACTACAGTACAACCTTTTGCTTGCGACATTCTGACTTAAGGAAACTCTGCCTCCTCTTGGAAGGAAGAGGGGTTCTTTGAAGAGGAAATGCCTTTTGAGACACAGTAATTTAGTGGTTTGCATCTTGGACTTAATTTCAGAAAGTCATCGTGAAGAATAGTGAAATAAAATCTATTCTGAAGTTCATAAAAAAGCATTTCCTCCTAGGTGGCAAATTCCCCTGTTCATGGAATGCAAAGAAAGCATTGTTAAATTCTTGTGTTCTGTAAAAAGTTTCTGCAAAAAAATAAAAAGTGAAAATAAAATAAAAAAGTATCCCTTTTATGAAAGAAGCAAATAACTACAAAAGTTACATGCATCAGTTCATCAAATTTCGCTGAGGTGAGATTTTGCTGACGTGAGTAGCTCCAGAGAGGACACCTTCAGCACTGGAGTGTGGGGAAATCACAGCATCCAGGAGTCTCTGCCCTGAAGGGCCCAGCTCCCCATCAGGCTTTGCCCAGAAGCCGACAGCATTGTTGACACAGCAGCTGACTCTTAGCAACTGGCATCAGGAGGGACAGCACCGCCCTGACTGGATAAAACTTCTCCAGGGGAGCATGGTGGACAAGCTGTATGTAGAGCAGCAGTTTTCACAGGCAGGTGAGTGTGCAGGATGAGTGTGAAGGCTCCAGTAGCCTGGCAGGCTGGAGAGGTGATCTCAGCCAGTGGTCATTGAGACAGTGCTCTAGGGTGGTATCCTCTTGGTAGAAAGCAAAGAAAATAAATCCTCTCTGCTGGCCAGAAAGGACATGGTGACCCAGATAGAAGCTCCTCATAAACACAGCTGTTCAGCCATCTGGCTGAGTGCCACAGTCTTTCGGTGATGTTAGATGGTGGCTGTGTAAGATCTCAGCAAATTGATGATCTACTTTGCATGGTGGCAGAGCTACAAGAACAGGCGGAACGGCCAAGGAGAGTAAGGGAATCATAGGAGCAGATCAACTGGTGGATCCACATTCTGCCATCCCTGAGAGAAGCAAGCCAGCCACCCAAAACAACAGAACTTCAGGATCCCTTACCTTCTTTCCACTGGACAGACAGAAGGGACCTAGGAGACAGGGAGGGTTGGAAATGGGTTACTCCTCAGAGTATATGGTATATTACCCCCCAGCTCACGTCACCTTCCCAAATGCACCTCTACAACAGGTTCAAGGCCCTGGTAATTCAGGATCAGAGAAGTGAGGAAGATGATGATAAGGGATCATGCAGGTCAGAAGAGCTGCCACAGAAGAGTTAGAGAACACCTCATATCATGACAAGCAATACTAGGAAAAAGAGTGGTTGTGATTGGTTACTCCATCCCAAGGGGAACAGAGGGACCCATGTGTCGGCCTGTCCAGACTCATAGGAAGTCTGTGGCCTCCCTGGGGCCAGGGTAAGGGAATTCACCAGAAAACTCATTCATTTGGTATAGCCTTGCAACCGCTGTCCTTTACTAGTCTTCCAGGTGGGCAAAGAGGAAATCTCTTCAATGAGAAGCCTGAGGGGACTCTAGAAGGACTTCAGGGCCTTGGGGTGACTGGTTCAGGGTTTGAGAGCCCAAGTAGTGTTCTTGTCCCTCCTGCCAGTGGCAATCAATGACAATGGTAACATTAGAAAGATCTCACTAATTAATTCCTGGCTCTGTGACTGGTGTCAGCGTCACAATTTTGGTTTTTTTTTGACCATGAGTCAGTTTAGACGGCACCAGGCCTGCTGGTACACCTGTTCCAAAAGAGTCCTAGCCCAGAGCTAAGCAGGGCTTTATAAGTCCTCTCTAGAAGACCAGAGCTAGCAGGGCTTATTCTCTAAACTAAGTTTGAAGGGGAACGGTGATAACACCAGGCTTGTTAGACATGAGCCAGGGAGTAGTGTGCCGCTGTTGGAGTCCAGATCCACAACACAACTTAAATGCATTTATGCCAATTCCCGCAGCATAGGCAATGAACAGGAGGAGCTGGAAACCATTGTACAGAAGGGAAATTATGACATAATCACCATCACAGAAACGTGGTGGAATGATTCACATGATTGCAGTCCTGCAATGGATGGGTACGGGCTCTTCAGACGGGATAGTCAAGGAAAAAGAGGCAGTGGGGTTGTGTTTTATGTCAGGGAGTGCATTCACTGCCTTGAACTCAATGTTATGAGTGAGAAGGCTGAATGTTTTTTGGTGACGATCAAGAGGAAGGCAAACAAGCAGATACCCTGATAGGATTCTGTTATAGACCACCCAGCCAGGATGAAGCTATGGATGAAGTGTTCTTCAAACAACTGGGAGAACTTTCACAATTGCTTGCCCTTGTTCTCATGGGGGACTTCAACCTACTAAATGTCCGCTGGAAGTGCAACATAGCTGAGAAGAAACAATCCAGGAGGTTCCTGGAGGCTGTGGAAAACAGCTTCCTAACCCAGCTGGTTAATGAGCCAACTAGGGAGACAACTGGTTAGATCTGTTGTTCACAAACAGAGAATTCTCTCGGCTGGTATTTTTCATAACAACTGATAATTTGCAAAAAATGTCTTGATAATTTTTTGTATGCATACCCTCTGTCCCCATTGATATAATTACATTTAAAATTTTCCAGGCTTGAGGTCACCACTGCTACACCAAAAGCAAATGATGAAGGAAAAAAACATTGATAAATGTTCCATCTGAAAAACGTTTTCTAGACCCTTCAGGTAACAAGCACATTGAATATGGGAGGAATGGGAAAGTTTGCAAACTATTTACTAAACAAAACAGAGGTTAAATTCTTTATGAATAACATTAATAATTGAATAGCCAGTCAGCTTTAGTTTTAATTTCCTTTCTCCCTGATGCATCACTATGCTTACTAAATCATGTCCAAATACAGGTTCTCCCAAGTGATCAACTTTTTCCACCTTGACAAACCTCTAGAAATCAGAGGAAGGACAGGCACATCTCTTTGGAGGCCAGGTACATTACCTGTCTTTTGAAAAGCAACATTCCCTACTTTGCTGCTGTAGGAGATGGTGCTCCTCTAGGGAACAGCAACAGAGTGAAACAGTTTTGACAACCCCAGAGGGAGTCAGATGGAGTGTAGTGTAGTTGAGCAAGCAAAGGGGGAAAACAGGTTAAGGGAAGGTAAAAATTAATTTGTATTTGTTAATAAAAACTTCCTCCAGTTTCAGAAATAATTCAAACAAAGGAATGACCAAGATTTCTTGATGAGGAAAATAGGGTGAGAAGACAACATAAAAAATGCAGTAAATAGTGAAGAGATTTTGCACTTTTTTTTTTTTGTTGGTTTCTTTTATTTATTTTTTTTAAACAACAATAACAATTGGCAAGAGATCTCCCTGTGTTTATCTAGACCCACAGGCTTTTTCATCCTGTTTTTCCCTCTGTTCTGCTGAGGATGACTGGAGAGGCTAGGTGGGAGTTTGGCCTTTCACCACAGTGAACCCTCCACAGTCTTAAATTTGCAATTAGCCATTGATAGAGCCTAGTTTGTAGATGTCCTGTGAAAAGTTCTGCACTGTCACCTGTGGTTTAACAAAACTGAAATTAGTGGCCCAAGTAAATGCCCTTCACTCCTGTCTTCCTGGCAGTTTGGGATTTGACAATGTTTGAATATGTTGCATTAGGAGTTAGTTTCTTACTGGTACATTACCTGCATATTAACTGTTTTTCTAGTTACCTTTGGCACCACTCAGACTTAAGAAAGGGTGCATGAAGATAGGATCAGAATTTGGCTCTGATTTTCCATCAGAAGAAGAGAGTAAATAACAGACTGCAAAACAGACAGCTGAATCTGCTGAAAGGGTCTGACAGAATAGCTGCTGTTATAACCTCATTAGGCAGCTAGATTTTATATTAGCCTAGAAATTAAAGCATTTCGAGTAAGTGATGCTAGATACTTCATAGATACTTTGTCAATTAGAGTCACCTTTTGATGCATGAAAGCCGCAATATTAGCGTTATTAAAATCCTCATAAATGACCTTTGCAAGCGATAAGTCAAAATATCCTTGTTCAACTGATGAATTTTGTCATTATATCATTATATGCAGAATTACTGGGGGAAGATGTTTACTCTGAGTCATTCAAGTCACAAGACCAAGAGCTTCCAGCTGCTTGGACAAGAAGCAACTCTTGTATGTCCTCTATTTTTAGGAATTGAGTGCAGTGTATGCCCAGGACAGGGTTTTATATGCAGAGCTGTCACAGGGCTAAGAAAGAGAAGCAATGAAATCATGCTTAAATATTGCATGTGTTTGTGTCAGAGTGCTTACAAAGAGGGTAGCTTAAGCTATCCTAAAGGCTACTCACCTCTGTTATTGGCATCATAAAGGCTCAATGACTATGAGAAAAAAAGATAACTACATGGCTCTAGTCTAAACAAAGTGGTAGCAGAGCAGTACTTCAAATTAAGTTATTGAGAATAAAAAGGTGAGAGGGACATCTTTCTTGCCAGGACCAAAGAAGGGCCAAGGTAGTGGCAATGTCTTTAAGCAAAAGGAGGCTGCAGTATAATTGCTTTGCACTGCACAGAGGCTTGTAGCTTTTATTTTACATCTTAAGAGTACAAGTTATGAGAGTTATTTGCATTTAATCATGCTGCAATTTGTCATTCAAAACTGATTGAAGTCAGGCTACCATGAATCTGCTTTAAAACAGGTTCCCTTTATGTACACTTCATGGACATGAATAGTATTAAAGGTACCATCAGGTGTCACAAAAATTAAGTATCTCCAGGGGCAATGCATCTCTGAATGCTATTTTTATTTGTAGTGTTTTCAATTCAGCAAAATAGGTTAAAAACTTCCCTGCAGTTGCATGTTATTTTATTGCTGGAGCTCATGAATTTGTGCTATACTTTCATCTTGCAGAATCTGGAGAAATTAAAGTTTATTCAAATATCACATTCTTCACTCTACTTTCTTTAAAATGGCAGCCTGGGATTTGGGCAGGTTCAGCATCAAGGAGAACAGGGTTCTTTGTCGTGCTACACACTTTACCATACATGTCTTGAAGTGTGGTTCCCACCTCCTCTGCACATTGAAATGTGGTGCACTGGAAGATTTTTGCAGGGGCTTCCCCCATCTTTACCTTAGTGCTCTTGTGACACCTTGGACACCCATTTCAAGGGAAACAAGACAATACTGCTTTCTTTGCAGCATGTTTTCTGCTTGACAGTTCTTGCTCCTTCTGTCAGGTTCTATCCTCTTTTTAATGCTTCCACATCTGATTTTAGAATAGCAGATGACTTTTCTGATCCAGCTTTTTTAAAAAATGTTGCTTGACTAAACTCTCTGTGCAGTGACCTGAGCAGCTGAGTTTGTTATTTACTGAATGATAAACATACTGCAGTGATTGTTGTATCTAATGAGGAACAGCACAGTATAGGACTGTCTTCTTCAAATTCATGTTAGGAGCTTGATACAAACTGGCATTTGTAGGTATTAGGGCCAGAAGAAGCCATTATCGTGATCAGCATGTCTGGTTTACCGTGTAAAATAAAACTCAGAATTTCACTGAGTGATTCCTGTGTCAAGTCTAATGACATTTACTGGAACTAGAGTATATGTCACAGAAAAATACATGCTCTTATTTTTCTAAAAGGTCAGGCAATGCAATATACTCATTGTTCATTCCACATAGCTAGCTGTTCTAGTAGTTAATACACTTTTCCATTAAAAGATATATGTGATATACAACTTAATTTTTCCTTACTTGAAGTGACTGTTTCCCATGTGTTTTTGTCAGCTAGGTAAGTATCTGAAGTTTTCATATGCAGACAGCAGGGCCAGGGTCTAGTCATTTCTGGCCTAGTACACATTTCATACCTGCTGAAGAAGCACAGGTATTCTGTTGCATTTAAGGAAATGCTAAATTATGTATTCAGAAAGAAGTAAAAAGTAGGCATGTTAAGAAGGCAAACCCCAAAACACACACAATTAACTTAGTAGGTGGAAATGAGACTGATGTGTATTACTCTCTTCCATGAGAGTGAATTTATCTGAAAGCCTCATACTCTTCACACTTAGCTTTGTGCTGATCCATAGCAGAGATACATGTCAGTGAATTAACACAGCTTTGCTCTAACAAGTTTGACAAGTCAAGCTCCAGTTAGTTTAATTTCAAACTGTCTTCATTCTGACAGGGCAGTATTACAAAAATGGCTGTTGAGTTACATAATCTCTATTTCTGCCTTGCAAATGTCTACAAAGACCATTTCAAAGAACCTGGATTCAGGACTGGAGCCCAGGGCATGCAGTTAAAAGACAGACAGTGCTAAAGGGACCAACAAGGCTTGTGGCAGAGGGGAAAAGTCCTGCTTTTGGTTTTTTGTTGGCTGGGTTTTCTTTGTTGGTTTTTTTGTTTGTTTGTTTGTTTGGTTTTTTTGGTTGGTTTTTGGTGTGGTTTTTTTTTTTTTTTTTCCAAAGTAAATGGGTGATATCAGTTCAACTGCAGTTTAAGGCAATTCCTTGAGTGCAATGTTTATGTAAACTTTGGGGTTTTGTTCATCCAGCAATGAGGCTGTACTTCTCTGGTCCATGAAGGGGACTTTGTACCGGAAGTCATGACCATGGAGGCCTCCAACACTGAGTCTCTTCCCCTCCAATCTGATATGTTTCCCACCTTATACTTCATGCTTGTTTAGTTCTAATGTGGAAGTTTTTTCTTAAAGCAGACTCAGGAGATACAATGTTAGTTATGGTTCTCCTTTAGATAGCAAAAACAGAGAAGGGGAAACAAGAGGGAAGGAGATGAAGTTTTATGCAGCACATGTTAAATTCAAACCTATAGTGAATAATACTGTGTAATTAGTAGACATTTAAATAAATCTGTGGTAGAAATCTGAGCTTTGTATGGTTATTGAATCTATTTTAACTACATGGGATGTTAAAAAAGAATAAGCATAAACTGACAAAAGAGCCTCAGTTTTGATAAGGTTTGCTTTGGTTTAACAAAACACATTGTATTTTCACCAATGGTAAGTGCACTTCCCAGTCAGTCAATTAGGGCTATTAAGACAGATGTCTCTGTGAGAAAAACATTCTTCAGGAACTGAAGAACTAATAGACTACTTTCTGAAAGATCATAATGTCAGTAGAAGTTCCTTGTGTAACAAAAAGAGTTCAAGCTAGTAATTGCCATGATATTTCTGAGGTCAGAAATAATTTCTCATCTTTTAATTCTGCACACAGCCTCATTCCATTCATGCAGCATGCTGCTCAACAATCAAAAAATACCTTTAAAAACTTCTAACAGCTGCTTCACAGCAGTGTGGCTGAAATAAGTTATGTGACAGAGGGACAAGGTGCTGAGAATAGGCAGGGCCAGCACTTTGTATGTACCACCCGCACATACAAAGCTCAAAAGACTTTAATGTCAGTAAGTCCTTCAAGCTCATCTTCTCTCTCCAATTACTTGAAAGAATTGCAAGTCTTCAAATTGCCTGAATTTTCTGTGGTAGTTCATACCAATTTTTACTGTGCATTTGGGCAGTTCTGATTATTTACTTTGTGCAGGTTTTCTGGTTCTTTACTTTTTAAACTCTGCAAGTCCTATTTTAAGTACCTCATTCTCCTCCCTTTAAGGCTAATTTCACCTTGGTCTCTTTCCTGTTCTTTTCAAAGTTGTTTTTTCATTTCTTGTGAATCTAGGCTTTGGGGTTTTTTTGCCTTATGATAGGGCAGGCCTAATTTTCTATACATTCCTGACTATTCCTGTTCTTCTTATTTCACAGACATTGGGTACCTATAACTTTTCCAGAGCCTTTATACTAAAAAAGATTGTTTAAAAACATAGTAATTTCATCAGCAGGTGAAACAAAATATTCAAAATTATGGGATTTGAAACACAACTGTCTTGAAAGTGGTGATTCTGTTTTCATTAAAAACTTTTGCGGACATAAAATTTATTTAATGCTGGAACAAATCCTCAAACTTTTGAAGGTTGTAGTGGTTTTGGATTGAAAGGTTGGCTTTACGAATGTGCTTATGATTCCAAGATACTCTATGCAGGTTTACTGGTTTTGGCTGGTATAGTGTCAAGTTCCTTCATAGTAGATTATATGGTGCTGGGTTTTGGATTTGTGACCAAACAGTCTTGATAACACACTGATGTTTTAGCTTTTGCACAGTGTCAAGGACTTCTCTGTGTCTCACTCTGCCTGAGAGCAAAGAGACTGGGTTTCACAAGGAGTTGGGAGGGGACACAGCTGGGACAGCTGACCCCAACTGACCAAAGGGATATCCCACACCATATGACATAAAAGCTAGGGGAGAAAGGAGAAAAGGGGCATGTTCAGAGTTACCGTGTTTGTGTTCTCAAGTAACCACTACATATGATGTAGGTCTGCTTTCCTGGAAATGCCCACTAACGTGATGTAGTGAATGAATTCCTGGTTTTGCTTTGCTTCTTTGTGCAGCTTTTGCTTTACCTATTAAAAAGGCTTTGATCTCAATCCACAAGTTTTCTCACTTTCATCCTTCTGATTCTCTTGCTCATCATGCTGAGAAGGGAGAGAGCGAGAGGCTGTGTTGTTCCTAGCTGCTATGGGGGTTAGTTTGCAAAAGCAGGTTTTACCAAACTGCTGCAACAGAGCCTATTTGGATTTATATAGCTTTACGGAATGGCTTATTTCAATGAAATGTTAACAAAAAAACCCAGGCCTTGAATCTTCAAATTCATGCTTATTTTAAAGTACTAGTTTACATACCTGTTTCAAGTCTTTTTAGCTCCTGATAGTGTCCAAAGGGGACTTGTTTACGTTACCTCAGTTCAGTTTTTCAGCACTTAATTAAAATGGCTTTTCCTAAGACAGATGACTTGCAAGTCGTTCTCTTTTGTTTTCCTGAAGCTTTTCCAGTTCTTGTTGAGCAAGTCAGCAGGAAATGGCAGCCAACTTCTGGGTTGGCTCAATGGCAGAGATTTCTGTCTCTGGCTCTTGACAAGTGGCAGTAAAGTGATGAGGCTGTCTTGAAAAGCAGTTCCCCTTTCTGCCTGAGTTCACAGAAATGCCTCTTGGCATAAACTAATGTAATCATGCAGAAAAGGCAATCCTAGTAACAGGCTGAGGTAACATAAATTCCCCCAGGACAATTATGCCAGTTAAAATATAATAGTTGATATAGAATAATTATATATAAGACAATGATATCCTAGAGTACCTGCTTCTAAATGCTTTGGTTCAGCCATGCAGGCCATTGGGAAACCTTAGAGTTTCCAAGGAGAAACAGGTCTTAAGGCAGCTTAAGCTAAAGGCTCAAAATGAAAAGGCAAAATAAATATATTCAGGGTATAACATTTTAAGTTTCAGTGCTGGAGGCACTGAAGCAAGGCTTCAGTGGAACAAAGATCTTCCCTATAGTGCAGAAGGCAATTAGAATTTCTTTTTTATTGATTTTCTGTGACATCTGTGCATCTGTCTTACTATTTTATCATTACTCATGCAAAGAACATTCTTTTCGTTAGTTCTTGACATTTAAATAACCTTTCTCTATTTCTTTTACTGTTTATAGCTCTGCTTCTCAAATTCAGCTAGATAATATGGTGATTAGTCTTTTTGGTTGGATGGTTGTTTTCCCCAGATCTATATGGCCCTTTTAAGTATATAATCTGATAAAAGATGGCTTGATATATAAGAAAGCTACTCTCGGTATTTTATTTTGCACATCTTAAATTACACACAAGCCTATTTTAATACCACTTCACTTTGTGCTCCTCAAGCAGCTCTGTAGAGACTGAATGGCAGAATTGCAATTTGCTTAAACTGACATGTTTACACTGACACCCAAAGAACTCAGGTCATTCTGTGTCTCAGTCTGAAGTAAAAAAAATTTCAAGTTTCCTCCAGTGTGGTTGAAAGTTGGTTACAATTCTAGTATTTGTGATAGTCAACAGAGGCAGATATGTTTTAAAAATTAATTTTTGTTTTTTTGATTGGGATAAAAATCCTCTGTGTTAGGAAAAATATTTTTTCTCAGTTATTCTTAGTGCATTTTGCATATTTTAATTTATTTCAAACCACAAATTAAGGAATATCAGTATGATATATTAATGTGTGCCATTTCCTTGACATGGCTAATGTTCTGTGTAAAGCGCATGGTTTTTATGTGAAAATTCTTCCTTGTGTCATAAAAGTCACTTGATGACTTGAATAGTCAGCTCAGCTGAGAATAGAACATAGATGCTTCAAACAACTTTTTTTACTTCTAATGATGCAGACATATGTTTAAAACTTGACTCCTCACCAATTAACTGTTGCCACAAATTTAAATGGATACAGATCCATGCCCTTAGATGGTATTTAATGAGCACTGAAATTCATACACACACACTCTGAGCAGATGTAAATCTCAGTAGTTACACTTGAGTCAGTAGAAGCATGGAGATTTATATCACTAGAGCTATGGCCCAAAATGTTTGCCCTGGAGAGACTGCTGTTTATGGACAGTAGCATAAACCAGGGAGAATTACAGATGATCAGAACATATCTCTCCTATGAAAAAACAGTCAGCTGAAGGAAAAAATGGTGTGAGGAGAAGCTGATTTGCAACTGGACTGCTGACAAATGGTGAAAAGGCTGACATTAATTGAAATGAGTTATGAACTGGTACAAAATCTCTAAACTAATCCTGAGGGAAAGAATAAGAGTAAAACACAGGTTGTACTGGACACTGAAGAGTGCTAGAAAAGAGCAGAATTAGGTGTTGTGTGGCGTAACCCAAGGGGCTGTATGCAACTGTGGAAGTGTGATGGTTCCTTCAGGGACACTCTGCTGGCTAGCATGCAGAAAGGACCTGTGCCATATGCATATTTTTCTGTCTTTTCTGTCTGTCCTCATGTCATATGTCCACTAACACTAATAACTATTGACCCAGCGCTAGGAAGTTAACAAATCTGTTGTTCTGGATACTGCAAAAGGAAGAGAAATAGAGATAGTGATTTTTAATTTTAATTGTTAGAAGCATGATTCTGCCATTAAAGTGTTTGCTGATTATGGACAGCATCAAGGCTTTTAAAATGTGTGGGTGTGCTTGTTTCATTTAGAGTTTTCTTTTGATAAATTTCGAGCACTTCTTTTTCTACATTTGTTTAAAACTTAACCTTGAAAGAAAACTCAGTATAAATAGCACAAATTTATTTGGTATATATAGATTAAATTCCCTTTAGACTCCTTGTAATGGTGCTTTAAATGCTTATAAATGCCCATCTTTTTTATAAAAGCCCATCTTTTTTATAAACTAAAATTTCATAAATTTTCATAAAATTGTAGAATCATAGAACGGTTTGGGTTGGAAGGGACCTTAAAGATCATCTACTTTCACCCTCCCGACATCAGCAGGGACACCTTACACTAGGTGTGGAAGTAGGAACAACTTCCACACTGATCAAAGACCCTGGCCTTGAACACTGTCAGAGATGGGGCAGATACAACACAGCTGTGCAGCTTCTTCCAGTGCCTCACCACCCTCACAGTAAAGAATTTCATCCTAATGTCTAATCTAAATCTACTCTCTTTCAGCTTAAAGCCATCCACCCTTGCCTTGTTCCTACAGGCCCTTGTAAGAAGTCCCTCTCCAGCATTCTTCTTGGCTCCTTTTAGGTACTGGAAAGCTGCTCTAAAGTATCCCCAGAGTCTTCTCCAGGCTAAACAACTGCAAATCTATCAGCCTGCCTTCGTAGGAGAGGTGCTCCAGCACTCTGGTCGTCTTCATGGCCTTCCTCTGGACTCACTTGAGCAGATCCATGTCCTTCTTGTGTTAGGGGACCCAGAACTGATTGCAGGTAGGGTCTCACAAAAGCTGTTCACATTTCTTTTGATGCAGCCCACCATATGGTTAGCTTTCTGGGTTGCAAGTGCACACTGCTGGCTCATATTGAAATTCTTGTCAATTTGACAATTGTCAATCCTGTCAATTGACAGAGACTTGTCAACCCCAAGTCCTTCTCCTCAATCTAGTCTCTGTCCAGTTTGGGATTGCCCTAACCCAGATGCAGGATCTTGCACTTGGCCTTGTGGAACTTCACAAGGTTTGCACTGGCCCGCCTCTTGAGCCTGTCAAGGTCTCTCTGGATGGCATTCCTTCCCTCCAGTGTGCTGACAGCACTACATAGCTTGGTGTCTTTGCCAAATTTGGTGAGGTTGCACTCAATCTCACAGTCCATGTCACCAACAAAAATGTTGAACAGCGCCAGTTCCAATACTCACCCCTGAGGAACACCACTTGACACTAATCTCCACTTAGACATACAGCTGTTGACCACAACACTTTGAGCGTGACCATCCAGATTGAGTGGTCCATCAGTCAGATCCATGGCTTTCTAGTTTAGAGACAGGAAGAATGTCAAATGCCGGTGTACAAATGGGTGACATCAGTTACTCTTCCTTTATCCACCAGTACTGTGCTCCCATTTTAGAAGGCCACCAAAGTTGTCAAGCATGATTTGCTCTTGGTGAAGCCATGTTGACTGTCACCAATCACCACCTCCCTTTCCATCTGCCTTAGCATTATTTACAGAATGATCTGCTCCATGATCTTTTTGGGCACCAAGGTGAGACTGACTGGCCTGATGTTACCTGGGCCTTCTTTTTTAACCTTTTTAAAAGTAGAGGTTACATTTTTCCAGTCAGCAGAAACTGTGGAAAAGGGGAAACAGGTTTCCTCTTTTCCAGTCAACAGAATTTCACTGAACTGCCATGACTTCTCAAATATGATAAATAATGGCTTGGCAATTTCATCTGCCCTTTCCCTCAGGACCTGCAGGTGCATCTTGTCAGTTTCCATGGACTTGTGTACCCTGAGGTTCCTTAGATGATCTTGAACCTGATCTTGTCAGTTCTGCATTCTTCCAGGTCCTGCCTTTGCCTTGTGTGAATTGAGCAATGTGGCTGGAGCTCTGGAATCTTGCTGGTGAGGACTGAGGCAAAAAAGTCATTGAGTACCTTGGACTTCTCCATGTCCCGGGTGACCAGGTCTCCTGTTTCCTTCCAGAGGGGGCCTATATTTTCCCTTGTCTTTCTTTTATCTCCAATGTACCTATAGAATTTTCTGAATATGTTTTTATATGAAAATATATGAGTATGTCTTCTTATGTTTCTGACTAAAAAAATATTCTCTCTGATTTCCCCTACTTATATTTTTTTTACTCATTCAGAGGATGTTTTATTCATAAAAAAGACTAATTTTCCTTTTTTGTCAGATACATTGTCTTTGCACAGACCTACACACTGTCAACTACAGATAATACCTTTAGCATTTAACAACATCTCTTCGCAGCATGCTAACAGTTTTTCTTTACAGCCTTTCCTTATTACCTTCTTTGTTAGATTTTGCTTTACTGATGTTTCACATCACAGGAGAAGCAGTAGCTGTGCTGTACAGCCATTGTGTACTAATGATATCCTAAGCGCTTTGTTTTTGTAGCTATCTGGGTTAAAGGAGAATGACACAATGAAGGTAGCATGTTTTGACATAAAACATCCAGACCTTTGTGAAATAACCCCACCTTTCCCACTCATTTAATTCATTCTCATTAACACATTGAACATCATCTTATAATTTTCTGGCATCATGAAAGTAAGGCAAGGTGTTACTGTAATGTTGATAATGATCACTGTATTTAAATGTAGTGTGTGTAGGACAGGGAATGCAGAGAATGTCTGATATTGAAAACATATTTGAACTTCTGGGATGTGTAAGGTGGTTCATTTGTTTCTTGAATCATAGTCTGAAAATATCTACATTTAAATTTAAACTTGTGATTGTATCAGCCTTGCAGCTGTGCCTGCCTGTTTCTGATTAATTTGGTTTAGCAATAATCTGCACCTCTGGATTTCATTCAAATGTGAAGCAAAATTATTTTTGACATGTTTAACATTTGAATATGGAACTTTCTCCTCTCCAGACCTAGTGAGTGGTTGGAAGATCTTATCCTAATGAATCCAATTTTGTACTCTTTATTTACCCTGGGCAGTTAGAAAAAAGGTTAAGAGAAAAGACTGGTTCAGCATTTATTTGGACGAAGAAAAGTGCTGCACGTAAGTAGAATTAAGTACCAGTATGACAGAAAAAATCTGGGTATACTGATCGCAGCTCTTGAAATCACTGAAATAGAAGACATCTATTACAGCTAGGGGTTTTTATAAGCCTGAAGTAGTTGCAGATAATCTTTTTCCCTCTGAGTAAACACTGAGCACCTGAGAAGATTATTATAATGCATTGTAAGATTTCTCTCCTTTAGTTTAGAACAAAAATCAGATTAATGGTTGGTTGTAGTTACTGAAGGGTTTGTTCTTTCCTAATTTACATTTTTCCAAAAAAAAAAAAAAGGGTTACCAATCTCCTGGTAAAGTCTGAAGATTAAAAATATTACTTAACATTCTAGCATTACCCTTTTTTTATGTTTAACCACCATTTTTTACTCATCTAAACTATGATATGGAGCAATAGGCCAATGCTCTGTCTTTTAAACTGTATTTTAATGATCGCTTCAATGGTTGCAAAAGCATTTCTAACATGAAACTAGGAAATTTAGTAAAGACATTTTAGACTCCTTTTAAAAGCTTGTATCCTGCAGATGATCTTATTACACTGGCTATTGCAGCATAGCATTAGATGAAGTATTTCTGTGCCTCCTTTCAGCATTCATTTGTATGTGAACACAGGGTTTGAAGTATTAAATGTTCAATTTTAGACATTTAAGTTGTTGTGGAATCCTAAACTCCATTATTTGTGGTGTGTGACAAACTGCCAGGCAACATTCATAGTTTGTCTTACAGTTCACATTTGTCTTACAGCTAATAAATCAAGTGTATTTGTTGTTGCATTTACTTGTTATTTGCTTTTTCTTATGCAGTGTATTGCTAGTTGGTGTCCAAAGCACCGTATCAGACACTTTTTTCCTCACCTCATATACTCTGCAACAGGTTGACTATGAATATCTTTACAGGTAATCTTCTAATTGTGCAGTCACTAACAGGTGTAGATATAGCGCTTAGAGACCTGGTTTAGTGATGGACTTGGCAGTGCTACGTTCGTGGTTGTACTTGATGATCTTAAGGGTCTTTTTCAAACTAATGATTCAGCTTTGGCTTTGAATAAACTAAACCTATGTTTCTCAACACTGTATTTCCAACTTCCCTTTTCTAACAAGATTTGTACCTGCTCCTGCTGTAATGCTTAGTGGGTTATTGAAGGACAATAATTTATTTTAGCTAGAAAAGCTGTGTGTACTAAACATCAGGAGAAAATGCAGTAGAAAATAGATGTGCAGCTTTAAAATATTTAGCTCAATAGCCACCTTTAACCCTGTGGAAAAACTTTCATTTTTGGTAAAATTATAAAATAATAATATTTTTCCTGAGGATGTTTTGGATTTTGTTTGGTTTTGGGTTTGTTTTTTTTTAATAGAAATGAATTTCTCTTCCCCTTTGAGAACATACAGGATAATTTCCTTTTATAAAATCAACTGAAAATGAAAAAACAAAAAGTCAAAAAAAACCCCTCTTCTTCTCAAAAGCAGACTGCAGTTCATATAAGTCAGATAAATCTACAGAGGAACAAAAGATTCTAGCATTTAGATTCTCTATAGCTGGAGAAAATTGCAGTAAAAAATGTTCTGTCACGTTTAAGAGAACCCATTCAGTTGAGCTGGTTTCAGCAGAGACTTTAAGTAGAACCCACCCCATAAACTACGCAGTAATGCTTCCAATTTAATGTTATCTGAACTTGAATAGTTATAATCCATGAAACAGGAAGATTTGTTCTAGAAATGACTACGAGAAATATCACTGGAGGAAATCTGAATTTTCCTAAGGTGGAGTGTTACAAGATTCCACCCTTGGGATTAAAGGTGTAACCAGTCACAACATACTAAATCCAATGAGGAAAAAAGGGGAAGAAAGGCCAGAAAGGGAGGTGTTGGCATCAAATGGCTTTTTAGACTTTTAAACTGGAGGACTAAATTAAGAAGCCAAACTTTTACGCAGAGTTAGCAGGCACAGTGAGCTCCCCTCAGGGCATTTCTGAGACAGACTGTGGTCCTGGTGTTTTCTGGTCCTTTGCACAGGAAACTATAATTTTGGCCATGGGCAATTGAAGAAGGATTTGGTATATGTGACTGGATTAAAAGACAGGGAAAATCACAAAGCTTCCTTCAGGACAGGTTTGAATTCAGGAGTCACTGCTGAAAGCACTAAATGATTTACCTACCTGTCATGCAGGTATGAAATTTCAATAGCTTGTGAAGTACCTGGGCTTTTAAAATTATTTTTATTGGTTTGGAATTTGTGTTTCTCAGCTTCTGCTTTCTGGATTTTCAAATTTCATGAGCTAGGGAAGGCAGGCAGGCAAGAAGGCAGGAAGGCAAGCAGAAAGGAATGAAAAGGGAAAAAGAGGAGGCGAGGGAAGGGAAAAGGTTAGAGGAAGAGGGGAGAAGAGAAGAAGGGAAGAGAGAGGGAAGAAAAAGGAATGGGAAAGAGAGGAAATCAGTGCAAAGTAAAAAATCACCGGCTTTGAACAGCTCCAATTATTGACTTCCTGGTAGCACTGCTTTTTTCTCAGACTTGGTGTTATGACACTGAACGTTCAAACACTTACTCTTGGATGGGCACTTAATAAGATCCCGGAAGTGGAGCTTCTGTTACCGAGCATACACTCTCATCCTGCCTCAGCTGTGAAGTTGTTACTGGCTTGACCCATCCTGTAGTGAACAGTGCTAGCCACATGGGGGTGTGTAGAGAAAGCGGTAGATTAAGAGCATACTTAAAAACATATGACACTAGAGAAATCACAAGGTTTGAGATTTCATTTCTGACTCCTGTTCATTCCCCGCTGGAGCTGGAGACCAGTGAGTCAGTTTGTTGATGATCTCCTGCTCTGCCTAATGAAGCTGGCTATCAGCCAGGCTAAGCTTGGCTGCTGTGTGCCAGGTGAAATGTCCCAAGTCCCCAGTAGTGATCTGTAGAGGAGAGAGATCCATGTGTAGCACCAGGAGTTTCTAGATCCCATGGCAAACGAGATTCTCTGCCAAGGCGTTGAGGCTTCTGAGTTTATGAGGACAGTAGGCTAATAAAAACTCAAACGGAGCTGGGATGCAAAGAGATGCTGTCTAGCTGTTGTGGCAGCAGTGGTTTAGAAGAGGGCTGTAGCCAAGCTACATGTCTTGTTTTACTCATTCATTTCACAGGTGCTTTCTAATTACTCTTACTTTATTGGTAGTTACAGATTGCTTAATACTGAGGTGTAAGTGAAAACGTTCTGTAATTGAGGTGATGACTGAGTGTTAGATGAAATAGAACTGTAACTTCAAAGGTCACAGTTTATGTTGAGGAAAAGAAACCTGTTGTTGCCAGTGTAATTTCCTCATGTAAAATGGATTTAGAGTGTTGCTTGGTTAGTGCAATGTTTGAGTAAACCTGCAAATGCTTTCTGTTCCAAATAAAGTACTTACTGCCTCAAGGGCTTCTCCTACTGTCAGTGGTGAAGAAAGCACATATAAAGTTCCCTTCATTAAAGCACTGAGATAGTATGCATGTAATGGAATAATGCCATATGTAGCATCTTATTTAATCTTCTGTTGTCCCCTTCTTCCTTTAGTAAACTAATCTTTTGAGAAAAAGCAGGCAGATTTCAGAACGTACATCAGTTTCTGCAATCTGAGAGTCTTTTGTCATCAGTATTTGGAACACAAGCAAGCTTGAAATGTATTGTGCAACGTTAATTCTAAAATTCCATGATTTCAAGAGTCAAGAAACTCAGAATGGCCCTATCAAAACATTGTTTGCAAAGCCTGGTTCAGAACTGTTGTCAGAATGTTCAAAATGAAATGCTTCGCTGTGATATGAAAAGGGCTCAATATGCTGACATCTGATGAAAATCAGAGCATTCCCAGGAAACAGTTTGATTCTTAGCAAACTGAATTTTCTGATACAGCAGGTTCCATGAAACCTTTTAGCCAGTTCTGGTAGGAAGGGTGTGATGACAGTATGCATTCCCTGTGCTTGTTGAACCCCTCCTGTGTACTCCTTGGTTGATGTCCTCATTCCTATTAGCATCAAGGTATGACATTGGCTATGATTTTCCAAAATGCACTTCAGTTCAGAAAGGATCCTACAATATCTATATGTAGCTTCTACTTGTGCTTTTAAACAGAAGCAGAAAGTAAAATAAAACTAAAAAAAAATTTAATAACTGTAAGTTTTGTTTTCATTAAAGATCCAAGTTTTCCAGGAAGTTTAAACGCTTGGTGGTAACACCATATTTTGAACACCACATATGCCAAGTCTCTCTGAAAATACGGCCTTTTGGATCATACTGGAGCTTCTGAACAAACTGCATATCCAGAGCTATGAAGTAGTCAGCATACAAATGCTGCTATTTTCTGTGCTGTGGTTCACCCTTCTGGGGCTGCTTACCTGTCTTCACTGACTACCTAGTAAGGTACGATTTTCTTGTCAGAAACACCTCCCTTGGGTGAACTGCTGCCGGAATGGCTGGATTAGGTCATGGCTGGATCATGACCTAATCTGTTTGTCTTTAAAAAATTACTTTGCTCCTACCACTAGTTGGAAACACCTGTTTGTTGATGCCTAGCTTTCTAAATCCTCTGTGCTTCTTTGTAAGCTATTTGTACTGATATGTGGAAGTGAATGTTTACAGCTTTTCTAGATGACTTTCACTGGGGTTTCTGTGAAATCTAACCTCTTCTGCAGAGCTGCTAGTATTCTAAGATTTGAGACTGTGTATTCTAGTTTCTGACTGCATATATAAAGTATTAGAGGCACCATTTTTTTTGCTGTATTGCTCCAGCTGTTTGAACTCATAATGATAGATCAAATAACAAATGAGAAGAAAATATTCACAAATATATTTGTTATTGCTAATAAAATACCACTTAACGAAATACCCTATTAAAGGTTCTCAATTAGTCTGACTTGGTAATGGAGTGGAGATTTGCATTGCTCCAAGAATTCCTTGTCCTCCACTAGGTAGCTGTGAGTCATCCTGTTCAAGTACAACACAACAATGAGTCCAGAATATTTGTTTGATGTAGATTGCTAATATGAGGTAATGTTAAATTGTTTATGGAGAAAATTCATGGGGCTTTCATATGACTGGCATATGTAAATGGCATGTGAGGTATTACATAACTGTAGTCATACTTGTGTTACAGCTGCTCAGTTTTTGTTTTTGTTATAAAGCCTGAACATAAGAATTTTAGTGACAGCAGTTTCACACGCAATAACATCTTATTTGGGGTGTGTACAGACGTTTACTGGTGTGAGATATATAACAGCAGGGAGTAAGTATTTGCTAACTCCATTTCATAGCAGTGGGGTTGGCTAGTGTTATGAACACTTTACACAGCATTAAGAAATACAGCATTTGCTGTCTAAAATAAATTATTTCCTTCATTACTTGGTCAGGTTTAATGAGTGTATATTACACTTATATATCGAGCAGGAAACTGAAGAATTAAAAAGATTAAGGAAGAATTGTTGTTACTTTACAGAAGTACAGAGTGGTCGGGAATTTCTCCTCCCACAGCAGCTTTTTTAGTGAGGACATACTCCCTGAAACTCCAGATTTTGTTGAAAAGGCACTGAAACTATCCTTCATAGCTTACATGCCTGACACACTATACACTATATAGTGTTGTAAGCCAAGGCTTTGCTTAAAAAGGAATATGTATTCACTTGGTGTATACTCACACGGTGAGACTGTGCCAGAATGAGCATTGCTTGCCAAAACACAAAGTGTACAAACTGAAGACTGAGTGAAATTCATCGATAGAAAAGCATTTCTCTGTTGGTGGTGAGGTGGATGGGAAGCTTGCTGTAGTTTATAGTGCGGTTAAGGTAAAACTACTTTATTCTGTCACTATTCTGCTGGTGAGAAACAGCCAGTGGTCTGCCTCCAAGTCAGAAGCTGGCTGGGGCCCCAGTGCTGCTCAGCTGCACAGGAGGTAGAGAAAGAGACATGAGCTGAGCCTCCAAAGAATTTACTGTGAAAACATGGCTCAATGGAGGTACATTAGCTTCCTGGACAGTGAAAGATCTTTGGTACAAATGATTATTTCTGGTGGCATCTGAAATGGGAAAATGTAGAGTTGCTGCTTGATTCATGGAGCAGGACATACTGAAATCATTTCGATCTGCTTATGACAGTTTCACCTTGTCATTGCCAATAGGATAAAAATCCTAAACTGCAGTAAATCAGTCTGCCAGCTCCAAAATCTCTGGTCCTCAGTATTTCAAATAAGTGAGAAAAGGTCCTGAGAGAGAAATATTGTCACATTTTTTCTGAGTGATGGTAGAACTTGGATGAGTGAATGTAAGCTGATGTGAAGTCTGGAACAGAAAATACTTCAAAAATCCATGAGAGGATTACATGTCCTGAAAAAATGCTGTAGGACTAAAAACTTAACTTTCTTAAGTGTCTGTGGCCTTCGGAGGCTTGTGTCTGGTTTCATTGCTTTCAGGGATCATTTTAATTCAACAGGACTGCATAGCTGTATGTAATAATGAAGGATCATTGTTTCGATGCATTTAGGCATTAGAGAAAGCCAATCATTATGCAAGGAGCACAGACTGAAGATCTGTTAGGAGGAGAAGTACTCTAAGTCTTCTTTGGCATTTGGGATTGATCAGACAAATCAGGCTTTGCATTAGGCACTAGATGGAACCCAAAACTTTTCAAACTGGGAACAGCAGACTAGTGAATTCCTGTGTCTGTTATACACATCATTAAGGACTCTTTTATACCATGTCTGTGATCAGAAACCCACGAGAATGCTGTGATCCTCGAAGGAGACTTCCAAAGACAGTAACAGCCAGTTCCCATCAATGTTAAGTTTCTTTATGTTTTAAAGAACAGTCCCCTTTGCTCACAGCTTGACACAGAGGAGCCTGCCATGGTGCAGTGTCCGGGGACCACCAAAGAAACTGCTGCTGTTGGGGAGGAAGTGTCCCTTCCTGGGTATGGCCATCAGGGAATGTTTGTTACTCCCATTTGCCAGCAGTGTCTTTTCAAATGCAACATTTCTTTTAATACTTTCCCTAAAAGCTCTGCCACAAGCCTCCTTCATGTTTGGCTTGTCCTTTTCCTCATTTCCCACCCTTTCCAGGAACCGTCTCCTCGTTTCTGCATTCCTTTTTTTTTTTTTTTTTTTTCCCCCCAGATCTGGGCAATCGTGTCCTTTTTGTGCAAACAAGTTTGGCTTATTTTTTCTTTTAGTAAGCAATATATTTATGCTAGTTTGGTCTGAGCAACAAGAACAAAACCTGTTGGATAGGTCGCCAGCTTACTGTTACTTACAACAATTCCCCTCTACAGTAGATTTGCTGGTTGTTTTTTAACTCGCTCTTTAATCAGCAGATGTTTTTCTGTATGTAAGATTGCTTGAGAGCTCTGCTATGAAGAAAAAAATCAATTGACAAGTCAGAAAAGAAACATGATTTTCACGTATATTTAAATATAAAAGTATGGCTTACCATATGGCATAAATTGTTAAATTTATAATTATAATAATATATTATTATAAATTATATTAATAGTATAGATATTTATTTGTATAAAATTAGATATAAATTATATATAATTTATAAATATTTATGTTATAAAATATATTTATATATAATATATTTGTATATATTTTCTATATCTTTATGTATTATTTATATTATATAAATTTCTAGTTTATAATTTATAAATAATGTCCTTGTTAATATTAAGATGTTACCTACTTATAGAATCATAGAATCTTAGAATAGTTTGAGTTGGAAAGGACCCTAAAGCTCATCTAGTTCCAATCCCCTGCCATAGCAGGGACACTTTCCACTAGACAGATTGTTCAAAGCCCCTTCCAGCCTGGCAACCTGCGCCAGTGTCTCACCACCCTCACAATAAAGATTTTTTTCCTATTATCTGATCTAAATTTCCCCTCTTTCAGTTTAAAGCTGTTTCCCCTTGTTCTACCCTTACACGCCCTTGTAAAAAGTTGATCTTGAGGTTTCTTGTATGCCTCCTTTAGGCACTGGAAGGCTGCTATAATGACTCCCTGGACCTAATAGCATTCAACCTGTCTGGCTTAAATTAAAAATTTTCTGCTTTTGCTAGAAATGTGTATAGACTTGGTTTCTTTTCTGAGAGATCCTGTACTCACTCTAAAATACTTATATTTGCTGTTACTCTCCCTTCCCACAAGAGGGAGGGTTTCTCTTCAGATTATTGTTTTGCTTATTTTGATATCTTTTGTCTTCCCACTCATCCTTCTTGTGCAATTTTACCCACTGTTGCCTTTTAGATGATCACATTGCTCACATCCGTATTGAAAATTGTGTCTGGCTCACAGTACTACAAAAATCATATATGCTATTATTATACAATTTTAGTATCTATACTCTACAGCAAGAGAAGTGCCCCAAAGAAGAGATAAAAGGACTCCCTGAAACAGTACCTCAGTCTTGGCCATATTGACTACCACCAGTGGTCCACCTTGGCCTCCAATCGGGAGACTTGGAGACACACCGTACATAACGCCATTGTCTCCTTTGAGGGCACAGGCAGAATTAGTCTTGAGAAGAAAAGACAACGAAGAAAGAATCGCGCCCCGCCTATACCACCCAAGGAGACCTTTCACCGTGCTTTTTGCAAGCAGATTTTCCTATCCCATATTGGACTTTTTAGTCATCAGAGCGCTTGTTATAAGTGTGGGTAAAGCCCTTCCCAAATCTTCGTTCACTAAGTCAAGCCGTGATGATGATGATGACAATTTTAGTACACCTACATTCAAATTCAAGGCAAGATTATATTAATTTTATTCTGATTAGTGTATCTGTGATTTGTATATAACACAGTCGCCTGCTTTTGCTAGAGTACTGACACACCTATGAATATCCTTCCTTACAGAGCTGGAGGGCTGCAGTTAGTACATAAAGGTTTCTTCAGAATCCAGAAGTTCTTTCCCGGGTAACTTCAAGAATGAGAACACTCGTGGAACTAACTCTGTGGCCTAAAGGAGCAAGAATGACTCTAGTGAAATCCTTGTTAGAGTTGTGTGACTCTTTACCTGGATGGCTGTATTTGGGAAAAATGAAAAATATCAGTTACTTGAACTGTATAAAAGAGCTGTTGCCAGTTTTGTGTAGATAGTTATTGAAAATTGATGTACTGAACACCTACGTTTTAAAGTGGATATTTTAATATTGCATTTTGGAACTGAATTTTCCAACATCTATAGCTCTCAGAATTTTTTCATGTCATTTTTACGCCTGACCACCAAGCTAAAAATTATTTGCATGGCCTGGCTAGTGCAGATGGCAAAATTTAAGTCAATACATTGCAGCTGATCTGCTCCTTTAATAAGAAACTTCTACTACATTAAATATGAGTTGCTTAATGAAGTGCCAAAGACAGTAAGTACAGTATCAGCTCATTTTTTATTTAATATAGGATTAAATATTTGCATAAAATAGGCATAAACTTTCTGTAACTGAAGATCATTTATATATGTTGCTTTCAATAAGGTTTTTTTTTTTTTTTTTGTTAAAGAAAAAGCCACCCAAGGCAACCAAAGTGCAACCCAAAATATATGCAGTACACTGAGTTCTGCAGTAAGGGGTGACCCTTTGTATCCTCTGTTATTTCCAAAAAATGGCAACATTTTGAAGGGGAGAATCAAGTCAATAAGTTAATCAGTTTGCTATCTATTTGTGTTCTGTGTAACCAAAAATATTCAGGATGAATATTTGGAAAAATGAAAAATGAAATGAAAGTTGCACTGTGAAGATTGATAGGTTTTCTTTGCATGTGTGTATGTGTACATGCACTATAAATAGACCTGTGCCACTTAAACTTCTCACTAGGGAATAAAGTTTCATCATTTGTACAAGTCAACGAACACTGCACAAAGTGATGGTTACATACTATGACATGGTGCCTTGTTTGTGTTTCCCTCAGCAATATTTTTTGTCCCGCTGGTATTTTAGGATCATATTTACCTTGAAGCTGAAACTGCCATAAGACATATGAAGTTCTGTAGTCTTCCCCAAATGATTGCCATATTAACGAGAAATGGGTGCTAGTTTGTCATTCTTAATTGTCCATTTCACTGTTATGATTTGATTGTTAATCAGCACGGGGCATTTTGAGGTCTGTGAGTCACAGAGGACATGGCCAGCCTCAAAGAAACCTGAATCCCAGTTCCTGCAAGAACTGAGATAACAGTTTCTGTAGTAGGTCTGCCATTGGCTGACTTTTTGATTAATATTGCCCACTATTTCTCTGAGTCACCAAAGGTGCACTGGCCAAGAGGCATCTTTGCAGCCTGTGAAAGTCCAGCCAGAAGAAAAGTGCAAATAGCTCCCTACAAGGATGATGTGGCATAAATCGAAAAATAGGTGGACAAGAAAAGAGGCAAAGTCAGGCTGTCTGTGAGAATACATACCCCTCCTTGCCATGTCAGGGCTGGGCTTGCTTTTGTGATTTACACAGGTGGAGTTACATCCTTGACTGGGAAAAGAGGGAGCAGCCAACATAATTGTTAGCATTTCTTGAATGAGCTATGAGAAACATTCATTAGCTGCTCTGAGACAAAACCTTGCAGCTTGTCTGAACCACTGGTCCTTTTCAGAAGATACCAAGGCTGTGCTGTTTAAACCTTCTCCTCCTCCAGATTTTCTGAGCAGTCTTTCATGGAAATCTTTCACCTGCTCTCTCCCTCTACCAGAGCAACATCTGTGTTTTAATAAAAAGCACCGAGTTCTATGATAAGTCAAAAGTGCCATCAAAAGGCAAACACAGTGATCTTCTATACAGTACTTACAACATGTAGCCCCCCAATGCCATAGAGTCATAGAATCATAAATTAGTTAGTGTTGGGAAGGACCTTTCCAACCCCCAAGGTTCCTTGAAGGTTATTAATTTTTAAAGGCAATTCTACCATAAAACATTGCTTTTTACTTGGAAAATATTTGCTTGTTGGTAATGATGTGCAAGTGTGTAAAAGGCAGTGGTTTTGACTTCTAAATTATTCTGCAAAGCATTCTTAGACACTGTGTTTTCTTTCTCATATATGAAAGGATGGTGATATTCTCACTGAAAGTCTGCCCTTGTTCCTAAGACTGGCTGTTTTCTGTCCATGTCAGTCTGCAAGTCTGGCTGTATGTACATCAATGTAGGTGTTCTGCAGGTGTGTATTCTATATGTGTAGCTACTGGGAATGAATACTCAGCCTCACTACCCGTTGGACCTGGGGCCTGAAGAAGTGGCAGACTTGCATGTGTTGGGCTGCCAGATGCACTAACTCTTAATATCTTTAGCACTTTTAATTTACAGACATTTCTCTCTCAGCTCTTTTATTAGTTGTTTAACTTTCTAGTCATTTTCACATTTGGGAAACTGTTTCAGTGCCTCAACTCTGTCCTTGTAGACTAATGGTCTGAAATGACATTACTGCCATGCTTCACTCACCAAATCTTATTTTATTTCCCCTTTGTATGTATTTCTGTGCAAGGTTTTGATTAAGTTTTGCTCCTCAACGTGATTTTCTCCCTAAGCAAATCCATGCTACTTCCTAAGTAATGGTCTTATGTAGTCTCTTGTGCTCTGAATGTGAATTATTGAAGGGCTAAGTTGCACTTAAAGTGAGAACTTACTTATTGTGAACAAATGCATGGGGTTTTTTTGGCTCATTGAGTCACAACATGTTGTGCTGATAGCTCATTGAGTGCCCAGAAGAGAAAATCCTGTCGTAATACTGCTGACTCTTGCACTAGTTTTGGTAATCATAGTCAGAGTTTAGCTAATATGATAATATCTGCTAATATGATCTGTGGGGTGTACAAATCAGGCTTTTTTAACAGCAGCTCTTGAATATCATTCAAGATAAAATTGCTCTAGTTACTGCTTTGCAATAATTTCCTCACCACCATTTCCTTTGATTTTTGCCTTCAATTTGATAACCTTTCTCAAGGTTTTACTGACCTGGCTTATCCAGTCCTATGTATTCTGTTATCTTAAAACTGTTCAATTTAATTGGCTCTTTTTGGAGGATGGATGATTTTTTTGCTTTAATTTATTTTGTGTTTACTTGAAATCATATTATAAAACAATCACATTTGAATCACTTCTTTTCATTTGTCTCTCTTCTATCTGCATTGGTGGGCTCCTAATATTTTTGTGTGATTACAGCTTTATTTCTTGACTTCAACAACATTTCTTGACTTCAGCATATGTGATCTCTGACTTAAGTTCTCTAGCTTTTCTCTATTAAAAGAACTTTCTAATTCTGGCTGACACTGAGTATTCCTGATATGAATGAAATTTTATTATCTCCCATGAATGCTTTTTTAATTCACACAGTCTCAGTGCTTCCAAACAATCATATGGCTCTTGGCAAATCTTTTTTTAAAAACAACCTGCAGTGAGTTGATCTGTTCTCCATAGGTTCATAACTGAGGTTGAATCATTACAAGTCAGTGTCTCCTGGCTAATTTGCTATGCGTTATGCTTTAAGGTTAGAGTCAATTTAAAAGTCTTCATTATTTTGGCTGGCTCACTGGAAATTTTTCCGAACTATGTAACTATACTTTGCATAGATCACATGTTTGTAAGGTGGGACAGCCCTTTGCATCTGTGAAGTGGTTAGTATCTTGTAGTACTAGCCCTGGTTTTGACGGGATCACTTTGGTGCTTCTGCATCAGTCAGTAGTAAATACCTGTAAAGCTACAATCATAAGTGTGCAGAATAGCCCACTGAAATGCATGGTGGGGATAAAATATTAAGACGAATAAAACCCTTCTGTTACTCTCTCATGTCATAATGGTCAATGAGAGCTTTGCCCTGTGGTGATAAAATCTTATTTTATCTGAAAAGAAGTCTAAGGATCTGCTACAATGATCACTGAAATTAATGGAAAAAGATTCAGAGTGTACAACCTTTGGGGCATGCAGTGCAATTTCAGTTAGGTTAAAATGGAGCTGAACACAAGGAATCAATGGCGGATTCAATTCCTTGATGTGCTGCCACAGGGCAAACAAGTGATAAGTAGCTAATTCCAGTGGTGTGAATGCTCTACTTCAAGTAATATATGAAAAGATATTGTGGGGTAAATGCCTGAATTCATGGTTCAATTTATGTCTTAGAAGAGGATTTTTTTTTCATTGGTAGTGTGAACTAAAAATCTAAAGCAGGGATGGCAGAGGTAAGATTGGCATGCTGACTGATCAAAATCTTCCATTCCTACAGCTTCAGATTCTTATTGCACTTATATCCTATTGACTCTGTAACCTTTTAATGTTTTCCTGTGCCTTAGCGAGAAGTAGTCACTCTTAAAGAGCCACTTGGAGCTAGCACCTTGCTTTCAATTACACTGCTTATTACTTTCTCTTCCAAGGTTATTTGGCAGTCATATTAGCAAGGTAGCTGGAGATCTTAAGGATTCATTATCAAAGAAAATTCAGGAAAGAGGATCTTCTTCTCTACTTACTCAGGACAGTGGTGATCTGAGAGTTTATTGTGGAAGAAATTATTTCCTTTCATGGTGGCATAATCTGAGTCTTTTTGGTAGTTCAAACTTGTTGAAAAAAAGACAAGAGTCACATATCCTAAGAGGAATGGAAGGATAGAATGAATTAGCAATAAAGCTTTGAGCTCAGATGAGAAAATTAAATACATTTTGTATGAGCTAGAAGATTACCTTAAAATATAGAAATTGATAATGAGGGAGCGCAAGCATTAATTTGCTCTGATGATGTAGTGCCAGGTCCCTTGGAGTGCCTGACAAATTTATCAGAGAACATTGACTGGAAATTCATCATGATTTTAAATTTTGTTTGAAGTACAAAAGTTGTCTGCTTCTGATAGGCCTCCAGAAGACTTTGTGTGCACGTTTCGGATAAATAAGCATGGAACAATCTCTGACAAAGCATGATAGAAATTCCTGCCTTTTCCATGATCTTCTAAAGGGCATTTGTAAAGACTACTCAAATTGTAGCAGCAGTCATCTATGCTGAATTGAGACACCCATTCCTTCATCCTCGGGAATGCCCATTTCATAAACCAAGGCAATGAAGCCGGTCTTTTTCTCACTGTGATAGATTATGCCCCTTGTTGTAATGAGATTTAGAAACCTGTCCTGGGTTCAGCAGTAGCAGTCATTTTTTCTCTTTCTTAGTAGCTGGTGCAGCGCTGTGGTTTTTGACTTTCGGCCTGAGAACAGCGCTGATAACACTGATGTTTTTAGTTACTGCTCAAATGTTTAGTCTGACCAAGGACTTTGTGAGTCTCATGCTCTGCCAGGGAGGAGGTGAAGACAGGAGGAAGCAGAAACAAGACACCTGACCCAAACTAGCCAAAGAGGTATTCCATACCACAGCACTTTATGCCTGGGATGTAACTAGGAGTTACCTGGAAGGGCTGGCTCACTGCTCGATCGGGCTGGTTTTCGACGGGTGGTATTGTATTCTCTTCCCTTGTTATTTCCTTTATCGTTATTATTGGTAGTAGTAGAAGTGGTTTGTGTTATGCCTTAGTTACTAAGCTGTTCTTATCTCAACCCGTGGGAGTTACATTCTTTCCATTCTCCTCCCCATCCCTCCAGGAGCGGGAGGGGGGGGAAGAAAGGGCAGGAGGGGGGAGTAGACTGTGTGGCTAACATGACAACAGGGTTTAAATCACGACAAAACCACAGGGAACAATTGATCTTCCTCCAGTCTCTGCTTTCTTCTCTGTTTCTTCGAAGTGTTGTCATACTTCTTTCTGACTTCTAGAAAGTTTGTCAGCTTGTCTGTTATTATTTATTTAGCTGATCTAAAGAAATTCCCAGACCATCCTTGTTCTAAAATATCTGGTTTAAGGATTTATTTTGCAAAATGCTCTTCTATCCTTATAATACTTCTGATTGTCTTTTGCACACATCGGGAGAAAGTCTTTGTCAAATGCTCGTGCCTCAGAGCATGTACCTTTATGTCATTTTATGATGCTTTAAGCAATTTATCTAGTGTTTTCTGCAAATTATTAACAATATCCTTGTGTTGTGTCAGTTGTCAGTCAGCCCTGTGTCTGGTGATGAGGTACTGTACATATGCACAGCAAAATTTGCATGGCCAGGAGATCAGAAAATCCTAGTAGTCAGACTCACTGAATACCTGCTATTGCATTCAAAAGTATCTATTGCATTCAAAAGTATTCTATTGTATTCAAAAGTATTTCAAATGCTACAAGGTACAGCCTCTACTAATACCTGTGCGTTTCCAACATGTTAGTTTAGGTGACCAAGCATGCATGCTTGTCTTAAATTCAGACTTCACCAATCATAAGCTACTTCTGGGATCATGTCAGAAGTAAGTGAATAACTTCTGAGATGAAACAAATCTGAGGTAATCTACCTGATTCCCTCCTGCCCCCCAAAAGCTATTGATGTATAAACATAGTCACACATTACCTGCTTCTGCTGCAATTTGACCAAGTAGTTGACAAATTATCTTTACATATGCAGGCTGTTAGCAATAAGGATGGTAGACAGAGCCCTTGTGATACTGGTGTGACCAAGAAGGTCCTCAGCACTTCCCCAGACTATGTAGTTTTAGATGTCTGTTTAGATTCAGCAAACTACTCTGAAGAGAGGTGCCTGTGTCACATAAACATCAGGATGTGGCTCTTAGGGACTGAACTAGAAACTGCTGAGCATAGAGCATGGTGTTTAACACCTCTCTGATTTTACAGGCTCTTCCCAGAGGAGCAGGTATGCTCCACAGCTTCTCTGACTACAGACAGGCAGGAGGCATGGAGATGCTGGTTGGCATGCTAAGTATCAGCCCTTACTAGTTTATCCAGAGATACTTAGCTTACTGGATGCCTGTGTTTGTTTGAAAATGAAACCCTTTTATGCGGTATTGGAAGTCTCAGCTTTGATTTGAGCTTCATGAAAAATTTTGACATTTAAGAAGTGCTGACTTGACTGGTTGTGGCCTCCTCTAACTAGTTGTTAGTGGCTCTCAGGTGTTGATTGTTAGTGAATTGTTTGGAAAAGAGCAGAGAAGTATCTGCACATTATCAGCACAGTGTTAATATGATTATCCTTTTCTTCTGTACTAAGTGAATGGTTTAACACAGAGATCATAGAATAAGAAAGATGCTTTTCCAAAGAGCAATAAACCAAAGATTTTTATGATTCCTGCAACTGAAAAAATAAAAAATGGTGAAACATCAATTCCTCTTTTAAGAGCTGTTAGTAACTAGTAGTGGTAATACAAATAAAAAGAGTGTGGAAAACACTAGAAGACAATTCTGCAACACGCATTCAATTTCTCTGCAGAGTAGAAACAAATTGAAATGTGAAATGTATCAAACGTAAGGGCTCAAAAGTGAGAATGTAAACACTATCTTTATGTTTAATCAGGTATATCCATGAAAGACAAACAGAAATAGAAAAGTGAGGAAAATAGTCTAGTTCATAGTATATTATAAACTGTATAAATTGAAGAAAAAATATACTTACAGTGTATTACGTATGTTTGTTTAAATTAAAAGTTTTAGTTGATCTGGTTCAGAACAGTCTAAACTCAAATTCAGTGAATAAATCCATTAAAACTAAAGACATAAATGTAATATTTGAAGGAGAATTAGAGTTAGTACATTTAGAATTGTTTAATAGATAGTTAAACCCAAGGAATTCTATAAGGTTAGCTTATCCTAGATGCATCCTTAGATGCAACAAACCTTTTGGTAGAATACCTTTTTCTGCTGATGCACATACCTATTGTCAGTTTATTCGGTGTAATTATTGTTTGGGATTGCTCAATTCACTGTAGCTCTAGCTTGTGTCTGTGGGCTGTGTTTGTATTTGGGAAGACAAAGAACACTCAATATCTGTGGGCATGAATTCCCCCCCACTTATTTTTCTAAGTGAGGCAATCATGAGGTGACAGATATCTACGTATGTTAAACTAGAGCTAACCTGTAGCTGGATAAATTCTTGCAAACCTTTTGATCTTTTGTAACAAAGAAAAGAAAATCGTGTTCTTCATGAAATACCAACCAAATATTCTTCCTCCCAAAATGTCCTGCTCTGATGAAAATACTAATCAGCTTTTATTGAGAGATTCAGAATAATTCTTTCATCATTTAAGAGCTTTCACCTAAAAACTTTATTCTCTCACCAGCTCTAAGTGATGGCACCCTTTCCTCTGACAGTAGTTACTTCTGTGCTCCAGGTCCACCTGTGGTATACAAATGCCAGTTTTCCCACAGAGCAGTTCTCCAGGTCTTTATAAGCATATGTCATCAGCAGAACCCTCTTGCATTTGTCTTCTTTTACCACCTGCTCTGCAAGATGCTCAGCAGCTGGCTGTTCCAGTGACCAGCCATGATAGTGGCTGCCCCAAAATGGTCCTAATTACTCCAGAATGGCTGAACCTGGCTCCAGATGAATCAGAGCTGGAAAAGAGCGCTGTCAAAGCAATTAACCAACTATAACGGCTGAACATGTAGTGGATAGGGCTGCTCGCCGTTTCTGTGAACCTCTTTAGCAAAAACTCAGGGTTATTATAATTTTTAAGCTTACTTTTCACACAGAATTTACTTGCCTTGGTTGTGAGCTTCTGTGAACTATCAAGTAGCAGCCTGCATGTTGGTACAGATTTGACCAGGTGGATTAATAGCAGAAGCTACAGCATGTTTATTTTCATTGCTGTCTTAATTTCTGTTTTGTGGAGCTGTTTTTTCTCCGTCTTCAGCTACTGGTGCCTAATAATAGTTCTGGCATTTGTCCCAGGCACATCACAGAGCTTTATACAGGACATATTGGAGTATTTGAGATCACCTTTTTAGTGAACCTCTGTTTCTTCCTAATTACTCAGTGCACTGTGAAGTCTATTCCTTTTCAAAACTGAGAGAGGGATATAGGAGAATAACAGTAATTAGCTATGAGCCAGAGGGCATATGAGAAGCCATTCTTCAAGACAGACACACTGCTAAAATTTTATTCCATAGACACACAATGTCTTCTAATGCACCTGAAGTTCAGATCTTTCATAAGAAAAAAGATAATATAAAACCAAGAAAATAAAAACCACATGAAGCTGCAATGACAGGTAAGAACGAAAGAATGGAAGGTACCAGAGTGCTTAACTTTCATACTGCTTAACTTCCATACTGCTTAACTTCTGATTGCCTGAATTTGAACCCTTTGGACGGTAATCATTAGTGTCCCTCATCAGTGATATTTTACCACCTTTTATGAAGGAATGAGCCTTCTGCAAAGGAAAGTAAAGTGTGGATCTCAAAAGACAGAAGATCCATGCAGTACCTGTTGCACACAGTATGCTTAGATGTGAGGTGTTGGTGGGTATCATCCAAATCTGTTGTCATCACAGAGAGATTTAAGAGATTTAGCAGAGAAGACAAGTGAGATTTTCACTTGTTAGGTGAGTGTTGTTAATTAATCAAACACATGCAGAAAGTGACACCTGGATTGAAAAGAGAATATCTTTGAAGAAAGTGAAATTCTTTCAGCTGAGAGGATAAGATAGATCACTTAATAAACGGGAAGGAATGCCCAAGCTTTGGAAAGAAAGATGAAGCCTGTCTAAGACCTACAAGTTTCCAGAAGACCAGGTTAGCTATACAAGCTGGAATACACCATAAGAAAGAGACTTCCATTAATGAATAACCAGAGATTCTCCTTATTTCAAAGCCTGTTCCTTCTAGAACTTGGAAGTAAGAACTTGAGTAAGGACAAAACTTTTTTAATTACTTTTTTAAAATTTATTAGAACTATTTATTTAAAAAATCATGGCAGTCAAGTGAAGTTCCCGAAGACTGGAAAAAGGGAAATATAACCCCCATTTTCAAGAAGGGGAAAATGGATGACCCGGGGAATTACAGACCAGTCAGTCTCACCCATGTGCCTGGCAAAATCTTGGAGTAGATTCACCTGGAAGGCATGCTAAGGCCAACAAGGTGCTTGGTGACAGCCAGCATGGCTTCACTAAGGGGAAATCCTGCCTGACCAATTTGGTGGCCTTCTATGATGGCGTTACTAAACTGATGGACAGGGGCAGAGCAGTTGACATCATCTATTTGGATCTGTGCAAAGCGTTCGACACTGTCCCACATGATATCCTTGTCTCTAAATTGGAGAGACATTAATTTGATGGGTGGACCACTCAGTGGATAAAGAACTGGCTGGACGGCCGCACGCAAAGAGTTGTGGTCAATGGGTCAATGTCCTGCTGGAGACCGGTAGCGAGCGGTGTCCCTCAGGGATCGGTGTTGAGACCGGTCTTGTTCAACATCTTTGTCGGTGACATGGACAGTGGGATTGAGTGCACCCTCAGCAAGTTTGCCGATGACACCAAGCTGTGAGGTTCGGTTGATACGCTGGAGGGAAGGGATGCCATCCAGAGGGACCTCAACACGCTTGTGAGGTGGGCTGATGCCAACCTTATGAAGTTTAACCATGCCAAGTGCAAGGTCCTACACCTGGGTGGGAGCAACCCAAGGCACAGCTACAGGTTGGGCAGAGAAGAGATTCAGAGCAGCCCTGCAGAGAAGGACTTGGGGGTGTTGGTTGATGAGAAAATGAACATGAGCCGGCTTCAGTGTGCGCTCGCAGCCCAGAAAGCCAACCGTATCCTGGGCTGCATTAAGAGGAGCGTGACCAGCAGGTCAAAGGAGGTGATCCTGCCCCTCTACTCTGCTCTTCTGAGACCTCACTTGGAGTATTGTGTACAGTTTTTGTGTCCTCAACAGAAAAAGGACATGGAACTGTTGGAACAAGTCCAGAGGAGGGCCACGAGGATGATCAGGGGACTGGAGCACCTCCCGTATGAAGATAGGCTGAGAAAGTTGGGGCTGTTCAGCCTGGAGAAGAGAAGGCTGCATGGAGACCTCATAGCAGCCTTCCAGTATCTGAAGGGGGCCTACAAGGATGCTGAGGATGGACTATTCATCAGGGACTGTAGTGACAGGACAAGGGGTAAAGGTTTCAAACTTAAACAGCGGAAGTTTAGACTGGATATAAGGAAGAAATTCTTTATTGTGAGGGTGGTGAGGCACTGGAATGGGTTGCCCAGGGAGGTTGTGTATGCTCCATCCTTGGTGGTGTTCAAGGCCAGGTTGGATGAGGCCTTGGGTGGCATGGTTTAGTGTGGGTGTCCCTGCCCATGGCAGGGGGGTTGGAACTTTATGATCTTAAGGTCCTTTCCAACCCTAACTGTTCTATGATTCTATGATTCTATGATCTTCAATGTCTCTTCCAACCTAACTGAGTTTATGGTTCTGTGTATACTCTTTCTGTGCTACCTTCTCACATGTTCAATAGGATATATACCACTGCCTGGGTTCATCCAGCACACACTGTTTAACCACCACACAATACTGGCATTTGTGGGTGTGTATCTTGACATGCTTTTCAGAGTGGATGATGAAGTTGCATGGTCACTGTTAATGCTGCTATCAAGAGCAAGATATGTGCGTGGTTTCTGGAGATTATTTGAGTCAAAGGTGAGGCCACCCACTCCTGCAGCCGCCTTCGAAGGGACCTCGTAGCAGTTACTGCAACCCTGGATGAGGCCACTGACCTGCCCCTAACCTATCACTGAAGTCCAAGGAAGAAATAATTAAGGGAAGTAGAGAAGGATTATTTCTGGATGCAGAGAAGTCATCAGACTCTCAGAGCAACCTCTAGACCCCAGCTCTGCCTTCTCAGACCCTGCCTTTCACACCCAGCTTGAAAAGGACATGCAACTCTTTACTCCTCTGAGGCTGTGGCAACAGCACAGGCCAGAGCTGCACATGCAGAAGCTTCCATCTCTCCCAGCCAGCACTTCCTTGGCACAGGTAAACTTTATTTCCAGATTGCTGTCTGATTTCCCTCTTTTTCCCATACAGACATAATGCTGGCTGAAATATTTTCCAGCAATTTATTTATTACTCTTCCATCTACCTGCTTTTTAGTTAATTGCTACCTTAGTAGGCTGGGCGCTGAGTTCATAGGGTCAGCAAGTTATGTAGCTAGCTTTGGCTGGGTATGAGAGAGGAAAAGGGGTAACTTTAATAGAGAATGCATTAGCATGTACTTATTTTCACTCTCATTTGCAACACCCTTTATTGCACATTTTCAATTATGTTCCAACACAGAAATCAAAGTTCCAAGGTGGAATTTTGAGTAGGAATGATGTAAAGCAGTTAGCGTTGTCCTGCTTATGTTCTTGGCAGGGAAGCATAAAATAGCAGAAGGAGAGTGCGTGGACAGAAAACAAGCGTGGTGCTATAACTACACAGTAACAAAGAGTTCTGTTCCCTTTTTGACTTGAGAACTCAGAGATCAGTAATTTTTTATTGACAGTCCTGCATTGGAGTATATCAAAAAGCCCTACAGGGAAAACATGGTGAAAATTTTTATTTTTTTCTGTGAGGTATTTTACTCACAGTCTCTCCATCAGGGATTTTTTATTTACCTTATTTTCTCAGAAAAGGAGTGATACCCATGGTTTCAGATATCCCATGGTTTCAGATATATGGTACCCAAGTTTCAGATATCACAGGTGTTAAGCCCTGGTTATGAGTATTTAAAAAAGAAGCATGAGTACCACTCCTTGTGCTAGCTGGTGGTGGCTGGTGTGATACATGTGTAATAGCTTGGAAATGCAGAAAGTGGGATGTTAAAGCTAGGCATTAACTGTTCTTCAAAGCTTGGCATAACTTTGCAAATCCAACAGTTCTTTTTTGTTTTAGAAACATTTTTTCTTTTCTTTTCTGGTTTGAACTAAATCCTCTTACAAACAGCTTTGAAACTTCCATGTTGTCTACCATAGCTTGCCGTGAAGCTCCCATCCCATCAGTCAGAGAGTGTATTTCTCACAGGTTATTCAGGAGATTGTACTATTTTAACTATTGCCATTTCAAGTCTTACTTCCTGTGTGTCTTAGTTTATTATCAAATCAATGAATTTGAGGCGAACATATTTTTCCTTTGTACTGCCATTTAAATTTAACTTAAGTTATATATAAGGAGTAGGAAATGAAAGTCAGGAAACCTTTTTGGGCATTGGTTTCCTGTAGTAAAAACTGGCATTGTGCTGGCCCCAAGGTAAACTGAAGGCACTTGTTAGTAATCCAATTATGGAAGAAAAAAATAAAGCTATGAAAACTGCAGGAAAAGTCTACATCTCTCACTACAAACAGTGCAGCTGGCATTGCTGTTGCAGCCACCTATGATGCTTTCTCCTCCTTCTCCTGGTTCTTCCCCTGCACCTTCCCCTTTATGGGTCTGCTGCAGCTTTCACATTGTCTACTATAACTTGCTCTGAAGCCCTGATACGTCAGTAAGAGTATATTTCTCACAGGTTCTTCTGGAGACTATACTCTTTTAACTATTACCATCTTAAGTCTTCCAATGTGTCTCACAGTTCATAATCAAATTGATGAATTTGAGGAAAACAGAATGTTCCATTGTACTGCTATCTACCTTACTTTTATTATATTCTGTGAGTTACTAATAATGACCAAGGAAAATTAGCTATGGCACTTAAATATATTTTCCACTTTTTGAATTTTTTGTTGTTTGCATAAGCATCTTGTAAATGTACAGACTTAATTCTACAGATTAACATATTGCTAATCCTCCAGAAAGTAAAGATCTCCAGCAGAAAGATCTTTAGCTTTTTACAAAAATAGGAATCATAGCAGGATATTTGAAATGGAGCTTTTATTCAACACACTGGCAATAATTTTGGAAATAAATGGTCCTGAGCCTTTGTTGCCTACCCTTGGACAGACCAAAGAAAGGCAGCTGCTCTCTGCCTTAGCTGGAGGATTATTTTCCTGAAGCACTGCAACTTTGTCCTATTTCCAGCTTTCTTCACCTAGAATTCATATGTGTCAGTCCCAGAGAGATGGTGTGTGTTGCAGCAGGAAGCAGCTGGAGCACAGCAAGGAGAACCTGAGCTGGGGCTGGATGCTGCCCAGGAAACAGACACAGGTGGTAGTCCAGAAATCAGGTGAAGAACTGGGTGATGTGGAAGAACATTAGTGTGGCACTGCCACCTTTCTCCAAGGGGTTTCTTTCCTATCCTGGGAGTCATGCAGTGTGGCTGCCTTTTCATGTTAAACAGCTAAGGCCATCACCCTGTGGTAAGGGTCATTGTGTGTCTACAGAGCTTGAAGATGGACTGGGTGACGGAGAGATCCACCTTCAGCTTACAATGCCTCCTCAAATCAAAGACAAAACTCCCAGTGCTTCAGCAGTAGAGGAATGCACCTGTAGTGTTTACAATGAAATCACTCTCTTAGACAAATCTAAGTGTGCACAGAGGTGTTTAGTGGTCCCCAGCATTGAATTTAAATAAACACATATAGAATTTCAGTAGTAATTTCTGATTTAATTTCTGTTCTTTATTTTTTCCCACAGGTTCACATGCGGACTTTTCATACTCTCTTTAGGTATGTTAAATTTTCAGCATCATTCCCAGTTGTTTTGTTTGCACTACTGAGAATGACTTCAGAAAATTTCTTAATCAGGTCTGTGTAGAAGGTTTGATATTTTTTTTACAGTCTTTTTTTTTTTTAAAAAATAAATACATCTTACACTAGCATACTTAGATGATGGTAATAACAGAGCACTTGCAATGAAACTGCATTTTTTTATAGATTCTCATTTCTCCTTCTAGATACTCTGAACATCTGTTTGGGAATTTATTACTTTGTCTTCTATTCTCTGTTCTCCTGTTAAAGGGATAAAGCATTTTCCAGATTTACTTGACTCTGAAAAGTGAAAGGCAGTGTGGTCTCATTGACTTAATAGGACTAGAAAGAAGCCAGTCTCTGCTGCTTCCTTCTTCTCCTTGCTTTTCAACTGAATCACTTGAAAAAATTTACCAAGCTACTCACCATCCGTTTCTATTAATGATAATGACACTCAAGGTGCTAAGCACATTTGAAATCTGTGATTTTCTATTCAACTTGTATTTAAATGAAGTCACACCTTTACCTTACATTTGTGCTGGGACCCCATTTGTGATGGGGTAGGTCATGTTTGCAGCAGGTTTTAAAGCTGTGATGTCTTTCTATTGCTTGTATCTCTCTCCTGTATAGAGTTAATTCATCATCTTTCTTTCCTGCTTTTTTAAACATTTTTTTTTTTTTTTCTTCTCTTATTCTTATGGTGGTCTGCCATTCGTTATTTTGGAGGGATTTTGTCATATTTCTGGAGAGCTCCCTTCCTCTCTACATACCTGATCCAGATGCTGCTTTTGGCTTGGACGTGTCCTCTAGTTTTTCATATTGTCTCATCGGAACACCTACGAGCTGAATTATTTGGTTTGATGCTCCTGTCAGCCTCTGCAAGCTCCACTTAAAATCACATGAACTCTTGCAAGCACAGGAAAAACCTGTGTATACCCCATAAGTAGGAGTAACACAGATGTTATCTTCCTTTTCAACCCGATTAAATATAAGGTACTGGTGACTTGCCTTAAAGAAAAACCAGTGTGAACCAACACTACTTATGTGAAAGTCACTTTATACTGTTAGTGTTCTCTGCATTTTTAAGGTTTTTAAAATTGTAAATTTATTATGTAAATAGTCTTACAAAAATTATAAAGCTGTACAGGCGCATATTTCAAACCACTGGATCTAAATTCTCTGAACCTTGTTCTTTCTGCTAACTGACTACCTTATCCACAATCAATATTATTCACTTCCCAAGAAGTACTTTTTGAATAATCTAACAGTATGCTAACAAGGGTTGTAGAAACAGTTGTAAGAGCTAATTTTTCAGATCCCAAATCCATTGTCAGCTCTTCCAGAATATAGATTCAGTGATATTTTCCAACATTCTGCTTATCCAGATGGTGTTAAGGAGCAAAGTCTGTGGGAATAGTTTCTTATGCTCTGCTGGGCTCAAGCTTGCAGGGCTCAGGAATGTTAAATGAAGTTGAAGCTGAAACAGATCATTGTGTACAGAACTAAATTGAAGCATCCAGAGTAATCCAAATATGTAGCAAGCATTAGGTCTGCCAAGCCCCAGTAAAAAACTTCAACTAGAAGATGAATCTTATTTTCCATGAAGCCAAAACCTAGCTTTTATAGAGACAAAGAAATTGTGGGAAATAAACCCTGTTTTCAAGTCCCGCAAAGTTATCTTGGAATTTCTATCAATGTTGCAGCATATATGAAAAAAATTAATACAAATGTAATAGAAAAATAAAGGGAGAAAAGGCTGGGGGAGTTTCGTGTGGGATTTTGTCTTTTTTTTTTTTCTTTTTTTTTCTTTTTTCTTTTTTTTTTTCTTTTTTTTGTAACATTGGTTTGGCTCAAACAAATATTTTAGGTCAAGAACTTAAAGGAGGTAAAAACCCCTGGTGTCTTTGGATCATCAAAGCATGGGGATGGAACTATTGTTACATACAGAGCTGTTTAGGGGCTTGCCTTTACCTGGCAACTTGCCTTTGAGCATTTGCATAAAGCCTTGATCTAGGTGTCTGTATAGCGCACAAGTGTGCTAGCACAGTAAGTGTTCTGTACTTTTTCTCTCAGCTACTTACTTTGCACTGTAACCCTCTTTTAGTTTTTTGTACATTTCCCAGTTCCCAGGCAGACACCAACATAGGTGAGTGCTGCCTGCAAGTGTCACTGAGCAAAGGTTTCTAAGAGCAAAACCAAAAAAATTATTTATCACTCTTTATAAAACTGCCTTTGTACACCTTTTTTTGCAAAATACTTTCCTTATGCTGCCAACTCCACCAAGAAACACCTCACAACTTTCTCTCAGGGACTTAATTAAATAATATAGTGTCAAGCGATCTGCACTGATCCTAGGATATGATGCTTTCTCAGCAGGGAGCTATTGGCAAGTTTTGCTTCAGCAGTTTTCCTCTGTTCCCTGCAGGCTCTGTCTCTCAGCATCTAGCAGTCTGTAGACAGAAATAAATATTTCTTGAGAAAGTAAAAGGTATAAGAATATTACAGGAACATTAGCCAAGATACAGAATTCATGGAATTCAGTTGCAGAAATCAGTTAGAGTTATGCTTCGCCTTCTGAGTGTTAGGAGGTGTGTGGAGGTCGTGATAATAAATGTGAGAATGTTTCGAAGAGATTACTTATTAAAAAACGAATTTCAGCACAGAATACTTCCAAAGAGAATACCTGCTACAAGAAGTGAAATAGACACAGCAAATTATGACAAATTGAGACTCATGAGATGAAGTAAGTGATTAAATCAGTAAATTTCCTCTATTAGCTGCTTATCTAGGAGGGATACACCTAAGTTAAAAATTAACTGCCAAGCCACAGTAATGTAAAACTGTGAATGCTTATGCCAGTGATGTGTGTTACCTTATGCTAAATTAGATCCATGAGCAGTAAGTAAGGCAGGGACAGATTAACAGAAGATGTGGAGAAAGCAGCTCTAGTTTTCCTTTTTAGAAATGGTAAGAAACATGTCAAATTGGAAGGCGTATTACATATGATAGCAAGTGAAACTTATATTGTAATACAAACAGACATGCAATGCAAAAGAGAAATCTAGACATAAATAATTTAGTCATCTAATTGCATCTTGTTTGGGTTTTTTTTCAATTTTTGGATGACATTTGTTTGCAGCATTTTGACCTTGCAGGGAAAAAAAAAAAAAAGGAAATTAGCACAGTAGAATGAAAAGGTTGGATTCTGATGTTCTGAGAAAGGGGCTTTCCAAAGCCTTTAGCAGTTACCCAAACATCTTTGTGATGACAGTGGTGATGGATGCTACCTGACTGTGTGCTATCTATTGTGAACAGAAGTTTGAATGAGGATTAATCAGAGCAGTAATGTGCTGTGAAGCAGAAAGTTTAGGAAGAAAATTGCCTATGAAAGAGAGAACTAGAACAAATGGGAAAGAATGGGAAACATGCAGGGCAGGTCATACACCGTTACTTTCTACCTTCAGGTCTGTGTTTTTATAAAACCAGAAATGTTTTTGCTTGTTTGCAATGAATGTGTGGAGAAAGCAAAAATCTTTCCTTGACTGCAAGTTGGAAAAATGGCCTGTGAATTCTTAGTATTTTAGCCGGTTTTGGCCAAGGAGGAGAAGGAGAGTTCTGTGTCAAGGCTACAGCAGTAGGTAAAGGAATCTTTTCCCTTTCATTAGATCTAACCAAACAACTTGCTTGGGTCTTTACCACTGTTTTATATGTCCTGGTGACTCAATCTCTTAAAGCTGAATAATATTATCAGCTAACAGCAGGTAGGATATACACAGTGTTATTGCAGTGTTTCAGGCTATGGCTGTATTGCCACTTTAGCTGGAGGTTCCACTCAGGGTCTTGGCTTGACTCCAGTCCTTACACTTATCTTTAGTACTAGTCTAGCTAGGTAACTGGCTTCAGGCCTGAGATTTGTCTCACTTTTGAGCTGAACAAATGGGTGAAGGTGTGGCTGCTGATGGTCAGCCTAAGGGCAGATTTTCTTTTTAAATGCTCCTCTCAGAATGGTCTGGAGGAATGGGATTCCATCAGGCCAAGTTTGTCAAACTTTAGAAAGCACAGAGAGATCTTTGAAATGGAAGAAGTTCTATTACCCTGGCAAACAAGTGTTCCCATTTCCAAACTGCTGGGTACTGAGAGTTTGTAAAAAATCAGTAATAGCTATTGTCTGGCTTTGAAAAGGAAGAGGATGCAAGAAAAGCAGTATTGCACAGTGGCACACCATTTTCATAGTCATGTAATGAAAAGCATGGCTACCACATTGAATTCCTAACAGAGGATCGTAAGTTGTTTCATTTTCACCTTTTGACGTCTTGGGCATATGTCTACAAATGAGAGAGGGGAGCAAGAGGCAGCACTCCTTGGATAGCAGCTGTGGTTTTTACTAGCAATTTATGTGAAGATCCCATGGAGAGAGAGCTCATGGAAATCATCTGAGCACATGATAGTGGTTTGGTCCTGTGCTGGACTCTGTCATGTAAACAATGGGGTCAAGGCTTGCAAGTGCAGTGTGGTGATTTCTCAGGAACGGTAGTGCTCTTGCAGCCTGTTGTTAAAAAAAAGGGGTGGGGTGATGTGTGCGTATGTACTGTGCAGATGCAGATATTACATAGTGTTTCTATGGTCAAAAGGAGCAGAAGGTTGCTTATGCTTTGTTTAGAATCTTCCTGATATCCAGTTCAGCATCTGCATTGAACTCTTGACTCGATGAACTGGGTCTAATGGCCTATGATTTAATTTTACTGCTGATTAAATATTGACAACTTACAAATCTTACTCTCTCCTGACACCTTGATAAATGTTTATGGCTTGATGTGTAACTGAGATCAACTGTCTTCCTTAACATTATTTTGAAAGCAGAAAATAAACTCTTATGAGGAAGATTATGGTGAACAGCATATCACTGTGAATGTTGCCACATTTTGCTAATTAGAGATGGAAATTGCTATGGCTTCTGTGCTACATATAATTAATTGGTATGCCATGCAAAGCTTTTGCGGAACAGATCTCCTGCTGAGAATAAGCCATTATCACAAAATACAGAACAAAATATCTTGTTCTATTTTTCATTTCACTAAGCTAATCAGGTACCTCTGCATAGCACTTTTTTATAAAAAAATAATAAAAAAATCTCAGATGCATTTTGCTGGATTAACTACCAAATCTAGCCCTTGGCATGAACATATGAACTCATAGTAGAGATTAGTATTCTGTTAACTGCAGTGGTGGATGGTTATATCAATGTCAAACACTGCCAAGGATTTAGGGATTGAATTCCCACAGGATGAATGATGATCAGGAAAGAAAGCAACCTTGCAGTAAAGGATCTTGTCTTGAGAACTGCTCTCTAGCCTGCACAAAAATACTCAGTTTTTCACATGTTCCTGGGAATCCTGGAAAAGGTCTGTGATTGCTGCTTTCAAGACAATATCTAATGAAGTTAAAGAAGGAAGGTAACATCTATGCTCTGCTCAAAGGCAACTACCTTGAACCAGCACCAGCTATTGTTACCTGTGTGACCAGATCTTGTTCTTTAGTGTCAGCTGTAATAAGTCATGCTGGAAAGCATGAACTTTTTGAAATTAAACTTGCAGTTTAAAAGTTAATCTAGTAGCATATGGAATAATTCACAAGCATTTTGCTCTGTATGTATGTGTTTATCAGCTTTGTATTAAGGGCCTCCTTTGCTTTTTTCTCTTCCCTGAAATGGAGCACCTTGATTTACAGCTTTGGCTTAGTTCATGGAGCTAGAAGAGTCTTTCAAGAAGATCTAGACCATTAAGCATTAAGTTGTCTGCAGTTCTTAACAAGTGTCTTTCTTTGCTCCTTAAAATTGTACCATTTCCACATTGGAATTGACAAATCTGGCTCAGATGCAATTTAAACATCTTCAGGAGAGTAAGTCTTTTTCCACAATTGCATACAGATGCTCAGCAGCATCCATGCTTGTTTTTAACCATGCGTAGATCACGTAATTAATTCACCCCATCTGTTCAGCTATGCAGCTTTTGATGGTTTATTTCTTTTTTTCTAAGTTATTTCAAAGACATAACAACAACTTACTGAAATTTCAGTTAGGCAGCAGTTGATGTGCACCAAAAAGGTAGCCATGCAAACCTTCAGTCTGTCAGTAAGTAACAAACATTTACTGTTACTTCACTGGGACGTGGAGGCAGACCAGATTTTGACAAGTCACTTCACGTTTCTCAGAGCTGAATCTTTTCTAATTCCTGCAGCCATATCTAATTTGTCACATGCATGATTACAAACAATTGAAACTGGTAACAGAACTTAAGTAGATTAATGACAGCGCTGTCAAATAGAAACGGTTAGCTTCATTACGCTTGCCATTAGAAGCAGATACTGCAATGGATGGTGTTGCAACAGCTGCTATGTTTCCAGGTTTGAGAACACAGATTTGCACTAATCTTAATCATCTCAAGCTGTCCTAGTTCTCTGAGGGACTGTTCTGTAGCTGTGGGTTTGCCCCTTAGTAATGACATGCTTGAGCTTCACATACTCCCTGCAACCCACAGGGCACTGCTGGATAGCACAGATTGCATGTGGAGATAATGTCAGTGAATGATTGCAATGTGCTGGTGGCTAAGAGCTTTCTAGTTTCAGGGCTGTGCATTTTTAACGTAGTAGGCAGTGGGCTCTGCATGTGATAGCTTCTTCTCAAGTAGAGGTCATGTAGGATCAGGACTGTTAAAACTTTATATGTTTGCTTCATTTGAGGTGTTCCATCAGTGGTCACCGTTGTTGTTTATATTTTTATTAGTAAGTAATGCCTTCCTGTCCTTTCTCCCTGCCTGCTGGCCTGAACTCCCTGGGGGTATCTCAGCAGCCGACAGCTAGGAGAAAGAAGGTTTATGTGCTATGTAGCTGGGTTGGATGAAAAGGAACAAGACCTTTTTGCAGCAGACTGAAATCCCAGAGGAGAGTCCCCTTGCTTGGCACGCTGCTCGAGAGGGAACAAAGATGAAAATACAGTCAAGGCCAGAAAGTTTTTTTGCCTGCAGAAGTCAGGGACTATCTTGGGGAGAGTAGTCTCAATCTCATCTAAACTTTACTGAAACTGCTGTTTCAGTCCTTTCACTGAAAGGACTATTTCTACTTATTGCTGGCATTTGGGACCGTTAATAGTTTGTACATGAGTTATTCTAGCAAGACTCCACCTCCTGAAAGGGAAGTTGCTTTCCCTGTTCCCGCACAGCAGAGAGTGCAGGGGCAGGAGTTGGGAGAGTTGTGTTTTGCCTGCAGCTTCAGCACTGGTGTAAGCTACTGAATCTCACATCCACCAGTGCCTTGTTTTCCTCATTTAAAGACATTAGTGCACCATGTGTCCTTGAGGACTTTAGGAGTTAAAGGCAAAAATGCTATGAAAGAGGTGGTTATTTCAGTGCTGGTGACGTTAAATGCCAACTGCTCAAAATACGCCACTGGAAAACCCACAGATCTAAAAGGCTATATTTCTAAGTGTTACATTTTTAGTGCTGTGTAGATGGAGAGAGTGAGAAGACCTAGGATAACGGGAAACAAGTGAAGAATAATAGCAGTTCTGGCTTGCAAGAACTATCTAATGTTAGTGTTTTTTGGTGAACATCATTGTGGGATATGAGTTTTGCCCTGCTCCTGCTTGTCTGTCCATGCATAACAAGCAGGAGGAGTGGAACATACTAAGTGTAATTCATTTATGAAATATTGATGTGGAGACAAAATACAGCGTTTAATCCATTGCGGTTTTCCATTTTCTGCTTTGTTAAGAGGGCATAAAGTAACAAAGATAAGACAGCTTTAAGAGGAAAAGCTTGCAGAAAAACTTATCTTTCAAAAGATTCACTGCTGATAGGTATAAAAATATATACAAGGTCCAGTTAGCCTGCCCTTTGATTTTCTTGTTTAATAGAAAAAAAGTATAAGCCGTTTTATTTATGTGTCTTCATAGTCATTTTGTCTAGTAAAAAACTATTACTTCTTGTTTCTCAATGGCATTTTTCAACAACAAAAATGTTTACAGCCAGAACTTTTGGATCAGTTCCACACAAATCTATCTTTTACTATTATTGGACTTTTGAATTTAGGATGTAATTTCTGATTTCTTATTTCAGAATTTTCAGCTGGAAATAGCTTCTGCTGAACTGATTTCCTGACATGAGAGGTTATGAAGTAATTACTTCTAACTGGTGCTCTAAGCAACAAAATACACTGTTTGCTGAAACGTCATCATCTTATTTATGTTTTGAGAACAGTAACCTTTTTCTGAACGGCCAGTTTCACTGTATTTCTAATTTGTGATCATTTCAAAACGTTTGGAGAAAGAAGAACAAAGGCATACATGCACTAAAGAACAGGTCTGATGAGATTGCACAGGATATTGCTACTTAAAACTGCTGTTTTTGTAGCCTGACAAGTGTCTTGGGCTTATGATGATAGGCACAAATGAACACGTTACTCATAATTTCTGAACTGAACAAAGTAATTATCTTAGCTGAGGTCAGTGACAATGATTGATGGATCTTCTTTCACAGATTTATTGCTACTCTGTCATCCTTGTCTGTTAAAAAGGCCTTCAATCAATAAATGAACAGCAGTACAACGCACTAGAATAAGAAGCATGACAGAGATTCATGCTCGTGCTGTTGGGCCAGAAAATTAAATGCACATTTTTTTGTTTCCTCCTGTCAACATGTTGATGTCACAACTCTCCTTCCATGATCTCTGTATCATTTTTTGGGGTGTGTGTGATAAAGGCCACACAATAAGAGCTGTGCTGTGGTTTCTGAAGAAGAACTTTCCCTGTAGTGACTCAGCCCAGACAATCGTTTCATTCATAGACAGTAAATGATGCTGTCTCACCCGGAGTGGCTCCTGGGAGGAATATGGTTATAAAATAAACAGATGATCGTATCTACCAGAAGCTGCTACGCAACTTAGGTTTCAGGGTACTTAAATTCATTTGCCTTGAAATAAATTTGTAGTTTAGCTGTGGTCTGAACATGGTCATCGTTGTATGACAGGATGCAGCGGATTTTTCTGCATCCCATGGCAGGTAAAAGCACCTCAATCAGGGAAGACCTGGGCTTTCTTCCACACTTCTGTCTCCCTGCAAAAGAAACCCAGACAAAATGGCCAGACCAGCACCTTGGTGTGCATAGATTATTAGCTTGATCTAGAAATAAGCTACAAATTTAGCCTTACAGGATTATCAGACTTGGGCTTTGTCTTTTCTTTCCAGTAAGTCTAGTTTTGAGGTGAGGCCCTAAACTTTCACGGTTTACAGATATCTCATTCTCAGGACAAGAATTCACTGTTGAGACAGTACTGTCTTCTTATGAGATGTCAGTGCTCCATGCGGATATCTGAGCTACTCTGGAGTTTAGAGAATGAGAAAGCAATAGTAGTAATAGTGTTACTCCCAGGAGATGACATTCTGCTCCCTTTGCTAGAAATACGGTACATTTGAAATGTGTTTGACTTTGTCAGCAGCTCCTGACTTTCTCTCTAACCAACCCCCAACGTATTTCCATCTGCATGAAAAGTGAGGAAGAACAGGACCCAAAGGCCAGGTGGCTGACCTGGCTGGCAGCATACTCCAGTGAAGTATGCTGAGCTTCTTCTTCTGAGAAGCTTGTCTATGACATTCAGAAAGGTCTCCATGGAGTCCTGCACCTGTGGGATCCCAGCCAGCTTGGTGTAACAGAAGAACAGTGAGCTCACACGCCTATTATATTGTAACTCCTCATCAGCTCATTGCATCCTCTTCTCACTTGTGTTAGATGGAAAGGTTTATTTTTTCAGAAAGATTGAGGTCTTTGTGATGGGTTTATGTCCGTATAGCCAAGGTCTCCAAGTAGATTTATAGAACAGGTTTCTTTTGCCGCTTCGAGTCGTTGGCTTACCTCTCTGGCCTTTGTGGCTTTGAGGGTCTAAAATAGATGAAGAAGGAGGTGCATATTCTCCAGATGAGTTGATTTTTCAGAGACAAATGAAACGCCAAGTACTATAGATTGGAAGATCTATGGGCTTGTCTGTTTCTTCTGTAACTCTTTTGGCCTCCAATGAAAGAATGAGGTGGAACAGAACTTTTAGACCCTTTTTGTTGATAAGTAGTTTCTGCAGAAAAAAAATCCCAGGCAACTCCTTATTGAGCCTACTGCAGTTGAGAAAAAGAAGGCTGGAGCATGTTTTGAGCTATCATTCAGTGAGACTCCCCACTTTCTTCCAGAAACAGCAATCCCACAGATTCTCTGGGTAATTACACATTAGATTTCCACTTAATTTCTTTCCTAGACCTTCCTTCAGTTTTAATTCCTGATTTCTTTTCCAATATGCTATACTCTTCAGGGAAGTTTTTTGCTTTCTCATCAGAAGCAATCTTCTGCATATTGGAAGCTATCTTATGCATACTGGAAGACTACTATTGCTTCTTCAGAAGCTGTTAGAGGAAGTCCAGAGGAGGGCCACAAGGATGATCAGGGGGCTGGAGCACCTCCTGTATGAAGAAAGGCTGAGAAAGTTGGGGCTGTTCAGCCTGGAGAAGAGAAGGCTGCATGGCGACCTCATAGTAGCCTTCCAATATCAGAAGGGGGACCTGATTCCGCCCCTCTACTCTGCTCTTGTGAGACCCACCTGCAGCGCTGCATTCAGTTCTGCAGCCCCCAACACAAGAGGGATGTGAACCTGCTTGAGTGAATCCAGTGGAGGACCGCAAAGATGATCAGAGGAATGGAGCACCTCCCCTATGAAGAGAGGCTGAGGGAGCTGGGGTTGCTCAGCCTGAAGAGAAGGCTTAGGGAAGATCTCATCATCAGCCTTCTAGTGCCTAAAGGGAGCCTACAGTAAACATGGAGAGGGACTTTTTACAACGGCATGTGGTGATAGGACAAGGCAGAATAATTTTAAACTGAAAGAGGGTAGATTTGTGTCAGATATTAGGAAGAAATTCCTCACTGGGAGGCTGATGAGCACTTGAACAGGTTGCCCAGAGAAGCTGTGGCTGCCCCATCCCTGGAAATGTTCAAGGTCAGGTTGGATGGGGCTTTGGGCAACCTGGTCTAGTGGAATGTGTCCCTGCTCATGGCAGGTGGGTTGGAACTAGATGAGCTTTAAGGTCTCTTCCAACACAAACCATTCCATTATCAGCATTGGGAGGGATCAGGATCTGTCCATCATAAAGGTAAGATAGCAGAAAGACATGGTGATGAGGCTAGGACTCTTGTCCCAGGGTATACATGCAGTGCACTGTGCTTATCACTTTGCAATACATTCAGAACTTGAGCTAAGTAGTTGTCCTTGTGAAACTTACAGGTCATTTTAGCCATATTTCCCTGAAGAACCAGAGCTCTGCTAAATTCAAAATTAATTTCGATTCTATTATCTTGTAAAAAATACAAAGATTCTTTCCTGTCCTCCTCCTTTTCTGCCTTCCTTTTTTTTCCTTTCTTTTTTTTCAGAAAAGATGAAGACCTTTTCTGCCAAGAGGCCAGACTAAAGAAACATATAGTTCACACTAAAAAATAACTCCCAAACCCAAGGACCGATATGCACGGCTAAATGCATGACGAAATTTTCTCCATTAGAAGAGATGAAAATATGGGAACCAGTCCTGCATTTTATGCAGTATTACAGATGTAGATCAATGTCAAGCATGGTAAAAAGCCAGCAGAGACTATATTAGAGTGATAATTTTGCCTCAGGGCTTCCTGTATGAACAGCAGATTTTTACTAGCATTGCAAAAGACAAGATGTACTTTGTGCTTTACTGTGTGTGTATGTGTCTGTGCATTTTAAAAGGGAGGTGTTTAAGCATTTGGTTGACTCTGTTTCTCTCTCCATTGAGTGTGAATCCCTTTTCAACACTCAACAGCTGAAACTGAAGGCCATAAAACTGAAAGTAGGTTTCAGAGGGATGTCCAGAATCCCTTCAGGATCTAGCCCTCCTGTCCCTCCTGCATGCATGCCATCACTTAAATCATCTGTGTTATAAGTCAGGCTATGTCTGTCATTCATTTAGCCATCAAGAATTAAACAAAAACAGCTGTGAAAAGATCCTGAAAGGTATAATGCAGAAAAGATGAAAATTTTCCAGTAATCTCTGGAGCACAGATTGGAAGGCATGAAAAATGATGCAGCCACTTCAGGTAGTTTCACTATACTGAGAAGATACTACTGCTTCTAAGTAAAGCAAGTAGAGGGGACACATGGCAAAAAGTCTGGCAGAGACTGGAAGGACTTGCATAAAAACAGTGGAGTCACATTCCTGACTATGCCTTTCCCACTAAGATAACATCACTGGCTGGAACTCCTGGAGGTAAGGAAATAAGGAAACAAATAAATACATTCTAGTATACTAGAGTATATATTTTTATTTTTATGCTTGCTCTTGTGATGCTTTGCACCTTCAAAAGCATGGGGCAACGAAGCCATGTTTAAAAGGGATTTCTTTTTTTTTTGGTTTTCTCTTGAGTTGTACTGCCAGCTGCTGAGTTTTCAGAAGATGACCTTTGGAAGGTATAATTCAATTGATTCTGCTGAAGTAGCAATAATTAGTATCAGGGGAGGAAGTATCCCAATATCTCTTATATAACTTTGAACTCTAAAAACATCACCCAAAAGAAACTCAGAGAGTCAATCAGAAATCTGGTTCTGGAGGTCAGCCTTCTAATATTTTCCCCTTGCAAAAGTATAGAGTCAGTCATGGTGCAGTTCAGAAATTGAAGAGACAGTGGAAAGAACTAACAACCGAATATTAAACATGGTCCATTTCCTAAGAGTTAGTTTACTATTCAGCTGATGCATCCCACTAGATGTTTGAACGTTTGAAGTGTTTTCTGAATAGTAATTTTAGTGAAAATTGTGGTATTTCTAAATAACCAAGTCAACCTTCTCTAAAGAAGAAAACAGAAGTGGTGAACTATTTATGACATAACTATTAAAAAATTAATAACTGGAATTGGAAATTTGCATATTAGTGCTTGTCATAATGCAGAACACTTTCTTGAAAAGTGACATTACAATTGTGAAAATCTATAGTAGCTGGATGTAGCTTTAACCCTTGAGAATGAGATATACTCATTTCTTTTCAGTTAACAATTTCTGGATGCAGATAAGTCTTAACTTTGGTGGCATTAGCGGATGGAAGCCTAAACCTGGTATAAGAAATGAAATCTGACACTTTTTTTTTATTCAGAATCTTTTTCCTACAGGCAGGTACAGGGAAAACAGAGATGCCAGATATATGTGATGTATTTCTTGCTTGTCATTTGATATTTTTGTGCACTTGTACTTATTTTTAAGTCTCCTTCTTTTACAGCAAGAAATCCTAATATTTTTTTTTTCAGTTGATATTTGCACTTGCAACATTTCTTGCCTCCCCTCCCCTGATAATTCTGCAAAATTCTCCACCAGCCCTATTCTGAATCCATTGACTGAGCTAATCACAAGTGCTGTTGTGCTAATGCAGGCAGCAGCAATTACAGTTCTTTTTCCCTTGTGTAATACACAGAACTTACTCCACTTTGCCCAGAAAGGATTTTGCTTGCACATTTTTTCACTGGTGCTGCAGTTAAAAGTTGACAGTCTAATGGTGTTGCCGTGTTTGATTTGTGGTGTGTACAGGTATGACATAAGGTGACAAACAAGAGCGGCTCATGGCTGATCCTTCTTGGCTGGTGCTGAGATTACTTGCTTTCCCATTACTAGCAGAAGGCACTAACATGAAACTAATAACTGTTCAGCCTTCAGCCAAGTCACAGGGCTTTAACACTGGTGGCAGCGGCTGCTGCAGCCAGTTAGTGAGCATTGTATGCTTTCTCTGGTGTGTTTTGTGATGGCCTTGTCCTTTGTAAGAGTAACTTCAGACTTGTTTGGTAGCTATGCAATCCTTTCTACACTTCATTACGTGAATCTCACTTCTGTTTCCTGATTATGACCTTCCTGATGTCTTCTAGATATTTGGTAGCAATCTAGGTAGAAAATACCTCACAGCTGCTGAATTACATGTTGCTGTTTAGCCAAAGCATCATTTTCTAATTTTACAGGTTTACCATTCAGAGTTGCTTACAGATTTCAGAAGGAAACTTTTCTTAACCACGTTTTCCTTGCATTTGCCAGCCTTCATTTTCATATGAAGCAGCCATTTATAGTGGCAGAGCAACTGTGTTTGTGTCAGTTTCCCCGTTAAAATAGAAGTACACTGCAGGAAACTTAAACTCATGTGGGATTTCACTGACTCCATGGGCAGGTTCTGCTGCTTTCTACTCTGAACACTTCTGAAGTAGCTTAAAGATTTTCACTGGACTATGAGATTTCTGTGGGATCAGTGGAAGTCAGAGTCTGTGCCTGCACTCACATACCACTTTGCTACTGAGGCTCTTTCCTGTGCAACCTGCTCACCAAGCGGACAGGTACTGTTGCTCTTAGTTCCCAGGAAAAAAAAAAGTTGCTTCCAGTGTGAAAGAAACACTTTCACTCACCTCTGCATTCAAGGGCCATAACTGGCACTCACTGTGGCATTTTGCAGGGTGCTGTGGATCTTCCAAAGGTCGGTATTTGCAATTTCTTGATTATTGTCCTTGTTATTGTCGACTACAGATTTTGTGAACCGTAGCCAGTGATATTTAAAGCTATATACATGTTAATCTAGGATATCCTTCTGTAGGAAACAGTTCTGCTTCTCATTTACAAGTGCTGAGGAATAGCACAGAGTTCTTTTGCCAGCAAATATTTCACAGGTAGGTCAGGGACATGATTGTTTTGTCCAGATCTTGCAGATACGACTCTGAGGCTGTAGGGAAACTTTACAAGTATGGAAAACACAAACATATTTGTCTCTAGTAACTGACGGTTAGAAAATCCTGGTATTTTGCCAGACGTCCTGATTCAGAGAGTAATAGAAGACAAATTGATGCTATTGCAAATGTATTCAGCAGTCATTTTTCAATTTTGGTGAAGAAAGACTGCAAACCAAAGCAATTAGTTTTGTGTGTTTTATGCAGGCAAGACTAGCATCTGCTGTACTGGCCGAGGGGTTGTGGTACCACATAGGTAGATTTTTCCCTTCTGTATTACAAGATTTAAGCCTGTAAGGTGAGGGTTTCCTTTATGTTGTCCCGGCCTTGCCCTCAGGTTTTTTATTTTCATATGTCTAAGCTCATCATGTCATGTTACCATGTCTTCAATACACTGAATGGGATAAAAATTACTAAAACATATTTTGGTATTAATCATGCCTTTTTTGTGCAAATAAAGAAGTTTCCTCAGAAGTGGAAAAGTGTACATATAGTTCTACCTTTTACAACATAGGTTCACATAAAATTAATTGCCCTGTGTCCTAACACGTGTTGATCTGTGTTTTGTGCTGTGTCCAAGAAAATGTAAGTGTAGCCATGGAATTAGTTGTTTTGTATTGAAAGTGAAAAGGAGTTAAGCCATCATCCTTGGCTAACGAAGCCAGGGGCAAAGCTCTCATTGAATTCAAGGGGAATAAGTTCCTGGCAAAAAGCAGATTTAGAAAAAGACTGATAAGCTGTTAGACATGGTCAAGGGTGGCAGTTAGATGGAAAATCGACAGCTCGCAATCTGTCCTCTCAGAGCATTTTGAGCAGTTAATTTTCATTTATATTTGAGGAAGTGCAGTTTAGTATTGAGTTTTAAACTTATTGGAGTCTTATGAAAGAAAATGTGGGTAGTTGCGATAAACAAATTTAAACTTATGGACAATTATATTGCTGTCCCTCTGAAATCAGACTTGTGAGCTGCATTATTGTTATGATTGCATCATATTACATACGCTATAATATTAATTTATCTAAATGGAAGATCTACTCTTATTTTCTAGTTAAATTCTGAAGGAGCTGAAAAGAACTGGGGGAGGCTGAGACAGAGGAAGAGGAGAAGGATGTTAGTTGTCATGAGTGACTGGACTTAATATTCTGTGTACTGAATTCCTTTTAATATATGAAGAATGATAAATGATATTCATTGCTTTGATTGCATAAATACTTTTCCCCTACAGCTGACACGTGTGCATTACACTAATATTCATTTCTGTCATTCAGTTTTGGTGGCTATATTGCTTTTTATGCACAGATGTATGATGCTTAGTGGACAGCTCTATGATGCTATCAAACTGGGATATTAATTCTATGACATGCCTTTATATAAATTTAATATCTCAATATTTTGGTGATTTTTGTTTAGCACAGCAACATATAAATTAAGAAGAAAGTAATAGGAATAGTAAAAATAAAGGAAATCTATTCCAAGACCTCACATACGTCACAGTGATAATAAATTGAAGGAGATAGAATTATTGGCAATCAGAATGAGGCAGAATCAATATAAAATACACAAATTCATAAACTAAAAGCACAGCACTTTTTTGAGGAGGTGCCAGTATTTCATATCAGATCAGGCTGTTACTCTTAGGTGGTGAGAGCTTTTTTTCATTTTAAGGATAATACATTTCTCCTCAAACAGCTCCATCAAATGAGAGAACCAATTTGTTGTGAAAGGAACAATGTGGTGAGACGATCAGCCTCCATATGTGGTCCATGACAACTAAGCTCACTAGTTAAGGGGTAAATCACCGCTATGGTTCAGTCTTCCAGGTCTTGTTATGGGGCAGATGATGCTAGTCCAGGTAGAGATAAACAGCTCCTCATCTGTTGCTGATTGGCAAGGGTGTGAAGAATAGATCAGAGAGATGCCACTTTCTTTCTGGTAGCCTTGGATACACACCATTTCTTCAGACCAGAATGAGTGATGAGAACAGAGCAAAATGTGGCCTGTAACGAGCTAGTGGCACATGTACAGTTTGTGCTGCAGGCTGCAGTGCACAAAACAGCTGGCAGAAAAGCATGTTTCTGCTCTCTGCAGCTGATGAAATAGGTACTTGCCTGGATGGGGAAAAATGACAGAAAGGTGCACTTCAGGATTCCACACACGAAAGCCATTCCTGATGTAATGCTTGGAAGATGTGAAACCCTTTGCTTCTTTAGCTGTTCTCTGATATTTTTTCTTTTATTACCCCTCTATTACTTACCTGGTACTTTGCCAAGGAGTTCACTGGGTACCATTTCTGTATGGTATAGTCACGTACTCAGCAGGGATTTTGTAAGATGAAATTTTCGAAAGCACTTGCTGTTGGCCTGATATTATCCTCACTGGAACCACTGAGAATTTTACCTTAGAATTCCAAACAGGAAGGAGTCTGGCTGCTTAGATTTTGCTTGTTGCTATTTGCTTTAAAATCATCAGTGCCTCTATGGATATGTATCATTAGCATCTGTCTGAAATTTCCAGTTAGAAGAATATTTTGTGCTTTGCAAAAAACACTGAGAAATTTTCTAAATCCATACCTTAATTAATAATGTCAAGGAAAACCAAGCTTATCCCTGAGCTTTAGCATTGCTAAGTGCTCAGGTGTCTTTTTGACAGGTGTCCTTAAGCAGACAATTCATAGGCAAGAGGATGTGGCAAAAAAAGATGTGTATTACTAGGAAAAATACAATTTCTCTCAGATTTCAAATTTGGAGGATTTGAAACAGTTTGGTTGAAAGGAAATCTAAAGCTCCTGTTCAAAAGACAAACGTTTTTTAGCCTTAGAGTTCTCTTGTTCTGTATTTCTATGCATTTGTTTGTGGTTCTGTCCTTTGCATCTAGCTTGTTGACCCAGATTATATTAGACCCATGATCACAGACACTAAATCCAAGTGTGAATCCTGGCTTCCTGTATGGTTAATCTTGCTTAAGCCAGGAAATATGAGCAACATTTATGAGAGGCTTATAAATGTTCATGCTGTCCAAACCTGCCTTTTCTGTCTGGAACAGATTCATTATGTGATTCTTGAATACTATAAAGATTTAAGATTCCAGGAAAAAGATGTTTTCCTGTATTGGCAATCAAATTAGACCCAAGATGACTATTCAAATGCCTTCAAAGTCTGAATTTCTGGGTACATTTCTAGTGTATAAACTGGGACTTGAGAACCTCCACCATCACAAGGTCTATGAAGGCCTTAATTATAATTATTCAATGCAAAATGTCTATAGTACAGGTCTGGCTAGCCAGTCATATTTCTTTCCATAATCCTTCATATCTTTTGACAGGTTTTCTAAATTACTCTAATCAGTGGCTATATGCAAGACCGATGAGTGGATCTACAACTCTTTTATTAATATCTTCTATTATTGTCTAGTCAAATATATGTTTAAACTATGGATGCTTCTGAGAATTAAATTAATAGTGATTTAAGTATGGTAAAAGATCATTAATTAGCAGACTTCCAGCAGACTCTGATCATCTCACTTTTTTCTTTACTGCTTAAGCATAACTTGAGCATTTTATCAATATAAAGATTTGAAAAACTACAGCAAATTTACTACGCTCTGATGTGGAATTAACCTTTTATATGCCTGTTCTAATTGGCTACTTAGTATGTTTGCTATATGCAGAAGTATACAACTTTGTCCTCTCTCTAGGGAGGAAACCAGAAAAAACAAGAAACCAAGGAGATATTGATGAGAGTCAGAAGAAAAAAGTGAAATTTATTGTTTTCTTAGGCTTATGGGCTTTTTCTGTTTTATCAGTCAATTTTACCAATGAAATGAACAATTTTATCAGTAACCCCACAAAGCATGATTATTCATGCAACCCTGCTATTTCAATTATTTGGGTGATTAATACTTCAATTATTTAGTGGTTTACACTTGGATTAAGGAAAATACATAGCAATGATATAGTAGACATTCAGTATTCAGTAGATATAACTGAAGACATAAAGGAACACTGAAAATCTGTTTTCAGCAGGCTTTTTTCCTAGAACAGATCTTCAATTTCTAGCAAACTAGCAACCATTAGAAACAATGTTAATTGCTCTATTCCCTTTTTTTTTTTTTTTTTTTTTTCCCCAGTTATCTTCTAAACCTAAGGAGAAGGATAGAGCTTTAAAGACTTCATAGAATCGTAGAATGACTTGGATTGGAAGGGACCTTGAAGTTCATTAGTTACAACCCCCTTCCACTAGACCAGTTTGCTCAAAGCCTTGTCCAACCTGTCCTTGAACACTTCCAGGGTTGGGGCATCCAGAACTTACCTGGCAACTTGTTCTGGTATCTCACCAACCTCACAGGAAAGAAGTTCTTCCTTATATCTAATACAAATCTACCTACTTTGAGTTTAAAGTCATTAACCCTTGTCCTATCACTATGTGCCCTTGTAAAAAGCCCCTCTCCAGTTTTCTTATTGATGCCTGTTAGATACAGAGAGGCTGCTTTAAGGGGTCTCTGCCATCTTCTGAGCAAGCTCAGTTCTCAGCCTCTCTTCAGACATTTTCACTATGCTATTAAGTTACTCCTGGGGGTTGTTTGGATGATAATTATTCAGAAGAAGAAAGAAATATTTGAGGACAAACCTGGAGTAATTTTTACTGTAGTGTCTTCTTTTTTAAGTTTTGAAGAAAATGAGAAGGAAATTGAAAAGATACAGATAAATCCTGAAGAACTGAGTCAGAAAGAGCAAAGAGGGCAATGCTGCTTCGGAGTGTTTGTGATGTGAGGTAATGACTCAGAGTTACCTGACTCTGCCCTTTATGGTAACACCATCATGTCATTAATGTGTTATTCCTCTGTGTATTTGTCATATTTCTATTTTCAAACACAATGAGCATTTATCAAACAAGATCAGCTATTCAAAGAAATAATTGGGCAATCTTCTTGTAAATGTCATTTGATTACAGAACTCTTGTTGGGCTGACTAGATGTGCTATATCCACATTTTAGTAACTGAAGCAGTACCCTGTAGACTGCTAACAATACAAAGATGTGCAACTGTAGCAATCATGTACCTCTGGAATAACAAACTTTTTAGGTACCTGGCAGCACTGTGATTCTAAACTCTAAAGATGCCGATATATGATACAGTAATTGCAAAGCCTGTGCCACGAAGAAGGTACTTAAATTTCCTCCCACTTTACTTGATATGTAAGATTTCCTTCAATATCCTTTGATCATGGGGTAGATGTTTCAGAAGACCAGCCTTGCAAGAAGGTATCTTGCAGTCACATCAATAGAAGCACAGCTGGCTGAATATTCTTCAGATTACTTTTTCAGAGGAAAATACTTGAGTCATTAAAACACAAAATGATTTGGCATAAAGGTCCCTTTCAATGAGATTACTATTACCAAAAAAAATGTAAAGATGCACATTTCAATTTAAAGAACAGCTTTGAGAATATGCAAAATCGGCTTATTTGGAATTGAAACATGATCTATAGCAAGTACTACAGAAGAAATATCACAAGTCTTCAGAATTATTGAAACAAAGTATTTAATTGACTCCCTTTGACTTGATTTCACAGGAATTTTGCTTTTCAAGCTTTTTTTAAGGCTTGAAATTTTGACTTGATTCAAGCCACTGAAAAAGTCAAGAATTCTTGCAGATGGGGAAAATGTTTAATTCCGTTCTTAAAGTCTATTCTAAATTCAAAGGAGGAATACTTTTCTATCCATAAGTTTGATATTGTTTTGTTTGTTTATACCACAGACACTATGCACATCTCCTAACCTTGATGCATAGGGTGTTAAGTGAACTTATTGAAAGTTTTCTTTCTGACAAAACAGTGTTTGAATGTCTGAATTAATATTAACCATTACTAACGATAGAGACTACTTGATAAGGTAGATACAGAAAATGAAGTTGCTCTAAGTGCCTCTGACAAAATGCAGTGGTTCATATACTCACTACACTATTCACTACAAATTATGTTAATATGTTATGTGTTGTAGAATAACCTTGTAGATTGGAAGGGACCAATCTACAATATATATGTTGTAGAATAACCTTGTAGAATGACCTTTTTCTAGAATAACCGTAAGTCACCTTGTGCTTGATTTTGTTTTGTTTGCTGTTGATGCTTGATGGTTTTTTATCATAAGGACATAGGGAAAGATTTAGGAGTGAAAGTGTCTTCATCTGGTTCTCTTCACCTTCCTTGATGACGATGCAATTGGTTACAAGGACAGTTTTAAACTGCTGCTTGAAGGATATTCAAAGAATTAAAGAAGAAAAATAACTTCTAAACCACCAAATCAACAAGCTGTTCTTAGGATATGTGATATATACTGCTGCTGATTTGGGCGTAAAAATCCCAATGCTCTCACACTGAGGAATGCATTCTGTATAAAGCAGTCTCATGGAAATCATTGGGACCATCCTACAGGAACAAATATAGTTTTCAGTCCCATTTGTTACTCTCTTGCATTGAACACCAGCATGGCATTGCCAGGCAAGTAATCTGGTCTCAAATAAGACGGATTCTCATGCTTTAATTCATAAAGCAGTTATTGCTTCTTGTTTGATATATAGGGAAAATTCTACAAAGTTAACTTGTAAAATGTGAGTGATTTTGAAGAAGCAGGATGTGAAGCTGCTTTGCCTCAAAGCCATGATGCCCTATTTTCTTTCCAGCCTTTTGGTTTCTCAGCTGCACGATGATAATGGAAAGGAGAATAATATTTGACAGAGATACAATTCTGGAAAGATGAAGGAAAGAAGAAAAGGAGAGCACCTCCTTCTACATCCAGGACAGATTAAAAAACTGTGATAAATTTCTCACATTAATAGTACATTTCATATAATATAATATAAATCAATGTATAATAAATATAATAATATAATAAATACCAGAGGCAGGAATGAAACTCTTACTACCCTTAAGTACAATTTTGGCTCACTAGAGAAAGAAAGACAACATTTAACAACATTTCTCTCCATAGAAAGACAACATTTGATTGTCTGCCAGTTGAACAGGTATGTGCAGAGGAAGAAGAATAAGGTGGAAGAAAAGAAAGGTGGTTGGGGAGAGGGGCAAAAAATAATAAATGAAAGACATCATATTTTAATGAGTTTTCATTTTGAACAGCATGATTTTGTGAGTCCAACAGGGAGATGTCCGCCTTTGTGGGTACGTAGGAAAGTATTTAAAAAATCTTGTCGATGTTATTTACACTGACTGTAGAAAACTTAAATGCATTTGGGGTTATAAACTGAAACATTATGGGCAGGAGAAGTTTCTTTGTGAGTACCTCTGAGACTATTACACAAAGTATTTTTAGTATGGCCATAAATACATGCATTCCTGAATTTCTGATAAAAAACACTAATGTAATTGACTTTGTATTTGAATTGATATTGTTAATCAAGGGTGATTGCGAACATGTAAAAAATAATTTCGTCATAGAATCATAGAATCATAGAATAGTTAGGGTTGGAAAGGACCTTAAGATCATCTAGTTTCAAGCCCCCTGCCATGGGCAGGGACACCCCACACTAAACCATGTCACCCAAGGCCTCATCCAACCTGGCCTTGAACACCACCAAGGATGGAGCATTCACAACCTCCCTGGGCAACCTATTCCAGTGCCTCACCACCCTCTCAGTAAAGAATTTCTTCCTTATATCCAATCTAAACTTCCCCTGTTTAAGTTTGAACCCATTACCCCTTGTCCTGTCAGTGCAGTCCCTGATGAAGAGCCCTAGGCTGAATGTTTAAGCCATCAACAAACCCTCCTTATTTCTTTGATTCCCCTTCTGCCTATTTGCAGGTCAAAGTACCTCTGTGTTCTCATCACGTTCATTGTGATCCCACATAAAATTTATTTAAGCTGTTGTGTACTTGTGATAACTTTCAAATGAATCACAATACAAACCACCTAAATCTTAGAAAGTGTTTTGAAAACCCACCTGAAGTCTTGAAATATCAGGGTATTCAACTGTGAAACATGATGCATAACTTAAAACTTTGTAGTTATTAAAAATACTTGAAAAACCCAAATAATACTTACTCAAAATAAATCTCTGTGAAGTGATTATTTTAATTTATAAATTGCAAGATCCTAGAAAATTGAAATATTTTTAAAGATTTGTCAAAATGAGAAGTGACTTTGAGCTTAAACTTAATTTTTATGCAACAAGTGTAAAGTACAGATCCATGGGTTTAGGACAGCTAGATCCCTATAGCCATCTAATTCAATCAAAATTACTTATATTGTGGGACAGAAATCAGCCTACTCTTCTTTTGAAATGAGATCAAGCCTCTAAATCACTATGGCTTTTCTTGAAAAGTTACATTGGAACTATACTGTATTTTATGGAATAAAATGAACAGAGTGCCAATATCAAGAAAGTTATGTTTTTAAACGAATATAACATCCTGAGATCGTAGAATCATAGAATGGCTTAGGTTGGAAGGGACCTTAAAGTCCCTTAAAGGGACTACTGGATCATTTAGTTAAAATCCCTCTGCCATGAAGGGGCAACCTGTCTCACCACCTCCATAGTGAAAAATTTATTACTAATGTCTAACGTAAATCTCCCTTATGTCAGCTTAAAGCCATTCCCCCTTGTCCTATCAGTACATGTCCTTGTAAAATGTCCCCCTCCAGATTTTTTATAGGCCTTTTTTAAGAACTGAAAGGCTGTTCTAAGGTCTCCCCAGAGCCTTCTGTTCTCCAGGCTGAACAACCCCACCTCTCACAGCCTGTGTGCCACCCCTCTGATCATACTAATAGTACTACTAATGATAATAATGGAAAAGGAAATAACAGAGAGAGAAAGATGAAACAAAATCAGTTATGAACAGCAGTGATGCACAATACAATTGCTCATCATCCACAACCCATTGACCAATACGCAGCCCATCACTGAGCAGTGATTGGTCCCTTCCAGCCAACTCTCCCCAGTTTGTATACTGAGCATATATTATATACCTGCATGGAATATCCCTTAGGTTAGTTTAGGTCAGCTGTCCTGGCTGTACTTCCTCCTGGCTTCTTGTGCCTCTCCTCACTGGCAAAGCATGAGAGACTGAAAAGTCCTTGATCAGGGTAAGCACTACTTAGCAACAACTGAAACATTGGTGTGTTATCAGCATTGTTCAGACTGAAACCAAAATACAACACTGTACCAGCTACTAGGAAGAAAATTAACTCTCTCCTAGCCAAAACTGGGACACCAAGTCAAGTTTACTCCTCCCCTGTCATCCACAAATTCAGTCATTTTATCACAGAAGGTAAAGATCTGAGTCAGGTATGATTTACCCTTGGCAGATTCATGCTTACTGTTCCCATTCTGCTTTTACTCTTTTGCTTGCCCAGAAATATGTTGCAAAGAGGACCCAATCCATGATTTTACAAAGAGCGAATATAAGGATGACCGATCTATAGTTCTCTGGGTCATCTCTTTGGCTTATTTGAAGATGCGTGTGATTAACAACCCTTCTCTTTGAAAATTTGTCCCAAACTCCATGATCTTTTAAAGACAGTAGAGAGCAGCATTACAAAGATATTAGCCAGACCTGAGCACACTGGGTATGGTCTATTAGAATACATTGACTTCTGTGAATTCTCACGAGTGACTTAGCCCTCATCCACCACTGGTAATTTTCCTTCCCCTTGAATCTTTTCAAGTCAGGGCAGCTCAGCTCCACCTGTGCCTGCTGTCACTAAATCACCCAGGCTTTTCAGCAATAAGCCCACATTTTTTTTGTTCACCATTTTATTACAAAAGTTGTTGTCAAAGCTCTTCTGTAGAAGCTCTTGCTGTCCCTTGAACCTCTTAAATCCATCTGAGCTTCGGCTTGAATGACACCGGCCCTACATGCCCAGGCAACTTCTCTAAATTTCTCCTTTACACTCTGTCCCTACTCCCACCCCTTTATGCTGCATTTTTGTGCTGGACTTCTGTCGTGATGTCCCTTCTAGCTAAATCCTGACAGACCTGCTTGTCTCCCTTCACATCAGGGTGGACTGTTCTTCTGCCTGGAGGACGCTCCCCTTAATGGTCTGCCATTTTTCTTTTAACTCCTTTGCATTTCAGAGTGGTCTGTCGTGGATCCCACCTACCTGCTCCTCCTGCCAAAGTCCAGCCCTGCTGACCTGAAGTCTAGGCTTTGTACTTTGCTGAAAGATTTTTATATTCTCTTTTTCTTATTTCAACTTTTATGTGTGTGTTCCTTTAGGAGTCTTTCAGCAGATTCTTGCCTCTTTACTCATAATGAGAAAAGACTCTCCACCCATCCATTTATACTCTTCTAAACACTGTAACTACCAGCTACCTATAAATTTTAATCTTTCCTGCATTTCAGTATGATATATTCCTAATTGCTAGATTAAACAATATTTATATTTTCACCACGTTAAATTCTGTGAAGCCAAGACTCATTGATGCATTTGATTACGAAAAAGCGATATCAGTTCTTTTTTATTAGGTTCTCATCATCAAAAATCTTTTTGTTTCTATTGAAATCCAAAAATCCTCCTGAAAGTGATAGCTTAGGTGAAGCGTTTTTAATGATAGTAACTTGATTAGATTGCATGTTTAATTTCATATTTAATATTTATCCTCTTCAATTTTTTTATCTTAAGCTTTGGAGTGAAGCTGACATTTTACCTAGCAGTTACAGAGAAACATATTTTACTCCAAAAATAAGAAATTGGATATTCTGAACATGAAACTGAATGATATTTTAATATTTTCTTCAAAACTGACTATTTAAGAATTTTATTTATTTTAGTCTTGTGCAGTACTTACAATAAAAAATTACTTGATTGTTCTTTCTTTTTTTCTTTTGCCTCTCAATTTATAGTTCACAGCCAAGTTCACTCCCTACTTCCTATCTGCTAATTCAAACTGAATGCTTGTAGTCTGTGTGATGTTTGATATTGATAAATGCATACTGTAAAACAGTATTTTTATGCATAATGGTGAACCATATTTGTTCCCAGCTATGGAGAATCACATTTAAAAAAAATAAATCCTGAATTTTGAAGGAATACATGGAAATGTAGACTTCATTACATATATAATGCAGCAACCATGAGAGGACTTCTGAAAATTCTTTTTGATTCCTTTAGAAAGCACAAGAAAAAATTCCTTTAAAAAGCATAAGATAAGTATTTCTTATGTGTTCTGAATAATGCTTTTATTTTCTCTAACTGCAGGAGGGTGAAAAGAGGATGCTGCAATCCAGGCACCTAGCAAGCTGGAACTAGAGAAATCAGCAGACTAAACGTGTTTCTTGTGTGGTTGTAGTTGAGGCCATGTTGGCTCTTAGTAATTTTACCTGATAGCTTGGAGGAAAAAAAAAAAAATTACTTATTTTATTTCTTCCTAGCTGAAACTATCAACTAAATACAAACTGAATTCAGGAAATTTTCAGGATTGTCTGAAATGGAAACTTTTGCCTGAAATAGTTTACTGATCCCTCATATTTTTCAGTATTTGTCATTCAAGCCACATGGACCTGTGTGTTTTTCAACAGGAGTTCATAATTTATTACTGTAATCAGAATGTAATGGTGGGGAGAAGGGAAACAAGCTTCTGGCCAAGTTCACCACAAACGGCTGTTTAACAAGATGTATAGTTATAGATGAGATGTAAAGTGCTTTCACAGATCCAAAGCTAAGAGGCTTGAAAAAAGCTCAAAGACAAATGACTGCTTTTTAGCTCAGCAGCAGCTATGGCTGAAGCCTGAGTCTGATCTGGCTTTTCTTCCTGAATTCATTAACACTGTTTTCACCCCATCCCCAACCCAAAGAGCAACAACAAAAAGGCTGCAATCAGTAAGATGGGAACTTCTGTACATTCTTCATCTTGTCCAAGACAAGACAAAGTGATGACAGAGTTCATAGTATGGTCACTGGACAACTCCATCAGCAGTTTAATTCAGCACTGGTAAATTTAATGCAATATAATATGCACTAAAATGAGACATGAAGTGATGAATAGTAGAATAAAATATAATCACATAAAGAAACTTGTGGATAGCACTTGAGGCCAGATGGTTAAAGCCACTGTTCATTTCACAATAATGACTGACTGATGAGTAAAAAATGGAAGGGGAATACACTACAATTGCAAACAGTATGGTAAATACTGTTTAGATACTGGATTTATACAACACTTGATTTTTTTTTTTTTTTTTTTGAATGGGTGTAGCAAAATTTTGAGAAAGATACTGGAAAGAGTGGTAGAAATTAGGTCTGCTCCTCATCCATCCCCAGGCAGAGCCCTGTGCGCTCCATCTGGTCATTGATGTATAGGGTAATATCCCTCCCTCATCTCCTCAGACTGTCTTTCCTGAAGAGCCTAGATCCTTCCATTCCAACACTCCAGTCATAGGAGGTGTACCACCACAAGTCTGCGATGCCAGTGAGATCATAGCCTCATTGTCTTGGCTGATGTCCGCATTTGACAGACAATAAGGTAGCGGTGAGACTGCAGATGCGGTCTCTGTGGAAGGAGGCCACGGGGCTTCTCTGGGATGGTCATGGCAGTTCCATCTGTTTCTAGCCAACTCCAGCAGACCCAGCTGCAAGACACAGCCAACCCCCTCAACTGTGGGTAAGGCACCTCCTCCTGAATGGATTTAAGGCAGAAAACCGGTTTTAATATTTATCTTAATTTCTCACTGCTCAGGTCTATTTTATTTGGGAAAAAAAAAGTCAATTTTTTTTTTTTTTTTTTTTTTTTTTTTTTTTTTTTTTTTTTTTGGCATCAGATAGTAAACGATAAACAATGCTTCAGTCTTTAACTTGACCCACAATTCTCTTAACCTGCCAGGAAGAAGGAATGAGGGAGCAGCTGGGTGGGAGTTTGGCTCTTTGCCATGGCTAAACCATCACAGATATGCATGTGATTTGGTGTGTTAAGCACACACACACAAGCGAAACATTTGTGGTTTTTATTTATTGCTTTCGATGGAGGCTGCTGATGCCTGTATCAGTTCCATTGACACTTTTTCCAGTTTGTTTCCCAAACACAGAATATTTCTGGGTTATTATTTCATGAAATGTTTTCTTTTGAGAACTGGACTACAGATGTAGTTCAGAAAAATACAGCTCTGCAATAGCGTCTTCCAGAGACCTATATCCAAGATGTAGTGCAGTTTCTATATTTTGTTTCACCGGAAACTTGAATTGTAGAGTAAGCGATGCTTACCAGTGAAAAAGACTTTGCTGCTTCTGTGGTCTGTGCTGAGGTTAAATGTTAAGACTTCTGCCTATACTGTTGAGAAACTGCTTTGTGCCCTGTCTGTGTTTCTGCTAGCTGAAAGTGCCAATTCCTGTATGGTGCCTTTGCAGTATTAATCAGTAGATCACTAGTGCTGGCATTCTGCATGCTCAGTTTGTACAGACAACAAACCGGGAATTGTACTCTGACAAACGAAAAGAATAAAATGTTTCCTTCATGTCATGCCTTAGCCAGCTTTGTGAGGCTCAGCAGTATTTTCTACTTGAGAAACCACTGAAGGGTACTGCGATTATTTAGACTTTAAATGGGTTGGAGCTGCCTGCACATCATAAAAGCAAACACTGTAAATGTTGTACCAATAGCGTTTTCTTTCAGCTGTTTTTATACAGGCTTATTTCAATCCATATGTATGGATACTTTGCTCCATTTGGATGTAATACAATAGATGTTCATAGATACCTGAGAGAATCACTCTCACACTCACTATCAAACTGGGAACATGAAATGCACCGTAAAGTTTATTCTACACCAGAAGGAGAAATTTTGTTGCAGTTGCTCATGAAATGTACGTAAGCCTATTATATACAGGCATAAATATATTTGTAAAAAATAATAATATATAATCACATATGGATGTCTAAATTATCCAAGTATGAACAAATCTAGATATGAATAATTATACGAATATGTATTTATATGTATCTAAATAATAATGTGTCTATAATTACATAAATGTGTGTGCATACATTTCTGAGTATGCTTACATACATATAGAAATATATGTATGTGCATACAAATGAAGTCACGTATATAGATATGTATATTTGATGTATAAGTCGCTTTTTATCATGTACACTTATGATTGCTCTTTTGCCATGAAAATGACATAATCTTTCATACTCTTAGGACAAAAGAGAGTATAGTTCTCACATTCTTTTGTGACTTCTATTTGGGCCTATTTCTTCATCTTTTTGATTTTGCACACACCCCCCCCCCCCCATCCACCCCAATAGATACTTTAAGAATAATTGAACATGATTCTACTATAAAATAGCTTCCAGATCTGAAATGGTATTTTTTTTATAACCAAGCCTGGAGAGGTAGGGTTTTTCAGATTATATCAATGTCTAGATAATGTGCATTTGAATAGTAGAAATGAAGTAATTTCGTGTTAGGTGACGTTACATTATTCAGTGATACTGACACTCAGTCAGATTGAAACTATAGATTTGTTCAGAAATATTGTTTTCTTCTATAGGACAATGGCATCCTAGGGTGCATTAGAAAGGGTGTGGTCAGTAGGTCAAGAGAGGTTCTCCTCTCCCTCTACTCTGCCTTGTGAGGCCGCATCTGGAATATTGTGTCCAGTTCTGGGCCCCTCAGTTCAAGAAGGACAGGGAATTGCTTGAAAGAGTCCAGCACAGAGCCACAAAGATGATTAAGGGAGTGGAACATCTCCCTTATGAGGAGAGGCTGAGGGAGCTGGGTCCCTTTAGCTTGGAGAAGAGGAGACTGAGGGGTGACCTCATCAATGTTTACAAATATGTAAAGGGTGAGTGTCAGGATGATGGAGCTAGGTTTTTTTAGTGATGTCCAGTGATAGGACAAGGGGTAATGAGTGTAAACTGGAGCGTAAGAGGTTCCATGTGAACATCAGGAAAAACTTCTTTACTGTGAGGGTGACAGAGCACTGGAACAGGTTGCCCAGGGGGGTTGTGAAGTCTCCTACGTTGGAGATATTCAAGGCCCGGCTGGACAAGTTCCTGTGTGATGTACTCTAGGTTGCCCTGCTTCTGCAGGGGGGTTGGACCAGATGATCTTTTGAGGTCCCTTCCAACCCTCGGGATTCTGTGATTCTGTGACGACAAAAGCAGAAACACCTGCAGCATTAAAGCCATTGTGCCACATATTTGCATGTGCCACCAGAATCTGAACAGCTTTTTTTTACAGAACTACTTTTTCAACGTAGATTTAAATTATTTGGTAAATGTGTAGCAAAGGATGACTTGAAATCTAAATCCCATTAGGATTTATTCTGACCTATTTAATAGCTGGAAACTCATGTCCTTCTCCAAAAGCCCCCTGGACATTGAAAAGCATACATAATTGCTTTTTCAAAAGTTTTCAAACGTTTCATCAAAGAAATAATTTGAACAGCAATAAAATATGGAAACTATTTTAAAATGTCCAGAATCTGTAGCAAAAATACTGTGGTTTTGGATTATTTTACAGTGCAAGAGGCAAAAGAAAGAAATTTATTATGGCTAGTAGTACAGACTTTTGATAATATTTGCCAGTGTCATGAAATACTGAAAAATGTATTTATTTAAATAAATTAATTTCCTGTAATTTTTTAAAACTGATTTTGTAATAATTTTTTTTTTCTTTTTTTTTGCCATAATTTGTTAAAGGAACTTAGGAACATTGTAAAATGGTTTCCACTGCTTCCTTGTGAATATTCAGTCTTTAAATGCATGAGATTTTCATGTGGATTTAATTATGGATTTCTTTGAATCAGTTGCTTTGGCTTTTAAATCCAGGCACAAGACTGCTGTTGAGATGCTGATGAAAGATACAGTATAGCTTATAGTCTGGATATGGCAAGGTGCAAATAAGTTGATATAGGAGCTGAGTTTGGTAGAAATCCTATTTTCTAAAATGCTTAGAAAAAGGAGAGCCAAGTCAATTTCCAGGAGAAGAGGAACATATCCGATCAACTTCTGAGAATCCACTGACACTAGCATTGCATTCTTAATAATGGAGGCTGTGGTGAAACTTCCATTTGGTGACACATGATTTCAAGCTTGAAAGCCTTTGCAGCACTTGATTCCAATGCAATAATTGATCATCCCTGCTTTTATCCTTTCCTTTCCTTTGCTATTATTTCTTTTTACAATTCTTTCACCTGGATCGTCTCAGTTCCTTAAGTTTCAGCTCAGGCATGCTGGAAACAAGGACATTGACAGTCACAAAACATGAAGTAAGATTAAATTATTTTGGAGTATCGTACATCATCTGATGTTCCCTGACTATGGTGAAATCGATAGCCTGAGAAAAAGACATATCAGGACAAGTATTAGATGCTGTAATTATGCAAGTTTGCCTTGTAGCAGTAAATGCTGTACTGTAATGCAGCCCATGGGAAGTGTGGGGCAGTGTCTGTACAGTACCTAAGGCAGGGAACACTATATGAGATTATATCACCATGCCCTTAATATGTCTTTTCATATTCAACTGACTCTATTGCTCTATGTAGGAAAGACAGGGTCCTCAGGAAACTAGATGACTCTGTGGTAGCTCCTGTCCTCATTTACACCGTTATTCACCTTGACAGTTCATTGTTTAGTTTCTGCTCTGTAAGTGCATTCCATTTCTGAGCCGTGGAAGAAAGAATTGTGTGACTTCTCACAATCTCATTTCTGAGCATTTTCTTCTCTCTAGGTTAAGCTCACTAGAAGTACTTTTATGTCTTTCCAGCTTAGCTGAAAATTCCAAAGCTGGATATTTCAGACAGATTTAAAACCATCCAGTGCAAATGTTACAATGTAGGGAGCCCAGGGCGGGAAATGACATCCAGAGTAAAGCAGAGTATGTCCTAAGAAATAACTGCTCTGTTTTAGAACACTGAACTGGACTCAGCAGTGCTAAGAGAAGAGTTTGCTTTTGTCTGATAGATGACCAAAAGGATCTCAGAAGGTAGTTTTTGAGCATCGGCTTTGGATATGGGAAACCATGTAGAAACATTTTGATTCTCCATCTGGAGGATACCATGTATTAGTCCTTGGTTTTTTTGCCCTGCAGGTGATGGGGAAAGGCAGACTCATCCAAGCTAATTTTGGAAATGCTTAAAGCTATTTTCTTCAGACAATAGAAAAGCCATTCTCCAAAATTGCTGAGATGAATGAACATTTTCAGTCTGCACTGGCTTGGAGAGGTACCAGAAGGATTACTGCTACTGAACTTCGTGTTGCTTCTAGGCAGGTAACTACCTAGAATTCAGTAGATGGCTTTGTGGAGGAAAGAATGTTTAGCTGTGCTGGTGGTGGAGTGGGGCCTGAAGAAAATAACAAGCAATAAAAGCTTCCACTCTGTGTGTAAGTGTAAGAATTATAATTGGAAACTCAAAGGATAGGAAGCTTTTCTGAATACTATAATTCTCTCAGTCTTTACACAAAAACAGTATCATTTACTCTTCCTTAGTAAAAACCGTTTTCTGGTAAGTAACACATCCTTTTCTTATGAAAGGTGCTTAGAACAGGAATTCTAGGTTAGTAAACCCCTAGAATTTAGTTTACAGACAAATTTAATATCTTCTTTAACCCAGAAGAAATGTCTGGATGCTTGCTTGCTTTCTCCTTCCTTGCAGGACTGTATTGTGTTTGAGTGGTTTGTTTACAGGGAGAAGCTCTAAGTTCAGAAGAAAATCACTAATTTTTTTTTTTTTTTTTGAGATGGGTTCACAAGGCATGGTCGTTCAAGATTTTAAGTCCATGGGTTAGGAAATAAAGCAGGTCAAGGAGCTGTAATTCTCTTTATTTGGTAAATGCATTTATTTCTAAGAAAGCAGCAGAGCCTATTCAGAAATATGCCCGTGGAAGAACTTTGATATATAAATCTAAAACCACTATGGAAATGATGAAATAAAGTACTTGTGCATAACCTTCTGCAACTTGTCTAACACAGGAAAACAGTATAAGAAACACTAATGCTAATTATTTTCTGATTGTGTTTCCTGGACTGTGATTGTTGTCAGGCACTGACAATAAATATCAGGGTCTGGAACTGATACTGAACACGTGCCTGCCTTTCTATGTTTCTCTGTTGTCTCCCTGAAGCTATTTTCTTTCAGTGCTTCAGTGCAGGTGATAGGGAAATGAGGGAGAGATGAATCAGAAATTGTTATTACCATTAACTGGTGTGGAGGAGACAATAAGAGCTGCACAGCTGGCTTAGATTTCATTTTCCTCGATCCCTCCTGTGTGTGTTGCATTCTTAGTATAGCACCAGCAGAAATAGTCCATCCCATCCAACCTTGAGCATTCCTTGGCATGGAGAGATTTATTTCAGAACAAAGAGATGACCTGATTAATTTCATACTGCATTCACCTTCAGCTCCTGAGCTCAGTCTTTTCATAGGGATTGCAAAGCAAATTGTCATCACTTGCAAGAAATCATAGCAATAGGTAGCTTTGACGAAACCTTAAACTTACTTACATTTTGTTTTACTGTCATTAGAAGTTCTTTCCTGTATCATCTCACAAACATAATGCCTAGTAAAAATTTTTAGGAACTAATTGTTGGCATTTGCAAAAGCAAATTTCTTGCTCATGCTACAGAAACTTTAACCTTGAGAGCCATTTTGGTATAGATTTCTGAGGAGGAGTTATATCTCTAAATACAAAAAACACCAAGACATGAAGGCTGATTTCAAATCCAATCTTCACCTCATTTCCTCTAGATAACAGAGAAGTTTAGATCCAAGGCTAAAACTTTCATTGGAACAATAAAATGTCGTCTAGGGTAATAGGATGTCTCCCCAGACTATGTCTGCATCAGCAATTTTTAATGTATCAGCTAAGGCCAAAAATTATCTAGCAGCTAAAACATTCCTGTGGGTTAATGGCCTTATCGATTTTGACTATAAAAATATTTATATACTACATAATTTTTGCCTTTGCAGGAGGAAGAATTTTATAAGTGAGTGTGGAAAACTACTAGATTGGCCAGAGAAGATCAGATTTCTGGACCTTCTGGCTTAGCTGGATCTTGATAATGACTGTGCTACAGCAATTTAGAAAAGATCCATATTATATAAATACAACCTTATTTTATTACTATATGTATATTGTAGCACCGACAAATTGCCAGAACTGTATCTATGGCACAAGAAGAATGGAGACATACAAAATAATATGAATTCCCCATAATAAGGAGCTTACCATTTAAAGGGCCAATAGGAGAAGATAAAGCTGGCTAGGGAGGGAATATAAGAGGTGTGTCTATGGCACATTTGTAAAGCATTAAGGTGTTTTATCTTAATGAGGCTGAGAAAGGCTGAGAAAGTTGGGGCTGTTCAATCTGGAGAAGAGAAGGCTGTGTGGAGACCTCATAGCAGCCCTCCAGTATCTGAAGGGAGCCTACAAGGATGCTGGGGATGGACTCTTCATCAGGGACGGTAGTGATAGGACAAGGGGTAACGGGTTCAAACTTAAACAGGGGAAGTTTAGATTGGATATAAGGAAGAAGTTCTTTACTGTTAGGGTGGTGAGGCACTGGAATGGGTTGCCCAGGGAGGTTGTGGATGCTCCACCCTTGGTGGTGTTCAAGGCCAGGTTGGATGAGGCCTTGGGTGGCATGGTTTAGTGTGCGGTGTCCCTGCCCATGGCAGGGGGGTTGGAAATAGCTGATCTTAAAGTCCATTCCAACCCTAACTATTCTATGATTCTATGATTCATCACAGCCATCAACAAAAGGTTGTTAATTGTAGTGAGTAATACTTCATTTGCATTTCCCAATGAAATATCCCCTGCATACTCATATGAGTAAAATAATCTGAATCTGCTGCTCTGGTCATTTTTGGAACAGTGGTATGAGTATGGTAAAAGTTCGGCACAATCCAGGGCATTGATTATTCACTTACTGTATTTGATCCTGGGCAACAGTCAGCAGTTCAGAATAAATGCCAAGCTGTCTTCCTCTCCCTTCTGCACTGAGGAAGTATAAAAATTGTCTCCCTCCAAAGGGAAACATTTTAAATAGAGGCATTGAGCTGTCTGCAAGAGTCTGAAAAGAGACTTAGCAGGGCTTATATATAAAAGAGTGGTGGGACTGTCAGAGTTCTCAGCACTGTCTTAAATCTTCGCCCATTTAAACCAATAATAAAACTCCTTTTAACTTCAAGAAGAGCTGCAGGTTGAGGCAGTGGCATATATTTATGCAGTACTTTCTTGGCAGCCATGCAGGAGAGGGGAATGTCTGAAAGGGGGACCATCCACCAGAAGTACTCCCAGTGTCACTTTGATGACTTGCCTGCCTTCCATCTGGCTGGTCCTGTCCTACCTCTGCTGATGTAGGTGTCCATGCAAGTGGACACTGTGATGCTGTGTGCAGAAAAAGGGGTGCTTCAGCCTCGGTTCTCTTGCAGAAATGGGATCTTGATAACTTTGGGGGAGAGTAGAAGGCAATGTAGCTGAAAGAGACAAAGCAAAAATAAGAGGGTTAAGAGAAAGACAGAAATGAGCCCTTGTCCCTTCAGTTTTCAGTGCTGTTTCTATATTGCAATTATTTAAACAGTATTTTGTCTTCCTATAACTTACATTTATTTTATTTTTCCCTGTATTACTGTGGGAATAAAACCAGTTAAAAATAAATAAAAATTATTTTTGTTTTCTAGCAGTCATAGTACAGGGGAGCCACATTTAAGAACCAGCTGGGCTGTAAACCAACACAGTATGAGCATAGTCTCTGCTCATGATAAGTTACAGTACAAATAGGCAGAACTGGTGCTGGATAACATGGGTCATAGAACCTCACAGGCTTGACATATCTTTCTGCAAATTTAAAATCTCCTGTGTTGAAAAACTAAAATCATTAGCATCACCTAGTTTAACCAGTTGGATCATGGGCAGTACACAGCATGGCATTTCCAAGCTAAGAAAACCCCCAAATTTCTGTGGATAACATGTTTTAATGCTTAATACTTTTCTTGCATTGAGTCTGAGCTTTCTTTCAAGTTTAAAGGTTTTCCATTTCTTTTTTCAGCACCTGAGTGTTGACTCCTGCTTGAGCAAGGAGTCAGCTGCTGCAAATGGGATTTTGTCATGGATGGAAGACAGTGATCCATTTTTCATTCAGCTTTCCTAAAGATGAATGGAGGTTATATCCACAGTGCAATACAGAGAGCAAGGGCAAGTTATTTGGGAATTATAGAGAATCTTGCTCTGTCCCACTGAGCTGGAGCAGTAATCAAGACAGCTGATGTACACCTAGCTCAGCAGTGTGGGTTAGCAAGTGCTTGGACTGCAGGATAGATACTAGATACAACATCCTTTGAAGGTGATGCACGGCGTAAGCAAATAGTCTTGACCAGTACCACTTCCAGACAGAGCTCCAGTCTCTCATGTCTAAGGTTTACAGAATAAATCATACTCTTCTGTCACATAAAATTATGAAATATCCATGAAACATCCACAGCTCCTGGGAGACTATGGAGAGCGTAAGGCAGGCAGAGCAGCTGTCCTCATCAAACAGAAGCAGTTCTGTAGCACCTGAGCAAGTTGAGGAGTTCATCTCTCCCTACAGCAGCAAGGTTCAGCCAAGTGTTCAGTGATCACCAGGAAAACCCACAGTGACAAGTCAAGCTCAAAGCTAAGCCAGGAGGTCAAATCATCACCTCAGTGTCAAGATCAGTGAGGTAGGCTCCTTGGCACATGCATACCTACAACAAACTAAAGGCAGAATCAAGTTCTGAAGCCTAAACACAGTCCCTGAGCAAAGGGAAGTGGCCCCAGTGAAAATTCTCTTGGCTCCTAAGCCTCAGCTGTTTCTGCACAAGTCTAACCACAGGTATCAGAGCTAGGCTGGAGCACAGACAGATGAGCCTGCAGAGCCTAAGTGCAGAACTTAGGGCCCTGACACTCACCTTATGAACCCAAAGAGACAAATAAAAGGCTAACAAATGAAATCATTCTGCACCAGAAAAAGATTCTTAGAAACAAAGTTTCTTAAGATAACAATTTAGGATTACACAACACTGGAGATCATGAACATCTCCCCTACCCTGCAGATCGTCACTCAGAATTTTGTGCACTACTCACAAACTCATAAGGCTTTAGGCCTCAGGAAATCTTTTGATCATCTGAAAGCCTTCTGATTGCCTTGTTTCCACTGTTCCATATAATTCACAGTAGTAGTCTAAGTAACAGTGTACTTAAAATATTAATTCCATGATTAAAGCTTATATTTACCCAATAGATCAATTACAAAACATTTCTTTACACAAAAAGTGGTCAAACACTGGAACAGGCTTCCTGGAGAGCTGGTCAATGCCCCAAGCCTGACTGTATTCAAGAGGCATTTGGACAATGCCCTTAATAATAACATGTTTAAACTTTTGGTCAGCCCTGAAGTGGCCACACAGTTGGACCAGATGATTTTTGTAGCTCCCTTGCAAATATCTCATCCTATCCTATGCTATCCTATGCCACCCTGCCACTCCCCATCCCATCCTATGATCATCCCATCTCATTCCATCCCATCCTATCCCATCTCATTCCATCCCATCCCATCCCATCCCATCCCATCCCATCCCATCCCATCCCATCCCATCCCATCCCATGCCGTCCCATCGCATGCCATCCCATGCCATGCCATGCCACCCTGTGCCATGCCATGCCAGTGGCCATACCAGTCTACTCTATGACATTCCTTTTCATTCTGTTCTATGGAATGAAGTGCCTGCAGTGTTAGACATCTTAAGTGAGAGAACCCTAATGTCATTGATGGTTTGTCTGTCCAATGCATATTCAGTTTAGGGGATGAAAACAGTACCCTGAACCTTAGACCAATCAGGAGGTGTAGAATTAATGGAGTCAGACATTAAAAATAGTGGGTTTAAGAAATAGAGTAGAGCAGGAACTGGAAAAGTGTGCTAGGAGCTGCTGTTGACTGACAATAAACAGCCAGCTATCACCATGTAACTTTGAACAAGTCACATGTTGGATCATTGGAGGCCGCACACTCCCATGAAAATCTCTAAGCACTTTGTTATTATGACTGTCAGTAAATGTTCCCCACTGCTGAACCTAAACCTCATCTACTGAATGTTCTGTTCAGTGCTTTCAGTCACAGAAATGGCAAAGAGGTTCTTCTCTTCCTGTTAACTGCCCATTACAGCTTTGCAAATTATTTTGTTGACTGTATTCCTCTTTCTAGGATCCCTAAGCTGTTTCAATAACCCCAGTTCCTTCAATACAAAGAGTCCAGGGAGGAAAAGTCAGAAAAGTCTTCTTTGCTTCAGGAAAACAGATCCAAAAATGTTGCCAAGCAATCCCTTACATCACAACAACCTGTTTTCTGTTGGCACCTGGCAGGGTTCAAAGGACATCTGAAAAATTGCTGCGTGGAATTAGTAATTCTTTCAAGTGGAAGAGAGGCTGAGAAAATTGGAACCTGGAGAACAGAAGCTGCCTGGAGACCTCATAGTACCTTCCAATATCTGAAGGGGACCTACAGGGATGCTGGAGAGGGACTCTTCATCAGAGACTGTAGTGATAGGACAAGGGGTAATAGGTTCAAACTAAAAGAGGAGAAGTTTAGGTTAGATATAAGGAAGAAGTTCTTTGCGGTGAGGATAGTGAGGCACTGGAACAAGTTGCCCAAGGAAGCTGTGAATGCTCCATCCCTGGCAGCATTCAAAGCCAGATTGACCAGGGCCTTGGGCAACCTGGTCTAGTGTGAGGTGTCCTTGCCCATGGCAGGGGAGTTGGAACCAGATGATCTTAAGGTCCTTTCCAACCTTAACTATTCTATGATTATATGGTTCTATGATCTGTTTCCTGCCTCTTTGACTATGAGAAGGCTGCTGTCCTTGGTCTTATATGTGAGACAGGTAGTCACAAAACATGGTAGACGTCTTAAATTTTCTGAGGTCCTACTGATTGAAGATACAGTTCCTATAGACAATCACTGAAATCAGCAAGCAAGTATCTAGGAATAGCTGTATAATGCAGTGAACAACATGAGCTAACCTTTTAGATTTTTGTTTTAAAATGGCTTCCAAAGATTTTGTGTAGAGTTAAAATCTTTCTTACCATCCTGCACATCTGCTGTGTTTTCTCATTAGAGACAGATTTTAGGAACAAAACTTCTTTGTATTTGATGAGTTTTGACATCTGTGCCAGATGAGGATCCAGCATTTTCTTCCTCAGTGTCCCCTTTTTTCTTGCACATTTTAAGATATTTTATTTCCACAGTTTCATCTTCAACCCCCTTCAAAGACACATACATCCTCCCTTGTTCTGGGCTGTTTGATATATAGAGTATTTAATATATGTTTCTTTCTCTTGTCTCTAATGGACTGAAAATGGTGAATGTTCTGACATTAATTATGTTATTTAATATTTCATATTCTGTATTCAGAAAAATCTACTCTTACATGCCATTTTTCAGCTTGTCTAGTTCAGCTCTTGTGCACATGCCACTTTAAACCTAGGATCATTGCAATTCTCTGTCACTTTTTAAAGGTAAAGTGATTACACATATACACAAACAAAAGAAAGGTTTTATTAATCGTTTTTATAAATGCAAACCACTAGACCATTTTATAGATCTCTTGCCTAAACCACAAGGAATTAATTGAAGTTAGTGCCATTAGGCTGGATTTGCATCAGTGTAAAATAGACGATTTACCTCTAGATCGAAAGAAGCACAAGAACTGAGGTGTGTACAGACAAAATTAGGGAATGTATCAGGAAATCAGCCTGAACAGCGGCTGATATGGCAGCATATATTAAACCACCTCTGTTCTCTTGCTTCTAATGCAACTTAGTTTTATGTACAACTGTGCAACTATGTGATAGAATTTCAATCTGGTGTTTCTGGTTTGTATTTTTATCAGGTGAAGAAATCTACAGTTCTATACTACCTCTTCTTATCTGCTGGTTGTGATGAAAAGGAAGAATATTAATAATATTAGAAAATATTCATATTATTATTTGCATTTGAAAAAATGTAACAAATATACAGGTATTGGATTGCTCTGTATCACAAAGGATAGGATAAGGATCATCACTGAACCCATGTGAGACATGTCTATGTTCATTAATAGATTTTCAAAAAAAGTGATTAGTTGTACTTGTTCAGTGTTTTGAAGTTCTTCCTCTAAAGAAAGGTTGTTGAAACATCTGGGATGAATATTTAAGCATGACATTATTAGAACTGCACAAGACTCCCAGAAATCCAGTGGTCAAAGTGGTAACATTGCATTAATGCTGATTAGCAGCTGAATTGCAGAAAGACATATTGAGGAAAGTCTTTAAGACTGAATTAATTAAAAGTGCAGGCACAATTAAAAAGGACAATGAGCTAGAAATCCAGCTGGTACAAATTACTACAACATCATTGAAATCAAAACCTAGTTCAGTGGCTGCTAGAGGACTTCCATATCCTGACTCCAAAATGTCTTATAAAATTTTTTGTGTGCCATACATAATAAGCTGTCATAGAAGGATTTCTATTTGTTGCAATGTCATAGAGGTGGTTCTCTTTCAGGATTTAAAAGCCTGAATGTCACTAAGAATGGCACTAAGAATGTCCCCAGGGAAGCTCTGCCATAATTGCTAGTTGGGATATGAAATTATGCACTAGGTTGGGTAGATGAGCATTTGTGGGGTCAAGCTCCAAAGACTTTATCCCTCAAATTATGATGTATCTATCTTTTCATTTCACTCCTCAAAAATATGTGAAAGGAGATGTGAATATTCTTTGCTTCTCAGGCAGGGAAGATTTCTTCGTGTAGAGAAAGAACAGATAAGTATAGGGGTTTTTTTTGACTGTGTTTGATTTTATAAAAAAAGAAAAATACAAAAGTCATAGCATTTTGTTAAGAAAACCATTAAGTTGAGAGTACAAAAGATATAGTTTAAACTGCTTTTCTTTTTAATTTTTTTGTATAAGGCTAACATAAATTATGTTCAGATTTAAGCATTGATGAAGAAAGGTCATTAGTTTGTAAGCACATTGTCTAAACATTGGAGTAAAATTGCATTCTCAGGCTGTGATACAATTAAAAAGAGTGATGGAGGTCTTCTAGCATTATGTAATTTTTAGAGCAGACTCCTTCCCTACTCAATCATTAGTCAAGAAGAGTCTTATTCCACTCTTGTCTAAGGGAAATAGACACACACAAGTCCTGTAATCAGTTTCTTTTTAGAAAGAAGGAAAACTGGACAATTTACAAACAAGCCAGTTAGTTTGGACTCTAAACAGTGAAGAACAGAGTTGCCACAACAGATAAAGTTCATGATGCAGAAATATTGCTACTAATTCTGTGATATGCTTCACTGTCAGTTGCTTTAGGTAGACTTCTAAAAAGTATCTTTATAGATTACAAACATGTTCCTTTCTCTTTCTCTTTTTCTTTTTATTTTCCTTTCTCTTTCTCATTTCCATTCCTTTCTCTCTCTCTCTTTTTTTTTTTTCTTTTTTTTTTTTTGCCTTTTCAATTTTCATTTCCTCCAAATATCTCCTGAACGTGTCCTGATAACAGTCAAGGTAACATTAATTGACCATAAGTTTGTGCTTCCACTGAAATTGGATAGATGGTTCTCCCTGCAGTGTTCTCAAGTCTCTCATTTGTTCTCACCTTGTGCTTTTATACACTGGAAATGGTTCAAAGGAGGGCCACAAAGATGGTGAAAGAGATGGAGAACCTGTCTTGTGAAGGAAGACTGAAGGAGTTAGGTCTTTTCTCCCTTACCATGGTTCCAGCTGAGATAGAGTTAATTTTCTTCCTAGTAGCTGGTGTTTTGGCTTTAGTCTGAGAATAATACTAATAACATACTGATGTTTTAGTTGTTGCTCAGTAGTCCTTACCCTGATCGAGGGTACCTCATCATGATATTCTAGCATATATTGGGCAGCTGCAAAGAGGATGGAGAATCTTTCTTCACAAGGAGTCACAAGTAGTAGACAAGTGGCAAGTTGCACGGGGAGGGGATTCATCTCAGCATAAGAAAAAAATATTTTATAGTAAGAGCAAGCATTCATTGGAACAACCTCCCCAGGGATGTGGTAGAGTCCTCATTGCTGCAGGTTTTCAAGACGTATTTGTACAGGGTGTAGGAAATTTCATCTAGTCTCCCTCCCTTTCCCGCAAAAAGTTGGACCAGATGATCTTTCTAGTTCCCTTCCCACCAGTGCTATTCCGTGATTCTGATTAGAGACAATCTCATTCACCATGCAATTTTTGCAGGTTATTTTTCAGTTATATTGGTTCCTTGCCTTGCTCAGCACACAGCTGTGTTAACTGTAGTGCAGATGCAATGCATAGAAGAGATGAAAAAAATATCTGAATGTAGAAAAAGCATGTAGAACATAATAAATTTTTTGTTAAAGAGGTGCATGTAACCACAACCTCAGCAGTGCTCATCTTTCAGAATTGGTTTGTCCTTCAGTCAGGTATGAGATTTAAGGGAAATTTCCCCTTGGCTTCTTGTGCTGCTTTATGACTTTGCTCTTTTACAGGTTTTTGTTGTCTTTTAGTCAAGCTGCACTGGATTCAGTGTGAATTGGCGTAGCTACAGTCAGGATTGCTGTCAATTCTCTAGACATGAACATGTGGGAATTCCCAATATTTAATAGTTCAGAAGAAGTTTTGCTGATAGCTGGATATTGGTGAATTTGGGTAGGAAGACTTCTAGCAAATAAGTTGTGAGGATGCAGAAAACAGAATATTGGTGAACAGTACCACCTTTTTAGTGATGAATGGAAGCCTTAACATTTGTTGGTAGCAGATATGCATGCACAGGCTCAGACATCAATTTTTATTCCTGAAATAGTACTCTCTTTCAGCTGCTAGATAGAATTCAGAGCACTGTGAAAGCAAGGTAGATCTCAAAATTACTTGTATTCTTGTGTAGATGGTATGATTTCAAAAGCTTATGGGGCTTAAACAGACATTTGTTTTATTGTAGGAACATATAGCTCTGACTTTGTGATTATTTTGTGTTACAGCAAAATCAGGGCTTGCTTATGAAGGCATTTACCATAAATACTGGTATCCTTGACAACACCAGAATCCAATAAGTTATTCTGCAATGAGCTACTATTTTCCACAACTTGTGTGATTATATGACAATGAAATTTTACAGGGGCAATTTTTGGAAAATATTTTAGGTGTTACTGTATGTCAAATTTGTGTTGTCACTGTAAAATATGATCTTAAAATGCATATTATAATGTCTCAACTTGCTACTAGGCATACAGCATGAAATAGCTAAACTGGTGTAACATCTCCTCTCTTTTTCTGTATTTAATTATATTTTTTGCAATATAGCCAAAATGATGTCTTAACAGTCATTAATTAGAGCAATGAACATTAACATAATATGTATCCACACTATGCCAAGCTTTGCCAAGGGTATTTCTATCATACAGCTATATCTCCCTTTAGATAACATGAAAACAGAGCTAATCAATACTAACACATGAAGTATACATAAATACGGCCTCTAGGGCATGATGAATTTGATACGTCATTAATTTTCTTCAGTATCAGCATTTCCAAGCTTAACAAGTAAATAACACAGAGTAAGAGATCTTGATGATAAAGAAATAAGAATGGTCACTGCTGAGGAAGAGAAAATGCATACCTTCTTATAAAAGGGCAATAATATTGAGGTAAAAAGGATAAAGAAAAATGTGGCAAATTTGTTCTTCAGATCCGGGGACCATTCAGACATTCCCTTGATAGATTCATATTGTTTCATAGTATGAAAGAGATGCACACCCAGCTGGGCTGTAAAGAAGAGCTAAGTGCTTATGGTCCGTATATTTGAGGGAACATAAATATACATAGGAATGAAACCAGCCGTTTTCAGGTATTTGTAGTGTCTCTGTCATCTGATGATTCAGTGTGATCCGCTAGCCAGCCTTCACCATTTCCAGTTCCTGTAAGATATGATCTTCTGTTAATAATCACCAGAACAATGATAAGGATGCCTTTTTATTAATTATACTTTAATGTTAGTTTAGTAAGTTCTTGTTGCTCAACTGATGAGACAAGAAAATGTTCATCTTGAGTTTAAGGTTGTCATTAACCATTGTCCGCGAACGATCCATAACAATGCACTAAATAACATTTATATGATGCCTGCAGTCAGAAAGGGGTAAATGAAGATGAGCTCTCTTTTATTTACAATTTAGATCTTGTGTGATCTGAAATAGAGATAACTCATTGTTTTGCTCAGAATGAGAATATGTTTTGGTCTCAAAGAGCAGACAGTTTTGCTTAAAATGAAAGCATTGCAGAACATTGTTGATAATGGTTAAGAAGCTTTGGGAAATCTATTTTTTTTTTTTAATAAATGGAGGGTAAGTCAAATTTCAGTGCAAAGAACAGGAGCAGAAATCAATAGATATTAATTGTTTTATTTTTGGGAGCTTATTTTATAATTATGGGATTGGTTCATAGTTTGTTGTCTACATCTTACTTCAGTGTACTTATTAGAAAGAGACAAATAAATCATCATTAAAACACTTAATTTCATTAATTCCAAAAAGAAAAACAAAGTGTCTGAGAAAATGTCTTGAGTTTGGGATGTGTATCTGCAGAATATGTAATTTATCATGATAGTGTGATACTTGAAGTATGCTTATGCCCATCAAAATGGTGTGACTGAATACTGAAAAGCCTCAGTGCAGTTATATCTGAACATAGAAACCCTTCCTAGCATTTACCATATCTCTTTGCTGTTATGCTCACCCTTCAAATGCTTCCCTAAGTCCCATGGTTCACAGTTTCATTCTTGGGCATTGGTACAGGGAGTCATCAGTGTCCTGTATCCTGTGGTGTGATGGTAATGATGGGGGTTTCCTACTTTTTGTTGGGAGGATAAAGGCACTGATGCTGATAACATCTTCCTTCTTGGCCTTGGGCCCACTGGGTTTATTTTTATAGGGTTTTTTTCAGCCAAGTCTTACTTAAATGTTCCTTTTCCCCCACACTGGTTCCCACTAATTCCGTTTTTCTGTTTTCTTTGTTGTCTCTAAAACTGTCTTTACTCAACCAATGCAAGCTCACATGCCTTAGCAACCCCTGATCAACTGCTGTGACCTGTGCTGAGACCTTGGGCACCATCCTGCCTCTGCAGTTTGTCACACCACATTTTACTGCACAGTCATGGGCGGTTCAGTCCACACAAAATAACAACCTGCTGTGACCATAATCTGAAGGGAAACTACATCAAACTGAGGCTGTGCTTACCTGCTTGCAAGACAGCTGCTGTCATGGCTAGGCATGCTATGATAGCTTAAGCTCGATATAGCCAGAAAAGTCTTGACACCATGCAGTGTTAGGCCAATACAAAAATAATGCTACTAGTAATGCTGAAACATCACATTTACTGGGCTGCAGGCATGACACAGAAGGGCGATAACGCAAGGCTGAGGGGATGTAGGATTCATTAATCATGCTACTGTTCAATAACATGTTTTTTCCTGTGCATTCAAAGCAGATTTGAAAGATCTCCCAAACCATTCTGAAAATCAGCTTTGCAACTTGTCTTCTACCAGTCTCTTAGGGGGATTATCTTGATTATTTTTTTCACCACCTTCAGCAACACTTGTGACACAGAAGATATGAAGCATAAACACAGGCCATGCAAGACTAAAAGATGACCAGCTGCCACGTCCATTGCCCTGTTGATATCTCCCTCGAGGGCTCACACAGTTACCACTAAATTCAGAAGCTCTATCAGATGAACACTTTTAATGCCTGACCAGGGGATCTCTGAAGACATCAGCTGTGATGCCAGTATCCGAGGCTGCCCAGCAGCCTGCAGATCTTTGAGAGAAAGGAAGTCTGCATTACCCAGCTCTGCTCTGTCCTTTGCCAGTCTGGAGCAGCCATCAAAGAAGAGAAGAGTCTCCAGAAGGTTTTTATGCAGCCAGGCTAGCAGTGCTCCTCAAGGAGTGCTGATACAGAATGTGTCAAGTTTTCATTTTCTGTTAAAACAGGGTGCATCTGCCTTTAGTTGCATGCAGAAACACACAGCAGCTAGAACTGTCAGTAGCAACAGTGTGTGCTGCAGCTTGTGCTGCCGTTGTTTTGGACACGAATGTGTGTAAAAATGTACAATAGAATCAGATTTCAGGTTGACATGATCTACGTTTGCAAGAATGATCACTGACAGGGTAAGGTGGCATCACTGGACTCTGGACAAAGCTGTGATTCGTTCAATACTTCAATGAGAGAGTATTTTGGGGAGGGGGGATGTAATCAAGCCTCCATCCATACTATATTCTTTGTGGCATTTATATTGCTACTTCATAAAACTTCAGAAATCTTGATCAGCTTTGGCCCTGTGATGTATTACTGATGCCAGTGAAAGTCATCCTAATTTGCATAGAAAACCATTTTTTTTTTTTGACATTTGAGAACTGAAAGAAAAGGCTTTTCCTTTCTTTTGCTGATGACAGAAAAAGAGGGCAGGCTGCTGCCCTTGAGCCTATGTCTTCAACCGTTGGCTGAAAAATGGCTTTTGAAGCAGTACCCTATGTCTCTGGATGACCATAATGGAGGTCCAGGAAGCTAGACAGATCTTTACTACTGAATCTTTGATCTTTTATGTCAAATAGCTTTATACATTCTTAGAACTATATATTTGAAAAATAATAAACAAAGGAGACACATATTGTATGTATGTGTCCTATCTTGAACATAAATACATTAGAATAATACACTCTCCAATCTGTTCTTTTTTATGTCAGTTATCCATAAGAAAATTGCATGTAAATTTTAAATTGTCTGATCACAAATGCCTTGCCTACTGGCAATAATTAGTGTTGCTTACAGGGCTTCAGTTGCAAACGTAAAACATTTAAAAGTCAAGCTATTTGGTTATATTAGAAAACACACATTGCTTTTCTCAGGAGGCTGGTTGTGCTTTTTATGAGTTATTCATGAAAATATCCTTGGGCTGTATGCATCAAGAACTGTGATGTTGTTAGCAGTATAGGAGGGAGAGCACAGCATGGGTGGGAAAGTAATTCTCTCGCAAAGTACGTGCTTGAAGCTACTTCAGTCAAAATATCTTTTTTTTTCTCCCCATGAGCAAAGGAACCGTTGTCTGTTTTATCAGGGAAAAAGAGTCTTATCTTTGGTCCCCTTTAGAGCCACAAATGCCTAAACTGAGCAGCTGCCACCCAAAAAGTAGAGTCTTTTAAGGAGTGTGGAGATAACTCCCTGCCAAACTGACCGTTAGTCAAGGGTATGGTGTTACTGCCTTGAGTCCTAGCCCAAGGTACCACTGAAACTTTGCCACATATGCTTCCTTCTCTAGTAAAACAGCTAGTGACCCTAAACACAGCAGAAGGCATCCGTAAGCATGGGGAGACAAAGAACATGTACACATTCTGGTATTTCCACCTTAGAGACAGTTTCTCAGGCCAGCACTGATAAATTCTGGAGCTCTGGCTCCACAGATGGTGTTGGCAGTTCTGTAACACTTACTCTGTCATCAAGCAATAGCATCCTGTGAGGGAAGGATAGTGTGAAGATGCCTCTCAGAGAACAGACAGAATACCTTCAAACGTCATCTTACAGAAATAACAAATGTGCAGTAAATTACTTTTGAGAGGAACAGGTGATAAAAGCCTCTGAATGTGAAAACAAGAGATGATATGAGTGAAAAGGGAAGGGGAAAAGGAAATGAAAAGAGAAAGGGAAAGCCTAACGACTTTAGGCTTTGATGGTTAACACCTGGGCAGAAAAAAGGGGAAGCTTTTGAGTTTTCATAGGGATAAGAATAATGGGATGCCCTCTAAGTGTCTGAGAAATTAGTTTGCTTATTCCAGAAATGCAAAAAGCAAGCAGAAAAAAGGAAACAGGGTAAGAATCTTCTGTGTATAACTAATGAGAAGGAAATAATAAACAAGCCTCATTCTCATGCTTTTAAAAACATGTTATATCTATTTCCTTAACAGAACTAATATGTGATTATAGAATCATAGAATCATAGAATAATTAGGGTTGGAAAGAACCTTGAGATCATTTAGTTCCAACCCCCCTGCCATGGGCAGGGACACCCCACACTAAACCATGTCACCCAAGGCCTCATCCAACCTGGCCTTGAACACCACCAAGGATGGAGCATTCACAGCCTCCCTGGGCAACCCATTCCAGTGCCTCACCACCCTCACAGTAAAGAATTTCTTCCTTAGATCCAATCTAAACTTCCCCTGTTTAAGTTTGAACCCGTTACCCCTTGTCCTGTCACTACAGTCCCTGATGAATAGTCCATCCCCAGCATCCTTGTAGGCCCCCTTCAGATACTGGAAGGCTGCAGTGAGGTCTCCACACAGCCTTCTCTTCTCCAGGCTGAACAGACCCAACTTTCTCAGCCTATCTTCATACGAGAGGTGCTCCAGTCCCCTGATCATCCTCGTGGCCCTCCTCTGGACTTGTTCCAACAGTTCCATGTCCTTTTTATGTTGAGGACACCAGAACTGCACACAATACTCCAAGTGAGGTCTCAGAAGAGCAGAGTAGAGGAGCAGGATCACCTCCTTCGACCTGCTGATCACGCTCCTCTTGATGCAGCTCAGGATACGGCTGGCTTTCTGAGCTGTGAGCGCACTGAAGCCAGCTCATGTTCATTTTCTCATCAACCAACACCCCCAAGTCCTTCTCTGCAGGGCTGCTCTGAATCTCTTCTCTGCCCAACCTGTAGCCGTGCCTGGGATTGCTCCGACCCAGGTGTAGGACCTTGCACTTGGCATGGTTAAACTTCATCAGGTTGGCATCAGTCCACCCCACAAGCGTGTCGAGGTCCCTCTGGATGGCATCCCTTCCCTCCAATGTATCAACCGAACCACACAGCTTAGTGTCATCGGCAAATTTGCTGAGGGTGCACTCAATCCCACTGTCCATGTCACCGACAAAGATGTTGAACAAGACGGGTCCCAACACCGATCCCTGAGGGATACCACTCGTTACCGGTCTCCAGCTGGACATCAAGCCATTGACCACAACTCTTTGCGTGCGGCCATCCAGCCAGTTCTTTATCCACCGAGTGGTCCACCATCAAATTGATGTCTCTGCAATTTAGAGACAAGGATGTCATGTGGGACTGTGTTGAATGCTTTGCACAAGTCCAGGTAGATTACATCAACTGCTCTGCCCCTGTCCATCGGTTTCGTAGCCCCATCATAGAAGGCCACCAAATTGGTCAGGCAGGATTTCCCCTTAGTGAAGCTGTCACCAAGCACCTTGTTGTTTTTCATGTGCCTTAGTATGCCTTCCGGGAGAATCTGCTCCAAGATTTTGCCAGGCACATGGGTGAGACTGACTGGTCTGTAATTCCCCGGGTCATCCATTTTTCCCTTCTTAAAAATGGGGGTTATATTTCCCTTTTTCCAGTCATCAGGAACTTCACCTGACTGCCATGATTTTTCAAATATGATGGACAGTGGCTTAGCAACTTCATTCATCAGCTCCTTCAGGACCTGCGAATGGATTTCGTCAGGTCCCATGTACTTGTGTACGTTTAGGTTTTTAAGATGGTCTTGAACCAGATCCTCTCCTACAGTGATTGAAGGATTTAATATTCTCAAATACCAGAAAAACAAGACTGAAAGATGTGGAACATTTGTGGAATTCTTTGAGTGAGATGGGTTTATTGTTTTTGTGTTGCCTGACTGAAACTACCAAGGAGAAGCTATTTTAGATCTGATACCAATTAGTGTAATAGAATTGGCAGAGAACTTTAAAGTGAAGAATAGAATCCTCAGAAATTCTATTTTTATCTTAGGGATATTTTCTGACAATATATCTGTTTGCTACTATAAACACTCTCGCTACCTTTACTCTACACTTTAACTTCCTAGTTCTTGATATTAATGAAAACCAGTGTGTTTTAAAAGAGATAGAAAAATCTAATGAAATGTTTTCATTCAAGACAAAAAATCTGCCAAATACTGAGTACAATCATGAATGATTTTTGAATGTTACATGTGCACAGGAGTAATGAAAGCATTAAAGTAATTAAAGAGAATTCTTAAAAACCACCACAACTGGTTTGTTTCCTTGCACCAAAATAAGATCAAACTTCCTAGTAAGACAGGACTTCCACTTTCATCTGAGGTCAAAAGAAAGCTCTGCAGAGAGAGAAAAATCTCTGGTGCTCCTATCACATCCTATTCTCAAACTTCTGACACAAGATTCAGCTCTGGTACACCAGATCTTCTTTATAGTTTGAAAGGATGAAAAATACCAAACCTCAGGAACTGGTCCTACCTTTAAATTCAGTGCTTCTCCCACCAGAAACCTCTTTTCCTGTGATCTGCAATCCTCACTGTATTAAAATATTTCTAATTAGTTTCACATCACTTCTATATGCTTTATGGATCTTTATTTCTCCTTCTCTATGTAAGCATTATAAACTCATCCATTTATTATAAGTTTCCAGAAACTGCTTTCTCCTTTTAGGTCTGTATCCCTGCAGGCTATGTCACTGCCTAAAGTCTCCAGATTTTAGATCAGTAAACACCTCGGTTGTTAATCACGAGGGCCAAATACAACTTCTCTGCATGTCTGCAGCTGCTGACACACAGATTGGAAACAAAACCCTCTATTATAATTATAAAACAAAAGAGGAAGTTTGCACCTATCAGAAAGTGTCATTTGTTTACCCTGAATGACTGTCTCTTCCTTTCTCATCAGTAGGTCAGCAGCAACAGCAAAAGGCAAAGAAGGATAAAGGAGGTTGGTTGACTAATTTCTCTAACTGACATTTTAACAACAGTTGTAAACAAGAGCTTTGTAAGTTAGTAATGTCTTTTCAATGGCAAGCCCTTGCTGAGGATGAAGAACTATGTCACTTATATTTAGTTTATATCAAATTAATGGCACAGTAGGTGTTCATTCTGCAGATGTGACCTCTGTGACAACAGTCTGTTCATCGTTCAAGGGAGTTCTGTACTCACGAGGACAGTATCGCTTTTGTAAGCAGGCCATGGTTTATTCTCTCATTAAGAGACTTCAGACAAGCTTACTTCTTAACATAACACTTTCTATTTCTGATCTCTAACTAAAGATTTAACTATAATGGTTAATATGAACAAATTTGCTTCTCATTTATCTAGCACCTGAGATAAATAAATCAGGTGCTACACATCCAGGTAGCAAGGCATTAATTTTGCTTCCTCTGCAAAACTGTCTCTCAGCTTTGGTAATGTAGAAGGAGTTGATGTAGCAGGTAAAGTAAATTTCATGCTGAAACACTTCAAAGTAGTGTCAGTATAAATCAGTGTGAGGTTTGAATGATTTTATACCAGGTTTGCACCTATGTTGGCGTTAGAGAAAATAGTAAAAAATAAAAATAAAAACAAAAATAAAAATAAAAATAAAAAAAAAAAAAAAAAAAAAGGCTCAGTGTAGACCTAAGTTTTGCACAGCAGACTTTTGGCTGGCAGCTAAGGGAGCATAAATGAAATAGACCTTCCGTATCCAAGAGGCTGTTGGCAAATGCTGGTATTTCTGTTCTCCTTCACTGTCAACAGAAGAACAAAATATTTATGAGATTTTAGAACTGCAGCTCAAAATCACAGGACAGATTAGACAAAGTCCCACAAGTGGTTGTGGTGCATGTATAATTATGGAAATCAATCCTACTGTAGCTGCTTTTGATCATATAAAAAGCTCCTTCAAGATTTTTCTTAAGAGATTTTTTTTTTTCTTTTCATCCTTAACTGCAAAGCCTTCTCCAGGGTGTACAGCAGGCAGGTCATTTAGTTTGCCTTTTCACATAACAGAAAACTCCCTCTTTAATCAACCTGAATACACAATTCTCATCTGTATTACAGAGTTTCATTTAGTCTCTCATGTAAATAACTGATTTCTGTGCAACAGGTTGATAAAGGACAAACTGCAACTGAAAAGAGTGGAATTTTATATTAAGAGTTACAATTATTCATTCCCTCTTTAAGCAACCCATACTATCAGTCCTGAAGCTAACATGACTCGTTGTTAAATCTGATTACATATAATTTTGTAAAGAGGGAATTCTGACTTAAAGCTAGTATTATGCATGAATCATTGTGTATGAACATTGCATTTTCAAAATGCAAAACAAATATTAATCCTTTCCTGTATAGTATGTGGAAAACATTACACTAATACAAATATAAAACTCTCAGTGGCTTATAGGTAGGCTAACCAATACTGTGCTTGAAAATAGTCTTTTCTAACACCTGTTGTGGCATTTAAGCTGAAAAAGTCACACATGGCTACTATATGACCTTGAAAGTCTTTTTAAATACAAACCTGCCTCCAGATAACACAAGTGACTACAGCAAAGCTCCAAGTAAGGTGTGTGGGGATGCAGAGCTATTATGCTCTCTTTGTCGTTAGTTGTTCAGCTTTGTAAATGCTGAAGTAAAATTTCCATTGAAATCTATGAGACTTCCATGCTCATTCGTGAATTGCTCAGCTCTTGCATAGGGAACTGCTGGGTTTGTCAGTATATCTCCACGACACAGAAGAGGCCTATTTCAGATGGCTCTTATTGCTTCAAAGACCTCCTTCCCTTTTCTCTGCCACGATCAGTGCCTTTTCCTGCCTCTTTTGCCACATCTGTTTCTGGCAGCTGGGAGACACAACAGACTGAATGCAGCTTCTGACAGCAGGTTGACAACACTCTACTGTGTATTTTATTCTCCGCTGATGCAATCATTGCTGCCACTAAACTGACAGGCTGCCTACAAAAAATTACCTCCTGCTTGAAAAGTGGCTAGTGGGAGCAGTAGAAAATGATGCTAGTTGTAAGTGGGAACATTTCAAAGAGCTGGCCAAGGCATTTTTGTAGAAGGCATGCAACTACCCTTTGTCATTAGCCTAAAGTGTGAAGATCCCGTTTGGAAGCCATCACTGTGAAATGACAGCCTGGTCTTTTCTATTACAAAGAATACTTTTAAACATTAGCTTTTGGTCTGGCCCTCACTCTGGAGAAGCAGGTAGCTGTTAGAATTCACATATCCACCATTTCTGGCTGGATTACCGGGTCTTACCCCAGTCAATTCTGAATCCAATAATACATAGAGACTCAATTTGCAATAAAAAATTATTTTGCTTCTGACTTTTCCCTTCGAGTAGCATGCTACAAGCATATTTAGGCCATGATGAAGTCTCTGTGTTGGCTGCTATCAACTTCAACTAGGAATTTAAGGCTTTGATTCTACATTCCGAAACAAGTAATGGGCCAAATCCAGCTACACCAGAAACTGAATTTCACTCTATAAATTAGAATTTTCATTTTCTTCCATTGAAACCATGCAGAACACAAACTTTTCAATTATATTAGTGTGAGCTTCCCAAGATCATCCATGTCCTCCCAAGATCATCCATGAGTAGAACAGTATTTCACCTACAGAGGGTGAAAGCATAGATCGCTAGTCTGGGAGGAACACAGAGAAATTCTGTGAGCAGCCAGGGATCAGGTTAAGGAAGCTAAAGCCCTGATAGAATTAAATCTGGCCAGGGACATCAATGGCAACAAGAAAAACTTCAATAGCTATGTTGGTGACAAAAGGAAGATTAGGTAAAATCTGGGCCCCCTTGGAAGGAAACGGGAGAGCTCGTTACCTGGGATGTGGAGAAGGCTGAGGTACTCAATGATCTTTTTTTCTCAGTCTTCACTTGCAAGTGCTTAAACCACACCACCCATGTTGCAGAAGGCAAAGACAGGGACTGGGAGAATGAAGAACTGCCTGTCGTAGGAGAATCATAGAATCAGCATAGAATCAGCTAAGTTGCAAAGTCCAACTATTACCCCAGGACTCACAAGTCCATCACTAAACCACATGAAAAGGGCCTCATCTACATGGTTTTGAAAAGTTCCAAGGATGGTGATTCGACTGGGTTTGAGAACATCTCAAGAACCTGAACGTGCACAAGTCCATGGGACCTGATGATATGCATCTGTAGGTCCTGAGGGAGCTGGAAGGCCAAGACACTATCTGTCATATTTCAGAAGTCCTGGCAGTTCAGTGAAGTTCCCACAGCCTGGAAAAGGGAAAACATAACCTCAATTTTTTAAAAAGGGGAAAAAAAAAGAAAAACCTACGGAACTACAGGCCAGTCACTCTTACCTCAATGCCTGGCAAGATCATGAAGCAGATCTTCCAGGAAATTGTGCTAAGGTGTATGAGAAGTAAGGGGTGATCCTGTGTTCCTGAAACCCTTCTCATCTCAGACTGAGTTTGGACAGAAAAAGAAATGTGCAGACAACTTACAAAATGTGGAGGACAGAAGGAAGAAAGACTTCACTAATGCTGAGAATGGAATAAGTTTTGTTTTCATTTATGATGACAAGGAGTAGTTCATAATGTTTTATTTAGTGTGGAAAAGGGAGGTGCTGTTGGGCAAAAATTCTCAGTTATAAGGATATTTCTTTCCATTTACACAACAAGGTTGGATGAAAAGAGAAAGGGAAGTGTAATCTATCTTTCATAGAAGCTGTTAAATTTTTAACAGATTATTTTTGCTGAAGAGTTACTTAGACAATATTGATTTAAGGCATCTAATCCAGCTCCCAGGGTATCGTCACATCTATTTGCCATATTTTCTCTATATTTTGGTGTGAATTTTTTCATAATGCAATCTCTGAATGTGTTATTATAGAATAATTTATTTTGGTAAGACCATGGAGGACTTTAAATCAGTGCTTGCTGGCTCTTTGCAACATTTTAATGAAAAGAAATCAAAAATTTTAACCCAAACCTTTTTTTTCTTTTTTCTTTTCTTTTTTCTTTCTTTTTTTTTTTTTTTTTTTTTTTTCTTTCAGTTTTAGTCTAGTTTTATTAGAAAAGCAATTGAATAAAGTTACACACAACTTGCTGGGCCTTATCTTAAGCACACCCTATTAAGATAAAATACTGACAGTCTTGAGACATCCAGAGCAGTATGTGTCTATAAAAGATGTATCAATGGCAATAGCACTCTTGGTCTCATTTGAAGAACTATGAGGGCAATAAGAACATTTTCAAGGACTGCAATGGGCTTTTTCACTTGTCAAAAGCCTGACTACGATATGAACATTCCTCATCAATTCTACCTGTACATTATAACACCATATTCTTTTCTTGGGTGTACTTTATAGTCAGCAAGCATAAAATAACTGGCATTAATTATCATCCATTTTGTCGTGGTTTAAGCCCAGGCTGTAAATCAGAACCATGCAGTCCACTACCCCCCCCCACCTTTCTTCCCTCCGCTTCTGGAGGGACGGGCAGGAGAATCGAAAGAATGCAACTCCCACGGGTTGAGATAAGAACAGTTTAGTAACTAAGGTATAACACAAATCACTACTGCTGCCACCAATAATAATAATAATGATAAAGGAAATAACAAGGAAGAGAATACAACCGCTCACCGACCGGTACCTCACCCCCACCCTGCCATGATCCAGCCCTTCCGGGAACTCTCCGTTCTACCTCCTGGGCATGACGTGCTGTGGTATGGAATACCTCTTTGGCTAGTTTGGGTCAGGTGTCCTGTTCCTGCTTCCTCCCGGCTTCTCCTCCTCCCTGGCAGAGCATGAGACTCACAAAGTCCTTGGTCAGGGTAAACATTCTGACCCACAACTGAAAACATCGGCTTTATCAGTATTATTCCCAGGCCAAAAGTCAAAACACAGCACTGCACCCGTAGAAAAAATGACTGCTACTGCTAAACCAGGACAGTATCCACCCCTTATTCCATACCATTCACGTCATGCTCAGATCCCACATTTTCAATATACCATCACTTTCATCTCAGTGCACTGTTATCTTAGTGCACGGACCAATCCCTATAAAGCTGCTGAGTCCATTCAGTCCATGATGGTGGGCTCCATCTCTTGTAACAGTCTTTCAGGGCAGGAGAGGCCCATTGCAAAGTCCACCCCTCGATCATGAGTCCATCTCTGTGTTGCATCTCTGCTCTGATGGCCTGAAGTGTCATGGGCCCATCAGGCTCAAAATAATTCACCCTCCCCTTCAGCAGTCTCTGCAACTTGTCGTCGGGGACTCCACACAGCTGCCTTCCATCTCCGATGCTTCCAAAGCACTGGAGGGGCCCAGTGGACTAGATACTTGCCCATACTGTCCCACACACCGTGACACTCATGACTGTCCAGCCTTGGGGAAAACCTCTCGGTCCCCCTGTATTGTCTAAACCCAGACAAGACCCAAACCTGACTCTGCTTAACTTTTGAGATCAGACAAAATGGTCGTGGGTAGAACTCACTCTGTGTGTGTGCCAACATGGTGATCCCCATCACAATCAGCAGGCAGGTCCCAAGGGTACCCAGAGGCCATTCAAAACCTTCAGAACTCTCAAATGATGCTGCTGTGCTTGAAGGCTCTCTCACCACCAACTTCTCTTTTTCTGAGTCCAGATCTTCCTCCTCTGCCTTGCTGGAAAGTGCTGCGGGGTCTCCTGCATCCTCCTGGGGCTCAGGCTCACGGGGCTCGGCAGATGGCTGCTGGGGGATGCTCTCGGCCGCTGCGGGGCTGGGCTCGGCCGTGGGGCTCGGCTCCTCCGCCGCCTCCTCCCGCTGCTCGGCAGCCGCCTCCTTCCCGGCCTCCGGCCCCACTCCCGCCGCCGCTTGGTCCCCGGGGCCCCTCTCCCGGGCCGCTTCGGCCACCGCCGGCTCCCGGGGCCGCTCCCCCTCAGCTCCCCGCAGCCTCACAAAGACGGAGGCGAGGACGAGGGCCAGGAGAGTGAAGAGCAGCGGGACGGCCAGGTACAAGTCTGCAGCCACGTTCATACCGCCCTGCTGCCGGAGCCCCCCCGTATTACAAGTCATTACCATAAAGTACAATGAAACAAGAACCTTAGCCCAAGGCCCACACTTGATAAACACTAACACAGCAAATACCGGCTCTAAGTAAGCTACAGCATACTGAAACTGTGACATCAAGAGAAACAACTTTGAGAGCCCATAAATCAGCATTGTGCCTCAGTCAGATCTGTCGTTATCTCAACCCTTCGAGCCCCACCTTGGGCGCCAAAAAGAACTGTCGTGGTTTAAGCCCAGGCTGTAAATCAGAACCATGCAGTCCACTACCCCCCCCCACCTTTCTTCCCTCCGCTTCTGGAGGGACGGGCAGGAGAATCGAAAGAATGCAACTCCCACGGGTTGAGATAAGAACAGTTTAATAACTAAGGTATAACACAAATCACTACTGCTGCCACCAATAATAATAATAATGATAAAGGAAATAACAAGGAAGAGAATACAACCGCTCACCGACCGGTACCTCACCCCCACCCTGCCATGATCCAGCCCTTCCGGGAACTCTCCGTTCTACCTCCTGGGCATGACGTGCTGTGGTATGGAATACCTCTTTGGCTAGTTTGGGTCAGGTGTCCTGTCCCTGCTTCCTCCCGGCTTCTCCTCCTCCCTGGCAGAGCATGAGACTCACAAAGTCCTTGGTCAGGGTAAACATTCTGACCCCCAACTGAAAACATCGGCTTTATCAGTATTATTCCCAGGCCAAAAGTCAAAACACAGCACTGCACCCGTAGAAAAAATGACTGCTACTGCTAAACCAGGACACATTTTTAAAGTTGTTTTGTGCATTTTTTCACTTGCTGAGAAATTCAAGTGGCCATATGTTTTTCCATTGTTGCAACATATTGCATGATTCGTTTGTTGATGCTAGCGCAGCACTCATTACATAGCACTACGCACCTTCATGTAAATAGTTCATGCTGGGAAGAAAGATGATTATTTACATTGGACATGAGAGAATATTCTTAGTGGCAGTAAGTCTTTGACACAATTTCATCGTGGAATAACATATCCACATGACATCCTTGTCTCTAAATTGGAGAGACAACAATTTAATAGGGGGACCACTTGATGGATAAAGAACTGGCTGAATGGCCGCATGCAAAGAGTTGTGATTAATGGGTCAATGTCCAGCTGGAGAACAGTAACGAGTGGTGTCCCTCAGGGATCAGTGTTGGGACCCGTCTTGTTCAACATCTCTGTCAGTGACATGAACAGTGGGATTGAGCGCGCCGTCAGCAAGTTTGCCGATGACACCAAGCTGTGTGGTTCAGTTGATACATTGGAGGGAAGGAATGCCATCCAGAGGGACCTCAACACGCTTGTGAGGTGGACTGATGCCAACCTGATGAAGTTTAACCATGCCAAGTGCAAGGTCCTACACCTGGGTCGGAGCAATCCTAGGCACGGCTACAGGTTGGGCAGAGAAGAGATTCAGAGCAGCCCTGCAGAGAAGGACTTGGGGGTGTTGGTTGATGAGAAAATGAACATGAGCTGGCTTCAGTGTGCGCTCACAGCTCAGAAAGCCAACCGTATCCTGAGCTGCATCAAGAGAAGTGTGACCAGCAGGTTGAAGGAGATGATCCTGTCTCTCTACTCTGCTCTTCTGAGACCTCACTTGGAGTATTGTGTGCAGTTTTTGTGTCCTCAACATAAAAAGGACATGGAACTGTTGGAACAAGTCCAGAGGAGGGCCACGAGGATGATCAGGGAAATGGGGCACCTCTCGTATGGAGATAGGCTGAGAAAGTTGGGGTTGTTCAGCCTGGAGAAGAGAAGGCTGCATGGAGACCTCATAGCAGCCTTCCAGTATCTGAAGGGGGACTATAGGGATGCTGGAGATGGACTCTTCATCAGGGATTGTAGTGACAGGACAAGGGGTAACAGGTTCAAACTTCAACAGGGGAAGTTTAGATTTGATATAAGGAGGAAGTTCCTTACTGTTAGGGTGGTAAGGCACTGGAATGGGTTGCCCAGGGAGGTTGTGAATGCTCCATCCTTGGTGGTGTTCAAGGCCAGGTTGGATGAGGCCTTGGGTGACATGGTTTAGTGTGAGGTGTCCCTGCGCATGGCGGGGGGGTTGGAACTAGGTGATCTCAAGGTCCTTTCCAACCCTAACTATTCTATGATTCTATGATTCTATGATTCTAAATAGAATATTTTAGAGGCACTGAAGAACGTAACAGCTGGAGAATTTAGTAGTAAGTTGCTGGTAACTCCTCCTAATATCATGGTTATTGAAGATTAGAAATGAAGTCCTTGGAACAACAAAAAAATTTCTTGGCTTGTAGCAAGACAATAAAGCTTTAAGATCTAAATGTGACTCTAATCTCGACACATTTTAAAATTGTTGTTATCATGCTACAAACAATTTTCACACCTCAGGCAGAAAATGCAAAACATTACATGCTGTTTTTGGCTTTTAACTGTATCTGTTCCCATTCTGCATGGTTAAAAGGTAATTAAACAAATATAATTTCACACCATATATTCTCAAATATGCATTTGCTGCCACCACAACAGGTCAGGAGAGAGTCTCATGTTCAGATCCAGTTGCCTTCATAGACTCACCCCCACACCTGTGAAGGCTTCAAAACATTTCTGGAGTGCTGCAGGGGATAGCGATGAGCCCACATGGATCATTTGCTGCATGAAGCCTTTTGATCCAAGACATATGTCTGGTGTGTTGTATATACCTTTACTTACCAAACACATTTTATTAATATATGCATTTACAATATCTGTGTAGCAGTGAATGTTGAAACAGAGCCTCAGCCTCAGTCTTCCCTTGCCTTTCTTCACCTTATTTTCTTCCTCTTCCCCCTTGCGTCGTTGTTTCACACTTCATCGTAATATTGAATTGGCAGTGAGTTGAGCTATGAGCTTTAATTTTGTGTCTAGAAATTTAAGCTGCTGGATGCATGAGGTTTTTGTCAGATTGTTGATGTAATCTAAACTGCATCCTAAGAGAGACTATGTAACCAGGTTTTCAGGTGTTAAGTATTCAGACCTTCTGATCAGTATAAATTTACCTTACACTTTAGTCTTTCACAGATGTTGCAGGTTTTACCACCTCACCACCACTCTGGCTTTCATGGGCCCCAGCTGTATCCTGAGACAGGAAAAAGGTTGTACTGATGAGGGGTGTGCTGTCATGCAAACTGCAGAACTGGAGATACATAAGCCTCAATTTCTAAGAGAAGAAGTCTCTTATGTTTTAAAGCAGTTTAGTAACATAAATCTAGTTCTGAAATCATAGAATCATAGAATAGTTTGGGTTTAAAGGGACCTTAAAGCACATTTAGTTCCAACCTCCCTGCCATGAGCAGGAACACCTTCCGCTAGACTAGGCTGCTCAAACTCCATCCAACCTGGCCTTGAACACTGCGAGGGATGGGGCAGCTGCAGCTTCTTGGGGCAACCTGAGCCAGCATCTCACAACCCTCACAGTGAAGAATTTTTCCTAGTACCTAATCTAAAAATACTTGCTTTAAGTTCAAAGCCATTCTCCTTTGTCCTGTCACTGCTTGCCCTTGTAAATATTCCCTCTCCAGATTTCTCATAGGCCCCCTTTACGTATTAGAAGACTGTTATAGGATTTCCTTGGAACCTTCTCTTCTCCAGGCTGAACAAGACCAACTCTTCGCAGCAGCTTTTCACAGGAGAGGTGCTCCAGCCTTCTGATCATCTTTGTGGTCCTCAAGCAGGTCAACGTCCCTCTTGTGTTGGGGGCCACAGAGCTGTACAGTTCAGTCAATACATTCACTGAAATAGGAATGCCACAGGGTCCTTACACAATCACAGATGGCTGTTTCTGTACATGTGAGGGAAAAGAGAGGGGAAAAAAAAGTCAGTAAACCTTCCATGAAGCCCATCAGCATCGCTGATAGATGTCATGAGTGGATTTTCTGCTGTACTTTTTCTCATGGAAAGGCTGTGGTGCACGCTTTGCATGCTAAGATGCAAGGCTAAGGTAGCAACTGTATTACTCTGCTGAGTCAACCTTGCTGACCTTAACTAGTGGGAATGAGTTACAACACTTAGTGAGTAGAAACTATCACCCACCTCTTTTCTTCTTAGTATAGAAGCTGTCAAGAAGGATCTGAGAGTAAGAAACTTCTTACTGTCAGACATATTGCAGTTAACAAACACTGAACTTCATCACAAAGAGAATTCTATCATAGTTTTGTCAACAGCAGAGAAATTTGATGAGATTATTTGCCTATGGAGTGACCTTAAATGTTGCTATGTCTGTATGTGTGGTACAAACACAACCTGTTCAGCTGCAAACATCATCCTGGCAAAAGGCAGATATGGCTAAAGAATTACTGGAGTTACACATGTATTGTGATGGGGAGTCCTCTTGGGATTTTAATATTTCCCATCTTTTCAAATTACTTATATTCCCGCATTCACTTAATTTCTGCTAACCAGAGTAGACTGTTCTACTTCCAAATTAAAAAGCAGAGAGAAAATACTTAAATAAACATTACACCTGGAAACAAATCAGCTTCAAAAAGCAAACTTGGAAGCAAATATACCTTTTGGGGCCTTATAACAACTACAAAAATTGAGTTTAAATGTTAGATTCCTTGCTAGCTGAAGTTAGGAGAGGCACATTTTTCATTTCAGTTGAATTTAAATCAGTCTCTAAACCAGGAAAATTCAGCTGCCCCAGGCATTCTCTTTTTGACAGACTCAAAAGTACAGACTCAAAAGTACAAACTCATTATCATCACAGAAGCAGGTAAGTACAATTTATGCAATGGCTAAATGGATGTATAGACCAAGATCGTGAAGACTGTGTCTCCAGCATCAGACACTGCTGCAGATAACCCTATCAATCTGGAAAAGTCTTATTGCAAAATGATTGTTTTTCCTCTTTAGTCTTCATTTTGCCTGTCCCCAAAGGTGCATTTCTGTGAAGTATCTGCATGACAGCTGCAAGTAAGAGTAGCATTCTCACCTGGTCCTGGTTCTAGCCTGGCTGGTTTCTGCTCGGTGCATGCATTCAATAGTAAAAGTAGCAGCAGAATCAATTATTAGTAATAAAAACAGAAACAACAACAAGAAGATTCTTAGCCTAAATTTTGTTTTTGTCTGCTGTAAAATATGCATAAATATCATGGCAGAAATCATGGAAGGAAAACGCAAAAGAGGACATTGCAATGTCGAACCTGGTAACTACAAGCCAGCCCCTGAGAAAGAGATCGCTAGCAGCTTGTTCTAAATGCCTAGCAATGTACCATAACAAGCAATAGCAGCACTGAGTCTTTCTCACAACCTCAGGAAAGTTTATGTAGCAAATTTATGCCCAATACCATTTGATTTAAAAAAAAATATGATACAAAGAAGGATCTGACAGGATGGTAAATTTCATAAAAAATTCAGTTCTCTCATCAAGAGTACTTGTAATGCTCCTAGCATAATGGGTCTGCTGTTTGTGTTAGTTATATTAGCCATTGTAATGATGATGACCTTGATAAGTTTTACAGACTATGGTAGGATACAAAAAATGATAGCCCTGTTATTTTGGCTGTCTGCCACAAAATGTAGCAACCTGCTTAATAATAATTTGCTGAATTATGCAGCTTCTTATTTCTCTAATTCATTTCAATAGGAATTCACCTACTCCTAGAGGTAGTGCTGGGAAGCCTATCTGCTGTTTCCTTAAGAAGAGATAAGAATACAGTTTGCTAACTTCATGTTTCCTGTTTTAAATGTCAAAACTATTTGTAAAAATGTTTTAACATTTGTTAAAAATTAAAAAAATATTGTATGGCCTACTGCAAGTATTAAAATTTTCCAGACTGGGTCCAAAATTGTTGCTCATTTCTGTGACAGCAGCAGTTCTGAGCTCTGGAAATTGGCCTAGTTGCAAATAGACCTGTTGCAAAAACACTGAATGAAAATGTAGTCTGACTTCAAGCATGTCTGTGACTTTCATTGTACCAGTCATCTCATGAGACATTAAAGACGGTTAATTCAAGAGCAATAAAACACAGACTTTCATTACTCCACGGCTGTGTTTCCACCCTATGAATTTTGATGAAATGCCTGTCTTTATCTTGTGTCTTTCCTTCTGTCCTGTGAAGCTGCAGTATCTTATCCCAGGAAATTGGATGCTCTTCTCCAGAGGCAGAAGCGATGGTGAGAATCCTTTCAGCCTCCCCAGCATTGTCTGTCCCTGTGGAGAGGTAGATTGGATCTTCATGCTCATCTTCATACTCAATCGGAGTCCTCTGTGGTAAATAACTGGTTTTAACGCTTAAGACAAAAATTCTAGCACCTCATTTTCTTCACCCTCTTCAACACTACATCCTTCTTCTGACGGAGATTTTCACAGTAGGAGAAAATTATGCTCTTTTGGGAGGCCATGGTTGTGGAGGGAGAGGTGGTCTCTTAGAGCAGCTATGTGTAATGTTCCAGAGGACTCTGAATATTGCCAACAAAACCTGGGCCTGACCTTTGTGTCCTATGTAGAAATAGCATAGTGAGGGTGCGGATGACTGTGTTCATGGAGGGGCTGCTGTGCTCTGAACCAGGTGGAGAGTTCTAGCCTGTCAGACTTCATTCCTTGATGCCAGGAACTACTAGAATCAAGTCTAGAGCTGAAATAAATACCCTGCAATCCATCAGGATTAAAAGGCTTATATAAATATGATATGCCACATACCATTACCAATTCATGAGGTATGCATGGTTAAAACATTCATCTTACTGGTGTTGCAAAAATGGATCTAAAATAAAAAACAGTAGCAAAACTGTCCTTAGTTACCTTTGCCCTCTGTCCTTCTCCAATTTTACCAGGGCAAGCTAATTGTTTTCCTGAGCTACTGAGATAAAAGGCCTGCTTTTCTTTTGGAGTTTTACATCTCAGGATATTTTTTCTTGTATCTGGTCAGGTTTATCTCTTTTAGCAAAGAAAAGTTTGGTTATAGGCACAGTATGTCATAAGACTTTCTAACATTTCATGAGTTTGTGGGATAAATGAGACTCAAGTTTGAGCTACAAATGTTTCATTCATCAACATTTTCTGGGTGCCCTTCTTGTTCAGTCACACCCTCATATTCACGAAATTCTTAGCAGCCCTGTGAGGATAATTGTATTTGTCCTTTTTCACTACCGTAACAAGTGCAATTGCAAAAGATTATGTGCAATTGGTTTGAAATACATTATTATTAAAGCTGTCAAGGAAGTGTAATTGTTATTCTAAAAAAAAACCCCAGCAACAGCAAATAAGCAGTAGCAAGCAATAACAACAAACATACAAAAAAATCTAAATGTTTTTTCTTTTCCATTTTTTGTTCCCCAAAGAGGGATATTAGCTCTTTAATGAAAAAGCAAAAGCAAATACTTAGGATGGAAATTAGTATCTTGATAAAATATAAATTTTATCTTAAAAATCATCTGCTTTCTACCTATTAACTTGCAAATCCAAGAACTCCCAGGAGAGGCAATAGTACATATGCATCCATGGGACTCTTCCAATAGAAATTTCCTGCATCTCAGTTCTTTTCTATATTAAATAGGTACATGTTCCGTACAGTTAAACTGCTTTTGAAGGGTAACTTTTTAAACTAAATACATTCTTGGGATATTTTTTTAACATGAATGAAAATTGTTTTATTTCATTTACATGAACAATGTCTTGAGGGTGAGTGGATTACACTGTGCATGCCAGATTCCTCATGTCCTTAGAGGAGTCAGGAAGATATTCCATGCTTCGACACATTTTTGTTCACATGCAGTTACTTTCCTATTTCTCTTTCTATGTAGAAACCAAAAAAGTGCAACCTCACCCTTAAAAACATTCAGAGAAGACATGACCCCATAAGCTGTGGCAGTAACAGGGTGAGAGAATGATTCTCTTGCAGATAACAGTTTCTGAGTATCTCCTTTTCACCGTTTGGTTTGGGGGTTTTTAGTGTTTTAAGCTTTTCTTATTCCATGCTGCTGTTCAGGTGAAAGTATATAATAAAACTCCAACTTTTTTTTAACCACACAGTGCAATTAGCTGAGATAGCTTTCCTACAATGACAGGATATATAAGGACATTTATCAATGCCTTACATAGGAATGGATTCTTGGCAGACACAAGCAGTGAATGATAGCTTCAGGCAACTGTTCTATTTCCTTTATGCCTATGGTTCCACACCCGCCCTTTTTATTCTCATTTTAACAGGACAACAATTTTTGCATTCCTATGCTGGATCTAATCCAGAGGAATATGAATGACAAACTTTTCCCCTTTCTGCTGTCCAGACTTATCTGTTAAATGAAGCCTGTTTCTTTATATGCCAATCACATCTACATCTAGATTTATATTTCTGACCATACACAACACTTGTCTCTGCAATAACACAGTTTAGCTTTATGCCTGAATGCCAAATGCTCACTCCTAGGTCTGTTAACCACAGCAGCTTACAACAGAATGCAGAACAGGTGGCATGAAAAACCTTTACAGCTTTTGCTCCAAAACTGCTCTTTCATGAGCTAGTGATGTTGCAGTGTGACGAAGCCATTCCTGGTCTTCCTGGACTAGTGATGGGGGTCTGGCAAAAACATGTATCATTGAGATCAAAAGGGGGCAATTCCCTTTATCTCCATTTTCTCTTGATTATGCCACCAATTCATAAAGCTGCAGAAGAACACAAATATTCACATAAAGACCTGATCCAAAGTCTGCTGAAGCTGCTGAAGTATGTTCATTCTTTTCACTGGAATTGGGTCAGATCTTCAATGTACTCCAGTGTCCAAAGATAGATAGGGAAGACAGAATGATCTAGACTCATCTTGCTAGACTCAGTGCCCGTTGACTGCACTGTGCAAAGCAGGTAGTAAACACATTCTTCCTACTTTCCTCAGTAAAGGTTAATTTATGAAACTCTTCTTATTCCACTTTATTCCTTATACAATGTAGTTTATCTCACTCATTTTAAAATAGCATGTTAAATTCCTTACCGTAGGAAGGGGCAGGACATCTAATGTGAAAACGGATGCAAACGCATTACCAGAAGGGCTTAATACTTTTCATTAAAGTTTCTTCTGAATCTTTAATGTATAGACAAATGTATATAACAGGACAAAGGCTATTCACTTGCTTTCCTTAGGTATAAAATGCAAACCTCATATGAGACGCATATTTCACCTTTTCCACTTTACTGTGTTATTTTCCTGGCATCATATGAAATGTAGTTCTCCACATGTAAAAAAATTGGTACGTTTTTTTTTGTGTGTGTGTCAGCTCCCCAGAAGGTTTCTTAAAGTCACCCAAGATTTGTCTGTCTCCTGCTGCTAGTGACACAAGTTTTGCAAGGCAAATGCTGATCTTGTCAGCAGGCGAGCCCTTCGCCTTTACTTTGTTTGTGAAGGCAGCATTCAAAAGAAATGAAGAGAAAAATTATCGTGACAATGTGGCAGAAAATGTCAAAGTTTATATGTTGTTTCAGCTGTGTGTAACTTTGCAAGATAAATGTAAGTAAAAAGCAGCAATTAGTCATCGTCGTCCATGGCATTCCTACCACGCTTAAAGGGTCTCCTGGAGGATACAGACAAAGGCATAAAATCATAGAATCATAGAATGGTTTGGGTTGGAAAGGACCTTAAGTTCATCTAGTCCCAATCCCACTGCCATGGGCAGGGACACCTCACACTAGACCAGGTTGCTCAAGGCCCTGTTCAACCTGGCCTTGAACACCGCCAGGGAGGGAGCATTCACAGCTACCTTGGGCAGCCTGTTCCACTGCCTCACTGCCTTATATCTGACCTAAACTTCTCCTGTTTAAGTTTAAACCCATTTCACCTTGTCCTATCGCTACAGTCCCTGATGAAGAGTCCCACTCCGGCATCTGGCATTTTTTTCTGCAGCCGGTTTTTCAAGCAGAGCTGTATGTAAGGTCTGTAAAAAGTGAAGTGTGGATCCCAAACCAGCCTCTGTGTGACAAACTGATATAGGAACACACATAGTGAGTCCCAACTTTACTTCTAAGAAGTATGAATCACTGTATTTTCAAATCCACATATAGAAAGAATGGACTGGTTAAAACAGCGTGTGCTGTTGACTCTTCCAGGCATGCGGTCTGGTGTTGAAGACTGGAGAGAAAAATGCAGACGTCAGTATGTAGTCCCCATTTCTTATTATCTATTGTTGTAGTCTTCCCTGTGGAGAGCTTACCAGCAGATATGACCCCCAATGAAATACAGCCGGAATTCCTTCGTTCTACTTCTTTTTCTATACCTTCTCATAAGAACTGGAGGTAAAACTTCTTCTGTGTCAGGAGGAAGATGGGAGCAGTGTACAAAGAAAAAGGCAGGATCCTGGAGAAGACAAGATGCCTTCTTATTTGCATGCTAGCTGCTGCTGCTGAGATGCATTCACTGAGCTGTGAGCATGGTTCAGATCGAAAATTCTTGTTTTCCTAAAGCCAAGACAAATGGAGAGTTTGAGCTAGATCCTGTGGTAGCATTCCACAAGCCACAAGAAAAATATCAATAGAAGCTTCTAACAGACATTAGACTGAGGGTGTAGTATTTGATGCCGGAAATCTCCCCGGCAAAAATTGTATTCTTGTCATGTGCGAAAAGGGTGGAAACCTCTGGATGTAAACTTCCACATATTTGAGCAAATATGCTCAGGCAAAAAAGAGGTTAGACATACCTCTTAATGTCTGGGTCTCAGTTTGTCTTCCTTGCTGCAATGTTTTCTGAAAATTGCTTGGCATATTTATGTCCAGGTTCTCTCCCAAACCATAATCCCTGTGTCAGGGAACATAGTGATGACCTATATCCTCAAATGGTGTCTATGATTTACCGGATGGGATGAACAGGGCATGAAGCTTTCATTGCTTTTCAGGGCTTGCCATTGTAGCAGCTAAATGTGTTTCTAAAGTCTTTCCTCTGTAGACATGGAGCTATAGTAGTGGTTGATAAGCTCAAATCTGTATGATTTAGAGGAATACATTATTTCAGGCTGAACATGGATCATAGTAATGAAAAAGTCTGAATTGCATGTACAGAGTATATTTATCAATGACTTGCTGAAACTGAAGAGGAAATTCAAGTGAGAAGTATACAGCTTTGACTACTGAAAAAAAAATAATAAATGACCCCTGACATATTAAAAAAAAAAAATGTTTCCGGATGATATCTTATTTTCTCCTTTCTCTTTTTCACCAAAACATAGCAGCTTTGAATATTGTGTATTTGTCTTTCTATGTATTTGTTCAGGGCATTTGTGGGCCTCTGTTCTGGCTTAGGACTCCACTAAGATTATTGTGTAGCTAACAGCTCTATCAGTTACTAAATTTACACTGCATTTTCCATTAAAAGACCCAATTCTTAGTTGCTTAAAAATACGGAAATTTTTGTTCTGGAAAGTTCTTTGGTGTCTGCTCTCAGACTATGCACTGAGACTTGGGAATCCCAACACTCTCCAATCTTCTTGTCAGAAATACCTGTAAAACACACTGGTGCAATGCCCCTTCCTCCTTCAGTTATGCTCCAGGAAGGTATGCTGCCCTCAGCTATCTATCCACTTCTCGGCAATGGTGTCTGTGAGCAATTTTCATCATCATGATTTCTTGATGTTACGAAGTGAGAGATATTTTCAATGTTTTTCTTGTAAAAGACAAGAACATTATATATCCAATTTTACTATTAGTGAAAAATGCATCTTTGTAAAAGAAAACCACTGTTTTCTGAATTTTCATGGACTGTATTTTTTTCTGGACATTTTATTAATTCCCAAACATGGCTGTTTATTCACTGAAGGTAAAAAAAGGATCTTATGCAAAACATAGTAATAATCAAGTAATTGCCAAATCTTAACTCACACAGATCTCAGTAGGCCTTCAAATTCTCAGAGGCTGATTTTGCAAGGTGTAATAACATTATTTTAGTGTAGGGGCTGCACATAATCAAATATTTACAGTAAAATAGATTAGTTGTGAAATGGGGCTTGTGAGTTGCCTCATATTGTACTTTACTTGCTATACTGCTGTACCCTCTTACACAGACATCTATCAAGAAGTATGATTAAAAATGTTTTTCTGTTTCTACTCAGATAGTTGTAAGTGAATATTTATCTTTTATTTTTCTGACCATAAGGCTGATAAATAAATGGAAGAACTGATTTATAAATACAAAAAACAATAGTAATGTAAATGTGTAACTCACTTACAAATAGGTAAATTACAGTAAGAAATCACAGGTGCAATTGCAAAAAAAATCACAGAACTAAAACAGAAGCACCAACAGAAAAAAGCCTTAAGCAGCCAAATGGCTGATGCTAATGAATGTAGCAGAAGGAGTCATTATTTCAACAGAACTATTTGAGATATTGATCATAATGCTAAACATTATTGATCTAAAGATAACAACTCTTTGGAATTCCAAGTGCATTCTACAGAAACCAAACTGCTGATTCATTGTAATTTCTACATTTCAGGTAAAAATGATGACTGCCATTATGCTTTGTTTATTTCAGAGCAGAACAATCAGATTTGGTGGAAAGGCTACATTACTTTTGTTGGCAGTAGAACTATGGCATATTTATATTCCTTCTCTCAGCTAGATTCCAAGGCACTTTTATTAAAGTCACTTAGACATGGGCAGTAAAAACACTAAAAGCAGTCCAAAAATTTGAGGATTTTTTAAGAGCTGTATTTTTAAAATGATTTATAAGCAGTTTATAGGTTGAAGGTGTGAACCTTTTTGAGCCTTGTAGCATTTTTGCAACTGATTTCAAGCAGAGCCATAATGTCATTGAAACCATGCAAACACTGTTCCCTACTGTAACCCTGACAATAACAAATGAACCTGCAGCAGATATTTAATCCTGTAAGTCAGGATATTTCTTTTGCTGCCAGTTAAGGATCATAGAATCACAGAATTACAGAATGTTTTGGGTTTGAAACAACCTTAAGATCATCTAATTCCAATCCCCCTGCCGTGGACAGGGACACCTCAGCCAAAGTGTCTGTCCAACATGGCCTTGAACACCGCCAGGGATGGAACATTTACAACTTCCTTGGGCAACCTGTGCCAGTGCCTCATCACCCTTACAGTAAAGAACTTCCTCCTTATATCTAACCTGAACTTCCCCTGTGTAAGTTTAAAGCCACTACTCCTTGTCCTGTCACTACATTCCTCAATGAAGAGTCCCTTTCTGGCACCCCTGTAGGCCCACTTTCAGATACTGGAAGGTTGCCACGAGGTCTCCAAGCAGCTTCTTTCTCCAGGCTGAACAGCCCCAACTTTCTCAGCCTATCTTCATACGGGAGATGCTCCAGTCTCCTGATCATCCTCGTGGCCCTTCCTTGGACTTGTTCTAACAGTTCCATGTCCTTCTTATGTTGAGGACACCAGAACTGTATACAATGCTCCAAGTGAGGTCTCACGAGAGCAGAAGAAAGGGGCAGAATCACCTCCTTCGACCTGCTGGTCATGATGCTTTTGATGCAGCCCAGTATACGGTTGGCTTTCTGAGCTGTGAGCGCACACTGAAGCCAGCTCATGTTCATTTTCTCATAGACCAACACCCCGAAGTCCTTCTCCACAGGGCTGCTCTGAATCTCTTCTCCACCCAACCTGTAGCTGTGCCTGGAGTTGCCCCAACCCAGGTGTAGGACCTTGCACTTCACATTGTTGAACTTCATGAGGCTGGTGTTGACTCACCTCTCAAGCATGTCGAGGTCCCCCTGGATCCCACCCTTCCCTCCAGCATGTTGTTTGCACCACAGAGCTTGGTGTCACTAGCAGACTTGCTGAGAGAGCTCTCAATCCCACTTTCCATGCCAATAAAAATGATAAGCAAGATCAGTCCCAACACTGACCCTTTAGGGACACCACCTGTTACTGGTCTCCAGTTGGACATTGAGCCATTGACCACAACTCTCTGCTTGCAGACATCCAGCCAATTCTTTACCCACTGAGTGGTCCATCCATCAGATTTATGTCTCTCCAGTTTAGAGACAAGGATGTTGTACAGGACAGTGTCAAACGTTTTGCACAATTCTAGGTAGATGACGTCACCTGCTTTGCCCCTACCCATCAGTTCTGTAGCCGTTTTGTAGAATTCCACCAAATTGGTCAGGCAGGATTTCCTCTTAGTGAAGCCATGCTGGCTGTAACCAAACACCTCATTGTTTTTCATGTGCCATAGCATGTTTCCCAGGAGAATGTGATCCATGATACTGCGAGGCACAGAGGTGAGACTGACTGGTCTGTAGTTCCCTGGTTCTTCCGTTTTCCCTTTCTTGAAAATGGGGGTTATATTTCCCTTTTTCCAGTCATCAGGAACTTCACATGAGTGCCATGATTGGACTTCCATGGTGGACTGGGTCTTAGTTACTCAACCCTTCAGCTCCTTCAGGACCTGTGGATGGATTTCATTAGGTCCCATGGTCTTGTGCACATAATGTAATTATGTAGTGTTCACATAATGTAATAATAACTGGAAAGATGTTCGTTCATCTTTCTGTCATCTCTGTTGTCACCTTTGTCTAAATCAAGCAGACCTACCTGTTATGGGCATAAAGGTGTGAAGTTCACATTTTGCTTCTTCATAGTATGGTGTGCAAATATGTCCCTGCTTCTTCCTTTGCAAGCCTGCAACATTCCTTCTAATGTCCCTTGTCTTTCTGCCTTGGTGGTCATTCAACTTCCACTTCTTTTCCAGAGAGAAAACATGACCACACACCATCTTGGGCACCCAAAATTTCCTCCATGGAGGTTATCAAGGTATCGAGCCCTTATTCACGTGCATTTGCTACCTGATTTTCAATTCTTAGACCTGGGAGATGGAAAACCTGGAACATGATAGATTGAAGCTATTTTGGAGGTTATAAATGTCTTAACTCAAACAAAGAATATAGATTAAAATGAATATTAGTTTCAAAGAAACGTTGTGATTGCTCCATCCATAAACAAAAAAATTACCTGAGGGTTTTATGTCTTCAGATACCTGGCTTCTATAAACTTAAAAAGCCTGGCAACAGTTTTCTGGCCACATCAATTATTTATGGTGTGCCTCTATATGTACAGGCATGTATTTACACAGGGTTTTTTTGTTTGTTTTTCTTAAATCTGTCAGTAGCCTTTTCCTTTAAAAACTGTTATTTTTAGCTGATGTAAAGAAGTCAATGGAACTGCACCAGTTAATGGCACCAAAGAACAGCTTTTTTCTTTTAAAATACAGAATAATGCCTCTCACAATTTTTCTTTTTTCCTCTGTGTTTTGGCATAGGCCTCTTTAGATGATATATAATGCTTTTAAAGGACTCAAGAATGCTGGAAGAATGATGTTAGGAATGAAGAAAACATACTATCCATTCACCTATCCATCCACTCATCTACCTGTACATCCATCCAGTCATTCACATGGTAGCTTATTTTCAGGTCTCTGGTTATGTGTTTGAGGGTACACTGTTACTCATAAGTGGCTTACCTTTTAAAAGGTGAAAGAAAAGTCAGCTAATCAGTCAATAAAATTTGCAATTTGCACTGAATGAGCTTCTTGGTATCTTTATAGATCAGTAGCAAACATGACTGGTTTGCCGTACACATGTGATGTCTGTGATATAGTTATACTATAAACATATTGTTACGCATATTGTGAGAAGTACCATCTGAGGTCCATGGAACAAGGGGCAGGGACACTGCATTGTCCCCAGGCAGCCTTTTTCCCCAGATGTGACCAGTGTGAACACTTCCCCTGTTTGCTCTGCTGTGTTACAGAGACTTGTGTAAACATGAGCCAGGAATGCCCCTGCTTGGACAATGACATCTGCCCCAGGAGGAAAGTCATGCCCTGCTTGGCAGGCAGGTAGGTAGAGAAGAACTACTAGCATGTGACAGCAGTCCTAGACACAGTGTAAGATCATCAGTATCTCTTTAAATTTACTACCAATTCAGGTAAGCATTTCTTCTTGTAGACCTCTGATATACCTTAATTTTTAGAAGATACTTTCTCTCCCAGGCTTCTGGAATTTGGCCATACTCTTTTCTCATTTTCCACCACTGTATTTACAGTCATGACTGCTGTCATATCCTGATATTCCTGCGCTGTGAGCAGCCAGAAGTTCTCCCTGCTAAGTTGACTGCTGTGGCTTTAAGTTGTACCCTGGAGAGTGGGTTTCCAGAGTTCATTAATTAATGAGATTACATTTACAGTTATCTGGTAGATTTTCTTGTAAACACACTTTATTTCTGACACTGTACTTGACTTCTGCTGCTCCAACTTGCAGGGTTTTGTAAGACAACATGGATTTAATGGGACAGTTGCTTGCAGGACTTGTTTTCTTTTTGAGTTTTTTTTTAGACATCTTTCTTCTGTGTGTTTTTTAAATGCTCAGGTGACAAAAAAATCCTCCCATTCCCTCCCTTTCTGCCTTCAAAAATATGTCTGCATTAAGTACAGTTAAATTATGAGTGACTCTCCCAGAAGAGAAAAGTGTCTTTAAAAATGTAGCTAAAATGCCTGTGCAGTACAAATACCAGGAAAGATGCATGGAATTATATCTAGTTCATAATTTCATTCATTCACCTTCACAGTTTCACAGTATCACAGTATGTTAGAGATTGGAAGGGACCTCAAAAGATCATCTAGTCCAATCCCCCTGCCAGAGCAGGAATACCTAAATAAGGTTACATAGGAATGTGTCCAGGTGGGTTTTGAATGTCTCCAGAGAAGGAGACTCCAAAACCCCCCTGGGCAGCCTCTTCCAGCGTTCCGTCACCCTCACTGAGAAGAAGTTTCTTCTCAAGTTTAAGTGGAACCTCTTGTGTTCCAGTTTATACCCATTACCCCTTGTCCTATCGTTGTTTGCCACTGAGAAGAGCCTGGCTCCATCCTCATGACACTCCCCCTTTATATATTTATATACACTAATAAGGTCCCCCCGCAGTCTCCTCTTCTCCAAACTATAGAGACCCAGCTCCCTCAGCCTTTCCTCATAAGGGAGATGCTCCACTCCCTTAGTCATCTTAGTTGCCCTGTGCTGGACTCTCTCCAGCAGGTCCCTGTCCTTATTGAACTGAGGGGCCCAGAACTGGACACAATATTCCAGGTGCGGTCTCAGCAGGGCTGAGTAGAGGGGAAGGAGGACCTCTCTCGACCTACTGACCACCCCCCTTCTAATACACCCCAGGATGCCATTGGCCTTCCTGGCCACAAGGGCACATTGTTGGCTCATGGTCATCCTGCCATCCACTAGGACCCCCAGGTCCCTCTCCCCTACACTGCTCTCTAACAGGTCGTTCCCCAACCTATACTGGAACCTGGGGTTGTTCCTGCCCAGATGCAGGACTCTACACTTTCCCTTGTTATATTTCATCAAGTTTCTCCCTGCCCAACTCTCCAGCCTGTCCAGGTCTCGCTGGATGGCAGCACAGCCTTCTGGCGTGTCAGCCACTCCTCCCAGCTTCCTCACACAGCTGTTTACCATGGCCACTCCAGGTACAAGGTAGAAAGGTAGTGCTGGCTAAAATTTTTTTATTTACATCCGCTATCAGAGCATCCAGAAAAAGTCAGTGACGTACAATTGATGAACTGTGTTGCAGCACCCGGACTTCTAATGCTCTGTTTAAAGGACTTCATAGAGGTGGGGTTTGGCTCTGATTCAGTGGAACTGTGCCCAGAAATGAGCATTATGGTTATCTTGTCTGACCCCCAGAGTAATACAACCCATTGAGCTTTTTTTAATGATATCTGCTCTGAAAACACAAATTGTGTGTAAGCCACTCTAGCTTTTCTTTTCAAGTATGGCACAGTGACAGTAAGATCTGGAGAGTCCATCCATCGCTACGTAAGATCAGAACTTTGCAATGGTGAAGGGCATCACATGTCTTTAAATCAGATACCTCTCTGGTTACTGAACTTAAGCCTTTAAAAAGAGGCTTACAGGTTTGAGGGGGTATGCCTTATTTCACCTAGTTTTATTTGTTCAATGATATGACATTAGAGAAGACAGATGACAATGCACGTACAGGACATTGAGTTGAAACTGTCTGTCCATGTGGAGAAGAGAGCAATGAGGCAATGCTGGCTGCATTCAGTCCATACTTCAGAGAAATAAGCTCCCTTGCTGATATGAATCAGGCACAGCTTTTTGCACAAGCTTTATGAAAACTGTTTTGGCTTTTTGAGCTCATTCTCATTCCAAGCAGTAGAATCCTCAAGATTAGGAAGAGCTGCCTCATCTGTTCCCCCCCTGTTGTGTCAGTGCATGGGCTCCTTCATGAATGTCATATCAATTTCTGATGGGCATCCTGCCCATTCTCAGCTGTCCCAATGCTGGGTGAGGTAATTATGTTATCATCTATCACATCCTCGGCTGGAGAACTTCAGGTGAAAGCTGAAAAATGTCTTTCAGATAACCTCTGGCAGACTACATCTTAGCAGATCTTTGTGTTATCAGGAAAACAATGCAGCCAAGATCTTTGCAGTGTGATTTAAGACCAGAAGCTAATTTCATGTTTCAGATCACTGGTTCCCAATCTCAGCAATCTGAAAATATTAACTAGTGTAATACTGCTTTGTATTACTTGGATGAGTACAGAAGGGTCTCTTAGCAGTTTGTAAGACTATGTGGGGTTTTTTTGGTGAGCTTGGTTGCCAAGCCTTTGAAAACTGGTTCTGGTGCTCACAATGCAAAAAAACCCTAAACTATCATTTTGCTAGAATTCTGCTGTCTGTTTGGAAATTTGACATTTAGAAAATAATAATACTGTATATAATCATTATACTATAAATAATAATATAAATGGTAATAATATATGCGTAAAGAAGTACGTTATAGCTTCAGAGTTTTGTTAGCTCATGTGTTGGAAAATGTATCTGTTGATCCAGGTGCTTCAAAAGCTTCAAGATAATAACTTTTCCTCAGATATTACCTGCAGTAAGATTTGCTCCTGTCTTGTGTATCCCGTGTTTTATTACCTTAACAAAAGATGTATTCCTTCTTTTTCTCTTCTTTTTTTGAGTTTCTGTGACACCATGATATTTTCTTTTCCTGCAATGGTTTTCAAAATTGTTTCCCGTGTTTCTGTGTTCTAGCTCTGGGTGGGCTAAGGCATTGACAACACACCTCTGAAGCCTGGATTTCTAAGGCATTTTGCTGTAGATTTCCACATTATTGATCAATATTAGTAAAGACCAGGAAGGTGCTATGATTAGGAAGATGACAATTACAGTAAGATATTCAGTGAGGGACCAAGGAGACCACATTGTCTCCCAAGAACAAATTGATATGCATCAAATTACCTGAAAATTTTTATTGTTTTTCAAACCAATTTAGTGGCTACCACTTCTGGAAAAGGGGACAGCAAGCAATCCATTTTGTGAAAACCAGAACTGTTTCTTGTTCAGCTCTCCTGATAATTCAAAGTATTGACTGGGAAGGAGGCTGTGGAGAGAGGATTATTTAGTCTGTATTTGGACAAAGTCCCAGCCAGTACTATGCTTTTGATGACCTTTTTTGTGATGCAGTCATGAGTCGCCTGAGATCGTAAATCCTGCATAAATCACAATGACATGCTGTAACCTTTTAGTTTCTTACAGTGTTCTGTAGTAAAGCTTTATATTTCTGCACAACACAGCTCATGAGCAAGACTTCACGGTATGAATAAAATTTACTCATACTCTCTTAAAAAAGAAATATTAATCAACCAATGATTATCTAATATTTTTCTCAACTTAGAATCATAGACTTATAGAATGATTAGGGTTGGAAAGGACCTTAAGACATCTAGTTACAACCCCCTGCCATGCGGAAGGGCACCTCATGCTACACCATGTTGCCCAAAGCTCTGTCCAACCTGGCCTTGAACACTGGCAAGGATGGAACATTCACAGCTTCCTTAAGTAACCTGTTCCAGTGCCGCACCACCCTTACAGTAAAGAACTTCTTTCTTATAACTAACCTGAATTTCCCTTGTTTAAGTTTGAAACCATTACCCATTGTCTTATCACTACAGTCCCTGATGAAGAGTCCCTCTCTGGCATGCCTGTAAGCCCCCTTCAGGTACTGCAAGGCTGCTATGAGGTCTCCACACAGCCTTCTCTTCTCCAGGCTGAACAGCTCCAACTTTCTCAGCCTGTCTTTGCACAATAGGTGCTTGAGCACCCTTATCATCCTCTTGGCCCTCCTCTGGACTTGCTCCAGCAGCTCCAATCTGTATGTCTTGTTACCATGTTTTTTATTCCTTTCTCTATGTATTAGTTGCTTGTTTGTATCTGTCATCCCAATTTTGTTGTAAATCCATTGCAATGATTGTATCTGCTGAATTTAATGGAAAAGATTTTTACCATTTTGTCCTCTTCCATAAACATTATCAGCTCTGCTCTTTTCCCTAATACTATTCAATTTCCCTTATTCCTGAATGTGATGCTCTCAGCCTTAATTTTGGGGGTGGGGAAGGAGAGGATCAGAGAGAAAAAGAGAGAGTGGGAGACAGTACTATTAACATATTATTTGTAGGAAAAGGCATGGTTTTTAAGTTTATGAAGTATTCATGAATATATTTTCGGTTCATAAAAATAAGCGTTATTTCAACAATGTAAACTTTATAAAACTTGTGTTGAATAATAGGTCTTAGCATACTGCATTATGCAATACTTTTATCTAAATATTTCATAACAGTTCTTTGCACTTTTTTAAGTCTTCATTCAACACTCAGGCCTGTGTCAGCATGTGAGGTTATATGATGTAAGCTCATCTGCAGATCTATAAATAAGCTCAGAGAGACAATGTGGGGACACAGTGGAAATCAAATGACACCCATATCCTGATCACAAGGACTGAATGAGCCAAAAAGTTAATGTGCTACCACCTGATAGGGCATACGTATCTGATTTCTGCAGTGGTTTTGAGCTTAAAAAAAAGCCAAGCAGTGCAGGCAGAACAGCTAATTGAATTGTGATAGTAATAGCAGAAGTGGTCACATTCACGGCTTAGTAATAGGTTCATTGCTCAATAGGAGCGTGTCTGTTCCACATCTAAGTTGCAAATACTTCCGCTACAGTAACAGCAACAGCCTCCTATCTGCCATTAACCAGTTGTCTTCTTTGGAGTCCTGCAGTGTTTGCAGGGTACAAACTCCCTCTCACTTTGAGCCACACTATTTCTGAGGTACCCATCCACAAAAGGGTACTCATCCACAAAAGGGTACCCATATGAATGACTTGATCTTTGTCGTGGTTTAAGCCCAGGTCATAATTAGAACCTTGCAGTCTGCTTCCCCCCCCACACCTTTCTTCCCTCCGCTCCTGGAGGGACGGGGAGGAGAATCGAAAGAATACAACTCCCACGGGTTGAGATAAGAACAGCTTAATAACTAAGGTATAACACAAATCACTACTGCTACCACTAATAAGAATAATGATAAAGGAAATAACAAGGGAAGAGAATACAACACCTCACCAACCAGTACCTTGCCCCCACCCAGCAGTAATCCAGCCCTTCCGGGTACTCTCAGTTCTACCTCCTGGGCATGATGTGCTGTGGTATGGAATATCTCTTTGGCTAGTTTGGGTCAGGTGTCCTGTCCCTGCTTCCTCCCAACTTCTCCTCCTCCCTGGCACAGCATGAGACTCACAAAGTCCTTGGTCAGTCTAAACATCGGTGTTATCAGTTCTGTTCCCAGGCCGCAAGTCAAAACCACAGCGCTGCACCAGCTACTAAGAAGGAGAAAAAATGACTGCTACTGCTAAACCAAGACAGTATCCACCTCTTATTCCATACCATTCACGTCATGCTCAGATCCCACATTTTCAATATACCCTCACTCTCATCTCAGTGCACTCTTATCTTCGTGCATGGACCAATCCCTATAAAGATGCTGAGTCCATTCGGCCCATGATGTTGGGCTCCATCTCTTGTAACAATCTTTCAGAGCAGGAGAGGCTGTGTGCAGTGTTCACAGTCGTGAATAACCTGGGCAATACTGTCTATTGCTAAGTCCACCCCTCGATCATGAGTCCATCTCTGTTGCATCTCTGCCCTGATGGCCTGAAGTGTCATGGGCCCACCAGGCTCAAAATAATTCACCCTCCCCTTCAGCAGTTTCTGCAACTTGTTGTTGGAGACTCTCTACAGCTGCCTTCCATCTCTGATGCTTCCAAAGCACTGGAGGAGCCTAGTGGACTAGATACTTGCCCATACTGTCCCACACACCCTGAAACTCATGACAGTCCAGCCTTGGGGAAAATCTCTCGATCCTCCTATATTGTCGTCTAACCCCAGACAAGACCCAAACCTGACTCTGCTTAACTGTTGAGATCAGGCGTAACGGTTGTGGACAAAACACACTCTGTATGCGTGCCCACGTGGTGATCCCCATTACAATCAGCAAACAGATCTCAACAATATTAAAAGGCCATTCAAAAACTTCAAAACTCTCAAATGATTCTGTAAGCAGTCTGGGGGGCGGGGGGGGGTGTGCTGGGAGGGTAAGAGAGTGTCTCCTTTACAGGTTGACCACCCAAGAAGGAGAAAAAAGATGTGTAGTTGCTAAGCACTTGTATTATATACTTCCCAAAGTATAAAGGTGGTGACCACACTGGGAACATAAGCCAGACCAGTTTCATGATCAATGATTCTATTGTATTACAAGTCATTACCATAAAGTACAATGAGACAATAACCTTAGCCCAAGCCCCACACTTGAAGAACACTAACACAGCAAATACCGGCTCTAAGTAAGCTATGACACATTGAAACTGTGAGATCAAGAGAAACAACTTTGACAGCCAGTAAATCAGCATTGTGACGATAATCCAAAACATTGAATGCTTATCACAAATATGATTAGACACACTCCGGTCAGATCTGTTGTTATCTCAACCCCTTGTGCCCCACGTTGGGCACCAAAAAAGAACTGGTGTGGTTTAAGCCCAGGATGTAAATTAGAACCACACAGTCTGCTTCCCCCCCCATCTTTCTTCACTCCTCTCTTGGAGGGATGGGGAGGGGAATCGAAAGAATACAACTCCCACAGGTTGAGATAAGAACAGTTTAGTAACTAAGGTATAACACAAATCACTACTGCTACCACCAATAATAATTAGAAAGGAAATAACAAGGGAAGAGAATACAACACCTCACCAACCAGTACCTCGCCCCCACCCAGCAGTGATCTAGCCCTTCCGGGAACTTTCAGTTCTACATACTGGGCATGACGTGCTGTGGTATGGAATACCTCTTTGGCTAGTTTGGGTCAGGTGTCCTGTCTCTGCTTCCTCCCGGCTTCTCCTCCTCCCTGGCAGAGCATGAAACTCACAAAGTCCTTGGTCAGTCTAAACACCAGTGTTATCAGTTCTGTTCCCAGGCCGCAAGTCAAAACCACAGCGCTGCACCAGCTACTAAGAAGAAGAAAAAATGACTGCTACTGCTAAACCAGGACAACCTTAGACTTAATTTGCCAGGTCTCTTTTTCTAAGCAATTCACTGATAGGCTGCATGCTCTAGCCCACCGACATTTTTTATTTTCATTACCAGGTAGTTTCAGGTGATCAGCAATTTTGTTTCTGCCTAAAAGCTGGCTCATTAAGACCATGGTGCTTTATTATGCACAGTGTAACAGTAAGACTGTTTTTTCCTACAGTGTGAGGCTTAGTATGTGGCTATTTCCACACCATTTATTCCACACTACCCACACTACATGACTAAAGAATACCAATCATTTTCTTTATGAATTTTAAGCTACAGCTTAGTGCAAATATGTGTAATAAGAAAATAAATACCATAATCCAGTTGTATTTTTCAGTCAATAGTGGATATATTCCTGGAGGATACATAACAACTGAGAAATACTGTGAGTTTGATAAAGAAAACATAATCCCAAGTTTACTCTTGCCAAAGATGTTAGAAAAGCTGGTTTAATTCTTGTTTCTCACTGCTCAAATTCAGTTTAACTGACAAGAAATTAAATTGATTTTCTCTATGTTGAGGTGGTTTTGCAATCTCTCTGCCTTCACTTTGACCCATGAGCTTTCTCATCCCATCCTCCCTTCCTGCTGAGGAAGGTGAGTGAGCATGGGGCTGGTGGGTATTTTGCCCTTCTCCAAGGTGATTCCACCATGGGTGAAAAGGCTCCGAAACATGTGGTGGTCTCAGGTGTCAAACATGTAGTTTGGATGGCCTGGGACATAGTGCCTGAGGCTCTCTGTAAGCCAGGGATGTCATTGTAGCCTTACGTCAAAAGGTGTTGCCAAGACAAGTAGAAGCATCAGCCTGTCACGATGCTAAATAAGGACAAGGCATTACCTGTAATATATACTGGTCCATGTTATCACACAAAAACACAGACTCTGTTATCACAATTATTCTTTTCTTCTCCCACTAGTAATGGCTCAAGTAATTTCAGTCTTCCAGCTGGCACTTTTTTTTGCACTGTATTAGTAAATTATCTGCCTTTAGGAGTAGGCTAATATACTATTTCTTCCTGGTCAGTCTCTGTGTTTAAGCTGCTGCGATCACTGCAAATTTTTAGAGCCTTCTAGCAAAAAACCTTTGTCTACTTTATTGCTTCCTGCTGTGGATCCCCAGAAATGTGTACAGCCTACATTAAGAGAATATATCTTGCCAAAGTTACAAATGAGGTGACAAAAGCTTTCATAAATACACCACAAAATGTGTATCTACAGATTTCTAAAACTGGAAACCCAACAAAGAAGCCAAGTAGACTTAAATATGCTTGCACAAATGGAGGTAACTCTCTACAAGTGTTGCTGCTGTCACATGTCTACTGATCAGTTATGGCATGTAGTAGAAGACACTAAGATGGAGGTTAATACAGGACACTCTAAACCCATATTCCCCTGTGCCAGCTCTCCCACATAATTCCATGTCTCAAAGACAAGAAAAGAGTCATCAGTTCTGTCATAAGCACTCTATTACCCAAATATTCCCCAACCATAAGTATCTGGGTTTAGAACTACAACAGTATGGACTGAAAGTGAGCAAACCTTTAGAGATAAAATTCATCCTTGAGATCTTTTCTTCAATTCTTGAGGACAGATGAATTGCCAGTGAGGATGTACATAGTTTAATGCTTATAGATCCATCAGAGAGAGAGGTACACACAGAGGGTGACCATAAAATGAACCTCTTGATTACAGAAAATTTTTAGGAACTGCTGAAAGCTGCAATGGGATAAAAAGAAAAAAAGAAAATCCCCCCCCCCCCCCAAACAAAACAAAACAAAACAAACCCCCAAAAAACCCAACAAAACCCCAACAAAACCAACCAAACAAAAATCAACCAAACAAAATAACCCCCATCACCAAACAAAAACAACAAAAGTTAAAAAAAAAAAGAATCAATCTAAGGAAATGAGGCTGGAGATTCTAAGCCTTTTTGAGACATATGAAAGGCTACAGCATCAGACAAAATGAAGGGTAGCTGAAAATCATTGGCTCAATGTGAACGTCCTTGAATTCGTGCAAGTGCACCCAGGAAACTCATAGCTGGGTTATCTGAAATTGGGGAAACAGTTGCATATTCAGAGTTGATCATTACAGCGATTTATCTTGGAGCAATTCAGGGAAATAGCTTGCCAGCAAACACTGCTTTGAATGTCAGCAAGGCACTGCTTTACTATTCATAGTGTTGTTAGTGAACAGGTTCTGGAAGATAGACCACAACTCACAGTATTAACAGCTCACATATTAATAATTTCAAATGAATGTTTCACAGACAAGATAGCTCCTATTACCCACAGTCTGATAGACCCATGATAAATTAGGTGCAGCAACCTGTCATATACTAGTTAAGCTTAAAGATCAGCTTAAAAATGGGGACAAATAGAGGTGCAGTCACTAATCAGTGAAGATCATAGGACTGAAGAGTAATTCATGTTAGAAGGCACTTCAGGAGGTCTTTCCTTCAGCCTCAGACTCATACATGAGGTCAGACCAGGTTGCTTGGTGTTTAGATAGCTGCAGCTTGAAATTTTCCAGGATGGCACAACCTCTTCCACACCCCTGCCCCCATGTCCTTGTGGAGAAAAAACCTTTTCCTTGTCTCCAGCCAAGCCTCTCCAGTTTCAGCTAATGCCACTCTCTCTTGTTCCCCTACCAGGCATTTTGACAGAAACTCTGGCTTCAGCTCCTTCATCCCTTCCCTGTAGGCACTGAGGTGCTTTCAGATGTCCCAAAGCTGTCTCTGTTGTAGGCTGAATCAGCTCCAGTCCCACTGCCTCACCTTTCAGGATGTGTGCTTCAGCCCCACTCTCTTGATGGCCTCCACTGAACTTGCCCTGTTTTGTTGATGTCTTGTCTGACTTCTGGGGCTCAAAACTGGATGCAGAATGCAGCTATGATCTTCAAAGTGCTGAGCAGTGGGTACAATCCCTCGTCTGGGCCCTTGCTGAATTTGCTGGGATCCTTTCTAGTCCATTCTTCCCCACTGTTCTTGTCCCTGTGGATGCTAGCTCTGCTTTTGCACAAATCAGCTGTCCCCCCACCTCAGTTTAGCATCATCTTCCAACCTCATGATGGCTCTCCTTCACCTTGCCCATGCCATCAGTGAACAGGACACACATCTAGGGATAGACACCTGCTATACCCACTTGTTACCAGCCTCCAGGTGCAACTCGGCAACCATTACCCTGTGAGATTCTGTCCATCAATTTTTTTAGTTGTCCTGTTGTCTATTTTGTTATATTGGGAGTCAGATACAGGACATCAGGGCACAGATTTTCTATTTTGTTCTGCTGCCAGGATATCATGCTTTGCATAAGCACTTGTCCTATACCTTTGGTAGCAATGTATTTTACCTCCCTGGAGGAAGCTGTAGGGTTTAAGTAATGGAACTTGCTCTCACAGCAACGTTTATGGATTATGACAGGAATTTATGATCTTAAGGGTCTTTTCTAACCTAAATGATTCTGTGATTCTATATTGTTCTATCCTGGAGTGACGAATATATCAAATGACTTCATTTACTATGATTAGTAGTTCTTGCCTTTGTGCCAATTGAGTTACTTAACATGCGTGCGGAAGTCCATGTCTGTCACTAGTAAATACACAGTTCTGCATATCATTTTAGCACATGTTTGACAGTAAACATTTGAACACATACTCCATTGATTTTTCTGCTGTAGGCTGTAGGATCTGTGGCACTCTTTGTAACTAATGTGTTGGCCGAGGGGCATTTGATTTAACTGACTTCCTTGTGTTTGTACCATGAAAAACATCCACAGCTGGAAGCACTAGGACTATATCTGATTTTTAGATATTCAAATATAAGGACAAGTTTACACTGAAAGAGCTTGTGTTACATGTGAAAATGCATGTGACACAAAATAAGCAGTCATTTACTAATTAACAAAAAACATAGTAATATTTCACTAATCACTGCTAGAACAACATCAGAGGAAAGAACAAAGACATTAGTTTTTAATTTTTTTTCTGTAATACACTTTATCACTTATATATAAAAAACTAAAATATAGCACCAACACGGAAAACTGGTAATAGATAATAACTTCTCTCTTACCTTTTTATTTCAAGTGAACTAGTTAACAGCAGTTTTCCCAGGAAACATCCTATAGACATGTTAGGTTACAGTTTGCTGCTAGGGAAGAAGGAAAACTAATCTGGCAATTCTAGACAGAGCTGGGTCAGACCTTTTTATTTGGTATTGTTTACTGATATTTTCTCCCCAGCATTTTTTGACTTGCTTTCCCTCCCTTAGGTTACTAAAAAAATAACAAGATGTGGTTTAAATTCGTCTTCCAGCTATTTCTGACAAAATACACGTATACTGACAGTGTGAAAGCCTGGAGGATTGACTATCTCCTGTTAGTCTGGTGGGGCAAAAGTCTTCTGGTATCTCAATATATTTGCATTAACCATTTCCAACATACTGATTGCCAGCAGCAGTAAGTCCATTTGTATTAAGGTAGAGATACTACAAGGCTTGAGGGCGAACTGCCAAAGTTTTTAACATGACCAGAAACTCTGCCATCATTTACAGTAACCAAAAGGGCAGATGTAAATTTTTTTCTCATTCTATTTTGGTTTTTTGCACTGCCAATATCTACGAAAGTGGCAAGATAGATAAAAAGAAGTTGCTTTTGTTTGAATAAGCAGCACCTAATTCATAGAATCATTTGGAGTTATTCACAGCATTCAACGATCTTTGTAAGCATGAGGATGTGTGCACAAGAGCTCCAAGAAAACAAGTGCTCTGTGTGCAGAGAGGGTGACCCACCTGGGGGTCCTACCATGCTCTCTCTTGCCCAGTGTAAGGAGTTCAACAGACAGCTGGCCAACACTGCTTGCAGCTCATAGTGACTGCTCTAATCTTATCTTGGAGGGGAAGAGAAGAGCTAAGGACACATACACATTCCCTTCCCACTTATTTTGATCAAGGATATTTTTCCATTCCTTGTATGCACACCCATGAAATCCAAATCAAATTTGAGCCCTTTTTGATTCAAATAATCAATTTCAGATTCTGAACTTGCTAAATTGTTACTTCAATACACCCTCTCTGTCACATGCTATTGTCTTTACTGCTACTATTGCTGCTTTCTGAAGTGACGCATCTCTCTTCACAGGCTGGTAAAACAAAAATTGATTCCAGAGCCCAAAACAGGGAATTAATTTCTCATGACTTCAGTAAGCACAGCTAGTTGCATGTGGTATTAGAGTTTCGTTAATCACATCAAAGTTGTGGTGCCTTAGAATGCTCTTATGAAGGTCTCCTGGGATCAACAGTAGCAGCCATTTTTCTCCTTCTTAGTAGCTGATGCAGCGCTGTGTTTTTGACATTCAGCCTGCGAACAGCGCTGATAACACCTAAGTAATGTTTACTCTGATCAAGGACTTTGTGAGTCTCATGCTCTGCCAGGGAGGAGTGGAAGTCAGGAGGAAGCAGAGACAGGACACCTGACCCAAACTAGCCAAAGAGGTATTTCGTACCACAGCACGCCATGCCCAGTATATAAACTGGGGACAGTTAACCAGAAGGGCTAGATCGCTGCTCAGGTCAGGCTGGGTATCCGTCAGTGGGTGGTGATCGGTTGTATTCTCCCCCCTTGTTATTTCCCTTATCGTTTTTATTATTGGTGGTAGCAGCAGTGGTTGGTGTTATACCTTAGTTACTGGACTGTTTTTATGTCAACCCATGGGAGTTACATTCTTTAGATTCTCCCCCTGGTCCCTCTGGGAGCGGTGGGAGTATGAAGCAGAGGGGGTGCTGTGAGAGGGTGGCTGCATGATTCTGAGTTATTTACCGGCTGGGTTTAAACCACGACAGTTCTTCGTGTCAGCCAACATGGGGCAAGCAGGGTTGAGATAACAATAGATCTGACCAGAGTGTGTCTAATCATATCTGTGATAAACATTCATTGTTTCAGATTCACAGTCACGCATCACAATGCTGATTTATTGGCTTTCAAAGTTGTTGCTCTTGGTCTCTGTCCTGGTTTAGCAGTAGCAGTCATTTTTTCTCCTTCTTAGTAGGCTGGTGCAGCACTGTGGTTTTGACTTTCGATCTCGGAATAATACTGATAAAGCCGATGTTTTCAGTTACTGATCAGAGTGTTTACTCTGACCAAGGACTTTGTGAGTCTCATGCTGTGCCAGGGAGGAGGGGAAGCCGGGAGGAAGCAGAGAGAGGACACCTGACCCAAACTAGCCAAAGAGGTATTCCATACCACAGCACGTCATGCCCAGGAGGTAGAACTGAGAGTTCCCGGAAGGGCTGGATCACTGCTGGGTGGGGGCGAGGTACCGGTCGGTGAGGTGTTGTATTCTCTTCCCTTGTTATTTCCTTTATCATTATTCTTATTGGTGGTAGCAGTAGTGATTTGTGTTATACCTTAGTTATTAAACTGTTCTAATCTCAACTCATGGGAGTTGCATTCTTTCGATTCTCCTCCCCGTCCCTCCAGGAGCGGAGGGAAGAAAGGTAGAGGGGGAAGTAGACTGTGTGGTTCTAATTTACAGCCTGGGTTTAAACCACGACAGTCTCACAATTTCAGCATGTCCTACCTTACTCACAGCCGGTATTTGTTGTTTTAATGTTTGTCAGCTAGGGTGTTTGGGCTAAGGTTCTTGTTTCGCTATACTTTATGGTAATGACTTGTAATACAGTAGACTCATTGATCATGAAACTGATTTGGCTTGCGTTCCCAATGTGGTCATCACCCCTATATTTTGGGAGGTATATAATGGAAGTATTTAGCAATTACACATTTTTTTTCCCTCGTCGTGTGGGCAACCTGTGAAGGAGACATTCCCTTACACCCTCAGCTCCCCCACCAGATTATTTAGCATTATTTGAGAGTTCTGAAGGTTTTGAATGGCCTTTGGGTACCCTTGAGACCTGCCTGCTGACTGTGATGGGGATCACCATCTTGGCACACATACAGAGTGTGTTTTACCCACGACCATTTTGTCTGATCTCGAAAGTTAAGCAGAGTCAGGTTTGGGTCTTGTCTAGGGTACGACAATATAGGAGGACCAAGAGATTTTCCCCGAGACTGGATAGTTATGAGTGGCAGGGTGTGTGGGATAATATGGGCAAGTATCTAGGAGAGTGGGTCCTTCCAGTGCTTTGGAACTTCACCACTGAACAAGTGCAAAATCCGGAAAAACTAGTAAAACACTTAAATGAGGTGTGTTGTCATCCTGGTCATACCAGAAATGGACAAATATGGCAATGTGCTGGGGCTTGGCCTATGCTTACAGAGCCCTGCAGTATCCATCACCTTCAAAGGGAAAAAGATGTCTCTGAATCTGACGACAAAGCAACAGACAAAGCAGCTACCTCCAACTCCAAATACAGCAGCTACACCAGCCCCAGTGACAAGTACTGCAGCTACTCAAACTCTGACTACAACAGACAATGAAGCTACTCCAGCTTCAAGTACAGCAGCTACACTAACCCCAGTGACAAGTACAGCAGCTACTCAAACTCTGACTACAACAGACAATACAGCTACTCCAGCTTCAAGTACAGCAGCTACACTAACCCCAGCGACAAGTACAGCAGCTACTCAAACCCAGACAACAACAGACAATGCAGCTGCTGGTGCTACTCTAACCCCAAGCGCAGTGGCTGCACCAACCCCGACAACATATACTGCAGCTACTCCAACCACAGTGATAATCACTGCAACTAAACCAAAGGACCAATTTGTGCCAATATCAAGTTGCCCCTTGTCCTGGGTTCAGCAGCAGCAGTCATTTTTTCTTCTTCTTAGTAGCTGGTGCAGCGCTGTGTTTTTGACTTTCGGCCTGGGAACGGAGCTGATAACACCGATGTTTAGACTGACCAAGGACTTTGTGAGTCTCATGCTCTGCCAGGGAGGAGGAGAAGCCGGCAGGAAGCGGGGACAGGACACCTGACCCAAACTAGCCAAAGAGGTATTCCATACCACAGCACGTCATGCCCAGGAGGTAGAACGGAGAGTCCCCGGAAGGGCTGGATGACTGCGGGGTGGGGGCGAGGTACCGGTTGGTGAGCGGTTGTATTCTCTTGCTTGTTATTTCCTTTATCATTATTCTTATTGGTGGTAGCAGTAGTGATTTGTGTTATACCTTAGTTATTAAACTGTTCTTATCTCAACCCGTGGGAGTTGTATTCTTTTGATTCTCCTCCCCGTCCCTCCAGAAGTGGAGGGAAGAAAGGTGGGGGGGGGGGAAGTGGACTTCGTGGTTCTGATTTACAGCCTGGGCTTAAACCACTACACCCCTGTACGTGAGGGGAAAAGAAAACAAGAGGTACAAAAAGCAACCCATGCAGTGAAGAAAGATGAAGAACCAATGCACTTACTACACAGGACAGCATCTGAACAAGAATTATTATTATGAGGATCAGGGGAAGAGGAAGAAGAAGAGGTGGCTTCTTAACACTGGACTTCAACCAAGCTACAGAATGTGTGAAAAGATTTTACCTGTCATCCAGGGGAGCACATCATCACCTGGTTGCTCCAACGCTGGGACAATGGGGCAGATGGTCACGAACTAGAAGGTACAGAAGCCAAGCAGCTGGGATCACTTGCTAGAGAAGGGGGAAATGACAAAGCAATTGCAAGAGAGAAAAAGTCCCTCAGTCTTTGGAGGCGGCTCTTGGCAGCTGTGAAAGAAAGGTTTCCATACAAGGACAATGTTAGGAGTCGTTTGGCCAAGTGGACTACTTTAGACAAAGGCATCCAGTCTCTGAGGGAATTAGCCATTCTAGAGATGATCTATCACAAGCCAGATGCTGGGAATACATCCATAGATCCGGATGAAGTCGAATATACACGACCCATGTGATGAAATTTACACAGAGTGCACCCTTACCATATGCCCACTCATTGGCAGCAATAAACTGGAATGACATAGTACCACCAACAGTGGATGAAATGATTTGTCAACTCCAAGAGTTCAAAGACAATCTCACCCCTTCCATCATTTCAGCTGTGGAAAAACTGTCCCAGGAGTTCAAACAACTGAGAGACGACCTATCCGATCTATCCAGCTCTTCATGTGTACCAGCACATGTCTCAGCTATTAACAAAAGGCATCCTACTGCTCAGGAGACAAGATATAGAAGGTACACACCACGGGCTACCTTATGGCTTTACCTGCAGGATAATGGAGAAGACATGAGAAAGTGGGATGGAAAACTTACTTCTCTGGAGGAAAGGGTGCGTGAATTGAAGATAAAGAAGGTCAAGGATGATGATCCCATGAAAGCTGCGGCTTCAGCCTCTGGTGAGCAGGTTCCCAGATGGAGCGGAAGAGCTGATTTTACTCCAGCTCCTGTGACAAAGAAGAACAATCTCTTTCTATAAGACTTAACTCTGATTTGGGCTACAAGAGTCTAAAAAGAATGAATATATTGTGGGACAAAATTCACCTACATTTCACTCTGCAGAGTACTGTACTTGCTCCTGAAAGCTACAACCTCCAGATGTAACCTCATCTAGGTGTTCCTGCTCCGGCAGGGGAATTGGACCAGATGATTTTTTGAGGTCCCTTCCAATCTCTAGCATACTGTGATACTGTGATACTGTGAATGCTGTGATGACGATTACAGGGGCCCTGTCTCCAGCCAAGTGGAGATAGGGGACAATCGGGTTTACTGGACTGTGTGGATCAGATGGCCAGGCGTATCAGTCCCATGGAAGTATTAATGCTGTAGTAGATACCGGTGCACAGTGTACCCTGATGCCATCAAGCTGTCAAGGGGTGGAACCCATTCGTATTCCTGGAGTGACAGGAGGATCCCAAGACTTGACTGTACTGGAGGCTGAAATCAGCCTGACTGGGAAGAAGTGGCAAAGGTTATTGTGGCTGGTCCAGAGGCTGCATGCATCCTTGGCTTAGACTATGTCAGGAGACGTAGGGTACCGATGGTCTTTTGGTATTGCTGCTTTGGAGACTGAGGAAAATGAACAGCTGTCCACCTTGCCTGGTCTCTCAGAGGATCCTTCTGCTGTTGGGTTGCTGAAGGTCGACGAACAGCAAGTGCCAATTGCAACCACAACAGTGTACCAGCAGCAATAACACAACAACAGAGACTCCCTGATTCCCATCCATAAGCTGATCCGTAGGCTGGAGAGCCAAGGAGTGATCAGCAGGACCTGCTCACCCTTTAATAGCCCCATATGGCCAGTGCGAAAGTCAATCAGGGAGTGGAGACTAACAGTAGACTATCGTGGCCTGAACAAATTCACACCACCATTGAGTGCTGCTGCATCAGACATGCTCGAAGTTCAGTATGAACTGGAGTCAAAGGCAGCCAAGTGATATGCCACAATTGATATTGCCAATGCATTTTTCTCAGTTCCTTTGGCAACACAGTGCAGGCCACAGTTTGGTTTTACTTGGAGGGGCATCCAGTACACTTGGAACTGACTGCCCCAGGGTTGGAAACACAGCCCTACCATCTGCCATGGACTGATCCAGAATGCACTGGAACAGGGGCAAGCTCCAGAACACCTGCAATACATTGATGACATTATTGTGTGGGGTGATACAGCGGAAGAAGTTTTTGAGAAAGGGAGGAAAATAATCCAAATCCTGCTGAAAGCTGGTTTTGCCATAAAACGGAGTAAGGTCAAGGGACCTGCACAGGAGATTCAATTTTTGGGAATAAAATGGCAAGATGGACGTCACCAGACCCCCACAGATGTGATCAACAAGGTAACAGCAATGTCTCCACCAACTAATAAGAAAGAAACACAAGCTTTCTTGGGTGCTGTGGGGTTCTGGAAAATGCACATCCCAAATTACAGTTCGATTGTAAGCCCTCTCTGTCATGTGACCCGGAAGAAGAATGATTTTAAATGGGGCCCTGAGCAACAACAAGCCTTTGAAGAAATGAAATGAGAGATGGTTCATGCAGTAGCCCTTGGACCAGTCCGGACCGGGCCAGATGCAGAAAATGTACTGTACACCGCAGCTGGGGAGAATGGTCCTACCTGAAGCCTCTGGCAGAAAGCTCCAGGGGAGACTTGAGGTCGACCCCTTGGCTTTTGGAGTTGGGGATACAGAAGATCTGAGGCCAGCTATACCCCAACTGAGAAAGAGATCCTGGCAGCCTGTGAAGGGGTTCGAGCTGCTTCAGAAGTGATTGGCCCTGAAGCACAGCTCCTCCTGGCACCCCAGTTGCCAGTGCTGGGCTGAATGCTCAAAGGCGGGGTCTCCTCTACACACCCTGCAACTGATGCTACATGGAGTAAATGGGCTGCACTAATTACACAACGAGCTTGAATAGGAAATCCCAGTCGTCCAGGCATTCTAGAAGTCATCATGGACTGGCCAGAGGGCAAAGATTTTAGAATGTCACCAGAGGAAGAGGTGATGCGTGCTGAAGGGGCCCCACCATATAATAAACTATCAGAAAGTGAAAAGCAATATGCCTTGTTTACTGATGGGTCCTGCCGTATTATGGGAAAACATCAGAGATGGAAGGCAGCTGTATGGAGTCCTCAATGACAAGTTGCAGAAACTGCTGAAGGAGAGGGTGAATCGAGTCAGTTTGCTGAGGTGAAAGCCATCCAGCTGGCCTTGAACATTGCTGAATGAGAAAAGTGGCCAGTACTTTATCTCTATACTGACTCATGGATGGTGACAAATGCCCTGTGGGGGTGGCTGCAGCAATGGAAGCAGAGCAACTGGCAACGCAGAGGTAAACCCATCTGGGCTGCTGCACTGTGGTAAGATATCACTGCCCAGGTGCAGAACCTGGTGGTGAAGGTATGCTATGTAGATGCCCATCTACCCAAGAGTTGGGCCACTAAGGAGCACCAGAACAACCAACAAGTGGATAAAGCTGCTAATATTGAAGTGGCTGAGATGGACTTAGATTGGCAATATAAGGGTGAATTATTTTTGGCTCGGTGGGCCCATGACATTTCAGGCCATCAGGGCAGAGATGCAACATACAGATGGGCTCGTGATCGAGGGGTGGGCTTAACAATAGACACTATTTCCCAGGTTATTCACGAGTGTGAAATATGTGCTGCAACTAAGCAAGCTAAACGGTTAAAGCCTCTTTGGTATGGAAGACAATGGCTGAAGTACAAATATGGGGAGGCCTGGCAGATTGATTATATCACACCCCCATCAACTCGCCAAGGCAAGTGCCATGTGCTTACCATGATGGAAGCAACCACCGGATGGCTGGAAACATACACTGTGCCCCACGCCACTGCCCGGAACACTAAAGAGTCAGAACTTTTACATACTGTAGAGTGGGATAAAGTTCCTGTGGTGCACATAAAGAATGCGCTGGGGAAGACAGTCTGGGTTATTCCTGCTTCAGGAATTCCCTTCACATGTGGGATTGCTTTTGCTCAGGGACCCGGATATACTTGGTGGGTAATGCAAGAAGATGGCAAAGTCCAGTGTGTACCTCAAGGGGATTTAATTTTAGGGGAAAACAGCCAATGAACTCAATTGTATGCTGTTGCCTGCTATGTAATACTTTTATAGCCCATCAACTAGATGTCTTCAGGTCACCAACATCTGGCCCTGACTTCCCTCCGACCATCATCCCAACAAAGTATGAAGTTTGACAAAACCAGATGAGCTCAGCAGTGACCAGACAAGTTCTATGGTGTCATCAGCAGGCAACAATCCAACACAGCACATCATCTCTCCTGCCCTGAAAGGCTGTCACAAGAGATGGAGCCCCATATCATGGACTGGATGAATTCAGAAGCTTTATAGGGATTGGTCCATGGGCTAAGGAATGATATCTCTCTCTTTGTGTGGGCGTGGATGTATATATACATATATATATATGAGACAGCAGTGATGGTATATTGAAAAATGTGGGATCTGAGCATGATGTGAATGGCATGGAATAAAGGGTGGATACGGTCCTGGGTTCAGCAGTAGCAGCCATTTTTCTCCTTCTTAGTAGCTGGTGCAGTGCTGTGGTTTTGACTTTCAGCCTGGGAACAGCGCTGATAACACCGGTGTTTTCACTTATTGCTAAGTGATGTTTACTCTGACCAAGGAATTCCTGAGCCTCATGCTCTGCCAGGCAGGACGGGAAGCTGACAGGAAGCAGAGACAGAGTGCCTGACACAAACTACCCAAAGACGTATTCCATCCCACAGCATATCATGCCCAGTATATAAAATGGGGGCAGTTAACCAGAAGGGCCAGATTGCTGCTCAGGTTGGGCTGGGTATCAGTCAGTGGGTGGTGAGCGGTTGTATTCTCCCCCCTTGTTATTTCCTTTATCATTATTATTATTGGTGGCAGCAGTAGTGGTTTTGTGTTATACCTTAGTTACTGGACTGTTCTTATCTCAGCCCATGGCATTTACATTCTTTCAATTCTCCTCCCCATCCCTCTGGGAGTGGGGGGAGGAAGAAGGGAGGATGGGGGTGAGCAAGTGGCTGCATGGTTCTGAGTTACTGTCTGGGCTTAAACCACAACAGAAGGACAAAGGGGAAAAGTGGTGAGGAATATTTTCTATCTGCACTACAGCTGTCTCTTGCATATTTATGTTTGCTTGTATGCATGGGTAATGATGGCAAAACAACTTTTTTGGAATGTGTTCAAGTATGTAAACAAGCTGTCTACATTAGGTTTTCAACAAACTTGAAAGTTTTGACCTTTTATATTTGAAGTTTGCACATAGGATGTCGTATTTTAATTTAAATGGGAAGTTAATTGTTTTATGTAGGGTTTGGGTTTGGGTTTGTTTTTTCATTTACCTTTTCAGTAGAATAAAAGTCTTACTGATCAATCAATAAAGTTTGAGGAGGGCAAAAATTATCTGAAAAAGGAATCAGGTAAAGAAAAACTATTAAAATTGGATGGCTAAATAAAACCCATAAAATTGGAAATAATATTGAGTTGGTCTGGGTTGTTACTAATGGCAGGTTGTCCCTACATGGAGTTCAACTGAACTCCATTCCTTTTAGTGATGTCAGATAAACAGATTTTGGGCAGGGTACAAACAGAACCTAGGAGTCTGAAAATTGAAGTGGATTAAGTGTCTAAATAATGCAGACCTCCATGATCTGTAAAGTTTTCCTGTGTTACTATGAGTCCTGTCTACATAGTATCACAAATGTTTGTTTGCTCCAAGTCTAATCACTACTTCACTCTCCTGGAACACTGCTTCTTTGCTGCAATATTGCTTATTTTGCCTTATGGTAATGTACAACTGTTAGTATAAGTCTTTGTCGTGGTTTAAGCTTAGCTGGTAACTCAGAACCTGCAGAAGCTTGCTCACTCCCACCACATTCTTCCTCCCCCCACTGCCAGAGGGATGGAGAGGAGAATTGAAAGAATGTAACTCCCGTGGGTTGAGATAAGAACAGTCCAGTAACTAAGGGTATAACACAAACCACTGCTGCTACCACCAATAATACTAATGATAAAGGAAATAACAAGGAAAGAGAATATAATAGCTCATCACCCACAGACCGATACCCAGCCTGACCCCAGCAGTGATCTAGCCCTTCCGGGTAATTCCCCCCCGGTTTATATACTGGGCATGACATGCTGTGGTATGGAATACGTCTTTGGGTAGTTTGGGTCAGGTGTCCTGTCTCTGCTTCCTCCCGGCTTACCCTCCTCCCTGGCACAGCATGAGACTCAGAAAGTCCTTGGTCAGAGTAAACATTACTTAGCAATAAGTGAAAACACCGGTGTTATCAGCGCTGTTCCCAGGCTGAAAGTCAAAACCACAGCACTGCACCAGCTACTAAGAAGGAGAAAAATGGCTGCAACTGCTGAACCCAGGACAGTTTTTTATGTTTCTTACTCTTGTATATAGCCATTGGATCTCTATCTTGATTATATATAGATACAGATAAAGCTAATGCAGGTTTTTTTAAATTTAATTTTCTAGTGGGTAAGCTTTCTAGGCCGTATTACATTTGTATGAACACAACATACAGCGAAATGTATCAACTCCTGCAAACATTATGATGTGGAAAGGAAGGGGCTTGTTGCTTTTCTGAGCATTGGGGCTACTGCCACCACCTCAGGCACAGGCCGAGGCAGAGGCAGGGTACAGCAGGGCCCAGCCGGGAGAAGAGAGCAGTCTCCTCTGCAGGGCAGCGCACACCTGCTAGCCGCGGTGCCGGGCCCGAGGAAGTGAGGAGGTGGCCGGCCGGTCTCCACTCCCAGCCCTCATAGGAGCGCGGCCAGAGTGTCTGAGCTAAACGTGAAGCTTCAGCCACTTGCCGCTGTCCCTCTAGGGTATCTCTAGGGAAGGAATCAGGGCAGCCACAGGCACAGAGAGCGGCTCCTCAGCCAGAGCTCCAGCTCAGGAGCCGCCATTCTTGTTTGCCAGGGGGCAGCGGCTTCTCGCAGTTACACCGGCAGAATCCATCCCGGGGTCGGTGGGCAATAAAAGATGAAGCTTCAGAATGGATCTCTGACAGGATATTGGAAACTTGGCAAAAAGGAGGGAAGCGTCAGGAGCATTGTGTTGTGGCATTGCGGTTATAACTGAGAAATCTGAAAATTAAGATAAAAGTAGAGCAAATGAATAGGCAAAGTTCAGTATCAACTGAAGCAAGCACAATAAAGATACACATTCACCATGACAACTTACAGTCAGCATGAGCCCCTGCATTAAGGATGAATTGGGAATTGATGGAGGAAAGAAATTTCATAATAAAGAGCTGACTGAGCCTTTAAGAGAAATCATTCTTTCAGAAGGCTGAGTTTTATGAATAATCTTATCCACTCTTTATCTTGATTGTTGCAGTTAATTAGATGTTGCAGCATGGTGGAAATGTGGTGGACATTGAAGTTTTTAATGAAGAGTCAGCAGATTCTTAATATTTTACAGTAACAAAGTTGTATTCTGGTCCACTAACATTTAGCTCACATTAATTCATTAAGTCTTGGGGTTACAGTTAGCAGTTTGTCATAAATACTGTACTGAGAATCACAGAATCACAGAACATTAGGAATTGGAAGGGACCTCAAAAGATCATCTAGTCCAATCCCCCTGCCAGGGCAGGAACACCTAGATGAGGTTACACAGGAAGGCGTCCAGGTGAGTTTTGAATGTCTCCAGAGAAGGAGACTCCACAACCTCCCTGGGCAGCCTCTTCCAGCGTTCCGTCACCCTCACTGAGAAGAAGTTTCTTCTCAAGTTTAAGTGGAACCTCTTGTGTTCCAGTTGGTACCCATTACCCCTTGTCTTACCATTGGTTGTCACCGAGAAGAGCCTGGCTCCATCCTCGTGACACTCCCCCTTTATATATTTATATACACTAATGAGGTCACCCCTCAGTCTCCTCTTTTCCAAACTATAGAGACCCAGCTCCCTCAGCCTTTCCTCATAAGGGAGATGCTCCACTCCCTTAATCATCTTTGTCGCCCTGCATTGGACTCTCTCCAGCAGGTCCCTGTCCTTCTTGAACTGAGGGGCCCAGAACTGGACACAATAGTCCAGATGTGGTCTCACCAGGGCAGAGTAGAGAGGAACGAGAACCTCTCTTGACCTACTGACCACCCCCCTTCTAATACACCCCAGGATGCCATTGGCCTTCCCGTCCACAAGGGCACAGTGTTGGCTCGTGGTTGTGGAGTCCCCTTCTCTGGAGACATTCAAAACCCGCCTGGACACATTCCTGTGTAACCTTCTCTAGGTATTCCTGCTCCGGCAGGGGGATTGGACTAGGTGATCTTTTGAGGTCCCTTCCAATCTCTAGCACACTGTGATACTGTGTGATACTGTGAAAAGCAGTTCCCTCATTCCCAGAGAAATCACACTGTTTGTGTGTCAAGAAGTCGTAGTATATTTTCTATAGCAATACATTTTTTCTGATTGTAGTTTCTGCTTATTCTGAAGATTGTTTCTGGAGCAAAGATGTGACAGATACATGTGTTTATGCCCAAATGTTTGTCAAGTGCAGTAGAAAAGAGTGGCAAAAGGGTATGAAGTGTTGTCTCATGAATAAGAAAATATTTGCCCAAGTTCAGTGCACTTATGAGAAACACTGAGCTTCATTAAAATTAAAATAAGTCAAAGTAAACAACCTGTAAGTACTGTGAGACAAAAAGCTCAGAATTATTGTGCTGCAGGAAAGATATGCAAAGACACCTAAGAACCACCAAATTGTTGACATCAAAAGCCTTTTAAGTTAGGATTCCTTGCGGGCATTGCAATCTGCCAGCTGTTTTCCCAGCTGCATTCCTGTTCAGTTTAACATTGACAAGATACAATAATACAACATCTGGTTTCTGCTGGAGTAGGCCACTGGGTAACTTCCATGGTGAGAGAATTATTATAGGTGTACTGCATTCAGCTACATCAGAGACTGAAGTCTGGCCTTTGGGTACTCTCTCCATAGAGCTTCCCAACACTGGGGAAAGTCTGCTGGCCTGGCCTGACCCCTCCAACATGAGCTGCCCTGCTCCAGAGGAGCTGGTGACCTCAGCCTGGTCAACCTGTGCTCTAAAACTACCAGCAGACAGAGCTGTCTTTCTCGTCTCTCAGTGCTGAGGGAGTGCTCTTTCCCTGGAGGCCATGGAAACACAACATGCGCAGCATTTGTCTTCTTGGGCTTGGGATGCTCTAGGCTCCTTACACTTAAAAATGAACTCCATATTCCTTGCTAAGTACTGAGGGTGGCTGATGCCTGGCTAGGGCTTGTGGGTAATGGGAGCGCAAGTCAACCTTCCTTCCAGAGATTGACACCTCAGAGTGATAACTGGCCTTTCTTTTCATGTTTGTAATTTTCTGGCTGGAGAGCTATAGATTTCTGATATTCATTTTGCATGCTCTGATCCAGATTTTGGCAAGTGACAAGAGTCAAAATATGACTAGATTTCTTTAAGCTTTTGAGAAATATCTCAAAACTAGTTGGTGAAACAAGTGCAGTGGATGGGGAGGACAGGACCTCTCAATCTCTGAGAAAAAAGAAGAATTAGAGGCTATTTAAACAGGGATCCCATGATTTAATTTTTCTTATTCTTATTTAACTGTAATAGTGGGGTCCAATAAGTCAGTCTGAAACTTATGCCTAATGGTGTATTGGGGGTGGCATAAAGAGAAAGAATCTCAGTTGCAGGAGGCAAACCTACAATGCTTGGTCCTGATTTCAGACTAAGGTCAAGATATGTCATTTTTTCTTTTTAGACAAAAAGCAGTTTGAGGCTTATTTCCAGCACTGCTTGGCATTGCACTTACATGTATCTTCAAATATTACAGTAAAAACCACTCCAGGGAACACATTTTGAAAGCTCAAGATGTCCTAATTTCTCTGTCGGGTAATCTTGCTATAGTTTGTAGAGTTACAGTGGTGCTAAATCAGGCAGCACCTGGATTAAATTATATTTTGTTTGACATTTTGAAACTTCAGTAATGCTGAACAACTTGTTGCTGCTTTTTGGCAGAACTAAAAGCACCTTCTCTTAACTTAGATGCTAGCTACCACTGACTAAAACTATAAATCTGAATTGTTCTGAGTTTGCTTAACCAGAACTTTTCCTTTCGACAAAGAGAAAAGAACTAGACAAAACACATAGACATATATCAGACAAATATGTAACTCACATCTCGATCAATTCAGAAAGAAAGAGAAAACTGATTACTGGAACAGGCAAATGAAGATGCCTTTGAGGGGGTAGAAATGTGATTAAAGAAATGTGTATATACCAAGAAGAACTGAAAAACAGAGTAAAAAGTAAAATCCACTGAACAAGAAGCATGTGAAGGCATTGGCAATGGCATGTATTTAAGGTTAAGATGTGTCTCTGGCAAATAACTGTAAGGTGAATTACATGGAAGTGAAATTTGCTTTGGAAACAGGAAGAGCTGAAGCAAAACCCAATCATTAGAGCACATGCTGGGGACCATCTCCCTCAGATAGCCAAAGGCAGACTGAAGTCAGCAGGCAGCAAAGTGATGTATGCTGGATGAGGATTACTGCACCAGAATATAGATTTCTCACAAGAGCCAGCCCAGCAGCAATGAATATGCATTGCTGATGGAAGATAATGAAAGTAGAAGGTTGAAAGCTGACATCCTCATCATAGAATGATACTAGTGGGTATAAAAGAAAAAAAAAAGGAGGAGAAACAAAAAACCAAGATGACAAGAGAGGGAACTGTAGTCAAACAAAATGCTGTTCTTTAGAAGTAGGTCTTTACAGATCATACTTGAATAATGAGCTCAACCAAGGCCAGCATGGAGACAACGTAAGTGCACATAAGTAGTGCCTGGATGTTAATATGAAGGTGAGTTTTTCCAGTTAGGTATGTTCACATTTTCTGAATAAGAGGTGGATCACATACACTTTTTTTTTGGCCTGGACAAGATCCTCTTAGATTTTTTGTTGGTGTAGATTTCTTTCATGGTTTTTTTTTGCTGTAAGGAAACTGCTGAGCAGAATGTCATTTCTTACATAAAGCAGAAGAAAAACAAAAAAACCATTGAAATTGATCTCTGTGAAAGATTCCAAGAAGAACATTTCATCTTTGTGTCAGGGAGTGTATTAGCCCCAAATAATTGTAGGTGAATCAAATAGTCAGTACATGTGTCTTTATCTTTTCATCTGACCTAACTTTAGCCTTTAATTCAGATGGTGAGCATTTACAGATTCTCTTTAGCCCCTCACTGTGATAAAAGCAGCAGTAAACAGAACAGCTTCTCCAAAGTGGCTTCTCACAACTGGCTGTGTTGACCACCCCTTGTCAAGTCTCATAACCCTCATACTTATTTGAGAATGGAACTTCTTTTGCCTTCCTTGATGCTTGCTTACTAAAAGAAGATCTCAGAAGCAGAGTCAACCGCTGTGTGGCTGAGACCAGTTGATTTGTTTCTCTGTCAGGATATTGGTCAATCAGCTCCACAGAACAGAGTCCACTTTGGACTACAGTAGCCTTCAGAGACAAGCTAGCTTGGGAATGTGTTGTACTACAGCATATAAAAAACCCACCAGTTCTCAGATTCTAAACTGATTTCTAGATGTACCTTTGCATCATATGGAATACATGGCTCTTTTTTGCTTTCTCCCTAGTTTTTTTTTTACGCTCTAGATTTGACACAACTTTTCCCTTGTCCTTACCGTATACTTTGTTTACTTCATGTTGGCATTTCCTTCACCACACTTGTTCTATCTTTCCAGAGTTTCCATGTACATTGCACTTCCTGGGTTGCCAGTTGAGAAAAGGACAGATCTGGTTTCCATGAATTAGTTTTAAGCCCTGCACTACATGCAAGCTTAATACTAGTAGCACTGCAGTAGGAACAGAGCATTTGTGCAGATTAGCGCTCAATAAATTGCGTATGGTCTGCTGTTGCCAAGGTCTGAACAAACAGCTAACTAAAAATTTGGAACTAATACTAAGCCCACTTACCAAACATGTCTGGCTTAGTTGCATGTAGCTCCATATGATAGTAGCTCTTCAAGGAGTGTCCAGCACACTGGTTTATTTTACTTATGTGAATCTTCAGTAAGAGAGTGCTGTGGTGATCCATGGTGCTTTGATTATATCTACAAAGTGGTGTTTGGATGCAGAGATTTTGTGCTCTGAAGAAGAGTGAATCAGATAGGCTCACTGGGGAGAAAGGACTGATGGATTTTGGAAAATGACTGCTCTCTCTACGGCTTTTGTACCTACCTGGCAAAACCTCAGCTTCTGTCAATGATGCTAACAGCTTTGCAGAGGTACCTTAGCTAGGATTGTTTATAACTATTTTCACACCTTTAAACTCACAGTACTCATGCTAGAACTTGTGCCACCTTATTCATATCACTGTAGATGGAGAAAAATAAGTTTTCTACAGAAAATTTTAATGGGATTTAGGAAAAGAGGCCAAGTCTTTACGTATTGTAAACCATGTAACAAAAACTACATCTACTTGCATTGTTTTCTTTTCTTGATAAAGAAAGCATTTTTGACTGCTTTGTTCTGGTGTTCATGAAATTTGATGCAGCTAGTGAAGAAGTTGGACATCATTCTGTCTTTCTAATTTTCTCAGACTGACAACAGTGACTTCTGGTGAAGTTCAGAGGCACTAACAGTCATGGAGGCCCACAAAAATAGTCACTGACAAAAGATGATCCCTCTTCCAGAGACAACAGAAAGAAAATAAAATTTTGTGAATTGTCCTAGTATATAAAAGCAGATTTCCACCCTCTGTGCTCTTAAGGGATGACATCATGGTGCATCTTTGCTGCATGAGCTCTATGAACACTGCCTTTGTTAACCTGCTGGGCAGCTTTTTGTCAGCTGCAGTATTTCATAACCTTCCTAGTGTTACTCTTTCTGATCTCTTATTATAGCGATCACAGTGCAGATTGTTAACATTCTGCCTTTGCAAGTAGAAAACATTATGCGAACTCCCTGGACTTAGTAATGGGAACAGCATGGTAATGTTAATTATAGCAAAGACATTTGTGAAGCATTTAATGACAACCTTCTCTGTATGTGCTGGTTTGCCAGTCAATACTGAATTACAGATATTTGCTAACATTAAGACAAATCTGTTTTTAATATGGTGTCTTCACTTGACATTAAAGGATGACACTTGGTTATTCCTAGCTAAAATGTGTTATGAATTTGTCGTATAATATGCTCAATAAATTTTTCAGCTTTTTCAGTTCTGTTGTCTGAATAATTGCTTTTATTTGGCCGGCTTATCTTATGTAGAATTAGCCATTGCTAAGGAAAAGGTTGGTTGACAGTCAAGTTTTAAAAGCGGAAGGTTAGGGCTTTAAATCATACTAATTTAAGAAAGATGCTGAATTTATTTTGTAAGAGGACTACAGCTACAGCCTATATACTTAATTGGGCTTAACTGTGCCTCACAGAAGAGTCTTCAGTCCCTGGCTCTCTCGTGTCCTAGGCAAAAAAAAAAAGTGGTACATGTAAGTTCTTCCTTAGAAAGGATGATGTTAATTCCTGCATCTGTCAGCTTGATTAAAATAAAACATTTCTTTTCAAACAGATGTTGAAGGATATTTTTTAATTTGGAAACTGACTTCAATAATTGCTGCAGAAAAGAGTAACTGTGGAAAAGTAGCCCACAGCTGCCTGCATGATCCAGACCACAACAGCTGACAGGTTATTGAGAAAACTGACTTGATTCACTTTCTTCTTCAGCAGTTTCTGCAACTTGTCACTTGGGATGCCACACAATTGCCTTCCACCTCTGAGGCTTTCTTACAATACAGCAGGACCCACTAGGAAACAGGGCATATTTTTTCTCATTTTCTGGTAATTATACAGTAGGCATTCTTCAGCATGCATCACCTCATCCTCTGATGACATTCTGAAATCTTTGCCTTCTGGCCTGCCCATGGTCACTTTCAAGATTGCTGGATGACTGGGATTTTGTAATCAAGCTAATTGTGTGATCAGTGAAACCCACTTATTCCATGTAGCATCAGTAGCTACCCTCCACTGAGATAGTCTATGCCAAGGATGCACGAAGCCTCTGAGCCAGTCACGATTGGGAGCTTTTCCAGCTCCTTCCCAAACAGGCTGATTTCAGCCTCCAGTACAGCCAGCTATTGGGATCCTTCTGTCACTCTAAAATTACAAATGGGTTCTGCCTCTTGATGGCTTAATGGCATTAGGGTACACTGCGCACTGGTATCTACTAAAGCCTTAAGGTAGATTTTCCATCCCACTTCCTCATGTTGTTTCTTTGACTCTGCAGTTAAAACTACAGGGTACTGATTCGGAGAAAACTCCAGGAACAGACTTGCCAACAAAGTTTTCTAATTGACAAGCAGTTATTCTTTATTGCGGCGCTGGCAGACACGGAGGATAGCTCCTCCTAACGTGTGACTCCGTATTGCTACACAAGCCGTCCTTATATAGCCACTGGGCATACACACATATTTTAATGAAGTTACGTATGGATTACATAATTTTCCAGAAAGTTCCCCGCATGCATACAAAATTGTGGTGGTGGTCTCTGAGGGTCTTTTACTTCCTCCAACAATCTTCATCACTTCTGACAGCCTTTGAAACATGTGCAGTAGATGCTTATACCAACTTAATTGGTTCGTTAGCACCAGAGACATAATAATCCTCCTATCCTCCTACTTATCAGTTAGTTTAACTGTAGCCCATCCTGGACACCTGCCATTCCCAGATATTCCTTGTCCCTGTGTCCTGTTCTTCTAGACTGTTTTTCTTACATTCATTTTGTACTAAGGTCATAGAGCCTAAACTATAACGGTTTATCTTGTACTAGAATTCTCCGTATGTTGTCTAGCTGTACTCTACTTTTTTCTCTCTGTGTATCATGCCCCTCAGTAATTTTCCACTGCTACTGTTAACAAAGCCATCAAACTTAACATTACTTAAAACTAATTCTAAAGGTTTATATATTCCATTTTGTGATTTTTATGGCCCCCCCCCCCCCCCCCTTTGTCTCAGTATCCTGTGCTGTGTACCTTCCATATCCTTTCTTGAGCAGAAGAATGATTACTGTTAATAGCTGAGATGCTGGTCTATACAAGTTGGGAGTAGGACCTGTCTTCTTTTTGCTGCTGAAGCTACTGGAACAGTTTTTCACAGTTTGGGCAGTTTTTCCACAGCCAAGACTCAAGTCCGTAGGGAATAAGAGAGATCTTCTTTGTATTCTTTGAGCTGCTGAGCTGCTTCATCCATCATTGGTGCCTCTTTGTTTCTTCAGCTCATTACTGCCAATGAGCTGAAGTCATATGCAATGAGTTTTCATATGACAATGGTGCACTTCATACAAACTTCCTCTGCATGGGTTGTGTGCATTGAATTTGTTTGTATGTGTGGGTAATTACATGTTGTTCTGGTTGTAATAAATCATCTCTAGCATGGTTAATTCCCTCAGACACTGGATACCTCTCTCCACTGCCATCCACTTGCCTGGGTGCCATACAAAATCTTCCCTGAATGAGTACCTTCACGCTTGACAGGAGTTGCCTCCAGAGGCTGAGGTCTTGTGCCCCTTTTCCAATCACTTTGCCAATGCCTCCCTCCCTTGAATGTGATCCCAGCTGCTTGTCTTCCCTATGCTGTAATTGCAGGGTACTAGCTCCATTATCCCAGCATCAGGGCAGCCACATGATAATCTGCTAACCTTGATGGTGGCAGAACTCTTTTCCTATATCCCGCAGCTCACCTTGGGATAAGGACTGAGAGATTACCTCTTCTTCTGCTTCTTCCTCCTGTTCTTGTGACAGCCCTGATTCATCCTCCTTCACTAAATGACCTAACTTCAGTGTCAATTTTTTCTTGTGCATAAAGGCAAGTGATAACAGCATGATTGGTACTCTGGTTCAGCTGCAGCTCCTGTCACTGTGGTTGGAGTAGTCACAGTGCCTGTCATTTTGTGATCAGATCCAGAGACCTCCTCTTCCCTTTGAGGATACTGAATAGGGTTGAGCAGGGCTTGGTAGGCATGTGCCAGGCTTCAGCACATTGCAGTGATTTGTACTCCTCTGTAATTGCCAGGGCAACCGCATAATTTTTCCAAAGCTTTTTACTAGTATTTCTGGTTTCTGCACTTTTTCAGAGATAAGTTCAAGACATTGGCAATGCCACTATCCCGGGTACTTGGCCATACTGTCCCACACACCATGTCACTCATAACTGTCCGACCTTGGTACAAATTTCTGGATAGTGTTCTTAAATAGTTGTTTATCCTTAAACAAAAACTGGAACACATTCAGCAGCATGCTGATTTCTAGCAATAGGACCATGCTAGTTTCAATATCCCAAAGATACTCAGAATTTTCAAAATTCTTAGACACTAAGCTTGGCAGCGACGGCAAAGATGTGGAAAGCTTTCTCCTCCGTAAGTTGGCTCTCTGAGGAGAAAACACAAAAGATATAATTGTTAATAGTTCCCCTTAGATGGCTTCTGAAGTACAGAGATTACATCAGTGATGAGAACACATATCAGATTAATTTCATGACCAGCTATCCTATCGTATCACAAGCTAGTTTTACAAAGCACAACAAAACGAGAACCTTAGCCCAGGCCCCAGTGGTGTTAAACACCAAACCAGCAAATACACACTGCAAGAGAGGTGTTACACAATTCAACCCTAAGAACAAGTGAAAATAAACAAGAGGAAATAAATCAACATTGTGACTAGCATCTATTAAGCCAGTACAATGAATATTTATAACTAATCTAGTTCAACACACTGTTCAGATCTTTCATTATCTCAACCATCTATGCCCCACCTTGGGTTCCGAAAAGGACTGTTGGGGTTTAACCCCAGCTGCCAACTAAGTACCACACAGCCGCTCACTCTCTCCCTCTCCACTACTGTAGTGAGATGGGGAGGAGAACTGGCAAATGGTAAAACCCACGGGTTGAGATAAGAGCAGTTTAATAGTTGAAATAAAGTAACATTTGACACTAATGCTAATATCAGTACCAACACCAATACCAATACCAACACCAATGCTAATGCTAATACTGAAAATGGAGAAAATAAAAAGACAGAAAGGAATAAAACTCAAAAAATCCCCCAACATTGTGATGCACAATAGAACTGCTCACCATCCTGTGGCCAATGTCCACTCAGTTCCCCAGCAGTGATCCTCTCTGCCTAGGTAACTCTTCCCAGTTTATATGCAGAGCATGACATCATAAGGCATGGAATATCCCTTTGGCCAATTTGGGTCAGCTATCCTGGTGTCCTAGGTTCAGCAGTAGCAGTCATTTTTCTCCTTAGTAGCTGGTGCAGTGCTGTGTTTTTGACTTTCAGCCTGCGAACAGTGCTGATGACAATGATGTTCTCAGTTGCTGCTCAGTAATGTTTTCTCTGACCAAGGACTTTCTGAGTCTCATGCTCTGCCAGGAAGGAGGAGAAGCTGGGAGGAAGCAGAGACAAGACACTTGACCCAAACTAACCAAAGGGGTATTCCATACCACAGCACATCATGCCCAGTATATTAACTGGCGGCAGTTACCCAGAAGGGTTAGGTCACTGCTTGAGTCGGGCTGGGTATCGGTCGGCAGGTGGTGAGTGGTTGTATTCTCCCCCCTTGTTATTTCCCTTATCATTATTATTATTGGTGGTAGCAGCAGTGGTTTTGTGTTATACCTTAGTTACTGGACTGTTCTTATCTCAATCCATGGGAGTAACATTCTTCTGATTCTCCTTCCTATCCCCCCTGGAGCCGGGAGGAGGAAGGAGCGGAGTGAGAGAGTGGCTACGTGGTTCTGAGTTACTGACTGGACTTAAACCACAACATCTAGCTATGCTCCCTACCAGCTTTTTGTGTTCTTCCAGCTTTCTCAATGCTGAGCATGAGAAGCTGAAAAGTCCTTAACTTGGTATAAACACTATTTTAGCAATAACTAAAACCATCAGTATGCTATCAACATTGTCACACTAAATCCAAAACACAGCACTGTATACCAGATATTAGGAAGAAAAATTAACTCTATTGCAGCTGAAACCAGGACATTGACTTCACTGGCTACTTACTTTGAGGATATGGTAAGTCCATGGTTTAATGGTTTCCATTACTATCAAATCAATACTCTTTAACACTCATAATCACTCATACATCAAATGTAAATCAATCCTCTTTAACACTCATATTCTGAATTAGCTGTGGGTGTGCAATAACAAGAAGCTAATGACATATCTTTGTGATGCAGTCTTTGTGGCTGAAGACAAGGTTGAAGTGATCATGCTTGAATGCTTCCCAAAAAGATGTCAAAAATATAGCCTTGATACTACTTGCTCCTCCTCAAAAGGGACTCATCTGCTCCTGTTGGTGCTTATCTTGCTATCAGTTTGACAGCCATCCTTCATGTGTGGCCACACTCTTCTTTTTAGGCAGTATGTCCTGCCTATTTTCAGTTGTTTGCAACTTGTTTTCTGTTCTTTATCTCACAGATTCTATGATTGAGTTCCTGTTTACATATTTTCTTCTACCACCTAAATATTGGACTAAGTACTAATTAAAATCTTTAAAAAACGCTTGTCGTTTTTTGCTTCTTTAATGAACACATTGCTTGTTTATCATGATATTGCAAAAGTCCTTATACAGTTGTTGCTTATATGGTTTTACCTTTTTTTTCCTTGTTTGTTGTTGTTTTGTTTTATGGCAAGAAAATATAGGTATAGATGCAAGTGTAGGCTTAGGTATAGGCTTAGGTGTAGATGTAGGCGTAAATATTGATTAGTGCTCTCAACAATTTATTGAATGCCTTAGGCCTCAGACTTCATTCTACATTCCTTTAGTAGACTGCTCTGCGTAAATAACAAGAACTGTTCTGAAATAATTTAAGGAGAACTGAAAACGGTGAAAAATTGGTGAAGTAGAAAGGAGAAGCCAGCAGACCCTGACATGTTTTCTTCCCAATGTCATTTTACAATATTATTACCACAATCTAAAAAATAATGAGATCAAGTGAAGTAAAAAGATGAGGCCTTGAGCAACCTGGTGTAGTGGCAGGGGGATTGGAACTAGATGATCTTTAAGGTCCCTTCCAATCCAAACCATTCTATGATTTTAGGAAAACTGGGGGATAGGGTGTCTTTATCTCCCTTCTATGCTGTTTACATTTACATCAAATATCAAGCTTTCCTCTGCATACCCCAACACTGGCTTATTTATGAAAATGAAAGCAGGGAGAGTCTCTGCTATAGAGACTCATATGAAATCCAAAAGCCAGGATTTGAGAAAAATACCAATCTATTGTGAGACTGGTAATGAATGGTCTTACTGTTGCTCATTCAGTGGCATAAAATGTCAAAGGATAATAGATCGTAGCAAAATGTAAATCTGCTATTTTGCTTAACCGTAGATCAGGGAAACTTCAGTCCTGTTTTAATAGGAAAGGTCATTGAGCTAACTTTCATGTATCACAAACATTTCAAGAATGCTAGCTGAAATATATTATTTTGTTGCACAAAGCTAATTCCATGCAGCCTTATGCTCATGCGTTGCTCCAATGGAAGCATAGGCTGCCATGAAATCACCTTTGCTTACAACCACCTGTCTCTGTTTTCATATGAGAGACAGCATAAGCCAAAAATCATTTGGAATCAGATACATATATAAACACACACATACACATGCATACACATATACATGCATACACATATACATGCATACACATATATATGCATACATACATACATGCATACACACATATAGACACTATATGATATCCAGTTGTACAGTAGTGGGCAGCAGTCCTTTCTGTCTTCGTTTACTTTCACTTCTGCTTTTAACAATGAGTTTTCTTTGCAAATGACACATCTTTCCTAACTGGCAATGCATTTTTGCTAATTAACAATGTGTCAGTTTCCATTAGCAGATGTGGAAAGCTTGAAGTTTATTTTTATTTGTTGGCCTGCTGCTGCCTGGGGATCCTTTCTCCAGTGCCTGCATTTACTGGCATATTCCTGCTGCTGCTGGGCCTGCTGACATGGAAGTGTCTGATTACTTTTATCATGGAGAAATTGTGAAATCTATTCTAGGGTCCTCATTTGGTCCTGTCATATCTCCTCATTTTCCTTGTTAAGTTAAGCCTATCACTATATAGCTGCTTCTTTTCACCACTATATTGTTTCCCTCAAAGTTGTCGCTTTCAGTTTCTTTCAGGAAGGAGATTCCTTCCTGAATTGATCTGATTCTGGCTCCTTAGCTCACTCTGCTTCACTGTCCAGCATCGTGGTATGACCATTCCACAAGCATAATGCTTGGCCTCGTGACAGAGCTCTAAATATAGAAATAAACACGCTCAACAGTGTATGCATTTTTATTCAAAATTATTGGTTTATATAATTTGATAATCTCCTTTCTGCCCAGTTCTCCAGACATCCCTTAATGGTTCTATTTTCATCCTATTCCCTTGATAAATTCACATTGCCATCCAAACCAATATGCCTTCACAAGTTATTACTCAAAGACTCATCTACCTTTCCTTTTCTTGGGTCTGGAAGAGATGCTAAATTGCTAATTGCCTTCTTTTGTAGTATTGGAAAATATTTTCTCACTCATATCAATCTTTTAATGGGAAGAGAGGAAGGTAATGATACAAGTTTAATCTCACACTATTTTTTGATACCGAATAAGAATGATATTTAATTACTGCTTTCAGGCATCCTATTTGCTCTGAGAAAACTTCATCATGTTACTTTATTGAACTGCCTTTATGCTTATGAGGATTGTGGCCCCCAAATCATTCAGTATCATGATTCAGATTAGAATCATTTATGATTGTAGCTGCTTGCACAAATGACAAGGAGTGTCCTTTCACAATGGTGGGGTACAAAGTTAACTTCCACAGTTCAGCTGAAAGGGCTTGTTATTTTCTTTGCTTCCCATCTTTCTTCTCTTCTTCCACTAGGAGATATTTACAAGACTATTTTTGGGGGGTCTTGTTTGATTTTGTTTTGTTGTTTCTTTTTCTTTTCCGTTGGCTAAGGTATAATGCTGTGTAAACATGTACTTGTTCCTCATTTTACTTACACGTCATTGATTCTCCCGTATTACTTAGCAGGAAATGATGGGTTTTGTATCCTGTTTGTTATAAACAATGAGCAAAATGGAGTGTGTAGATGTTCGGTTCCACTGTCACTAGGAAGAGCTTCTCTATGTACATCATCTCCATGATACAAATCAGGTCTTCAGGGCTACCACCACTGAAATGCAACACCGTCTATTGAAACTCAAATGAGCAGCTGCCCAAAGGCTGAGCTGCCCTTGCATGACCGTTTAGGAACCTGTGTCTTATTTTGTGATTACATGTAGGATGTGTGCATTTTCCTGATTTCTGTTTTTCATTTCAGTTTTGAATTGAATCTGTCAAATAGGCAAACAAAGTGTGATTAAACATACCTGTGCCCACTGTAAAATGCCAGCTGGTGTAGCAGGGTTATCTTATTTTAAATGGGGGCCTTTCTCACAGGAGCTGCATTAAACACGTTCTTGTCCCATTTGCTGAATCATTTGGCTACTTCACAGTGCCTTGGGCCTCATTGCTCAAGAGGCTGGACTATCTTTCATAAGTGTCTGTACTATTTTCACTGCCCCGATTATTAGATGGTGGTCTTTATACTTCCATACTTTATGAACCACTTAATCTGTTCTGTGCTCATGTAAACATTCATTAAGGATCTCTACTGGCTGTGCAAAATATTATTAGTTAAAACTGCTTCAGGAAGCCATGTGCCAGCTATATGAAGTGACTTGCTTAACCTTTTAATTTAACAAGAGAGAAAATGAGCAATAATTCAAGAAGGAGAAGAGCTTCAAGTTTATACATCTTCGTTTGCCTTCCTGTATGTGGTTCTAGGTCCTGGGAGGGGAGGGTGAGTTCAGTCACACATGTTCATGAATATTTTTAGGGTACATTCCAGGCATGAAGATCCTGTGTAGTTTTTTAAGTATGGGTTTATGTGGCTGAGGGATTTTTTACCATTTGTGCCCTTATTACTACATGGTCTTGGAGTTTAAAACAGTTCCTGTCATTGGCATGCACATAGCTAACTATATTCAAATGAGCATGAAGGTCATGAAATAGACTGTGTGAACAGTGACTGTAACTTCATCCCTGAACTCATGAAATAGCATAACCACGCTCTGAAGTAGCTCAACAATGACAAAAGAAGATGCAGATTAGGAACAGAGAACAACGTGAAGTCCTCATTGTTTAAGGCTACTTCTTTTTTCTCCTCATGTTATGTGCAGTTAATCTAAAATTGCTGTATTTTCTCTAGCTCCATGAAGAATACTGAAACCAACGCATATAAGCAATGTGTATTCAAAAAAGCAAACAATTGAAATTCTATTGAACTTTTTTGAACATGTGAAATACAAAGACGCCACATTCTTTGGTGATACCTGTGCATTAACATTTGTCTTCTGATTTCATTATTTCTTTGATAAAAAAGAAAAATATTTTTGCTCTTAAGTGGGAAGACCTTGGAAGAGTTCACTGCTTTTAAGTTTTACACTCATAGATGTAGTATTCAGTGCAATTGGATGGTACATGCAATATAAAGATTTTGGTCTTTGCATAGCTGTTGGACTTGTCATGAAGTGTGTTCTCACTCCTCTCTAACACAGTCTCTCCATGACTGAAGCAAAGGAATTATAGTCCTGTTCTAGAGTGCTTTCAAATCCACTGTAAAGGCACACTAATTTTATTATAGATATTTCGTATTTGCATACTGCCACAAAGATTCTGTTTTCTCCTTTTTCTTTCCTTGTCACTTGGTTCAGGCTGACTCCATTATCTCTGGAAGTTACCATGGTCTTAAGAATCTTTCTAACGTTTCAGTCCATTTATGAACATTAATTTTTTAAAACTGTGGCAGTCTGCACATCCTAGATGATATATTTGTAACTCAGCTCCCCTATGGTTCTGTCTCATAAACTGATCTTTGTGATTATACTAATCAGTGATACTTCTTTTATTCCTTACTATGACTTTAAGCACCTTTTGAAAATGAAAGAGTATGGTTTAGTTACAGATGTCATAATAAGGTTCCTTATGCCCCTAATCAAGTTCCTTTTGAACCTTAATCCTCTTGGACGGATCTTTGATTTTTCAACAAAATGATGAAGATCTGGTAAAAAAAGGTCTGTGTGATGTATTTAATATTCCTTGAACCATTAACAAGTATTTCTGGCGTGCAGTCTATCAGATACACACCCTCAGTTTTCTTTCTAGAAATCAGTCAATATTAGTGCTTATGCTCAAACTTACTGATGCTTTCTTTTTTAATATAAATTGTTTTTAAAATCTGGCAAATGATTAGTGCTATTAATAGATGTTTCTCTACGAAGTTTCCCTTTCTTTCCTTTCATCGCTTTGATACTATCGAGTTCTTATCAACAGCTTTTTTAATGGGATTGAGGATTAATTTAGACAATTTTATGTATTATTTCCATGCATTTCCTGTTAATTAGGGCACCTCTGTCCTGGTTTCATCGGGGTAGAGTTAATTTCTTCCTAATAGCTAGTTCAGTGCTGTGTTTTGGATTCAGTATGAGAGTAATGTTGATAACACACTGATGTTTCCCTTGTTACTGAGCAATGCTTACCTAAGTCAAGGACTCTTCTGTCTCTCATGCTCTGTGTTGAGGAAGGGCACAAGAAGATGCAAGTAAGTACAGCCAGGGCAGCTGACCCAGGCTAGCCAAAGGGATATTCTGTATCGCAGAACTTCATACTCAGTATATAAACAGGTATAACTTGGGTGGGAGATGCCAGTCACTGCTCAGGGGCAAGCTGGGTCAGCAGGTAGTGAGCAATTGTACTGTGCGTCATTTATCTTTCTTGGATCTTATCTTTCTCTCTCTTTTTGTTATCCCCTATTAACTATTATCATAATTATTATTATTACTTATTAACTTTATACAATTATTAAATCATTCTTATTTTAACCCACTGGTTTTTTCTGATTCTTCTCCCCAGAGGTACAGGTGGTGGGACTGAGTGAGTGGCTGTTTGATACTTAGTTGTTGACTGGGGTTAAAACGTGACAACCACTTCGGAGCCTATAAACAGAAAAGGGTATCTATGTATGTTAGTCCAATAGTGGAATATTCTTGGATAGACAATGTGACTTAACTAATGTTTGCATGTGGTTATACAGTCATACTGCAAAAGATACCTCTGGGAAAAAATAAAGCAAAATAGAGACTATCAGTCTCTATTTAAATGTAAAGTATAGTTAGGGTGAAGTTTTAGTGATCACTTTCTAAAGGCTTTTTGAAATGTTCTTTGAGTAATGAGGCTAAAATTTGTATTTATATTCCTAATTTCCATACACAGTCTTTCATTGACTCTGAAAATCACTAACTCTGAAGATAGCAGAGAGGTGCACATGATACGTTGCAGACCCATTTATGGATGTTGTAGGCCCAGATTCTCTGAGGCTTTTAGCTTTTTAAAGTTTCAGACAATGCTCCAAGGAGTCTAAATTACTTTCAGAAACTAAACCTTTCTCCTTGTCAGTGTTGTGATGGTGTGCACCAGATACCAAATGTAACTCCAAGGTTAATATCTCTAAAGCTTTTTACAATGATGTGCATGTCTCTTCTGCACAGTGCAATTTAATCATCTTAGTTCCTTATTATCTGCTGTTCTTTTTCTGTGTTAACTTACAAGCACATGCACATATTAGAAATGTCTTTTTTTCTCTATATTGTTTTTCTGCCATTAATAATTTTTTATCATGTCTGCTTTACTGTTTTTCTTCCAATGTTTTGTTAGTTTCATGTATCACAGTATCACACAGTATCACAGTATGCTAGAGATTAGAAGGGACCTCAAAAGATCATCTAGTCCAATCCCCCTGCCAGGGCAGGAACACCTAGATAAGGTTACACAGTAATGTGTCCAGGCGGGTTTTGAATGTCTCCAGAGAAGGAGACTCCACAACCCCCCTGGGCAGCCTGTTCCAGTGTTCTGTCACCCTCACTGAGAAGAAGTTTCTTCTCAAGTTTAAGTGGAACCTCTTGTGTTCCAGTTTGTACCCATTGCCCCTTGTCTTACCATTGGTTGTCACTGAGAAGAGCCTGGCTCCATCCTCGTGACACTCCCCCTTTATATATTTATACACAGTAATAAGGTCACCCCTCAGTCTCCTCTTTTCCAAACTATAGAGACCCAGCTCCCTCAGCCTTTCCTCGTACGGGAGATGCTCCACTCCCTTAATCATCTTAGCTGCCCTGCGCTGGACTCTCTCCAGCAAGTCCCTGTCCTTCTTGAACTGAGGGGCCCAGAACTGGACACAATATTCCAGATGCGGTCTCAGCAGGGCAGAGTAGAGGGGAAGGAGGACCTCTCTCGACCTACTGACCACCCCCCTTCTAATACACCCCAGGATGCCATTGGCCTTCTTGGCCACAAGGGCACAGTGTTGGCTCATGGTCATCCTGCCGTCCACTAGGACCCCCAGGTCCCTCTCCCCTACACTACTCTCTAACAGGTCGTTCCCCAACCTATACCGGAACCTGGGGTTGTTCCTGCCCAGATGCAGGACTCTACACTTCCCCTTGTTATATTTCATCAAGTTTCTTCCTGCCCAACTCTCCAGCCTGTCCAGGTCACGCTGGATGGCAGCACAGCCTTCTGGCGTGTCAGCCACTCCTCCCAGCTTAGTGTCATCAGCAAACTTGCTGATAGTACTCTCAAGTCCCTCATCTAAATCATTGATGAATATATTAAATAATACTGGTCCCAATACTGACCCTTGAGGCACTCCACTAGATACAGGCCTCCAGCTAGATTCCGCCCCATAGACTACAACTCTCTGGCTTCTCTCCTTCAGCCAGTTCGCAGTCCACCTCACCACCTGATCATCCAGACCACACTTCCTCAGTTTAGCTATGAAGATGCTGTGGGAGACTGTGTCAAATGCTTTGCTGAAGTCAAGGTAGACCACATCCACCGCTCTGCCATCATCCATCCATCGTGTTATTTCCTCATAAAAGGCTATGAGGTTGGTCAAGCATGACTTCCCCTTGGTAAAGCCATGTTGACTGCCCCTCATAATCCTCTTATCCTTGATATGCCTTAAGATGGCACCAAGGATAAGGTGTTCCATCACTTTCCCAGGGATGGAGGTGAGGCTGACCGGTCTATAGTTGCCCGGGTCCTCCTTCTTACCCTTTTTGAAGACTGGAGTGACATTTGCTTTCCTCCAGTCCTCAGGCACCTCTCCCGTTTCCCAAGACTTGGTAAAGCTGATGGAAAGCGGTCTAGCAATGACTTCCACCAGTTCCCTCAGCATGTATTTCAGTAGTGCTACTACTCATGTTTTCTGAAGTGTTTTTCTTAAATGTGTAAGTTTTAATAATGCAATACTATAATTCACTTTCTTTCATGAAACCCTTCATTAAAATGAAGAGAGTCATAAGTAACTCTCTGTGTCATTTCAGGTTTGTAGAAGACTTTTAAACTTAAGTCCCATTCACTGCTCAGCAACAAATACTGGAAAAACAGCGCACATCCCTAACTTACCCGGACAGATGGACATCCATGACAAAGTTCTCTCTTTTCCAAAAAGGTTTTAATTTGCTTTGGCCATTCTTTGTATGGCAAGAGTTTACATTTCCGTTGATTTGAGGAATGATCTTGACAATTCTTCTTGAGGAAATTGCCTCTGGTGGTGGAAAGGGGGATTTGCTGTCCCTAAGAATTGTCTCCTGTGCCTCTAGGTTTTCAGTGCTAAATTATGCCCTCGTAGAGCAAAAGGCACAACACAAACACAGTTCTTGTGCTTCCAGATGGACAGTAATTTTAGTGGGATATGCTGTGGAAGTGAGGGTAAAGACACTTTTTTAGAAGTAAGAAGGGCTAATGAAAAATTCTCTCAGGGTGTGTACGGTTCCCATTTTCATATCTGTAAAACATGGATAATTGTTGTTAAACAAGGATGAATTACTTTCTTTTTTTTTTTTTTTCTTGAATGAAAGGTATTGTACAAAAGCAGGTTCATTGTTATTTTCATCAAAAAGAAAAGAAACCATCTACTCTGTGACTTAAAGCAGATTGTACCGAAGAACAGGTTACGAGGTGCTGCTCTGGTCTAACATGTCTTAAAAATTTCTACCGAAACCCTCAAAGTTTTTGACTATTTTTAGGGTTATTTATAGTTTAATAGCTAAGCATTTTACTTCAAATTTCGATTTTAAAAACATTCAGTGCTAGGTAATTCTTCATCAACTAAATTAGAGACCCATTCAGAGGGAGAACAAAGGTAAGCATAGCAATATCTGGCTGAATAGCCTCCTCCAAAAAATTCTCAGAGAGCCTAAGGTTGTTGGGGAGGAAACAAAAGCTAAGATCATGTTTGGATGTCTAATTAGGAATTACTCATTTCTGCAGTCCTGTTTGTATGCACAGTTCTAAAAAAATTTTATGCTTCTTTCCTTTTCTCTGTGTTTACAGATTTGGTTACTAGATGTTTCTTCTAAGATTAATAACCACAATTTCACAAAGGAATAACAAATTGTCTTTTTTTGTTCCCTAAACAAAAAAAAAAAAAAAAAAAAAAAGAACAATTAAATCCATAGAAATGCCTGATGTGAAAGAAAAACAAAAATAAAGGAGTATAGCTCCAAAGTTCTGCCAAAAATCCTAGGAAAAATGAAATTCTTTAAAAAAAATCACTGATCGTTCCACAAAGGTCAGTGAGCAGAAAAAACAGCCCAGGAGAGAGCATTATTACAACAATGTTGCACAGAATTATAGACTCTCAAGCTTCCTACACTTCACTGACAACATCATTCTTTGAATTACAATATGTGATTTAGAAATTAAAAAAAAAAATAAAAATCTCACAACAACCAACCTACCAACTAACCAAAAAAACACAAAAAACCCCTACCCAAGAAGAAAAGTTAAAAATTGAAAAAAGTTGGCAAAATAGCAGTCATGACACAGCTATTTCAAATAGAAATGGAAGCTAGTCTGCATGAGAGATGGAAGAAAGTTTAAATTGCAATAAGAAACGTTGTAACTAGACCTTAGGAAAAAAGAATCTCCAGGGTAAGAAGTGATGAAGTACCAAAATAGAAAGGTATATTATTTCCAGCACAGGTCACACTGTCAGGTCTCACAGCCACCTGACTGGAATGGATGGGGTATAGATCATCCTGCCCCGGGGCACATGCGCTGGAACGGATGAAATCTGGAATTCCTTTCCAGTGCTCTGGTCACCTACCAAGAATTAGATCAGTATGTCCTAACTCAAGATTACTTACTGAGGATGAACAGCAACTATCTTTTCCCAGGGAAAAACTTCACAGTACTTTTGCACTGGCCAGGGGAACAGGGAGTTTTGTAATTAATTCCCTGTTCTTCACCAGCCATGAAGAAGTCTCCATCAGTGCTGTTGAAATGTGATATTCACATCTCACTTTTCAAAATGTGTCATATATAGCAGCACTTAAACTAAAGGTACATGCATAGCTAGAAAAACTGTCTGAAATTTTTTGTTTGAAATGTAAGCTGCTCTAGCTTAATAAGCGTGTCTATAGGAATAGAAAATAAGATTTTAACACTCTGATTGTGTTCCTTTATTACAGAAAGGCAAAAGCAACATCTGACAAGTCCTTTGTAACTGACAGCTTTATCCATTACAAGTTCTATATAACAGCTTTGCAAATCTTTCTTGAGTCATTCAGTAGGAAACATCAGCTTTCTTCAAAACTAAAGTTGTTTTTTTTTTGTCTAGGTATAAGATTATTAAAAAAATGAAAATAATGCTTGCAATTGCTGCTTTTGGGATTGAAAAGAGGCAGTTGTGGACATTTGGTCACACATTCCTTGAATCAGGTTTAAATTTCCATCACAAAGTGATTATCCTACACACAATAAATTTCACACAGCATACTTTTACTTGAAAGAAATATGGAGAGAAGCAGCAGGTCTCTGCTCTGTAAAACATTGCTTCCCTTGTTTCTTTGCAAGAATTCATGCAGTTCTGCTTGTTGTTGTTGACTGATGCATATTTTAAGGAGACAGAGGTATTTGTAAGCATAGCTTATACCTGTTTGGAAGAATTGACCTGTAGTCCATAACTTCTTAGTTTCAGAATATTAACCTAAAGGTGCAGAATGATATCAAGAAGCTTGTTTCCATTTCATTAATGACAACATTTGTGTTCATTTACCTTTTTCTATTAATAGGTTTTTATATTTTTCAGGTAGCAATCTCCAAGCACATAGCTGCTGTGCTGCTTCTTCCACAGCAAAATTTTTACCATTGTCTATTTTTCTGCTGTTTGTACAACTGCTCTATGTATGGCAAAAATATAATGTAGCTTAAGTTATGAAGAGGTCAGACATAACAAATTTCTGTCTTTCAATTTGAACTTCTGTGCCTATAAACTGGTAGACCAGACCAAGAAAACATATGGTACAGTATACAGTGAATTCTTATCTCTTCTTCAGTTTCATGATTTTGTTAAAGTAGAATAATTGTATCCCATGTACTTCGTATTTAACTGGACTCTGTGTACAGTTACTGAATAGAAGAGCTTAGCAATTTTAGCTGCATAAACATTTTCTGGCAATCCTTACACTGCAACAGAGAAAAGTTTGCAGGCATCTGCTGCTGAACAAAATGTGTTCCAGTTAATAAAATGAAAATACACTGCTGAATAAAAAATGCAATATGGTGAATAAAATGTGGCATCATATAAAATCAAGATCAACAGTGCCTTTCTTTTTATTGTAACTGAGAAATCAGTCTTTAGCGTCAGACATTTAAAGGTACACCATGAGCAGATGCTGGAACAGGGGACTGTATAAACTCAATTCACAATACATCAGACAACTCAACTCCATTGACACCTGTGTGGTTTCAGCATTGCTGTAATGCCTGACCTCTCAGTCAGTAATGCTGGAAAGCCTTTATTGTATCTTAGAAGACTGTTGTCACCCCAAGTTGGTGCGTAGTTAATGCTTTAGACAGCTTTCTACATAGGCAGGACAAATGGACATGGATCTACTCAGGTCTGAACACAGTTATGCTGACAAAAGTCACACTCCTGATGTTACTGCTAGTTTTGTGTCTTCCTGTCTTTCAATGAAGGAAAGTGCTACTAATGCCCTTTCCATATGCTGGTAGCTGTGGTTAGAAAGCCTTTCAGGGAAGATGAATTAAAAAAGTGCTGAAGTGGACCGTGTCTAGCTGGATCCTAAACACTGTGATAAGATTAAAGCATTCACATGCAGGGAGTAGCAAACTTCTTTTTTCTTTTTTTTTTTTTCCAAAATGGGTACATAACTCCTAAGCCAAGACATTAAGCACCCTCAGTTGTATTTAGGGTTTTGGCCTTTTGGAAAATTCAGTTTGAGGGTCTCCTCTTCTTTCTTGGCTTTTTCTTCTTTTCCTCTAGGGAAAACATCAATTGCAGTGGCACTTCCCGTTACCTGAATTTGGTATATCCAAACTGGTATTTTGAGATGAATAGTAGAAACCTGTGAGTACTTGTGGGAGCATTTCAGTATGCCTAACATTGTGCCTTACAGCCTGCAAACTCTCTGTACTCTGATATCTCTCTTCAGCATATAAAGCCCTAGTGCCAATCCAAGTTTTCACTATCCAAGACTGAACAGCTCCAATTAATGAATTTTGCCTTTTTTATTGCTTTTTTTATTTTTTTTGCCTTTTTTATTGTTGTGTTTTTTTTTTTTTATTTTTGCCTATTTTTATTGCTTTGCAATTAGCAGTGTTTTATAAAGGCTGTCATCCTGACAAAGCAGAACAGTCTGACTCTACCATATTGCTTAATTTTGGGCTATTGGTAGATGCATTGTTTTCTTCTTGCTGAAACTGGAGTTTGTATTTGTAGTCATTATTTCTTGCATTACTAGACTAGGAAGTCACAGGCATCAGGTGACTCTAATTATATCATTATGTCAAGGAATAACAAAAGAAAATCTGTATGAGTGTCTTTTTTTTTCGGTGACGAGTTTTTTGTTCAAAGATACCACTTCTTCCATCTGAAAAAAGAACTTTCATATGTTGTAACTTTGAAATGGAATTTAACTCTTCCTCGAACTGACAGTTTAGTAAGTGGAAACTTGACAGGAAGAGTGCAACAACACTGTGTAAATGCCTTTTGAGGTAAAGTTTCATTTATTTTTGCAAATGTATTATTTCCTGGAATAAATTTCTCCCCCCCAGATAGGAGAATACTTTCTATTACTGTGTGAATTACAATTCATGAGGAGTTGGAAGAACACTCTGGATGCAGAAAGACATATTCACTGCTGGTGGAAGATGTTACCAGGGTCCCCTAGCCCTTGCACCCAGCCAGGTGGCATTTTACCCTTGGGAAGTGCCATGCAATAAGCAACTGTTATGATATGTGTGCAGCTTCTGGCAGAGGTGTCTCACCCTGTTCCTTGGGTGATGCCTGTAATGAAGCCACAGCCATATCCCTTTTTTTTACTCTTGTTTTAATCTGTTAGCTGATGCCAACCTGGTAGACAGCATGTTTATGCAACAAACTTAAAGCTAGGCCATCTTATAATAGTGGTCCAGCTGGCATACTTTTTTTCAAAATGCAGTTAAACAATATAGAGTATTCTAACAGATGAAGGTAAATTTTAAAAGCTTAGTGAGACAACTGGGGAAGAATCCAGAAACATTAACTTCATTTTTCTGACTCCTGCTTTTCACAATTCTCTGAGGAAAAACCTGCATTTTGTAAAAAACTTACAAAAGGATTGAGGTGCAGTACAATGTCACTCCATAGTAAAAAAGCTTATCTCCTGTCTGAATGTGAAACATTTTATAGTACAGAAATATTTGTTTTTCAGAAGAAATTGAATCATCTCCCTATTTATTTAAACCTAACAATGTTTGCTCAGTGTGTTTAAGGTTCTTCCCCTAAAACAGTTGGGTTTTATTGGTAACAATGAAAGAAAAAGTAGTCCAGTGGAATTATGGACTCAATGACTGTGGAAAACGAAGACCTGAGTTGTGCGCTATATTAGGGGGAAGTAGAATCTGTAAGGTTCTAAAGGAGTTGTTTTAATTAAATACATGTTTAAAAAAGAAATAAATGTTCAAGGCTGTATCTACTAACTAGAGTCTGGTCCAACTAACATTAAAGCTGGAAGATATGAAATAGACTGAAATTCTGGGACATCTTTTTCTTTTCACTATTGCCAATCAGTGTTTTGTGTTTTGTTTTGGATTTTATTTTGCTTTCTTCTCCCCCAAAGCACTTTGTCAACCCATGAACTTAGCAATCTTTCTTGTCCTTCTGTCCTTCCACTATTTTTTTTTTTTCCCTTTGAATCCCATTCTAGGTATTCATGCTTCCTTTTTCAATTTTCCATGAGAGGCTTTTACCTCAAACATTATTTAAATCAGGTAGGTGTTAAAAAGCTAAGATAGTTAGTGGAAGGGGGAAAAAATGGAACAGACATAACCAATCCACAGCAGAACACCGTGTTCCATAACTTATAGTATGACAATGCCAATTTGTTTTCTGAATAGCAAAACAATTTCAGAATCTCAAGTTACGGACAAGAACATGATATGAAATCACAATAAAAGATGCAATCTAAGTACTCTACCAAATATGCTGTTACTATTTTTAGCTGATAGGTCTTTCTTCATTTTTCCACCTACAAATAGCCAGCTTGTTTTTTGAAGTCACTATAGTCACTATAAAATCTTGGTACTGGACACTGAATGCAGGCAATTTTTTGTCCAATACAGACTGATAATTGTATCTGAGATGGGCTCAAGAATTTTTTTCAAGCACTTTCATAAAGTAATTCTGCTAAGTTATAGTTTTGTATTTATGATGTTTTTGAGATTAACTTCCATAAGTAATAAATTTCTTTTTGTCCTGGGTTCAGCAGTAGCAGTCATTTTTTTTCTTCTTCTTAGTAGCTGGTGCAGCGCTGTGTTTTTGACTTTCTGCCTGGGTACAGCCCTGATAACACTGATGTTTGGTCTGACCAAGGACTTTGTGAGTCTCATGCTCTGCCAGGGAGGAGTGGAAGCCGGGAGGAAGCAGAGAGAGGACACCTGACCCAAACTAGCCAAAGAGGTATTCCATACCACAGCACATCATGCCCAGAATGTAGAACTGAGAGTTTTCAGGAAGCGCTAGATCACTGCTGAGTGGGAGCGAGGTATCAGTTGGTGATGTGTTGTATTCTCTTCCCTTGTTGTATTATCTCTTCCTTTATCATTATTCTTAGTGGTGGTAGCAGTAGTGATTTGCGTTATACCTTAGCTATTAAACTGTTCTTATCTCAACCCGTGGGAGTTACATTCTTTCGATTCTCCTTCCTGTCCCTCCAGGAGTAGGGGTAGGGAAAAAGAGGGGAGAGTGAGAGAGAGACTGCATGGCTAACTTGAAGACAGGGTTTAAACCATGACACTTTTTCATATTGTGAAAGTAACCGCATGATAATGATATCTCTTCTTTTCTCTGTAAGTGAGCCATACCAGCAAAAAAACACATTGGTGACTGTGAGATGAAGGTGCAAGTTTGTTCTGATTGCTGTAATGAGTAATACAAGAGATAGGCTTCATTAAGCAATTCTCACAGCTCTGTGTCTGAAGGAATACTATTGTTTGACACATCTATTTACAGTTTCTGACATTTTAACACTAACCTGCTTATCCATCATTGTAGATGGTGCTTTCCTCTTCCCCTGTGTCAAAATAGCAAGGAGATTAATTTCCAGTGTATAATTGACAACAATGTACTGAGACAAAGTTCAAGCAATATTTTATAAATGCTGTAAAACGTTAATTCAGTAAGTAGAAGTGTTAGTTCTTGACATTGATTTATACCTGCTTCATGTGCTACCTGCAATTTTCTCATTAAAAAGTGAGCCTTACTGGTTCTCTTCAACTTCTAGTTTGCTATTCTGTTCAAGTTGGTTTTCCATGAATATGTCAAACTGGGATTTCAAATAGCTAACTAGTTTTGGTTTGGATTGGGAAAAGCAGATTGGAGGGGGGGAGTAAGAAAAGAAAAAAAAAGAAAAGAAAATACAAATAATTTTACCTGGTCACAGTTTTAACCTATTTTTCTATGTTTCATCTTTTTTTTTTTGCCTGTTGTGACTTTCTCCAGAGGAGGTGAACAGTAGCTGAGGAAGTAAATTTGGGTCACTCAAACATAAAAAGTTGGCCTTTTTTTGATAGTTTCTAAATTTGCTCATTGCACAGGAGTTGGTCTAGATGTCCTTTGAAGGTCCCTTCCAACCCAAACTGTTCTATGATTCTGTGATTCTATAATTACGGTCTTCCAAACACTTGCTGTCTCTGTCACACTTCTTTCTCAGTGACTCTGCATATCTTCCACACGCTTTCTGTTAACTGCTGCTTTTCAGGCTAAAGCTGACCATACTTCAGTAAAATACATATCACATACTAAAGTGTGTGTAAAAATAAAGACCGCATGCATATCTTAGGTGTTCACGCCCTATGTCAGGATGTTATGATACTGATCACGTCCTTGATGAAACAAAGTGTAGATTCTCCACAATGAGTTGTTAAGAGATACTGCCATCTTTGAACAGTGAATTCTTCTGAAAACTCAAAATATCCAAACTCTTTGAAGTCATCTTTAAAAATAAACTTGAATTCAAGTTGTAAGAAACGTAAGGAAAGGTCTTTACTTCAAAAGAGGCTTGCACTAGGTACCAAAACCTGAGGTTAAGTTTTCTGAAGTATAGAGCAACTTCCAAGATTTAAAACTCAGTTTTAGCTGGATAATAAAAGAAGAGGTAAGTAAAGGGAAGAAATAGATTTTTCTTCCAGGCAGGAGTATATTATTGAACACATAGAACATAACCAGCTGATTATTGGTTAATAAATTTTTTGCTTCTTTTATATCTTCCCACTATTTTATATTGAAAAAAATAAAATCTAAAATCTACCATGCATGAATTTGCCAAGTAATCCAGAGCCTTTTTTCCATAGGGCTTTAATTGTTGAGACTGAGTCTATTATATATCTGTAGCTCTGCAAATGTACTGTACCAAAGAAATTCCTTATTTTGATCATTCCTTTCCAACAAATGGAGTATCAGGAAGAAACACTCCCCCTGCAGTAAAATTGTAAGGTTGTGGGGAGTTACATGAAAATCAGAATTGCATTAAAGCGACTTCTACTCTTCAGGGCCTTAAAACTAATAAACAGCGCAGATTTGAGGAATGAGTATGAGAAGAGTTATGAATGTGGTAAACATAGTTAATGGAGTGCACTGCATAAAAATCAGCTTCTGCATAGAAGCAATACAGTGTATCAGTGCTGTGATTTAAATATTTTAGACCTGTTTGTTTCCCTTATGAAAGCTTTCTCTATTCATTATGAAAAATGAAGAAGAAAATTTTTTAGAAAAATAGAAATGGAAGAGCTGTTCTAAGTGGGAAACTGTGTTGAGATCTGCCAAGTGCTTCCAGTCACTAAATATGGTACAGATTTTGTTTTGGTGTTCAAAAAGCCTTACTCACGCTGAGTTTATTTCTTGGATGATAACAAGTCTGTCTGGGAAAGAAGGTAAACTAATTAGTTTTTCTTCTAGGTGTCTGCACAAACATTTTCCATAAAAATTAGAAAAATTAATCTTCTCTCATTAAGAATCTGTGGATTCATCTTTCTTTTATGAGAGACCTAGGAAACAGGTTGTGATACTATGAATTAAGTAACCAATTTCACAGGTTCACTTTAATTTAGAAGACAGTCTACTGTTGTATAGTAGGGAAACAAAAAGTGATTATTTCAGTAGCAGAATACCTCTGTGTCCTTTTGTCTTTTTTTTTTTTTTTTTTTTTTTTTTTTGTCCTTATTCTTCCACTCCCAGCAGACATGGATTAAAACCTTTCTTCTTTTCAGATTTTATATATATTCAGAATTTCTAAAATTTCTCTCCTTTGGCATTTTTTCTATACAGTAGAAGTCCATTATATTGCTTTTTTTCTTCCAGATTTCAATATTTTTTACTTTTGTTTGAACACTTTAAATCAGGTTTCACAAAATTTTCTTACAACCTTTTTTTCTGCTCCTAGGATTTTACTTGACTGTGAAATAAGTAACCTTTTTGTTTGATTGTTTGCATGTCTTTCAGCTGAAACTTTCCTCTGTGCTAAGCAAGTGAGATGCCTTGCAGGAAAACATACTTGTAACTCTCTTTGATTTGCACAGGGCTGTGTCACTGCCCTCACCTCTTCGTGTCAGACGTTTCAACACTTTTTCCTCTAACATCTGTGATACTAGTATTCCTTAAATTAATGCTGGGCATGGTGGGCATACAACACCCAAATTCTCATGTTCTGGGAAATAACCATCTCATCTTCTGGGAAATAACTCATTCTGAATTCATGTCTTTCTGTTTTTTTCTATACTTATGGAAAGCGAGCTCCTGCCTATGTGTTAGGCAACTTAGCCTAACCACAGCTGAAGACTTAAATTTAGTATTTGTGATCAGTCTTCCTGGAATATAACTATCCTGGACGTATTACTGGCTTTAAAATTTAAATTTTTGTAATTTTGCCAGTTATGAATGGAAGTTGCCAGTTGCAAGTCCAGAACATCACTAAAATGGCAGTATCAGAAGAGTACTGGCACTGATTGGAAAATGCTCTGTGTAGCTGCTGGCTAACAGCAATATCTCACATTGCTCTGCTTTCTGTAATGGTAGCACAGTTGTATGATCTGTTCATCTTGTAGTAAGTTGTTAGTCCATTCAGTTTTAGAGAGTTGTTTTAATTTGTTGGCTGTTTTTTAATTAATATGTGGCTGTCCATTACACCCATCAGCACTTTGCAATCTTTGATTGCAAATCCACAAATGAGGAGGTTTCACTCTGTGGGGCCAGAGACCAGAATTAGTTCTGCTTTTCTTGAGAAAAGGGTCAATCCATTGAAGCCTCAGAGTAAATCAGCCACCTCAAGGCACTGGCTGTAAACAAATTTCTCTCCCTTTGCAGCTGGACCATCATTCTCTCTCAAATGTTCATTTGAGAGTAGTATGAGAGTAGTAGTATCTGTTGTGCACCAGGGTTGGCTTCTCAGTGAAGGTCTGCCATCTGTGGACACTGTTTCAGGTTGTACTAGTGCTATGCTAAAATCTCCCTTTGTACACTCCTTAATTTTGATTGAATACTTCAGTAAGCTTTGTTCATGTGATGTTTGGTCCTGCACAGATCATATTAAACCTTAAATTTTGATACACTTTTTTAAAACTTTATGAGATGCTGATAAAATAGTTGTTTGTCTGCAAAGTTCTGCTGGGCTAGAAGGTAAGATATTATTCTTAATGTAGCTTTCAATGTTTTTTTTTGCATTAATTTCTTGAGTTCTACTATTTTACTAAAGTGTTTCGGGCATCAGACCAGATCCCATTTAAGATCAAATCAATTCTCCAAGGAAATAAAACTCAGGTTGTTTTCCTGCTTTGGGAGACATCCTGCCAGCTTTCTCCTGGCTCCATGTCAGTCTTCTGACACCTGCACAGCTTGGCTCATGTCATTGTCAAACTTCTGCTTAGAAAACTTTAGAAAAGTTTTCACTACAAATATATCTGAAAAAATGTACATTGGAAAATGGAATTATGCCTAAGCATGATGAGAATAGCCTGTACATTTTCCTTCTTTTATCTCAGGAGATAAATAAAAATAAATACACCAAAATATGAACCATTTATCTCCCTTTTCTTTTTTGTCCCCAAAATTATATATGAAGAAATAATATATTGTTGAAATACTTCCCAATATGAGATAAAATAATTAAAGTGTTTGTGTTCACTAGAGAAATAGGTTCATTTTACTGTTGGAATAAAAGCATGTGGATGCCTTTAACATATTTCAGCCAGCTCATGTTGGCGTAATCCCTCTAGACAAAACCCATTTGACTAAGGACCTACTTTTCACTCCTGCTGAGAGACAGCTGATTACAGCCTGCTGAAATACATGCTCAATATCCTATCATAGTATCAGAACCAGCTCATGCTATAGCAGCAGATGGACAGACATGATCTGAAATATCAGCTGGTGGCATCACAAACTTTCTTGCTGACCTGATATGTAAGCCTATAATTTCAAATCCTTACTTGCTCACTCTTTGGCTGCTTAAGTGTTCATTTTATTTCTGTTGCTTTAGCAATGAGAAAAATCAATTAATATTTTTGTCACCTTAATGTATCTGCCATGGTTAGTTTTAATGGCATACACTACATTTCATTTTACAGCTCTTTGGCTGTTTGGCATTGTCCTGGGTTCAGCAGCAGCAGTCATTTTTTCTCCTTTTTAGTAGCTGGTGCAGTGCTGTGTTTTTGACTTTCAGCCTGGGAGCAAAGCTGATAACACCGATGTTTTTAGTTGTTGCCAAGTAATATTTACTCTGACCAAGGACTTTCTGAGGCTCATGCTCTGCCAGGGAGGAGGGGAAGCTGACAGGAAGCAGAGACAAAGCGCCTGACACAAACTAGCCAAAGAGGTATTCCATACCACAGCACATCATGCCCAGTATGTAACTGAGAGTTACCTGGAAGGGCTGGATTACTGCTGGGTGGTGGCGAGGTATCAGTCAACGGTTCATGAGATGTTGTATTCTCTTCCCTTGTTATTTTCCTTTATCATTATTCTTATTGGTGGTAGCAGTAGTGATTTGTGTTATACCTTAGTTACTGGACTGTTCTTATCTTAACCCGTGGGAGTTGTATTCTTTTGATTCTCCTTCCCATCCCTCTTGGAGTGGAGGGAAGAAAAGGAGGGAGGAGGGTAAGAGGGAAACTGCGTGGCTGCTTTATGGCTGACTGGGTTTAAACCACCAATTTTAAATGCTCTTAAAAATCTATTTACTGAGAAAACAAAAAAAAAAAAAAAAAAAAAGCTTTCAGGTGCTTGAATCTCTACAGCTACAAAATTTTGCACTCCTGATTGCTGTACCTGAATCCACCAGGAAGCAGATAGAGGGATTTCTTCCTACTGAAATTCTGGAGATGTGCTCACTTCTTCAGTTTTCCATGAATTTTCTTTGTGACCTTGGGTAGTACATTTGTGCTGTAGGAACAGTGCTGACCTGCTGAGCTCACCAGTGCTGTATCATTTTGAAGGACAGATAGACATAGGGCTAAAACCATCAATATAAAAAAAAAAAGGTAACTTGAAGGAAGGTGAATAATAACAATGGAAATTTTGCTATTGCTTGTATTTCAAGGTTATGCCCTCATGCTGTCAGTGGGACTATTAAATGAAAAAAAAAAATCCATTAAATTCATGAAGTTTCAGCTTGCTGATAGTCACAGTCAAAACACGGAACTTATTATATTAAAACACCTTAAAATGTGACGCTGATGAGAAGCGATATATAAATTTGTTCAACAGATTCGTAGCCAGCTTACGATAGCTGTAAAAGTAAGAACCTGAATGTTTTTCACCCATTCGAGTGAAATCTGAGCAGTGACATGATTATGTTCTATGTAACATGTTCCAGGTAAAACAGTTCAGAATCTGGACTAGGAAAACTTGTTGTTAAGTAGTGCAGAGATGAGGAAACATTGGTTATTATCATTAGAAGAACTGAGATAGAATCACAGAATCACAGAAGGGTTTAGGTTGGAAGGGTCATTTAAAGATCTAGTTCCACCCCATTGCCATAGGCAGGGACATCTTCCACTAGACTAGGTTGCTTAAAGCCCTATTCGGCCTGGCGTTGGACATTTCCAGGGATGCGGCATATACAATATCTGCCACTTAATATTACCTTAGAAATTCTGTTAATAGATTAATGCCTGAAATTCTGGTCTGCTAGATTCAACACTGGACTTTGTAACACCTTAACAGAAGTAAGATGGGATTTGTTTTAGAAGGAAATCACTAAAACACTCTGAACAAAAGTTATCAAAGAGAATAACTTGGAGTCTTGTGCAGCCAATGTGGCACTTTCTTTGTTGAGTTGACCGTATTTTCTTTTCTTTCTCCCTGATGTTCCATAAACACTTCAAGAGAGGTGCGTTATCACCATGCTGAGCAGACGCCTCTTTGGATTTATCTACTGGTTGGAAGAGTTATGTGAGCAATTCCTTGTCATCAGAGGAATTAAAGAAGATAATGGCCTTTTTCTGTGTAATTTGGATTACTTAGCACTTTTTAATATAATAATCTTTCAAATTCCAAAACATTTTCAGTCTTTCTGGTGTTCTGGAAAGAAAGTGTGAGGTGATGTAGGCTATCTGCAGTTAGTGTATTTTTGCTGGTGAACCGTTCTTCATGCTATTGTGGCTCTGAGATGACTTATGAGAGTATGCTAGGAGGGTAGTTTTGGCGGCATAAAGTCTAAACTCCTATTTTCCATCTGTGCCATCAGGTAGTCTGGGATTTTTAGTATTTCCTGCCTTTGAGGTAAGTAATTTCTCTTCAAGTCTGTTTACAGTAACTGTCTGGTTATTCTTCTGAAACAGCAAGAAAAGAAATAGTCTGGAGAACATGAATATACAACAAATGTTTGAATATGGTTTCTTTGCAGGACAGTTAATGTTCTGCAGGACTCACTGATTTATTTGAGTTACTCTGCTGGTAAGATATCTGTCTCCTATCCTTTGCTTCAGCAGTCTGTACAATGGCAAATTGTTTCCAGGTGCTCACACTCATTTTTAAAGGCAATAGGTCCTGAGAAATTAACACTGCAAACTGTTTATTGTCCTGTTCCCAAATCGTACAAAACGTGCACATTGCAGCACTCTTTCAGCTGTGAAAAAGAATGCCTGTTGAGCAGATATGCTTTTGAAAACCTCCCATCTAAGTCTGTAATAATGTCACACACACAATGAAATTATGAAGAAATATTCACACCTTCAGGGCTTTTTGAGGCTGAAAAATCTGTTGTATGTATTAACTACTGTCACATTAGAAGAACATTAGAAACTTTGTTAATGGTAAACTGAAAGTAAAGAGTGGCAGGAGTACAGGTGGCAAGACATTTGTTTTGATGGGTAAGGCTGTATTCAGTGCTTTAAGACAAGAATCCAGTTAATCACCAAAAAATTAGCTAAATGAAAGAGCCACTTAGCTCTGAGCCATATCTCAGCGTGCCTTGATAAGAAAATCTTCTAAGCATGAACAACATAACTAATCATATGCCCAGAGCTTTCATTGTTTAAATAATAGATTGAAAAAAAATAGAAAGTCAAATGAATGACACGGAAAAAAAAAAACCCAAAACCCAATAAAAAACCAAAACCAAAAAAAACCCCAAACAAAAAAACCCACCATCCTCCAACAGCTGCAGGCTTTCTCCAGATTTTCTGGTCTCTATGTATATATTAACTATGCTAACTTCATTCTTGCAGAATATTAATTGCACTGCCTTACTTGAGACTGACCACAGGGTCTCATATCTGAGGTGAGCATTACTTCAAATCAGCTCCACAGAAATACACTTCTGTGCAAATGTAGCAGAAATACATATTCCCTGCTCTGAGACTGCTTAGCAACAGTGGCTGGTATAGGTTTATAAGCACTGCTTCTTGGATTAGTCCCAGGAAGGAACTGTGTGTAACAGGCATGGTACGATTGCTTCCATCTCCTATCATTGCTCTCATTAGGGGATGGTGAGAGCTTTTAAGCAAAAAGCACTGTTAAAGAATTGTTGATAATATTCCCCAAACTATTGCAATGGTTTTGATTTTCCAACCAATTTAGATTCAGTGTCTAACTTTAAGTAAGTAGTCTAAAAAAAATGGCAAATCTCAGATTGAGAGTCAGAGTGCCTGAAGTTTCTGCTGCCTTTCACACAGTATTTGCAAAAAAATTTTTCAACTTTTCTGTAAAAATAATTTTTTTTTTTTTTTTTTTTGATATGCCTCCTCTGAACCTGATTCCCTTTCCTTTGTTTTGACTTGGGATCAAGCAGTTGTATTTTGCTAGACAGGGAAGTAAGAATCAGCTGCAATTACAAGCTACAGGTGTGAACAATTCTTCCCTTTACTGCAGCCATGCAGCTGTAGTTAAAAATTAAAGGCAAGGAAGTGGTGCTGTAGGAAATGTGAATGTTTAGTGATGACCCAGGAATCTTCTACAATACCCTACCAAACCATGATCCGCATTGCCATAAACTCTGCATCTGATGTTATTAAGAGAGTAAAGAAGAGGTGACTAAAAGAAGTAGCCAAAAGGTTCATTTTGTTAATGTGAGGAACAATGAATCTCTAGTACTGTAGACCTTATAGAAGTAAGTATTCACATTTCCAGGTAATGTATGCTGGTGGTTCTACTTTGAAATCAATGGCTCTGTATGAGTCAGGTTATCAGCATGAGTGAATTTGTTCTGTGACCTAATAAAAAAGACCTCATTCTCTGATAAATCCAAGAGAAGTTTGCAAGGATTTTATGATCAGTCCATTGATTGCCTTTCATCTTTTCTTTAGTGACTATTCTACAATAAAGATTTTATTGAGTGTCCAGTTTGAATGTAATTAAAATACTAGTGTATTTCATGCACCTTTTTTAGTAGCAGAGCAAAAACATAAGACTGCACAGCAGAATACCTTTCTAAACCAAGGGCCTTATTTCCAAATTTACTGAAAAATAGGTGGGAATTAGAACTTCACAATGTGAGCAGACAGAGGTTTATCACTTTTGAAAAGCAACTGCTATATATTTAAATATCAGGTTAATGTGGTCCTGTGCTGAAGATAACTGCTAGATATCTCCTGGTGCGCATAAATGAATACACACCTAAGATGTACTTGCAAGAGGAAATAGCTGCAGTTTGATGTTCTGGATGCAGCTGTAGCAGTTATTTTTCTCCTTCTTAGTAGCTGGTTCAGTGCTGTGCTTTCAACTTTAGCCTGAGAACAAGGATAACACACCAATGTTTTTAGTTGTTGCTAAGTAATGTTTACTCCGATCAAGGACTTTTCAGTCTTCTGCTCTGCCAGTGAGGAGGGGCACAGGAAGCCAGGAGGAAGCAGAGCCAGGACGCCTGACCCAAGCTAGCCAAAGGGGTAATCCATACCAGAGCACATCATGCCCAGTATGTAAACTAGAGGGAATTACCCCAAATGCCCAGATTGCTGCTCCGGTCAGGTTGGGTATTGGTCGACAGGTGGTGAACAATTGCATTGTGCATCACTGGTGTTTATTGTTTTGTTTTCCTTTTTCCCTTTTAGTTTTATATTATTGTATTCTCCCCCCTTGTTATTTCCCTTATCATTATTATTATTGGTGGTAGCAGTAGTGGTTTTGTCTTATACCTTAGTTACTGGACTGCTCTTGTCTCAACCCGTGGGAGTTACATTTTTTTGATTCTCCTCCCTGTCTCTCCAGGATAGCAGTGGGGAGAGTGGGGGGAAGAGAGAATGGGGGGAGTGAGAGAGCAGCTGCATGGTTCTGAGTTACTGGTTGGGCTTAAACTGTAACAATTGACTGCATGGGTTGGGGTTTTCAAGGGCAGAAAACCAAGCTGTGTAACTTGATTCATCTTTATTTCTGTCAGCTTAGTGCTTTCTCTTTTTCTCCTTTGCAAACATTACCACTGACAGATTTAATTTTTTTTCTTTGTAACAATTAAAAATGCTAACTAGTCTAAAATAGGACACTTACAAGGCCTAAGCAAAAAGTCACCATTTCCAAGGCAGGTTTTTCTTTCTAATTATATTTTGATGAGTCTCTTTTACTCATTTGTTTAAAATCTATTATGAACAATTCCTGAACATATATGAAGGGTTTTTAGATTGTGACCTTTTGTCATTGATCTTATTATTATTTCCTAACTGAAGTAGGCAAATATACTGTATCAGCATCTTCAACTGTTATTTTGTCTCTGCAGAGCATCCTGCATTTTTTATAGTGAATAGTATTCTCTTTCACTCTCATGGAGAGATCTGTTGGTTCATTTCCTTTCCTGAGCCTGAACTCATGTTGTCATTATAGATATGCAGTTATGGTGAGAAACATGCATACGGTTATTATTTGTGTTTTGCCAGATACCTGATTATCTAGCAATATCCTTAGATGTGTATTATTAGGGATAAATCTAGTTGAATCACATTCCATTCTTGTGAATGATATGAATATTGTACAAAACTCTCACATTCTTCTTATTGTTTTTTTCTGACAGTCATATGGAAGTTTTTAGTCTTATGAAGTTAATTTCTAATGTTTTCCAGTGTTCCACTGACATCCCTCTGCTGTTTGAGAAATATTCGGACAAATGTATTTTTCCTATGTAAAAGTAATATTAAGAGGCCAGTTTCAGGGGTGTTATAAACATTATTTAGGTCTGAAATGTCCATGGAAGGCACCAGTTATTTTCTCATATCTTCCTTTTCCTTCACTTCTGTAGGAATCCATGTGATTATTTTGTATGGATTTTTACTACTTCTTTTTAGAGGGATTTATGCTCACCTATCTGCTGATCCAAACTAGTTATTTTTTTTCTACTTTTTGCTACTAAGTACACCTGAGCAGTTCAGTACTATTACATGGTTACAGTTATTTCTGTCATTAAGCCCTGGAGAAAGTAAGCTTGTGGGAAAAATTTAAGTGAGAAACTAAGGGCAAGCATGAGATTCTCCCTCAGCACCAAGAGGCTTGGAAAAAAAAAACAACCCAACATTGAAAGAGTTCTGCCTCAATCTGTAAAGTTTTTGTGATCTTGGCTGTGCATCTGTCACTGAGTTGTATGCCACTTTTTACCTTTTCAGTACTCAACAGGATCCTCATACTTAAAGGAGACTTTTATGTTGTTCACGAAGGTAATGTGAGTCTAGCCATAAATATCAAGATTTTCCTTTTTCAGGTTATTACAAGCATAAGGAATGATTGCTGTGTTAACAAAATGCAAAATGATGGGTGTAATAATGAAGAGGTAAAAACAGCCAAAGCTATATAAAATTATATTTCTGTGTGTGCCTGGCATTAATATGTGTCTGGTATTCCTGTGTGTGCCTGGCATTAGTGTTAATGTGTGAGTTTGTTTTCTTGTGGGAAGAAAAGCTTTTGAGTCTAGATCCCTGATACATCTAGCTCGAGGTGGAGGCTGGATAAATAAACTTCAGAAAATCAAGATGATAAAATTGTAAAGTATATTTGAATATTTTAGTTTTTTACTGGGAAAGTGCTATATTTCTGTCTGCTACTGATGATCAACTAGCTGTGGGAATGAACTCTAGGTTTTCAGGCTGTCTATGATTTTTAATGATGTTGTCCAAGAGCTTGCCTGCTGACAAAAGCACATATGTGTCTTTGAAAAGACACAAAACTGATGTTAATGAAGAGGTTCTCCCCAAGAGATTACAGATCTCACATAAGAAAGTATCAGGCTTCACTGAAATGAAAGGAAACTTGGTCTCTAATCTGAAGCATTTAATGTTTGTTCAGAAATGTTGTAGAAGAAACAAGGATTTTGTGATTTTTCCTTCCACATGAGAATTTAGAGCTGTAAATACTTTTTTCCTGTAAATGCAGTTTTAATTTTATCACTAGCTTTTACCAGTATGGACATAACAGGAAATGTCCATACCAGTATGGACATAACAAGAAAGACATGACAGAAATATGTCTATCATTGAAACATAATAAAAATCTTTAATATATACATATATTTAAACATGTATTAAGATTACAGGATCCAGTGGCAATTTAAAGTATTTGTTAGCTTTTTACTATAATCAAACCAGTCTATGTTATTGCTTACAGTCATGAAATTTTTACTAAACACTGTTTTTTTAGAATGTTAGTGATTCTGAATTGTAAATGTATTTATAGTTGCATATTACTGGGAAAAATGAATCTCCTTAAACAATAGTGATATTCAACTAGATCCAATTATATTGCTCTAACATTAAGATATAACTGTAGTACCAGACTGTTTTGAAATATATTGAATATTTTGCAGCTGTTACAGTTTGAAAAGCTGAGCTGAGATGCTGTGAACATCCACTGTGCTCTTTGTAATGTTACCTGAGATGACTTTAATCTTACTTCTCATTGCCTGAATGGCTAGATGTATGCCAATAGCAACCTATATCATTTAGCCAGTGCTTTTATTTAAACATACAGTAGTCTTTGTTTTGTATTAATCTCTAAAGTATGGGTGTAATATAAATACCCATGCACGTTAGTGTGACATGGCTAGAGTTCTACAAATTCACTGAAAAAATTTAGCAGTAGGGATAGCTGCTCACTAATGTCAAATACATGTCATTACTTCAGACATAGTTTACTGCAGTCACTGGCCATTGTTACCAGATAGAAATTGGAAGTGTCTTGTGGATGTTTCATCACTTTATATCCAATCCAAGCCTCAATGCACAGAGCCCTGTGATGAAGCCTAAGTAAAATAGGGGTTTAAATCATATAATTCTATATTCTTTTTCTTCCTTATATACCTTATCCAAATATTTATCTTGAATAGTCTTTTTGAATGCACAAGAGTTAACAAAAAATGGAGTTAGATTTTGGAGATAAGAAGTCATTGATCCTTACTAGTTAAGGATTTCTTCATCTTCCTAAAAAATTATGTATATGGAGAATCGTTATACTTAGATATTGCTGTGCTTATAGCTGAATAAGATGTGTGTAATATTCTATAAAATACATAAATACATTATTTTTGTCCCATGAACTAGTTTATATGGATGATGTAATTGCTTTATATAACACTCAACATTTGAAATGTGCATACCTTTCCTTAAAATACGAATGCAAAATAAGATGAAGTTGGAGGAGTAGGATTTATTGGGAAGATGGTAAGCAGGTTGGCTGCAGATTTTTCAAATATTTATTAATAGACTTTTTTGTGTCATTCATTACCATAGAAACAGTCTCATGCAATCATACCCTCATGCTTCACTTTTCTGAAGGTAAACAGATGGGAACTGAGATGCAGAAATTAAAAGACTGAAAACTGGATTTCAGTACTAGAAACAGTACTAAAACCTTGATCTCTGGCATCCAAGACTTAACCTAAACTCATCTATTCTTTCACTGTAAGACAAAGTAATTAATTACTTATTTACCAAATAAATGAACAGTAATGCTTTTCATTCTTTAGTGTTTTCCATATTATCTCAACTTGACTGATTTACTTATGTCAGGTAAAATAGAGATACAGCTTATGTTATTTGAAATATTTTGACTGAGTATTCTAAAAAAGTTTTCTCAGAGTTTCAAATGAGGACTTCTGCCTCAGTGTGAGGATGCAGAAAACACTGGATAAAACTAGAAGTGTTACAAGAAGTTTTACCTCTGGGAAATGTGGAGTGTCCCTGTTAGAAGTCAAACATCTGATTCAAATGAGCATGAAGGAGAAATTACCTAAAGCCATGGAAAAATAGATACAGTGTTAATAAATTCACAAGCAAGGTATCCTTTTTTGATAGTAATATTCATATTAGTACTAAATAAATCTTACTCTAGAAAATTTAATAACTGTGTAGTGTAGCCTGGAAGATGTGCAGAGAAGCCAGCATTTCTTTATGTGTCGCTCTTATAAAATAATCACAAGACAATTTCTTCTACCTCCTATTACACACTTCTCTTCTGTGAAGTTTACTTTCCTTGGGAAAGTGAAAATGAAATTGGAACATGCCTTAACAATGCACAATATGTCCGTATTAAGTGTATCCACATTCCAACGTTAAGTATTCAAAGGAAATTATTAAGCACTCAAACTGTCAAAACATCAATGTATGTGAGAGTGTAGTTGATCTGTGCAGGAAAGGGTGCAAAATTCTGTTAAACGCTACCCAATTTTTATTCTAACTCATAGGGGAAAAAGAACTAATATGCTATCAAAGCTAAATTTCCTTTGATTACATCATTATCAGCTCAAAGCGATTTCAAAGGCTTTAATAAATACACAGGGTGTTTTTTAAATGGTGGGAGTGCAGAATATATATAGATAATCATGGAACCGCTTTGTATTTGCAAAATAAGCTTAATTTTTAAATGCTTGGTGTGAAAAAATAGTCTGTTAAGAATGAGAAATTCCACACAAAGAGAGATTCCAGCATGCAAAAATTCCAAAGGTGGAGTAACTTTGAACAGGTTCATCCTTAGTTTGATGTCTGGGAAACAATGACATTTGGTTCAGGATTACTTCTGCAACACAAACATATACGCAAAATAAAACAAATTCATCTTCACAGAAATAACTGTTTCTGGCTGCAGACCAATAACTAGGCTACAGACTGGTCCATTGCCTGACAGAAATTGTTCCACAAGGTGGTACAAGAAGCCAGTAGAATTATCAGACAACACTGTGAGGAATGGCTGGATTTCATAACTGGTGGAGTTGGCAGAGATATGGTCAAAATGCACAAATAAGTTGGAGGGGAGTACTATTGACACAAAGGGAAGTGGAGCCTTGCAGGAAGAGTATCAGCTGAACAGTATCTATATTGTTTAAGAATGACATTGCCCAAATAACGTTGCCTGACATACCAAATCTGGGACCAGATGTAGCCAAGTTGGGACCAATTTAGGGCTGAGTTTATTTCGGTTAGAAGCTGGACTGGAGGCAGTGAAATACAAGGGCATGTGAGGGGGCTGAGGGTACAGCCAAGACCTTTGTGACTGGCATGAAACGCCTTTGGTGAGCAGAAGTCATAGGGGAGAAGAGGGCATGGAAAGTGCTTCTGCAGCAGGCCCAGATGCATGTGCAGCACCCTGGGGGAGAGCAAGCCATTGTGATGCAACCATGCAGTGGACGGTGACGTCCCTTAGCAGTGACATCAGCAAGCAATGGACTCTGACCTCATGTCCCATGCTGCTTCAGGCTCCGGCAAAGCTTGGCCAGCCTGGCTTGTGACCAAACTCATGCCTGAAAGATAGGGAACACTGAGCAAGACTTTTCCTGGTGCTGGGTGACGATTTGCGGACTGTTTTCAGCAGCTCTCAGAGCCCATTCCAGAGCCATCATCTGTGTTTCCACAGCCCTGCCTGGTTCAGGTAGCCAGGCACCTCGTGTGTGGTTGCATCAACGGAGGTGAGCTGCACGGGAAAATGTGCCCCCGCGGGGGTCAGAGGGAACTGCAGTACAGCAAATTAGGGGCAAGAAAAAGTAACACCAGAAGAATTGTTCAGATGAGCACCAATAATGTTTCTTTTTCAAGTAGGCTTAAAATGAATGAATAAACAGCAAAACAAAAGAAAAAAAATGAAACAAAACAATCCACAAATCCAAGCAAACAAAACTGCTCCAAACCCAGGGAAAAATAGAAAGAATTCTGATGTTTTTCCAAAATCTCTAACACGGATAATTCCGAGCAGAGAGCAAGTTGGTGTATAGATACACTGGAAAAGTTGTAGCTTTAAGAGTTACTTATAACTTTGAGTGCTATCTGTAGCAGGCAGCAAGCGCAGGTATGTATAGTCTTCTGAATGCTCCTGGCAGTTGAACCCATGTTGGCTTACCTGAGAAAGTCAACTGCTCTGAGGCTCTGTGGTCACCCTGTTAGATGTGTCTGAGGCATCTGTAGACATGACTTAGCCCAAAAGAACCTGGGTGGTGAGCAGCTGGCCCCAGGAGCACAGAGGGGAGTCAGCTGGTGAACTGACACAGCTTCACACAGGCAAAATGCAGAAAGGGAACAAGGGTACAGCTAGGGAGGAACCTCTTGCTGTTCCCCCAGGAAAAAGCAAAGAGCAGGAAAAGAGGTAAGAGAGTAACACACGCCAAAGCCTAGCTCTACAGTGACACCGGCCTTCCGTTGTTCTTGTTTTTTCTGCTCATCCCCTCAGGAAACAATGTCATTAAGCGTAAAGGCTCCTGTGCTTAGCCCCAACCTCCAGTACCAATATTGTGCTGCAGAAGTTCAAAGTTATGCTGGAACAGACTGAGTGCTTTTCATCAGCATTCTTTGTGATAAAAAATGTAGTTTCCTCAGAAATAAGCTTCATCTGGAATACAAAGTGATTTTGTTGCAGTACTAAAACATTCAGGAAAATCCAACTAAATGTTTAATTTTTGATGGGAAAAATACTAGTCTGGGTCTTCCAATGCTGTTAACTAGCATTTCCATAAAGCCTCATGATGGCTTTGTCGATGTAGTCACTCATGTCACCCCAAAAGTTCAGAGTTTAGTATTTTAATATTTTTCTAACCAATGCAATTAGAAATTTTCATTTTGACATGAACATGTTGAACCAATGCTAATCAGTTGTTGAAATCCTACAGAAATATTGTATAAACCTAGCATTTCTGTAGGGTTTTTTTTTTTTGTTTGTTTTGTTTTGTTTTTCCTATTCATAGAATATCATCGTAATCTATCTTCTGTACATTCTTTTTAAATCTTAGGCTCCATTTTTAATTTTGTGATGTAAACCATAATTACTTTGTCTCAGAAATAATAAACCTTAACAACAACTCTCAAAAAACCCCTTTTAAATTTAACATAATTAATGTTCTTTTTTTATTATCTGCATATATTGTTTTTTTGCATTGACTGATTTTGATGTAGATAGTTAAAATTTATTTTATATGGCATCTCTTTGCATTAAAGGAGATTTTTGAGTTTTATAAATGATAGAACTTTCAGTCCCTGGCTAAGTGAAGTTGGGTTACACACTTCTGCATTCAGGATCAGCTGGGAGACATGTAATAGCAGTATGATGTAACGTTTTGCGGTTTAATTTTCCTCTGTTAAGCAGGTGGGAGACGATTGTAGTTAGAACCTACAGAATAGTTAGAAAGATTTGTAATCATTTAGGAGCTCATGAAACCGAATTTTTGACACCCACTTGTAAAAGTTGAGGAGTTTGAAGTGGAGGTTCTGTACCAATTCAGGGCAGTCACCTCTGCAGAATGTGAGAGACTGGATTTTACATTTTCAAAATACTGATATTACAACTCTATCTACACTTGTAGAATGCAAATTTCCAATTCCAAGAAATTCTGTGATTTAGAAAGCTGAGGACAACATCATAGATAATTTTCTAAATCAACATTTTATACTTAAAAATAGCAGTTCCTTCTAACTTCTTCCAGTCAGTTTTGGGTGTTCCTTATTGTCTTAATCCTTTTTCATAGAATCATAAATTATGCTGTTGATTTCTTCTTGGACATTAAACCATTGACTGCAACAGCTATATGGCATTTGTAGTTTTCTCTTTTCCACTGATGCAGTCACTCCGTTGTAGAAGGCCTCTAGATTAGTTAGGCATGATTTGCCATTGATGGAACTATGGTGGCTGTCTCTAATCACCTCACAGTCTTCCGCACATTTCAATATATCTTCAAGGAGGATCTGGGTACAGAGGAGATGCTGATTGGTTGGTATGTGTTCAGTTAACATGCGATTCAATAAAGACTGTCATTTGGAATTTTGGATACTTTTTTCACAAATTGTCACATTTGTTCAGCTGTATTGTGCTGAAAAATAAAGAAACAGAAAAAAGAAAAAAAGAAAAAATTGGAACAGGTTTGTTTCTCAACATTTTGCTGTTTACCTTTCATTTCAGTAATAATCTGGGATTTTGGTTAAAACATAGCTCAGGCTTAGAGATGTTTCAGAGAAGAGATTCAGAGCAGCCCTGCGGCAAAGGACTTGGGGGTGTTGGTCGATGAGAAAATGAACATGAGCTGGCAATGTGTGCTTGCAGCCCAGAAAGCCAACTGTATCCTGGGCTGCATCAAAAGGAGAGTGACCTCGAAGGAGGTGATCCTGCTCCTCTGCTCTCGTGAGACCTCACTTGGAGTATTGTGTGCAGTTCTGGTGTCCTCAACATAAAAAGGACATGGAACTGTTGGAACAAGTCCAGAGGAGGGCCACGAGGATGATCAGGGGAGTGGAGCACCTCCCATATGAAGACAGGCTGAGAAAGTTGGGGCTGTTCAGCCTGGAGAAGAGAAGGCTGTGTGGAGACCTCATAGCAGCCTTCCAGTACCTGAAGGGGGACTATAGGGGTGCTGGGGATGGACTCTCCATTACGGACTGTAGTGATAAGTCAAGGAGTAACAGGTTAAACAGGGGAAGCTCAGGTTAGATGTGAGGAAGAAATTCTTTACTGTGAGGGTGGTGAGGCACTGGAATGTGTTGCCCAGGGAAGCTGTGAATGCTCCATCCTTGGCGGTGTTCAAGGCCAGGTTGGACAGAGCCTTGGGTGACATAGTTTAGTGTGAGGTGTCCCTGCCCATGGCAGTGGGGTTGGAACTAGATGATCTTAAGGTCCTGAGCACCATAGAGCTCCTACACCCAAACAGGCTACTGTGGAGAAATTATAACTTCATCCCAACCAAAACCAGTGCACCCTTGTACTTCTTCATTTTGTATTCAGTGCACAAACAACTATTCACTTTTAAACAAACAGAAATAAATCCACATGCTTATTCAAACACTCCAGCTGAGTAGTTCATGTGGTCTCTCTCTCGTACAAACCTGTTCCTTCCCTTTGGCCTCATAGTTAATCCACTTGACAACTGGCTTATTGCTTCATGAAAGACTGCAGTGACACCATTATAATCACTTTAATTATTAACAGAATGAAGGTTAAGTAAATTATTGTATGAGTTAGGTACATGTAATAATACGTTATACAAAATTTTTGTTTGACATGTTTGACAGAAACATGTTAACCACCCCTTTAAAAAGGTTATCTCTGCCACTGGTGTTATCTCTGCAATCACCTCATTTTGTCTCTATTGTGTCCATAAAAATGTCTGTGTACACAACCATTTACAACATAAATTTTCTACGCTTTGTGACCTTTTCTTCCTGAGTAACTACATTTCCCTACAGAAATGAACCTGTGATGACAAAAGAAACACACAGGGACAGAAGATCACTGCTTAATCCTCTGTGCATAACTGGGTTAAATGGGACCTCCAATTGTTGCTATATCCAGTGGAATACTTTACCTGATTTAGGGTCCCAGGCCACAGATGCTGGTGCAAAACTCTGCCTCCTGATCTCTAGCTTAGGGACTAACCACTGCACAGGCTATTTGAGCAGTCTGTAAATTAGAGATGAGTTCTTTGTGTATGTGTCTTTGGGTAATGTCTCCTTCACACTATATAAGTGGGATGGAGACTTTATTACTGAATTAGGAAGATTGGACCAATATTTGGTGATTCTTTTAGTACAGTTCTACCTGTATACGTGGTTGTGGAACAGAGCCAGTTTTGGTGTGTGGCACAAAAGCCCAGAAAGGTATTTAGTCTGTGGAACAGGTAAATCCCGACAAGCAGCCCATGGAACAATATTGGTGAACATGTTGAGATCTTGTTTCAACAGACCAGCTGCTGAATCAACTATTTTAAAATGATTTACAGACATCACAGCAGCAGAGATTTTTAAGACAGGATCGTGTTCTTTAAATGCGTACCTCTCAGGGTTCTGACGACCAGTTTGATGTACTCTGTGCTGGGTTTTGAATACCAACTTCTGTTAGCGTCTTGGAAAACAGAAGCATAGTGAATAATATATCTTGTTTTGCAACACATGACACTCAGGCAGCAGGAGGAAAGGTTCTTTTATGAGCACATCCTTACAGTTTCCATTAACGACTAAAAAGAAATTTAGGTTTCTTACATAACTATTGGGGAAAAAGAGTGCTTTCATAAGTTGTGTTTGAAGCATTTGTAAAGGAAAGCACAGCAGCTGTATTGAGTAAAGGACCTACAGTTAAATCACTTATATTTTACTTCTGATGACATGATTAAGTTGTGAATCATGTTCCTTTTTGTTACATTTAAAAGCTAGAACAGATGGTGAAGGCTCAGTTGTAGAGAATGTGTCTATAACTATAACACTGTGCTAGCAAGGCTTCCTTGGATGTGGATTCTCTGTCTTCATTGTGCTGCCAGAGCCTGAAGCACTGCAGGTTGTCCTTGGAGCCAGACTCCAGATAGACACTTGAGGATGATCTGAGAGCAGGTGACTTGGTTTACTTCTATCTGCTGTACTTTAAAGTAGGCAATATGGTCTGGCTCATAGGGCTCTTAGCTTTGTACTCAGGAGGCTTGGATTCTAGTCCAAACTGGATCAAACTGTATACAAGTGACTTAACGATTTCTACCTGTATATATACTTCTGTCATTTGCTTCCTTGACAGGTCAAGAGAAATCCAAAGTAAGACTGATTCTTTACAAATTTTCTATGAAATGGAGAGGAAAAACTGTTTTCTTGTCACTGTATTTCTTACTCAAGGGCTGGCAGCCACAGGCTGAATTTTAATCTCATTTCCAGCTTAGGAAAATAAGAAGTTCAAATCTTGCATCAAGATTTAAAGGGGCTGGTGATTCCTGTTAAGCTGTAGAGAGAAAATTATGTGAATGGTTTTCAAGCAATGAATATGGTTTTGTCATACTCGCAACAGGTCACAAGCTTTGTGCTAAGCTGAAAATGCAGACCTTTGGATTTATCAGGCTTTCTCTTATGCCAGTCACCTGGTGCTTGCTTTCAGCTAATTTTTCTGAAACAGAAACGATCAGCTAACTGTTATCTAATTTGATTTAGCTTTTGCTTAGCAGTGTACATTTGTATATTGTGAATCTCACAGTTATATATCTCTACATTAAGAGATAATAACAACAACAGGTTTGTTGGTAACAACAGAATAAAAATGCAGCACAGAAGAGTTACAGGCATTGGGTGATAGCAAAGGCCTTGCAGCTGTGGGTGTAAGAGTGTCAAAGGCCCATGGCTACAGGCAGCTCACCAAAAGAAAAAAAAAATTCCATTCTATCACATAACGCAAGAACAAGTGAATCCTGCCATTAGTCTGTTTGTAGGGAAATGCTATGAAGCTAGGGGTTAACTTGCAGTATATGAATATGAAAGACCTTGGGTTTTGATGAAACTTATGATTAAGCCTAGTTGCTGGCTTTTGGGCAAGACCAAAGGTCACCCTAAACCTAGTGAAACCTATCAGTTTAGCTTGTTAGGAATGGTTAAGGAGGGAGATAGCTGCTGAAGACAAGGCTGTGGAAAGGATTGAAATGTCTCCCTTTGCTTTCAGGTACCTCTCATGTTCAGATTCTTCAAGAATTGACTGGGGTAGGTGAAAGCCTGAGACTGCCTTACTCACAGTCCAGGCTGAGGCTCAAACACAACTGAATCAGGATGCCCCAAAGGCTGCAACTCTGTAGCCTGCGGAGGGAAGCTCCAAGTCTGGACATAAAGTACCAACAAGCTTGAATCAAGGTCAGCACAAATCAACTCTGAATCTAGTCAAGTTGTAGCTCACATAGTATGAAATATCCTTATGGCTAGCTTTGGTCAGCTGTCTCACTCTATTCCCTCCCAACCTCCTGTTCACCCCCAGCCTACTGGCTTTTGAGGAGTCATTGTACTGGTAGCCTTGATGCTGTGCGAGCACTGCTCAGCAACAGCCAAAACACTTTGCTCGAAGCAACCAGGTGGAAGGTGTGAATTTATACCAGCTGTAGCAGCTTTCTCTGTAGGAAAAATAATCCAGTTATACTCTTGGAAGCTATTCAAAAGGAAAGCAAGAATAAATATGTTTGAAGCAAGTTTCTCTGGTGGATGGACAAGTTTGTCCTGTTTGGTACTCACTCAGCATTTAACAAGGAAACTTAAAACCCCAAAGAAACACATAAACCCTTAAAATGAATGACATTCCCCTCAGGTGGGAATGTGATATTTTAGAAACGGTATTTCTCTGCTGACGTGTGATCCTGACATCAGTAGTGTCTATGCTTACAAACAAATACACATCTAAAATGGAGAGATGTACATATCAGAGGGGGTACTATTTTATATATTTAAAATAAAAAGGTTTGCTTGGTTTGGTTGGTTGTTGTTGTGGTTTTTGTTTTTTTTTTTTTCTTTTTTTCTTTTTTCCTTCTGAAATCTTTGCACAGTAGTAGTAGAATTCGGTGAGGTGTAACAAAACTGGGGAATTTTTCAAGCAATGGCCAAATAAGTTCTCAAAGTGGAATGCAAATGAAGTTTGTGTTCCCCAGAGGAAACAGCTACACTAAAATTGACATCACACTGTCCTTTTTAAAAGCAAACTAAGCAAAGGTTTATGATTGATTGTGTGCCCTATGGAAGAACACCATAGAATGGGCATTAAAAAAGCATTTTATTTCAAGAAGAAGAAGCAAAAGGAACCAGACAAAAAAATAAAACCAAAAGGTTCAGGTACTTGTGAGCTGGAACCAGGAGAGGTAGCTTTTCTCAGTGCCTCATTGACAAAAAATCCCTGAACAATGCCTGATGGTAGATAAGATGCGCTGTTGTGCTTCATTTGGGAGGACTATCGAACACTACGACTTTTGTGTACCTTTGTCATACCAGTTCTAGTAACTAGATTGCTGCTGTCACTTGAGACATGAGGTGTATTTTAGGTTGCACCAGTCCTGCTGACTACAGTGAGAGTAGAACTGGTGTGTGACTGCCTATAGCTGGGATAGCATGAGCTGAATGTCTTTGTGAGCCTAGAAACCTGAGACTTCAATAATCATGCCTGGAGACAGTCTGCTGGCTGTACTAATTCACTGTGTTAACTCAGATGAGGAAAAGGAACATCCATGTTTGAGAAACAAGCTTACAAAAGTAAACAACCTCTTTTCTTTCCCAGAAATCTAAGTTTCAGCTCAAGTATAAACTTGGATACAGTTGTAGCAGGTGAAAACAAAGCATATAAATATCAGCAAAGTGTTTTTTCTAGGCTCATTTAGCTCTTCTGGTGAGTATGTACCTGGAAGGGTTTAGAAGTCAGAGAGAGTACATATGATGTACTGTGGGTGGCCAAACTGATATCTGCCCTATTTTTACACAATATATTAGCATGATAGGTGACAGGCCTGGTATGTGGGCACTTTCAAGAAACATTTCTACCACTTCAGTATATGTTGGAATACATACATGTGTAGGATACAGGATTTTGCTTCCAGCAGTCTGTTGCCCTGTGTCTTATGCTTCTAATAGAAACTTCCTGGGGAAGAGCATCCTAGTAGGCCCTTCAGAGATACACTGCCTAATGCAGTAGTATCTGTGAATTGCTATTATAACTCTAAAATATTAATGTCATATTTCTGATGATGAAAATTTGTGTTTATACATCTATAACTCTACCTTGGCTTCATGAAGCATATAAAACGTGTTTCAAACTATCTTTCTGTTTCAGGGTATTGTCACAGGGAAAAAATATTTTAAGGCATGGGAATGTGAGATTTCATAATGTATCTGGTATGACGTTACTGGAGTCTGTTGCAGCCTTGCAAATCAGCCAGTATACCATACATACCTTCCATACTCTTAAGGACTGACAAGAAAGTCAGGTGAAGTGTCTGCCATGAATCAAGTACAGCCAAGATCTCAGCCTGGCTTTCCTTTTCCTGAGCGGTCAAGAATCTACTCTGAGCAGCAGGAAGGTCTATATCTGCATTGGATTTAATGTGTCTTTCTGCAGTCAGTTTGAATAGTCCCTTGCAATGACAAACAAGCAAACAAACAAACAAAACACCAAAAACAACACCCCAAACAAAAAAATCCACAAACAAACAAAAAAACCATCAACAATTTAAAAAAAAAGAAAAATCACTGCAATGGAAAATGGTTCCCTGGATATTGTTCATATTGTCTTGAAGCCAGGAACATGTAAAACTCTCACATAAGCTGTCAGCAAAGCTGCTACAAAGGCAGGTTGGCATCAAATGAATTTCTGCCTACATTTCCCTTGAAAAGTGTCAGAATTGATTTTTTTTTTTTTTTTTGAAGAAATAGGTGAAAACCTGCTTAGTTATGAAATCCTTCAACATTTGTTAATGAGCAGCTTCATTACCTCTTGCGCAAGGCAAGAATTCTTTTGGTAAATTTTGGATGTTGCAGATAAACAGAGGAAAAAAAATGGAGAGGAAAAAAAGAAACCTGACCTATTCAACCAATTTATCTCTTCTTTGGGAGTCCCTGTGTTTAATTCTTAATTTCTGTCCATTTGAATGGGGTATATCAGATTTGAGTCGGAAGGATTAAACAAAGGAATCTCTGAGATATCTTTTAAAGGTGCATTAATGGCTAGTAAACATGGACTTTCTAAAAGTCACAATATTGTCTGCAAAGATATTTCCTACTTGTTAGCACTGTAGAGTGACATTAAATTTCCTCTGTGCTGTGTTAAAAAAAGCAAACTAAAAAACAGAAAGCTTGTAAGTGCCTTAGGCTGTTTTCTTCCTTGGAGAATATGTTCATGCACGGGGGGTGTGTTGTTCATTTTCATTATCACGGAAACTTCAGTACCTCAGCCTTTTTTGTGCCCTCTGCAACTGGGTCCCCCATCTTGTTCAGCAGTGGGCCCACATTTTCCTTAGTCTTCCTTTTGTCACCCATGTACTTGCAGAGGGCCTTCTTGTAGTCTTTGACATACCTGTCCAGATTCAATTCCATTTGGCTTTGGCTTTCTTAAACTCAACCCTGCATGCTCAGGCAATGCCTCTGTATTCGTCAGAAGTTATCGTTTCCATTTAAAAATGCAAGGTAGAAATGTCTGTTCTCTTTGTGGCTTCCTGTAGAAACTCAAATTGGTAGCTTTAGGTAGGCAGGATGAAGAAAATTAGTTTCTTGGCAAAGTAACATTTTCAGGACCATGGTTTTGCTGATAATACCATGCTACTTAAACTGAGAGGCACAGTTTCTAAGATAAAGCAGATAATTCATGCAGATTCAAACAGTATGCACTAAATCAGGGAAGAAAAAAGAGATAAGGAGATTTTAAAATGCTGGCTGTGCGTCAGAAAAGCCATTATGTAAGATTTTCTTCAACAAGAGGAAAGGTTCAAATGTTTAGAACAAATAGAATGTCTCTGAAGACCTAAAAATAATAAACTTCATGTAAAGATAAAGGTTTTCCTTAGCTTGCATAAGATTTGACTAGAAGAACAGAAAGAGCTGGAGATATTGATGCCTTCATTATTGACTGTTTAGGACAATATTTCCTATGTCTATTTTTCTTACCATAGATGATGAATGCTTATCCGCCGTAGCATCTACTGCAGTGAAGTGAGTAAGCATTCTTAGCAGCAGGCCTATATTGCCACCAGAAAGGTTCATGTACTGAAAAGATATATTTACTTGATAAATAGTGTAGAATGATGTAGAATATTTCAGCCACTTGGTTCCTAAAAGCCAAGTAAAAAAGTAGAAAAGCTAATGTCTTCTAGATGACAATCACCAATCACCTAAAGATAATCTCACTTCCTACAGTTCAGAACCATGTGTCTCCAAAAGGTAAATCTTCATAGAATTCTAGACAGAAAGCTCCTCACTGAAAATGCTTAATCAATTTTCTCATCTTCAGATATTATCAGGAGAAGATTTAGCATTTAGGAGTGCAAGATAAACATGGATGTCTCCTCCTTATTCTAACCTAAATGTTAAATTAATCCCCACTTACCTTGTTATCACTGATTGTAGCAAAACTGCTTAACCATTTCTCAGACAAAACAGTTTTTTATTCTGTTTCCTAGAGCCAGTCTTTCTTCCCCTAATTTCAGTATTCTTGGTTAGAAATGGCATTTCTTTAGGTATATTACGATAACCATCCCATCAACTAAGGTGTAAGACCGGCTGTCTTATGTCAGCTCAGAGTACTATGCAGTTTATTCTAGTATCTCTGACATGATCAGTTAGAGATGCCTAGGGAAGAAGAAATTAATAGAGAGAACATATAGTAATATACTCTCCACCCTCTGCTGCATTCTCCCATCTGCCAGGAATTTCAGTATCATGGTCATCCTGAACAAGAAATAATGTGTTGTGTCCAATAATACCTGAGGCAATTTTTCCAGTGTATTTTTTCAGGTATCTTTTGAATTGCTTAACTATCAGCACCATAGCATATCCTGGCAAAAAATCTCATAGCTGAGTAATCTGCTGGATGGAGAACAATAATTTCATTTGTTTCTAACTCAATGGCTTAATTTGAAGTGACTACATTCTTACACAAAGAATCATTGAGTAACTGAACTCCATTCATTTTTCCACATTAGCTACTCTGCACACATACTCTTCTTTCATACCCCTTCAGAAATTCCTGGAAACTAACAGAAATGAAGTATTCATTTAAATTATATTCTCTGCACTAGAAGTAGGGGTTTTGAAGCCTTTTTTATCTTATTGTCAAGATTTCTTTTTTTTCTAGGTAATATCAGCCACTTCATGCATAGATTCTGAAGAATATGGATTTAATTGTCAAAACTGTGAATGTTCAGTCCTCAGAACTGGCTCTGACAGCAGAAGCTGATCAGCTTGCATCTGTACACCGCAAAGAAAGTGCTGGTTTTGGTTGTTTTTTGTTTGTTTTTCCAAATATTGAGGAACAAACACAGTTCTCCAAAGTTCTCTGCTAAGAGCCGTGAACAATATGCAAGACTTTCTACTACTTTTCTGCAATGTGCTGAGAAGACAACTATACCCATCTACCTCATACACATTCTTTGCTAAGGTTGACACTAGAAGCGTGCGTTGAGCCCATTTGTCTCCTCTAGATTCGAACTTTCTCCCTGAGTGTGAGCTTCACATTTTATTGCCATAGCTAGCAATCAAGAGGCACAAACAATTTTCAGCCAGTGCGAGTCCATCCTGGATTTGAACACCAGCCTCTGCATTCCTTCTGGCAGCCAGCTGGCAGCTAGAAACATGTCACTGTACAGATAAATAGATGTATTACTGTCTTCATTCTATAGCAGATATGTCTCTTAAATTAGCTTTGTAGACTAGCATAACGAGTGTGAGGCACATGTGTGGCAGGAAGGTGAGAGAAGAGCCTTCTCATTTTCAACTGGTACATCGGTTTCCAAACTACAATGCACCTTCTCCATAAATGTCATATCTAACATGTCAGATGCTAGATTAGATTATAACTGCAGAATCTACAACTGTTGTGGTTGCTTGGAAGCAGCAAGGCTGCAGTATCTGTCTATCAAGACTGAAATACCAGCTGAAACGTGGTACAACGTACATTTTGTTTTACCACCACAGAAAACCAAACAGTTTTTGCATATTCTTGCTCTGTGAAATTTACTGTTTATGCTTTTTTAAGAATTCATCCTATACTGGCTATCAAACTAGAGCAGAAAGTATACCTTTGTACAAACAGAACCTCCTCAGTTGCAATTGCATCGTCATCCTGCTTCTATAAACAAAGCTCAGTGCAAACCTCAAGCAATCATCTTAATAATGTGTTATAGTACAATAATTTCTGTGTGTATATGGGTAATTAAATTTTTGCCGTAGGACCTTAACGAAAATAAAACAGCATTTAGGAAGCCGAATGGAGACCACAAGTGAAGGGCAGCAATGTAGTACTGAGATTTGGATAGGGAGGAGAAAGGACTGTATTGTGGTGCCTCAGTGTCTGTGTAAGCTGCCCAGTTCCTAAACACTGATAAATGGGAAGGGAAATTCAACCTTTGCAAAGGAAAACAACAGCTTTCTGGCTATGCAGCTGCCTTCTGTACTTCTTCAGTACAGTGGTAGGGACACTAGTCACTAGCAGCAGAAACAGAAAAAATAGAACACTAGCACCTTTCTAGGACTAGCCATCCTGAAGGCAGCACAGGGAGACTAAGCAGTCACACCAGGTAATCATAAAGTCTTTTTGATTCATTAAACTATTTACATTCCAGATGTTTAGTGGGATAGACAATTATTCACTGTCTGTTACTGCTTGCAACTTTGAGTTGCACTGCAGCTACCAAAACTGTGTTAAACTCTGAAGTTTGAAATGTGCTGGAGGAAAAGAGTAAAGTAAGCTAAACCAAGTAAAGTTGCATTACTAAGCTAAACCAAGTAAAGTTGCATTACTTTCTACCTTCTCTGATGTCATGGAGATCAAGCAGGCATTGTTTCATACAATAATCTTAGTAACTTGTTTCAGAGAACTAGAATTAAAAATTAAATTTACTATGGAGATGTTTTGCTAATGATGAGTTTAGCTGCCAGTCAAGGATCAGGTTTTCCAACAAAGAAATCAAGTAAGAGAAGGTGTGAAGAGGTGCTGAGAATCTTTAGTATAATTAGAGGAAGAAATTATTTCAAGAATTATTCAAAATTCAGCTTTTAGATTTTTTGGGTTTCTTGTTTGGTTTGTTGTTTTTTTTTTTTTTTTAAGATGAAGGAATTGTGAACTCTTCAGAACTGTTAAAGACCCTCTCCATTCTACGTAGGACTGTTTCAGTGATAACAGAGTAAATAGCTAAGCTCTGTGCCACTAGACAGCTGATAAGACTTTTCACTTCTGATGGCAGAGGAATCTGAAAACTCTAGGGAACCCTAACTAACATAAAAACTTTAGTTGAACAAACACACACTTCATTTCTCTAGCTATCTAATGGAGCAAGACGAAGGAGTTATGCAAATATAATCAGTTGAGTCTGAGAATGTGGATGCAGTTTATAGATACAAAACTGCTTTGATAATTCTTAAGCAGGATTAGGATTTTGTAAAAGGAATATCAACATAAATATAGATAGATTAATAGATAAATGTCCTGGGTTCAGCAGTAGCAGTCATTTTTTCTGCTTCTTAGTAGGGGTTGCAGCACTGTGTTTTTGACTTTCAGCCTGGGTACAGCCCTGATAACACCAATTTCTTACTTACTGCTCAAATGTTTAGTCTGACCAAGGTCTTTCTGAGCCTCATGCTCCTCCAGGGAGGAGAGGAAGCTGGCAGGAAGCAGAGACAGGACACCTGACCCAAACTGGCCGAAGAGGTATTCCATACCACAGCACGTCATGCCCGGGATGTAACTGGGAGTTACGCGGAAGGGCTGGTTTTCTGCTCCGTTGGGCTGCTTTTTGACAGGTGGTATTGTATTCTCTTCCCTTGTTACTTCCCTTATCATTAGTATTATTGGTGGCAGCAGTAGTGGTTTGTGTTATACCTTATTTACTGGGCCGTTCTTATCTCAACCCGTGGGAGTTATATTCTTTTGATTCTCCTCCCCATCCCTCTGGGAGCTGGGGATGGGGGAAGAAAGGGGGAGGGGGGAGGAGTGGACTGCATGACTAACTTGATGACAGGGTTTAAACTACAGCAATAAAGACGCTCAACACCAGCAATGCACTTAAACAGGTGCATCACTGGGAGTGAAATAGGAGTAGCTGATATATTTAAATCTGTAATTGAAGTGAATCCATCTATATCTAGCAATGTGTTATAGCATTTTGATCCCAATTACAGTGAAAACCATGTGTGTTGCTATTGTCTTCCTGCTTTCACCTGTCACCTTAGCGTTGGTCTGGTCCAGGTCTAAAGTAGATTATGAAAAAACAAGGAGTCCTGGTTTATCATATTCAACTTCTGGATAGGTATTCTTGGTAGCAGATTAAAAAGATTATGTTGCTTGTTTCTTAAGATTCACTTTTGCTCCTGAAACTACAAATCCACAAACTCAATTTTGCATGTTAAAATCAGGCTAAGATTATTTCATCTCTTGCAAAGACAGTAATAAAGAATCGGTAATTGGCATTTTGCTGCTGAATCCGTAAGTGATGTATGATCAAGGACAGAATCCAGCCCATATTGCTGTAGGTGTGGTCTCGCTGCTTATAATTTATTTCAGTCAGAAAAGACAGCAGATATGAATCTGCTTGTTCACAGGAAGGATCACTTGAATCAGGGCAGGCTATTTTGTTCAAAGACAATTTTCAGTGTAAAATTACATCTTATTATGCTCCTAGGAGGGAAAGAGAAAAATGCTATAATACTTATATTGTTGTATAAATCAAACACATGTGGTAGTTTTTAAATCCAACCTTGGAAAAAAAGGTTAACGAGATACAGAATTCAGCTGTTAAAGAGGTAAATACAAAATTAGCGGTGTGGAAAGATTTTCATCATGGAAACATGATTAAAAAAAATAGGAAAGGTGAAATGGTGAGATTCCTGTGAGTACCTATTCTGCAACTCTAACGTTACTTTCTTTTGTAGAAATGTACAAAGGTTTTCTGCTCCATACTTCCCACATGGAGAGAAGGAAATGTAAACTGTTGAATTGTAACTGAATTGGTGAATTTGAGTCTGTTTTATTTTTATCTTAGATTTGATTTTATGAGTAACATGATCTGTACTATCTGCTTTTCTGAGAAATCATTGGGATGTTTTTGCTGGGTGTTTGGTGTACCATAATTTCTCTAATGGTAGCATGTTGCATACTGCCCTAGGGATCTATTTCTATTGACATGGACAAGGGAAATGAGACTGTGCTCAGCATACAACCACCACATGTTAAGAGATGTTCAGAAATGGCGCCATATATATTAAATGATAGTGAGACTGATTTAAATAGCAATCAAGCCCTTATTTCACTTACATCTGAACAGCAACATAATAAACAGAGTCAAATTGATTAAATACTGACAAAGTAAAATATCTTTACAAAATCCTGATTTCTTCACTGATCAAAAATTAATGCAACTGGAACTCTTCCAAGAACTGAACTTAAATCCTGATCTGTGCCATGAACTTAGAACTCTGTCCAGTTGCCTAATTCATCATCTGGTCCTAAACAAATGCCCTATATTCATTAGCTAGTGTAAGATGTCCATTATGTCAGAAGTTTTCCTAATAACTTATCAGTTGCAAGTTATTCTATACCTAAAAATAGAAAATTTTTGTTCCTTCTAAACTGTTCAGGATTTTATGGTGTATGGTATCTTTTCATTGTCTGCCTTGTATTAGGTGAGGAAGATGTAACTCAGAGACATATTAGCTATATAGACTGAGATATAAGGTAACCATTATTTATGTATTTCAATAGTAGGAGAGATCTGCGTTTGTTCTAGTTCTGCAGTTTTTAAGTTAGTTGTGAGATCTGTAGCTTCTTTCAAACCAACAGCATGTTATTCCATTCATTTGTAAGGAGACAGGAAAGAAAGTTGTTGTGCTTTGAATACTACAGCCCCCATAAGATCCTAGGTATTTCCTATAGGTCGAAAACTTGTTAAAATGATTTTAAACTTGTACGTGGAAATTCCACATCACTGCCACATCTTGAAAACACTGTGGACAAAAACAAAACAAAAACCAAGCAAACAAGCAAAACAAAACAAAAAAACCAAACAAAAAAAAAACCAAAAACAAAACCAGCAACAACAAACAAACAATCAAACCCCACCACAACATTACTTCACTTTGTTTCTCAGTGAAAAGCCATTGACTTAGGAATAAATAGCTCTTCTTTGGCCATACATTTCATAAACCCTTTTTCTGAGGTTAAAAGGTGGTAGTAATAGACAGGTTTCCCTCAGCAGTTCACATGTGGTATGGAGGATACATTTAACTCAGCAGATAATCCATGACATTCTGCTTTGAGAAATCCTCATCCATTATTTTAGATATGGGAGTGGGCTTCCCTCTTGATGATCATGAGCCCTGTAAAACAACTTCACCTTTACAAGCTTCTCTTTCCTTTTTTTTTTTTTTTTTTCTACTTTTGAGCCATGAACTCCTTTGGCCAGGACTGTATTTTACTATGTTTGTATGAAGGAGTGAGAAGAAGTCATCTGGGGCTACAGGGATTACAGAGCCGTTCACAGTCATGGTCAAAATGATAGATTTCTGTGGCTTGAACCTTCTGCAGGAGATGAGAACATTCACCACAATACTCACTGGAGGTCTGCAAGGCAATCTGGGAACTGCAGTAATTAATGTCTAACGAGAATATTAATAATCAGCACAAACTAACTTAGGGCACCAATTTTTGATATGAAGCCTTTTTATGTAGCTCTGTAGGTGCTCACTCAAACAATAAACATCCCAAGTAAGTTCCCCTAAAATATTTTTCGTGCATAAACACTGCTACTCTCTGTGATGAAACTAAATCCAAAGAAATTGCAAGTAACAGAAGACATATCTGTGCCACACAGCACCTACATGGGCTGGCAGTTAAGGAAGGTGGGACAGTGACCTCAGTTTTGACTGAAGCAAAAGCATCAAGATGGAAGCATCAACCTCAGACAAGAACTAAATACTCAATTATTCAATTTTATCATGTTTCCCTTTGCTAGTGATAGATGTAGTAAGAGCAAATTCAAAGGTAACTGTCTCTTTTCAAACAGTAACGGGACAGAGTCTCTGCACTGTTGTCTATAAAGCACTGAATCCCTTCAAGAATTGTTTATTCTGCATCATACAAGCAGAATTCTTCAGAACAGATGTTCTACAGCAGGACTGCAATAATCAGTTCTGGCGATTAAACTAAAATATGTTGATATTTCATATGTGGTAAGACAGGCTGAAAGATGAGGGAGTGAGCAGCTCACTCTCTGCCTTTGAGAAAACCAAGATCGGATGAACGTTATTTAAGTATACAGTAAAGTTTGTGATAAATTCAAGCTACTGCATTTTGTTGATATGAGAATTTATATATGGCTTAGTTACAAAGGTGATCCTTGTGATCACCAAGAATGGACAAAAGGTTGTTGGGTGAAGTGCCTTGAGACATAATGTAGTACTTAAATTGAAATACATAACCTGGATTCCTGGGGAGCATTTCTTCATTTTCCTCTTTTCCATCCTACAGAACATCCATATAGAATATCTGCACTCTCAAGTATTTGCAGAAGATGGGTCCTACAGAACTGGATAAAAAAATGCTCTTTAAATTTGAGGCCTGTCATAGAAAACATGGAAAAAATGGGGCAAACTCTAAAGGAAATTGAGCCTAGATTTTTTTTGCTGCAGTTTTTGACAGTCAGCAAAAGGAAATAAACAGCATGTGATCACGGATTAAGTTTATTATGTAGGCTACTGTCAAGGCGGGTGAGAGTTATAAAATGTTCACAGCAGTACTATTAATCCAAACACTTTCTGATACCAAATGGTTTAAGTATATGCTGCTGCTACACAGATCAGTCACTACCGCCCTCATGGTGTCAGAATGTGGATTTCTGCCAAAAAGGTCAGAAAAAGATCTCATTTCATTATTTCTTCACCAGAGTACAAAACATTTAGCTCTGACCTCTGCTCATTGAATGCAAAAACTGGCCAGGCTGTAGCCAATGTCCTGCCTGAAGTGTACACTGACTTTGCTTAAAACCTCTTATATGGTGGTAATGAAGTAATAATTTGGTGTTTTCTCCATCTCTTCCTCATAAAAAAGGATGAATAGGATGTATTCCACAAGTGACAAACATGTTTTTTGGCAGGTGTTTTCTTTTTCTTTTTTTTTTTTTTTTTTTAACAATTTTCTTTTAATCTCTCATGTTTCAAGCTTTCATAAATGCAGAAAATATGCTCAAAGGCTGCAATGGTCCTTTGGCTTTCTTGAATTTAGTTACTGAAAAGCCTTCCAGTGGTGTGGGACCATGTACTCTGAGAGGCTAACCTTTGCTCTTTGAATTAAACGAGAAGGTTTCTTTTGTTTGGTTGTTTTTTTTTTTTTTGTTTGTTTGTTTTTTTTTTTTTGTGGTTTTTTTTTTTGTTTGTTTTTAATAAAATAGAATTTAACATCAAAATATCTGGTTTTATCATCAAGATTATGATTTTCAAACCGTTAGCCTGCAATAGTTTTTATAGCCCATAGCAGGATTCCTTATAGATTTCAACTCACTTTAGCTAGACAGTAATTTTTAAAAACAAATAACATCCTGGAAACTCAGGTGAGGTTTTTCTCAATATTTTTTTCTCAGAATTGATACATAGACTCAACATATCCATCAAGTATTAAAACCAAAATAACAATAGCATCCACAATGTTCCTTTCCCATTTTTAAAAATGTTTTGACATTAATTATCTGCCTAATTTGATGAGATGAAACACATTTCTCTCTGAATTGTTGAATACAGCTGAATTTGTCCTGTAAATGGAAGGGCAAACACAGATGCCATTTTGTTTTAAGCCATTTTGGAAGATATGCAATGGTTCAGATACGCTTGGAAACAGCAGAAAATTAGTACTAAGACACAAGAATGGATTTATGGGCTTGTGAAAGAGGAAAGGAAGAGGTAAACATTAATAATGATAATGACAATTATAAAAATAATAATGATGAAAATAGCAAAAAACTGTATTATGCTTTTTAATTGGTATAAATGAACTGAATCAAACACATACCTATAGGAAGAGACGATTTGTGATTGGTATGTTTCTCAAGCCAAATTGCAAAATAAAGTAACTTCCTAATAAAGGCTTCCAGCTGATTAAGTGGCATTATGTTCTTGCTTTCTCTCGTCTATCTTACATGGAAAACGCTTTTATGACCAGAGTAGCTTGGATTCCATAAAAGCAAACTAAGCTGAATGAAGGCATTTTTAGTAGCAGGAATCACACGCCTAAAAGAAGGATGACATTTTTCAAATATTCCTTTTTTTAACTTATGTTGAGTTTGTGTGTATATTTGATACTGCTGAGCAGCAAAACCTTGATTCAGACAGGCTTTTGACAGCATGCCTAATTTTAAGTTCTGCATCTACTAAATAGGAAGCAAAGTAGGACTTGTGGAATCCTCATTCAATTTGTAACCTGATTCAGTCATTTAAGAAGGGAAAATGGAGGAAATGAAAAGGTGGGAGAAATGAATCTGCCAGAGATATTTGCACTTTCTGACCTGTGAGACAAATTTCAATTTCAGAATTACATGGATGTGAAATGTCACCTTTTACACACAATGAATAAATACCATCATGCTGTTGCAGACTTTTTCTTTTGTTGAATCAAAAATAGATACATGTTAGAAAACCCCAGAAGTTTTGTCCTTCTGCAAGTCATGATGTAGTTTAGAAGATAATGTCACTGCATTTGACTACTGTTTCTCTTTTAGCTCTCATTTTTCACTGGTCTATAATTTTATGAATAAAACCAACCTTTCCAGCCCCAAAAGGAGCTGGCTGTCTGAGTAAAAGTTAGGTTACACAGCTGGAATCCCAACTCCCAGCCTTGTGTCAGTGCTGGCAAAAGCCACTCTCTGAAGATTAACGCGACATGCAGGCAAACACCTTTCTCAAAACCACAGCAATTTCAAAGTGCTCAAAACTGCTGGTGGCGCTGTCTGCAGCCAGAGGACAAGGACAGACCGTGCCCCTGTGATGCCGCTGTGCCCTCAGTTCTCAGTGCTGGAGTAAGTCTTGGGGGATTAAGACAAAAGTCCAGGAACACTGGACTTCCCGTCACATCCAAGACAACAGCAGCTGTAGGGCAAGCAGTAGCAATGCACATATGTAGAATTTATTGTCATGTCCCACCATCAGGCTGGCATCCAAGGCCTTTGTGCATGTGCATTTATTTGGAAACTGCAATTCATTTTGTTTACTTTCTTTTAGCACAGACAGTGAATTTTTTAGTACACCCTGTTGCATTATCACAGTTTAAAGTTTAAAACTTCTCTGTTGGAATACAAATGTACACATTTATATTCCATAAAAAAAAAGAACATTGTGTTTTGTTTTCCAGCACATTAATACATAGTTTACAGAAGAAACAAATTTTTTACCTGGAAATTGGCAATCATATACTTTGTTTCTTTCTTTTTTACCCAGGAAAATCCTTTTATTGTTGGTGTAAAGTGATGGTGGTCCTCTTCTGCCCTTAAATATACATTTTATTTTATTCAAGTCATAAAAATACATGATTTTTATATTTCAAACACTTGATCCTTCCAGTGTAGAATTCATATTGATCAGAGTGGAAATCATAACATTAGTTTATTGAACAAATATTTTTGGAAGCACTCATTGTCAGTCCAATTTTTCTTGGTTTATTATCAGTGTCAGAGAGAGTAGAATTAGACCCACAATGAAAGCTGGAGCTTTCCCCCTAGGACATCACAGCTCAGGATTTAGCTACAAATGTTTACGCATGTTTACCACTAGTTTGTTGCTTCTTTCCTGAAGGAAAGAAATTTCTGTCAAGAGCAAAGGAAATACCTGATCTTTCCTGTAAGATCTACATGGATCTGCACCTCCTTATGAGTATATGTGTGAAAAGCATTTACTTACATTTTGTGAACAACGATTAATGAGTCATGAAGAAGGGAACAAAGTTCTGCTTAATCTTGGCTTTAAAATTTGCAAATTGTTCATGCAGCTTTTTAATGAATCTGGCATGCTTTATCTTAAAGCTATCTCATACATCAACTCCAAGAAACCTCAGCCATTTGTAACAAACACAGTTCTGATCACATCTACTGTCATGAAAGTGCTGTTCATTTCAGGTACAATGGGAATGGGTCCACACAAAAGTAATCTATGTCGAGAGTCTAAATGAAAGCAATATGGAGTTGTGCTGAGTGCTTGCCTTGATTCTAAAATGCTTTGACAGGTGTTGCACTGATAGGCAAAGAAAAGCTGATATAAAGACTTGAATGTAGATAAATCAGCTTAGATACAAATACACATTAATAAATATACAAACATATATAAGTGCAAAAAATGCCAGTTCATTGCCTCTGGTGTATTTGGTTATTTAAGGTCCTGCACAGCAACTGATGTATGGAATATTATTCACCATCTCCACCTGGCATGGAAATTGTTCTGTAATTGCAGATGGTGATTTTTCCTGAATTGTGTATGTGTTTGTCGTAGTTGCTCTGATTTTAGGTATAGTCTGTATCTGTAAAAGAAATCCATCAGCTCCCAGGAAATCAGCTCATTCAAAATGGCATTGCATGTGTTTCTAGCAATACGGGCTATGACAAGCTTATTAGAGCCATTGTTTGCTCTCATCATAATTTCCCCGAATTACTTAGTCAAATTCGAGGTCTTAATTCTTTTCTGCAAAGCTTTCAGTGGTGTGTTCTTAAAAGATCCAAAGATTAGGCTAGCAGTGTAAAGCAAAGACAAGGTTTACAGCTTATCTCTTCAGGAGTGCAAACAGATGGAAACTCCAATGTAAGGCTTTCCCTGAGGTAGCTGCAAAAAAACTGTGAAACAAAATTCCAGAGAGATGACTTCTCCAAGGTTCAGCACTTCTCACTTCCATTGACACATGAAAATATTTGGACTTGTCCTATCTAAAACAACTCAGGGAAGTATGACCATACAAACAAATATATAGGCAATTATGTAAGAATCTAATGCCAACCAAACATACACCTATCCTCAAAACCAAACAAATATGGTATATACTTCTTTCAAACTCAGTACATTTCTACAAGATACTTAGATACATTAAACAGTGAGTGTGCTTTGTGATTATAGAATATAGGTTAATATCAAAAGCTTGTTTCTGAAAGATAATTAACATCTTCATATACGCACTTGGTAGCCTTAGCTCTACTATCTACAGTACAGTTTAAATTAATTACTTATAGGTTTTTACATATAATTTAATGAGCCCAGTTCTTCCTTTTTTTTACATTTCATCTGTTCATTTACACATGTGCAAAAAACCTGTAAACTTGTCTATTATGTCAGTACAATATGAGGCAAGTACTCATCTGCCATCTTACTACTGTCATTCCCCAGGAAGCTAAGACTTAAAATGTCCCTTACCAGTCACAGAAAAATTGGGCTGAACCCCACCCCCCAAGCATTTTAAATGCCCACGTCAATTCCATGTTGTCATCACCCTGAGAAACACACATTGCACATAAAGATCTCCATGGTATTTGTCATGAGACAAATTTTTTTTGTGCACTAATGGGCACTGTAATTGTTCATTTAATTATGAATCTCTCAAGCCAAGTTTTCCACAGCTATGGTGACAATTATTATACAAAACACAATTAGCCAGTTAGCACTACCTGACTGACAGCAAACAGGGAAACCTCTGTACTTGGTTTAGTCCAACAGCCCTTGGAGATTTGTGTGTCTGTGTTAAGAGTCGACTAGCAAAACAAAAATGTGCACCTGAAAAAGACCTACACAATCTTTGAGAAATAAATCAACATTTTCATTATGATAAACAGCAAGCTTCTAACACTTCTGATTAATAACAAGATAATACATTTTGAACTTATCACCACAAGTTTAGGGTATCGATTACCAGTAGAAATATATTAATAGAGTTTATGGGTCAGATTGAAGAGCACACCAATCATGAATATTTACAGTGCAATCTCATTTAACATAAAATATATAACTGGTTACATGTATTGAAATATCACAGAAATTACTGCGTTGAAAAAAGCCAAAGGAGCGGCTGTCTTCTTTGCTCAATATGTCTGTGTAGCTTAGATCCTGTTTGAGTTAGTTTATCTCATTGCAGCAGAGTGACATGACTTGGCAGTTATTTCAATGTTAATATAAAAATATTTTTGGTAGTATGAGGAGCCATGGGAACAGAGAAGACTGTGTTTTAAGGCTAAAGAAGTCAGTCTCCATAAGTGAGCAGCACAGTCTCAGACCCCTGGTTTGGCTATGACATATTACACCAGCCCTCTGAAAAGCTCTGCAAACAGATTTTTTTTCTTGTACAGGGAAGAGGGTTACATAGGCTGTTTTATCTGGTTTCGCTTCCACCATCTCTCTAAAGACGCTGAATGGGAAAAAGTAAATAAAAAACCTGTATGGTTCAAATACACAACCTTTCAAGCCCACACTCTCCAAAAGCCTGAGTTTCCTGATGTTTTCTGTCAATGACAGCAGCAGCAATATATTGCTTTATTCTTGGTGAGTATTAAGATCACGTTTCAGCAAATCCTGTTAATCCTACTACAATACTGATGGGGATAAGCCTGGGGAAACAGAGTGATCTCTATAGTGTCCTTAAGCCTTTTCTTTCTTTCCATCCTTCCTTTTTTATATAGAAAGTGACAATGATTATACAATATCATACAATAAATTAATCTTACTGCTTAGTAGGATTTGAACCTGCTATAGGTAAGTCCATCATTTGTGGAAACAGAAGTACAGTCAATCTGAATGGTAAGAGACTAAGGTCTCCCTAGAATAACCAGTTACTTCTTAGCTTCAGATGCCACAGTCAATTGACATCTCAAGGACCAGAGTGGGAATTTACACTGTTTATCAACAGAGAAAGTGAATGAATGTCTGATCTTGTTTGGAGAGGGAGAGCAGTCCATGCATTTGGGGACTGTGCGCTAAGTGTTCTTCAGTATAACACAGTGACAGCTTGCTAGCTGAAGCTGTGGGCCTGATGGAGCTCAGTGTATGAGACACAAGGGCCTGCTTGACCCAGATCAAATGAATCCTTGCTTCTCCATCTTTTTAGTACCCACCTGACCTTCTGTCTTAATCAGCTAATAATTCTGTGTGTATCACTGTAGTATGTAGGCTACCCACACAATGGTCTACATTGCCTCATTTTCTGTTCATTAGTACCTTTCAGGTAGAAAATATTAACAACATATAATGGCAACAATATTTTTTGGCTTTATCTGTCATAGCTGTCAAAAGAGATTGGTTTCTTAATGACATGCCAAGAAAGCATGACAAGCTGTGAGAGTGAAAGAGCAGCAGTCTAACCAAATCAGCCAGGATAAATAGACTGCACACATGAATCATAGCATGGACAAGAGGGTTATATTTTCTTAATGGTTTGAAAGACATTTGCTGTATTGTTTCTGCACAGTAACACCTCAGCACTACAGCCTCAGCCCAAGCTCTGGAGTACATGCTTTTCTGCTTGAAAATAACTGCACCTTTAGAGTCACGTAATAAAACATGCTTCACTAATCACTGGACACTCACAGGTCTCCTCGTGACTGAGTTTGTCACTTAATTAAAAATACTTGAAATGCAGATTTGCACGGCATAGGCAGATCAGAGATATCAATCTGACACGAACTATAAATCTATAGATTAGCCCAAACAATAACAGAAAAGGAGGAACAAGTTAATTAAACTATATTGTGAAGCATTGACTCAGATAAGTGTTTCAATTAACAATTCAATTTGCTTTGAATTGATTCTGAAATGGAAAAAATATTTACTGCCTGAAGCTATTTACTCCCTTATGCTTTTTTTTATGAAACAGGACACTCCCACAAGTTGCTCCTTTCTCATTTCACTTCCCAGATTTAAAATATTCTGTAACAGAGAGTGACTTTCCTGTGGGAGAAAAACATATTGAGAAGATAAGGTTTGTGCTTCTGAAACTTGGATAAGTTTCAATTTCTTTATACTTCATAATGGCATGAATTTGAATTCTGTGCTGTACACAAAAGCTGGTGTTTCTAATGTATAGTTCTGCAGATTCAGCTGTCCTGTTCCCACTTCGTGAGAGAAAGAGGTCTAGAAGGAAAATTAGGACAGATTAGAGGCAGTATCTTAACTTTGCCATTTCTAGCAAGACCTATAGCAAGGTCAAGACTAAACTTTTGCTTTCTGACTCATCTGAGCTCTTGTAAACCCCATGCATGATATAGATTTAGACCCCTATACTTGGGAAATTGTAACATTTACAACCTCCTCACCAGCACCATCACTTTCACAACCAACAGAAGATGATTTGGTTAAGTAATAACGACTGATGAAAGAGTTTGAGAGAGCAACGGATGCTGTAATATGCATAAAAATGTTTAATCTGTTTAAATCAATAAGGTATCCCATGGTTTATATCAGTAGGTGTGGTTTTTAGCACACATCACATAGGTACAGCTTGGTAAGCAAATGGAGGCTCCAGATAAGTTCCTTGTCACTTGTCCTTTTCTTAGCTGGGTTAATGGAGTAATCATACTCCTGAAATTACTGGTTTGAAATGTGTCTAACACCATTTGGGTGATGAGGGAAAAGATCAGAAATCTAAGATGAACTTGTATAGGCATACCTTCAATCACTCAGCTGATAATTCCTTCCTCTGTTGAGGCAATTTGGCAGATATTTGGGATACTAGAGGGAAAAATGGGCCAATCAGCTCTGACACTGATAGTGGGGCTGTGTGTCAGGGAGCAGCAGGAGCAGGCTCCTCTGCACAGGAAGGGGAGCCAAGAGCTGCAGTGTCTTAATCAGTGCATTATCTGTAATCGTGAGACAGGTTAGTTTTACCCTACTGATGATGGGTTGTTGCTATAGTAATTCTGCTCAGTACGAGAGGAACTGTAGGTTCAGACCCCTGGTGCGTGCGCTTGGCTGAGAAGCCACTGGCGTGAGGCTACCATCTGTGGGCTTATGACTGAACGCCTCTAAGTCAGAATCCCGCCTAGATGCTTGATGTTGTACTGTTGCGTCATTGGCCGCTCAAGATTGACCCAGGAGATGTCAGTCTTGTTCATAATGCATGGGTAAAACCCTTTCCAAATCTTCGTTAGCGAACACAAACCATCCTCATAGGAGAAGGAAAACTCCTAACTTCAAACCCAGGCTGATGGAGATCGTCTAGCCTTGTAAGGTCTTCCATCTAAGAGAAGGACACTCTTACAAAACCTACAACCTGAGAACTTTGCTGTCACCGTCCTAGCTAGCTAGGCCATTGCAAATAAACCTCAGGTGCAAAGGGTTGGGCCAGTTCTGTGCACACTGTGCCTCAACTAAAAAATCCATTGGGCAGGCTGGAGGGGTTTACTCACACTTGCAAAGCCCTGTAGCAACAAGCGAGCATAGAAACGGTAGGTGACAAGGTGCATTGGAAGCTGCAGATTCAACCTTGCCTGCAGGCCGTTCAGGATACTGGTCACTCGAGCTTTTTCCAGGAGATGACAGTCCTGTTTAGAATCTTCCTGATTGCCTATGCAGCTTTTCTCCAACCAGTTTTGCCTATTCCACTTTCCCTTAGTCATCGTGCTTGTAGTAAGTGTGGGTAATGCCCTTCCCAAATCTTTGTTCAAGAAGCCAAGCCATCAATCTGTAATCTAGAGTCTTGTAACATAAACATGTTATTTGAATAATATTATCATAATATATTATTATATACATAAATACATAGCATATACAGATGATACTACACAATAATAAAGGTAGAAATTGTAATAATGATAATATTTTTAATTAATCATAATTAATCATAAATGTGAAAGCATTATTTAATATTCTTTTAAATACTTATGTAAAATAAGTGTAGGAATCAATATGATAACATATAGATAACACATATGCATTGACTTCAGCAACCATACCAGTCAGCTCAGCATGTGAACAAAGGTATGTAGTCAGAAAAGTAAATGCAATGTATATTTTGTCATGAGGAATATTTCTTATTTCTTATGCTTGTTCTGGGGATACTCTAGAACTGCAGAACTATAGTAAACCAGCTGTTCCTGTGACCTTGATGGCTGTTGTGCATTATACCACAAAAGTAAGTTCTTAATGCCGTTGTTCATGGCATTTGAAATAATGCATGCTGGTAGATGTAAATTTTCAAACACTGTTATTTATTGTAAATGCTTTTATATTGAAATTGGAGTTGATGTTTTTTAAGTGCAATAACTGTGGAATCTGTTTCAAATACCCTACAATTTTGGAGAAGCTGGGCTTTATGTTGAGAATAGCTTATAAGTTATTTGTACTCTTAGTTTTTCTTAAAGCAGAAAATTCCTTACTTTACATTCAGTGTCTGTCTAATGACTGCACTCAACGTTGATCATGTAAAAAGAATGAAGGTTTTTTGTTAGATGATTATCATAAATTAGTTTTAAAAATGAAACTGAAGTTTTTCAGAGTTGTCTAGCTTAAGAAAAAATATTATTGCATTGTTTGTGTTTGCTTTACTCAAGCATAAATTCAGAACTGAAAGTGTCACTGCAAGACAATTTGAATATTTTTCAATTATTACCAATTAATTTATTTCCTGACCAGGAGGTAACATTTAGTGGACTGAACAAGGTTATACTAGCAGTCTTAGCCTTCAAAATCAAAGTGATCCTAGTTGCTGGTTTTCTTAATTTGTCAGCACACCAAAATAGTCCTGCATTTTGGTTGAACTTTTCATCTTTAAATTTCTCCTCTTCAATGCCATTGTGAACTTGTGTAAGCCTGTGAGAGTCCAATAGAGACTGAAACGCCTGTTTTAAATACAACCCAGTGAAAATTAATTTTAGTATAGTGCTACTGGACCTGCATGCAGAGCCAATCTAGAGTCACAGATCCACAAATACTGAAAAAGGCATTCATCACCAGGTTGCATCAGGATGGCATTCTTTAACTAATGATAGACAATTCATTCAAATCATACAGCCTTTTCTCACAAAAGGCCTTTTAAAAAATTAAAACTGACAACAACATGAGTATTAACGCTATTATTTTTCTTGTTATATATTTCTGGATGTATCCAGAGGGATAGGAACTAGATACTCATAACTGCAGAAATTGAAGCAACCTCCTCCAATAATAAAGTTGCATCAGGAAATACATGAATGGTTTTTCCTGCAATTTCTAAAATTTCTGTATCCATGGAAGCAATAATTGCAGTGACATTGTCAAATCTTCTATAGGTTGAATGGTGAAGCATACTATGACAAAAACCAGGACCAGTGACAGGCTGTTCAGAAATATGTTTTCCCTCTGCTTAGCAGTCTACAAAATTATAAGCTGCTGAAAAGAAGATAGCAGTAAAAAAAAAACCAAACAACCCAACAAAACAATGAAGACAAAACAAAACAAACAAACAAACAAACAACAACCCAGAATGAATAAACAAAATTACCATTTGAAAGCATGAACTTGGCCATTGATCAATTTTATTGCTAAGAACAAGAGGTTAAGATGCTGCATTTAGATTTGTTTGCTTAGTTGATTTTGATCTCTTACTTGCATTTTTAGTATTATTTTTCTGGCTGGTAAACTCTGATTATCTTCAGAGAGAAAAGAGTTGTTAAAGATTCATTCTGCAATTTTTTAGTTATAGGATTTTTAACAAAATGCTGCTTGCAGACAGTGTGCTGGCATGTGAAATATTAACATTTTATAGAAATATGTAAAGAAAATAAAGAACCTATCTGAGAATATAGGCAGATCCGGTTTTCACTGGCAACTAGTAGTTAAAAAATACTTGATATTTATATTTTCCACATCCTTATCTTCTATCACATCTTGTAACAAGTGGGGTTTTTATCTCACTTCTTTATTTGCACTTTCCCTCCTCTTGTCCTTTTATGAATCAACTAGGGCAATCCTATGAAACAACTATGACAGTCCTGGTCAGCAGCAAAATTCATACTGAAGTAGTCAGTTTTGTATCAGAACAAGACAACTAATATTTTATGCCCTTTTCTTCATCCCTTTGCTCTTTCTTTTTGTTTCCATCCTCATCTCTCAGTACATCAGATCCTGAAGGCTGGATGGGCTGAGAAAATAGAAGAAACATAATCTGCTGGAAGAGTGGATAGCTTTATCAGGCCAAGGCTTAAAGATGGAATGAAAGAAAAAAGGACAACCTTGTGGAGAGAAAGACTTCATGTGGTTTTATCAGCTCAGGTGACAGGACTTTTGTTCCCCAAACTTGCTAATCTATTCCATCTGTAACAGTAAAACTAAACAACTATTACATTTTTCTATCAAGCTTGCTTTCATCCACCATCTTAAAAAGTGAGCATCAGACACCTTTGCTTAATTCCTTGTACTTTTAAATTCGATATTTAACTCTCTACAGCTAGTTTCCATTTTGCACCACTATGTGACCTGAGGTCTTGTGATTACTTTGAGATCCAGTCTCGACCCACCCCTTGATTTCAAGTTCAATTTTTCCATACGCTTGAATAATACAGAACTAAGATTTTGTTTCTTTTCTTCTCCTATTTCTACAGCTTCAAATCTTTCCAAATCCCTGCTAGAAGCTATTTCTTTGGGAATGTCTCATGAAACTTGATATAGATGTCACATTAATGTAATTTTATATCCTCCTATGCAAAGTAAATAGATTTTGGCATTTGCAGGGAAAAAACCCAATTGCATTGAAATGCAGAAATAGTAAGTGAGCTTGCAATTTTATTGCAATATAAATTAAATTCCTCATAGATGTGTGTACTTCTACGAGGATATGATATCACTGGTATTACAGAAACATGGTGAGATGGTTCCTACGACTGGAGTGTTGGAATGGAAGGTTACAGCTTTTTGGAAAAGACAGGCCTGGCAGACAGGGAGGGGGAGTTGCTGTTTATGTTAGAGATAGGCTGGGGAATATGGAATTGTGTCTGGGGACAAGTGATCAATTAACAGAGAGTTTGTGGGTCAGTGTCAGAGGGAGAACACTTATGGGGGACATTACTGTGGGGATCCGTCACAAACCACCTGATCAAGAGGAACCTGTGGATGAAGCACTCTATAGACAGGAACAGCCTCACTCTCGCAGGCCCTTGTCCTCATGGGGAACTTCAACCACCCTGATTTCTGTTGGAGGGACGGTACGGTGCAGCACAAGCAATCCAGGTGGTTCCTTGATTGTATGGAAGACAATTTTCTTCTTCAAGTAATAGGGGAGCTGACAAGGAGACAAGGAGACAAGCTGACAAGGAGAGGTGCCATGCTTGACCTAGTGCTCACCAACAGGGAAAGGCTGGTTGCAAATGTGATGCTCCAGGGCAGCCTTGGTTGTAGCGATTGTGTGATGGTTGAGTTTGAGATCCTCAGGACAGTGAGAAGAGCGTGCAGCAAGCTCACTGCCTTGGACTTCAAAAGAGTAGACTTTGGCCTCTTCAGGAGCCTGCTTAGTAAGGTTCCATGGGATACAGCCCTGGAGGGCAGGGGGGCCCAAGGCTGTCGCTTGATATTCAAGGATCACCTGCTACAAGCTTAGGAGTGTTGCATCCCGACTAGAAGGAAGTGCAACAGAAGGGCCAGGAGACCTCAATGGATGGATAAGGAGCTGCTGAGGAAAGTTTGAGGGAAAAAAGAGGCTTATGAAATTTGGAAACAAGGACAGGCAACCTGGGAAGAATACAGGGATGTTTTCTGGGAATCTAGGGACCAGGTTAGGAAAGCTAAGGCCCGGTTAGAATTAAACTTGGCTAGGGATGTGAAAGATAATAGGAAAGGATTCTATAGGTACATTACAAATAAAAGACAGACTAGGGACAACATGGGCCCTCTCTGGAAGCCATCAGGAGAACTGGCTACCTTGGATTTGGAGAAGGCTGAGATTCTTAATGACTTCTTTGCCTCAGTCTTCACTGGCAAATGCTCTGACCACACCACCCAAATCTTGGAAGGTTGACGCAGGGACTGTGAGAATGAAGACCTTAGGCCCCCTGTAGGAAAGGATCTGGTTCATGACCATCTTAAGAACCTGAATGTGCGCAAGTCCATTGGGCCTGGCGAAATCCATCCGTGGGTCCTGAAGGCACTGGTGAATGAAGTTGCTAAGCCACTGTCCATCATATTTGAAAAATCATGGCAGTCAGGTGAAGTTCCCAATGACTGGATAAAGGGAAATATAATCCCCATTTTCAAGAAGGGGAAAATGAATGACCCAGGGAACTACAGATCAGTCAGTCTCACCTCTGTGCCTGACAAAATCTTGGAGCAGATTCTCCTGGAAGGCATGCTAAAGCACATGAAAAACAACAAGGTACTTGGTGACATGGAACTGTTGGAACAAGTCCAGAGGAGGGCCATGAGGATGATCAGGGGACTGGAGCACCTCCTGTATGAAAACAGGGTGAGAAAGTTGGGTCTATTCAGCCTGGAGAAGAGAAGGCTGCATGGCAACCTCATAGCAGCCTTCCAGTATCTGAAAGGGGCCTACAGGTATGCTGGGGATGGACTGTTCATTAGGGACTGTAGTGATAGGACAAGAGGTAATGGGTTAAAACTTAAACAGGGTAAGTTTAGACTGGATATAAGGAGGAAGATTTTTGCTATGAGGGTGATGAGGCACTGGAATAGGTTGCCCAGGGAGGTTGTGAGTGCTCCATCCTTGGCAGTGTTCAAGGCCAGGTTGGATGAGGCTTTGGGTGGCATGGTTTAGTGTGGGCTGTCCCTATCCCATGGCAGGGGGGAACTTGATGATCTTCAGTCCTTTCCAACCCTAACTATTCTATGATTCTACTAGCATTTTGAGATTAATAGTACAGCAGAACTATCCCACTCTTTGTGGCTTATTCTACTAAAATGAAATCTTAAATTAGGCTCATAATATGAACATGTTGAATCAGTTCCCTTCATCTATATTTAAATTCAATATTAATATTTAATATTTACATTCAGGACTATGCTTTTTCAGTCAAAATAGGACAAAGATTTGAGCAAAATCTTCCACTGCTGCAATTCTAGAAGCAGCTATTCATTTCAGTGTAATTAATGTGGATTTAAACCTGAAGCCAAAAGGAAGACTCCCAGTAGCCGACTGCCTAAGCAGTTTTAAATTTAGACTTTAATATCCTTGAGGTTCAAATTTTATTCTAATGTGCCATCCACAAAAATTTGTTGTCATTTTAAGAAGTGAAAAAAAAAAACCCAATCAAAAAAACCACAAACCCCACAAAACCAGAATATGAGTGGGATGATGTAATGGTCTATATTTTCAGCCAGCAAATTTACACCAGCTGAGTCTTATAACAGACTGTTTGAATAATTCATAATCTGCTTGAGAGATGACTGTATCCCTCAGCTGATTTTAGATGATCATTTGCTTTAAGAGCCATCTTTGTAAATTCTTGTTTCTGTCCAGTTATATTTCCACAAATATGGTTCTTGAAGCAAATCTTCATTTCACTATGTTAGTCTATCTCCCTTCTTGTTCTTGCCATCTGCTCTCCCTCAAGAAGAAGCAGGAGTGGAGCAGTGTTATCTTTGATAGCAGTGGAGTCTCAGAGAATTCCCTCTTTCCCCTCCCCTCTGCTTTTCCATCTTCTTTTGAACATCTCAATTTAAAACAATGGATTAGTATCATCCACTGGTGGCTGTCACTGTAACGGAGACTTCTTAGCCATCACAGGTGAATTTTTCCCACTTCTGCCATTAAACAGACACACCTGCATGTAGTGACTCTGTTGGTTTTTGTTGTTGTTGGAATTCATAGATGACCTTATCTGAATTTGTCCTTGATAGAACAATTCAAATCCCTGTGCTTTGAAATGGAAATGGAAGTTCTGAGAGAGCATCATAAATCATGAAAAGATGGAGATGACAGTTTGTGTAAGTCTGGGATCTTAGTTGATGGAGTTTTTGCAGTTGCTGGGTCATATGCTCAGGAATGCCAAACCCACAGTTTTGGAAGGAGTGAATTCTTGAGGAGGTAGTTCTTTGCAGATATTTGTAAATGAAAAAAATTGATGTTCAAAAGTCCTTGTCTTTACTGCTATTCACAATTATAAAGAAGGTTGAAAGTTTTAGCATCAAGTGGGGATTTGAGTGCCTTTGTTTTTCTTTCTCCTTCTCTCAATTGAATTATATTCACTGTGGATGTCACGTGCTTTTAGTGTGTGCACATATTTATTTCTAAGTTTACAGTTATCTCCAAAAGATACAAATCCTTAGTAATTCAAAAGAAAGATATCACTAGCATGACTTGCTCCTAATACAAGTATTGTCTTATCAACTTAAACTAGCAACGCAAGAACCAAAATAATCCATTTTTTCCCTGTAACTTTTACTAAAGCTTCAGATTTTTTAGTGTGCTCAAGAAACTATGTTTTTTGTCCCTAATAATATGTAACTAAAAAAATAGAGGATATACAGAATGTTGTAAAGAGCATATCTTTCACCTAAGCATTGATTATTTTTCAACTATTTGGCCAGCACTGGAAAAAATGTGGTTTTTCAGGGCAATGTAGAATGACTAAATAATCTACACATAATTAGTGATATGTAAGTAGTGGGAGAAGCACCACTGTAAACAATAAGACACTTTAAGAGTATTATAAAAATGGTGCTCTTAATCGTCACATAACTGTACAGAACTTTGCAAATCTTTATATTCTCTGCACAGGTCATATAGAGATGTACTGTAAATCATCACCACATAGTTATGAGCACAGTTAAAACTCTATGAGGGATTGTACTCAAAATAATTTGACTAAACTTTCATAGATGAAAGAACATCTCTGCAGCTCCACCAGGCCTTGCGCTCAGGTATCTTATCATTTTTAAAGAGACAGAGCACCAAAAAGCGAGCTTAAGCTACCAATATTAGAACAACATAAGCACACAAATGTTTTTTGCTGTTTGTTACAAAATCCATCAGAGATTTTTTTTAGCATGTTGTTGAAAAGATGACATATTTTTGTATTTCTCATCTTTACGATACAATTTCCCTGAGGACTTATCTGAACAGAGGCTAAAAATCACAAAGAAAACAAGATAAAAATACCTTTTATGGCAACTATTTGTTTCTTTTATATGCCAGTTATCTTTTTTTTATTTCTCTCTAAAGGCATGTTTGAACACAACAGATAACAATTTAATTGGGAAGAGATAATTAAAAACTATTAGTAACTTGTGTTGATTTAGAACACATCAGAAATTCAGTTGTTGCTTAAGCAAGCTGGTTTAAGGAAATAAACCTTAGTACTCTACTCATACAACGCAGAACAAAATTTTGTAGCCCTTTTTGACAATGAAGTGTGAAGGTGAAATATAGATGTAATCAAGAACATAATAAATAAAATCATGGAAGATGAATCTTTCAATGTCTATTAAAAATTATTGCTTGAAATTTTATAATAAATAATAATAATAAAAATACAAAATAAATAAAATAATAAAAATAATAAAATAAAAAATAATAAATAAAGAGTATGACCTCTGACTTAAAGGAACTTAAACCCAACAGATGCTAGAAGATTGAAGTTCCTTCAGGGAATGGATAGATTTAAGTTAGGATCTTTGCTTTCCCACCTGCCCTTGCTGCAAAGCCTGTGTTCATCCTCTGCAGCATTCTACTCCTGCATACCATCTCTTGGTGTGTCTGTGCTCCCCATGAGACTAAGGCTCTGTCCTTCTGTGTGCATTTGCCATGTCTCACCTCCTCCAACTCCTGACTGCTCAGCAAGCTTTCCAACTTAGTTTCCCCCATCTCTTCCCACTACCAGCAGCCACAGAGCAGCTTTTTTGGGGGTGCCAGGTTGCTTGGTGTAGGCAATATGCTTTCTCATGAGGACGTTTAATGCCAGCTGTGGCACAAAGAGTCTGGCACTGGGACCAAAATTCAAGGTCCATATCATCTGATGAAGTCTCTCTCCAGTGTCCTGGGTTTGATCATCTAGTGTGCAGTAAACGTCACAAGACAATAACTTTTTTTGGCAGATGGGTGCTTCTTTGTCTTGCAAGAGGAACTTTCATCACTCGCTGCTTGCAGTTAGTACAAAAATTTGGTTCTGGCTCAGCAGGGTCTATCACCACCCCATCAGGGTTTGTCCCTCATCACATCTTCTCATGACACTCCATCTGTGCTGCAGATGCAGATCTACTGGCATAAAAGAAGCTTTCCTCTTGTTGCTGTTTGTCACAGATTTCCAGCTCCCAGCATCTTGGGAGTCTATCGATTGGTCATTTGAGTGCAGGCTCAATAGTAACTAACCTTGCTGCCATTTGTAACAGCTGTCACCAGTACAATAGGCCAAGCATTTCAGCTCACATTTGTGAGCTTCAAATCAGAATCTAAAATCAGTAATCTTTTGTTGTGGTTTTAGCCCAGCTGGTAACTCAGAACCATGCAACCACTAACTCACTGTCTTGTTCCCCCCAGCTCCTGGAGGTATGGTGAAGAGAATCAAAAGAATATAAATCTCACAAGTTGCGATAAGAACAATCTAGTAACTAGGGTACCATACAAAACTACTACTACTACCACCAATAATAATAATGATAAGGGAAATAACAAGGGGAGAGAATATAAAACTAAAAGGGAAAAGGAAAAGAAAACAATAAACACAAGCGATGCACATTACAATTGCTCACCACCTGCCAACAGATACTCAGCCTAACCCAAGCAGCAATCTGCCCTTCCAAGTAAATCCCTCTGGTTTATATACTGGGCATGACATGCTGTGATGTGGAATACCTCTTTGGCTAGTTTGGGTCAGGTGTTCTGGCTCTGCTTCCCCCTGGCTTCCTGTGCCCCTGCTCACTGGCGGAGCAGAAGACTGAAAAGTCCTTGATCAGAGTAAGCACTACTTAGCAACAACTGAAACATCCGTGTGTTATCAGCACTGTTCTCAGGCTAAAGTCAAAAGCATAGCACGGCGCCAGCTACTAAGAAGGAGAAGAGTGACTGCTACAGCTGAACCCAGAACATCCTTTCAAGTAAATTTTCCTAGATATGCTGCTGTTAACTCATTTTAATAGAATAGAAATAGTATCAGCTACCTAGCCACAATGTAATCTAATAAAATTACAGGCATGTGAACTTAAGACAGAACCTAGCCTTCTGTGGCATATAAAAATTCCCTGTTACATTTTGTTTTCCAGGTGTCACAAGCTTAGATGCCTCTGTCAGCAGTTTATTTGCAACATCATATTGAAAAACTTAAGACAGAATAAGACATTAATGTTTTCTTCAAGAATATTTTTTTCTTGCTTTTTTAATTTCTATCTGTATATTTTTGAGACCGTTTTTTATTTGGTTTGGTTTTTTTTCTTTATTTGCCGTGGAGATTTGACTGGTACAGTTGTTGCTCTTTTCACTACACAGAAGACTTGCACTACACAACGCAAACCAGACTAGTTTGCATTTCTTTCTTTGCTCTAGATGGTTGTCTCATCAAGCTGTTACCAACAGTCAAGGCCCTAGAGACAATCTGAAAACTTTCTCTTTGCGAAGTAATAACAAAGGGAATACTGTTCTGTAGGCATGGACCAACAAGGAAAACAGATTTCAGCTCTTTGTTTTTGCAGTGGTTAAAGTATTCTCCTCAAAGTCTATTTCTGGAGGGTTGATCCTGGAGGTTGCAGAAGCTCAGGTCTGAGCTCGGTGTCCTGTCTGTTAGAAGCAGATCTTACCCTGCAGAAGATGCATGAAGTGCTTTGCTTGAATGGAGGTGGTCTGAAGTTGTTAAGACTTGAATTGCAAAAACTTCCATAACCATATCACCTGCTATTAACTTGTAAACAAAGCTACATACTAAATGCTAACAGAACAAGGTTTTCCTACCTAATGATTTGCAGTCTACAGTTTGTGGATATTTCACATCTATTCCATAATGTAGAGACAGCGAATAGCACTCAAGCAGGAGGACTGTCACGATCTTCAATGCAAAGTGTGCAATAGTGGTTTTTGTATTATATCTTTGTATGATGTATTTGTCATCAGAGATCTGGTTATTACTCTTTTCTGATGTGAAGAGTGTGCATATAAATGCATTCGGTCCTGCTAAAAACTCGGGTGCAGAAGCGATGTGCCTTTTTCAAGTTGTGAAGATGAATGCAGTGCTAACTCTTAGTGGGAGAAATGCTTTTGTTGAAGTAGAAAAGTAGGCTTCTCTCAGAAGTGCTTTTCCTCTGAAGGCTTGATGAAGCAGCAGATAACTGCTCCTTAGTGCTATGAACTATAAACATCTCCCACTTCTGGCTAATCACACTGGGAGTCGGTTACTTCCTCCTGCAGTTTTAATTTATCTTCACCACTTTGTAGAAGGCAAAAGTTAATTCTTTGCCTCTTTTATCTGCTTGAAATCTGAAACAGTACAGACGCTTTTGTCATATATATTACATGCAGTATTATTTCAAAAAGCTGGAGATTTTAGTGAACAAATATATTCCTTCCCTCAATAAAATTTTTTTTTGCTTTTCCTTTATATCATATAGGACTATGTTTTCTAATGAAAAGCGTGTACTCTGAACAAAAGCAGACAGCCAAATTAGCCAGAATTTCATCTGAAGCAAGGACCCTGATCTCAGCCCTCTCCCAGAGGAGCTGCCTCTCAAGGACAGGCTGGACATGGGGAAGCTGTGAAACCTTGGATCTAGTAGCTGGGAGCACTGCTGAGGTATGATGAAGAGGTGGGAGAAGCAGACACAGGTTCACTCATCATGGGGAGCTGTGCTGAGGTTCAAGCACTGGTTCCTCACCTGAGCTATGGGGGCAGATATGCCCACACCTGACCCCATATCTCTGATCCGGGCCCTTCCCTGGACACAAGACCTTGCTGTGAGCTGCCTCATCACCATGGACTTTCATGGCCACCTGGTCTCTTGGCTGGCTCTGGCTTCACCACTCTGCCTGCCCTCATCACCTAGGTGTGCTCTTGCCAGTAAGGACACTGCTTCTGCCAGCATGGTGCAACCTAGTTTCCTGCTCTCTGAGAGCTGCCCAGCCCTACTGTACCCTTGTGTTTGACCCTGTGTTCTTTGTCCCCTGCAAAATAGTTGTTTTAAAATAGTTGTTTTAAAATACAGTCTTCTCAGATGGAAAAAAAAAATAAAATAAATTTCAAAAGTTAGAATTTTGTTCGTATTGCAATTATCAAATTTTGTGCTCTAGCAAATTTCCTGCTAGAGAAGGGGGACCAGGTATCTCAGCCCTTAAACAGAATTTGTTTCGCATTCTCAGGAGGCTTTTGTTATATACCTATTGATTTTCTTTCTTTATGCAGAAAAGGCTGCACACAAAAAATTTTCAGTTTAAGTATTTATTACTGGTAAATTATTTATTAATACAGAATAGATTTATTTGTAGCTTTCAACAGCAATTCCTTCAAAAAAACTCTCTTCCAGCAAAGGTATGTCTCAAGCATGTAATCTGTCCCAAAGCAAATTGTGTGGTTGTAGAAAACCTGAAAAAGATTGTACTAGCCACTTTCAAGTCCTTTTTAACCATTCCAATAATATCTAAAAAAGTGGTATTCAAAGCTTTTGTCACAGCATATATGTAGAGTAATCTGAAGATTAAGCCACAGCAAATGGCTTTTCCATGGTCCTTAGAACTATACACTCAATTGTCAGTTTCTCCAAGTGCTTTAACTGTTGTGTGCAGGCTGGATGAGACTGTAAAACATGAGCACAGAGAGGCGTGCAGTCGTACCATGCTGCTCTTGCATTCATGCTGAGGTGCAAACAGTTAATCAGTACACAGAGAAGCTGGACCCACATTACACCTCAGGCACAAGGGAACTCTCTGGAAAATGAAATCAAGCCTGCTTTCTCTGAACTCCTTTATAGACAGCCAACTTCTTTGCTGAGGAAAAATTCTTTTTAGGGCTTTACTAATAAGGCTTCTCTTGTAGTGAAAAAAGCATGGACAGTGAATGAGTATATTTGATTTTCAAGTCTATAAAATAATTTGGCGGAGCATCAACATCTATTAGTTATTGTTAGTGCAATAAAACCACTATTTATCTCTAATGTGAAATAAATAACTGTTTCAAAAAAAATAATAATGTGAAATACTTCCAGATGGCTAGAAGTCATAACAGAATACTAATTGAACCTTTATTTTCTGGGGTCACTAGCAAAAAAAAAAAAAAATACAGTCTCAATAGTAGTTCTAGAAAAGATTCATTAGAACTTTAAAGAGTTTTTTAGCATTTTTCATTCTTATTTAGGCATGCTAGCATAACTGCAGTAATAAAAGCTTACACTAACCTCCATTATGGGTGTTATTGTTCACATATTCAAGAGCTAAAAACCAATATGCAAATGTAGGGACTTAGCAATAATGCATGCTTTTTGTTAGCACTATCTTACTATAAGATAATGGGATAAATAATCCATAATGGATATGTGCTGGGAGAGCAAGTCTTTGACAAAGAAACGTTTGTTGCTAAGGAAACTTATATTTTTGCATAGCAAGTAGGTTTTGGAGGAAAATAGCTCATATATTCCTTGAAATATGTTTCCCCCTAAGCTGTTGGCCACAGTTTTAATTTAATTCAAATGTTTCACCTTGCACTGGATATCATTTTGTCTAAATTGATTAAGAATCTCAGAATTTGCACAGGGCTGTAGGCAGCTCCAAACATAGAAACCTCAGAGATGTAAACCTCTCAGGGATTGACTTTTCCAATATTGTGTTGAACTTTCAGTGCAGCATGGAGTGAAGTTATAAAAAATTTGCCACTGTAGCTTTTTCTTTGGTTTTGTGCATAAATATACAAGCAAAGAATGCAACTTCGCAAGACCAATTTGGTCCAGTGGCAATGTCTGGTATCATAGACTGATATCCTGTGAGAGGCTGAGAGGTCTTTCTGAAGCGTACTTTAGTATTATCTCCTGAGATCTGTTTGTGGAAGATAAACAGCATCATCTCCTTGCATTGTTTTTGTTCTGGTTAGGAATAAACTAAGGACAACAGACTGTAAACAGACTGTTCCATCAGTAAGAAGAAAATGCTCATGCATTCCTGGAAAAAGTGTGCTTCTGTTAAATCTTTTGAGGTGTTTATAATTGTCTGCAGTAACGTGAATTTTCAGTTTCTGTCTCTTCCCCTGATATTAAAACCTGCCTTTATTCCTAGAGCAGTATGTGTAATAACCCTCAGTGCCTTCAATTTAGACAAGCGGTAACCAACCCTCTCTTTTCCCATTAAAGGAAATTTTCTACCTGTCTTCTATCTGAATTCATCAAGGTCTTTACACCTCTGCAGGACTCTTCTCTTTTGTTAAGCCACCACTGGTTTCACTCTAAGTCAATTCACTGTAGCAGGCTCAGTAATTTTTTGCACTAAAGTCATGTCCAGAGTCATGAAGGAGCTCTATCAAGTCTAAAATATTCTTCTGATCAAGACATCTTCTGTAAATCTCCAATAGCATAGCTTTCTTTTATGAAAAGCATAATAAAGCAGTACTTCAGAACACAATGTCAAAGCCTGAAAAATATAATGGAAACTTAAACCAAAAAATCTCGAAAACCAGACAACCCCCCCAAAACAAAAATGCAAACCCCCCAAAAACCCACAATGAGAATGGAATAAGCCCCAGTCCACTGGGAAAACATGGGTAGCAACCTCAAAGTAATTTTGATTAGGTGACTCAACCTTGCTTCTCTTTGTCAAGTACACCATAATACAGGATGTTTCAACCATCCTACTGACACTGTGTATTCATGATTGTACATATCCAGACTGGATGGAGGCAGTTTGCACATCTAACAGGTATTCTGTGAATTTAACCAGTTAAAAAGTATGGTGCACATGGTTGTGTATTCTAAACAATACACACTGGAATCAGGAAATCTTACATTTGTTTACACTATGATATTAATAAATATAGTTAAACAATTTTGAAAGAGCTTTGGAAAGATAAAAAGTGCCCTTCTAATTTCAAGTCTTATTTTGTGAAGCAAGCCACAAGAGACCTGATTAAAAGCAAAAAAAATTAAGGCACTAGTGTACAATGTTTTTAAAGCCGGTCAGGCAGTACAATGATGAGTATTGGAATAAATTAGATTAATTACATGCTTTCCAAGCAACACAGTGTTTGGCAAAAAGAATGCTGCTGCCTAGAAATAATGTCTTGTCTTATATTCAGTTATGAATGCTAGAGTTAGTTGTTAGTTAGTAGAGGATCTGAGGTAAGACTATAGGCTCTGCCTTCATAGCATTGTCTAATTAGCCACTGGAGCTTTCTGCCTCTTCACTGGTGAGAAAGATTTACTCTTCATTCTGTTCCCTGTCCACCTCATAGCTGTGAAAAGAAAGAAATTATTTTACTGAAATTATTTTACTGTTTCTGTCTGAAAAATATTCTGAATCCATTTTACCCCTGAAAGATAAGAAGTAGAAATCTCTATGTGATTTAGCAGATCACCAGGGTCAGTGAAACACTACGTATGCAGACCTGTTGGGCAGAGCCAAGTTTATCATTTCAATAACACCTGTCTTTGATGCCTAAGTAATCTCAGGTTCACATGAAAGTCAAATGAATATGCCATTCCTGAAATTGCAGTGATGCAAAAACTGTTAATCTGGTAGCATATAAACTTTCTCTATCTTTTGAAAGAGGCTTAAACAACAGTCTCCTAAATTTCCTATTTCTAACCAGTTCTCTTGCTTCTGCTTGAAGAACACTTTAGCATTGTCTTACATCTTAAAGGTAATGGTGGGAAACCTGAACTGTTCTGCTGTCTTGAACCCATAAATGTGGCTGGATAAATTAATTATGATAATTACATAACAGGAAATTTGCCAGCAGGGATTAAGGTGCTAAAGAGAACTAGCTGTCAATCAGTCATTGCTCATTCTCTCTAGGAAAAATGAGGTCAGCTTAATTTGACATGAAATTTGTAAGGCATAGATGGCCTCTCAATACGAATGTGAACAATGCTGAAGAAATAGTGTAAACATGAATTACAAAATTATTGAAAAGGTTAACAAATATTAGCTGCATTTTACCTGGGCATATGTAAGTGAACTTTTTTTAAAAAAAAAGCAAAAATAAGATTTATAGGTAAAGATCAGTCAAAATCAGGTTCTTACTCACAATGTTTTCTACTAGTTTACTAGAAATAGAAGGCCTTCCACTAAAAGACTCTTTATCAAAGTCTTATGATTGCATCCTTCAATCTAACCTTAATAATGAGCCTGCATTGAGCTGTACTAACTTTAAGACTTCAGATGTAGAAGGATTAGATTTCAGCCTTTGCAACTTTTAAAATTTCTGTATAGTAATTTTTTTAAACACTTTGAATTAAATTACAGATACAAAATTAAGAAAAAAATATTATTCTGTTAAATAACTTGAGCCAGTGCACTCAGCAATCAATTACCTGAAAATATATTTATTGGAAGAAGCAAATGAAATTCTTGTAGTTTTAAAATATAACTCTTTACAGCAAAAAGTCAAGAAAAGAGATGAAAAAAAAAAGACTGAATTAAAAGAAATCAATAATTGGCAATGTAATCACATTTGTTGCTGTTCTAGTCAAGCAGATATCTTACCTATCCCTGTCTAAAGTTATGTAGGCAATGAATATACATAATTCGTGCACACCTTTGACACTTTTATATGAAAAGATCTGCCAGTAGATTGGTGCTTTCGTTTTTTCACATTGAAAAAAACCACAAAATAACCCAAAGTGTTTTGGCATGGCATTAATGCACTACCTATACTGACACTGCCAATTATTTTGACAAGTCTTTTTGGTTGATTAGCAAAAACAACTTGACAGAAAGGATATACTATTGTATGCCTTTCTTCCTTTGCTGTAGGATAGCTTCATTTGGCATATCAGAATTTATTTTTACATCCATCCTTTGTTTTTAACATAGGTTAATGGCTGTGGAAGACACATTCAAGTATGTAAGGAAAATGGATATGGTAACAGAATGTATCTTTACCCTAAGATTGTGCAGGATGCTGATAGGACAGGGTAGAATATTAGCATGCAGCAGGTAAAACTCTTTACTTTGATCTTTTCTCCCAAGCATATTTAAATCACAGATTTTACTTCCAGTTTTGCTTTTCTTCTTTTCTAAACTGAATATCTTTACCTACTAAAATAGTGCATCAGAAATTCTTTAATTTAGTGAATCATTGAACATAAGAATATGCTAGATGCGATTAAACGTGACTATTTAACTCATTATTAAACTTACTAAGCGTTAAGTTTAATAATGGTAATTTTGTTTTATTTAGGTTCTTAACTATAGAATCACCCTCAAAACTTGTGTGAAGTAACCCAAAAGAATAAACGTCAGTGCAACTTGAGAGCAGTCAGTTTAAACCCTACCATTTTTCACGTCAGAATCAAGTAATTAAACTTGATTTTAACTTAAGTTAGAGCAGAAATCAAATCTTACCAGTCCAGCAACCAGTAGCTGCATATGGAGATGCAAAATGCCTTTCCTTGTACTTGCTTGTGTACAAGCAAAATCACTAAAATCACTAAAATCTGTAAATGGCTTAGTTCTTATGTTACAGTCATGTTAAGAGATAAAAGTTCATGGCATTGTTGAGCACATAAATGATGTAGTATGATCATTAACATTTATATCACACTTTTTATTTAAATCTTTTAGATAGTCTTTAAAAACAGTGGAAGTTCCAGTGAGTTGCACTGCCACTAAGAGTATCTTTAGAAGGCTTTTAAAACTCACGAAAATTAGCAAGTCAATTTGCTTCACCTTTAATTAAAGACATTTTCTCCAGTGCAGTCATGACACCATTAAAGAAAGAACTAACTCCTTCTGCACTGTAATTACATATTATAACAATAAAATGCACAGATGCAGACTGAAAGATTAAATCCACTAAAGACTTTTCCCAATAGTATTATCTAGCCTTATTAAACCACACTTCTCACATTTACTTTTTTTTTCCCATTTAAAAATTTACTTTTCTTGTCACTTATATCCTCTAGCATAATTACAAATGTCATGATGTTTGCCCTAGGCTGGACTAAAGTTCAGCTTAGTTGACCATCTTGTTTAGGACAACAGCATGAGACAATTTATTAGCAAGGCAAGTAAATATTTTTCCTTGGACAACATGGCAAGGCATTGATCTGATGTTATGTGAATTCACTGCAGTTAAGTGCATCACCTTTCTGGTGTTATCAGTACATTGTTGTTTGGGAAATTCAAATATATTAGCAATTTCCTTCTGAAGTTATTGGAGTAGTGTAAAAGCAACACATACTAACATTTGATCACTGGAGATAAACTGTTTTGTCAAGAAAGGGACGATTACTGCCTAATTACCTGGGAAGATGTTGACAACATCCAAACTGGAGGCACAAAATTTGGGATACTACCTACATGAACGAGACAATTAGGATCTCTACATAGTAAGGGAAGAGGCTGAGAATTAAGCAGGGTACAATTAACCGCATTAGATCTAGCTGGAACGGCCTTTTGAAAGGACATGCATTTTTCCCTCTTACAGGAGACTTCTGAAGCAGGCATTACTGAAGTTATAGAATGAAAATACTCTTTACTTCTAATTTACTTCTAATTTACTTCTGCCAGATTACAGTTTTCCAGTCTATGTTCAAAGTTGTTCCTGAATGTTCCAAAACGTTCAAAGGTAGCAAGTTCTCAGGACCCTATCTTAGGGCACTTAAAACACACTAACTTCCATGGCCAGAAAATAAATTTTCTCACAGTTTTATCTATTCATGTGTGGAACTGGATTGTTGATTGACAGATCAGTGTTCAGAAAACATGTCAGTGTTTGGATTATTTTCTAGCAAATACAGGTTTGTCTTCCAGTTTGTGTGAAATATGTCTCTTACACTCTGCCTGTGCCAAACACTTATTCATAGAATACTTGGAATACCTTTTTTTCCATTTCCTGTTGCTTTTTCCTTCATTGTCCTGGTAAGTCCATGACAGTAGTATCAGAAATATAGGCAGTATTGTCAATACCCTGTTCAAGTCCTCTTCTTTCAGTTCTGCTAATTCACAGCACAAAATGTGCTGGGCTACTCTGTCAATGGGATGTCTGAATGATCCTGATGAAATTTCTCTGGAGGCAGTTGGAGAAAATCCCTGGTGATAGATGATAGGGGGGAAAAGGGAATAAATGAAGTTATAAAACCAAACATGAACCCCTCAAGGGACAGCACAACTACCAGAATATTCACAACCCAACTGAGAGGCAGACTGTTGGTTCAGCTTTTAAAATGTCAGGCTGAAGGACTTTCAGAGCCAGAAAAGAGCTTAATATAATCATCATCATGATTTCAACATAGAGTATAATGGCAGCTAAACTTGAACTAAATCTAGAATAAACTTCATATGTGCTTTTGAATATGATACCTGAAGTACCGCATAATTAAAATGCCACAAAAAAAAGTGAAGGGTCTTTTTTCCCCACTTTGCCTATATAAGGCAGAAATAGAGAAGGAAAAAAAGCATTGGATACTTATTGCCATGTTTGCTGTAACATTCAGCAGAAAGCTATTACTCTTCAATGTCATTGCGTTCAGTGGAACTATAGATCAATAGTCAATATAGTTGATATGTGGTTTTGCAATAGTGGCAGACTAGGCAAAATTCTCTGCCTCAAGCTCTCTTGAACCTGGCAATGCTTTTGATTAGTGACTGTGTGTCCTCAGACGAAGAACCTGCTGTTTTAAGAGTACAAGTCTTCCATCTCAGGTTTTACACTGGGAAGATGGTGTAAAGGAACCAGAGAATTAAAAAAATCCAGCAATATATTTCAACTAGCACACCTGTTCGGAAAATTAAACACTAAATGTAAACTTGAGCTAATGTGCATTCAGCTTAAAGTTGTGTTACTCTTGGAAGTGACATCTGAATAGTTCAGTCTCATGGGGGAATGGAAATTTACACTTAGTCAAATGATAATGGTAGGACTGTCTATTCTAGTGGTCTAATTGCTTTTCGCACAGTCAGGTGTAATGGCCTGATGACTGCACAGAGAATTGACCCATATTAGCACCCTTCTACAGTGGCAGCAGGAAACCAGACAGGTTGTGCAACAGCATCTTAAATTGCCCTATATAACCCATGTTTAAGAACCTGAATTCCACTCCTAGTATTACTACAGTACAGCTATCAGCTGAAAGACAATTAAAGTAATGATGTGATAGAGAAAAGGTTCCTTGTAGCTTAAGATAAAGACCATTTGCAAATGAAAATCTAATTTTTTATTAGGTTCATAAATATTTAGTTAATTATTTTTCCTCTATCTTTGCCCTAACGTTTTTCTCTACACTACAACTTTTTTAAGTCTGAGAAAGTATTCATGATAAAGAAAATATAATCCTTCCCTGTGCAGTTTAGAGACATGAGAACTTAGGAGAAACTTAAACTTCTGTGCATTGTTTAAGTTTCCCCTTGCACAGAAGTATTGTTGTATCAAATGCAGTCAATGTTAATGTGGTTGCCAGCTTATCATCTGACAAAAGCTGACATTAATTTAATTCAAGTCCATTAAACATTATATTTGTAAAACAAATCTGCGAGGTTTTCTTGTTTTGTTTCATGTCTATTTGGCAAAAACAAAGTTCCAGTGTTGCCATTGTGCTTTTTTTTGCAGTTGTTTTATTTCTAAGATTTTCAGGTTTTGTACCCTTTATTCTCTCACTCAACTGACTATCTGGAAATCTTCTGTGTTTATGACCGCATACTTCACCACTGCATATCTTGTTCAGAGGGGTCTTTTAAAACAGTCAGTCCTCACTGACAGTACTGCTTCCACTTGAAATGCCTCCTAATATAGTGCCTTTCTGACCAGCTTTTAAAGATGCCTTTCCTTTTCAGAACTCTTGCAGAATGTGAATTCAGTGCACTGCTGTTACAGGGACAATTTATATAAATCATTTACATCTGCAGAATGTTCACGCACCAGTGAACTGCCTCTGCCTTGGCTGGGTGAAAAGTGCAAGCTACCCAACAAGCCAGTTCTGAAATGTAGTGTTTATCTTGCTACACAGTGAAATGTTCCCTGTTTCTGAATAATATTCATTCCTCCTAAGTCACCAACATTTTGCCCCTTCCAGGAAAGCATTGAATTTTTAAGAGGTTTACACTTCCTGGCTGATATTCTGGTGTAATCAAAATCAAATTTAACTATTTGATTTTCCATGTGTTCTAAATCACTCTACAAAACAAAACTGTACTGGTCTCTTTTTGCTGAATTTTTTTATATATAGGACCCATCTACAGTATGAGTTGGAGGTTTGGTCTGTTTACCTCACTGTTAATTCACCAGAGGGAGATGAGTAACAAGAAAATCGTAAGTGGATCCTAAAATTGCCCTGCAGGGAATATGAATATAACAGGTCTGTGAAACAGTTCTTTCCACTAGCAAAATCTTTTCTCTAAGAAAGAGGATAACGTAGAGGGCTGTGAACTCTTACTGGTTGCTAATGATGAGTCCAATTGCTGCACACACTGATCAAATACCTGGTCTAACAGCATTCAGGTACAAGTGTCTGGCTGGTACAGATAATGCTTTATAACTTTTCATCATAGAGAAAGTAGAAGCAGCACAGAGGTTCTGGGAGAAAACTGCCTCAGATTAAAATCAGTCTGCTGCACTTATTTCTGAAATTGAAACTCTTCTCAGTCTTGAGAAGCCTTTGTTCCTCGTGGAAACTAAAGTGTTAGATTCTCGCCTGTGACCCTCCTGCTCGCTGGACTTTGTAAAAATAAAAGGAGTAGGGAGACAGTTACACATGGCAAAACAGCACATCAGCAAAACTCACTAGTGGGCAGAGAGGCTGGAATAATGAGGTAGGATTTATGTCAGATCTTCAGGTCTCTTCTCTTTGCTGTAGTCAAGGCAAAAGCATGTGTTTTCCTACCCCTAACCCTACAAATGATTTAAATTTATTACAAAATCTCAGCTCTCACCTGCAGTGGAATTTCCTTAAAATATCCTGCTCAACAAATCAGCTTGTTCCACATTACCTTTCTTGGTCAGGATACTAGCCACCTCACTCATGTTTATGCATTTTCTATAGGGAGCAAGGGATGCCTGCTCATCCAAGCTCACAGTTCACATTATCCTGTTAATAATTGTCACAAACTCCTGCAGTGGCAATTTACCTTACCTAAAATTTCCTTGTGGCTAGACGTAAGAAACTTACCTTACTCCTGTGATGGCAAGTTGGACAAAAATATTATTTCAGAGGGATCAGGACTGTTGATCAATTTTGATTAAGACAGTAAAGAATTACACTGTCAGAGACAGTTGCTTGGTCATAAAAATGTAAGCCTAGAGTTTAACCCATTACAAGAAGATGAATATTGGACAGCACAATAAATGCCACAATAATTTCCTGCTACTGGTTATGTGGAAGTTCAGGATTCTTTAATTCTAGAAGGTTCAATAGAGTTTATTTTTCCCTCTTTTCCCACTTAGTGATGGTAGTGATGGATTCAATCCCATTGTCCATGTCACCAATAAAGATGCTAAGCAGCGCCTGTCCCAGTACTGATCCTTGAGGAACACCACTCATCACTCATCTCCTCTTGGGCACTGAGCCAGCAACCACTACTTTTTGTGTTCAACCATTCAGCCAGAATATTGTTGTGAAGTATTGTACCATAGGAAATGTTAACCCTGCAGTTCAGTCTCCTGTACAAAACATTGACGTTTCATCCAGAGACTCCAGCAACATGCAAAAATACATAAGCATTCAATTTTTCAGGTATCTTAGCACAACACACTTGATTCACAGTAGTTAATTCACAGTACACAAGAACACTTAATCACATTACTGAATGTCTGGCTAATAAATCATCAGTCTTACAATAGAATGCCTTATAAACTGGAATTCCCTTTTAATTAAAATCTAAACTAAACAAAGAGAAAGACATAGCTGTCTCCCAAAACAGCATTTTGACTGTTGTATGTTCATATGAGCTGCTGCTTACTGCCAGTGTTTTCCTGTTACCCAGTCCAGATCAGCAGATTATTAAGAAGTTAAACTTTTATTAGACAATAGATATGTTCTGTCTCAGCTAAAGTTCTGTATGCTCAGCTGGAGACAGCTGGTTAATGGTGAATACTGAACAATGTTTAATATCAGATGAGTGCTTGATGATTATCCATAAACACATTGTATTTTGGAAACTCCATGGTTTTGTTCTTGGGAAACAATACACAGATTCATGTCAAATATGTTACGGAATACTTAAAAAATGCAAAACATTGTGAGAAGGATGCCAGTTGCATATAAACTCTGAAAAAATAAAACAACAGTCAAGAAACATCAACAGAGAAGAGACTGGCCCTGCACTAAAAACTACCTTGCACATACTGAACTCTGTGGAACTTATCAGAGGGCCTAAATCGGCAAGATTATGAAGAAAATGCTATTGAGAACTCACATACAGTTACACTTTTGTGTCTGTACAGTATGTATCGAAATGGGCGGCAGGTGGAGCTCCTCATCCTGAGGACAGTCACAAGTGAAACACACCACATGAACAGAATCTGTAAGTGAAACCTGAATTACTGGCAAGTTTCACATCTTGGGTGATGTCAGCCTCAACTCTGCATCCCTCATCCAAAAACTAAGTGGAAGAGGTACTGTTTGTGCCTGTCAAGCTGAAGGAATCAGTGGTGTGGAAGTGCAAACCAACTATCATGACGCTGACTTTAAGGGTAATGTAATCTGAGCACCGCTCATTTAATTTGGAGCCTGGAGAATGTGCTCAGTCTCTTATTTTCAACTCCTGTGTACAGGTGGGAATGTTCAGGAGATATTAAAATGAACACAAGGTTTCTCATGTTACTGGGTTTAGGTGGAGTGTGTTTCAGCCATCAATGGAAGCATTTAGGAAAAAATTGCTACAGGAAAGGTTAAAATGCATTTGAAAAGACTAAGCAACCTGATGTAGTTGAAGAAGTTCCTCATTGCAGGATGGGTGGACTAAATGACCTTTGAAGGTCCCTTACAAACCAGACTACTCCATGATTCTATGGTCATTGTGACTGGTAACTGTGAAATAGACAATACTATAAAAAAAATAAAAGTATCAATATATTCTAGGGTCACTGCACACACTCTGAAATATTTTTTTCCTCTTTAATGAGTGTTGCTCTATATATTTGTTATTTGTATTCACAGCAAGACAGTGTTTCTGCTGTAAAACTGGGTAGGTGATTATTTGTTATATTTGCTTATTTATTTAATCTATGCTTGTGTGTTTTTCTGTAAATTTATTTTGACATAATGCTTCTCAAGTAAAGCTGTTATTGGTGGCATGAAAATAAATAATTGGACTATAGCCATGGAACTCCTGTTCATATGAAGATCAGCATTTTTATGTGCACTTTGAGGGCAAGGGCCAATTTAAATCAGAGGAAAATGGACATGCTCATTACCAGGGTCTAGCCAAGAAAATTAACAGCTTTCCAAGTGACAATCTAAACACCAGCTGTAATGATTGCTACTCAAGGACTGATGTGTTACTGAGGGTTGATCCACAATATCAGTCCATGGTCTCCCAGTTGCCACATTTCCTCAACAAATTAAATAGACAAAGCAGTTTTACTCATGGAGACTTTGGCCTGTTCGCAATATGCAAATGCTGATCTACAGGCCCAGTTAAATTACAGCTAGATAATGCAACAAATCCTTCATTACAAGAGGGAATACTGAGCAAGTAATGAGCAAGTTGAAGGAATTTTGCCCTTCAAAATTATTCAGAGTCTGCTGCTGGATCTTTGTTGCTTCCTATTTCCTAAGAGCCTCTTAGGTCAGGGAAAGATGTATGTGTAAAGACGCTGCCACAGTGTGAACCTCACTGCTTTGCTAAGATGTGATTTTTCTGAGACCCTCTCTCATCTGGATGAAAAGCAGCTACTTCCTCCAATAGGAAGGCTCCTCTGTGTGGGTGATGGAAGGAGAGGAACATGCCAGCAAATGCAAAGAAAAGCTGCTTGTATGTCCAGTTATGTGACCCTATTGCAAACATATCTTGAAGGCAGACAGTTGCATTTTGATCATGTGATGTCATAAATCTTTTCACATAGAGAGGAAAGGGTCTTAGCATGGTTTTATAGAAGGCCTTTTGGATTATATCAGTTGAAATAGGTAAAGATTTTGAGCTTTTGAGTGTTTGCCTTTTTTTTTTTTTTTTTTTTAAGTTAGTTACTTCATTCTATTTTTCCCTGGAGAAACAATGGTAATGATCGGTAAAGAAATGTTGCTAACAAACACAAGGGAAAACAGTCTAAAACAGTAGTATGCAGAAACAAGGGTCTCTCAGATCAGACTGTTAGATCTGACTTAATTTAAGATCAGGAACTGAGAACATTTGAGCATTTTTAGGAACAAAAACCCTAAAAACATTTAGGTTTATGTAAATGTATAAGTTTATGTAAAAGGAATGAAGGTTATTTTGCTGGCTAACTTGTTGGTACTTACTTGGTACTTACCCAAACCAGGCCTAAAATATACCTTCCAAAGCGTGCTGGGTACACTTACCCCTGAAGATACCAGCAGAAACAGAACTGTAACTGAAAATGATTTAATCACCGCAGAGGAATTAAAAATAAATCCTCAGTACAGAAGGCTCATGTGTGAGCAAATAGCCCTGTAAATCAGCAAATAATGGCACAAATTGTTGGTTGACGGCGTTCAGCTCATAGGACATCCAGCTAACAAGTATATGCAGGGGAGAGAGATAGCAGTACTTCTAAAACATGTCTTGAGAATTGTTGCAGTTTTTTCATTACCATTGGGAAGAAATTGCCATATTTGCTATGGAACAACTGTTCTGAATTGCCCTAATTCAAGAAAACATCCTTAAATTTGTATGATAAAACTAACCAATTCTCATTACCTTTTTAAAAAGACTAAACTAATAGTAGTTTTAGGTGTCTGGGGATAAACTAGTAAGGAGTTAATAGTTACTTAAAGAGAAAAGAGAGGAAATTCTTGTTTAAGTATCTAGAAAGTTTTCTAAAGCTCAGTTCCCAAACCACCATATTTTAAGCCCCATTGTTAAGTACTTTTTTAACAGGCTCAGGGTGTGTATTTTGTTTTGTTCATTGTATATTATAACCTCAAAAATGTAATTTCTTTCTGTCTTTTGTCTGCCATGTCCACAGATCATTGATTTTTACCTATGCTACTAATGGAGCTTGAAATTGCTCTAACATTTGTGTGCTAGCATGGCTGAAGATACGTGTGGTAAGGTGGCTGAACTCTTAACACAATTTGGACTAAGCCCTGCTCCCACACATTGCCCATATACACCTCTTTCCAGAACTGTGTGGCTGCTCAGAGTTACTTTCTTGAAGCAGCTATATGGTTAGTCATATGAATGTGACCTTAAGCATTTGATTAATTCTGCTGAATTATATTTTACAATATTTTCCGCCGTGACTTAACAACATTTCTTTCTGTGTGGAAAACCTTTGATGAATTTATGTAAATAGGGAAAGCTTCTGCCATGATACATACCATAGAATCATAGAACATTCAGGGTTGGAAAAGACCTTAAAATCATTTAGTTCCAAATTCCTGCCGTGGGCCTCACAGTAAACCATGTTACCCGAGGCTCTGGCCTTGAACACTGTCAGGGATGGAGCGCTTACCACTTCTTTGGCAAAAAAATCCAACTGTTCTAGTGCCTCACCATCCTTACAGTAAAGAATTTCTTCCTTATATCTAAACTTAACTTCCCCTGTTTAAGTTTAAACTTATTACCCCTTGTTCTATCACTACACTCCCTGAAGAAGAATCCCTCTTCAGTATCCTGCAGATTGCCTTCAGATACTGGAAGGCTGCTATGAGGTCTCCATGCAGCCTTCTCTTCTCCAGGCTGAGCAGCCCCAACTTTCTCAGCCTGTCTTCATACGGGAGGTGCTCGAGCTCCCTGATCATCCTCGTGGCCCTCCTCTGGACTTGCTCCAATAGCTCCATGTCCTTTTTATATTGAGGCCACCAGAACTGCACACAGTATTCCAAGTGGGGTCTCACGAGAGCAGAGTAGAGGGGCAGGATCAGCTTCCTCAACCTGCTGGTCACACTCCTTCTGATGCAGCCCAGGGTATGCTGACCAACATCCACAACTCCTCCACAGGGTTGGTCTGAATCACTTCTCCACCCAATCTGATATAGAGCAGGCATATCAGGCAGAGGAAGTCTCTAAGCAGTCTCTAATTCACATTAATTCTTTATTCAGCTATTGGATGGACCTGAAGAAGGCAGAGAAAATTTGAAGAGACAGAATCTGGAAGCATTGATGTGGAACACTGTAGCAGGTCCAGCAAACTCACAAAGATGTTCTAGCTGAATAACAATGAAAGGCCCTTTTTTCCTCCACTGCCTGTCTTGACACTGATTTCACAGGATACCCATGAACCACCACTTTCTGCCAAGCTGTGAAAATGGTGACTGTGCAGGTGAAGAGCTGAATCTGTCTAATACTTTTCAAAGAACTCCTGTCCCAGAGCTGCAGATATCCCTGTGTTCTCTTCAGGTGTTTTCCTTTCACTTTCCCTAAGTGAGAATGAACAGCTCTCTTCTACGCATTCCCTCATTCAGCTCTGTCACGGTGGTCCTTAATGTAATGTAAATTTTTTATAAAATATTGCTGGATCTTTAAGAAAAATATGGTAGCAGAAAATGTCATTCAGCTGAATTAAATTCACACATACTATCTAATTAAAAAGTCATTTGTTTGCCAGAATACCAAAATGTGTTGAGGGATGAGATTTAAAATTCAAATGCTTAATTTTCAATTCTGTTAGGAATTATATTTAGGTAGACTAATAAGTCTTAGGATGACCCAGAGGACCATCAGAGACTAGAATCCTACTGCATTAAAGGTGACAAAATTTGACCTGAGGCTATTAGTTGTTCATGGTGGTAGAAGTGTACATCCTGGAAAATGAAATTTCAAGATTTTTAAGTACTTGAAAGTTCATCGTGCATGATAATTCTTTTATTGATGACTTAATTTTCTTTTTGTTTTTTCCTGAAAACTTTTTACTATAAATAAGCCCTATTTTCACTGTAGCTACCTTATTGCCCTGCAGTCCTATTCGTGCTGATTTTGTTTGTGATTTCAGTATTTGAGATAGGAATGAAGTGGCCAAAATTTGCTCTTGAAGTTTGTAGTTTTTCCCATATTGTTTTTACGACTCTGAAAACTTGAAGTATCCACAAATTAGCTGCTTCTTGCAGTCACATAGATGCTTAGAATTATTTAGAAAATTTTTAAAAAGACATAACCCTTCCCCTCTCCAGACAGAGAAGAATGCTTAATACTGAAGTTAAGACTGTTATGTTGAACTGTTCAGTAGAATATGAGTAAACAGTGAGAAGTGGTGTAAAGCATTAGTCAAATTTACCACAGCACAGGTTTTTACAGACATTTGGTGAAGTTTTTTAGTTAGGAGTGTCTTGTAGTAAGTGCATCATAAGGCTAAATAAAACATCAGCCTTTCAATAGGCTGTTTCATTTACTGCAGAAAGCTGTCTGGTTTGATAATGACAGTCTGTAACATAATGTGCAATGAATTTATCCCTTTTGTTTATTTTTGGAACTTAAGAAGATAGTTCTCATTAATGTTTTTGAGATGAACACAGATCTGGAAGATGTTTATGGGGTTTATTTAGGTGTGTGTTTTTTCTTTGTCTGTTATTTAGCAAGCCTCTCATATGAGTTTACTTACAGTTTGACAAGCACAGAGATAAGATATTTCAGCAGTTCAGGAAAAAAATGCAGACATTTAGCCTTGCTGGTTCAGCATGAATAATTTTATTACAAATTCAAAGCTAGTTTTACAGAAGATGTGAAACTTCAAAAGTAAATCAGAATCTGCACTTGAATGACCGGCATACCTGTAAAAAAAAGAATTTCTTAGTGCTTGAAAATTTCTGTTAAGTTTCTTTCAGTTCAGGTATAAGAAACCTGAACATAGACAATATAGTTAATGAAACTTTTTGGTTTTTGTTTTTGTTTTTGTTTTTTTTTCCTCTTTTTATTTACTTTCCATGTAAGAATGGATTTTCAACCAGCACCTTGGTTAAAAATCTATTTCTAAAGCAAGAATCATGCCTTTTTCATGGAAGATCAAACTCTACTTTCACCTCCATAACCACATATTCCTCAAGTTTCTGTTCAGCTTTAAAATCTTAATTGTGCCTTGCCTTTCCAGACTGGTTGTAATGAAAGTGACATATGATGTGAAAAAGGCTGAGTTATTTAATGCCTTCTTTGCCTCAGTCTTTAATATTAAGACCAGTTATTCTCCAGTTATGCAGCCTTCTGAACTGGGAGAGAGGGACAGGGGGAAGAATGAAGCTCCATAGTCCAAGGGAAATGGTCAGTGACCTGCTACACCACTCAGACCCACACAAGTCTATGGGGTCAGATGGGATCCAAGCAAGAGTATTGAGGAGGCTGCTTGGAAGTGCTCACCAAGCCACTTTCTATCATTTATCAGCAGTCCTGGGTAACTCAGGAAAAGCCTGCTAAACAGACCTGTTAATGACAAAGTGCTTAGCCAGCCCTAAGTAAGTAATTAACACATTTTGAAGCAAAACAAGTCTTTTCCCAAAGGACCGGTATTGTACATTGAGTACGGAAGTTAAGATTAAATTTCCATATAGTGGTAAGCATGTGTTAGACTGCCATATGAAAAAAAAAAAAAAAAAAAAAAGTATGATTTGATTATACTGGTTCCAATTGAGACAGACGGTAACCTAAGATTTATATTCCTTTGCTTGTGACTTGAAAGGACTTCCTGATAAGCAATATAAGATTGCCATCATTGCCTTCCTCATTGCCTTTCTTTACCTGATATCTACTTAAAAGCTTCTCCTAGCACTTGTGGAAAAAAAAAAACAACCCCAACCCAACCAACCAAAAAACTTCACAACCCAGTAGGAAGTAATTAACAATGTGGTCAACTTTTCCTCAAAATGTGTACTTCAGTATACCTCTTCGGTTTGCACCCTTCAAAATATAAATCATACCGTGGTCACTGATATGGTGGGTGCAGAAATCACACTACTCAAGGATTTTAGCCCTAATTGTAAGCCTTCTAAAGATCAAAAAATTCCATCCTTTAGACTTATCTCTTTTAAAACTTCTATTTCCTATTAAATAATTAATTCTGCAGAGTGCCTGATTCTCTAATATTCATATCACTGTAATAAAAGCAAGGTGTATTAATAAAAATAAGAAGTGAAAAATAAGTTTACCTTTAATAGATGGAAATAGGTGTCATGACTATATTTTATACCTCCCTGCTAATATGCAGTAGAGCCAATATATGCCTTCAGTAAGGTGTTAAAAAATGAAAAATGAAAAATCAAAGGTGGGTTTGGTTGGACCCCTTAAACAGAGCAGGTGTTGATGATTGGAGGTGTGGTCTTCCTTTATCCACACAACATTGTCTTTCTTTTCAAAAACAGTAATGAGAAAGAAATTACCTGTAAGAGGAGAAATGAGATTTCAACCAATCAGTTCTGTTCAGTTGGAATAGAACACACATAGTTTAGGACAAGCTAAAATGTGTTCTATAAAGCAAATATAAAGGATATGGGGTTATTGCAGGAAAACTTCTTAGAAACAAACGATTCAAAATATTTAGCATATCAGGATTCCTTTACTCCATTCTTCATGGGAAAATGATTATCTTTAAAATGCTGCTTGCTTGTTTTAATCAAATTATCAACTGTAATATTTAAAAGAAGAAAATAAAAAAACCAGAAAAATGGTTTCACCCATCTACTAAGACACCAAGAAAAAATCCGGTTTGCATCTACAGGGCCTGTTTCTCAGAACATTTGTTCCTCAGAACAAATCATTCCTCAGAACAAATGTTAACCTTTGCAAGAATATTACAACTACATATGTTCTACTCCCTTGATAATGCACTGCACATTACTTTAGATAAAGTTATTAATACAAGTTCACATTTACCTTATGTAAAATTACCACAGAGAGTTATTATAAGCATAACCATCTGTGCTTGTGGAGCTTTGAGCCAAACCATAGAAATAAGACTGTTTTCTGAGTGGACTACTGTAAGAATAGCTGACAAGAGCATTTAGAAACCTGCCATTCTCCAGGGGAAATTGATACAGACACCTTTGTGTGTGTGGGCTTTGCATATTTTTTTAGAACCAAATGTGCTCCCAGTTTTGAAGTTACTATTATTTTTCTTCTCAGATAAAATTTTAAGCCTTAGAAAAGTAACAGAAAATATAGTTACCTAATAATCATTAAATTTTCTGTAGTTTACAAAAAGTATAGTTCTTAAGATTTCTCTGAAGAGAATAAGAATTTAAATAAGAAAAATTTAGTAAAACATTTAATTTAATCTTTCCTTGTGTTTGAGCTAACACAAATTTCTTTTTTTCCTTTGAAATATAATGATTCTGTTGAATTTTAGTTGTAAACCCAGAAATTTAGAAATTTAGTAGAAAATAGTAGAAAAATTACAGTTAAAACTCATAGTGTTCACAAAATGCAGGATTCTATTTTGTATGTGGTATCTGGTTATTTTGTATGTAGTATGTGAAAAGGGAGGTGGCATCCCAAGCGTAAAGCAATGGAGAAACTGACTCAAATTTCCCATTTTTAAACAGACGAGAAACAGGGTGTTAGCTCTTGGTGGAAAGAGAACAACATGGCATTATGTTCAGAATTAATAATTCTTTCATGGTAGAGAAGATAAAACCAAAACATTTATGCAACATCTAAACATCATGTCTTCATGGCTGGAATGCAGAAGTAATGCTCTCCAACATAACACGGAAAGTACGGAGGCAAGCTATTGCCTGAGATGTAAGCTATAGCACCCTAAAACCATCCCTTGAAGGGTAATCATATGTATTGTTAAACTGAACTGACACTGCAGACTGTAGGGAAGGTCAGTCAGGACCTCACTCCACCAGCCAGTTTTTCTTGGCTTGTTTTCTGGTATTGGACTAATATACAAACAGAACATTTATCCTTCAGGTTATGCTGGCTGTAGATTTGAACTGATTGTTGTATATCCCAATTTCATTATTTTTGCTGATACAAGAACTTTAGTCACTGGAATTAGTTGTTGCTGAATAATCACAGAGGGCTACATTTGATTTACTTCAATTTTACACCACAGCCTTAGAAATCTTTCCTCCTGACTATCCAATTTCTAATGGCTCTGTTGCAAATAACTTCTACTAACATGAAAGCAAGCATTTTACTTGATATAAACTGAAATGGATGGAAATGAAACACACTGCTGATGAGCAACCAAGTTTTATGTAATTGCTCAGCTATCTGGCCTCAGATCCTTCAGAAAATAGTTCTGAAAACTAACAACAGCCCCTGTTGCAACACCATCAGTTTAGGTAAGAGCAATTACTAACCTGAAATTTTGCTTCATGTTGCAAACAAAGCATTTCTGTTTTGGTGTTACTTTTTCTGTATGTTGCTGACATAGAGCTCCTGTAAAGACAAGAACATAAGATGAAAGCTTTAGCCAGAGCAAGAGTCTCTCTCAAGAACAAGAAGCTCTGCTCTGAAAGCTTCCTTTTTGTGACAAGAACCATCAAACTTTTGATGTCCAAATCAACAATTTGTACAGTCTTTGATTTAAACTGAACCAGAATTTTAAGAGAATCTTAATTCTATCAGCATGGTAAAGTGAAATTGACAGTTGTCTTTAACTTGTTGTGTTTTATTTTACCACAAAGCATAATTCAATTCCAAATAAGAAGCACCAAGAGTTACAGCTATGCATCACCAGCATTATAAGATAGAGTAAATAAGACAGATGCTCTAGCAAAACCCTGGCTTATGTCTCAAATATGAAAAAATAAAAAATGAAATACTATATTTTTTGATCGATTTCTTTTTTCTCTCTAAATCGCTGTTCGCTATTGGTCTAGGAGGTTTATTAGAAATCATGAGATAATCAATTTCACTAAAAATGGAAATAAAAGATAAACTAAGAACAAAAAACCAGATCCCAAGATGCCTCTTTTCTCATCAAGGTTATAACCGCTACAAAATCTGGTAAGAGTGAGTTTTAGTTAAAATAATTACACTAAAATCAGTTGCTGAACTTAGTGTTGGTGGATAGTTACTGCCATGTACTTTAGATTAAGTGAAGCGTTGCACAACTGCAACCTATAAAATCTTTTTTTTTTTTTTTTTTGTGTAGACAGAATCAGATGGGAGAAATTAATAAAAGAAGGTGCAGAGAAAATTACTGCATATACCTGTTTCTCGGTACCTAAATGAGGAGTCTGATTACAAAGGCTGCTAAATATTGCAATCCTCATGATTGTCAATAATAATCACAGATACTCAGCACATTTTAAAATAGAGCTACTTGTTTAGGTGCCTGTTTCCAAATGCCCCATTGTAGTCAGCCAAGTTTAAAGTTGATCTGCTCAGCTTCATCTATTCCTGACAAAAAAAGTTTTAGTGTTTCAGTATTTCAGTTTCAGTTGGGGAATTAAAAGCTTCTTACGTCAGTAATATGGCGCTTGGCAAATAAAATCTTGTGTGCATTACAAAGGTTAATGAATTCATAGTGGAAAACTAGTATTCATTATTTCTTTTCCATTGTTTTTTGTCTGCTATTATTGTGTGAAAATGTTTACTCTGTCAAATAATAATAATGAAAAAAATATTTTACTGATCAGCTGTTTTTCTGAAAACCATTGAGAAAGAAGTTTCTTAAAGGCATGCTTTTGTGGCAAATCAGAACTCTTAAAAGGGTTTTAGGTCAAAATGTTATCTGATCACAAATGCAATTTCTCGTGTGCATAGGATGACCTGACAAAAGGTAGAGATTAAAGCCTAGATCTGATTTCTACATGCATGAACACTGATTCAATTGTCTGTGACAATACAGACAGTGCCAACAGTACTGTAGAACTTCTCAGGATTCCCCTTGAGTCTTAACACGGATGTGCTGGCCAGTAGGGATGAAAAGAGAGGGAAAGGCCAATCTGAAGTAAGGGCTCTGAGAAGTTAGGGTTTTGTATTCATACATGGGTATCTGTACTACGACTGTACTACTACTACACTGCAGACTTGAGAGTTTTTTGGGTTTTGTGTTCTTTTTTTTGGTTTGTTTTTTTTTTGTTTTTTTTTTTTTTTTTTGTGATTCATTATATAATTTAGAAAGGTTAATTCTGTAAGTTTAGTACTTCTTAACTTCCTTTTACTTCTGTTATCAACAGCTTCTTTTGTGTTGCTGTATCTGTGTCTACTCATTTCTGTTTGTTGTTGTTTTTCAGCCTGACATAGTGTCCATGTTTAAATACTTTCTTAGCAATCTTTTAATTTTAACAGTGACTGTTGATGGTCTTTACAACTGAAAATGCAGCAGTTATGTACAGTGCATTAATCTGAAACCAATACTGACTCATTTAGCTCCTGCTCTGCTAGGGCTTTCCATGGTATCAATTCAGAAGCACTTTCAAGAGCTTTATACAATACATAGGGGTTGACTGAGGAAGTACAAAAGCCATTCAATGTGGAATATATTTAGTACCATTAGTTCCTCTGTTGTCCGCTTAAGGCTTTATAAGTTCTTATATACATATCGTAAGGACTGAAGATCTCTGTGTTGAATGGTACATTCTGAACATGCACATTAGGTGGTTTTGATTTGTGCAAAAGAAAAATGAAGAAAAAAAAAAAATGCAGGAGGTTTTGCCATAAATCAGCTGGAAACAATTTTGGCTTTGCAGGATGCTGATCTCATTCAGATCTCAGAGAATGAATGGTGAATTTCTCCATAAGCCTGCTTGGTTCCATGCGATAAATAGACATAGCTTTCAGTTTCCACTATGGATGGATAGTCCAAGATGGTAAGCACAAGGTAAGCAGCAGCCATTCACTGACCTCTGCAGTCCTCTATTCAAAGGGAATTGCATTTAGAAAATTGGTGGCTACTGTCCAAACATATTTTTCAGCAATGAATTTCAGAAGAAGTAATCTCTTAGTGAAGACTTTTATTTATTGCAGAAGCAGATCTGTTAGCTATCTGGAAAAGCTGGTAAAACCACATATAAGAGAGCCAGCTATATCTGGCAAAACTGACAGTTTTGCGAACTTTCTTAAGTTCTGAAAGAGCTTGAATATGCACACAAATTCTCAGATAGTCCAAAACTTTCAAGTACTTCAAGTACAAGATAGACTTCTTTATTTTTTACTAAATTCTGTGTGCTGTTGGTGGCTTCTCCAAAAATAACATTTGCTCTTTCGCTGGGAAAAATAAAGCTGGTTCGTTAACTGATTTGCACCTGTTTGTTTGAGTGGTTGATCACCCTTGACACATGAGCTATGAATCCCATGTCCTGGAGAGAAAGCAGGTGTCCTGGTTTAGCAGTAGCAGTCATTTTTTCTACTGGTGCAGTGCTGTGTTTTGACTTTCGACCTGGGAATAATACTGATAAAGCTGATGTTTTCAGTTGTGGGTCAGAATGTTTACCCTGACCAAGGACTTTGTGAGTCTCATGCTCTGCCAGGGAGGAGGAGAAGCCAGGAGGAAGCAGGGACAGGACACCTGACCCAAACTAGCCAAAGAGGTATTCCATACCACAGCACGTCATGCCCAGGATGTAGAATGGAGTTCCCGGAAGGGCTGGATCATGGCAGGGTGGGGGTGAGGTACCGGTTGGTGAGCGGTTGTATTCTCTTGCTTGTTATTTCCTTTATCATTATTACTATTGGTGGTAGCAGTAGTGGTTTGTGTTATACCTTAGTTATTAAATTGTTCTTATCTCAACCCGTGGGAGTTGCATTCTTTTGATTCTCCTCCCTGTCCCTCCAGGAGCGGAGGGAAGAAAGGGGGGGGGGGGGGGGAAGTGGACTTCGTGGTTCTGATTTACGGCCTGGGCTTAAACCACGACAGCAGGCAAAAGTAAAGATGAACTTAAGCTAATGAGGTCTGTTAGATGTCACTGTCATAGTTGTGTGACCAGTTCACATTTTTTATTATAAGCATGCGAATAAGACATCAAGTGTGTTTCTGGAATATTAGCACATTGAAATACATCACTGGAATCTCAATTTTTAATGTGTCTTGCTCATAAATCCAAGTAATGTGATTGTTCAATCTTCTCAGCCTTTAAAACCCACATAATTTCCCTCTTTGAATAATACATTTAGGACATCATTTCAGAAACAGCAATTACTGGGTGATGTCATGAGCTGACCCAATTTCAAAGGTCTTTGCTACATTAAGCAATCACTTTTCAAATGAGAGTGGAGGTGTGTCTACCAACATTTATATTTATATTAACATTTGTTCAGACAGGTTATGATTTCTTTCCTATTTAAAAGCTACATTCAAAATTTAGCATAAAAGTAAGCCTTTGTTAATTATTAGCTTTGCTGTTAATTGTTTGTTTAGCTGCAGGTAAAATTTTAGTGTTGCAAAAAGTAGTATTTTATATTTCAAACCTTTCCATACTTATACAATATAATAAACAAAATGAGTAAAAAAGAACTTTCTAAGAAGAAAGGTCAGTAAATCATAAGACGGATAAGCTTTATTTGATAACTATAATCTCAAGTGTCTAAAGGAAAGCACAAGAGTGAGTCAGATTCAGTACCTTGTTCTACAAAAAAAAAAAAACAAACAAAAAAACAACCCAAGAAAAAAATCAAAAAACACCACTGGAGAAAAAAAAAATCATTTAGAAAAGAGAAATTGTTTTTGTGCTTGCCTATTTTAAGCTAAATTCACCATTAAGTGTCTTTTTAGCATACAAGCTAGAGCTAAAAAAAAAAAATATACATTACACCAAATACTTTACAAAAGATTTGTTTTCTGAACTAACCAGATTGTTTCTTTCTTTTTTAATTTCTTTTTTTTTTTTTTTTCACTCAACCTTCCCTCTATTTCCCCCTCAGTTTCTTGTTTGACTTGAAGACAAATTTTGTTCTTAATACTTTTTGGTTTTGCACACTTTTATCCTCCCATTTTTAGCAACACAACATTTTACTGAAAACTGATTTTTCCTAATTTTGTTAGATTCAAAATTGTTTGAGATTTACTTTGATTTAACTATTAAGAAGAAAGAATAAATATAAAGGAATATAAGCCTGTTGTTTGGCAGGAAGTTTTTATTTTTTTTCAATTTAGAAAAATGAATGTGTATTAAATTATATTCAAATGTCTTGAGAGAAATCAAAGCTTTCTGTAAACAGTGGTAATTCAAATCCCTATTAACATGAAGAGGTGGTTTATTCACTGAATAAGAGGGAACAAATGATAGAAAACTGAAACAGTTTTCTTAACAGAGGAAGAAGGATCTGTGAAGTGCTACAAATTCTAGAACAGGAGAAAAGTTTAGACTAAAAAAAAATCTCTTCAATATCTTTTTTTTTAATTGGGTCTGGAAACGTTTATTCTGGATCAACACTCATCACTCATATAATGCTTAAACAGACCTGGAAGGTACTTTCTTTCTGACTGTGTTGATTTGTCTGATAGACACTTCTAGGTTGTGAGGATGGTTGTTGGCTATTTTGAGGGTTATCTAGAAAAGATTAGGACATGCAGCTGCCTGAAGCAGAAGGTGATCTACAAGCATCTGTTAGTTCACAGTTGATGGCAGTACTGAAGAAAAATGATTTTAAAGAATCAAGAGCAACAGTCCACAGGTAAACATATTTCCAGTCTAGAGGTCAAAAAAATCTGAACAATAAAATCTGAAATGCTTTTTGACCAAGGCTTTACAACACATAAATCTTGTAGGCAGACGGCTCCCAAACTATTTTGTACTTAGAAACCTTTGGAGCACCCTCTAGGAATCAACAAATTCACCCTCAAATGACCTTAGGCAGAGATGTCTTAATTATTATTTCAGAATTACTTTTATTTTTCTACATCTTGGGTATGGGGAGATGTTGTCCTGAAAAACAAAAATTCAACTATTTATTGTGAACTTTATGCACTTTTCTCTATGTAAAATCTGTCATTGTTAAACGAGAGACTAATGCTTATGTCAAATTATTTCAGTAACTATATGTCTGTATTAAAATAAGAAGGAATAAGATTATTAACTGACTCTTGAGATGGCTTATCTCAGTGTTTTTGATTAGCCTGATGGATGTCTACTGCAGTTTGTCAGCTGAAACCTTTACAACTATTGTTGTAAAGGTAAAACAAACAAGCCATCTGGAAACATGTAGTTTCAAGAAGCTGTAAAAATATCCAAGCTATTCCATCTCATATATATATATATATATATATATATATACACTTAAACCCCATTTATTCTTAATTTAATGGATTCCTAATTACAAGTAATTCTTTGCTTTGTTTTGCTTTGTTTTTTCTGGAGTCACACTTGCAGTAACTCCTTAATTACTAGGAAGCATCAGTAAGTGTAAACCAATTGTAAACATATAGATTGGTTTGAGGGAAAAAGAGGAGCAGGAAAAAAGTCTGTGTCTGTCACTTCTTTAAATATGCTAGAAGGGAAAGAACACAGGAGAACTCAGAATCCTTTCTTGCGTATAAATGTGCTGATATACATTGAAAATATATCAGCTGAATCTTTCTGTTGGCATTCAGGACCCTATGCTTCAGAGATTAAAAAAAAAAAAAAAAAAAAGAAAAGGAAAAAGATGTGGAGTTATTTGTCCCATACTAAATCTCAGCCTGACCGCTGACAAATACTGGCTGGAGTCTTGAATCCTTGAGTGAAAGGATCATTAAAAACTTAAATGAGAGAAGTAATGAATATGCGTCAAACCTTTCTGAGATGGCTTGTTTGCTAAAGGAAAATAATCCTTTTAGTTTAAATGTTGTTGTACAGCATTCAACTATGATAAAAAAAAGTCAAGGATGTCCATCTACATGATTTTTATATGTACTTAATATAATACAAAAAGAGTCAATGATCATCAATCCGGCTGCAATCTATCTATTTGCCATCTTAGGATCTGTATAACCAGATTTTAGCATATGGGACAGCTTCTAAGCCTGTGACTAATGTCACTGCAATTACTGATGTGCTGATGTGCAGTAAAATGCACATTTTTGTTCTTAATAGTATCATAACAAGTGACCTCCAGTAGCAGAATACAAGTAAAGTTTAATGATAAAATTCTTCTATGACTGGAGTATTCTTGCAAGACCTTAGCTTAGTTTTGTTATAAGTAAGATAACACTAAAGCATGTATTTAGGAAATAGACTAGTAGACTATCTCTTCTGAATCAGTAAATTTGTGTGAGCACACTTTCAGTCCTGTCTGAGAAAAAAGAACCTCCCCCGATTAGTAAACATGATGGGCATTTTAAAAAGTTGGTGAGATGGAAAATAGAATTGAATTCAACATATTGGGAGTCAGAATTAGTTTGTGCAAAAAGTAAAACCAGTATCAGCACATGTTAAACATAAACATTTTTATTTAATTATCAGCTATGGTTATAAATCACTCCAAATGGAATGAAGAGGATATATTAATCCACTTCACCGCTGCACTATTTAAAGTTAAACAGCAAGAAACTTTTGGTGAAATCTGAAAGGGCAGAAAACACAAATTGCTAAGTTCAATCCTTGTTTTCGCTGCTGAAAAATGTTTAAACGATGATAGCACGTTATGATTTTTCCAGTGTAAATTCTGAATAAAGATTTGTTATTGTGGTTCTATATCACTGTTGGAAATCACTTGTATCCTTCACCTGATTAGTTATATAGTTTAAAATCTTCTACTGCCCTTTCTATTCAAAGGCCTTAGCACTGGTGCAAGCAACAAACTGTTATGTCCTTGAAGATGTAGATCTGCGTAAGCTTTTCAGAACAGATGATAATTTGAGGGAAAGATCTTCTAAGATAGACTGTGAGGTCTTCCTTCTGCAGCTCTCCCTGCTTGTTCTGTCACATGCATTTGCATAAGTTAAAAAAGTAATGATATGGTGTTTTCTTGGTAAGTCCTTATAATTGCTGAGATGGTGACTCCATCTGCTCAAATATTTCAATAAATGCATGTATTAGAAATTCCCAGGGAAATAATTGCACATCATTCTGCAAACACTCCATAATCAAAACTTGTTACTTTCTAATCTTGTTTTTGGAAAGAGATTATAATGATATATAAATATCTCTTATATATATTTTTATATATAGTATATAAGAGTATATATATACAGTAAATCATACAGCACGAATGGTCAAACCTCAAATATGGTTCCTTCTTAGAACTGCTCAACTCCATACATTGCCTATAAGTGTAATAAAACCAGGATACTTTGACTCATGTCATTAGGTCATTAGGAAATTATGGAATTTATTCAGCTGACTGAGACCTTTATCTCTCCTTGTAAATTTTTATGCCAATGGACTGTGGTTTAAAAAATATATATTTGTAGAATCTTTCAAGAATTTAAAAATTTAGAAAAATATTCCATTGTCACGCAGCTTCCTTGGTGATATTATTTAATTTTATGAAAGTGTCCATGAAGATTTGCTTTCTATCCACAAAGAAAGCTTTGGAAACTTCCATTATAATTACATCCAGTCCTCATAATGTCAAGAATTTTACAGATAATTTAAGTTTAAAGCACTTTCTTCCCTCCTCCCTGCTCCTTGAGTAGAAAGAACATGGCAGAGAAACACTATCCTATGATGTTTTGGAGAACAAAGAGTGTTTCCAGAGATACTGTCACTGCTGCTTTGCAGTTGAACCGATACTCTTCTCAACCCCACAGCTACCTTGGGAGATCCCTGGGAAACTGTCCTGCATTCGCCAGTGGCTCCTTTCAGCTCAGCAGTTTAAGGCAATCTGCTTCACCTGTCTCCCTAGGAAGACCAGATTTTGAGTTTTCATGTAATTTAGGCAACAATCCATTGGTAGACACCTACCAACTCTTAGTTTCATCAGAAGCTCAAGTGTTTGATGTATTTCAGCTGAGTTTGAAGTGAGAAAACTGAATTTTGTGGAGCGCTTCCTACTAAGTCCACTTCATTATATTGCAATAATAACAACAACAGCAACAACAGTAATACTAATATATCGCTATAATGACATAATTATACTATATAGTAATGAATACATAGTCTCCATAGATGTGGGAGACAATGTTCAAGGAAAGTTTTGTTTTCAAAGTGTTTGACTAGCTCCTGAATGTTCAGGACACAAAGAACTCTTAAAAGTAAAGCATTTCTGCTAATTACCTCTTAAGAAGTTAGGCAAACTGAATAAAATTTGATTCCTTGTTTAAATAAGAGTCTATTTTTTTAAAAAATAATAGATAAGTAGTGGTAATACACTCAGCAGCAGGCTTGTTTCCTTTCCTGAAAATGCCACTACATTTAGACTATTTTTGGATATAAAGTTAGGATGGAATGACAACCCCAGAATAATAGAGAAGACCCTGTTAATCTCTCAAGCTTTAATAGATATTAATTCACCAGTTAAAGTCCTAATTTAAAATAGTTAAGCACATTCTTAGTCAGAACCCCAATAGTATATACATAAATAATATACTCTGGAATGTGTCCAAGTGATGTATGAATTTCTAAAAATAACCCAAGGTTCCTTGGGCTTGTAATAAAATCTTAACTTGTCATAGTCAATCTACTGCTATTTGTTTCTAAGTGTGTTGTCTGCTAGAAAAAAAAGCCCAAACAAGCAAAGCAAACCAAATCCATTAGAAGTTTATACTTTCCCATAAATAGCATGCTACCAATTTGGTAGTGCCGTCTAAAGAAGGAGAATATATTAAATATGAATGTTCTCTGCTGGAAGATACCTGACTAGATGTATCAATTAATCATTTTGTTTTCAATAGTCAGTTGAATGGAATAATTTAAATAAATATTTCTCCATCAGTTCTATGCTGGCAGCAGTCTTAAGGGATTTCAGGGTTGTAGTGAAGTGTTAATTAATCCTGCATGTCTCACTGAGCATCAAAGATAACAACGACTTTGACTGATGCAACTGTACAGGAGTGAACATTTTCATGTTTTCTCTTCATAAGCATAAGAAGAGAAGCAAGTACCGCACAAAAGAACATCTTCAAAGCAAGGGGTATATTACTTCCCTTCATCTTGGAGAAGTCTTTGAGTGGAGATATGTCCTGGCAATACATTTCTCAGCCCACAGAGGCCAGTAACTCCTGGACTAATGTGGAAGACAAGGCTCTGCAGTTTGATGTTTTCTAAGGATGCTGCCTGGGTCAAATGCAACCTCTCCCTCCTTCAAAGACATGGTGAGGGGAGGGTTTGTTTTTCACCCAGATTGGGTTTAAAAATTAACACTGAACTGTTCCATAGCAACAAGACCAAAGTCCTTCTAGACACATCCTGTTCCACTTGGCACCCCAAATCTGTAATTGCTGAGACTATTATAAGGAATGTCGTGGTTTAAGCCCAAGCTGTAAATCAGAACCACGCAGTCTACTGCCCTCCCCCCCCCACCTTCTTCCCTCCGCTTCTGGAGGGACGGGGAGGAGAATCAAAAGAATGCAACTCCCACGGGTTGAGATAAAGACAGTCCAGCAACTAAGGTATAACACAAATCACCACTGCTGCCACCAACAATAACAACGACAAGAGAAATAACAAGGGAAGAGAATACGATACCGCCCGCCGGAAAAGACAGCCCGACCGAAAAGGGGACGTGCCCTTCCGGGTAGCTCTCAGTTACATCCCCTGGCATGACGTGCTGTGGTCTGGAACACCTCCTTGGCCAGTCTGGGTCAGGTGTCCTGTCCCCGCTTCCTCCCGGCCCCTCCTCCTCCCTGGCAGAGCATGAGACTCACAAAGTCCTTGGTCAGTCTAAACATCAGTGTTATCAGTCTTTTGTTCCCAAGCCAAAAGTCAAAAACACAGTGCTGCAACAGCTACTAAGAAGGAGAAAAAAACCTGACTGCCACTGCTGAACCCTGGACAGTATCCACCCCTTGTTCCATACCATTCACGTCATGCTCAGATCCCACATTTTCCATATACCCTCACTCTCATCTCGGTGCACTGTTAGCTTAGTGCACGGACCAATTCCTATAAAGCTACTGAGTCCATTCGGCTCATGATGTTGGGCTCCATCTCTTGGAACAGTCTTTCAGGGCAGGAGAGGCTGTGTGCAGTGTTGGATTGTTGCCTGCTGATGCTGATCATTCCTTTACTGTAGAACTCGTCCGGTTCTATCAAAGTCCATTCTCTGTTGGGATGATGGTCGGAGGGAAGTCAGAGCCAGTCGCTGGTGCCCTGCAGACTTCTAGTTGATGGGCTATAGCAGGCAGCAGCGTACAATTGAGTTCATTGTCTGTTTTCCCCTAAAATCAAATCCCCTTGAGGTACGCATCGGACTTCCCCATCTTCCCGCATTACCCACCAAGTATATCCAGGTCCCTGAGCAGAAGCAATCCCACGAGTGGGTTTGCCTTTACCTGAAGCAGGAATAACCCAGACTGTCTTCCCCAGCAAATTCTTCATGTGCACCACAGGAACTTTGTCCCCCTCTACAATATGTAAAAGTTCTGACTGGGCTGGGCCAGCCCTGTTGGCAGATCCTCTGGTGTTGACCAACCAGGTGGCCTTTGGTAAGTGTGTATCCCAATGCTTGAAAGTTCCCCCACCCATTGCTCTCAGTGTAGTTTTTAACAGCCCATTATACCGTTCGATTTTCCCAGAGGCTGGTGCATGGTAGGGGATGTGATATACCCACTCAATGCCATGCTCTTTGGCCCAAGTGTCTATAAGGTTATTCCGGAAATGAGTCCCATTGTCTGATTCAATTCTTTCTGGGGTGCCATGTCGCCACAAAATCTGGTTCTCAAGGCCCAGGATAGTGTTCCGGGCAGTGGCATGGGGCACAGCGTATGTTTCCAGCCATCCGGTGGTTGCTTCCACCATGGTAAGCACATGGCGCTTGCCTTGGCGGGTTGGTGGGAGTGTGATATAGTCAATTTGCCAGGCCTCCCCATATTTATACTTCAGCCATCGTCCTCCATACCAAAGAGGCTTTAACCGTTTGGCTTGTTTAATTGCAGCACATGATTCACACTCATGAATAACCCGGGCAATAGTGTCCATTGTTAAGTCCACCCCTCGATCACGGGCCCATCTGTATGTTGCATCTCTGCCCTGATGACCTGAAGTGTCATGGGCCCACCGGGCCAAAAATAATTCACCCTTATGTTGCCAATCTAAGTCCATCTGAGCCACTTCAATCTTAGCAGCTTTGTCCACTTGTTGGTTGTTCTGGTGTTCCTCAGTGGCCCGACTCTTGGGTACATGGGCGTCTACATGGCGTACCTTCACCACCAGGTTCTGCACCCGGGCAGCGATATCTTGCCACAGTGCAGCAGCCCAGATGGGTTTACCTCTGCGTTGCCAGTTGCTCTGCTTCCATTGCTGCAACCACCCCCACAGGGCATTTGCCACCATCCATGAGTCAGTATAGAGATAAAGTACTGGCCACTTTTCTCGTTCAGCAATGTCCAGGGCCAGCTGGATGGCTTTCACCTCAGCAAACTGACTCGATTCACCCTCTCCTTCAGCAGTTTCTGCAACTTGTCGTTGAGGACTCCATACAGCTGCCTTCCATCTCCGATGTTTTCCCACAATACGGCAGGACCCATCAGTAAACAAGGCATATTGCTTTTCACTTTCTGATAGTTTATTATATGGTGGGGCCTCTTCAGCACGCATCACCTCCTCCTCTGGTGACATTCCAAAATCTTTGCCCTCTGGCCAGTCCATGATGACTTCTAGAATGCCTGGACGACTGGGATTTCCTATTCGAGCTCGTTGTGTAATTAGTGCAGCCCATTTACTCCATGTCGCATCGGTTGCATGATGTGTAGAGGAGACCCTGCCTTTGAACATCCAGCCCAGAACGGGCAACCTGGGTGCCAGGAGGAGCTGTGCTTCAGTGCCAATCACCTCCGAAGCAGCTCGAACCCCTTCATAGGCTGTCAGTATCTCTTTCTCAGTTGGGGTATAGCTGGCCTCAGATCCTTTGTATCCCCGACTCCAAAAGCCAAGGGGTCGACCTCGAGTCTCCCCTGGAGCTTTCTGCCAGAGGCTCCAGGTAGGACCATTCTCTCCGGCTGCGGTGTACAGTACATTTTTTACATCTGGCCCAGTCCGGACTGGTCCAAGGGCTACTGCATGAACTATCTCACGTTTAATTTGCTCAAAGGCTTGTTGTTGCTCAGGGCCCCATTTAAAATCATTCTTCTTCCGCGTTACATGATAGAGAGGGCTTACAATCGCACTGTAATTTGGGATGTGCATTCTCCAGAACCCCACAGCACCCAGGAAAGCTTGTGTTTCTTTCTTATTAGTTGGTGGAGACATTGCTATTATTTTGTTGATCACATCTGTAGGGATCTGGCGATGTCCATCTTGCCATTTTATTCCCAAAAATTGAATCTCCTGTGCAGGTCCCTTGACCTTACTCCGTTTTATGGCAAAACCAGCTTTCAGCAGGATTTGGATTATTTTCCTCCCTTTCTCAAAGACTTCCTCCGCTGTATCACCCCACACAATAATGTCATCAATGTACTGCAGGTGTTCTGGAGCTTGCCCCTGTTCCAGTGCATTCTGGATCAGTCCATGGCAGATGGTAGGGCTGTGTTTCCACTCCTGGGGCAGTCGGTTCCAAGTGTACTGGACGCCCCTCCAAGTAAAAGCAAACTGTGGCCTGCATTCTGCTGCCAAAGGAATTGAGAAGAATGCATTGGCAATATCAATCGTGGCATACCACTTGGCTGCCTTTGACTCCAGTTCATACTGAAGTTCTAGCATGTCCGGTACGGCAGCACTCAATGGTGATGTGACTTCATTCAGGCCACGATAGTCTACTGTTAGTCTCCACTCTCCATTAGACTTTTGCACTGGCCATATGGGGCTATTAAAGGGTGAGCGGGTCCTGCTGATCACTCCCTGACTCTCCAGACTACGGATCAGTTTATGGATGGGAATCAGGGAGTCTCGGTTGGTGCGATACTGCCGCCGGTGCACTGTTGTGGTTGCGATTGGCACTTGTTGTTCTTCGACCTTCAGCAACCCCACAACAGAGGGATCCTCTGAGAGACCAGGCAAGGTGGACAGCTGCTCATTTTCCTCAGTCTCCAAAGCAGCAATACCAAAAGCCCATCGGTACCCTTTTGGGTCTTTGAAGTACCCTCTCCTGAGGTAATCTATGCCGAGGATGCATGGAGCCTCTGGACCAGTCACAATGGGGTGCTTTTGCCATTTCCTTCCAGTCAGGCTGATCTCAGCCTCCAGTACAGTCAACTCTTGGGATCCTCCTGTCACTCCAGAGATATAGATGGGTTCCACCCCTTGACAGCTTGACGGCATCAGGGTACACTGTGCACCGGTATCTACGAGAGCTTTATACTTCTGTGGGACTGATGTGCCAGGCCATCTGACCCACACAGTCCAGTAAATCCGATTGTCCCCTACCTCCACCTGGCTGGAGGCAGGGTCCCTCTAACAGTCATCACAGCGTTGGACACCTAAGTCGTGTTGAAAGGGATTATTCTTCGTTATCACAGGAGCTGGAGTAAAATCATCTCTTCCGCTCCATCTGGGAACCTGCTCACCAGAGACTGAAGCCGCAGCTCTCATGGGATGATTAGTCTTGACCCTTGTTCCTATTTTCAATTCATGCACCCGTTCCTCCAAAGCTGAAGTAGGTTTTCCATCCCACTTTGTCATGTCTTCTCCATGATCCCGCAGGTAAAACCATAGGGTGGCCTGTGGTGTTTGCCTTCTGTATCTTCTGTCTCGAACAATAGGACGTCTTTTGTTAACAGCTGAGACGTGTGTTGGTACACGTGAGGAGCTGGATAAATCAGATAGATCGTCCCTCAATTGTTTGACATCCTGGGACAGTTTTTCCACAGCTGAGATGATGGAAGGGGTGAGATTGTCTTCGAACTCTCGGAGTTTGTGAATCATTTCATCCACTGTTGGTGTTACTATGTCACCCCAGGTTACTGTTGCCAATGAATGGGCATATGATGACGGTGCATTCCATGTAAGTTTTCGCCACATGGGTCGTGTACATTCGACTTCATCTGGGTCTATGGGTATATCCCCGTTATTCGGTTTGGTGTGATAGATCATCTCTACGATGGCTGATTCCCTCAGAGACTGGATGCCTTTGTCTAAAGTAGTCCACTTGGCCGAACGACTCGTAACATCATCCTTGTATGGAAACCTTTCTTTCACAGCTGCCAAGAACCGCCTCCAAAGACTGAGGGACTTTTTCTCTCTTGCAATTGCTTTGTCAATTCCCCCTTCTCTACCAAGTGATCCCAGCTGCTTGGCTTCCATACCTCCTAGTTCGTGACCATCAGCCCCATTGTCCCAGCATCGTAGCAACCAGGTGATGATGTGCTCCCCTGGTTGACGGGTAAAATCTTTTCGCATATTCCGTAGCTCCGTTGAGGTCTGAGGTCGAGAAGTCACCTCTTCTTCTTCTTCTTCGTCATGGGATGATGACTCCTGATCAGATGGTGGCCCGGGTGGTGAACACATTGTTTCTTCATCTTGCTTCACCCTTCTTGCCTCTTTTTTGCTTTTTCTCTTGCATATGGGGGCAATCGATATTGGTACGAATTGGTCCTCTGGTTTAGCTGCAGTCATTATCACTGTGCTTTGAGTAGCAACTGTACTTGTTGCTGGGGGTGGTGTAGCTGCTGTGGTTGGGGCTGGGGTAGCTTCGCTATCTGTTGCAGTTGAAGTTTGAGTAGCGGCTGTACTTGTTGCTGGGGGTGGTGTAGCTGCTGTGGTTGGAGCTGGGGTAGCTTCGCTGTCTGTTGCAGTTGAAGTTTGAGTAGTGTCTGTACTTGTCGCTGGGGGTGGTGTAGCTGCTGTGCTCGGAGCTGGAGTAGCTGCACTGTCTGTTGCTTCGCCCTCAGATCCAGGGACATTTCTTTCCTTCTGAAGGTGCTGGATAGTGTTGAACAAGGCCCGGTAAGCATAGGCCAAGCCCCAGCACGTTGACATGATTTGTCCCTCTCTGGTATGACCAGGATGACAGCACACCTCATTTAAGTGTTTTACTAATTCTTCTGGATTTTGCACTTGTTCGGTGGTGAAGTTCCAAAACACTGGAGGGGCCCACTGACCTAGATACTTGCCCATACTATCCCACACACCCTGCCACTCATGGCTGTCCAGCCTCGGGGAAAATCTCTCGGTCCCCCTATTTTGTCGTCTAACCCCAGACAAGGCCCAAACCCGACTCTGCTTAACTCTTGAGATCAGACGTAATGGTTGTGGACAAAACACACTCTGTATGCGTGCCAACATGGTGACCCCCATCACAATCAGCAAACAGGTCTCAACAATATTAAAAGGCCACTCAAAAACTTCAAAACTCTCAGACGATGCTGTAAACGGTCTGGAAGGGGCACTGGGAGGGTAAAAGAATGTCTCCTTCATAGGTTGACCACCCAGGAAGGAGAAAAAAGATGTATAGTTGCTAAGCATTTGTATTATATACCTCCCAAAGTATAAAGGTGGTGACCACACTGGGAACATAAGCCAGACCAGTTTCATGATCAATTTTTCTATTGTATTACAAGTCATTACCATAAAATACAATGAGACAATAACCTTAGCCCAAGCCCCACACTTGAAAAACACTAACACAGCAAATACTGGCTCTAAGTAACCTACGGCATATTGAGACTGTGAGATCAAAACCAACAACTTTGAGAGCCAATAAATCAGCATTGTGACAAGTGACTATCAATCCAAAACACTGAATGCTTATCACAAATACGATTAGACACAGTCCGGTCAGATCTGTCATTATCTCAACCCTTTGTGCCCCATGTTGGGCGCCAAAATAGAACTGTCGTGGTTTAAGCCCAAGCTGTAAATCAGAACCACGCAGTCTACTGCCCTCCCCCCCACCTTTCTTCCCTCCGCTTCTGGAGGGACGGGGAGGAGAATCAAAAGAATGCAGCTCCCACAGGTTGAGATAAAGACAGTCCAGCAACTAAGGTACAACACAAATCACCACTGCTGCCACCAACAATAACAACGACAAGAGAAATAACAAGGGAAGAGAACACGATACCGCCCGCTGGAAAAGACAGCCCGACCGAAAAGGGGACGTGCCCTTCCGGGTAGCTCCCAGTTCCATCCCCTGGCATGACGTGCTGTGGTATGGAATACCTCTTTGGCTAGTTTGGGTCAGGTGTCCTGTCCCCGCTTCCTCCCGGCCCCTCCTCCTCCCTGGCAGAGCATGAGACTCACAAAGTCCTTGGTCAGTCTAAACATCAGTGTTATCAGTTTTTTGTTCCCAAGCCAAAAGTCAAAAACACAGTGCTGCAACAGCTACTAAGAAGGAGAAAAAAACCTGACTGCCACTGCTGAACCCAGGACAGGAAGGAAAGAGTGTTGACAGTGCTGCTGAACCAGGTTTCATAGGAACGTGATCATTGCTCTCCAAAACCTGCGGTATTCACATGGAATTTGAGCCCTTAAATTCCTGTTCTTTTATTCTGATACCAAATCAGTGTCCCCAGTTATTGCTTAAAAAATGAGGTTTTTTTTTATTGTGGACACACTCTTGGGCTTGAAAATAAAAGTGTATATCCTCAAGGGTATGGCGTCTCTCTAATGCCTTAATATTGTACAATGCCTATTCTTTTCAATCACATGTACTCACTCTCACCCATGTTATTCTAATATTTAATACTGTAATAATAAAATCCAGATTCACCTGAAATAATGCCCTGGACAACTGATTTTTAAATTTACTTTTTTTTTATAGTGTTGTTGCAATCCTTTTCTACACATATCACAGAGGACACTGCCTAAGGCATGTTTCAGAATAGCCAATCCTTCTTAAGCTGAAAGGACAAGAAAGCAAAGCTGCAAAGCACTGAAAAATTACAATTTCAGCAGGAAGGCTGTTTTCACAGCTATCTTGCCACCCATCTAGCCATGTAGATGTTAAATTACACTTCCTAAAAACCTTCTCAAAAATTGTTATGGCAGCTATAGAAAGAAAACGCCATTTTTTGAATTTCCATTGTCATCAGCATTGATTCATGAATATTACGAGAAAAGAGACATAGCTGGTCAACATGGGCAGCGTGCTAAACAGTTGCTAAGATTTTGCTTCCTGTCCTCATTGGAAAAGTAGAGGTAAAAGTTAATGTCCAGCATAGGGTCTCAGTAATATTAGTGGTGCAAATTTGCTTTTGGTCGTACAAAAGCTGACTTAGCTGTCTGAAAATCCAGGTTGAGTCCCTTCAAAAAGAAGACTTTTCTTTCAGGCTGCTTTTTAAGTATCACATTTTGAAATAATATATATTATATTTTCTGAGTGTCTGTCTGTGTGGTGTGGGGCTGGATTGTGCACTGTCCATAAGGGCTGTGTGCATTAGAGCAACTGCAACTTCTAATGTGACATGTGTGTGAGATGCTGCTCAAATCAGAGCTTGTCTAGGCAACACGAGATGGTACACCATCTCTGGTTTCTCGATTCCTGCAGCAAGCAAACAACATTCCTTGTGCACATCAGAAAATGCTACTCACAGAGATAGTGTAATTTGACTAGGATGAGGTGCGTGGTGAGGTTTCACACAGGAATTTGTCAGGAATCTGGTTTCAGATTTGTGGAAGACTGGCCCAAAAATATTTTGTTGGCTCTACTCAGAATTTTTATCCTGGGGGTTCTGATTGATGGCTGGCTGAACATAAGCTAGCAGCGTACTAAGGCAGCCAAGGGGACCAACAGCATCCTGGCTTGTATCAGAAAGTGTGGCCAGCAGGACTAGGGAAGTGGTTGTTCTATACTCCATGCTGGTGAGGCCACACCTTGAATAGTGTGTTCAGTTCTGGGCCCCTCATTTTCTGGGCTCCTCACTCACTCTTTCTCACAAAAGAGACGTTGAGGTGCTGGAGTGAGTCCAGAGAAGGGCAACAGAGCTGGTGGATAGTCTGGAGATCAGGTCTGACGAGGGACGGCTGAGGGGACTGGGATTGTTTTGTCTGGAGAATAGAAAGCTCAGGGAGGACCTGTCGTGGTTTAAGCCCAGCCGGTAACTCAGAACCATGCAGCCACTTGCTCACTCCCCACCCTTCTTCCCTCCTGCTCCAGGAGGAATGGGAAGGAGAATCTGAAGAATGTAACTCCCATGGGTTGAGATAAGAACAGATCAGTAGCTAAGGTATAATACAAACCTACTGCTGCTACCACCAATAATAATAATGATAAGGGAAATAACAAGGGGACAGAATATAAAACTGAAAGAGGAAAAGGAAATTAAAACAATAAACACAATTGATGCACAATACAATTGCTCGCCATCTGTTGACTGATATCCAGCCCAACCCAAGCTGCGATCTGGGCCTTCCAGGTAACTCTCCCCAGTTTATACACTGGGCATGACGTTCTGTGGTATGGAATACCCCTTTGGCTAGTTTGGCTCAGGTGTCCTTTCTCTGCTTCCTCCCGGCTTTCCATGCCTTCCTCACTGGCAGAGCAGGAGACTGAAAAGTCCTTGATCAGAGTAAACATTATTTAGCAAAAACTAAAAACAGCAGTGTGTTATCAGCACTGTTCTCAGGCTAAAGTCAAAAACACAGCACTGCACCAGCTACTAAGAAGGAGAAAAACAACTGCTACAGCTGAACCCGGAGACAGGACCTTATGGCTCTCTGCAACTACCTGAAAGGAGGATGGAGCAAGGAGGTAGCTGGTCTCTTCTCCCAAATAACAAGTGATAGGACAAGAGGTAACAGCCTCAAGCTGTGCCAGGGGAGGTTTAGGTTAGATAGCAAGAAAAAATGCCTTCACTAAAAGGGTTGTTAGGCATTGGAACATGCTTGCCAGGGAAGTGATGGAATCACAGTCCCTGGACGTGTTCAAAAACAAGATTAAGCCCCTAGTGACATGATTTAGTGGTGGACTTGGCAGTCCTGGGATAAAGGTTGGACTAGATGATTTTAAAGGTCTTTTCAAACCTAGTTGATTCTATGATTCTATGAAAGTAACTTGAAACGGCATGTGGATTAATGTCTCCCTTTTGACCTTCTCTCTAATAGAATTAATGGTCCATTATTTCTATTGCCTATTCTGTATCAGGCCAAACCTGGACTAAAATGTCTTTTATCAAATGCCCTGCTAATGTGCAAGCCTGCAGCTTGATAAATGCCATTGTGTTGATGAAATTGAAACTTAATGGAATGATGGACCAGAGATTTTGTCTTTTGATTTGTTTTTTCCTTTGGTGTTTTTTGTTGTGTTTTGGGGGTTTTATTTAGTTGGTTTGTTGGTTTGTTTTGTTGTTGTTTGGTTGGGGTTTTTTATCTTTTCATTTTGGTTTAGTTCAGTTTTTTTAGGGTAGTAAGTCTTTTACATGAGAGAACCTGGATTGTGTTTTGGCACCAGTTGAACAAAATGCATGGCACAAATCCTTTGAAACGGAAACATTGAAACATGCTTATTCACTCTTTTTCTGAGTTCCTTATTATTGCTTCTGTTGTTAATTAACCTGCTTCTGATTACAACTGCTTCTAAGCAAGCATGAAATTTTTTTTATTAAAATTATTCAGACAACGTTTCCAGAATTCAGGAGCTGAAGTGTGATCCAAGACTTCTTAATTTGAGAGGAAAACTCACTTTGATCAAAGCAGATTTTAGATAAAACCTGCAAATTGTTCCCAAACCAATCAGAAACATGTAATCATGAAATACATTGTATCCAGAGTACTGTAAACAGGGAAATATCTTGTGATTATTCCTAGTAGATATATAAAAAAGGAAAAAATATATTGAAAAAAGCTGCATAAGACTACTCAATACAGCTAGACCAACCTCACCTATCTAAACTGATTCACACTAGTTTCCACATCTAGGGGCTAAATCTTTAATAATTCTTGGATATTTTATGAAATTAGATTCGTAGTTGGACAGCTGATATACCTAAGGCTATTAAATTGCAGAAAGGATCTCATACACAAAATCACTCATCCTGTTTACTGTGCCTATATAGAAAGTACCATTGAAAATGTGGACAGAAATATTTAGTTTGGTTTCCCTAGATATCAACATTTTGCCTGGGGTCTCCAGGGCATTGCTACACAGTAAGTGCTGTTTCTCATGGGAGGGACTCAAAGGGGGTTCTGGATTACTAGCAGTCAGTCAAGGTTTGCTGACTTGGGATTCAGAGCAATTACTTGGGAAAATTGAGAGTGGAGGAGTAAAAATATAGGTAAGAGTGCTATGCCTAGGGACTTGCACACACATCCAGAATCTGAGAGCTAGAGGTTTTTTTGTACTTTTTCCGTGTTTCTGAGGTATGTTTCTTAAAATACCTCATTTTTTTGTAACAAACAGTTCCTATGAAAACATGCTTTTGACTAATGTTTGGAGCTGTTTGGTTTTGTTTTCAGTCTGAATGAGTTTCAAGGGATCAGACCTTTATAAAAAACCAGCATTTTGACTAGTAAAGGCAACAGTAGCAGAAAAGAGTAAAATGTGTGAAAAAGGTTGGTTCTGCTAATTTTTCTAAGGCATCACTATTATTTGACGGCAGTCTAGCAGACTACCATGGTCCAGAATAGATAAATGAAACTATTATCACTTAGTGTCTATGACTAGAGCAAGTTATGGCTGACACAATTATATCCTGGCAGCTTTAACAAAAGAAGATGAGGTCACACTGCCAACATCATTGCTTTTGAATATTTGTAAGTTTTGACTTGCAGTGCTATATGCTCTAGAAATAAGTGGATGAAAACAATCCCAGATCCCATTGCAGGGACCAAAACTATGTGTCTTTCTTTCTTAAATAAACAGCAGTTCTCCTGAAATGCACACAGGTCGATATGGAAACCAGAAGAAATTAAGGCCTAAAAGAAAGCTGAACTGGTTTTCTCCACTTAGTACGAGTCTTTAAATAACCCAAAAATTCTGTTGTTATGCTGTAAGAAAGGAATTGGCCTTTCTACCAGGTGAGGTTTTCTCTCCTTTGTGACAGGGACTGACCAGGGAAGGTTTTTCAGAGAGTGTATGGGATCTTCACTGTGTGTGAGTCTGCTGCTGTGTGCCTGGCTGTGACATGGTAGCTTTACCAGGTGACCTCCAAAAGTTCTGTCTGACATAAACAACTTTTATGACCCTATGACTGTCAGTGCAACCACAAAACAGGAGCTTTTATGGATTATCACTTCACTGTCCACCCAGATAGGGTCCTACATGGTGAAGAGAGACTGTTATTCTTAGGCACTGAAGCTGAAGATTCATGGGGTCAAGGAGCTATGCATGCCAACTTGCAAGAAAATGTGTAAGGGAAAGGTTATAGCATGAAGACAAAATAAAACCATTATGAGTGAAATTCCAGGGAATCTGTATGAAGATATGGATTTTTACTAAAGGGAACTTGTTTCTGGAACCAGATAAGGGTCTCAGTGGGGAGGGCAAACAGCAGCAGAAGAGCACTTAATAGCTTTACATTGTGTTCTTCCATTCCTGCTTTGTATTTAAAAAAAAAAAACAAACAACAAAAAACCTCCAAAACAACTCAGTTCATCTATTCCCTTCACAAATGTCCTATTTAGATTTTATCAGTATGCTTACATTAGGTCAATCAGGCCACCCAACTAAACAAATATATACAGAAGTCTAACATCCACCTTTTGCGGTTCACCTTCACCATCTATGCAGTAAACTTGCAACAAAACAACAATAATTTTAATGATACGGATTAGAATTACTACCAATATTGCCTGATAATAATAATTTGAGACAGTTCAGTTAGTCATTAGCTTTTTATTTGTTGAACAATAGTTGTGAAACACTGACATTTAGCTAATTGTGATCCTTTTTATCTATTTTTAATTCTGTTTTGGTAATTATAAACAGTCCTTTAAAGGGCAATTCAGAGTGGGGAGTGCCTCTGAGATAATTATTTGAAAATGATTGATATCAATCCTTGTTCCTTGTGATCAGAAATGGCATGAGCATCTTTGCTTGCCTTACACCAGGAAAAGTCCCAAAGCGTAAACCTGTTAGAATTGATGAACCCAGCGGAGTCTAGCTCTGCAAAGATCCAAAATCCTCTTATCACGTCAGAATTAATTTTTTGCCTCCTATATCTAGGAAGATATAGGAGGCAAAATAATGCATCAAGAGGAGGTGAAGTTCTGTGCTCCATCAAACCTGGGACATTTTTCTGCATGAGGGTTTTGGTTTGTGATGAGTTATGAGAATGGACAGCGCTCTGCACCCATGAAAAGGCTTTTAAGGAAACAGCGTCAGTCTGCCAAAAAGCACAAAATGCATGTGAACAGAATAATTATTTTTCTCTATACATAGATGTATTACTTCATGACAGCAACTTCTGTGAATATCTTAGTGGTACAAGGCTGAGGCAGGGGCAGAAACATAACAAAAAGGACTGTCATAACTAGGGACTGGACATACAGATGGCATGTGGTGTTGCTGGAATAACTGAAATGTGGTGAAAAGCTCGTGTGACCTGTATGCTGTGACAGATGGGCACAAGCTCCTCAGCAGAGGCTGTCAGGGACAACAAGGAGGGATGGCTTTCTTCATGAGGGAGCAGCTGGGGTGTGAGTCTCCCATACGGGATGTGTGACAGATGAGTGACAGCAAGTAAGTCAGGGCTGGAGTAGAGGGTAAGGAAACAGATGACACCATGGGGGGCTGCTAGTGACCACCTGGTCTCTGGCCACAGACCCTGTTTCTCCTGTGGGACTTCAACGTCTTTGACTTCAGCTGAGAGGGAAATGCATATTGGGTGAATCTCTGGAGTGTGTCAGGGACAACTTCATGGTACAGGTCCTGGAGGGGCCAAGCAGGGACAAGGCAGAGCTGGACCTGCTGGTCAGTGGAAAGGAGGAGCTGCTGGGGAGGTGGCAATCATAAAATCATAGAATAGTTAGGGTTGGAAAGGACCTTAAGATCATCTAGTTCCAAGTCCCCTGCCACGGGCAGGGACACCTCACACTAAACCATGTCACCCAAGGCTCTGTCAAACCTGGCCTTGAACACCGCCAAGGATGGAGCATTCACAGCTTCTCTGGGCAACCCATTCCAGTGCCTCACCACCCCTACAGTAAAGAATTTCTTCCTTATATCCAATCTAAACTTCTCCTGTGTAAGTTTTAACCCGTTACCCCTTGTCCTATCAATACAGTCCCTAATGAAGAGTCCATCCCCAGCATCCCTATAGTCCCCCTTCAGATAGTGAAAGGCTGTTATGAGATCTCCATGCAGCCTTCTCTTCTCCAGGCTGAACAGCCCCAACTTTCTCAGCCTATCTTCATATGGGAGGTGCTCCAGTCCCCTGATCATCCTCGTGGCCCTCCTCTGGACTTCTTCCAACAGTTCCATGTCCTTTGTATGTTGAGGACACCAGAACTGCACACAATACTCCAAGAGAGGTCTCACAAGAGCAGAGCAGAGGGGCAGGATCACCTCCTTCAACCTGCTTGCTGGTCACACTCCTTTTGATGCAGCCCAGGATATGGTTGGCTTTCTGAGCTGTGAGCGCACACTGCCGGCTCATGTTCATTTTCTCATCAACCAACACCTCCAACTCCTTCTCCGTAGGGCTGCTCTGAATCTCTTCTCTGCCCAGCCTGTAGCTGTGTCTGGGATTGCTCTGATCCAGGTGTAGGACCTTGCACTTGGCATGGTTAAACTTCACATTTGTGAGGTGGGCAGATGCCAACCTTATGAATATGGAACTGTTGGAACAAGTCCAGAGGAGGCCCACGAGGATGATCAGGGGACTGAAGCGCCTTCTCTATGAAGATAGATTGAGAAAGTTGGGGCTGTTCAGCCTGGAAAAGAGAAGGCTGCATGGAGACCTCATTGCAGCCTTCCAGTATCTGAAGGGGGCCTATAGGGATGCTGGGGAGGGACTCTTCATTAGCAACTTTAGGAACAGGACAAGGAGTATGTCGTGGTTTAAGCCCAGGCCGTAAATCAGAACCATGCAGTCCACTACCTCCCCCACCTTTCTTCCCTCCGCTTCTGCAGGGACGGGGAGTAGAATCAAAAGAATGCAACTCCCACGGGTTGAGATAAGAACAATTTAATAACTAAGGTATAACACAAATCACCACTGCTACCACTAATAGTAATAATGATAAAGAAAATAACAAGGAAGAGAATACAACCGCTCACCAACCGGTACCTCGCCCCCACCCTGCCATGATCCAGCCCTTCCGGCCCCCAGTTCTACATCCTGGGCATGACGTGCTGTGGTATGGAATACCTCTTTAGCTAGTTTGGGTCAGGTGTCCTGTCCCTGCTTCCTCCCAGCTTCTCCTCCTCCCTGGCAGAGCATGAGACTCACAAAGTCCTTGGTCAGTCTAAACATCTGTGTTATCAGCTTTGTTCCCAGGCTGAAAGTCAAAAACACAGTGCTGCAACAGCTACTAAGAAGGAGAAAAACTGACTGCTACTGCTGAACCCAGGACAGAGTAACAGGTTAAAACTTACACAGGGGAAGTTTAGGTTGGATATAAGGAAGAAATTCTTCCTTATTTTTATTTTTTATTTATTTAGTTGAGGCACTGGAATGGATTGCCCAAGGAAGCTGTGAATGCTCCATCCCTGGCAGTGTTCAAGGCCAGGTTGGACAGAGCCTTGGGTGACATGGTTTAGTGGTAGGTGTCCCTGCCTGTGACAGGGGAATTGAAACTAGATGATGTTAAGGTCGTTTCCAACCCTAACTATTCTATGATTTTATTCTATGATTCTATTCTGTGATTCTATGCTATCTTGGCTTTCCTAGTCTAGCAATAGTTCATAACCCATGACATTTCTTCTGGCCACTAAACCTTTCTCTAAACCTCATAGTCTTCAATTGCACAGCTCTTCTTGAGCATTTCCTCAGGACAGTACTCCAAAAGGATCAGTGTGATTCCCTCTCCCCTTTCCTGAGCACTACCTCCCAAGGAACAGCTCCCTTTTCTCCAGGGAATGGGACGCAGAGGATGGCTATACCATGAGGCAGGAACATTCTGCCCTGAACAAGAACCAGTGAGGAATGGGGGATGCAGGTCTCCTGGGAGACCCCTCCCTTCAGTTAAGTAGGTCTCTTAGGAGTGAAAAATCCATTCATTCTCTGAGGACCTCCCTTAGTTTCTAAGACCTGAAGCGTTTGCATGAAGGAAAAAAAATTAATAAAAATACCAGTAATAAACCCCCATATGTTAGCTATGTATTACTGTTGGTGACTGCCAGGTAGGCATTTTCATTTAATGCTCTTATTTTCTAATTAGTAGAGCCATCAATAGACAAGATAAGCTTCATTATGTATTTAATGTTGTCTGCCATAAGGAACAATTTATCTTTTATATTTTTTGGTTGCAAATTTAACCAAACCCATGGCACTCCTCTGACTTCAATACAGAAGTGTATGACATGAGTAGGTGTAAACGACTCCAAAAAAGTCTGCAAGACTGTGTTTTTCATTACATGCTTCAACAGCAAGGGGGTTTTTTGCCTACAGGAAAAAAAAAAAAAAGACAGTAAAATTTTAGAAAAAAATGTTAACACCTTCTTGCAGGACAAATGCAATCAGAGTGTCATTCGATACATAAACATTTTTTGGGAGCTAGGAGATAATTAGAATTATTTGGTAACTAACTTGCTTGTAATACATCTAACCCTATAATTTATTCATGTCTTGTTCATTATGCTGTTTTTTCTCTACCAGGAGAAAAAAACCACAAGAAAAAGTGCAGTAGATGTGTTTTGAAAATACTGTGTATAAAACTAGCTTTAAATAACTGAAATAGTGGTATTGCTATCAATATCCTTACACTGGATCTGTGCTGGCCACAGCTGCCTGCGTAGTAAAATCAGGTAAATTTAGTTGCTCATTTGCATATACTAATATTTTGATAAGCTACTTAGCTTTTGCTGCCAACCGGCTCTTATAGCCAGGTCACGTGGTTCATTTAGGATATTTCTCAGCTCTGCCTTTATTTTTGAGCATGCAAGCTGGTTTTCAAACCACTAAATCTCAATATGACTATAATATTTTAAAGAGCTTGGTTTGAAACAACTCAGAGTCAACTAAGGCACAGATGTAGAAAACTACACAGAAGCCTCCATTCTGCTCACTACAGAAACACTGAAATAAGGCCATACATCATCACTAATTAGAAATCTTCTCTTTAATGTTTTGGGTATTTAAGAAGATAAGCAGATCTGCCCTTGCCATAGTTAAGATTTAATAGCATGTAAGGCCTACTTGCAATAAAAGAAAGACACATTAAAGCCCCTTTCCTGAAGCAGTTAATAAGAATTGCAGCATTTTCCTGTTCCAAGGGGCCTGCCTGAAAGACCTTTCTTTTTTCTGGAGACTCTGAACCAGACATACATATCACCAGAAGGACTAGCATCCCAGAGGATGCATATAGCTTTTAAATTCAGACATAGTCCTCCCCTTAAGCCCTTCCACAGCACTCTCCATTCCCCTGTTATCTTTTCATATTTATGCAAAAACTGATGCCAGACTGAAATGAAGACTTTTGTATTTTGATCCTTCTCCAAAAATAGCCCTAGAGCAGGGTTATGTAGATTTTATTTAACCTGTCTTAATTATTGTTTGGGGGGGTGGGATGTAATTTGGCTGCCATTGTAACAAGAGGCAGCTGAGAACCACAAAAATTTGCAGCCTGAGAGAAAAGGTGAATGGGAAAAACTGTTTCTGCTTGATTTTTCTAAATTAACTTTTCTCCCTCTCAACATATGCACACAAGGAGAAATATGTAAATGATAGCAATTGAATGACAAACACAGTAATGCTACCCTAATTTGAAAATGCAAATCATCTGAAATGGGAATTCAAACTGGATGCAATTAGAGCAGCCAAAACAAAGAGAAACTTATTAGATATTCACTGATTATAAGGTCTTCCAGTGATGGGTAAAATAATGAGTCTGCTTGTCAGTATAGCCTTGATAAGATTGCTCTACATCCTGGGCACCTCTTGTCAGCCGTGGTGTCCTGCAGGGTTCATTTTTCCAAGTCCATTACTTCATCCTGCATGGGAAGCTTCAACCTGTAATGTTAGTCTAATTGGAGGAAAAAAAAAATGAAACTGTAGCATGCATCCTGGTGCCTTCAATGGCAAATTGTTAGTTTGGAATTGCTGGCTGGAATTCAATGAAAAGAAAAAGACTTGGGGCAAGGGGGGATATTCCAGGATTTTAACCCTTCCTCTTTGATAATCCACTTTTTAGCCTGGTTCCCTGATGAAGTGCAAAATAAAAGAGTTTATGTTTGTTCTCTTCCCATCACCACTCAATGTCTGAGCTTATAGATTGATTTTTCACATATGAGACAATATTTTATATGTGAAAAGACTCCAAATATTCCACATATTCTTTTAAAACAACAAATTTAAGGGAAAAGAGATAGAGAAATCCTAGTCCTTCAGTAAAAGGAGAGATGGCAGTCTAAGCTCTGTCCTCTATATGTCTGTTAGTACACAAGAGAGGATTCACACAAATATAAAACCGTAAATAGCTCCTCTCTGCAAAAACAATTCTAAGAATTTGATAGACAAGAGAAAATCATTCTGGAAACCTTTCAGCAATGCAGCCTGTCTGGTGCCACTCGTTGTGCCCCAGCTCATTGGGTGCAATCTCAAACCACTTGTGCATCCCAGGAGCTACTGGCAAACTGACAGTATGCCTCTAAGATAATGCTGCTATCAATACAACAAGGCACTTAGTACCCTAATAACCTTTTAGTCATTTTATAAATGGCTTGTTGCATTTTATGGAGAAATCGACAAAACCTTTGATTTTTTTTTTTTTTTTGGATACAATTTCTAGGTTTGTAAAGCCTAAGTTTCTGACATGGACTGGGGCATTCTCTTTGCTTCAAGTCTTTTACATTTGCTTGTACATAACTGTCCTGCTTTCTTGAGCAGATACCACTGTCACAGCTCCCTTCTTTCTTCCTCTCTTAGGAAAGCATAATTAAGCACAAAGATTCAGCAAGTTATTGCTTTTTTTTTTTCTCAGTTTTCTTTATGCAGTTTCACTGGTGGGACATAGGATCTTAAGTTAGGAAATGTATGAATGGAGAACTAAAACAGATTGCATAAAAGATATTTTCTAAACCAGAAAATGTCAACAGAAAAAAAAAAAAATAATTTCAGTTTTTGCTGATTTCAAAGAAAGGGGATAAAGAAGCATAATTTTGAATTGACTCTGTGAGACAGAGCTCTTAAACTAATCTTGTTTTTAACTTGTACACTCTTTCCTTCTTTTTTTAAAGGAGTGTACATTGCTAGCTGACAGTAACTTTTCAAGGAGAAGAGAGATAATTTTTTTACCCTTTTGCAGGGAAATGCAGGAAAGCAGTGTCATTTTTGTAGTTGCCTCTCCTCAAACATACTGAATGTCAGCAAATGTTATCTTCTTAGTTCTCTTAATTTTTAAATAAATGTTCTTCCTATGAAAAGTCTGAGTTATTTTTAATACATATTTTCATAACCAGTCAAGCACTATGAAAAGTTTGCTTTTTGGTTAGGGCTTTGACAGAAGCCTTTATGTGTATACTTGATTTGGCGAATAAATCTAGGCCTGTATCTCCTCGTGACATTTTGCTATTTTTACATATTTCTACAGTTCTTGGGAAATGCTCACATTGAATTTCTTAATACTCTTTAAAACTTGATTCATTTCAGGCATTCTGACAAAGTTTAAGTCTGTATCAAATTAGATCTTTAGGTCTTTTCTCTGACACATTTTCCTGTTTTCTGCTATATGAAAAAGAAAGACCTCAAATGTTTGCCTGCATTTTATTTAGCCCTTTCCTCTTTTACATTCAGTCTTCTGAGTAAAGCACTTGAAACATGTATAAAATATATAAAATTGTAGGTCGTGTTGCTGAAAGGAAGCATATCTTAAAAATCACACATTGGTCATTGTTCAGTCTAGTCTATTTTCAAGGGAATGATTGTTAATATAAAAAGCACAAGAAAGTTATGGAGAAGAGGCAATACAGATTGCACAGGGCTGGTGGACACATGCAAATTGGTGAGGAAACCCTTTCTGTGATGGCCAGGTGCTATGAATGATCTTGTCCTGTGTTGTTATCTATGACAAAACTATCCAGGCAACCAAAAGTGTGTATGAAAGTCTGTCCTTTTAAACCTTTTCCCAGTTCTTTTCTCAACATAACAACAAATGTGTCTCAAACCCACCATTTTTTTTTCAGCATGGTCTTAAATGTTTTTGCACCTCTTTCTCTGCCTTTCTCTCCATTATATTGTGTATTTGGCTCAGGCAACGCACACCATCTATTTATTCAACCCAACAACATAAAGATGTACACTACTCTGATGATGAGCTAAGTGGTGGTCGTTCAGGTCCTTTTTATATCACTAGTATTCTGTTCTCTGAAAAGAAGAAAGCTATATAGGTGCCTTTAGTACAGTTATAGTATGGATTTCCATTTTCCTGAATTTCCAGTTCTTCACTGGTAAAATGGTTCTAATGATGTTTGCTTGCTTTATAAAGCATTTGCTGAAGAGGGAAGAAGCTATGCAAGAGGTAAGAGACCTATATGTGGAACGGATGCTCAAGATGCACCCAATGACAAATTCAGTTTACATGCTTTTGATTTGCCTGATCCAAATACAATATATTTATATCCAAATACAATATATATAATATATAATATATTATATATTGTATATTACCTGCTTTATGTCTGGAAACATCTTTTTCCACCAGAGCAGTGATTGGTTTTTAAGGTATGTCATATTTGGGAACCTGTGCATCTCCCTGATTATTAGTGTGTGAGTAGTGTGGAATAAAGGACAAATCACTACACAGTCTATTGCTGAACCAATTCCACTTTTAGCTTCAGATCTCTGTGATCAGCTGTTTACCCCTCATATTAAATCGTTAATGATTTAAGTCAGAGTGCTTCATGAGTGTCAACAGCAGCCTGTTGCCCATTATACTTTGATGGAGCTAAATATGTGAAGTTTTTTCATTGTGTAAAATGCTAAATTTCATATCATATTCATATGACAACCTGTTTTCAGTTTAGTCTTTTTTTTTATGCTTGATTTTTTTTTTTGTTTTTTTTTTTGTATGCTTGCTTGTTTTAATATTTGAAACCATTTTCTGTCTTTATGGACTATCACATCTACCTGTTTTTTATTATATGAATGATTCATAATTACTATCACTTTCAATGTGTAGTAAATAGGAAACTTTAATATGTAACTGAGAATCATAAAAAAGTCAAGGCCACTGTTTTGAAATACCTCTTTTCAGAAGGAAAAGTTGGTGGTTTTTTTTTCTGTAGCTTTAACTCAGTATTTGAAGCAGGAATGACTATAATTCTCTGCCTTCCTAGTGTATTGCCACTAAACAAAATACATAACTGCTTCTGAATAGAGTTCGAGAAAACCGTTCTGTAAACATGATACAGCATCCTGCTGCTCTGGGGTGAGGCTGTATCCTGCTGCAAACACATCTGACAGGGAGGCAGGTATTAAGCATGTTTATGGAAGCTTTTTCACCTTCTCCCTTGTCCTGGCTTGGGCTGGGACAGAGTTGTTTTTCTTCCTAGTAGCTGGTACAGCGCTTTGGCTTTAGTCTGATAATAATGCCAACAGTTGTTGCTAAGTAACACCCTGATCAAGGACTTTTCAGTCCCTCGTGCTGTGCTGGTGAGGAGGGGCACAAGGAGCCAGGAGGAAACACAGACAGGACACCTGACCCAAACTAGCCAAAGGGATATTCCATACCAAAAAGAATCAAGTGGCTCAGTACATAAACTGAGTGGAGTTACCTGGAAGGGACCGTTTGCTGCCCGGGGACAGACTGGGTTTTGGTCAGTGGATGGCGAGCAATTGTGTTGTGCCTCACTGCTGTTTATTAATATTCTTTCCTTTTTTAGTTTTGTAATCTCTCCCCTTGTTATTTTCCTTATCATCATTATTATTATTCGTAGTAGCATATTGTACTTTAGTTACTGGACTTTCTTATCTCAACCCATGGGATTTACATTCCATGGGGCCGGAGAAAGGTGTGTGTGGGGGGGGTGTGAGTGAGCAGCTGCATGATGCTGAGTTACTAGATGGGTTTAAAACATGGCAGTCCTTCTTTCTCCCCACTCTCTCTCAATTCCTTTCATCAGGCTAAAGCAGCTTTTACTTCACATAGACATAAAAGCTCTGTATTCTCCTCTACTTCACATGGACATTTAACCTCCATCCTCATCACATCCAAGCAGCTAATGTTCCCTGCATTCTTGCAACACTCCTTTGAAGAAGAAAAGAGCTTGTCACTTTTTCTACAGATGAAGAAACAAAGCATAGAACAAGGAAGGGACACATCTAAAGTGAACTCAGAACCTAACAGCATGATTTCACAGGACCCACAATTTGCCTTACAATCGGGATATTGCGCAAATGCGTGTCCTTCCAGTCCTCTTCCAGTTGCATGCTACTTTCCTTGAACTGATGCCAAATGTTTCTGTGGGTTTTACTAGCTAATTCAGTTCACAAATTAATCTAGAAATAGGAAATAAGAATAAAATAACCCATTGCCTACCTGACTACACCAAGCACTCAGCATGGCATAAGAGATGCTACAGATACCAAAGGCTAATGGGCCAAGGGCCAGTAAGAGAATGTGACTTCAAGTCTGAGTAGTAGCATGGGCATTGTGAAGCTTTACTATCCAAAATATGTTATAACAAAGATAAAGCTTTTCATGGGACATCCATTCTTGAGGCAGGCTCCTTGGCTTCCTCACAGCATGCCAGAGAAAGAGGTAGATGCTTCCATCCAGAAGCCACTTAAATTTGCACAAAGGATACTCTTATTGTACACCATGAAGTGATGCTCATATCAGGAATAATAATTTATTTGACCCTAAACATAGCTAAAATGACACAGATCAGGTCACATGCTGTTTTCTTGTAGTCTTATTATTGTATCAACAGTTTTAAGCTGTTTCAGACCTAATTAGAACAGAGTGCAGATGGAGAGCTGTCCACATGATGACTACCTTTGCATAAAATAACCACAGTGGATAATGATGTGAACTAATTCTGTCTACAACACCCTCACTGCCCTACACTCCTTCCAGAAGCCAGCAAGTTTTCAATTAAGGAAAGTTCAAGGAAGACAGATTTTGAAAATCCTGCAAGACTGTCAAGTGTGAGACTCAAGATTCCAGATGAGTACAGACATCACTGAAATATTTTATAAAGGTGGAAAAGGAAGAACAGCTCAAAAGAGACATGCTACTCCTTCTTCAGCCTGATATTGAATTTAGGCTCCTGTAATGTATTTTATGTGTTCTTAACGCATTTTTGAAGAAGTCAGAACTCACCCACCTTCCAACTCTTTTTCAAACTGTAGCCCTACCTCATCAGACATCTACAAGACAAAGACCATTATTGATGATCAACAATAAGCTACCAGTATATATCTAAATGGGAGATTCCACAACACAGTGAGTCTAAAGAGAAAATTACAAAGAAACATGAAAATCTTCAGTTTGGCATGAAACGATTTGACACTCTCTGAATATCCTCAACATCTGTCAACATAGTAATCACCTGCTCCAACATGGAGAATAATGCAAATTGAAGAGCAGTGTTGGCACAAGAACAAATGAGCATCAGCTGGCTATTAAAAAGCTTAGGCTGCAATTTAGAAGATGATCTCTAATTGCCAGAAGAAATAGGTCATGGAACAGCTTTCCTAATAGAGGTGAGGACAGAAAACTTAGCTGCTGTAGAACAGAATTTCATGTAATTTATGACCGGGATTATAGGATTTTATTGCCTGTCCCAACAAGTTCCAGCCAGTGTGTTGCTCATGTTCACTGCCACAGTTACAAAATCCTTGTCAAAAACACATAAGCATTTGTAAGTTTCCCTGTTTAGCCATGTGTCGTGGTTTAAGCCCAGACCGTAAATCAGAGCCACGAAGTCCACTTCCCCCCCCACCTTTCTTCCGTCCGCTCCTGGAGGGATGGGGAGGAGAATCAAAAGAATGCAACTCCCACGGGTTGAGATAAGAACAGTTTAATAACTAAGGTATAACACAAATCACCACTGCCGCCACCAACAATAACAACGACAAGAGAAATAACAAGGGAAGAGAATACGATACCGCCCGCCAGAAAAGAGAGCCCGACAGCAAAGAGGACGTGCCCTTCCGGGTAGCTCCCAGTTACATCCCCCGGCATGACGTGCTGTGGTATGGAATACCTCTTTGGCTAGTTTGGGTCAGGTGTCCTGTCCCCGCTTCCTCCCGGCCCCTCCTCCTCCCTGGCAGAGCATGAGACTCACAAAGTCCTTGGTCAGTCTAAACATCGCTGTTATCAGCTTTGTTCCTAGGCCAAAAGTCAAAAACACAGTGCTGCAACAGCTACTAAGAAGGAGAAAAACTGACTGCTACTGCTGAACTCAGGACAGTATCCACCTCTTATTCCATACCATTCATGTCATGCTCAGATCCCACATTTTCCATCTACCCTCACTCTCATCTCGGTGCACTGTTAGCTTAGTGCACGGATCAATTCCTATAAAGCTACTGAGTCCATTCGGTTCATGATGTTGGGCTCCATCTCTTGGAACAGTCTTTCAGGGCAGGAGAGGCTGTGTGCAGTGTTGGATCGTTGCCTGCTGATCATTCCTTTACTGTAGAACTCGTCCGGTTCTATCAAAGTCCATTCTCTGTTGGGATGATGGTCGGAGGGAAATCAGGGCCAGTCGCTGGTGCCCTGCAGACTTCTAGTTGATGGGCTATAGCAGGCAGCAGCGTACAATTGAGTTCATTGTCTGTTTTCCCCTAAAATCAAATCCCCTTGAGGTACGCATCGGACTTCCCCATCTTCCCGCATTACCCACCAAGTATATCCAGGTCCCTGAGCAGAAGCAATCCCACGAGTGGGTTTGCCTTTACCTGAAGCAGGAATAACCCAGACTGTCTTCCCCAGCAAATTCTTCATGTGCACCACAGGAACTTTGTCCCCCTCTACAATATGTAAAAGTTCTGACTGGGCTGGGCCAGCCCTGTTGGCAGATCCTCTGGTGTTGACCAACCAGGTGGTCTTTGGTAAGTGTGTATCCCAATGCTTGAAAGTTCCCCCACCCATTGCTCTCAGTGTAGTTTTTAACAGCCCATTATACCGTTCGATTTTCCCAGAGGCTGGTGCATGGTAGGGGATGTGATATACCCACTCAATGCCATGCTCTTTGGCCCAAGTGTCTATAAGGTTATTCCGGAAATGAGTCCCATTGTCTGATTCAATTCTTTCTGGGGTGCCATGTCGCCACAAAATCTGGTTCTCAAGGCCCAGGATAGTGTTCCGGGCAGTGGCATGGGGCACAGCGTATGTTTCCAGCCATCCGGTGGTTGCTTCCACCATGGTAAGCACATGGCGCTTGCCGTGGCGGGTTGGTGGGAGTGTGATATAATCAATCTGCCAGGCCTCCCCATATTTATACTTCAGCCATCGTCCTCCATACCAAAGAGGCTTTAACCGTTTGGCTTGTTTAATTGCAGCACATGTTTCACACTCATGAATAACCCGGGCAATAGTGTCCATTGTTAAGTCCACCCCTCGATCACGGGCCCATCTGTATGTTGCATCTCTGCCCTGATGACCTGAAGTGTCATGGGCCCACCGGGCCAAAAATAATTCACCCTTATGTTGCCAATCTAAGTCCATCTGAGCCACTTCAATCTTAGCAGCTTTGTCCACTTGTTGGTTGTTCTGGTGTTCCTCAGTGGCCCGACTCTTGGGTACATGGGCGTCTACATGGCGTACCTTCACCACCAGGTTCTGCACCCGGGCAGCGATATCTTGCCACAGTGCAGCAGCCCAGATGGGTTTACCTCTGCGTTGCCAGTTGCTCTGCTTCCATTGCTGCAACCACCCCCACAGGGCATTTGCCACCATCCATGAGTCAGTATAGAGATAAAGTACTGGCCACTTTTCTCGTTCAGCAATGTCCAGGGCCAGCTGGATGGCTTTCACCTCAGCAAACTGACTCGATTCACCCTCTCCTTCAGCAGTTTCTGCAACTTGTCGTTGAGGACTCCATACGGCTGCCTTCCATCTCCGATGCTTTCCCACAATACGGCAGGACCCATCAGTAAACAAGGCGTACTGCCTTTCACTTGAAAAACACTAACACAGCAAATACTGGCTCTAAGTAACCTACGGCATATTGAGACTGTGAGATCAAAAACAACAACTTTGAGAGCCAATAGATCAGCATTGTGACGAGTGACTATTAATCCAAAACACTGAATGCTTATCACAAATACGATTAGACACAGTCCGGTCAGATCTGTCGTTATCTCAACCCTTCGTGCCCCACGTTGGGCGCCAAATTGAACTGTCGTGGTTTAAGCCCAGGCCGTAAATCTGAGCCACGAAGTCCACTTTCCCCCCCACCTTTCTTCCGTCCGCTCCTGGAGGGACGGGGAGGAGAATCAAAAGAATGTAACTCCCACGGGTTGAGATAAGAACAGTTTAATAACTAAGGTATAACACAAATCACTACTGCTGCCACCAATAATAATAATGATAAGAGAAATAACAAGGGAAGAGAATACGATACCGCCCGCCAGAAAAGAGAGCCCGACAGCAAAGAGGACGTGCCCTTCCGGGTAGCTCCCAGTTACATCCCCTGGCATGACGTGCTGTGGTATGGAATACCTCTTTGGCTAGTTTGGGTCAGGTGTCCTGTCCCTGCTTCCTCCCAGCCCCTCCTCCTCCCTGGCAGAGCATGAGACTCACAAAGTCCTTGGTCAGTCTAAACATCGCTGTTATCAGCTTTGTTCCTAGGCCAAAAGTCAAAAACACAGTGCTGCAACAGCTACTAAGAAGGAGAAAAACTGACTGCTACTGCTGAACCCAGGACACCATGTGAGCAGGGAACAGAGCAGAAACAGTGAAAAAGATCTGGCCAGATACTGATATCTTTGGAAGTAATGACAAGTATTCACAGCAAAAACAAGGTCATGTAGCCTCTCAGCTGCACTTTACAGTATTGGGCAACAGCAACAATAGCATCCTATGCTGTGGACCTAGTGGAAAGGAATGGAGAAGCCAAACTTGTGTTCAGCATTCAGGCCTGGTCCACAATAGTAGCAAAAGAAAACCAGGATCTGCTTAATGTGGCTTATCTGTATTGACCATAGATCTGGCTAAAGGCAAGTGATTCTTATTCACTATCACATGGAATAGGAAACTATGGAGGAGTGTAGGTGTCGTGATTTAAGCCCAGACGGCAACCCAGAAACCACACAGCCATTCACTCACTCTCTCCCTTCCTCCCCTTGCTCCCAGAGGGATGGGAAGGAGAATCAAAAGAATGTAACTCCCACAGTTTGAGATAAGAACAGTCCAGTAACTAAGGTATAATGCAAAACCACCATTGCTACCACCAATAATAATAATGATAAAAGGGAAATAACAAGGGAACAGAATACAACCACTCAGTACCCACCGACCGATACCCAGTCTGACCCAAGCAGTGATCTAGCTGTTTCAGGTAACTGCCCCAGTTTATATACTAGGCATGACATGCTGTATATGGAATACCTCTTTGGTTAGTTTGGGTCAGGTGTCCTGTCTCTGCTTCCTCCTGGCTTCCCCTCCTGCCTGGCAGAGCATGAGACTCAGAAAAGCCTTGGTCAGACTAAATATTACTGAGCAGCAACCAAAAACATCGGTGTTATCAGTGCTGTTCTCAGGCTGAAAGTCAAAAACACAGCACTGCACCAGCTACTAAGAAAGAGAAAAATGACTGCTACTGCTGAAACCAGGACAGTAGGGTATGTGTATAGGTGCAGAATCACTTTTCCTCAGTCTCTTGGGTAATTGCATAGTACTTGAAATATCACCAAGAAGCAATTAATCTTTAAAAGCTTCTTATGAAATTTTTACTTTCTTTTTTTTCTCATCAATAATCCTTTTTTCATTCTTTTTACTGCTCAGAATACCCTGAGCATTTCAGGATCATTCTAAATCAAAACCAGAGCTTTATTTAGGCACTCTATACTTACACCATGAATTGGATTTCCTATTCTATTCTAACAAGACTGTGGGAAGGTTTTACTGAGAGACTTTATTAACACAAAAGCAGAATGTTTCTGCTCCTCTAATGAAGCAGAAGGAGCCAACATGACTGAGCAAGAGGGAGGATTTGGTGTGCTTTTCTACAATGCAACTACACTTGAAGAGTGGTTGTAGAAAAAGAGGTAGGTAAACTTGATAATTTTCCAAAGTCATTTGGATTCATTACAGTCTCAGTTCCATATAGTTACTGTGTCAAGGAAGAGAACAAATGCTTGTATTCACTCTCATCACTGCCTTTCGTGCGCTTCTCATGTTCCATGTTTTTATTGTTGCTGGCACCATACATGAACTTTGTTCCTCCAGGACTGAGGACAGACATTTTTATTCTTCTGCTGCCTTGTAACTCACCATGTGTGACACAATACTGTTGTGACTACTAGCAGAAGAGAAAATGGGGCAATACTGTCACCTTTATGCTTTTTTATTGGTCAAATGTTTTTGTTCTTTGCTAGGATGAGTACTCAGGAGTACATGATCTAAAGGATGAGTACCTTCTTTGGAAAAAGCCTTATTAGTTTTTGTTTCCAAACCCATCAATGTGCTTTCTAGAACATAATGAAATATAATAGAGCACTACCTGACTTAAGAAACCTGTGTAGCTAACCCACCATATAGAAATAATATGAACTAATAGCTTTATGCATGTGCTAACTCTATCTTGGAAATAACAGATTCAACCAGTACGCCAGATAAGCTCCAAAACCTCTTCAGGAGACCATTTTGAGAGTCCTTAACTGGAGAATGAAACCTCTTCAAACACCACTCTTGATCTGATGTGTTGTAACAGAGGTTCAACATACTTTCTGTGTTTGTGTTTCATTTGTTGTTTGTTCCATGTCCCTGGACAGGTATAAAGCTTTTAAGGTTCTTCTCTGGCACCTTGTTAAAAAGCAGAAAGTCAGTTGTCTTCTTTTTGTGATGTAAATGTTTACAGTAATTTTGAATTTAAGATGTCCAGTGGAATGACACCAGAATAAAATTATTCCCCACATCTACAGTTAGCATGGTCAGGTTGCTACGAAAATGTTATGTCTTTGTTCAACTCATCACTGAAATCTTTGCTCAAGGCATCACTGAAAACCAAACATTGAATATTTTCAGTATCTACACTTTATAACTACTTCCCAGAAAGCAAAAATTCAAGCTTCAAAATCTTTATAAGCAATATACTTTGCAGAGAGCTTTTTTAAGAAAATGAGAGATAAAAGGCCAAGAACACTGCAAAGATGAGCAAAACATGGGCAAAAAATAAACACATGTTTAGCAGAGGCTGAGAAAAATGAATCCAATTAGTTTAATTTATGTCACATAAATCTGGTTTAGGCTAGGTTGAATTTAAATTTACTGTGGCTCACTTCAGTGTTCCACAGGCACCAGGCATTCTTTCCATATGGTCTGACAGATCAAGGACTCTGTTACACTGTTAATAAGTCTCTATTAGTATTTCACAATATTTTCTGAAGTTTTGGCAGTAATGTACCTGGGGAAATCAAAAATTTTTAAAATGATGGATGTTTTACTACCTGAGAAGGTAGACAGATGACACTTGATCTCATTTTTTATGAAAGGGTAATTATCTGCAAAGCTGTTTCTTCATGCCTTCCTGAAATAGTATAAAAACTGTGCTTTGTTGCACAAACAGAACTTGAATGAGAGAATAAAATGTATGTTGTTTTCTTTTCCAGCATATTAATATTTGGAAATTGAATTTAAAATATAGTGTCTATGCATTTTATGAGATTCACGATTCTTTTTTTAGAATTAAAGGTTTTGGTTCCTATACTTACCTGATCCTAAGCATGATGACTTAGTAAGGCATACCAGCTGAAGATTTACATGGGAGGACACTCCAACATCATGTGATGCTTCAAGAAATGTAGAACTTCTAAGGTACTTCAAATCAAAGAAGATATACGCACCACACAAGTTGTTCAAGTATCTTCAAGTACTGGGACCTGTACCTGTATGAATACCATTCTGACTCTTCTCAGACAATTAGTTTAATTAAATTTACTTGTACTCTGTTCTGCCTTTCTTATTTTCTGCTTTGAGTATTCACCATTTCCTCTAGGAAGCAACATTTTCAAGTATTGTGCTCAGAAAACTTGTCAGCTAAGTTAAAGACTTCACCTTTCGTAAGTAAAACTTTCCAAAAGCCTTACTGGCATCTGTTCATTGTGCACATTTTTATTTATTTTTTTTTTTTCCCCGGGGTCAGCACAATATACAGAGTCTAGGAATCGTATTGTGGTATAGTCTGAAAAGAAATTCCTAAAAGTGGTAACAGCAGGAATTTATTAAAAGAAAAGGAAAAAGTGTGATAATTGTGCTTACATTAGGAATCTCCTATGGAATTATAGCTTTAGATCATATGTAGAGAGATTGTACCTAGTAAGTTGAGCGAGATGTAGGAAGACGGAGAGGATCCAGAGAAGAAATATACCTTTTTTAAGTCAAGAATACAGAGGTGAAGATAAGCATGAAATGTATCATTCTGAGATATTTGTTAAAGTATTTGTTAAAGTTTGGCCTGCACATTTCAATTCATTATTTAGCACTATTCAATAGTGACCATAGTGAGAATTACAATAAAAGACAGGACTGGGTGCGTGGCTTTAAAAATGTTTCATTTCCAAACTGCATTTCCCTTTTTCAAACTTTTGTCCTGGGTTCAGCAGCAGCAGTCACTTTTTCTACTTCTTAGTAACTGGTGCAGTGCTGTGGTTTTGACTTTCGGCCTGGGAATAATACTGATAAAGACGAGGTTTTCTGTTGCTGGTCAGAATGTTTATGCTCTGACCAAGGACTTTGTGAGTCTCATGCTCTGCCAGAGAGGAGGGGAAGCTGGGAGGAAGCAGGGACAGGACACCTGACCCAAACTAGCCAAAGAGGTATTCCATACCACAGCACGTCATGCCGGGGGATGTAACTGGGAGTTACCCGGAAGGGCACGCTCTCTGCTCTGTCAGGCTCGTTTTCGGCAGGTGGTATCATATTCTTTTCCCTTGTTATTTCTCTTACCATTATTATTATTATTGGTAGCAGTGGTGATTTGTGTTATACCTTAGTTACTGGACTGTTTTTATCTCAACCCGTGGGAGTTACATTCTTTCTATTCTCCTCCCCATCCCTCCGGGCAGGGGGGAGGGAGGAGGGAATAGAAACTGCGTGGCTGACTTGCTGACTGGCTTAAACCACAACAACTTTCTAAACTAATTACTTCCTAATTTATGCATTACACAATATGGAATCAGGATAATATATAATATATATGCTAATATGGCTCATAAAATAATAAGTGAAAAATAATGAAGTGATAGCAAAGGGGAACTGAAGAATCCTTCATTAGATGTCATGCTTCAACATTATATCTTTATCACTTGGTCATTTTTCCCTAATAAGAACACTTACTTTGCTTCTTTGAAGCAATATATTTGAGGCCATCAATCACCAGAAAGTGGACAGCTTTTACAAGCTTGTGATGGATTTTTTCAGACTGAAAAAATTGGTCATCTGTGACTTTTCTCTGAAAGTGCACTTTTGCAAGCAAAGAAATTAGCTAATAAAATGCTTTTTAGTGGCTTTGCATACTGAAAGCCACTGACTTTAGAAGGCTTGAATATTCATTAAACATTTTATGAAAAGCCTCTTTCTCCAAAAGCATTCCGTTTTACAACTTTCCTGTATTTATCTTCCTTGGTTTACTTGATTTTCTTTCTTTTCTTTTTATGAACACAGAACCATTTCCCTGATTTTCGAGAGCTGGTCAGAAAAATTATATTATGTATACTTAGGACTCTTGCCTTCACAAGCAAGCTGATGTACCTCAGTGATAATGTAGCCCTAAAAATTTCCAGTGTCCATTGCATGTTCCTCTGGGAACTTGTCTTGACTGTGAAAAAATTTCTAACACATGAAGAAAAACAAAGCAGTCGCAGTTCTAATAGATAGACAGTAAAGTTTTCCACTGTGGGAACTCCAAGTTTTTGGTCACAACAGGCTTTTTCCATACATTGTGTTGCTACTGTGAGATTTTTTTATGCTTTGTGGATTTACTCTTGAAATCCTTATTCCCTGTTTCCTTTGCTTCTTCCCTGGTAAAATGATAACCATTTAGCAATGCAACATCTTAGAGATAATTTGAATTATGGAGAATTTTGAAGGGCAGAAAGATTTGGGTAGAGATCCTGATGATGTTCATGTAATCATGAAACTGCTGTGACTTGCAGTGAAATAGCTTTTTAATATAGAATCATAGAATAGTTAGGGTTGGAAAGGACCTTAAGATCATCTAGTTACAACCCCCCTGCCGTGGGCAGGGACACTTACCATTAAACCATGCCATCCAAGGCTCTGTCCAACCTGGCCTTGAACACCGCCAAGGATGGAGCATTCACAACCTCCCTGGGCAGCCCATTCCACTGCCTCACCACCCTCTCAGTAAAGAATTTCTTCCTTAGATCCAATCTAAACTTCCCCTGTTTAAGTTTGAACCCATTACCCCTTGTCTTGTCACTACAGTCCCTGATGAATAGTCCCTCCCCAGCATCCTTGTAGGCCCCCTTCAGATACTGGAAGACTGCTATGAGGTCTCCACGCAACCTTCTCTTCTCCAGGCTGAACAGCCCCAACTTTCTCAGCCTATCTTCATACGGGAGGTGCTTCAGTCCCCTGATCATCCTCGTGGCCCTCCTCTGGACTTGTTCCAACAGCTCCGTATCCTTTTTACGTTGAGGACGCCAAAACTGCACAAAATATAGCAAACACTGCTAAATTGTTCAGCAGTTGAGGTTGTTGGTGGTGTTTATTCTTGTATCAAATGTTCTCTAAGATAAGTAAATAGCAAGAACAATCTCAGATTACCCCAGATTGTGCTGCTGTACATTCAAGTATCCCAGGACCTATTTTCCTTTATTACTAGGACTGCCTCCTTGATATACATTGTTGCAAAACACTGTCCCTTTGAGTAAAGAAAGATAATATATTTTGAGAGACAGTCTGGCTCTGTAATTTCCACTTGTAGAGAAAAATAAGTAATGAAGTACTGTGATGACAATTTCCATGAAACATTGAATCACCTCCATTAAAAGCCAGTAAGATGCTTGGCCAACGTGTTCTTGCATGGTGATACGTATTCACATTGCCTTGGAGCACATTTACAGAAATGCTTTATAAAATGTTTAGGATAGATACTGTACTGGACGCTACCAGATCTTTTGAGGCATAAAATCCTGCATTTTGCCTCTTTATTTTCAAGACCAGACTCTCCATTAGGCAATCTATTCTAGGCTGTTTTGTAGAAACATAGTTTAACAGACAGAGTAAGTATATTTGTCACGATGACAAGACAACACTGTCAGATAATAATTTTTCTTATTTCAGATGCTTGCATCTCTTTAATTTTCAAATATTGCATAATAATTATTTATAATTGGTTTCCAGCTAAAAACAACAAAGTGGAAAATGGAAACAAGAAATATTGAATAGGGACAGTATTTTCTTCTCTGCATTTGCAACTTAAATGACAACTGCAAGAAGCAGAGATGTGCAGGAATAATTGCAATTTAAGATGTCAGACTGTGGATTTTTTTTTTTTTTTATTATTATTTTATTTTTATTTTTTTCTTACTGTAACAGTCAGAGCTGGTTTGCTGGTAATACTTCTGGTTATACTTTATATCTTAGTTTCAGATGCAGAAAGAGTAAATTAGCTGCCTCCTGGAGGCATTTCTGTGCAGACTTTAATTAAGACTAGGGTAAGCACATGGTTGTGATGGGACAGACAGACTGCTCTCAGACAAGGAGCAACAGAGTGTGTGCTTGGGTCTGCCACACGAGGAGAAAACGAGAAGAAGGGAGAAAGGTGAGATGGCTGATGTCTCTACAGGCTGGTGCCTTGGAACAATAACATTGTAACCAAAGAAGAGGCATATATGGGCGCTGGGGACAGCTCAGGACAAGCTGTGGGCATTTAGAGTTCCTCTGTTCAAAACTATGAGAGGGGTTCATACTTTTAATTTAAAATCTCTTAGCTCCTATAGTAGACATTTATCTCATTTCTTTATTGAAAAAGCAACTACTAAAGCCAACAGATATATTGCTATACTATACTAATATTAACATGTAATATATGTTATATGTAATATACATCATATATAGCATATATAACATAATATGTAATATGCAATATATAATACATATTTAATTCATAATATATGTGAACTAAACTAATACTTAAACATATTTTTATATATTTATGCACACTATGCTGATCTATAATGTAATGGGTAGTTATATTGCTGTACGTAACAGATGTAGAGGATTATTGTTTCTCTGTCTCACCTCACTTCAACCCTTGTATTGTTAAATAGTACTTGAAAAATTTTTGCTATCTTGAAAGTGGCTTTTTTCAAGCAGAAACAGTATAATTATTTTTTTTCATCTACTGTAAATTACATGGAATTTTATTTAGAAAAGGAGATAGTTCTGATCCTGGAAACCTGACAGCAGCATTGCCATCTGTGAAGCTGGACACCAGCTTCAGAGAATCTGAGACTGTAATAACAACAGGAAGCAGCAGGTTTTAATTTATATTTCAGAAGTGCACAGTTTTTAAGACTCCAAGGTGCCCTTTACTGATCCTGTATCATCAAAAATACAACTAATAAAAACATACAGTGTTTCATCAAAGTTTCTGTGAAACTGACAGCTTGTTTTGCTGTGTTAAACTCACAGTCTGCAGTCAGTGTTTGGCCCATCATTTGCAGTTACGTGAATGCAAAATGAAGAAGTCAGTGGTAATCTCATACACAACCTAGCACTCATATTGTTTTCTTTAATGCTGATAAGTTTAGGTTGTCTGTGTGGAAGGCAATAAATTAAATCTTAATGACTGCCAAATTCTGAATAACAATTCTGAATTCCTTCAATGATTTTTATGGTTGAAAGTGTTTCCGAAATGAATCTACTCTGCTTTGTTCATCAGCCACTTGATGCCATGTGTTCCATGCAGTAGCTTGTAGCAGGGTCAATTTACACAGTTTATTACTGAAAATTTATAAATTTTGCCTTCCATTTGAAAATGTAACTAGTAATTTTGCAAGTTTTGGTGTTCATCTGCTGGATTCCAGACTCCTGTAAAAGCCTGTTTTTCTATCTCCGAATGCTCAGGATTTATCATCATAAGATAGTACTTGTCTGTAATATGGTCCTGATTCACCTCTCAATGGTTTAATGGGAAAAGAAGGGAAAAGGGACTGTTCTCAGTAGGGTTTGAACTGTTATTGATCTGAAGTCTCTTAAAGTTTGTTTACTTAAGTTAAATGACAGACCACACTTTCTTCATATTCTTGTGTTCTTATTGTCTGAAAGACATCACACAGTCGGATTTTTTAATATTGCCATTGAAAAGATGTATTACTTTTCTCTATCCATCACCCACTTTTGTACATGTTAATATATTTTTAATGCAAGGTAATAGATGTAAAATAAGTAGACTTTCACTTAATAATTTCCAGAGATCTTGTGGTTTAGTTTTAATGAAGAATCACAGAACCACATTAGGGTTAGAAAGGATCTCTGGAGATCATTTAGTCCAACCACCCTGCCAAGCAGGCTCACCTAGAGCAGGTTATACAGAAACGTGTCCAGGTGGGTTTTGAATGTCTCCAGAGAAGGAGACCCACAGCCACCCTGGGCAGCCTGCTCCAGTGCTCTGCCACTCTCAAGGTAAAGAAGTTCTTCTTCACGCTAAGGTGAAACGTCTTGTGTTTTAGCTTATGGCCATTGCTCCTCGTTCTGTCACTGGGCACCACTGAAAAATCTGGCACCATCCTCCTGGTGCTTACCTTTGAGATACTGATATGCACTAATGAGATCCCCTCTCAATCTCTTCTGTAGACTAATCAGGCCCAGTTCCCACAATCTCTCCTCATAAGAGAGATGCTGCTGACCCCTGATCATCCTTGTGGCCCTCCACTGGACCTTCTCCAGTAGCTCCTTGTCTTGTACTGAGGAGCCCAGAACTGAACACACTACTCCACATGTAGCCTCTCTAGGGGAATAGAGGGGGAGGATCACCTCTACCTGCTGGCCGTAGTCCTCTCGATGCACCCCAGGATACTATTGGCCCTTCTGGCTGCAACAGCATGCTGCCAGCTCATAGTTTATCATCTATCAACACTACCAGGTCCTTTTCAGCTGAACTGCTCTATAGTAGGTCAGGTCCCAACCTGTACTGGTACTTGGGGTTCTTACTCCCCACACGTAATACCTACACTTGCCCTTGTTGAACCTTGTTAGGTTTCTGATAGGTTGGTTAACTTTCACTATAGTTTCTCCCAACATCTGAAATGCAAATTGTCTTGCGTTTAACTGTGAGTTTTCTGAATAATCTTAAACTTTGGGGGATGTGAACTTCTTCTTACTTTTTTTCAGTTCTAGAAACCTAAAAATTGTTAAACCAAAATAGAATTGTGCCGGTAAATCATGATAAGCTGCTTTAGAATGCTAAAGCTCCTTGAACTGGAGGGCAAGAATTTGTCAAGACTAGGATGAGAAATTAAGGTTCATAAAAATATCATTAGTGGACTGAAAAAGGATGTTAATTATCCATTCTGCATTGATTATTAGAACAAATGTGAAGGTGAGTTCAGCCAGCTGTAAATGATAACAGGAACTCATTTGTGTTTTCCTTTTTTTTTTTTTTTCTCCTCTTTTATTTTTTTTAAGATAAGTGCTGTCTTAAATCAATCTCAGATCTTTTACAGAGGATGTACAAAGCAACTAAAACAACTTATCAACTGCCTAAAGCTTTCTTTACAAAAACAACAAAAGAGATACTGTGTAATTATTAAAGTGATAGAGGGAAAACCTCCAAAGCCATGAAGTCAGTTCACTGATATAAATATGGCTGCTTTACTTTGCAGAGATCCTGAAAAAACAGCCAGTCTGTGAATTGTTCCAGACAGTTAGGTTGATGTCACTCATCAAAGCACAAAAAGAGAGGAACATAGAAATCTAAAGGCATAGCAAACCTTCTCAGAATGAGTTTTGTGTGTGCGTGTGCATGAATATATATGAATATGTAGCAAAGAGAATACAGAATCTGTGTTTATTCATGGTTTGACCATTCTGATGTGAAGGTAAAATCAGTCACATATAAAAGATCTATCATTAGAACAGTTACGTTTTTACAAAATAATTGTTACTTATGTTGATTTTCTACAGTGACCTTTAATCAGTGTATTGATCAGAGAGACTGAATAAAGTGTGAATTTTTCCTAGCCATGTTTTTAAGAAAACTGATATTGGGCCAATGCCAACCTCATGAATTTCAACCAAGCCAAGTACAAGGTCCTACACCTCGGTTGGGCCAATCCCAGGCACAGGTTGGTGATTCAGAGCAGCCCTGCAGAGAAGGACTTGGTTGATGAGAAACTTAATATGAGCCGGCAGTGTGCGCTCACAGCCCAAAAAGATAGTTATATCCTGCATCAAAAGTGTGAGCAGCAGATCAGAGGAGGTGATCCTGCCCCTCTACTCTGCTCTCGTGAGACCTCACTTGGAGTATTGGGTACAGTTCTGGTGTCCTCAACATAAGAAGGACATGGAACTGTTGGAAAAAGTCCAGAGGAAGGTCACAAGGGTGAACAGGGAAGTGGAGCACCTCCTGTATGAAGATAGGCTGAGAAAGTTGGGGCTGTTCAGCCTGGAGAAGAGAAGGCTGCATGGAGACCTCATAGCAGCCTTCCAGTATCTGAAGGGGGCCTGTAAGGATGCTGGAGAGGACTCTTCATTAGGGACTGTAGTGATAGGACAAGGGGTAATGGGTTCAAACTTAAGCAGAGGAAGCTCAGGTTAGATATAGGGAGGAAATTCTTTACCGTGAGGATGGTGAGGCACTGGAATGGGTTGCCCAAAGAAGTTGTGAATGCTCCATCCCTGGTGGTGTTCAAGGCCAGGTTGGACAGAGCCTTGGAGGACATGGTCTAGTGTGTGGTGTTCCTGACCGTGGCAGGGGGGTTGTAACTAGATGATCTTAAGGTCCTTTCCAACCCTAACTATTCTATGATTCTATGATTTTATGATTTCAGCAGAACAGCAGTGAGTTAAGTGTTTATGTCTGGAACAGCAAAACTTGGCTGTTCAGAAACCAGGCTCTCAAGAAGCATGTTTGTGTCTATGGTAGATACACAGCATTCAAGAAAGGAGTATCAGGGGAGGAATGACAGAGGCTGCACTTTCTGAAAAGGAAATGTCTCTGTCCTTGCAGCAGCCTGACCCCAGCAAATCCATGGCATGTCTGCCCTTGAATCTCAAGTACCAGAATTTGTATCAAAAGACCAAAAGTAAGACAGCAAGATGACTTAAGCAAGATACTTGCTTTGCTTAAAATCTAATGCTTTCAAAATGAAATTAACAGTATTCGTTGTTAAAATAGGGGGAGGACATAAAAAAGGATATGTCTGGAATGGTCTGAAGTTCCCACCCAGAGAGTGCCTGCAGCAATGAGTTGAATAGATAATAGTGAAAGTGGCTGTACTCAGCATCTCATTCCATGCTGGACCATCTTCAGCCAGTCCATCTTCTTGCCCTTGCAGATCACTGCTTGAGCACTCCTGGACTACTTAGGGAATTAACAGTTCTAGTGCTCTCAGCATGCACAGAGGCAGAGCCCTAATATCCCACTACACCACTGAAGGATAAACTTTAATTTCATATTTTTAACTTAAGTGCCACAGCTTTTAGCAGAGGTCATAGAGCTAGATTTAAACTTTCTAAGTCTTTTCTTATTAAAAGAGAATTTGAGAAAGCAGCTGAGAATGCCCCCAGGAAACCATCATTAATCTACCTATTTTTGCACAATATTTTTTGTGCAATAAAAATGAAACAGTACCTGAGAAGACAACCTCCAGTGGCTAGCGATAAACACCTATCCATCAAGATAATGAAATAAACTACTGCTATTTTTTTCATTAATTCTTAAATGTGGTTAAGAATAGTTCAGCCTACATTTATGTGTGTATGTATAAATATATGCATGCACTGGCAAAAATATCCCTTCCATTCTGGTTCCTCCCTAGTTTATGTATTAAACAAAATAGGTAAAGAAACAAAGGACACAAACAAAGGAAAAAATTAATATAAATCAATTTTCTAATAGAAATATTTGCAAACTAACTTTATGAAGTAATCCTTTCCAGGATATTTTATGCAAAATTAGTTTATGTTTCATTTGTACAAACAATTTATCAACTTGCATTAAAATAGCTTGACACTCATAGAAGACAGAGAACTTTGTATATATTCAGTATTAAACAAAATCATAAATGAAGTAGTGAAGCTCAGCAAATTATTTGTCTTGATCGAATAAAACAATGCTCAGAATACACCTCATCTGAAAAAGCATTTCACTATAATGCTATATAGTTGATATTGCAGAATTAAAGTAATAAACAGTTGAACTGAATTTCATGTACTTGATTAAATCAATACTTTCCCAAAGAACAACTCAATGAAATGCAGACAGAACATCTGAACTTAAAAAACACAGGACAGAAATTAAGTGGGTGTGTTTTAAGTAACAATGAAAAGGCAGATAAAGGGAGAGATAATGAAAACATCAAGAAACTGAGATTTTTTTTTTACTAAAATAGCCTCTCAATAAAATAATATAATTTTTTTTTTTTTTAATTTTTTTTTTCCCCAGTTTCTGGGAGTGAATTCTGGGCTTGGATAACAGCAGCAGCATCTCTTCCGGCATACATCATCATTTTTTAATAAGATAAAAGACCTTGGATGTATTCATAGCCAAGGGGTTATGATATATGATATAATGATATGATACAAAATACAGGGGCTATGATATATGATATAATACAATCATGTGTGATTGTATTGGTATTTGTAGTAGTTTAACCCTATCTGGGAATCAAACATCACACAGCCTCTGGCTCCCTCCCTCCTCCCACCCCCAGTAGAATGGGGGGGAGAATCAGAAGGGTAAAAGTAAGAATTGTTAAGTAAGTCATGGTTTGAGATAAAGACAGTTTAATTGGTAAAGAAAAAGCTGTGTATGCAAACAAAGCAAAACAAGGAATTAATTTAGCATTTTCCATCAGCAGGCAGTTGTTCAGCCTTCTCCAGGAAAGCAGGGCTAAGTGATAAGTAACAGTGACCTGGGAAGACAAACACCATGAGTTCCAATGTGTCTCCCTTCCTTCTTCTCCCCCAGCTCCATGTGCTGAGCATGATACCATATAGTATGGAATATCCCTTTGGTCAGTTGGGGTCAGCTGCCCCAGCTGTGTCCCCTCCTAGCTTCTTGTACACCCTGAGCCTGCTTGCTGGTTGGGTGGTGTGAGAAGCAGAAGAGGTCCTGATTCTGTGTAAGCACAGCTTAGCAGTAAATAAAATATCCCTGTGTATCCCTGTGTCCTGGGTTCAGCAGCAGCAGTCACTTTTTCTACTTCTTAGTAACTGGTGCAGTGCTGTGGTTTTGACTTTTGGCCTGGGAATAATACTGATAAAGCCGATGTTTTCAGTTGCTGGTCAGAATGTTTACCCTGACCAAGGACTTTGTGAGTCTCATGCTCTGCCAGGGAGGAGGAGAAGCCGGGAAGAAGCAGGGACAGGACACCTGACCCAAACTAGCCAAAGAGGTATTCCATACCACAGCACGTCATGCCGGGGGATGTAACTGGGAGTTGTACGGAAGGGCTGGAACACTGCAGGGTGGGGGTAAGGTACCGGTCGGTGAGCAGTTGTATTCTCTTCCCTTGTCATTTCCTTTATCATTATTCTTATTGGTGGTAGCAGTAGTGATTTGTGTTATACCTTAGTTATTAAACTGTTCTTATCTCAACCCGTGGGAGTTGCATTCTCTTGATTCTCCTCCCCGTCCCTCCAGGAGCGGAGGGAAGAAAGGGGGGAGGGGGGGAGAAGTAGACTGCGTGGTTCTAATTTACGGCCTGGGCTTAAACCACGACACCCTGTATTATCAACACTGTTTCCAGCACAAATCCAAACCAAAGGTCATGCTAGCTACTACAAAGAAAGTTAATGGTACTCAGGTCAAAACCAGCACAGTGCAGGGGGGTTGGAACTAGATGATCTTAAGGTCCTTTCCAACCCTAACTATCCTATGATTCTATGATTCTATAAACTTAGGAGCTTATCGGCAGGATGCCACTTCAGAAGGAAATTTTTTTATTGATATTTCTGCTGATTTTTTATTTATATTTAGTAGAAAATGCACAGTTTTTTTTCTGAAAGGGTAGTTTGCAAATATGCTATTGAGGAATTCCAGCCTATTCTGTGTCTGAAATGAAATGGGAGGAGAACATTCATGCACAATGAAGAATACTGATTACATTTTTCCTCCTTAAATACCAATACTGGAATCCAATCTGAACTCCAAGCCTTAAACTGCATTCTCTCCAGCACCACCTCTGGAAGGTAATTGAATTGCATTCACTGAGCTATTAAATGCTATTTACCTCTGCAATGAAAACTTTCAGAGTTGTGAAAAGTGTTCAGTACTCAAGTAAAAGGCAGGAAGAAATATGCCCTTAACTCACATTTCTGGTTTTGAAAACTGTCCTTCCAGCTACTTTGATGGGAAACAACATGGACAGCCTTACATTAAACTGAGGTGAAGTCCATCTCTACATAAAGAGATGAGGCGCTAGGTCCATGTCATTTGGGTCTGGAAGCAGTCTAGAGGCATTTGCACTGCATGATTTCTTTTTCTTGATATTTCCCTAGATGCATATTCTCTTTGTTTCCTTTCCTAGGTAAGCTCAATGAGAGTCTGCTCTGTGTGAGCAGGAAAAGGAAGCATCATCTATTAACTGTGGCTCAGAGTTGTATCAGGTTTCTCAGCATTGGAGAAATTTCAAGGGCAAAGACAGTCATTCACATCCACTACTTTATTTCTTCATATAGCCCAAGGAATGAAAACCATTGATGCCTTTACTGACAGTTAACAAATCTGCTACATTTCAAGATATTTATAATTTTTTTAAGTTTAAGATAAGACTTGGAAGAACAAGAAGACTATTCTAATGCACCACTAATTGTGAATAATAGAAGGGAACTTGGAACTGCCTAATGAGTGCACTGTAACATTACTGGGGATACTAAGGAATTAGAGGAAGGATGTGGGAAGCGAGGACAGATGCTCAAAGAGAAAAAGACATCATTAACTATAAACTACCATGCTAATATTGAAAACATAGTGCACAAATAGAAAGATTTACTTGAATAATTTTTTTCTCTTAGCAATGTCTTTGCAGAAACCTAAACTGACACCACTGTATATAGGATGTCATCAAACCAATGCACCAAGTCCTCCTAACGTACTTTTATTAATGCTTATGTGGTTTTTGCCTCTTTACATGACTGAAAATATTATTTTTATTCATTCAGAGTGACAGAGAGGGGGAAAAAGGAATTTATGTCAATTGTACTGCTCTGCTTGGTGGAATAAAAACATGAAGATGAAATTACGTGTAGCTGTATTAAAGTTGTGAGGACACTGTCTAATTGAAATAATACTTTGTGAGGAATAACTGTCATTTAGTGGGTAAGACAGCTATGAAGCTAGCAAAAGCTGGTGTTGAGGGTGATTTGAGTTATTATGATCAAGAGGAATTTTAAGAACTACAGGTTACTCACTCAGTGGATTAAATTTATCATCATAGGTTAAATCAACAGGGTGATCATACAGATTGTCTTGCTGATAGTTTGCTAATTAGGCTTTGGGTTGATCTCTACTATGTACTGTGTCTGTTTTATTGTTGTGTCTGTAGTAAATCTAAAATGTGAATCCATATCTGTATTTTCAGGTGTGGGATTAATATACGGAGTTTTTTTCTGCTTTCTCATTCAAATATTAGTTTTTATAAGAGCAAGAACTGCTTTGGGACTGCAGAAACTTAGTTCTCAATTTTTGCAGAGCTGCAACCATTTTTGATACACCTATAATTCAAACTGGTAAACTCTTGGTCACTTGCCTCATTTTCTGCAATGCTGGCTAATTTAAAATCTTCAGGCAAACTCTGTTGCTCAATTTATTGTTGCATAATCAGTTTTCACTTTGGCTTGCAGTTCATTTTTCCTCTCATTTCTTCATATCACTAACTTCTAGGCTGTGCTATGAATTCATGTTTTCAAATTATAGTGAGCAATGCGTATCTAGCTTAGTATTTAGAATGTTCTCTCTCTTTTCATTGCAACAAATTGCTTCCTTTCATCACCAGAAGCTGTTGAAGAATATCCCTTAACTTTATAAATAACAGTATATTCATGAACTGTTGCCAGGCAAGGAAGAAATAAAACTTAGATACTTGCCTAAGGAGGAATTTCTGTATCAGGTCAAACAAAATATAAATTTTTTTTCTTATTGTTGATGGAAAATACTCACAATTAAGACCAGATTTTAAATACTAGGTCTTCCTTTGCTGGAACAATATAATGTCTTTAGATTAACATATATTGCACGTTATCACATTCGCCATGAATGTCTTCATTTAGGAACTCCTAAGTAATTTTAAACTAAGCCAAGCAGAACTATAGAAAATAGTTAATATTCAAATATGCAGACAAACTAAATGCATCTAGTTCGACGAAAACAGAACACCCACTGTTTCAGAATTCCTTAACTTCAAAATTATCAATATTTTGATGAACGAAAATAATACAACATGCAGCTTTTACAAACAAATGGATTATTGTATGCTGTATTACACCAGAGCAGATTATGACTACATTAGCATGAAAATAAATAGCAGTGGCAGGTAACTGGAGTAAGCTGTAACTCGCTACATTTCCAGGAACAGCCTGTTTCACTGCAGCTGTAGCCTGAACCTAAACAGCGTATGGTGTGGAAGCACTTGTGTGGTCATTCCTTGCATCCTTCCTACCACCCACAAGAAGTACAGTGAGGGCATCACACAATGTGCAGATTTTTGCTTTTTGCCTCTCTTTAAGGCTGTCTAACAATGGATGTTCCTTAACCAAACTCAGTCCTTCCTAAACATGAAATAACAAAGCAAACCCAATGAGCGGCTTGCCCACCCACAGTGTGAGAGAAACAGTGTTGTTTTCACATAATTGGGGATGGAGATTTGTAATATTAGGGCTTTACAATATTTGACCTTTAAGATCAATATTAAGGCTTTGCAGTATTAAGATTTTTCAATACTGGAGATAGGGCTAAGTTACTAAGAGAATGAAACAAAGGGTTTGAGATACCATAACTTAGAAAGACATATTCTGTGGTTAAAGACAATATCATCTCTGGACAAGATACACACTGTGGATAAAAGAATGCTATCTTTGTACAACTTATGAAACTAAGCACGTGCAGGCTGGTTAAACAGTAAGTTGGGGTACCACATGTCTGCTAGAGAGTTATGAAATCAAACCATAAAAGGAGATGAATAAATAAGAGGAAGGGGAGATATAAATAGAGGTGGGACAGTTACCATGTAGATTATACATGTTGGATAAGCTGTAAACCTTGGAGAACTCAACCAATGGTGAAACAACGGAGGGAACTTGGGGACGGGATAGGAAATATAAATCATAGTTCTGCTTTTGCTGTGTTTGCCTACTTGCTAGGACATCCATTTTTGCAAAAACATTAATAAAAATCTGCTTCACTGTTCTGTCTATCCTGAGATTAAGTTTTTGTCTAGAAACCAATGGTCACAATCTGGGGGCTCGTCCAGGATCAAGTCATTATTGAGGGGGCCTCTGCCACTGAAGAACAGGGAGATGAGTCCCGTTCATTTCAAGGGCCTTGTGTGGAGTTGACGGGGCTTCTGGAGCTACTGACCAAAATCCTGAGACCATTTTTATAAAGTAGACCCAGTGAACCAGAGGAGCAAAAAGAGACAGAAAAAAACGTAGGCACCACTGCAGCAACCGGGCAACTCCATGCACAAACCAAAGTATTATCTTGGTGGTTGGGACATTCTGAGAGACTTGAATGTGTGTGTCTGAGACATACAAATAAGTACAAAGTGAGTGTGGAGTCCAGATTCATGTTTCTGTTATTCTGCGAGGGATACAGCTGGAGAAGGACAAAGTGTAAGGACTTGTTGAAAGGAAGTCTTGGGAAACAGAATGGGGAATAAGAAAAATAGGCCTAAGGAATAGAGAAGGGATGAGAGGAATCATACTGGGAATAACATTGCTCCTGAAAGTCCCTGTTAAATAATTGGAAATACGTGTCTTATACAAAGGGAAAAGATAGAAAAAAGATGGCACAGTACTGTTGTTTTACATGAAGGAAGGATTCAGCCACTGGCTGGTTTTTGGCCAAAGCATGGGGCTGAGGAAACATAAGTTTGTCAGGCTTTAAATCTTTACGTATATGTCAAGGGGTAACAGGTTTAAACAGGGGAAGTTGAGGTTAGATATAAGGAAGAAGTTTTTTACTGTGAGGGTGGTGAGACACCAGAACAGATTTCCCAAAGAAGTCGTGAATGCTCCATTCCTGACAGTGTTCAAGGCCAGGCTGGACAGAGTTTTGGGTAACATGGTTTGGGTGTGGTGTTCCTACCCGTAGCGGGGGGGTTGGAACTAGATGATCTTAAGGTCCTTTCCCATCATAATTATTCTATAATTCTGCATTAAGGAACCTTTCTCACAAGAGTCTGATTATAACAGCAAGCTGAGTATACTGCGAGCGTGAGAATTTTAAGAGGTCTCTTGGAAGACACAGATCGGGATCAACAGTGAAACAGAAAGGAGAAATTCTACCCCTCCCTGCAGTTGAATTGTTCTCCTTAAAAAAAACAAACAAGAAAATTAAGGGAAATATTGAGGAACCTAAGGCACGGGTTCCCCTAAAGAGTTTACCCCCTCCATATGATTATGCCGAAAGAGTGTATAACCCACCCTCTGAAAATCCTGATGAGCAGGAGGTGCAGCACCTACAGCCATAGTGGGTGTAGTGCCACTGGGCTCAGAGAAGCCTGCCCATGCTCATATCTCTGCTGTGTGCCTACAGTCATGAGATGGTGACCAGGGCAGTTGACACAGCTCTCTGGAAAGAGGCTAGCTCTGCACCACTAGCAGCACCCTGCTGGGACAGGAGTGCCAGGGTGAGATACATTGGGCAGAGGGGATGTCCAGGGCTGGCACAGGATGCATATGCCAGGTCAGATCCAAGCTGCTTTGGCAGGCCTGACTGAATAAGGCTCACACAGTGCCTCCCTCTGCTGCGGCTGAGCTGAGCCAGCAGTCTGAATCTTTCACTGTCAGAAACAATAAATTCTCTCACTGATGTTATGAAGAATGGGGGAAGCTATCCATTTCAGGAAAATTAATTGGCCCTGCAGTAGAAAAGCGTGCTCTGCAACTTGCTGTTTCTGTTTGTGCAGTCAAGTTGATCAGATGTCTGTACCCCAGCCACAACTCCAAAAATGCTGCTCACCAGCAGCTTCATGCATGCACAGCACACTTTATACGCATAATCACACACAGATGTGTATATGGAAACATACACTTAATCAACACATGTGGACATGTAATCACACACTTAATCAGGCATAGTAGCTATCTTCATCTGAGGACAATTCTGCAGCTCTGAAAATTCAAATATAGTACAGCTATTACTGTATTGCATTATCTCTGCTCACAGAAAATTCAGGATTTTATCCACATATTAGGAAAAAATTTTGATTGTTTTTGTTCTTTTTTTTTTTTTTTTTTTTTAGGTTTTCTGTTTGATTGGGTGGTTGGATAGTTTGGGTTGATTTTTTGTTTGGTTTGGTTTGGTTTTGGGTTTGGTTTTTTTCCACTCACAAATTTTCATGCATTTTGATTCTTCCATAAAGGGAAAAATGTTACTACACTTAATTTAAGAAAAGAACTTTTTCCCCAGTTGGTCTGCTATAAATGGATAATGGTAAGAGACTCGTAGTATTAGATGTCATTTCAAATGTATACTTTAACTGAACTTGAGAAAATGGATACTACCATGTTGATAAGTCGGATATGGTAGACTCCAATGATCAGTGGTCAGCTACATCTGAGCTAACCAGTTCCTATTCTGATATGCCAAGTGCAAGTTCAAAGGAGTTCTCTGTGGCAGTTTTAGCTCTGACTAATGCCAGAAGAATCACTTTAGCTTTTGTCTTCATCAGCAGTTAATATATTTTGCGTCACTTGTCACCAGTCAGAAGAGTACAATTAAACAGAAATTAGCCAATTACATCATTTCAGACAATATTTTGCTATGTTCACAGTGATTGACATGGCTTACAGCAAAATCCCTCTAAACAGAGCAGTATGGAAAGTAGAATTCTAACCTACTTTAAAAATCAGAAATATTTGTAAAAAAATCTAAAAGGTGACATGTGCCATTTCTTTATGGAAAAGCATGAGTTCATATGCATTCTAAAGCATAAGATGTTTTGTTTTAATATTACAAATGAATGAGGAGTTGTCGTGGTTTTGCATATGAATTTAGAGATTAATTTTATTTTTTTTTTGAATTATGAAGGATTGATTCCAAAGTGCTTTTTGTATCACAGTTTTACTTAAAAAAAGGCTAGCAAATCTGTGTAGGAGAAATTTTCTAGAAAGTGTGTATAAGCTACTGTTGCTGAAGAAGGCAAACACAGACCTGTGAGCAGGTAATTTTTAAAGGTTATAACACAGGCCTAGGAGTGTAATAGTAAATCATTACTGCTGAGTGGTGTATATGGCAATAACTGCAATTTATTTAGATTCTGATATGTCTCCACCATTTAGCCAACTGGAGTGGATTGCATGAACTGCTCCACACAGGCAAGGTCAGCTAGGCTGCATCCAAAGCAACAGCTGGGCTGATTTTGCCAAGGGAGATCAGTCCCCTGTGTCAGCATAATTATGGAAAGGTTCTTCCCAGGTGTTGGTGGAAACTGATGGTGGGGAAATTAAGCCAGTCACCTGCTCCACTGAGATTTAGAGGTAAATGTCTGCATATGGTCGGTGAACAGTTTTACTATATGTGTGGCCTCAAACCCAAATGTGAATTTTTTTGTATTTATGTTGAAAGAAGGGAGAGAGGTGCTACTTTACTTATATAAAATTCCCAAGTTTGTAAGGTACAATTTATCTCGCTTCTTTCGTTCAAAATTTGAAAAGTAGAACTGATTTCTTTTGGATATAGCTACCTCTCACATCTTGCAGCACTCACATTTCACATCTGAAGTTGAAACATGTCTCGGACATGTGTCAGAAATTAATTTTTTGCAGACTCTGGACTTGCACAGTACATAGTCCTTGGCTACTGCAGAGAAAGAAGCAAATAATACATTTTAATTTCGCATCTGGCAAACAGTAGTTCAATGACTTTACAGCCCATTTCACAGTAAAACGCCTTTTGTTCAACAACTGTATATCTTCCTTCAGAGGCAAAACTTTCTGATAAATTACATTAAGCTATACCTCTCTACCTACTTATTTAATATGACCTAGAGCTATATTCCAGAGCCATTCATCTGTGAAAGATACTCCTGTCATAAAGCGAACAGAAGGGGGAGGTGAAAGCATGACTCAATTCTTAAATAGCGTTAAAAATCTGTTCATTACAATGAACTTGGGTACTTTTCTTATTTGTCATCACATAAGAAGTGAAGGTCTGTGAAAAAAATCCCAAGCAAAGAAACCAGTGCTCCCAAAACTAAGGATATGCTTTAAAAATACTACTTCTTTCTCTTTAATGCTTTAATCTTCTTTGAGACTAGACCTTTGGGATCTTGGCAAGCCATTCTGCTCACCTTTGGAGGTTAACTCTAAGTGTATTCAACTTCTTAAATATGAATACAAAATCAAGAATAACAGAAAAAGCCCTAATATTACTGATTGTACACAGTAATATGTAATATAAAATGTGAATCTATATGCTTCATATGTATTTGCAAAGGCATTTCTTATTTTTGTGGCCTCACACTATATTGCTATTGTGCCAGTCAATGGCACTGGGACCAACCTTGCAAGTCTGGAATCTTGGTTACATACTCATTCAGAGTCTATGACCAAGATGGAATTAATACATTTTCAGGGATACCACAAGCTGTTGTATTTTATTCAATTATTGCACTTCATGCCATTTGTTTCATGACAGCACAACTCTCAGTAAAGGATGTAGACCCGACTGTAAGGTAGCTTTTGATGTCTTTGGAATTATCTGATTACTTTGATAATTTTTACTTTGCTAAGTTCTTCTCTCTTCTCAGATACACTTACTAACATAAACACGATACTGTAAAATGATCATAGTCTGGTCAACAATTATCTGCATCTCTGCAACCTTCTAGCAATTATGAATGTGGAGTTTTTTCTGTGCCTTCACATTGGCAACATGACACTTGCTAACAAAGGCATAGAGCTTGAATGGGTCAAATAGTGTAATTTCTAATGGTCAGCTTGGAATCTCTCACTGTCACCTGAATTTCCTTCATCTTGCAATATGCAATCCCAGAGTGCCTACAGAGTGACAAAATTTTGAATCAATGAACCACTGGATTTCCGACCAAGATGCTGTCTGCTGCTCTCAAAACATGATATTGATGTGTAGTTGATTTCAAAACTTTCAACATAAATGCTTTTGTCATTGTAAGTACGTTTTATCAGAAAATAACAAAATGATGAGTACATGCAGTGCTCTGTGAATCACTAAGTGTAGATACATAAAATGCAGTTTCAAGTGTAGGCATGACCTTAGGTCTCACTTCATTTCCATTTAATGTCAGTGGAGCAACACTTCAGTTACAGGAAGAAGGGAGAAACACCTTTCAGATATAGTAAATGAATCCTGGGTATCATGATTTTTGAAAAAAAATATTTTCTTTATTTTTAAGCTAAACCTCTACCATCTGTTCTGTTTTATAATTAGAAGTGTATGATGCAAATAATTCACATATGTGTCATAAAAAATGAGATAGAGATCATTTAGATCTCTACTTTTGTATCTGCTTGTCTTAAGTTTTCCAAGTAAACATCTGTTTTATTTTTCTCTTCTATTTCAGACAGTTGATCCTTTGTCACAGTGAGATCTGTCATGGCTGAAAGAAGTCCAGGATGTGTCAAAGAACCCTGTTTCAATCTTACAGGCTGCAACTTGGCAACTTTCATGAACAATTAAATGTACTGAATATATGTTTTTTTCTATCATGTCTGCAGTCTTCCCAAATTCATTTTACTGTTGGTTCTTTTTTTGAGATGATAATTTAGTGCCTTCAGGAACATTGTTACTCAGAAATAAATATTTAAAAGACAGAGACTAAGCAAATTTACATTGTATGGTTATATCTCACTTCAGTTATTATTCGGTGAAGGAAAAAATCATATAATTTTTTCAATAAATGGGCAATAATCTCTTTGCAGAGGAAAATTGATTTGTTATATTAAAGATAGTCTAGGACTTGAATGAAGTCCCAAGGCTTATTTTATCTGTTTATAGAGAAAAAAATTACACCATCTTTTTCCATTGCATTTCTGTGCCTTTCCTTAGGCAGCTTTACACTTTGTGTGGCAGTCAACATAAAACCTAGATCAGGAAGATGCCCCAGATGAAAACTATCCTAGCCAAAAAAAGAGGGTATTCTTTGGCCAGGTCAGTTCCCTGGGTCTCTTTCCTCAAAATTGTCAATGCAGGCACTAGCAGCCAGGAGGAAAGAAAGGAGTTTAGGTCTACTTCTGTGGCAGCAGGCACATTCAAACTTGAGTTAAAACCTACAAATTAGCCTAGTTAATAAAACTCTTGAGATTGTATTTCTGGCAGGAAAAAAATCCGTGTTAAATTCCAGCCAAAGACACTTCAAAACACTCTTTTTATTCCTACATTTTTCTTGAGCACATAGTACTTGGATGGAGCTTCTCAGTCCTTGGAGCTTCTGTTCTGGCTCTGAAGATGTTCCCTTTCCCAGGGATCCAAGACAATCTCTGTCATTGCACATTTTGGCATTTGTGGGGCAGAGAAGGAGTTGCTTAAGTGTTTTTTCCCTAACAACCACAGGTGTTCTGAGCAGATACGAGCTGTTCATTTTGCATATCAAGATAAACATTTTTGAGAAAGTGGTCAGAGCCAACTAGCTAAGGAAAACAAAAACATTCCCAAATCCACACACTTTTCATTCCACCCTTTACTTTAGGTAACCCTAAGACAATGGATATTTCTCTCATTTGAAAACTTATAAGCTTGAGGGTATGGTGTTGTTCTTGTCCATATTCCCCAAACGGTAGAGTTGTGAAGCTGTGATTTATTAAAACTCAGAGCTGAGGTGATGAGACCTTGTCCTTCTTTGTACTTCTGAAGAACACAGTGTACAGGGATGGAAAGAAACAAAACTTAGAAAGAAAGAAATCTCTATTTTATTAATTTTTTTTTTTTTTTTTTTTGGACACTAAGCTAGCTAGCAAACCCTGCGAGCGAAATTCTTCATTAGGATGAATTCATAGGATTTTTATTGCATATTGTCCAAGCTGTGATAGAGCAAATTAATCCATACTAGTAGATCTATGCCAACCTTGCAATGTGCTAAGCAAATAAGTCTCTAGGAAGTTACAAGAATATATCTAAAAGATATGAAACCTGTCAAAAATGTCAGAAAAACATAGGACTAATCACTGCAAACAATTCCTTATGCAACAACATTACACACTCAAAATGTAGAAGACCAGAAAAAAATGAAGGGTGACAATGGTCTAAAGCAGATAGGAAAAATACATTAAATAAAAGAAAGTTTGGCTGAGTATTTTGCAAAGGCCTGTGTTAGAAATTGAAAAGATTGTTTGGGTTCTGTAGAGTGCAAGGAGCCATGCTATTCTTCTGCAGACAATCCCTGTGTGCAGGGTAGTGATGGCTACTGGTGTGCCAGCATGCAGCTGGTTAAGCCTTTCTTCCCTTTCCTACTTGTTTAGCTTGTGTTTTCCTGTCTCATTACTTACAGTACTGTAGAATATTGCTACTGGAGTCAGTGGTGTTTTGAGTCACAGCACTCTGTGACACAGTTAAAATTCAGCCAGTGCCTCCAGAGATTTGTTCTTCCAAAAGGAAGATAAAAACAAATCAAAGACAAATTTGTGATGAAACAGAGCTGTGAGGAATCTTGCTGCCATAACCATTCCTCCTGTGGCATTTGAAAGGACTGTTTTGAGCACAGTGGCTGATGTTTCCTTTCAGGCATATGACACACAAACCCCAACTGTCTACTGCAATAATTTCTTTTGTGGAGTTCAAGACAATAAATAACATGCACATCCTTAAGGTAAACTTTGATGAATTTTTTCACTAAAACCTTGTTATTAAACTGCCAGATATGTCAAAAAGCAAAACAAACTAAAAAAACCCAAGCCAGACTCTTCCCTCCTCATTACCAAGCACTTTTTCTTACAAAGAAGACAGTTTTAACCTTCTTGTGGATCTGCTTCCTGCCTGGCCCCGAAAAGGGTCTTTAACAGCTGTGCTGACATCAGAGCCCACTGCAAAGGACACTGTTTACCTGCCACTCTCTGTTGCTTAAAGCAATCTCAGCTCTCTCCAGTGACCAATTCAGCACTTATAAATAGCCATGGGTTTTAGGCAATGACAATGCTAATGCATTCAAACAGTCGACCTTTTTTTCAGAAGGATTCTTAGCAGACTTTACCTTTGCAAACTGTTTATTCCTTTCTTCCCCATCTGATCTGCTTTTATGTGTGAAAATTGCCCTGGAATAGCCCAAATCTGAGTAATTACATAGAAGAACAATGAGGTTTCCCATCCAACTTCAATTAAAACCAAGAGTAGTGCATCAAACAAGTATTTGTAGTTTGTGCAGAGAGACAGTTCAGGCTGAGCCCATCTCAGTGTAAAGTTAATGAGTTTAACAAAATAGTACTGTTATATGACAAAGAAAAAGCAAAACTGAGTGTTGCCTTTCCTGCTACAATATGTCGGTTTCGGCTGAGTGAATTAAGAGAACAGATATTGCTGAAAGAGGGTACCAGACCATGAAGCAGTGGAAAGTGTGTTATATTTGCATCCACACATCCTGCTGGCCAAGGAGCTCAGGACTGCAGTTCTAATGTTATCTCCTTTCTATCAGCAGCATGCTGGACATGTTTTGCAAGTTTTACCTGCTCACTGGACAAGGGTATACCTTCTGCTTGAAAGGAATGCCACCATTTCTGTTGTACTCCATGTTGCTGTGTGACTAGAGCCTTGCAGTGAGCTGCCACAACATAAGCTAACAAAATAAACTTTTCTTTTTCTATTCTTTTTTTTTTTTCCTAAAAAGTTAAAATTACAAGAAAGAAACCCCATAGGCTGCACCATCTCAACTCATAGAAGGAGGTTTTGGTTTTGGTTCTTTTGTTTTTCTAAGCATCAAAAAATACTTGATATGAAAAAAAAAAAAAAAAACCCAAACCTGATGAAAGTCAGCTTTCCAAGAAGAAAAAAAATGTCCTTGTGAACTGCATATTCTTCCCTAGTAGTACTGTATAAACTATACATTTACAAATTCTGTTCTTAATCTGATTTCACCTAGAGACTGTATGAGCATGTGAGTCATAAGAGGTTGCTGTAGACAGCACACGTGGGAAAAATGACTCCATATGTGGGACCAGGGAGCAGAAGGACATAAAAGCTAAGTAAGACTTGTCAGTTATAAGGCAAATGGTGATGAAAGCACAGGAAGAAGCTGAAGATGCTGAATCCCATCTCTCTTCTTCAACAAGGGCTGATCCTCACAAGCGCTGTGCACAGCGCATGGCTCCCATCAAGGTTTGCTGCAGCAACTGTTATGTCTTCTCTTAACCTATGCTATCCTTTATCATGTAGTTTGTTTCTGACTGCTCTGTTATTTGCACTCACATGATCAGTTTTCAAGCTTTCACATAGCACTATTTTTTAGCTTTCATATAGCTATTTTTTAATCAGCTCTATGTGCTAGCAATCAGAGCAAAACTAGTACCAAAATTTTTTGTGGGAATTCTGGGTGAAAGCAGGTGACCTTTTTATGTCTAGACAAACAGTGCACAGAAACCTTTATGTTGTTGTGTGCACCTCCTTCTAAGCATCATGTTGACAAAGTGGCGTCTCTGACAGCCTTGAGGGAGCACCCTAGCCCATGAGGACATGCTGAGGCAAAAGCTTCAGCAACATATGGGCAGATGCAACCTTCAGCTGGTCTGTTCCACATATTGAATGATACAATTTAGATTCAAAATCTACTCAGAAAATTAGACATGTCACCTGTTAAGACAAACATTTATGCAAATTTTCAGAACCCCTGAAGCCCTGAAATGGAAGCAAACTGCTGTGATTTTCACTCACTGCAGAACTTCTGCATAACTCTGTCCTTGTCAGTGAGAATCAGACAAAAGTATGCATCCTTCTTCACCGAAGTAAGAGGGAAAAAAATGTGATATGATCTGTGCACCAGTGGTGACTGCCTGTACATCTCCTATTTCCACAGGTCTCTCCTTTGACAGATGATGTGTTCATTTATATGTGTAAGCATTCATCAAAGAGTACCGTGTCTTGCCCTTAAAATTTGCATGCATTAATGGAAAGAAATTTTTAGAGTATTTATGAACTGATGAACTTAATTAGAGCACAGTCCTGCTCTGAGAATGAATATATAAAAGTGGCAAATGCCCAACTAAAGAGGTTTTCATCCAGAAACAGTATTTTTCTAAATATGATTTTTGGGTCAACTTCTTTTTGTTCAGCCCCATAAGACACCACTCAATCTCTAGTTATTTTTTTCAGAACTTTTAAAATGAAGTTTACTATTTTTTTTTTTAATTTAAAATGCCTCATTTTAAAGCTTTTTTTTAAAAAAAACAAACAAACAAACAAAAACAAACAAACAAACAAAAACAAAAAACAAAAAAAAAAAACACACAAAAAAAAAAAAAAAAAACAACAAAAACCAACCAAACCAGGAATGAATACTTAAAAACTAACACACAACTCAAAATTCATAAGAAATATTTTTCTGGACTTTATTTTTGAAGAAAAAAAATAAAAACAAAGGATATTTAAACCTTAATCCTTGCTTCAGACAGACATTTTAAAGATAAAATCTTGAAACTTTTGAAGAATAGGATAACATTATGATTCTCATTTCCCAGTTCTTATTTATTGGAACTTTCTTACATCGTAACTGAGACTTTATTTTTTCTCCCTTTCCCTTCTTGCTTGACAATCAATGTGGGTAGGTCTCTGTCTCTACTCAGTAACACACTTAGTATAGGTGTTGGCACAAGTTCTTACTGTCTCCTGGGCTGCCTTTCTGAACATGAGATACATTGGATTTCTTCTGAGCAGAGCAAGGCCTCTTTTCAGACTCGCTTAGACTGTCCTCCAGAGATGAAGTGCCACGACCAGGATATAAGAGGTCACTCACTCTTATAACTATCTTTATGTACTTATTCATCTTTATAACTTTTCCGGTTTATAATAGGCTTTTGATAGTTTCTTGCTTCATTTTCAGATCTATGGTGCACTCTGGTTTACACAGAGACTTTGCCTTTAAAGCTTATCTAACACCTGTGAACTAATATTGCATGTCCTTTATTTTAAATTTAGGGAGTTTTCCTGTCAAATCAGGGTCCACAGCTTGTATTTCTAAGCAAACAAGCAACCCAGAGACAGATGGCAATGAGCTTAACCTTACTGTCACTTTATGGCAAAGATGCAACTTTTCCTGGTAATGACAGGGAGACTGATGTGAAGCTAATCTGAGTACAAGTGATTTGCTTTAATGTTTCCAATGACCTAGAAAACATTATATTACTTCTCTTAATAAAAACAAGAAGAAGGTAGGGATGAAAACAGCTGTCTTTATAACAAAGTGAAGGGGTAATTAATATTTGTGATAGATAGATCTATAGATAGATAGATAGACAGATACACTTAACAGAACTCTCAGTATTTTTCCTTCAATAGACCTGCTCACAAAAAATTCAGACTACTCACCTGCATGCATTTAAGATTAGTCTATCCACAGTATCATGTGTAAAGAACAATACAAAATTAATGTAAAATAGCTCAGCACAAACCTTCATTATTTGGCCGTGTCCTGGGTTCAGCAGTGGCAGTCAGGTTTTTTTGTTTGTTTGTTTTTGGTTTGTTTTTTTTTTTTTTTTTCCTTCTTAGTAGCTGTTGCAGCACTGTGTTTTTGACTTTTGGCTTGGGAACAAAAAAACTGATAACACCGATGTTTAGACTGACCAAGGATTTTGTGAGTCTCATGCTCTGCCAGGGAGGAGGAGGGGCCGGGAGGAAGCAGGGACAGGACACCTGACCCAGACTGGCCAAGGAGGTGTTCCATACCACAGCACATCATGCCAGTGGATGGAACTGGGAGCTACCCGGAAGGGCATGTCCCCTGGTCGGTCGGGCTGTCTTTTCCAGCGGGCGGTATCGTAATCTCTTCCCTTGTTATTTCTCTTGTCGTTGTTATTGGTGGTGGTGGCAGTGGTGATTTGTGTTATACCTTAGTTATTAAACTGTTCTTATCTCAACCCGTGGGAGCTGCATTCTTTTGATTCTCCTCCCCGTCCCTCCAGAAGCGGAGGGAAGAAAGGTGGGGGGGGGCAGTAGACTGCGTGGTTCTGATTTACAGCTTGGGCTTAAACTACGACAGCTCTATTTTGGCGCCCAACGTGGGGCACGAAGGGTTGAGATAACGACAGATCTGACCGGAGTGTGTCTAATCGTATTTGTGATAAGTATTCAGTGTTTTGGATTGATAGTCACTTGTCACAATGCTGATTTATTGGCTCTCAAAGTTGTTGTTTTTGATCTCACAGTCTCAATATGCCGTAGGTTACTTAGAGCCGGTATTTGCTGTGTTAGTGTTTTTCAAGTGTGGGGCTTGGGCTAAGGTTATTGTCTCATTGTATTTTATGGTAATGACTTGTAATACAATAGAAAAATTGATCATGAAACTGGTCTGGCTTATGTTCCCAGTGTGGTCACCACCTTTATACTTTGGGAGGTATGTAATACAAATGCTTAGCAACTATACATCTTTTTTCTCCTTCCTGGGTGGTCAACCTATGAAGGAGACATTCTTTTACCCTCCCAGTGCCCCTTCCAGACTGTTTACAGCATCGTCTGAGAGTTTTGAAGTTTTTGAGTGGCCTTTTAATATTGTTGAGACCTGTTTGCTGATTGTGATGGGGGTCACCATGTTGGCACGCATACAGAGTGTGTTTTGTCCACAACCATTACGTCTGATCTGAAGAGTTAAGCAGAGTCGGGTTTGGGCCTTGTCTGGGGTTAGACGACAAAATAGGGGGACCGACAGATTTTCCCCGAGGCTGGACAGCCATGAGTGGCAAGGTGTGTGGGATAGTATGGGCAAGTATCTAGGTCAGTGGGCCCCTCCAGTGTTTTGGAACTTCACCACCGAACAAGTGCAAAATCCAGAAGAATTAGTAAAACACTTAAATGAGGTGTGCTGTCATCCTGGTCATACCAGAGAGGGACAAATCATGTCAACGTGCTGGGGCTTGGCCTATGCTTACCGGGCCTTGTTCAACACTATCCAGCACCTTCAGAAGGAAAGAAATGTCCCTGGATCTGAGGGCGAAGCAACAGACAACGCAGCTACTCCAGCTCCGAGCACAGCAGCTACACCACCCCCAGCGACAAGTACAGACACTACTCAAACTTCAACTGCAACAGACAGCGAAGCTACCCCAGCTCCAACCACAGCAGCTACACCACTCCCAGCGACAAGTACAGCCACTACTCAAACTTCAACTGCAACAGATAGCGAAGCTACCCCAGCCCCAACCACAGCAGCTACACCACCCCCAGCAACAAGTACAGTTGCTACTCAAAGCACAGTGATAATGACTGCAGCTAAACCAGAGGACCAATTCGTACCAATATCGATTGCCCCCATATGCAAGAGAAAAAGCAAAAAAGAGGCAAGAAGGGTGAAGCAAGATGAAGAAACAATGTATTCACCACCCGGGCCACCACCTGATCAGGAGTCATCATCCCATGATGAAGAAGAAGAAGAAGAGGTGACTTCTCGACCTCGGACCTCAACCGAGCTACGGAATATGCGAAAAGATTTTACCTGTCAACCAGGGGAGCACATCATCACCTGGTTGCTACGATGCTGGGACAATGGGGCCGATGGTCACAAACTAGGAGGTACGGAAGCCAAGCAGCTGGGATCACTTGGTAGAGAAGGGGGAATTGACAAAGCAATTGCAAGAGAGAAAAAGTCCCTCAGTCTTTGGAGGCGGCTCTTGGCAGCTGTGAAAGAAGGTTTCCATACAAGGATGATGTTACGAGTCGTTCGGCCAAGTGGACTACTTTAGACAAAGGCATCCAGTCTCTGAGGGAATCAGCCATTGTAGAGATGATCTATCACACCAAACCGAATAACGGAGATATACCCATAGACCCAGATGAAGTCGAATGTACACGACCCATGTGGCGAAAACTTACACGGAATGCACCGTCATCATATGCCCATTCATTGGCAACGGTAACCTGGGGTGACATAGTAACACCAACAGTGGATGAAATGATTCACAAACTCCGAGAGTTCGAAGACAATCTCACCCCTTCCATCATCTCAGCTGTGGAAAAACTGTCCCAGGATGTCAAACAATTGAGGGACGATCTATCTGATTTATCCAGCTCCTCACGTGTACCAACACACGTCTCAGCTGTTAACAAAAGACGTCCTATTGTTCAAGACAGAAGATATAGAAGGCAAACACCACAGGCCACCCTATGGTTTTACCTGCGGGATCATGGAGAAGACATGACAAAGTGGGATGGAAAACCTACTTCAGCTTTGGAGGAACGGGTGCATGAATTGAAAATAGGAACAAGGGTCAAGACTAATCATCCCATGAGAGCTGCGGCTTCAGTCTCTGGTGAGCAGGTTCCCAGATGGAGCGGAAGAGATGATTTTACTCCAGCTCCTGTGATAACGAAGAATAATCCCTTTCAACACGACTTAGGTGTCCAACGCTGTGATGACTGTTAGAGGGACCCTGCCTCCAGCCAGGTGGAGGTAGGGGGCAATCGGATTTACTGGACTGTGTGGGTCAGATGGCCTGGCACATCAGTCCCGCAGAAGTATAAAGCTCTCGTAGATACCGGTGCACAGTGTACCCTGATGCCGTCAAGCTGTCAAGGGGTGGAACCCATCTATATCTCTGGAGTGACAGGAGGATCCCAAGAGTTGACTGTACTGGAGGCTGAGATCAGCCTGACTGGAAGGAAATGGCAAAAGCACCCCATTGTGACTGGTCCAGAGGCTCCATGCATCCTCGGCATAGATTACCTCAGGAGAGGGTACTTCAAAGACCCAAAAGGGTACCGATGGGCTTTTGGTATTGCTGCTTTGGAGACTGAGGAAAATGAACAGCTGTCCACCTTGCCTGGTCTCTCAGAGGATCCCTCTGTTGTGGGGCTGCTGAAGGTCGAAGAACAACAAGTGCCAATCGCAACCACAACAGTGCACCGGCGGCAGTATCGCACCAACCGAGACTCCCTGATTCCCATCCATAAACTGATCCGTAGTCTGGAGAGTCAGGGAGTGATCAGCAGGACCCGCTCACCCTTTAATAGCCCCATATGGCCAGTGCAAAAGTCTAATGGAGAGTGGAGACTAACAGTAGACTATCGTGGCCTGAATGAAGTCACACCACCATTGAGTGCTGCCGTACCGGACATGCTAGAACTTCAGTATGAACTGGAGTCAAAGGCAGCCAAGTGGTATGCCACGATTGATATTGCCAATGCATTCTTCTCAATTCCTTTGGCAGCAGAATGCAGGCCACAGTTTGCTTTTACTTGGAGGGGCGTCCAGTACACTTGGAACCGACTGCCCCAGGGGTGGAAACACAGCCCTACCATCTGCCATGGACTGATCCAGAATGCACTGGAACAGGAGCAAGCTCCAGAACACCTGCAGTACATTGATGACATTATTGTGTGGGGTGATACAGCGGAGGAAGTCTTTGAGAAAGGGAGGAAAATAATCCAAATCCTGCTGAAAGCTGGTTTTGCCATAAAACGGAGTAAGGTCAAGGGACCTGCACAGGAGATTCAATTTTTGGGAATAAAATGGCAAGATGGACGTCGCCAGATCCCTTCAGATGTGATCAACAAAATAATAGCAATGTCTCCACCAACTAATAAGAAAGAAACACAAGCTTTCCTGGGTGCTGTGGGGTTCTGGAGAATGCACATCCCGAATTACAGTTCGATTGTAAGCCCTCTCTATCATGTAACCCGGAAGAAGAACGATTTTAAATGGGGCCCTGAGCAACAACAAGCCTTTGAGCAAATTAAACGTGAGATAGTTCATGCAGTAGCCCTTGGACCAGTCCGGACTGGGCCAGATGTAAAAAATGTACTGTACACCGCAGCCGGAGAGAATGGTCCTACCTGGAGCCTCTGGCAGAAAGCTCCAGGGGAGACTCGAGGTCGACCCCTTGGCTTTTGGAGTTGGGGATACAGAAGATCTGAGGCCAGCTATACCCCAACTGAGAAAGAGATACTGACAGCCTATGAAGGGGTTCGAGCTGCTTCGGAGGTGATTGGCACTGAAGCACAGCTCCTCCTGGCACCCAGGTTGCCCGTTCTGGGCTGGATGTTCAAAGGCAGGGTCTCCTCTACACATCATGCAACCGATGTGACATGGAGTAAATGGGCTGCACTAATTACACAACGAGCTCGAATAGGAAATCCCAGTCGTCCAGGCATCCTAGAGGTCATCATGGACTGGCCAGAGGGCAAAGATTTTGGAATGTCACCAGAGGAGGAGGTGATGCGTGCTGAAGAGGCCCCACCATATAATAAACTATCAGAAAGTGAAAAGCAGTATGCCTTGTTTACTGATGGGTCCTGCCGTATTGTGGGAAAACATCGGAGATGGAAGGCAGCTGTATGGAATCCTGAACGACAAGTTGCAGAAACTGCTGAAGGAGAGGGTGAATCGAGTCAGTTTGCCGAGGTGAAAGCCATCCAGCTGGCCCTGGACATTGCTGAACGAGAAAAGTGGCCAGTACTTTATCTCTATACTGACTCATGGATGGTGGCAAATGTCCTGTGGGGGTGGTTGCAGCAATGGAAGCAGAGCAACTGGCAACGCAGAGGTAAACCCATCTGGACTGCTGCACTGTGGCAAGATATCGCTGCCCGGGTGCAGAACCTGGTGGTGAAGGTACGCCATGTAGACGCCCATGTATCCAAGAGTCGGGCCACTGAGGAACACCAGAACAACCAACAAGTGGACAAAGCTGCTAAGATTGAAGTGGCTCAGATGGACTTAGATTGGCAACATAAAGGTGAATTATTTTTGGCCCAGTGGGCCCATGACACTTCAGGTCATCAGGGCAGAGATGCAACATACAGATGGGCCCGTGATCGAGGGGTGGACTTAACAATGGACACTATTGCCCGGGTTATTCACGAGTGTGAAACATGTGCTGCAATTAAACAAGCCAAACGGTTAAAGCCTCTTTGGTATGGAGGACGATGGCTGAAGTATAAATATGGGGAGGCCTGGCAAATTGATTATATCACACTCCCACCAACCCGCCAAGGCAAGCGCCATGTGCTTACCATGGTGGAAGCAACCACCGGATGGCTGGAAACATATGCTGTGCCCCATGCCACTGCCCGGAACACTATCCTGGGCCTTGAGAACCAGATTTTGTGGCGACATGGCACCCCAGAAAGAATTGAATCAGACAATGGGACTCATTTCCGGAATAACCTTATAGACACTTGGGCCAAAGAGCATGGCATTGAGTGGGTATATCACATCCCCTACCATGCACCAGCCTCTGGGAAAATCGAACGGTACAATGGGCTGTTAAAAACTACACTGAGAGCAATGGGTGGGGGAACTTTCAAGCATTGGGATACACACTTACCAAAGGCCACCTGGTTGGTCAACACCAGAGGATCTGCCAACAGGGCTGGCCCAGCCCAGTCAGAACTTTTACATATTGTAGAGGGGGACAAAGTTCCTGTGGTGCACATGAAGAATTTGCTGGGGAAGACAGTCTGGGTTATTCCTGCTTCAGGTAAAGGCAAACCCACTCGTGGGATTGCTTCTGCTCAGGGACCTGGATATACTTGGTGGGTAATGCGGGAAGATGGGGAAGTCCGATGCGTACCTCAAGGGGATTTGATTTTAGGGGAAAACAGACAATGAACTCAATTGTACGCTGCTGCCTGCTATAGCCCATCAACTAGAAGTCTGCAGGGCACCAGCGACTGGCTCTGACTTCCCTCCGACCATCATCCCAACAGAGAATGAACTTTGATAGAACCGGACGAGTTCTACAGTAAAGGAATGATCAGCATCAGCAGGCAACGATCCAACACTGCATAGAGCTTCTTCTGCCCTGAAAGACTGTTCCAAGAGATGGAGCCCAACTCATGAACCGAATGGACTCAGTAGCTTTATAGGAATTGGTCCGTGCACTAAGCTAACAGTGCACCGAGATGAGAGTGAGGGTATATGGAAAATGTGGGATCTGAGCATGACGTGAATGGTATGGGACAAGGGGTGGATACTGTCCTGGGTTCAGCAGTGGCAGTCAGTTTGTTTTTTGTTTTTTTGTGTTTTGTTTTTTTTTTTTTGTTTTGTTTTGTTTTGTTTTGTTTTGGTTTGGTTTGGTTTTTTTTTTTTTTTTTGTTTTTTTTTTTTTTCCTTCTTAGTAGCTGTTGCAGCACTGTGTTTTTGACTTTTGGCTTGGGAACAAAAAAACTGATAACACCGATGTTTAGACTGACCAAGGATTTTGTGAGTCTCATGCTCTGCCAGGGAGGAGGAGGGGCCGGGAGGAAGCGGGGACAAGACACCTGACCCAGACTGGCCAAGGAGGTGTTCCATACCACAGCACGTCATGCCAGGGGATGGAACTGGGAGCTACCCGGAAGGGCACGTCCCCTGGTCGGTCGGGCTGTCTTTTCCAGCGGGCAGTATCGTATTCTCTTCCCTTGTTATTTCTCTTGTTGTTGTTATTGTTGGTGGCGGCAGTGGTGATTTGTGTTATACCTTAGTTATTAAACTGTTCTTATCTCAACCCGTGGGAGCTGCATTCTTTTGATTCTCCTCCCCGTCCCTCCAGAAGCGGAGGGAAGAAAGGTGGGGGGGGGCAGTAGACTGCGTGGTTCTGATTTACAGCTTGGGCTTAAACTACGACAGGCCGTTAGTACAAAAGCTTCTCAAGCAAGGTGTATGGTGAAAATACCTGTAATGTAGAGTAAAGGGTACTTCAAAAGCCTCAGATACATGAGTTCTTCACATGCCTATGGCAACACAATATATTCAGCTCAATAGCTAAATACCATCTGAACATCAGTGTGAGGTTGATAGTCTAAAATACAGCTTCTCTAAAAGTGTAATTCCACTTAATCCTAGGTTATCACTGCATTTTAATGGAACCTTTACTTAAAAATCAATGGATGTATTCTACAATACTAGCATACGCTTTCACTTTATGTTGTCTTTTCCCTAAGTATTTTTCCTCACATTCAGATGACTGTAAAATGGAAATTAATGGAGCTGTAAATCACAATATAATGGTAATTCATGTTATCGCTTGTTCTGTAGCTCACACCTGTAGAAATGGTAAATTTCTACTGGATTCTATTAAGTGTATGGAAGCTTTCCCTGAGAGACAGCACAGCCCTACTGTTAATTTTATACTGTTAACTTCAAAATAATAAGATGAAGCACTGTTAACTTCAAAATAATAAGATGAAACCAGACACATATTAGCTGTTTCCATTTTCAAAGTACCATTTTATTGTGCAGCACTATTCCTTCCTTTTTTTTTCTCTCACAATTGGATTAAGAGCATGCCGAGAAAAGGATTTAGATCATGCTGTTAGCCAGTACTTAAAATTTTTTCCACAGTTACAAATTGCCTGGAAAAAGAATGCACAGATGGTTTGTGCCAACACAGAAGAGGACTTTTAAAAGCAGAAAATACAGAAAAGCCAGTGATGCAACTAGTTTTCTGCAGAAGTTCTCCTGTAAAGGAAAACCCCTTACTGATTAGGACAAGTGTCAATGACTGAAAGACAACAGTGAATTCCCTGTATGAAGTTTAACATAGACTGGTTTTCCCAACTACCATAGCTACAGGTCATGCAAATTTGGATGCACCTCTTTGAATATCGTGGGTGACAGAAATATTTAACGAAACGGATCCAGGCGTTATCACCCTGCTCATGTAAAAGTTTTTAATGGGTATCAGATTGACATTTTGGGCAAGAAAGTGTTAATGCAAAAGTGCGGTTGCCGGCAGGTATGCATGGCTGCTGCTGAGCAGGCAGGCAGCTGTAGCTGCTGCTGAGCAGGCTGGAGCTTGTAGCCACGCAAAGCAGGGTGAGGAACTATAGAAAAAAAAAAAAAAGTTATTTGATAACACTTGGGTACTCATGTTCAAAAGAAGCTGCCCTCCAATTCAACTCCCAGTGCTCCACCGGTGGAATGGCCAGGATGGACATCGAAGCCGTGGAGTGAAGCAAAAAAAAAGACCAAACCCTTTCAAGCTATTGAAGTATTGGGGCAGTTTGTAGAGACACCACAAACGAAGCCTAAAGAGCGCATGCAACATGCTGGGCTCATGGTAGGAGCTTTGCTTAGTGTGTTTAAAGTAACCTGAGGGTGAATCCAAAACTTGGAGGAACAGACAGATCAGTTGAAACAAGAACTGCTAACTGAAAAAGTGAGAGGGGCAGCATAACCACAAGCTTTATCAGCCATCACCCAAGCAGCATCAGGGTGGCAAAGAAAGAAGAAAAAAATGGGTAATGACACAGCAAACTCCTTGACTCTTAGCAGTGCGCAGTTTACTTCCGCAGCTGCTTCACATTCCTTTTTCATCAGAATGCCTCTGCTTTAAGGAATCACTTTAATCTGTCTTTTTCTTAAGAACTGATAACCTGGGGAGGGGGTATATTTGTGTCCTCCTACCTGCAGGTCCATGGCGGCTGCCTGCAAAGTTTGTCAAGCCTTACCATGAGCTGGACAGACGAGTGGAGGAACCCGATGCCTCAGCTACAGGAGCTGACCGTGAATACCCTGAGCAGAATGAGATAGAGGAAGGCAAAAATAAATGATTGCAAAACATCACTTCGGGACAACTGAAAAGTAACAATTTGAATATGTGTGCTTGTAAAGTAGCTATTATTAGAGGCTGTGATTTTGTGTATAAAACCACCTGTATTTGCTAGTCAGTTGCTAATAAGAAACTACACCTTGTATTGTATGGATGTGTCAATTGTATAAGAGATGTTAGAGCATGCAAATTTGCAGCAGCTGCTAGAAAAATGCTAAGGCAAGAGCTAGAAAAATTCTAATATGATGGTAGTGTTATAAAGCAGGTAATGGAACAAATTAAGAGAGTGGGAGAACTCCACTGGTAAGATATTTCTTTGGCTGATCCCTTGCTGCCATCAGCATCTTCAACATGCTGCTGTAACCCATAATAGTTACTCTGGTAATGTAAATCTGTGTGTGCTTTGCCACAGTAGCAACTTTTTACTGGATGAAGCAGGTGAAACTCTGCATTGACAGCAAGGTGCAAGAACAGAGGTTGGCCAAATGCCTGCTACCACAGTCAAGGGCAAGACTGGGTTGGCGTCTCTGTTTGCCACCAAGAAGAACTTTTAGCTCCGCTGTTGGCTGCAACCCAGCAAGTGTGGAGTGGTGGGGACACATGCCATGCCAGACCTTGATGTGAGGGATGGCCTCCTCTGTTATCAGAGAGCCATTCAGGAGAAAAAGGGCAGACTAAGCAGCATGTGGCTGGCATATGTAGGAGATACAGTCTAGTCCAAATCCCTTGCTCAAGTAGGGTCATCTAAAGCAGGTATTAATAGTAGATATATAAAACAAAAAAAAGGGAAATGCAAGGATTTTCTCCATATAACGCACAATTCCTTCCCAAAACGACTGGTTCTATATAAAGACCTGCATGATAACGAGTGGAAAGGACCAGTGCCATTGCTGACATAGGGTCAAGGATACAGCTGTGTACAGCTATCGGCAGGACCATACTGGCTGCCAGCGAAACGCATAAAGCCCCAGAACTCAACAACATAAAGAAACAACAATGACAGAAATCTTTGTAATATCTGTTCTGTTCTGTGTGACCCTGGGTAACAGACAAGTATACTGAGCACATTTGTTAAATCCCCCATTATTCTGACCTGGTACATGGTGTGTAGGATTCACTGGAATGCCACATGTTATAAAGGTTCAAGTGACTTCAAATCAGACTAATCTTACTGAAATAATGCTGCCTGGAGTAGTGAGTGGTTATGTTAATTACACAGGTCAAGCAGTGATACAGTGGACACACCAAATTGTAAAAAAAAAAAAAAAAGTATTTTAGTAAAACAAAAAAGGGAGAATGATAGGAGACACCCCAAATGCATGAATCAATAAAGAATTGTTTGTCTTAAATTTTCTAACATTATCCAGTTCTGATTTACAAACAGGCATGAATGTCCCCACAGTGATTAGGCATTTTTCTGCACTAACACATGTAGGCTCAGATCTTATACCAGGGAAAGAACTCTTTATGATGATGGTAAAGTCTTTGGAAAATCATAACTGGGAAGGTCCTTTTAAGTTAATAACTTGGGGAAGAGGCTATGCTTGTGTCGCCACAGAACAAGGACCCCAATGGATCCCCGCATGATATACCCATCCTTTTATACAAGCAACGGCTGCCAATGAAGATTGATGTCGATTCGTCGATAGTTTGAAGTTAACCCGTCGGAACTGTACAAAGTTAACCGGTCTCTTTTTGGAGAACCAGTCAACAGAGAGCATATCCATGCAGGAGCGTATCGCAACTGGACTTTCCAGCCACTAGTAACAGACTGGGAACATTTAAGCCTGGAAAGGGTACCACTAGACAACAGGGTTGCTTTTAGATGTTGATTCTGTGAGGCACGCCTCACTACAGAACAGAACTGTTGATTTTATTGTTAGGTCAAGACCATGAGTGTGAAGATTTTGATAGTATGTGCTGCACAAATTTATCAGATCATCCATAAAAGCATTCTGGACTTAATAAGAAGAACAGCACACCTTCATGTAGATGAGGGACTGAACTGGTTGAACAAAGTGTTTCCTGGCTTGAGCATTATAGGATGGCTTTATCTTAATCATTTTGTTAATCATCTTAGGTATTCTAATCTGTGTGCCGTGCTTACAATGACTTATTGATAAATCTATAGAGGCTGTCTTTTAGTAAAACAAAAAGTGGGAGATGAGGGTGACAGATAGAAATATTTAACAAAATGGATCCAGGCGTTATCGCCCTGCTCCGGCTTAGGCCTTGGGAACCCTGAAGAAAACACCAGGCGTTAATGCCCTACTTGGGCCTAAGCCTCGGGAACTGTAAAGAGAACAGTGAAGGGTAAAGATTGGTTAGCAAATCAAAGTAGGCAGTTTGTAAGATAAAGCAGGATGTGCATCTCAAAGACAGACCAAACAGTGTGAATATTTGTAACCCTTAGTAGTTTTGCTACATCGGGATGATAAGGAAGCAAAAGAGTGGAAAGTTACTGCTTAGCACTTAGTATAAAAGGAATGCGAGATGCGAAATAAAGGTCTTCAGATTTCACCAGAACTGGAGTCTGTCTTTGATACGCCACAAATATCACTATAAATTAAATTCTAGGTATTAACATATTATTAGTAGTAGTAAATTGTACTTTAGTTATTGGACTGTTCTTATCTCAACCTGTGGCGTTTACATTTTTTCGATTATTCTCCCCATACCTCCCAGGGAAGGGAAAGGAGAAGTGAGTGAGCAGCTGCACAGTACTTTGTTACTGGCTGGATCTAAACCACGAGAGCTCCTAAAGCTGTAATGCCACCAGAATATGATCTTTTTGTTACTTGGTTATTTACTCAGAGTACACTTTTAAAATGTTCTCTTTGCTGGTATCATGATATTTTATCATGAGAATCAGCAGGAGGACATACTAATACTGACCTCCAGTTAACTGTTTCTCCAGTTCTTCAGCTTAATCAGTGGCAAGATCAAATACCATGAGAAAAGAACATAAATGAAACACCTTTAAGTACAATATAGAGCTTACTGGTAAAATCTTAAAATGTAGAGTGCAGCAGTACAGCAATCACACATTAGCTGAAACCTTGATCAATCTCTCCCAAAGCAGCAATAAACTTCCTGATAAAAAAGGAAAAATAAATAAAAAGCAAAATCCTTTTGAGCTCCATCTATGTAGTTTCTTGCTACTCATGTGATGAGGGACGGAAGCACTAGTTCCCTCCGAACTAGGGTCAAGACATAGAGCATTCACAGAATGCGGGTCAACAACAACTTATTGCGCAGTTACAATTCCTTATATATGTTGCCTAAGCACCTCCCTAGAGTCAGCTGGTTCCTGTCCCTGCTGGCAACTTCCCATCACATCACGTGATCTTCCGTGTGCCAATCCCTACACGTCTACACAATTTGATCAGGTTCTACAGCTGTGTTGGGCGTAATGCAAATGGAAAAATTACCCTGCATGCATTGACTTGTACTTCTAATGATGCATTGTATGTGCTCTGTGTTCATTGCACAAAGCTGATACCATGCTGTGATCACATTCATAGCCTCCAACGCTCAACATGCTTTGATTCTTTCCAAGGCTTTAAGACTTACTAACATCATTTAGTTTTTAACTATTCCTTCATGCGTGCACTTACATACATCATTAAGCAAACACTTTTTTGACTCAAAGTGCATGCAAATGATAGAGGTGTGTTGTTAACAGCCTGGAGGTAGGAGAGGGGGACATTACTGCAAACTGGAGGTGGGTTCCTGCTGTGTCACCCTAATGTGAATTAAAATCAGCTTGAAAAATCTATTCTGCTTTTTCACTGAATGCAATGTCACAGAGGACAACGTATTTATAGAGAGCTTAAATGAAGAATAAAATCCCTTGATTTTTTTCTACTAATAACAGCTAATGAAAAAATTGTGTTTTCTTATGGAAAGCAAAAGGATTTTTTTTTTTTTTTTTTTTTTTTTAAGCTTCTTAAGCAATGGGCTAGTGGATCCTTCTTCTTGAAGAGTTAAATTCTGACCACAGCTACGGTGGCAAAGCTTTTACTGACAATGATGACACCTGTGCTTGCAAATGAAATTTTGCTCTTGGCATACTCAGAAAAACAGCATTTAGTTATCAATAAGTGGAAAAGATCTACAACATGCAGGCTGTATTACATTTTAGAGGTTAAGGTTACTGATCCCGCCGTGTAAAAGAGCTTTACTCTTGAGCTTGGATGACAGATTTTTTCTGACAATGATTAATGGATTCCAAATCTGCTGAGGGTCTGCAGGAGATGAGAGGGAAGGGAAGGGAAGAGAAGGAATATATATCTATAAGGTAAAGTCTTTAAAACCATGTAAGGAAAAATGTCTTTGATTGCAGCACCACCAGCTTACCAAAAACTTACCTGTGAACTGCATTCAGTGTGTTTGGGAGATATAAATGAAGCTGATGGCCTTGGTTGCAGTTAGCATTGTCAGAAGGATTATCTTTCCAAAACATACTGCAGCTATCAGCTACAGGGAGGGCTTGCTCATTAGAGATTTTTCAGGTCTCACTGTGGCTGAACTGTTGCAAAGCAATGGCTGACTTATCTTGTCTCACACTTTCTTTCTAATGTGCTGTTCATGTCTGGTCTTCCAGCTACAAATCCTAGCTCTTAGTACCCTGCGTCAGAGAAGTGGGTTGTGCTACTCTGGGTTCAGCTGCTGTTACTCTTCGTATGACTTCTTGCTCTACTTGCCTAGTCATAATGGATAGCACATAGCACTACCCAGGAGAGGCATTGAGGGAAATGTCGTTTTTTAGCTCAGGTATTTCTAAAGGAGGTTGAACCTTTTGGATTACAAAAAAGAAAAAATCATCTTTGTCATCATCATCAGCAGCACCATCTAGTAATAGACTCCTAAAGGCTTTCCCCCTGTGGCATCTGTTCTTATCTCAAAAAGTTAAAATGTTGCAGGAATCCTCTGAGGATCTGTTATTCACTAAGTGTATTTGAGGGCACAGGAGGGGCCTTTCTGCTCTTTGGGGAAGAATCATATCAGTGGGTTTCTTGATGGATTGAAGAGTGCAAAACACAGTATTTCCAGTCAAGAGTAAAGATGTCTTTCTGCATGCACAGCTATGTGTTGTAGTTGAATAGAAGTATTAGAAATACCATTATTAACTGTTAGGCAACTCATACAATTTCAACAGCACTGATTTTTAACAGAAACGTCTTACTTGGGTGATTCCATAACTGTGAACTTCTGGGAAAATGCAGTGGGCTCCATTCATGTTGACTGCACCCAGGGGTGGTGATGCTTTAGCAATTTGCCACCTGCTGCAACTATTTTGCATCTGCGGCATTTGCTGAGATTTGTCTTAAAGGTGGAAAGTTTTGCTTTGCAATCTCATGCATACCTTAGTGAGTTATTATACACCTGTTGGTTCATATTCTGCTAGTAGATAATAGCTGTGACAGCTTTGTGAAATATTTCTCCAAAAAATCTCAAAACACGAAGCATAAAAAGTCTCACAGGAACCAATACAGAATCTGCCTTTGTAGAGACACCCGATCATATATGACACTGCTTCTAGCAAGGCAATTTATAACACCGTGCTGTTAAAATAACACAAATAAATCACCAGGTGAAAGCACTGTAATCCGCAGCTAAATTTTGCACAACAAATTTTTTTTTGCTTTTCTTTTTTTTTTTTTTTTTTTCTATGGACAACCTTATAAATATTACCACCTAAAGAAATGCACAATACAGTTTAGGTAGTGTAAATATACTGGCAGGAGAAGAAATAAAGAAGAACAGTATGTATAGAACAGCTCATGTTGCCACCGATTCCATTGATCCTGAAGACTCCGTTTCTTGTTTCTGAGAGTGAACAACTAGCACTTGGGGAGCAATATATAAAGCTTTATATTTTTTGTTTCTGAGATACAGATCACCTTGGGCAAGACATAGCTCTGTTCCCTGTTAAGGATCAATATTTAAGTCAATATCAGAGAGAAGATAGTAGACATCTGAAGACTTAATTCTGCTCAAGCTGGCAAGAACCTAGTCCTGTGAAGCTTGTGGGAAAGAAGATTTGTTAATTTGGTCTCCCCAGATTTGATCTGTCACACTTGAAGATTATTGGTTCAACTCTGTTTTCAAGACAACAACAAAACAGTGAACTAAAGAAACACTGGTGAATACTCTGAAGGTACACAGTGGATTTTATCTGAACATCTTTTATACTGCTATTCTGAGAGAGTCCTCCAAAAAAAATTGTTCAGCTATTTGATAACAGGAGCTCAGCTCCCCTAATTATTTAATGAAATTTTACATTGAAATCAAACTAAAAGTCTGCATATGAATAAATGTTAATACAGGTATGGGAAGAAAAAATTAGGAAAGAAAATATTGAGAATGAAATAGGAAAAGTGCAAAAGAACGTAGGAACTGTTTTTTACAAAGAAATATTTTATTTTCATTGTGATCTTTCTCTCTTAAAAGATATTTGATCCAATAAAACCCACCAGTACCTAGAAGCAAAGATTTTCTTTTCTTTTCTTTTTTTTTTTTTTGCCGGTGCTATAAGGGTATAATGTTCAAGTTCAAAGGAATGTGAGACTGTCATTGCTCCAAGAACCCTACAGTACACAAAATACTCTTGGATATACAGCAAGGTGCAAGATTTGGAAGGAAAGGAGGGGAGGGAAGAAGAGAGGGAAGGATGGAAGGGGAGGAGATGGGATGGGAAGGAACAGGAAGAGAGGATGTAAAGGAAGAAAGGAGACGGAAGGGAATTTAACAGGAACTGTGATTCTTGCCAGCATTAGTCCTGTTAACCTTGACATTACCAGTGACTTGACTCACAGATCAGCACTTGGTAGATATCATTCTTCTCCAGGACTGGAGAAAAGAGCTGAATGAATTGGAGGAGTTCTTAAAGACTGGTTACTGAAAATAGTTGTTTGCTGTTACAGAAAATGCTATTTCTGGGTAAATTTTTGTGAAATTTATTCCCTTTAAATTAATATTCCTATTATAAATCGAACATTTCACTTAATGGCTTTCAATTAACGTAATAACCACCAGTGCCTGAGATGAATAATTTCAATATTTATTCATTTCAGGATAATGCTTATTCCTTTGAGGAAACAACTTCAAATTACTTCTCAGGCTCATTGAAAAGGATGAAACGGTGCTAACAAAAGTGAGGATCTCCATATTAATAAGCACTTAGCCTAGCTGATTGTTGCTGCATGCTACCATTTTTCCTCAGTCCAGATCTATGATGGCAGTTTCTTGTTCTTGGCACGAGTCAGCAACAGCCAACAATGTGAACCAAAATATTCCCAACACTAATTCAACACGATAAAGAGTCCTATATTCAAATACAGTATAATCCTGCACATAATAGACTAATGACACAGTTTTAGGCTGCATTGTCTAATTTTGACTTAGAGTAGTTTAGTGATGCATGGTTTATTCATCTGAAGAAAAGAAAAAGCAAAACAGCAATGCCTAAGGAATTTGCCGCTCTAGGATGTTATTTTCCCCTGAGAGTTGTCTAACTCCTACATAATCCTCAATGTTATAGGAGTCCCAAAAAGCCTGGCATGGAAAATATGAAACTTATTAATACTTGTAATTATCCTTCTTATAATTATCCTTCTTATATTCAGGCTAATATCTCTGAATACTATATTTCTTCAGAAAACCAATGGGTGTGCCATCATCTATCTGGTTAAAAATAAAAATCATTTAAAGACTGCAAGACAAAAGGAAGGTGTAAAAATATAATTAAAATATTTTAAAATGCACATAGAACACTGCCAGTTTTATGGGCATATATATGAAACATATCGATGTTCACTCACGTGCAGTATATTATTTAAAATTATATTTTAAGATCATTGCTTGCATTTCTGTATTTCCATTTCCCCACTATGAATTTTCAATCTTTTTAAGTGTGGCCAAACTTCTTAGCAATTTTCTCTTTCAAAGTATTTTCATGTATCAAACAAGGAATTACAAACCCTTTTTTTTTCCTGCTAGGCCATGCACCTTTTAAAAAGTGTTCCCGTTTTTGATTTTTTTCTTTTTTTCTTTTTTTTAATTTTTATTTTCTAGATTTTCTTCATTGCCTCCACTACATCATTATTTAGAAAGAGGAAATATTTCTTCTTGGTCTTAAAAATTATTTTCCAGAACCTTCATTTTAGACCATGTGCATCCTTTTTGTTTGCCTATTAGTCTAAATTAAACTTGTGCAGATGGATATACAGCCATCTGCTCTACTGAGAACCCACAGTAATCCATCCAGCACTCAGTGCAAGATTTGGTATGCCCCTGTATTAAGCAAAGGCCAAGCTTCAAACACAAACAATGAAAATACAGTCTTCTACTGAGGAAAAAAAAAAAAAGTGTGTGAGAAATGTTCTATCTCTGTCTGTTGCATCCATTTGTTGGGTTATGCAAGGGGTGCAAGCTTTGAGGTTATGAGTATCTTGATTACACCTTTAATTCATGCTTGTTTGAATCTGTCTGCAATGCCACTGTCTGATGGTGTGAAAGGCTGAATAACTATGCAAGAAAGGAAGCTGTCAGTTCTCTGAGAGGATGCACACTCACATTATCACTGCTACCCCATGTAGCGTGACAGTGGAAGATCAATAGCTGAAAGATAGAAAAATTGCTGTGCTTATAGATTGCATCTCACTTGTAGCCCACTGATTTTCTGCCAGAGGTCCTTTCCAAGCTACTCTTCCATCCTCACCATCATTTCCGTTGTCTGGGGTTTTGTCCAGGTTTCAGGCATTCTTAGTACATTTATCTGTTCATGGATTTGTTCTCCACTATCCTATGCATTTTATTCTTTTTCTCCTTTTTAAATATCCTTTGGTGTACAAAACCTCATTCTCTTTTCAGTAATCCTAGGTTACAGCAGAAGCTATTCTGCTGTAATGCACATTTACATTCTGTTGTAAATGTAACTTTATTATTGAGTTACAGAACAAATAAGAAGTGAAATTATAGACATCATTTCTGTCAAGGAAATACACTTTATTATTTTATTAAAAGAACAGGTTAGAAAACAATCCAAATTATTGTTAACCTGCATTAAAAAACTTTCATGCTACTAAAAAACCAGGAATGTAACTTGTTTCATACTTTATTCTGTGATAATAACTCTTTTGCTTACATAATGATATTATAAATAGCTTGACTACAAAAGCAAATTTCATAGTTCAGTGTGCACTGGTTGTTTTAAATCATCCCAAGACTTTCACTCACCAAGGATTTTGCACACAGCTGTAAAGCTGCAAACATTGTGAGGTAAGTATTGTTAGATTATTGTGTTATTACTCCTTCCAATCAAGCCACCCAAAGGTGGAAACAATTTCACACTTATTGCACAGGAACACGAAAATAGACAGAGACAGAATAAAAAAATCTAATTGACTTGCCTTTCCCTTGACCTGTCAACAGTTAAGCAAACATCATGAACGATCATTTCAACTTAAGAAATTACTCAAAACAAAGGTAGCAAGAGTTCAAATAGTAAGATTTTGTGCTTTTATGTGCATACAGGAACAGATAAAATAATGTTTTATTCACCAAGATTTTTCAGGTGTACCTGTCAATTAGCTATAACATTTGAGTAAATTTGAAGGGCAATTTTGGGCCTAATCTAATTGAATATTCTGGCATACTTCCCCTAATTGTTTTACTAGAAATCATGATTCTTTTCTTACAATCATTTTATCCATTAAGTTGAACACCATGAAAATACTAAAGAATTTGCTAATGAAATCATCTAGGGTGATGTTCGTTAATAACCAAAGAACCTATCCAATAATCTGCAACATCTACATCATATCCTTAGATTTTTTTTAGTCTAGAACATATGAGGTCAGCACTGAAAGTTTCTTACAAGGTTTTCCTAACCATTATGCGGAGTATTGTCACATCTTAAAGGAAGTTAGCTCTGTTAGTCAGCTTAGGTTTCAAAACATTGACGCAATAGTGCTAATCGTATTTTTCCATGATATCCACTGAGAGCATTCCACAGAAAACACTTAATTTTAAATTTTCACATTCCCTGAAACTGTAATAGAAATCTTGGAGTGAATGAAGTTACACACATAGTTGACAGGATTGACAGCAATTAGCAGTTGGTTTTTCTCAGTAAGCAGCTTTATTGCTCTGAGACTGAAAACTAATTTTTAGGTCAGGATGTTGTACCAACTTAAAAAAAAAATAATTATATATTCAAGCTTTTTAAATAAAATGACATTATCTAACATTATCTCTTCTGTAAAACTACCCACATGCTTGTGTGAAAATCATGAAGTCTGCTTAGTACCTTTGTACCTGACACTTTGGTAAAATGCGTTCAGTATGAACTATGTCTCATTATTCAGCACCTGCAACATTCTTTGTGTGAAGTTGCACAGTTACAATATTAGAAAATCTGGTCTTTGAAGTAAACATTAACTATCAGTAAGTTGAGGTATCCTGCATAGTTGACAATATTTAGGATAATACATTCTTTTATTAAATAGGAGGAGCTGCTGTAACTGAACTAGTGAATGAAGAAATCTGAAATTCCTTTGTAAACAAAAAACTTTTACACAGAGAGATGAAGTGGGCTAGGGTTAGGACTTAAGGTTAAGGTAAGGGTTGAGTTTTCATGCTTAGGGTAAGGATTTAGATTTAGAGGTAGGGCTAGGTTTTAAGGTTAGGGTCAGACTTAAGCTTAGGCTTAGGATTTATGGTTAGGGTTTAGAGAAAAAGTAAAGGTCATGTTTAGGGCTAGGGTTAGGGTTACGTTAAAGATATAGAGCAAGGTTTAGGTGTTTAAGAGTAGGTTTTAGGGTTTGGGTTAGGGTTGCAGTTTTCAGTTAGGGTTAGCATTAGGTCTGGGTTTTTCTTTACGGTTATGCTAGTATTTAGGGCTACGGTTAGGTTTCTCCCTCTCTTTTCTATTTATTCTATAATTATGAAGGAAAAATTCAATAATTTGAAGAGTAATTCTAGTCAATTTCTTGAAATGTTTTGAAGATGATTATAAAAAGACACCCAAAGCATAAAATTGGATGTATGCCCATTTTTTAAATCTCAGCTTCCTGTATTTGGTATATAACATTTCTGTAATTCTGCAAAAGTTGCTATTAATGCATGAATCTTCAGATATCTGGACCTGAAATGTTCACATATATCTCAGCTTTCTTCTGAGGGTAGTAGAGCTCAATTCACAAGAAGGAAAACACAACCTTCTGTTAGAAAATATATATTAGTAATTCCAGAATTTGATTGCCTTCTTCAGCCTTCAGTCTGTTCTTTTCTGTTCCTCAATCCTCTTCATTTATTCCACCATAACTTAACACAAACAACAGTGCCATAAAGTTAAGTCTAGGATAGAAGAATAATCCACAGAAGCTTCCAGCATACTGAAACACAACTGTGTATATTTATAGTCTTCCCTGGCCTAATTTTGTCCCATGCCAACTAGCAGTCTTAAAAATAATTCCTATTTCATCCTTGTTCAAGGATGAATACTCTGAAAAGTCTATTCACACAAGGTAGTTTGCATATGGAAGCCTTTTTTTGGAGGTTAAGAAAGTTTAACAGCCTAGAAACAATCTGTTCAATGCCAGATAGCCTCTATGGCCAGAAACCTCTCCAGGCATGGTTAGAAAAAAATAAAAACATAACCTCAGTACCTCTAGCAAATATTATGATCATTTGAGATAAGACATTACATCTTTATTCCAAGTTCTTTGAACAATGTTTTTTTTTAAAACCTCAGCATTTTGTACACATTATTCTTCAGTACTATAACAACATTGTTTGCTTACATTATAGCGTAAGTGAATACCTGAGTTCAGAATGGGAGACATCGTGTTTGCAAATGTGTGCACACTGAGTAGGCTAGTTCCTACACTGTGCAAGCTCAGGTTGAGTCCTTTTTTTTTTTTTTTAAATAAATCACATTAAATTCCATTTTTTTCCCCAATCTGCTGCAATAGTAGTATGATCTTCTCAGTGCTCTATTCTTAGTTTTTTATTGATCAGTCTACATCCATGGCTTATGTAGTACTGAATTCTGCAGCAGTGAGACTGAAGGGTTCTGAAGCAAGACTAATCTTGCTGTCTGCAAGATGACTTGAGGTGCTGAGCCATCAAACTATCTTCTTTACAAAACCAGAGAAAGAAATGTCTATAAAAGCACCACCCAATTATTTCCACTTATAAAGCAGAAACATTAAAGTGATTTTTGCATTGAGCCTCACCTGAATGTCACACTGCTATGAAGCTTCCTCTAGCTCATGTGGCTTGGCAGCCTAATTTGTCTGATGTAACCAGAACTTACGCATTATGGTAATTCAAGACTTGCCTATGAAATCATCTGCAGCTGTCTGTTTCTGAAATTATTAATGATTTGCTCATTGGCACATTTGCTCATGGGCATCTTGGCAGAATCTGTGTTCCTATCTTACTTCCACGTCCTTTGATGAAAGAGACATTAATCAACTTTCTGAGAGAAGAGTGGTGAGGCACCAGAGCAGGTTGCCCAGAGAAGTTGTGCATGCCCTATCCCTGGCAATGTTCAAGGCCAGGTTGGATGAGGCTTTGAGAAACCTGGTCTAGTGGGAGGTGTTCCTGCCTGTGGCAGGGGTGTTGGAACCATATGAACTTTAAGGTCCCTTCCAGCTCAAACGATTCTATGATTCTATGAGTCTATGAATTCCTGTCATTGTGAAGCATCTCAGGAGTTCACATTTCAGCTCAATACTGTGTAAAAGGCATTGTGGTTTATCTCCTTGTTGGCCCTATATTAGATTTTACCTACTCAAACACTTTCAAAAAGTTCTTCAAATTCACCAACAGCTTCATTTAGCCTTGACCTCTATTTTTTTTACCAGCTTGTCAGTCTCTGCCATTTCAGGCTTCTTTGGACTTTTCTCAGAGAGAAAAGAATTATTTTAAGCAACAGAGTTAAATAACCTAATATTAATTGTTGATCCTTTTTGCATTTCCACTCTGCATTCCAGAGTTGAAAGTATCATGGCTGTTAAAATTAGAACTGCTTGACCCATGGCATTTGAGGACGATGTCCAAAAGCAGCACACAATTTTTAGGGGTTAACTGATACCTCTGAGTCTGCTATTTTATGGCTGGCTTGATCTCTTCTCTGCACTCATACCTGCTCAGCTGTGCAGATGGTAATGTAAGTGTCAGCAAAGGATGAAGCAAAGGTCTTGGTCCATCAGTGTTTCATAGGAAATAGATGAGTCTAATTTAGAAACAGCATGTCCTCTCATGTCTGTAAAAGTAGACAAACTAACTTAAGTACTGGTTGGCTCATTAAGCTCTGATAGGCTGCCACAGACTGCCTGTGTACCCCAAAGGGTAGGCAATGACAGATGACCTTTTAGCAGAACAGGTTGCCAGTAACAGCACATAGAACGTTGATCAGATATTGAAGATAAGAATTTGAAATCTGCCACTTCAGTACAGCCACCAACGGATTCAAATAGTCAGGAAATCAAACACATTCACTTCAACAGTTGTATATACTTTCCCAGTGATCTAGTAAACAAAAGAAAATTACTAATCTTAAAGCAAAACAAGTCTTGTATTGGTTACTTCAGTTACTCTTTAAGGATATAGCAGGTGTTGGATGCAAAGCTAGGGCTAATTAGATCCTATCTTTGTTATCACAGCATCACATCTCTGCTTTGTCTCAGTGCCATGGGACCAGACTCCTCTCCCATGGGAGAGCACTCCTCTGCCATGAATGAGGCAGGTTGATAGCAGTAAGACTGTTTCTTTTCCTTCTTCCTTTTCCCTTTCATTCATTTATCTATTGATATATATTTTTAAAGATATGCTCAGCCATTCTCTGAGATGTGTCATCTGAGACAGCACAGGAAATGAAAGGGGTTTTGTCCAGATATCAGGAAGTCAGAAAATCTCTGAAACGTCTCTAAGCAGATACAGTCTCTGGGAGTGGCAGAATGTCTAATGACATGCTGAAGTACAGGAGACAATTACTCATTCCTTCTCTTTCAAGCCTGAGAAAAAAAGAAAAGTGCTTCAATGACAATAAAGCAACCATTTCCTTTATGAAAACCCCTAAGTATCTTTCTTGCAGCTATGATTAGTAATGTATTATGCATCTTTCCCTAAGTGTTCCCCTCATAGGCAAAGTGAGGTCTGAGAGTTAGCTATGGCTTAATTGCAAAGCAAATCACATATCTGCAGATAAGCAAACTAAGTAAAAAAGTTAGTAACAGCAATACTCTAGTGTAACTTCAACCACTGGACTGACAAATTTGACACTTCTGTCAGCCTGTCGTGGTTTAAGACCAGGCCGCAAATTAGAACCACGCAGTCTACTTCCTGCCCCCCCCCCCTTTCTTCCCCCTGCTCCTGGAGGGACAGGGAGAAGAATCGAAAGAATGCAACTCCCACGGGTTGAGATAAGAACAGTTTAATAACTAAGGTATAACACAAATCACTACTGCTACCACCAATAATAATAATGATAAAGGAAATAACAAGGGAAGAGAATGCAACAACTCACCACCTGCCGACCAATACCAATACCTCGCCCCCACCCAGCAGTGATCTAGCCCTTCTGGGTAACTCTCAGTTACATCCTGGGCATGACATGCTGTGGTAGGTCTGAAGCGTTACAAGCGGAACTCTCCAGTTAACTTTGCAGTCTCATCCTCTTCTTTCATGATGTCATGGAAAGTTACATAATAGGATGTGGATCTGTGGTTGAGGAATTAGTTTTTAGAAATGGAGTCACTAAGGCTGTCAACTTCTTTCTCTGTTCACAGCAATGATGTCCTTGGGCTTGGAAGGCTGAAGCAAAAAAACAGGTGTCGTCCATGGTCAGACTGATATCTGCCTTAGAAAACTGAGGCCCAAACTGAAACTGCTACATGTGAGCTTCTTTAGTTTTGGTTCTGCTGATGGTTGGGAAATTATTGTGTATTCAGTAAAAAAGATCCAAAATTTCTCTATTGAAATATGCAAAGGCTGCAGTCTTTCTTTCAGTGACCAGATGTGAGAAAGTGTTTTTAAACCTGTTCCCAGTCACCTTGCTAGCCTTCCAGCCCTTGACATTGTTGGAACCAGTATATAAGTGGCAAATTAAAGTCTCATTGGTAAAAAAAAATCCTTCTATATTTTTATTGTGGCAAATTTCAATGGATGTTATAAAATGAATAAAAATTAAATCACTTTAAAAGCATTAAAACTATCCTCTTTTTTGAACATCTTTGCAATACAGTGTAAGTCTTCATCCAGTTTTCTTTCATTGAATTAAAGAAAGGCCTGTGGGTTATCACTGTAGTTCCTTGGTCTTGCTCCACCTCCACAGGTCAGACTGTCTGATCCTTGGCAGGTCACTTATGACCATACTTGACAATGCCATTTTTGGTCTTCAGAGACACAAACAGATGCCTAAAAAAAGCCTCATAAGTGGACAGCCACCAAAGTGCCATCCATTTGAGTGCACATCCAGTATAACTGTGAAATATATGGTTGTGCATTTTTTGTGATTTTGTGCCATGTAAGGCATTAAATACACTTAAAACCACACAGTCTATCAGGTAACTTTTTCAAATTAATACTACATTGTTCCAACTAGGAATAGTCAAAATATATTTTTTTTCTAAAATTTTAAACTAAAAATTGTGACTATTTAGAATAAAGTGTCTTTATTCTTCCTTTAATTTACTTATTTGTATTTTATTTTTATATTTACATATACAGCTGTGTGTCTGAATTTACACAGATTATATTCAGTAGCAGTCACATCAATATTCCTGTAATGCTTCTGTGTTGGCTGGAAGCTGAGGTTTTTATTTAATAGTTTCTGGTGGATTTTCATTCAGAAAATTTCTGTCAATGATAGTTGTGCTTCTTTATCTTAACTGTATTCCAGGTTTTGGAAAGTTATGTAAACATATCTGTTTAGTAAGCAGTTATATTGTCAAGTAAGATATTTTATCTTAAATATTTAGTTCTGCATACTTAAATTCTCATCTGTGTATGCTTTCCTACCATTAACATTAAAAGTGTCATGGTTTAAGCCCAGGCCGTAAATTAGAACCAGTCTACTTCCCTCCACCCTTTCTTCCCCCGGCTCCTGAAGGGATGGGAAGGAGAATTGAAAGAATGCAGTTCCCATGGGTTGAGATAAGAACAGTTGAGTAATTAAGGTACAACACAAATCACTATTGCCAATAATAATGATAAAGGAAATAACAAGGAAAGAGAATGCAACATGTCACCGACTGATACCTCACCCCCACCCAGCAGTGATCCAGCCCTCCCGGGTAACTGTCCCCAGTTTACATCCTGGGCATGACGTGCTGTGGTATGGAATACCTCTTTGGCTAGTTTGGGTCAGGTGTCCTGTCCCTGCTTCCTCCCGACTTCCCCTCCTCCCTGGCAGAGCATGAGACTCACAAAGTCCTTGGTCAGACCAAACATCAGCGTTATCAGCTCTGTTCCCAGGCTGAAAGTCAAAAACACAGCACTGCACCAGCTTCTAAGAAGGAGAAAAAAATGACTGCTACTGCTAAACCAGGACAAAAAGTAAATGGACTTATAGATAGCACACAAACTGCAGACACACTCATAGAATGTTCACTCCTTATGCTTATGTTCTTTTACACCTCTGATGACACCTGTTGCTGTTATCCAATATCTATAGCTAATGAGGTTTAACATAAAGGAACTACATGATGAAGTTAATATTTTATTGCAAAAGCTGTAGTCCTGTATTTAAGACTATGAAAGACATATTTATCTTTAAGCTCACTGAAAATCATTCACTTTCCTCTAATAGCATTTTCCAACTGGACAAAATTGCAATTTGGTACCTTCAGAGTTCTGTAAATACATTAATTCCGCATTAAAGTTGGAAAGCATTCTAAATATTGTGATAAGATTTTCAGTTATTTTCGTTGATGAAACATCAGCATTTACTTAGAGGTTTTTTCACCACTGCAAATTAAACACCAAATGTATTCTATTAGGGTAACTAAAGGTTCAGTTTAACAGCTTGGCAGATGAACCTTTATTGCTATTATTATTTTCATGGTGGTTCTTCTCTACCATATGATGCTGAGAGGTTTATAGAAGTAGGTATTAATCATAATATTTTAATCCCTATTTTCTGGTTCATGCTCCAGAAATTTGTATACCCTGAAAAATATCCAGTCTGAGAAACTAATGAAATCACAATTGTAAGAATGAATTTAAGAGAGTTGTGGAAGTAATGAACTCTCCTTTACAACAGACTTTGGTTTCTGCTATGAAATTTTTATTTGATAACTGGTTTTACGCATGAGAAATAAACATTTTGAAATTGATATTTTTTGGTGCAGCTTATGATGTTTGACGAAATGTAAACACTCATCAATGGGACTCAAGTAAATTAGACTGGCACAAAGTCCAGACATCTAAGTTCTAAATGACAATTAGTAATTGGGATACAGTGAGAAGCACTTGTACCTGTATCAGTACAAGATCATTTTTAGAGCTGCTTCACTGCCATAAAAATGTGACAGAGCTATGATAGACCAAAGCACCATGTGTCTTTAACCTCTCTGGCCATGCCCATACTGAGTGCCTAACAGCCTGAGACAGGGAAAAGCAGTGTTACTCTAATTGTGCAGAATAAGCTTGCATTTTCCTTTGAATTACGGCTTGTGTACTTCCACAGCCCTCAACGGATTTTTGTTCCATAGACCTGCCTGGATGTATTTTTAACTCGTACAACCCATATGAGCATACAACCTGCACAACAGCCAGTGGCAAGTAATTTTATTGTTTTACTACACATTGCATGAAAGAACAATCTCCTTTAGTTTATTTTGAACACCCTGCCCACTTCTTCCACTTAATGCCTCAGCAGCCTCCTCTGGGAATCATTTCCAGATATGGCTGTGCCAGATGGTATTCTCAGGCACAGAGGAGCTGAACATGCCCAGCTTTGTCATGCTCATTGACTGGTTTTGTGAATGTCTAGTAGTCTTGAAAAGTCTTACAAGCTGTCTTTTTTTCCTAGAGTGTCCTTTTCCCCTGGAGTGAATATCACCTGAGAGAGAGGCTGTGTGAAACCATTTCTAGGTGATTTGCTTGACCAATAATCTCACCTTTGGTGTCCTGTACATCTGCCTGCCACCCCTGCTAGTTCTAAAGCACATACTTGATGCATCACATCAGTGAGCATTATTTAAACTCTTCAGTGAAATAATAATAAAAAAAGGAACAATTAAGATAAATCAGGTTTTCTTACATATTTTTTGTATAGTATCGGTCTTTCAATCCTCCTCCTTTCATCTCAACTCCCCATGTCAATCATGTTGTGTGACTAACAAAAAATGACTAGAAATAGAGTCAGGGTTTAAGGGTTTGAAGTGACAGTTTGAAATCAAGCTGATGTTAATAGTTTTTACAATGTACATTGGACCAGACCCTTGGCAGCTTTAGTGCTATGTTTCCACTGAGCCCAGTAGCAGAGCTAATTCTATGGCAGCTGAGAATCTGCCTAAAATTCATAAAATTCAAAGACCAAAGTCTTATTTATAATGACAGACTGATATTAAGACAACCTCCGCATGTCACTCAGCTGCACTGGAGTGCTGAATAATCTCAGTTGTATCATGCTGCAGCCTTAGCAGAACAACATTACACACTTAATTTAAATTTTCACATTGAATCATCAGAATACTATTATCCATTTCAGGACTATGCGTGCTCCACTTAAAATGGATGACATTTGTGCCTTAAGATGATAGTATTAAGAATTTTACTGGAATAATCCTAAAAAATCTCCATTTAGATCAACTTGGGGTTTTTTTGAGGGGGAGGATTTTTGAGGAAATGCTTATTTGGTTTGGTTTGGTTGGGGTTTTGCTTGTTGGATTGTTGTTTTGTTATTGGTTTTTTTTTTCCTGCTGTGGTTAATACCAAATGATTTGGCTGCCACATTTCTGTCCAAAGGGCTGTGAAACTGCACACACCAACTATAACCTGATGCTTGCTGGAAGTAAAAAGTAACAAAGAGCTCCTACTGAGAAATGCGGTCCCTGTTGGCATTAACATCTGTCTCCAATTAATATGCAGAAAAAGAAGGAAAAGTTAAATCTCCCTTACACAATTTTTCCCCCTTCTTTTTTTATTGTCTAGAGTCGTTAAGTGATTTAAAATTTTTCTTCAGCTAGCCACAGAAAGCTCATCAAACCTGGCACTATACTTATTCAGAATGCCTCATCCCACATATTATCTGCTTTCTATTGAGGTATTTTTAAGTACTTACTAGTAACTGGTACTGTAGCATAATAATTTGAAGCACTTATTTCAGTTATAGTTTTTCCTTTTTTTTATACTCTGAAAATCTGGGGCAAAAAAAAAGGAAAGCTAGTAATCAGTAAACATAAAACTAACTTCTGTGACATTCATAATATAAGTAGAAATGGAATTTGCAAGTGACTGTTCAGCAGAACTCCAAGGCACATGCAACCGATTAATCTCAGAAGCAGGAACTTTATGAAACCCAACTGTTTGTGAGGAAAGACTTGTCACATGAAGTACAACCAGTACCAAGTCTAGGAAAAAACCAAAGCACCCCTAGGTCACTTGAACAGTTTAGTGATCCTTCAAAGAAAGTCCATTTTCTACCTTTCGGTTTGTTTGCATTTGTCTGCAACACAGGCTAGATTTTTGCAATGAGCTTTGTATTGCTGTTACAATCTCCTATCCTGAAATTCCAGAAACACACTGAAATATACTGGTTTGGGGGTTGTTTGGGTTTGTTGTTGTTTTTTTTTTTCTAATGGCACAAGCAAGCAAGAGGGAGGTTGGACTAGATGATCATCAGAGGTCCCTTCCAGCCCTGGCAGTTCTGTGATTCTGTGAAGACTGGAGACATTTTTGAGTTTAAGCCTGACATTTTAGATGGGTGAGCCTTTTCATACCTGTCTACCATGAAGGTAGACAGAGACCATAGATCTCATAAAAACCGTGAGAACAGGTTGCAAGAACATGTGTGAAGAATTGGACTTGCTGAGGATGCATATGGATTTTGTCATAGATGAGGAATTGAACTCATCTGGACCACCATGTCCAAGCAATTTCCCCTGGAACAAAAATGGCCAGAGAGTCTCTTTCTCATGCAGTTGCCCCTCTGAACAATACAGAGCCTGTCCATTTTGAGGGAGTTCTCTGGACTGACCCTGAGTTCTTTTTTAGGTAGGATGTGCATGAAGCTTCAGTTAAGTGTTTTCTTTTTTCCTTTTAAAGAAGCATAAGAAACAGCTTTCAAAGGTTTGTGTTATATTATAGCATTTTGCAACTAAATCTCTACTGCAGTGTTCAAAAACATAATAATCAACAGAATATTGATTTCTATAAAAAAGACTAATTTTTTACAAGGAATTACTGCAAATATAAAATTCTCTGTCCAACACAAGCACATGCCACTTTTCCCTCCTACATCCATTTGAGCAGGTTTATTGGAAGGCTCATATCTTATGACATTAATTTTCACAAATTTGTGAGATCTGATATAATTGGCTGTGATGTTTAAAGGCACAAAGGAAAGCAACATCATCTGTTTTCCTAATTTAAAGACTAGTAGTAACAGGTAATTCTTCAGCAGGAGCTAATGAACAATGTATAAAGCAACATCATGTTTTGCAAATTAGAAATGGTACTTAAAGACAATGATGAGAACTGAGACATTGTTTAGTTTTAGCTTCCTTTTCCCTGTGTACAGACTCATTGGAGGCTGCAAGTTTCTGGGTGTGAACTATATTCACAATAACCCAAAGTCTATTGAGACAAATCAGTGGCCCCCAGTAGTTTCTCTGGATTTTACATCTGGGCAGATATGTAGGTTACCAATAAAACCCTACATTGTAATGATTTTCTGCAATGAGTCGAACAGTCCTCCTGGGTGAGAAGACTCTGTTCTCCCTCTATCCAGAAGTGAGCATGTGCAATACTATGGAATGACTGAAGCATGAAGAACATTTGCCTCAGGACAATCACAAAGCAGAAGTCACATAGGCAGCTATAACTAATTATCAGCTTGTTAGGTACTTTTGTAAAGCTGATCTCTTGAAGATCAAGTGCCAGGAATTAAGACATACGAGACATTCATCCTGCTCATGCCAAGCTCTTACCGTGAAAACAACAAAATTATTCATAATATTTTTTGAGATATGTAGTTCATTTCTTGCATTATTGGTAACCATAAAGGCACTTTTAAGTCTGCAAGGCTTGAAGAAGGCATTGCAGTCCACTTATAGATTGATAGCCTTTTCAGACACCATGAATACTATAAACTGATTCTGTTCTGCTTTGTGCTCATCTGCGAAACTCAAATTGAAAAACACTGCACTATCTGCAAGAATCAGTTTCAATTAGAAGTTATGCACTATGTAAAGGGCATTTTTTATACTTCTTTCTGAAGTCCTCTACCTGTTAATAATTAATTGCATCAAAACCTATGGAAATTTCATGGACATCTCCCACATTTCTTGATACAAGACTAGCTCAGAGAAAAGGAAGGATTCCTGGTAACACTATATAAGAATTCTGGAAGCAACAGGCATCTCTTCACTAGATTCAACAAGAGCAGAATTACATCAAAATACACATTCACTCACATGAACGTGGATTAACATGGGGTTAATACAGAATTAAAAGGGAGACATATGACAAGACATATTATTTCTGCTCCTACTTAGCAGCAATTCTTTCTTTTAACCTACATAATCCAATAAATCAAACTTCAAAAGGTAATAAAACGTGCATTTCCTACTGACATCACTGATAACAGTTTACCTAAATAGATTTGGAACAAAGACAAATAAGGATGCTATTAGTTACCTGTATTTCAATTATGACCTCATTAGCCTTTTTCTGTGGACTTGATCTTCCTTTCTTTTAGACAGAGTTCATATGATGAAATCATATGATCCACGTATAGCTACCACAGAATTATAAGGAACTTCGAAAAAGCATACAGGAGCATATAGTTAAATGTTTAATTTAACTAAACAAAAAGAGAGGAACAGTTAACTAAGAATGGCTAGAGAGATTGGGAAAAGAAATGACTTGCCACTTCAACTGTCAACTGACATCAGAATGCCAAACTGACAGAACAGGTAAACATACTATAAGGAATAGATATACGCAGAAAAGTTTGAGAAGTTTGTCAGATGCTTAAATAGGAAGAAATCTAAAACTTCTTTTTTTTTTCCTGTTTCTGAACAGTCTTGAGTGAGCCATGAGTGCTGCAATATTGATATTCCACAAAAGGGAGCTGTCTTATAGTCCAAAAGTTGTAAATTTCCAATGTGAAGCTATTTCCAGTTTCATAAGTGTTTTTGGAAAGTTCTTGGATGTTCACCTTTGGTAAAATTTTCTAAAGTTTATTTTCTCTGGTAAACTGTAATGCCAAAGTTTTTGCACAACTTTAAAAAATGAACAAAGAACATTGTATTGGTTTTATTTCTTTGTTTTTAATTGAGATGCATGTTATAAACTTATGGGCTAATGTATATGTACAAGTACAGTATATGGTTTTATTTGTACTTAGGTCAAAACTATAAAAATATCTGAATGAAATGAAAATTTTATCCAAAATACTCCTCTAAGATGTATGCAAAGATTAAAACTATGAGTCTGTTCTTACGACACTGTTCAGCACTTACTCACTTTTGTTCTTCGTACCAGAGTCCTCATATTCAGTCTTGTAAAAGTCATCACTCTATTTCCCATTGTTCTCACCCCCCTTTAATTGTACAATTATATAAAATCACACCACTTAGAGTGACATAATATATTATGTAAAAGTATTTTGTCATATTTCTAAATTTAGTAAGGCCATAAATTCATTTATTTGCTCATCATTAACACCATGATAGTTCAAAAGGTAAATTGTCAAAGCATCATTTTATTTTATTGCAACCAATGAATATGAAACTAGAAATGCTAAACACCAACTGGAAGAAGTCATAAACTGAATAAAGAGAAGGACAACGAGATGAGTTAAAAGGCATAATTTTGCCAGCTAAAACTTCTAAGCATTCCCTTAGAATTAGCTCAGCATGGCCTTTGAAAGAATGTAGAACTACAGTATAGTGTAAAAAAGTGAATGTAGTTAAAAGACACTGAATGAAAATTGAAACCAAGAGAAGCTTTTATTACTTTTTCCCATCTCAATGACCATAGGGGTATTATGATGAAAAATATCACATGCTTGGAACTCAAGCTGTGTGACACCAAAAATCCCGGTAAAAAGGCAATTTTTGTATTACTGAATCATCAGTTTGAGATGACAAAGCAGGCGCAATATCTCCCTGCATTGATCCTGTAGACATTTGGGTCCAGTTCTGCACTTGCAATAGACCTCTGCATCATTCTCACTGCTGCTGGGGTTACTAAACCTTCTCCAGCTTCTAATTGTCTGTAACAAGTGAAGTCTGAAGAGCCAAACCATTTTGGTCTGGTCCTGAATGAACTACAGGGTCCCATACTGTTGCATCAACCTGGAATTCACTTGTTATACCAACTGAAAAATTCACACATTAGAAAAAGATGTTTCTCCTGCTGCTTTCACATGCTTACAGGAGCAGTTCCAGAGAAGGATCATAAACAGAATGTGGCACAGCAAAATGTTCTTTCGATTCCTGTGAGGTCCTTTGAAATGAAGCTGAGCCTACCTCCAAGTACAGTGAATGGGGAGGATCATCTGCTTTTATTCCCATGAGTAAATGATCAGCAATGAGCAAGTGTTAACACAAGCCACAAGATATTCACTTTAAAAGAGAACTTGGTAAGAGCTGGCTGCCTGCTCCTTCCTTTATTTGTATTGGGTTTGCGTGGCAAGGTTTTGGTAGCAGGATTGGCTACAAAAGTGGCTTCTGTGAGAAGCTGCATCCCCCACCTCCATGAATCACAATCCCCTGCTCTGCCCCTGCCCTTTGCCCAAGCGATAACATGCTGCTCCCCACAAACAGGTGCTCAGTCTTCCTCAGTTCTTTCTACCTTTTGTAGAGGTGTTGTGAGACATGCACAAAGACTGTCTCTTGACCATCACACTGTTCTGTGGCTCAAACAGTGAGAAGATAGAGGAATGTCTTTGTCATCTTTGTTGGTGATTCTCACACAATGCACAGAAGGAGGCAAGAGAGAGAAAAAAGAGAAAAGTATGTGAGAAATCATGAATCTTAAAATTCCAATTCCTATTATTAAAAATATGAATCCATTTGTAATGGCAATTCCAATTCTTCTTAGCCATTTTCCTTATCCTGAGTCCCAGCGACTGCAGCACAGATCATAGCCATGAACTGGGGCTCCATTTCTTAAACGAATCATGAGTTTGTAGGGATTGAAAGATTTCAGTGGTTTGATCAGCTATTTCTTTCATTTTTTTCCCCATGCTTCCTCTGTAAAGGTACTTGCACTACGGATAGTGATACAAAATTCACCTTCAGTAAAATTTGTCATTCCACATACTCATTCTTTAAACAATAACATATCAAGAGATAGTCTGTTATGCAAGGCCTTTTTTTAATGGATTCATGAATAGTGTAGTTTATTGAAGCAACAGAAATACAAGTTCAGAATTGCTGTTGATAAGTTCACTAATTGCATTAGAGCTGAAATTCAAAAGCTAGCCAAGGATTAATTGAACTTTTATAGAAAAACAAACCAATTGGTAATTCATTAAAGTCAGTATCACCCAGATATCAGCAGATGTAAATGGAGGCGCAGATCTTACCAAAGAGGCATCCCTGCTTTGGGATGAGAGAGGGATGCTTTGGGGAGGAGAGAGGAGAAAGCCCCATTGACTTGTCCACAAAGTGAGGTTGTATTCCTGCCCTATTACCATGGAGGAGTTCAAATGCCTAATTTATACATTAAAAGAAGTGGAGGTGAGATTGTAGGAAATTACTGGTTGCTGCCATCACAGGCGATGTAGGGATAGCCACTTTCTCACTGTGGGCGTCTGTGGGCCTTGACACAGGTAGAACAGAACTGTGACACAATAGCATCACTTCATCTTCCACCCTGCTGAGGCAGGTCATCTGGTTTCCACTACCCTTAGTCTTGCAACTTTTTACTCCCTTCACCATATCTCTCAATGCTTCAGGCCCCATTCCTGCATTACCTACTCCATGACTACAGTCATACTTTGAATACTAGAATTCAATTATAGTATTAACTGGGGAATTTAACAGTTTTCCCTCCTCCTTTGGCATACCTTCAACTTGGTAATATTTTGTGACTAGGGTAGATGCCATTGGTACAGACCTGGGGCTGCAAACTTGAAGCATGATGACACGTAAGGATATAGCTTTCAGTATAGCTTTCAGTTTAGTGTAGCTTTCTTGACTAACACAGAAGTTGAGCCTGGGAAGAAAAGAAGGGTGAGGGGAATGTTTTGTAAGGTTTCATTTTATTTCTCATTACCCTACTCAGATCTGACTGGTAATTACATTAATTTCCCAAAATCAAGTGTGTTCTACTCATAAGTAATTGCTGAGTGATCTCCCTTTCGTTATTTCAACCCATGAGCCTTTTGTTATATTTTCTGTCCCCTTTTTATCTGAGGAGGGGAGTGATAAGGCAGCTGTGGTGAGCAGCTGGCCTCCAGCCAGGGTTGACCCACTACGTGCTGTAATGCAAATCCCACTGGCTTGAAGGCACAGTAAGAACTCTTCTGCCAGTGGGTATCTACTAATTTTTAGGCATTTCTAAACTGTCAGAAATATTCAGAATCTTTACTAACACAAGATAAATATTCTGAAAACCAGTCCTCCAGGTCTGTTCTATGACATAAACTAAATTGAACTAAAACTGGTTACTGAAATACCACTGCAGATATCTCAGTTTACAGACAAGGCTGAAACAAACTTCACTTATTTCTGTGGCTCTGTCTATTTATTGCATACAGGTCTATGCAATATTCTATTAGAATAAGGTCACTGAAGCAGACAAGGAGTTTATCTTCTGCTGTGAAATACACACCAAGCTTTTTCTATAATACTGGAGACATTTTGGTTTTCCTTTTTTTCCCCGACTGAGATTTAAAAAGTCAGAGCACAGGGGAGTGAAAACTCATCTCAGTTAATTATGCATGAAGTGGAAAAAAAATATTTGTGTCTGCATAAACAGACACAGGAAAAACAAACAGCAAAAATGTCCTCTCCTTAAGCTTAGCATAAAAAACTATGGTACAATTGGTACATGAGATACATATTAAATACCTATATATTGCAAATTTTGCTTGCTCCTTCATTTATGTAAACTGGACTTCATATTTACTACCTGTTTTCATGAAGAGGACATACCAACTTCTAAGTTATTTTTTAAAAAGTAGGCTATAGTTATTACTTAATACTGTACTCCTGGATAGAATCTTTAAAGTTCAACATCAAAAAGAAAATACATAAAACTTTGACAATATTTAAAACAGCATTAGAGAATATGGTAGATGTTAACTTCACCAATTTTCAGATCAATATGAAAGTGGTGTGGAACAATTAGGAAAAAAAAACCAAACACAAAAGGCCCCCACACTTTTTTTGTATCAGCCAAAACAGTAGGTACACCACTGATGTGAGATATCAGAGTAACCTATAGTGCTCTGCGGGAGGATTTAAAAACTTGAGTGTTAATAGAAGCAGTGTTAGTTAAGTAAAATAATTTACTGTTCAGATGACAGATACTATGGAATAAAAACTGCTTAAATATTCACCCCTCTAAGTAAAGGGAACATAAGTTGCAAGTAATTTTTAGAATAATTTCTGACAATGTAGAGAATCTTCAATGCCAATGACAAATTGTTTCCTAATGTTCGTATCACTCTTTACCATATAAATTCCAGCAATGCACAATGAATATATCTATTGATGAAGAGCTTTTTAAAATAGAAATTAAATACTATGAAAAAAACATCAGAAGTAATTTTTTTCTCCCTTAACCTCTATGGTAAAAGGCAGTTCTTGCCTTTTAGAAGACTAGACATCTGAGGCGTAAGTGTCGTAAGACTCAGTCATAAGATTAAGATCAGGAATTCCCAAGACTTTGATCGACTGCACTCTTTTCCCTGCACATGACATGTCTGAATCTGCGTTACAAAAATTAATGCTTCCTGTCATGATGCCAGTTCTGATCCTGGTGGCAGAGGTGCCATTTGCTCCAGCACTGGAAAGAGATTGATAACCTTGTACCTCCTGCCTGTGCTAACCTGGCACGGAGTCAGTAAGGCTACTGCTGTTTAGTTGGATCAGCATCTGCTGGATCCAGGTGCTGTCACCCCATGTGTTAGCGCATGCTGTGTACTGGATAGCAGCTTTAAATCTGCAAAACACTGCAAACCAGCTAGAGAATGAGTAGTGAGGACAGGGGAGAGAGACTCGTGTAGTGACAATGTCCCCTGCCTCTCCTCTAGAGGAGATGTGGAATGAGAATGGGTGGAGATGTGGGATGAATTAATCCAGATTGTTACAGCAGCAAAAGCATAAGCCCATGCTGAGAATTTTAAAGCTCCAATCTGAGGCAGGACAACTGAAAATCAGAGCAGCTTTGAAAAAGTCATCATAAATGATGTCCCAGATTTAGCAAAATCCAGCCTTTTTCTTGAGGGTGAAGATACATAGCTAAGGAAGAGAAGGGAAATCTCTTCTTCAGAGAAAACCCTTTCTCCAAAGCTACCTGGTAGCACTCCTTTGCCACTTGATGAATGCCGTCTGCTGGTTTTGAGCGTCTTGGCTGTTAAAAGTTTGAACAGATTATTGTAGCATCAATAAATAAATATGACATCAAAAAAATTTATGTTGCATTTCCAAAACTGCATAAAAGCAATTTAACTTCCATTGCATTCAACATTCCTAGCTTGATTCTTGCTTTTCCTATTTCAAGGATTTTATCTATGTTTTTCCATTATATTGCTTTCATATTTTTTCTCCAGACTACTTTCTTATTTTTTGATCTCTCGTTTTCTTTCAGTAGAAATATTCTATGAGTGAAATAAGAGTTCACTTCAAATGGGCATTGGAAGTTACAATGAAATCTTTAATAACATCAGTGGTTTTGGGGATTTGTAAAGAAAGTTCCCATGAAGACCTCCCATAATCAAGAAGTAAATTCCACATTCCTAGCTTAAGTGTTATATTTGTTCTAATTTGGAAGCATTGTTTGTTTTAATGAGTAAAGCACCAAACACTCAATGGAAAAAAAAAAAAAATTAAAAAAAAAAAAGAAGCAAACTTTCTCAATGGTTTTCTTGCATTTCTGTATTTCCAAAGGTGAACAGCTTCTGGAGGCTGTAGAATGGCAAGGCTGGAAAGGCTGCATAAGAAAAACTACCAAGGGAGGAAATATGCCTCAACCTTGTTACTAGTTACATTGTGCAAAATCTTTAGGTATTAATCTTAAACTCGTATTTATGAACTTGAGAAATAAGCCTGAGCATTCTGAGAGAAGGGAACCCAAAAATCATGAAGTGGAAACTTATACGCATTCTTACTTCTATCTCTCTTTATTGTTGGTGTCATATTTTTTTATACTTATTAGAAATTATTCAGTCCACCTGAAAGTGTCTCATGTCTGAACTTCCTGAACTAAAGGAATCATAAAGAGCCTTTCATACTTTAAAAATAGTGCATTTGTGATTTAACTACAGCAATATGAGTTGCTTGAGAAACTGATGGCATATGACAGTTTTAATCTTTTAAACGGCATATGACAGTTTTAGTCTTTTAAACAGCATATGACAGTTTTAATCTTTTAAACATATATTGAAAAACAAACTGAAAAATTAAGATACAACTAACAATAACAGCCTGAATTGTACTGGGTTTGACCTGCATTGTGACACTGCACACGTAATTTATAACACACCTGAGAACTTTACATTAACAAACATAACATTCTGAGCTGCCAGAGAGAACCTGAATCATGAGCTGCACCAGACAAGTGACTCTGTAAATGTCCTGCTGCCCAACATCCCACAAAACATGTCTCTGACACCTGCAAGTGAGCTGGATTTCTTGCATGATGTAGGTCTGATGTGGATTTCAATGCCTTGAATTATTCAGTGCTATGTACAAAAAAGGTGATTACACGGTATGTGAGGTAAAAAAATAATTATTCATATTTATGTGACCATATGTTTTGATGGATAACTTTGCATAAAGCAGGTCAAATGTAAATGTGGATGAAACTGATGTGGGACCCAGGAGAAAGTTTAACTCCTTGATCAGTCTGCCTGCTCAACTTACTGTCATCAACTCTCTGAGATCCCCATTTGCAAACTGGAAAAAATGATAACTGCATTTACATCTTTAGAACACTTGTTCATAGTGGCACAGACCTGAAATAGAATAAATTATCTCTTCCTTTAAATTAAGACAAGCCAATATGACCTCATCCTTCTCCATTTCTAATCTCTTGGTCTTTATCCTGAGCAACAATTAACAATTTCTGTGCAGCATCTAGCAAAAACTGTTTTCAACTGACTACAGCTCTAAGTACTATAATAATAACAATATTGAAGAAAATTTAAAAAATAAAGTTTTCTATGATTTTCCAGTGGTATACAAATTGCCACTAATTTGGGCTAGATTACAGTCTTTCATTTTAACTTTTGGGTTTTATTTGGTTGGGTTTGGTGGGGGTTATTTTTGTATATGGAAGGCCTCCAATTTTTCTTGAGGGTAACAATTCTAAAGGAGAGAAAGACTTCAGGTCACTCAGTCCCTCTTCAGCACCTATTTTCTCTTTTCCTTCTCAAAAAAGCCAATGTATGGGCTACAATCAATATACCCACATTTCATTTTAATTCTTGAAAGAAATTCTTTTGACTGAGGGTACAGTTATTCACTATCTACATTTCTTGCATGCTCTTTTTTTTTTTTTTGCTGCCTACTAACACTGGTTCTAGGATACCATAAAACATTTGACAATGCAATTTTATGTGTTGAATTCTCAGCAGGACACAGAAACTGAAAATGACAGCATAGCTATGTCTCATTTAGACTTGTAAGGAATGATTTTGAGGTTTAGAACTGCTATGCTCATAAAAATTATTTGATACTCCCTGAGAAGATATCATCTTAGACAACTTGAGCGTGCAGGCAAATGCCTTAAGTATTAGAACCTGATTATGCAATTATTTTGCCGCTGCAAAATTATTTTTGCATGTTGCCATTACTAAAACAACAATGCACTTGTTATTTCTATTAAATCATCCTTTTATTCTAGTAGAAATGTGATGGAAGAGACATCTACAGAGCGGAAGACAACATTCCACCTTTTGAAAGTGTGCCCTGAGGACTTGGTGATTTCTGGCAGGACCATCACTGGTGTTGAAGGAGAGCGTTCCCCTCCAGGTCTGTCTGTCATTTCTTTTCCCTGCAGCCACCCATGCTCGCTCATCCACAGGGATGGCCTGAGATTAGACCAAAGTTGACAGCTAATAGGTTTCCTCCCAGGGAGGACATTTTATAATCCATGGAATAGTTTTAGATTCACATAGTAGTTTATGATACATATTCTCAAAGTACATAAGATAGTGAGCAGAGAGTTCACTGCCAGGAAGTGCTCCATGAGACTTTAGGAAAATAAGACATAAAGAAAAAACCTACTTTGAGAAAACTTAATTCAGCAACTTCTATTGCAGAGTTTCAGGTACATGTAATTAATAAATAAGCTCATAAGCATGTTCCAGCATTTTCAGTGGTACCAGCCAAGCAGCGTTTTGGTCCTATGTTTGAACATATTCTCTTTTCCATGGAAGCTAGAGACATGTTCTCCAAGCTTTCTGTTATCAGAATCAGAATCAGAATTACCAGGTTGGAAGGGACCTTCAAGATCATCGAGTCCAACCCATGCCCTACACCTCGACTAAACCATGTCACCAAGTGCCACATCCAATCTCTTTTTAAACACATCCAAAGATGGTGACTCCACCACCACCCTGGGCAGACCGTTCCAATATTTTATTATTCTTTCTGTGAAAAATTTCTTCCTAATATCCAACCTGTACCTTCCTTGGCACAGTTTGAGACTGTGTCCTCTCGTTCTGTCAGTTGCTGCCTGGTGAAAGAGACCAACCCCCACCTGTCTACAACCTCCTGAAAGGAGGTTGTAGAGAGTGATAAGGTCACCTCTGAGTCTCCTTTTCTTCAGGCTAAACAACTCCAACTCGCTCAATCGCTCCTCATAGGGCTTGTGGTCCAAGCCCCTCACCAGCCTCGTTGCCCTCCTTTGGACGCGCTCAATCATTTCCACGTTCTTCTTAAACTGAGGAGCCCAGAACTGGACACAGTACTCAAGGTGCGGCCTCACCAGTGCTGAGTACAGGGGAAGAATAACCTCCCTGTTTCTGCTGGCCACACCATTCCTAATGCAGGCTAGGATGCCATTGGCCTTCTTGGCCACCAGGGCACACTGCCGGCTCATATTTAGCTGGCCATCCACCAATACCCCCAGATCCCTTTCTGCCTGGACACTATCCAGCCACACTATCCCCAGCTTGTAACATTGCAAAGGGTTTTTATGGCCAAAATGTAGGACTCGGCACTTAGACTTACTAAATTTCATCTTACTGGATTCCGCCCATCTATCCAACCTATCCAGGTCTCTCTGCAGAGCCCTCCTTCCTTCCAAAAGATCGACACAAGCTCCCAGCTTAGTGTCATCTGCAAACGTACTGATGAAGGACTCAATACCCTCATTCATGTCATCAATAAAAATACTGAACAACACCGGTCCCAGCACAGACCCCTGAGGGACACCACTGGTGACTGGTTGCCAGCTGGATGCAACACCAGTCACCATCACCCTCTGGGCCCGGCCATCCAGCCAGTTACTGACCCAGCAAAGAGTGCTCCTGTCCAAGCCGTGAGCTGCTAGCTTTTCCAGGAGTATGTTATGGGGGACAGTACCAAAAGCCTTGCTGAAATCCAAATAGACAACATCCACAGCCTTTCCCACATCCACCAGGTGGGTCACCTGATCATAAAAGGAAATCAGGTTTGTCAAGCATGACCTATCCTTCATAAACCCATGCTGGCTGGGTCTAATACCCTGGCCATTTCTTAAGTGCTGCTTAATAGCACTCAGTATGAACTTTTCCATTAACTTTCCTGGCACTGAGGTCAGACTAACTGGCCTGTAATTACCAGGATCCTCCCTCCTACCCTTTTTATAGATGGGCATCACATTGGCCAGCTTCCAATCATCCGGAACCTCGCCAGTGAGCCACGACTGTTGGTAAATGATGGAGAGTGGCTTTGCAAGCTCATCCGCCATCTCCCTCATCACCCTGGGATGGATCCCATCTGGTTCCATTGATTTGTAAATGTTCAGGTGCCTCAACAATTCTCTAACTTCCTCTTCTTGAATAACAAGAGGACCATTCTGCTCCCTACCACCACCTACCAACCCCAAAGTACAATTATCTAGAGGGCAAGGTGTCCCCCTACTGAAAACTGAGGCAAAAAAGGCATTAAGCACTTCTGCTTTCTCCTCATCTTCAGTTACTAAGTTTCCTGCCTCATCCAATAAGTAGCAAAGATCAGTCTTACCCTTCCTTTTACCATTGATATATTTATAAAAACTTTTTTTATTATTCTTTACGGAAGTTGCCAATTTAAGTTCAAACTGAGCTTTGGCCTCCCTAATTTTCTTTCTACATGCCCCAGCAGCCTCCTTAAACACTCCCTGAGAAACCCTACCCTCCTTCCAAAGATGATACACCTTCTTTTTATTTCTAAGTTCCTTCATAACCTCAGTACCCATCCAGGCTGGACGCTGGCCTCGTCGGCTCATCTTTCGGCACACAGGAACAGACTTTTCCTGCGCCCTCAAGATCTCTGTATTGAGGCACACCCATCTTTCCTGAACTCCTTTGTTTTCAAGGGCAGTTTCCCAAGGAACTCTCCGAATGAGTCTCTTAAACAGGCCAAAATCTGCCCTCCGGAAGTCCAAGGTATAGGTCTTATTGATGTTCCACCTGATTTCCCTGAGTATTGAGAATTCTACAATTTCATGATCACTGTGCCCCAGGCAACCTCCAACCTTCACCTCACCCACCAGTCCATCTCTATTAGTAAACAACAGGTCTAACATAGACCCTCCCCTGGTAGTCTCGCTCACCAGCTGTGACAGAAAGTTATCCTCCACACACTCTAAAAACTTTCTGGACTGCCTTTTTTGAGCTGTATGAAATTCCCAACATATATCTGGTAGGTTGAAGTCACCTACAAGAACAAGGGCTGAAGATCCAGAAACATTCTCCAGTTGCTTATAAAACAAGTTGTCCACTTCTTCTTTCTGGTTGGGTGGACGATAACAGACCCCCAATAGGATATCAGCCTTACCGGCCTTCCCCTTGATTCTTACCCATAAACATTCAACTTCATCATCATTAATTTCAATACCTATAACATCTAAGACCTCCCTAATGTAAAGGGCCACCCCTCCACCCCTTCTCCCTTTTCTATCTCTTCTGAAGAGCTTGTAGCCATCCAATATGATATTCCAGCTATTTAACTTGTCCCACCACGTTTCTGTGATGGCGACTACATCATAGCTATATTGTTGCACCATGGCTTCCAGCTCTTCTTGTTTATTCCTCATACTACATGCATTAGTATACACGCACCTCAGCTGGTCCACCGATTTCACCACCGACCCAGGCTGATTACCCTTGGACCTGCTTCCAGTCAGCCCAGCTGCATCCTCTTCCCCCTTCAAACCTAGTTTAAAGCCCTTTCAATGAGTTCTGTCAATTCATGAGCAAAAATTCTTCTACCCTTAACAGAGAGATGCAACCCATCCGTGTCCAGTAGGCCAGGTGCCGTAAAGGTTGTCCCATGGTCAAAGAACCCAATGTTCTGCGAACGACACCAACCCTTGAGCCACTTGTTAATAATGTGGGCTCTCCTGTTTCTTTCATTAAATTTTTCTACCACCACAGGGATCGAGGAAAAGATCACTTGGGCTCCTGCCCTATCAACCACTTGACTCAGTGCCTTAAAGTCCCTTTTAATTGCCTTAACACTCCTCCTTTCAATCTCGTCACTGCCAGCCTGGAGTATCAGCAGTGGATAATAATCAGAGGGCCTAATCAACCCAGAAAGTCTCTTGATGATCTCCCGTATCCAGGCCCCAGGGAGGCAGCAGACCTCCCTGTGGATTGGGTCCTGTCGGCATACGGGACCCTCTGTTCCCCTTAGAAGCGAGTCCCACGCTACGACTACCCTTCTTTTCTTTTTGATGTTAGAAGTGGTAATTCGTCCTACAGATGAAGCATAATTTAGAGGCTCACTGAGTAAATTATTGTTTTCTAAATCGTCTAGCTGGCTCTCTAGATCCTTCTGATCCAGGGTCTCATACCTGTTCTGAAGCGGTATCTGAGTTGGTAATGGGGGTCGGGAGGAAATGTTGTTATTACCTCTCCGAACAGAGACCCATTTCCAATCCCCTTCGTCAACCAGGTGCCCTTCTACTTCTTGGCAGTTGGAGGCATGGGAGTCTTCTGACTCCTGGTGGGCCTCCCTCAAAAGTTCAAGGGTGGAACTCCACCAATCTATTTCCTTTTCACTTTCCCTATGTCGTGGTTTAAGCCCAGGCCGTAAATTAGAACCACGCAGTCTACTTCCCCCCCCACCTTTCTTCCCTCCGCTCCTGGAGGGACGGGGAGGAGAATCGAAAGAATGCAACTCCCACGGGTTGAGATAAGAACAATTTAGTAACTAAGGTATAACACAAACCACTACTGCTACCACCAATAATAATAATGATAGAGGAAATAACAAGCAAGAGAATACAACCGCTCACCAACCGGTACCTCACCCCCACCCTGCGGTGATCTAGCCCTTCCGGGCAACTCTCCGTTCTACATCCTGGGCATGACGTGCTGTGGTATGGAATACGGGGTGGATACTGTCCTGGGTTCAGCAGCAGCAGTTACTTTTTCTCCTTCTTAGTAGCTGGTGCAGTGCTGTGGTTTTGACTTTCGGCCTGGGAATAATACTGATAAAGCCGATGTTTTCAGTTGCTGGTCAGAATATTTACCCTGACCAAGGACTTTGTGAGTCTCATGCTCTGCCAGGGAGAAGGAGAAGTTGGGAGGAAGCAGGGACAGGACACCTGACCCAAACTAGCCAAAGAGGTATTCCATACCACAGCACGTCATGCCCAGGATGTAGAACTGAGAGTTCCCAGAAGGGCTGGATCACTGCGGGGTGGGGGCGAGGTACCGGTTGGTGAGCGGTTGTTTTCTCTTGCCTTGTTATTTCCTTTGTCATTATTACTATTAGTGGTAGCAGTAGTGATTTGTGTTATACCTTAGTTATTAAACTGTTCTTATCTCAACCCGTGGGAGTTGCATTCTTTTGATTCTCCTCCCCCTCCCTCCAGAAGCGGAGGGAAGAAAGGTGGGGGAGGAAGTAGACTGCGTGGTTCTGATTTACGGCCTGGGCTTAAATCACGACACCCTAATACTCCTTAGTCTTTCAACTTCTTCCTTCAGCTCAGTCACCAATGATAAGAGATTACTAACTTGTTCGCACCTCAGGCAAATGTCCTCTGCCCCTGGTACTGCTGCTAAGCTCAAACACTCTGCACAGGAAGGGGTCTGTACAGACACATCCTTTTTGGAGGGTTCCGTTAAGTTACTTACACTCATGCTAACTACAGGTTTTGATCGCGTAAGAACCATTACTTCCAAAAGCCCTGCTTGCCCTGCCTGCGCGAACTGCCGCGCAAACTGCCTCTCTATAATCCAATTACTACCCTGTTTGCCTGCTCTGGGTCGCCGTGCTCCCTGGAAGCTCTTAGACTTAAATACTGGGGCCAAGCCCCATGCTCTGGGCCCGTTTAAAAGCCCTGCCAAGTCTCCTCCTTCCGGCCTCTCCAAAGGCAGGCTGTATTACACAAATTTATTGCATTGAGCCAAGATCCACTAAATCCTTCCTATGTAGCAAGAATGTAATTTCTTCACTTTCTACAACATTTAACTAGTGTACATAGGAAACAATAAGCTTGCATAAACTTGCTAACCTGTGAATCCATTTAAAACCACTTCTTGTATTAACAAATTTCAACTGCAGACAGGTGTCCTGAAACAAAACTCTAAGCAAGTATCAGAGGAAGCATTTAGAATTTCCCATTACCATGTAACATCAGGGAAAAGGGATTCTTGTCTTTTTAAACTGTGGTCTTGATTTGGTAGATATCACATAGGGCAGAAATTCTGCACTGACCTGAAAAAAGCAATGACGTACTCCTTGCACCTGGATATGACAGAAGAAAAAAGCACAACCTTTGGATACACTTTGTTAATAGTTTCACGAATTGATGGTATACAAGCAGTTGAAATTATACTTCAGTTGCTTGATGATACTATGTAAAAGAAAAGGAAGCATTAATTCTGAACTGTTGATGCAAGTTTAATTTAGGAAAATACAGAATAAAAACTGGAGTAGTATGTTTACCATTGAAATTCATGGCTCTGAATTTGGCCCTGGGAATTCAGTCTGTATTCACAATGCACAGTGAAAGGTACTCTAGAAAATATTTTTTTTTTGTAATTTCTGATTAAATTAACAAGGTAAGTCAGAATAAGACATAAAGCTTTCTCTTACAAAGAACATAAATGCTAATAAAATGGCATATATAATGGCAAGTCAAATAAACTTTACTTGCAGTGTGCTGAATGAATGCAGGCAACAAATTCCTACGTTAAAAAAAAATAAACTATGACTTCATTGATCAGGAGTAAAAAAGTATACATAATATCTACTATTTCTCAAAGAATTAAATAAAAAGAAACAAAGGTAATAATCTATTCCCACAGCTGTTCTGTGACTGAAACAAGTGATTCTTCAGATACATTTATTCCATTGTCTTTAAGGAAATGTTTCAAATAACAACCTCAATGACTTATGATGATTTTTTAATCAAATGTACATAATTGAAAAAGGCAGTCAATGCAGTGAAATTGAATTCAGCTCTTCCATGTTGCTCATCTCTCCTTATTATTCAGGACATTTTGGTATTTTAGGATGGAGACTTTAAGAAAAGAGCAATTCAGTCCAGAAGGGAATATTTTATATTGGACATGCCTGTAGATAACACTGTGCTGCTCAGATTCTACCCTTGCTAAGTGTATCACCAGCCTGTAAAGGACTTGGTCTATGCAGTAGAAATTCAGCTCTGTAGTGTCAAAACATTTTCCAGCAGGAGCAGCAGATCAAAACTTATAGCTCATTCATATCATGTGAGATTGATTTTTAACTCATAGAGGAAAATAAGGCTTGTGCCATACGGCAGAATTTTCCAAATGCACACGTTAAAGGATCTACATTAGAGATGAAAAAATGAAGAATGTGAGAAGAAAGTTGCAGGTTTTTTGTGACTTTGCACTGCAGATTCATACTGAATGCCTCAATTCAGCATTGACTCTGGTCTTTACATTCTTTTTCTATCTTCATATTTCTTCATAATAATTCTGTGAAATAAGCTTTTGGTGTAAAATAGTACAGTGTATGGCATGTGTAAAACCTGTACCAGCTGGATAGTCCAAGGTTTATTCTTTACCTATATCCAGTAGTAAGGAACATATTTATTCACCTCATTTCCCAGGTGTTATCTAACTGTAGGACGTATACTACTGTGTTATTTCATGTTCTCCCCTTCTTCTTACACTGCAGTTTCAGCCTGAAGAGTTCTATATGCAAAAAGCGCCAACAAACCATGAAAACCAAGGAGACAAGATCTGTTCTGTGACCTTGGCATCCCTCGAGTGCTTGTGACAACTTGAATGGCAAATGTGAGACTTGCTCATTACGAGCCAGAACAGCAAAAAAAAAGGAGGGGGAAAATAAACAGAAACTGCCTATTTCCTGGAGTCTGCTCCCCAGGTGCAACCAATTTTCCTGTCAAAGAGAGAGCAACAGGTTAAATTAATTCTTTCATGTTTGTTTTCTTCTTAGGACAGCTAGAAAATAACTCCCAGTGATGTCAAATCATAGTTGTGTGTCCCAGTTGACAAGAAAAAACATCCTACTTCAGAAGTGTTTTTCTGTTCAGCAAACAGCAGTAACACATGTCAAATGGACTAACTGACACCTCCTTTTCAACAGGAGGCACCTTGGTAACCAGTTTTCTTAAGTCTCAAGGGATGCCCAGTGAGAAAAGTACTCTGGAGAAATAAACTTTTTAATGCAAGCAGAAAAGAGAAAGGATTCATTCACAGAGAAAAATGATAACTAATAGAAGAGCTTCAGCTTTACGCTTCTTATACAGAGCATTTCAGAGACTGTAAAGAAGATATTGAATCTGAATATAATGATTTCCTCACCTATAAAGTGGAATTAATGATCTAATCTTGATACAGTGATTTTGTGTTTGCAGAATTGTCTTGGCTAGGCATGTAGTTCTTACTAAAAAAAAGATATAAGGCACCCCATTCAAAATGGATGCTTTGTTCACCTATATTTTAAGTTCTCAGCTAGTTTGTTTTTTTTTTTTTTAACTTTTACTTACTTGCTTGTTTTGATTTCAAGTTTCCTACAAAAAAAGATAGAAAACAAATGAAAAGCAGTCTTTCAAAAGCAGTCTTTCCCTTCCAGCCTCCCCCCCCCCAAGTGTGGTTCAACAAAAGGCGACGGATATAAGCAACAACAGGAGAAGCTTAGATTAGAGACCAGGAAAAAAGATTCTCACACAGTGACCAATCACTTGGACCAGGGGCAAGAGACACTGATATCTCTATCCTTTGTGGTGTTCAAAACAAGAACAATGTGACCCTGAGTAGCCAGATCTGACTTTAAAGTTGAATCCAACTTGAAAGGTGACCCTGCAAGGGCTGAAGAGTGTAATCAGATCTCCCTTCTGACCTGAACTTTCCTCTGATTCTGTGATCTGCAGGGTACAAATGAACTTTGGTTATTTACAGCTGTGGAGTGTGGTTGTTGCTGCCAACAAGAACCAATGGCACAAGCCCGGGAAAGAGTACAAGAACAAGGTAAGATACAGTTCTGTCTCTCCTAAATACCTATCTAATTCATGAATACTGATTCAAGGACACAGAGCTAAAACTGGTATCTTTGTACCGAATAGCCTTTGCTGGATTTTCTATCCATTAATCAATCTGACAAACCACTGCAGTTTTTAGCTTTCCAACAATCCTAAGGCAAGTTAAAGAGCTGCATACTTCATGGATTAAGGTAGTAGACTGAACATAAACTGTATTTCCAGCTCTGATATTAAGTTGCACTGAGAAGTCAATCTCTGCTATACTTTCACTCTTGTCGTTCTTGCTCAATTCAGCTGTAAGATGGGAGGAGTAAAGGCTGCTTCTTTTATAATGTTTGTGCATGCCCTTTAGCTATCATGTTATAGCCATGTGATTAAAAAAAAAAGATGAGAAAATGGTTACACTGGGTGGGACTATGTCCAAGGATGTTTCATTGGTAAGCAAAGTGAAGTAAGTCATTGTAATGGCCACCAACAACCATTTGCATGGCTTTTCTTCAGATCTTTTACTGTGCTGAGTTTCCATTTATTCTCTTTCGCTGCTTTCCACAATAGCCTTAAAAAAAGCCCCAAACAGAATGGCCTCATTGTCCTGGGTTCAGCAGTAGTCAAAAGTCAGTCAAAAGTCAAAAACACAGCACTGCACCAGCAACTAAGAAGGAGAAAAAATGACTGCTACTGCTGAACCCAGGACACCTCATGTATCCCAAAAAGCTCTTTATCTTTGCTGACAGAGAGAGCCCTTTGATTAAACCCATAGGTTTTGATCCTGTATATTGTATTAGATCAAACATCCAGGCATTTTAATCAACTTGTATTTCTAGAGCTAATGCAAAGGTATGGATTATGAAGAAAAATGTATTATAATGTAATTACTGTAAGGAACAATTGTTTTTTAATTAGCTGACCAGAAATCTTTCTTTTATATATTTTTTTCCTTTTCATTAATTCAGTCATTTATGTAGATTTAAGGTATTTTTAAACTTGAAAAACAATATAAACTATGTGACTTACAGAATATGGTCTACAAAACTAGTTTGCAGAACTGTGATTCTTCCAGTTTCATTGCAGCTAAAGTTCATCATTGGATCTTTCTGATTTACAAATTTAAAATTAACCAGAACTCTTTGAATACATGACCTACTGCAATTCAATGTCCTTCAGACCTTCTGACTTTTTATTTGATTTTTTAATGAACAGAAAGGACAAAGACAAGTGTTTCACTGTCTCCTTGTAATACACTGATGTGAAACACTATTCTTGGGCCAGCTGTCTTTTTGGAGCATCAGTTTGTAAAGCAATCATTTATAATGATAGGCATCATCCCTCTGGGTTGGAAGACATCTTCAAAGGTCATCTGGTCCAACTCCCCCTGCAATAAGCAGGGAGATCTTCAACTAGATCAAGTTGCCCAGAACCACCTCCAGCCTGGCCTTGAATATCTCCAGGGATGGTGCATCTACCACCTCTCTGAGCAACCTGTCCTGGTATTTTACCACCCTCATTGTAAAGAGTTTTTTTCTGACATCCAGGCTGAATCTCCCTTCTTTTACTTTTAAGACCTACCATCACACCTCATCCTATCACAACAAACCCTGCTAAAAAGTCTACTCACCCAGTTCTGCCCCTGCCACTTGATTTCCTTCAGCTATCTAATACTTTCTTTAAGTCAACCTGAATCAGCACACTATTCTCTCAAACTATTTTTGCTAATGGTCCCTGCTAGTGGCCATTTTCTGGTACTTGTGGTTGGCCTTGAACAATCTGGCAGCTCTTGGTGGCCAAGGTCTATTGCTTAGCTGGCAGAGATATGAATGTATTTGGTGAGTATGTCCTTGAAAGAAAATCCTGGCTCCTGTAACCCAAAGATAGATGCCTAGAGATGTTTTAGATTGTGTATCTTTCTTGGACTGTACCTGATTCGTCAGAAATGAGTGAATCATCCATATGTGCTTAGGTGTGTCAAGTCTTCTGGATTAGGCATTATATATATTATATATTGTATATATAATATATATATTTTTATATATATTATATGTATAATAAATATAAGGAAGGTACATTTTATATACCTTAATTACAAGTTAGCTGATGCCTGCTTTGAGGAAATCAGAAGGAAAGAACTTCTTGAGCACTTGCCAGGGTGGTGGAGCTTTGTTTTTCAGAGGCTATCTGTGGATATGATGCAAGCAGGATTTTTTTAAGGCTTCTCTTAAGCCTGAGGACTTAAGGATGGGTTACACAGAGATGACAAACACACGGACTCTGTGTTCTCTGCCGTAACACACGTGAGGAGAATAAGGTTGTATAAGTGTTGCAGTGGGATAAAATTCTGCTCTGATTTTTCCTACTGCTGCCTAGTGATACATGACAGGCATAAAGACAGTGGGAGAGAAGAAGGAATGTCTCACTCTGGAAAAAGTGCAACTCAGTTAAAATCTAAGTTTTGTTTCACACAAAAATAATGTGTTTTCCTTACAAATGAAACACAAGACTCTTGTGTGTGTATTATATCATCTGTTATGGGTTTGTGTCTCGTCCTGAGAAAAGATATTGTTCAATTACTGAAATTAAAGTCTAAAGAAAATCCTAGCAAAACAGTATTCCACCAGAAAAGAAAATCTATAGATATACACATGCTAATTGCAATATAAAAGTATTTTCTTTTTTAATTACAAATTCTTGCAAGAGTTAAAAGGTAGGGGAAAAAAAGCCATTACAGCAGGTAAATCATAAATCTGGATTGTGGGAAAAAGAAATATTGCACACACAGGAGCTTTCAAAAGCATGCACATGAGCAGTGCTTTGTTAACGCCTCTCATCGCTGATATGAAACTGTGCAAACATAGCTCTAATCCTCCTGGGGCTTATATAGCAGTCTTCATAAATTATCATTCCACTATTCTTGGAGTGTCATGGATAGAAATATTGTACAGTGAGTTCTGCTAACAAATGACATGAGCAAACTGAAAAGGATCTTAAGGAAATACCAAAGACTTCTGACATTTTAAAGATATCATTGTAGAAATTAAATGCCTTTTTATACTTAAACAGTACTCACGAGGAAGATGGAGAGAGACTTTTTACCAGGTCCTGTTGTGACAGGGGCAATGGTTAAGAACTAGAGGAGAGTAGATTTAAATTATATATAAGGAAGAAAATTATCTATGATGAGCATGATGAGACTTGGGAACATGTTGTACCAGAGAAGCTGTGAATGCCCCATCGCTGTCAGTGTTCAAAGTCAGGTTGGATAAGGCTCTAAGCAGGCTGATCTAATGAAAGATGTCTCTACCCATGGCAGTGGAGTTGGAACTAGATGTCCTTCAATGGTACTTTCCAACCCAAACCATTCTATCATTCTATGAAATTGTTTCTGTAGCTTTGGAAAGTTAAAATACGTAAGCTCCTGTGCTCAAGATGTCAAATCTCTGTTTAGGGTCATAGTAAAATAGGATAGTTTTCAGAAGTGATGGATTTTCAAATAGGGTGAATATTGCTGAAAAATCAGGGCACATTCAGATTCCCATCTCATGGTTAAGACTGATAATTATATTTAAAGTAATACTGCTTATCAATCGCTAATGTAACCTGTGAATATAGGCTTTAAAAACTTGAAGGGGATGTTATTTTTCACTCTCATATTCTGTTTCCTTCATTGTGAAATCATATATATCTGCATGATATTATGCAAAAATAAAAACTGTAACAAAAGGCATCTCCAGTTCCTTTATGTCTCCAATATAGTGAAAAAAACTCAGACTGATTTCTGCATCTGGAAACTAAACAGCTGAGAGAGGCCAGGTTAAAAATCTGCCTTTTGAGTTACTTATGAAAATATTTCTTCCAAGAATCTGAAGAAGTTATGTATGCATGTGACAGATGGGGTGCCCAGGGAGCTTGTGAATGCTCCATCCTTGGCGGTGTTCAAGGCCAGGTTGGATGAGGCCTTGGGTGACATGGTTTAGTGTGGGGTGTCCCTGCCCATGGCAGGGGGGTTGGAACTAGATGATCTCAAGGTCCTTTCCAACCCTAACTATTCTATGATTCTATGATTCTACGATTCATGTCCTGTAAAAAGCTCCAATTCATTAGATGTTTGGGAAAAAAAACGACAGAAGTATTGTCATCTTCACTTCCAGGACAATATGGGTTGATGCTAGGATAAGAACAAACTGATTGATTAGCTGATGGGTACAAGTGGGAAACACACACCTACAACATGACAAAGACAAGGTGATCTGGCTTGTTAAAATGCCTTACAATTCTAAAAGCAAGTTTTCAAAACCTTTATATGTTTTTATGGCATCAAAAATAAAGCATTTTAAGCAGGCATTGCAGAAAATAATAATGTTAACTTTTTTCTCTCAGGCAGCCATTAAAAATTTCATGCCCAGAGTCATGGAAGGGCTTCTCTGGAGGAAAAGGAAGCTCCCTTCCCTCAGGCCCCTTTCCTGTCAGGCCCTATCCTGGCAGAATAACAGCTTGGGCTGGTAATATCAGGCAACAGATCAGGTGCATATGTGCAATACAAGGCCTCTGAAAGCTTCATAATTTAGGTCTTGCATGAGATAATAAAGATAGCATCGGTGGAAAGAGAGAAAAAGGACAAAATGGCCAAAATAAAATGGAGGAAAACTTTTATATTAACAGCCTTATTATATATGACTACATATGCATATATATGCATTTTTATGGTTATTAAATACATCACTGTCATTAACCTGAGTGCTTGAGAGCCTGAAAGATTTTTAGCTTTTTGGAGAGGTGAGAGAGAGTACCCCTTTAGACCCTTTAGATAGCAGAATCTGAAAGACTTCAGTATCAAAAAGAAGCACTCCAGAAGAAAACCCTTAAAATACTCCAGGATAGTACTGCTCATGTCTTTTCTAAAGGAAAACCTGCATGGCAGCCTGGCAAATATTTCTAGTTGGATTTAATGAAATTGCTACTCTAGTAAGATTTTCTCAATGTCAAAAGCAAGAAATGAGTTGATGCCTAATAATCAAACTGAAGTTTGAAATAACACCCTTGAAATAAAGATTAAAGGCTCTTTGAAGTAAGTACTTGTAGTAAGTTTTGTAAAGCAGGGACTAATGATTAGTGGAAAGACATAATGGGCAATAAAATATATTGAACCAGGAGACTAAGACTAACACTAACTCTGTATTGCAGAAGACATGTTCAATGAAACCAGTGGAAAAACAAGTCAGATTTAAAACTGATAAAGAACTAAAGTAGTGAAAAACAGGCCTAATTTTTCCAGTCCTTTTATAATTTGTGTCTAACAGATGAGGCAATTAACTTGATGGAAAAAGTGCTGAGTGATAGTAGTACTCAAAAAAACAATGCTCTTCAAACCACAGTTGAAGTCAGGCTTTTCCAGATATTGTGGTTGTCCATACTTTTGGTTTCTCTGCCCAGATTGTCCTGTTTCTGTATCCTCCTTTGACCTGTTCCTCTATCTCTCATAGAGAATTATGACTTGTGCAGTTGGATTTCAAACATCAGTTTCTTGTCCTAAGGGAACATAGTAGAGGGGTTTGGTGTCAGTAGAGTGGATTCTTTGGTCCAGCTATACTAAAGCTTATTTGGGCACTTAGTTGAGTCTAAGCACCACACCATACCTTTATAACAGTAAAATGAGCACACAGAGCCATGGCAGGTTTAGGAACAGATCACCACCTCTATGAAGAGAAATCTAAAATATCAGTGACTGATGAATCAGATCGAGCTCTTCAGCCAATTTATGTCTATGTAAGAATTTGTCTCTCACCTGCTGTTAGTAAAGGGATCCAATATAAGAAGTCAGAACTATGAAATCCGCAGTGTTGTGTTATTAATTTCAAAACTACAAACTCTGGCCTCCTCATTTATACCTCCAAGATCTTTCCTGAGATGGGAAAAGTTATAGGTAAGGTATGGGCTTGTTATACGTATACGTAAAATTTTATATACATCACACCTTGTCTAGGGAAAAGTCTATTGAGAGTTATTTGGGTATGGTGTGGGGCCGATTACATTACATGTTAACTTGAAGTCAGTGACTAACTAACACTGAAATGATAGCAATTTATCTCTAGTTTCTGTAATTTCTAGCTTTCTGTTAAAAGCAAACCTACAAAGCAAAAATACATAAAGATTTCTATACAGAGCACTTTAATAAAGATTATTGGTTTCCCCACATTTGGCCTTCAGACTTAGTGGCCCACCTTACTTTTTTACGTTCATAATCTGCAACTAAGAAGAGAGAAAAATAAGACAAAGAGAAAATTATTCCAAACCATAACTTGTTAAGTGGCATGTTGGAAAAAGCAGATGTACAAAGGACATGGAACTGTTGGAACAAGCCCAGAGGAGGGCCATGAGGATGATCACGGGACTGGTGCACCTCCCATATGAAGATAGGCTGAGAAAGTTGGGGCTGTTCAGCCTGGAGAAGAGAAGGCTGCGTGGAGACCTCATAGCAGCCTTCCAGTATCGGAAGGGGGCCTACAACGATGCTGGGGATGGGCTATTCATCAGGGACCATAGTGACAGGACAAGGGGTAACAGGTTAAAACTTAAACAGGGGAAGTTTAGATTGGATGTAAGGAAGAAATTCTTTACTGTGAGGGTGGTGAGGCACTGGAATGGGTTGCCCAGGGAGGTTGTGAATGCTCCATCCTTGGTGGTGTTCAAGGCCAGGTTGGATGAGGCCTTGGGTGACATGGTTTAGTGTATCACAGTATCACAGTATGTTAGAGATTGGAAGGGACCTCAAAAGATCATCTAGTCCAATCCCCCTGCCAGAGCAGGAACACCTAGATAAGGTCACACAGGAATGTGTCCAGGTGGGTTTTGAATGTCTCCAGAGAAGGAGACTCCACAACCCCCCTGGGCAGCCTCTTCCAGTGTTCCGTCACCCTCACTGAGAAGTTTCTTCTCAAGTTTAAGTGGAACCTCTTGTGTTCCAGTTGGTACCCATTACCCCTTGTCCTATCATTCTTTGCCACTGAGAAGAGCCTGGCTCCATCCTCGTGACACTCCCCCTTTATATATTTATATACACTAATAAGGTCATCCCTCAGTCTCCTCTTCTCCAAACTATAGAGACCCAGCTCCCTCAGCCTTTCCTCATAAGGGAGATGCTCCACTCCCTTAATCATCTTAGTTGCCCTGCGCTGGACTCTCTCCAGCAGGTCCCTGTCCTTCTTGAACTGAGGGGCCCAGAACTGGACGCAATATTCCAGATGCGGTCTCACCAGGGCAGAGTAGAGGGGGAGGAGGACCTCTCTCGACCTACTAACCACCCCCCTTCTAATACACCCCAGGATGCCATTGGCCTTCTTGGCCACAAGGGCACAGTGTTGGCTCATGGTCATCCTGCCATCCACTAGGACCCCCAGGTCCCTCTCCCCTACACTACTCTCTAACAGGTCGTTCCCCAACCTATACTGGAACCTGGGGTTGTTCCTGCCCAGATGCAGGACTCTACACTTTCCCTTGTTATATTTCATCAAGTTTCTCCCTGCCCAACTCTCCAGCCTGTCCAGGTCACGCTGGATGGCAGCACAGCCTTCTGGCATGTCAGCCACTCCTCCCAGCTTAGTATCATCAGCAAACTTGCTGATAGTACACTCAATTCCCTCATCTAAATCATTGATGAATATATTAAATAATACTGGTCCCAGTACTGACCCTTGAGGCACTCCACTAGATACAGGCCTCCAACTAGACCCCGCCCCATAGACTACAACTCTCTGGCTTCTCTCCTTCAGCCAGTTCGCGGTCCACCTCACCACCTGATCATTCAGACCACACTTCCTCAGTTTAGCTATGAGGATGCTGTCGGAGACTGTGTCAAATGCTTTGCTGAAGTCAAGGTAGACCACATCCACCGCTCTGCCATCATCCATCCATCGTCTTATTTCCTCATAAAAGGCTATGAGGTTGGTCAAGCATGACTTCCCCTTGGTAAAGACATTTTGACTGCCCCTCATAACCCTCTTATCCTTGACATGCCTTAAGATGGCGTCAAGGATAAGGTGCTCCATCACTTTCCCAGGGATGGAGGTGAGGCTGACCGGAGTGTGAGGTGTCCCTGCCCATAGCAGGGTGGTTGGAACTAGATGATCTTAAGGTCCTTTCCAACCCTAACTATTCTATGATTCTATGTACTATACTGAATTTGTCTTTTGCAGAGAAAATTAAATAAACTTTGTGTGTCACTCTGAAAGTTGTGGTTATCAGGCTGTAATTCACTGGTTTGCTCTCCCCATTTCCCCTGGACACATGACAACTTTAAATAAATTACAATTAATACTGGTAGTAACGGAAGTAATCTCAAGAAAAAATTTGAACATATTTTGTTATGGGTAGGTTTTGATGCTCATGCAGAAGATGGAGGTTTTCCTTTGTGAAAGTCCAGATATTTCAGTAGTTTTGTAAGACAGAGGACAGTAAGATTGACAAGTACTGATGATATTCTGTATCATGGTAGTTAAAAGTCAACTTTAGGGAAAAATGTCTTTTATGTTACCCTCTGACACTTGCTTATGTTGGTAAATTTCAGTGTTTCAGCCAGCTGCACTACCTTTAAAAGAAAAAGAAAAGCCTGAGGGACCATGGGGCTTCTGGGATTCATAAAGGAATTATGAGTTTCTTTTGGTACTCAGTCACTAACTCATAGAAACCTATGAGTAAAAAAAATGATAAAATCTGCACAAAATAACTGACTCCTTAAAATTGAGTCTCTCAGGTTATTACTATAACAAGATTTATTTTCCTTATGCATATTTCCCAAATGGCAGCAATCAACCATTCTTACTGCATATTAAGGAAGATATCTCTGAATATCCAACATTTACATCTGTGTTGACTAGCCTGGACTGGGCATGCAATTCTTACTCTTCTTCTGTACCATAGGACTGATCTAGCATAAGGTTTTATGTGGTTTATATCTGTTTTTCCATGTATACATTATTAAAAAAAAAGTGCTTCTAATCCTTCTTTTCTAGGAAGACAGGCCTTTGCCCTGTCTCTGCAATGCAAAAGCTTTAAAAAGGTATGAGTATGAGGAAGAAAATTCATTTTGGTATTTCACTTCTAGTGGCAGTTAAGGACTTCCCCACTTTCTACCTTAGAAAGGCAGTGAGAAATATGATTCAATGCTTGTTTGATAATGCATAGACTAAAACAGAGGAACCAGTGATGCTGCTGAAAAAGTGACTTAGAGCACTCACCAGGTGCAACACACAATACTAAACCATCCCTATTTCTCACAACATCCTCCTTTTTGGTGTTGTTGGGTTTAGCTTAGATTAGTCTCTGCTTCCCAGTTAGAGAGAACTGCTTCCCAGTTCTTCGTATTTTTGTTCTTGTGCCATTATTCTCCACTAACAGATTTTCACACTCGGTGGCTGAGGAACTGCCATTCTTTAAAGCTCATTCTGTTGTGCTGTCCCCCTTACTAACTTCACATCAATAATTACTGACAACCTTTTGCTGTCTCGATCATCTATTTTTCAGATAAACATGGAAAATATGAGTTGCAGCTAGGGTTTGTGCTTCTTTAGAATAGATTTTGCTTCAGGTGCTGTACCCTTTTCCTGGGGGTAGAACAATTAGACTATAATTTTCTTTCTCCTATTTGCATGTGGCTGCTTTACCTCTTAGACTGAGCAGTCTGAGAATAAACAAGTCTCCCCTATCTCCTATTTCTTTAACTAAGTAACTGGGTACCAAACAGCACTTTCTCCAGCCCTTTGTACAGTCCAAGCTGATGTGACAGGCTTGAAGGTATTCCTAGCAATAACTGCTACCAGTCCCCGGCATGAAAACCAAACCAACAGCTTTGGCACAGCGCAGTTGGAGACAGTGGTTTTCCTTCACAGAGAATGCACAACTGAATGCACTTGTTTCCACACATATGTATGGGTGTACTTAGGCTGTTAGAAATCAATGTAAAAAAGACATGATGTAAAAGAATAGGAAGCAAAAATGGGCAAACAGCTTGAAAGTCAGTGTGATGGGGACAGAAGCTGGACTTTTCTTCCATGTACTCATGTTAAACCTCTAAATGTAGTAAGTTTGCTTAGCTGCTGATGAGCAACATTTCCACATTTTTAAAAATCAAGTTTTTTCTTTCACACCCCCACATTCCTTCAACTCTCACTTGCTTTGCTAATAGACCTTGGTGACTTCTTTGTCTCAATAGAGCTTTTATAAAAAGCTTTTAGCATAAATTCCACTGCCAAACAATAAGATTTCTTTTTTTTTCTAAGTTGCTTTTCTCTCTCTTGTCTGTCATCAAAATGACACTTCAGTTTCTCTGTTCAGCCATCATAAAACTGAAATGTTATACTATATTGCCTAAGAGACCCATGATAGTGGAAAAAAAAAGTGATCCAAGTCATCAGAGGAGGAAAAAATACATGTCAGTAAAAAAAGTGATGAAAAAAGAGCAAAATTAGATCATCACAACTTCTTATCTACCTCAGACCCCTATTATAACACATGTATGCAATTACAGCATCTGTTATCCTGATAGCCTGGAATTTAGTACCTACTTCAGCTATATGATTTTGCAAACTTCATGGTGTTTCAAGATAGGGACTCAAAGGACACTATTAAAATTGAGTGTAAATGAAAACTCTCTAAAAATTGCTAAATAATAGGCAGGGGAAAACAGACTACTATTATTCTACTAACAGTTGGGCAGGCTGCTGCTTCATCTTGAATTAAAAAAAAAAAAATAAAAATGTCCTGAACTTTATTCATCCTTGGCATCTTCCATCTTCTAACCCAGAAGATGAAATTATTGCAAATTACAGAACTTCAGCGAAGAAGTAATTTATTCTCTCAACTCTTTCCACTGAATTAGACCCACAAGACTAAACAGTTTCCTCTTTTCCATGGTATTGAACACATGTAAACTTGCTTTCATGAGTCAGAGTCTTAATTTGGTTTGTAATTTGAGGCAGAGTCTGCTAAGTTACACATTTGAAAATTAGCCACTAGAAAGGGTAAGTAAGAGAAACATTTTCCTTGAGGTGAGTTTTGTTCAAATACAAAATACTGGAACAAAACTTTAAAAATGCATTCTGGGACAAGATGATAATTAGGGGCTTTGTTACTTTACGAGCTATTCTGTTGTAACATTTGCAGCACCATCTTCATTAAAACAGCATTACTTCATGTGTCCCTTGGTATTTAGCAGCCGTGTTGTATAAAATCTGCTGTCCTAGGTAACTGCACAAACATTTTTACAAAATGTCAAAGGAGTAGGAATGAAAGCAAAAAATATATGTTTTTACAGAAAATTTTACTTTCTTTCAAATAGCATGCTTAATAAAAAGAGTTTTAGTAAAACTTTGTGATAACATCTTTCATGAACAAACACTTATCTTGCAGCCTCAGTACATTAGACTTGGAAAGATACCTGAAAATCAGAAAAAATGAGTGAATTGTGGTTTTAGGGATCTGATTTTTTTTTTTTTTTTCTGGATTAAGATATTTATGCAAGAATAAGGGGAAAAAAGACAAGGCTTTTGAGGTTGACCTCAATACACTTACTTAATAGTTGTTGTCGCCCATGTTACGGCAGGGAAATGAGGAACAAACAGATTATTTGTTTCAGATAAATCAGGGTGCACAGAGTAGGGCATCAAAGGCATCTACATATTAAAATGTTATGTGATAAATCCAAGGCCCAGGTCTGTTAAGCAGATTTTGTTTTCTAATTTTCTTTTTTTTTTTTTTTTGAGATATTTCTGAACTGCTTTTTAAATTTTGTTTTTCTTTTTAGTCTGTCTCTCATATTTATTTGGTAGGTTTATGTCTGCTAACTCTCATAAGAAAGCAGGACTCAATTATGAGTGAAAGATCTGCAAAATCTGTAGCACTGGCAGGCGAGCACTTCAGTGTCAATAGAACTAGAATATGCCTTATCATTTATGTCCTTAAGGAGCTCCAGGACAAAGAACACAGAAGGTTCCTATCATTCTGTACGCTGTTATACATTTAACACATGAAATCTATACCTTAACACATGATGCTATGTGTCCTATATGATCTAAAAATGCATATTTCTATTATTATTCTTTTTTGTTATTCTCTTACTGTACGTGTTTTCTTTCCTAATAAAACTGAAAAGTCTGGTCCATAATGTGTAGGCTGTAAATCTCTACTGTGTTTCCTCTACAACTACAGTTACAGTTTTATCTTTTTTTTTTTTTTTTATGTGAAGATGGTGGAGAAGAGAGGAAGTAGAAATAAAGGAAGAAGGATGGGAGGAACTAAGGCGCATGAACAGAGACTTGTAGCTTGCTGGGTTAGGACACATTCTTTCCAGTTTCTGTGCATGTGTACAGGTCATAGAATCATAGAACCATAGGAAAGTGTGGATTGGAAGTGATCTTTATAAATATCATCTAGTTCAACCACATTCACATAAATAGGAGTATCTTCTACTAGATCACGTTGCTCAAAGTCCCATGAAACCTGACTTTGAGCACTTCCAGTGATGGGGCATCCACAGCTCTTCTGGACAACCCATTTCAGTATCCCACCACTGTAAACATTCATTGTAAACAGTTTTTTCCTTATGTCCAACCTAAATCTACCCTCTTTCAGTTTAAAAACATTGCCCCTTGTCCTGTTACTATTAGCCCAAGTGAATAGTCACTCTCCATGTTTCTTATAACATCGCCTATATATATTGAAAGGTCACAGTAAGGTCTTCCTGAAGCTTTCTGTTTTCCAGGCTGAACAACCCCAACTCAGATTTTCTTCATAGTAGAGGTGCTCCAGCTGTGTGATCAGTAATGTGTGCTTGGGACCCAGAGTTGAACACAGTACTCCAGGTGGGGTTTCCTGAGGACAGAATAAAGGGGGAGAATCATTTACCTCAACCTACATTGGTCAGTCAGCTGATCGGAGCTAGCCCAGCTAGAGCCGGAGCCGGCACGCTTCAGAGACCATGAGGTTCAGCAGAGATTAGGAAAAGCAGAGGGGACAGCGCAGAGACATCGCAATTCCCGGCATCTCCCGATCCCAGAAGCCCCAGCAGCCCTTGCGAGAGAGCGGCTGACGTGGCAGGGGCGTTCCCACAGTAACGGCGAACGCACGCCTGCCTCTTGCCTTGAAAGAGCCTTTGGGAGGGCAGCGACAGGTCGCTGCCCACCGGGCGCAGGGAGGAACAAGCAGGTCGTGTTGTGAACCCTGTTGCTGGTGTCCCAGATTGCTGACCAATATGGTCACCTCCAGAAGGAGAGCTTGCAGTAAGATGACTGTAGCAACTCAGACAGAGACCCTGCCCCAAACCGTGGCTGTTCAGGTCTCTGGCTGCAGGGAGTGCCAGAGCCTGCTGCTGCCGAGGGAGGGAGGCCAGCATTCCACCTGCGTGAGGTGTGAGCAGGTAGAAGATCTGCTTAGATTGGTGGCAGAACTTAAAGAGGAGGTCGAGACGCTGAGGACCATCAGGGAGTGTGAAAGGGAGATCGACTGGTGGAGTAACTCCCTGGCGTGCCAGCAGGAACAGTTCCAGGGAGATACCCCCCACAAGGGGATGGACCCCCTGTCCTCTCAGACAGAGGGGGATGGCCGGAGACAGCCCCTGCCCTGTAGCTGTCGCGCAGAGGTAAGGGACCAAAAAGACGATGAGGGCTGGAAGCAAGTTCCAGTTTGGAGTTGTGGGCAGCCCTCCTCCCTTCCTGCCCTGCTTCCCCAGGTGCCCCTCCGTAATAGGTTTGAGGCCCTGGATCTTGATGGAGAGGTAAGTGAGGATGTGGCACAAGGCCGGCCTACAAGGTCACATAGGAAAAGGCGGTCGACTTCGCACCTCAAGACTGCCTCTGATAAGAAAGAAAGAAAAATCATTGTTGTAGGCAATTCCCTTCTGAGAGGAACAGAGGGCCCGATATGCAGAGTTGACCCTCATCATAGGGAAGTGTGTAGTCTGCCTGGAGCCCGGATCAGGGATATCACCAGGGCGCTCCCCAGCCTGGTGCACCCGACAGACTACTACCCGCTGCTGGTCTTCCAGACAGGTGGGGGGGAAGCTGCTTCCCGCAGTCTGAGGGGGATGAAGAAAGACTACAGGGCCTTGGGGTGGATGGTGAAAGAGTCTGGGGCTCAAGTGATCTTCTCCTCACTTCTTCCATCTTCCGGTGATGATGTGGGACTGAATGGGAAAATTCAGTCCGTAAACAATTGGCTACAAGACTGGTGCTTCAGGCAAGGCTTTGGGTTCTTTGATAATAGCTGGTTTTTTAAGGCTCCAGTCCGGATGATGGCACGTGGGAAAGGTTTATCTCACCGAGGCAAAAGGATGCTGAGGCATGAATTAGCAGGGCTCATTTGGAGAGCTTTAAACTAGATTCGAAGGGGGATGGGGTTGTAACTGGGCTTGCCCCAGTGGGGCAGCACTCTAGGATTGATGAAGACTGGGAGGCCTCCTATTATCCTAGGGTGGAATCGGTGAGCTCAGCTCCCTCCTTGAAATGCCTGTACACCAATGCGTGCAGCATGGGAAATAAGCAGGAGGAGTTGGAGACCTGTGTTAAGTCAGGAGATTATGATCTGGTGGCAATTACAGAGACGGGGTGGGACAGCTCACATGACTGGAATATAGTCATGGAGGGCTATGTCCTTTTCAGGAAAGACAGGCCAGCCAGGCGGGGTGGTGGGGTTGCTCTTTATGTGCGAGAGCAGCTGCAATGTACTGAGTTCTGTCCAGGGACAGGGGACGAGCGAGTTGAGAGTCTGTGGGTGAGAATTAAGGGGCAGGCTGGCAGGGGTGATACTGTTGTGGGTGTCTGTTACAGGCCACCAGATCAGGGTGAGGAAGCTGACGAGGCCTTCTACAGGCAGCTGAGAGCGGCCTCACAGTCACAGGCCGTGGTTGTCGTGGGGGATTTTAACTTCCCTGATGTTTGCTGGAAGGACTACGCAGCAACCCAGCCACAGCCCAGGAGGTTCCTCCAGTGTATGGATGATAACTTCCTCATCCAAATGGTGGATGAGCCAACCAGGAGAGGAGCGCTGCTGGATCTCATCCTCACTAACAAGGAGGCTCTGGTCGAAGCAGTAAAGGTTGAGGGCTGCCTTGGTTGCAGCGACCACGAGATGGTGGAATTCAGGATCTTGTGTGGTAGGACCAGTACAATAGCAAGTAGAATTGCAACCCTGTACTTCAGCAGGGCAAACTTTGGCCTTTTCAAGCAATTGCTAGAGGAAATCCCATGGGCAAGGCTGCTTGAAGATGAAGGGGCCCAAGATAGTTGGTTGGCATTCAAGGATTGCTTATTCCGAGCTCAAGAGCAGAGCATCCCGACACGTAGGAAGTCAAGGAAGAGGGCCAAGAGACCTGCGTGGCTAAATAAGGAACTGCTGGGTATGCTCAAGTGGAAGAGCAGAGTTTACAGGTCATGGAAGGAGTGGCTGGCCACTTGGGAGGAATATAAGGCTGCTGCTAGAGGATGTAGGAAGGCAGCTAGGATGGCTAAGGCCTCCTTAGAATTAAATCTGGCAAGAGGGGTCAAGGACAGCAGAAAGAGCTTTTTCAAATACATAGCTGATAAAACTAACACCAGAGGCAAGGTAGGTCCACTGGTGAATGGGGTGGGTGCCCTGGTGACAGAAGATACAGAGATGGCAGAGTTATTGAATGCCTTCTTTGTCTCTGTCTACTCTGCCGGAGGCAGTCCTGAAGAGCCCTGTACTCCTGAGACCTCAGATGAAGCCAGGTCACTGGAGCAGTTTGTCTTAGTCGATGAGGAATGGGTTAGGGACCAGTTGAGCAATCTGGACATCCATAAATCCATGGGTCCAGATGGGATGCACCCGCGGGTGCTGAGGGAACTGGCGGAAGTCATTGCTAGACCAGTCTCCATCATCTTTACCAAGTCTTGGGAAACGGGAGAGGTGCCTGAGGACTGGAGGAAAGCAAATGTCACTCCAGTCTTCAAAAAGGGCAAGAAGGAGGACCTGGGTAACTATAGACCGGCCAGCCTCACCTCCATCCCTGGGAAAGTGCTGGAACACCTTATCCTTGATGCCATCTTAAGGCATGTCAAGGATAAGAGGGTTATGAGGGGCAGTCAACATGGCTTTACCAAGGGAAAGTCATGCTTGACCAACCTCATAGCCTTTTATGAGGAAATAAGACGATGGATGGATGATGGCAGAGCGGTGGATGTGGTCTACTTTGACTTCAGCAAAGCATTTGACACAGTCTCCGACAGCATCCTCATAGCTAAACTGAGGAAGTGTGGTCTGAATGATCAGGTGGTGAGGTGGACCGCGAACTGGCTGAAGGAGAGAAGCCAGAGAGTTGTAGTCTATGGGGCGGGGTCTAGTTGGAGGCCTGTATCTAGTGGAGTGCCTCAAGGGTCAGTACTGGGACCAGTATTATTTAATATATTCATCAATGATTTAGATGAGGGAATTGAGTGTACTATCAGCAAGTTTGCTGATGACACTAAGCTGGGAGGAGTGGCTGACACGCCAGAAGGCTGTGCTGCCATCCAGCGAGACCTGGACAGGCTGGAGAGTTGGGCAGGGAGTAACTTGATGAAATATAACAAGGGAAAGTGTAGAGTCCTGCATCTGGGCAGGAACAACCCCAGGTTCCAGTATAGGTTGGGGAACGACCTGTTAGAGAGTAGTGTAGGGGAGAGGGACCTGGGGGTCCTAGTGGACGGCAGGATGACCATGAGCCAACACTGTGCCCTTGTGGCCAAGAAGGCCAATGGCATCCTGGGGTGTATTAGAAGGGGGGTGGTTAGTAGGTCGAGAGAGGTCCTCCTCCCCCTCTACTCTGCCCTGGTGAGACCGCATCTGGAATATTGCGTCCAGTTCTGGGCCCCTCAGTTCAAGAAGGACAGGGACCTGCTGGAGAGAGTCCAGCGCAGGGCAACTAAGATGATTAAGGGAGTGGAGCATCTCCCTTATGAGGAAAGGCTGAGGGAGCTGGGTCTCTACAGTTTGGAGAAGAGGAGACTGAGGGGTGACCTTATTAGTGTATATAAATATATAAAGGGGGAGTGTCACGAGGATGGAGCCAGGCTCTTCTCAGTGGCAAAGAATGATAGGACAAGGGGTAATGGGTACCAACTGGAACACAAGAGGTTCCACTTAAACTTGAGAAGAAACTTCTTCTCAGTGAGGGTGACAGAACACTGGAAGAGGCTGCCCAGGGGGGTTGTGGAGTCTCCTTCTCTGGAGACATTCAAAACCCGCCTGGACACATTCCTGTGTGACCTTATCTAGGTGTTCCTGCTCTGGCAGGGGGATTGGACTAGATGATCTTTTGAGGTCCCTTCCAATCTCTAACATACTGTGATACTGTGATACTATGATACATGCAGCCCTTCTTTTTACATAGCCCCAGATAAAATCAGTTTTCTGGGCTGCAAGTGCTCATTGCTGACTCATATCCAATTCTTTGTCCACTATCATGTCCAATTCCCCTCTGCAAAACTCCTCTCTGTCAATTTATACCCCAGTCTGCACTGATATTGAGGTTTGCCCCAACACAGGTGCAGGACTTCGCATTCAGCCTTGTTGGCCCATGTGGACACACTTCTCAAGGCTGTCAAGGTTCCTCCAAATGGCATCCTTTCTCCTGAATGACATCAACTGCACCACTCCCCTTGGTGTCATCTGCAAAGTAGCTGAGGATGCACTCAATCCTGCTATTTATGTCATTAATGAAGATATCAAAGTGTGATCTGCAATATAATTTGATACCAACTGGTAAAAGCTGATGTCACTTGATAATAGCTGGAAATCTCTGGAAACAAAATGATCTTCAAAAACCTTGGTACAAAGTATCTAGGCACACAGTCCAAGTTTTATAACCTTCCATTGGGTCATTGCTGTTTTACAACACACTATAAAGAGCTTACATGATTTGTCGTAGCAGTATATCCAGCAATAATTCCACTAACAGGCTTAACTATTACTAAGTCATAGTTCCAGTTTTAAATTTCTAACCAATATTGTTGAATATTTACTGAAATGGCCCAAGATAAACCTCATCTTACTTTCTTCCTAAAAAAAAAGTTGTGGGTTTTGAAACCCTCCCATAGCAATGCTTTTAGTAAAAGTTATTAACTTAATATAGAATTGCAATATTTATGAGCTCTGTTCATGCAATAATATTCCACATACTCAATATGATATAACTAAAACTGAAAACATATTCTTTTTAATTTTCAAATACAGTTCCAGACAGGGGAGGTACTGTGCAAAGACAACAGATACAGAAAATGAAGATGGAATGTTCATACTGTCTGACTTTAAATTTTAGGAGACTTATGTACTAATATTCTGTAATAACCATTAAAAAAAAAAGGAAAAAAAAATATATGTCTCCAAAAGGCAGCTAGAACTAACACACAGCAATATCATTTTATGCTGGAGCTTTCCCCTCAACATTGGCTTTATTGGGAACCTTCAGTGACAAGGTTCCTCACCACACACAGCACATTTAGACAACTGTAGTTTCCCCCTGGAAAACAGCAACACTCCATACTCTTTTCCAAGAACACACTGGACAAGATCAGCAATTGTCTCATCTTGTCAAGCTGGGTTTTTTTGTGGGCACAACTGAAAAAAAAAAAAAACAAACCATCCCCCCAAAACAAACAAACAAGTAAACAAACAAAGCACCCCCCCCAAAAAAAAACAAACCAAAAACCCTCACCCCACTTCCCCCCAAAAACCCCACTAAAACCAAAAGCCAAAAAAAACCAAAAAATAAAAAGCAAAACCAAACCAACAAAAAACTAAACAAACAAAAAAACCAGTAAAGAGAATGGAATGAGAAGTGTTTGGAAAACTGCACAGATTTAGGAAAGTGTTTATATATCTCTGAGAAAACAGGCTGGGTAGGGAAAGATGATTAGACCTACTGAGGAATGTGACTTTCCAGACATTGTGTGTACACAGTACCTATCAACACTCTAAAGTTTTGCATGAATAAGGTCTTTGTCTTAGTGCGATAAAGTGCTTGGGTGATTCAAATCACATAGCGGTAGCCAGTCCTTTTCCACTGTTGTCAGTCATCTGGTTTCCCTGTTCCCACACTCAGCATCTCTGATGGCATGTTAACTGCAGCATTCCTCAGAGATTTTTACAAATAGAAGTAAAAAAACTCTAACAGAAATGGAACACAGCTACCTGATTTATCTTCCATTTCCAGAGGAAAGAACATGTCTAATGAGAAATAAAGGGTGCTTTTTCATATTTCAAATGCTGGAGACTATGATTTTCTGCTACCTAGCCTATGCATAAGCAATGCAAATGTATTAGTGGTAACATAAATAAAGTAGTGAAAATATACGACACATAGTCCTTTTTCTTTCCCTTCCCTCTTTCCCCCTTTTCTCCCCTCACCTCCTGTCTTCTCTCTTTCCCTCCCCTGCATGCTAACATTTACACACATACACATGCATTATTAAGTTGACATATCAGTGGACTGTGAGATTTAAAACATTCTTGTTGATTTATCAAGATTTATCCCAATCTCAGAAGTACTTTGCCTTCCTGTTTATGATGTTCTTGATGTTCCTTATGTAAGGATTCATTTTCTCGAGGTTCACAACTCTTGTTTTCATTTGTCCAATACTAAGAATCAAGAGCAGCCTAACAAACAGGTACATTACTGAAGTCCCATGTTCTGGGAAAGTGCTTAAGTGCTGTCCTGAAGACAGCACATATTTCCCTGAATCTGGGCCATGAACAATCTCTCTTTAAGATGACAACCTGCTGGGTGGCTTTAAAGTAGAATCCACAGCCTGTGTATGGTGTTTCCTTTAAATTCCACTCTATTAATCTTTGTAAAACTCAGTTATAATTCTATCTCAGCTGTAGATGCCTAGACATGAGTTACTCCGCATAATTTAATCTGAAAAGTAGATACATCATAGAAGTGATTTCATACATTAGCTAGGAGCACAGTGGGTGGATGGGAGTAGATAATAAATTGCACTGCTACCATGCCTCACAAAAACTAGTATGTTAGAGAACTGCCAGCAACTCATAACTTGCTTCCTTCCAGGAAAAGTTGGGGAACTCTTTTTTTATTTAGATCCCTAAGTTTTGTCTTTAAGGGAGGGCAGAACACACTTTATCCAAAAGCCTGAACTTAAGCTATTTTTGAGTAAAGAAGACTGTGTATATGAAACTGTGCATCCAGCTAGAGACCTTACTGGATTAGCAGGAAGCATCTGTGTTTATCCACACACTGTGGACTCACTCGAAATTTTGCTATTACTATGGTTGTAGTTGTGCCATGGTTTATACCTAGGGTAATTGCTATGCTTTTGTTTCCATAATTCACCAGATAGCAACAACAATAAAAGTAAAATACAAATGGCAGCATTTCCCAGAAAGGCAGAAATTCCACAGTGTGTGAGAAACAAAACAAAACAAAACAAAACAAAAAACCAAAACTGAAAAAACCCTTGAAATAATATTGTCAAACCAGAAGCTTTCCCCCAGGACTTGCTGCCTAGTTAGACAGCACAAGTTCTATCACTAGACATGAATGTAAAACGTTTGACACCATAAATGCATATGAGCTACTCATTTTTCCTAAATGATTTTAGCTTCATTTGAGGAGTTAAACAAACTCATGTTTCTGTAGCTGATGCATGAACTATGAGCAATGGGCAGCTGAGCTGGTACCTCCAGCCAGAAATAAGGCAGACTCCTCTATGGCGTCTGGTCTGTCCTCCCTTCAATTCATTTCAATAGCAGGGGAAACAGACTTCAGCCTTATGGCTTCAAGAATATTTGAGTTTTTATCATCTCAGCATTTCCCTTATCTCCCTCTTAATACAACCCTCATGAACCAGATGTATTTTTACTTATTTACCATGAGACACAGTAACAGCTGTGTCATACCAATATCTCTCTCAGTATTTGAAGTTACTAAACTCTTTACTTAAAATATGTCTTTTTTCAGAACCACAACACAAAGTCAGGAGTGTGATTAAGGCATGAAAAGCTGACAAATTCTGTAAGTTCATGACTGAACATTACAGACATATGATTAAAAGAAGAATTTGTTGGTAAATCACCACCGTATCTTCAAGAGGCATTTACATTCCTGGTTTGCAATTTTTTTTTATTTTTATTTTTTTAAATTTAAATAAATTCTAAGAATCCAGGATTCAGTTTCCAAAAATGCAGACCAGGAAAGTCTGAGTAGGTGTCTTCAACGTGTAGTCCATCAATCAGACAGCTGTCTGTTCCCTGGATTGCATCTTTTCTTCTAGTCTGCATTGTACATAGTACAGTCCTGTAGGCTCTCCACATTTTGTAAATACAGGGCAAATCTCAGTTTATGCATCAAGAGGAATGCGTGGGATTATGAGGGTAGTGATGGTGGTTTTCCCCATGGCAATAAAGTTTCAAAAAGCAAGTAAAGACACTCAAACTCATTGTAGTCTTCCTGCTAATTATGCAATTGCTTAATAATATTTTCCACCTTCTCAGTTTTTATCTTCACCTGTAAGTCTGACAACTTGTTTTTTCACATACCTTTGAATTGGGTATTTTTTGAACCTACTCTTCAGTCTTCCTTTGGTCTTGACAGGCATTGAAAACAAAGTTATGAAATGAAATGAAGGAAAGACCTGCAATCCACTGAAGGCCATGGTGGGATCTTTTCCCCTGGGCTTTGATACATTTTTGTTCTTTACTTCTTCCTTTACCAGCATTTAGTATGAGGCTTGAATGAAAAAATATTTTACTGTTTTCATATTTTAAATGTATGTTAAGTATATTCTCAAAACCAAAGATTTCGGTGTTTTTCGTTTGCCTTTTAAACTAGTCTATAAATCAGAATTACTGATATTACTCAGCTTTTGAGTCACAGTACTTTAAAATATGCAATCTGGGATTGAGATTGCAAAAACTTTAATGTCGGTCTGGTTGGTTGGTTGTTTTTTCTGTTGGTTTTTTTTTTTTTTTTTTTTTTTGGGGGGGGGGTTATAGATTTCTAATACAGCCTCTTTTCTTTATAATATCTTGCAGTTAATTCTGACAATTCCTCCTATGTCCCCCCTGCAAATGCACATCACACATACACATACACATATCCAAGAATCTAATCCCAGTTAAGAAATTATGAATTTTGAGATGGGGTGATGTGAAGCCACTAGAGCATAGCCTTGTAGACATAAACAAGACTTGTCTAGTAAACATTATGTCAACAAATGTGATTCTTAAGCAAGGATGAGCTTTATATTAAATTGTCTAGAGTTTATTGAGTGATGACTTAAATGCGGGAAGTAGACATGGAGGATGTGTGGTCAAATAAACACACAACACTGCAGCATCCTAAAAATGTTCAAAGGGTGTTAGCCTACCAGGCAGGCACTTCAAGAAGATGTGAAACTGCCAGTGATGAAGAAGGGAGTTAGGTGTGGCTTGATTTACATGGTCCTACTACCCAAAAATCAGGTAGTAGTCCCCAGGATTCCCAAACAGCTGGAACAGATGTGGATTTCAGGGAGTGTAGGTCCCTGAACAAATAATCTCTTTCTAAACAGAGTTCCCAAAGCTTTTTCAAGGAGCAGCACTGGGATTCCCTTGACCATGAGATCTAGCTTTTGTTCAGCTTTGTAGAAGAGCTGAACTGCTTATCTAAAACACCGAAGACGTGGGAACAGCAGCAGCAAGCATCTCCTTCGGAAACCAAGAAACACCTCAGAGGATCTGTATCTGCTCAATGAACTGAACCACACATCAGCTGCAATTTGAGGGGTGTTTTGACAGTGAAATCTTGGTTCTGCACTAGGCAGGAGACATTCACTTTTCTGCCAAAATTCTGAAAACAGTTTATGCCTGGAAAATTAGTCTAAATTATAAAAGAAGTCTTTTGGGATTTGCTGCTGTTGATTTGATTAGCTTTGTTTGTGTGGAATTTTTTTCTTGTTTGTTTGGTTGTTGTGTTTTGGGGTCTTCTGTTTAGTTTGTTTTGTTTCATTAGCTTTGTGCTCCTGCTCTTTACATTGAGCTGCTGACATCTATCCTACCAATTCAAAGCACTCCCTTTCCAGAACTGTCTACAAATTATAAGCAAAGCAGTTGAGAGCAGTAACACATTAAATCCTGCAGCTCAGGAGCATTTCTACCAGGTTTCTGACTATGTGCTATGCTCATCAGTTCCTCCTTTTTTTGTGCACAAAAGAGGTGAATTTTTTTTTTTTTTTGCTAAGAGATCTTGAGAAAGAAACACTCACTGAGACTCAGATGAGTGAAGCTGTTGTGTTCAGAGTGACCTGGATATGTGAGGTTCAGCCTTCTTTTTCTTCCCTTGTTTCCATCTATAGTTTGGCTAAAGAATAACATGAAACAAAGCTCTGTTTTATATATTCGTTTAAGAAAGGCAGTCACAAGCTATATGTTCTGAAGGCAATAAATAAAGATTTTTAGGGTTTTGAAACCATTTTCAAAAATGATAGCCATGAAGAACATCCTCATCCTTTGATTTTCAAAACAAATGAAGTGGCATTTTCAGGCATTTTTCTTTAGAAAGACCCCCCAGGCCCACACAACATAACAGTGCTGAAAAAATGTCATTATTGAAATCACCATCAGCAGTCATTCTGCGGAAATATGAAGCAAAGCCAAGACAGCTTATCAGCTGGGAGCTGGTCACTCCATGTAAATTGCTTGTTTATAATACATGAACACTGTGTTCCAGGGTTGCCATATAGGATAAAGACAAGCTTGTGGACTGGGAAAAAAAAAAAAATAACAGTAATTTTTTTTATTTATTATCATTATCTATTTATTATTTTAATATTTACTATTAAATTAATTAATTTAATAATTATCTATTATTAGTATTTATTTATAAATAATTATCATTATTTATTTATTATCATCATCAAAGATGTCTATGGTGTGAACTCAGGAATTTGAGCTCAAGGAAAGCTGGAAACCAGGAGCCAGTCAGTTGAAACTGCTATGTGAGATGTTGCTTGAAGTGATTAGAGTACAGCCTACAGGATGTATCAATTTCATTCAATGCTGTTTGTGCTGGTTTTGGCTGGGATGGAGTTAATTTTCTTCATAGCAGGTAGGATGGGGGCTATGTCTGGGATTTGTGCTGGAAACAGTGTTGATAACACAGGCATGTTTTTGTCACTGCTGAGCAGCCATTGCACACAGTCAAGGCCTTTTACTGCTTCTCATCCCATCCCACCAGTGAGCAGGCTGGGGGTGGACAACGTGTTGGGAAGGGACAGAGCTGGGACAGCTGACCCCAGCTGACCAAAGGAATATTCCAGACCATATAGCATCATGCTCAGCATATAAAGCTGGCAGAGAAAGGAAGTGGATGAGGTTCGGAGTGATGACATATGTCTTCCCAAGTAATATTATATGTGACAGAGCCCTGCTTTCCTGGAGGAGGCTGAACAACTCCTTCCTCATTATTTTAGCAGATTGCCTTTCAGTATTTACAAAAAAAGAAATTATGTGTACACATGAGCACATTATTTATACATTTTTAATTTTCTCTACATTTATTTAGACCTTTTTGGTTAAATATTAGAGTAATCTGGCTTTTGGCTCAAACAGTGCATGCCACTAAAATCAATATAAAGATGTTCCAGAATTTAATAGCTAGATGTTATGGATTAATAAACATATAAATTCAACAAACTTCCCCGCAGGTCACTGCTTCTATTGTTGATAAAACCACCATAAACCACTGTGCTTCCATACAATCTTACAAGTTACTTCTAATGAGACCACAGGACCCAAGTTTACAGTGTTCAGCTGAAACTAAGCGTTCTTAAGTACCATGGTAATATTGAAAACCTGATTTTTAAATTAGCACTGAACCATATTTTCCTAAATAGAAAGCAACACAAGAATTGAGCAAAGTCTGTTTTTCTTGGAGCCAACAGGAAGAAAAAAGTAGAAAATTTTGAAAACCAGTTTAATTCAAGCCAACTTTGGGTTAGCAATCAAAACAGAAGGGACATAAAATAAAGCTTTTCCTTTCGCATACAGAACACTAAGCTTTACAGTGGTGACTGCAGTGAAATGTTCAGCTGAAGTAAATATGACATTTATTTGAGATGTGGATATGATCCAAGTTGCTAAATGTTATCTGGCTTTAAATCTTTTTGGTAGCATGTGATTGAACTCTTGCTGCTTTGTTATAAGACACACACTATTTTCCTTCTGTCTCTGGAGCTCAAGTGATAGAAAAGTGCAAAGTTTATCACATTTTCTTAAGTAAATTTATGATGTTCATCCATGCAGTGGAAACCTTTATTACTCCTAAGACTTCATATTTCGGCAAACTCAATCTGTTTATTAGATTACATGAATTTTTAAGTAGTAGTATCTTGATTTCTGGCTGCTAAAATTATGATTCTTTGGAGATGATTTTCCTTTTCCTTTTCATACTTGGATTATCATTGGCCAGGGAGGTAGGAATTCCAAGGGAATGGGTAAGTACTGAATTTAAAGAATGACTCATCAGGAATGTAAGTTCTGCTGTTTTGTGAAGAGCTTAGTTTCCTTTTTATGTTTCTACAGATTAAAGATGTCATTCTGTTTCCTTGGGGTTACTGGTAAGTAATAGTGAGGCTGTAACTGTGTACAGGGACCTTCTGATTGCCTGATACTTGGCTAGAGACAATCAAAGTATCACAGTACAACTGTATATATGGCTTTCTGATGGAATTGAAAGACATGATGTACTACAAAACAAAGTAAAAACTTTTAAAGGCAAAGTCTGCCTGAACAAGCTGTTTTATAGCATCACATTTGTGGCATCACTATTTATAAGAGGGAAAAAACAAAAAGAAAAGACAATGACATACCAAACAACAGTTCTGTCCTTTTGCTGATGTTTATTAGATTCACACTCTCCACCCCATAAACTTATATCTGGTATTTTGTGTCATGCTTAAAAAATGGTAAAGCTAGTCAATATAGAAGCTTTGAAGGTAACAGAGTCCTTAAAAATGTTTTAACTTTAGAGGTAGAAAATATTACTGAATAATTTAATTTCTGAGCATAGCACTGGAGTCTTTGTCACCTACCTTTCACAGATCCCTGTGATCTCTCAAAGATCAAATCCTTCTGAGCATCCAGTTAAAGAAATGATCCACTATGTTTGCAAGTCCATGTTTTAAATTTTGAAGTCTCCAAACTTAGCTAATGTGGCAAGAACCACACCATTGTCCTTGGCTTAAACACAGTATCTAAATCAGTCCAGACTGGAACCCTCACTCACAAGCTGCACATATTTTAGAAGATACTGAGAAAACATGTTACTTCTATCTGACAGAATTAGCTGCATTTGTTCTTCCGGCTCATTGGAAGAAGATGTTTAGAGAGAGCACGTTTACTTTGAAATTGTCAGGAAAACAAGGAAACACCTCAGAAGCAACTGAAATATCAAGTTTGCTGCTGTGTGTTTGCTCTCCAAGTTGGACAATAAACCACTTTTTATTACAAGGTACAGGTGACAGGGCCTTAACGATCTGCAGAGAACATTTGTTGATCTTCAGCAGAGCACTGAAAGCATTCCAGCAGTAACTCTGCTGCCTTGGAATTCTCTGAGTTGCTCAAATCCTTTTTAAATTGTCAAAACTAGCAGCATATTAAACTAGAATCTTTTCTTACAGGTTACTGAGCATGATGTACACTGTTGGGAGGGATGCTTTTCCATGTGATTCTGTGAGTTCACGCCAACCAATCTCTGTGACACTCTTAACTTTCAGACTGAGGGATTTTGTTGTGTCCAAATGACTTCAACTAGATGAGAATCAAAATGACTGATTACTCTCTGATTAATTACCATGTATTGATCCTTGCAATATCTTTTAAGTAGAATACTGTGCTGTTTGCTTTAGGGCCCGGCTGGAGTCCAATGCAAGTGCATCAATGCATAAGGGTGAACCAACCTCTAATCAGTAACTGTCTTCATCTGTTGTGCAATTAAGGATTCAGTTAATCAGGGAACTTCACTGGACAGATAAATGCTGTCATTCATTCCTCTGCATTTCCCTGTCTTATCCATAAATAATGAGTAGTTTTAAAAAACTTCCTCTGTCAGAATGTCTCAGTAATTATTTTGCTTTAAGACAATGAAAAAAAGCCAAACCAAACCATACAATCCCGTTCAAGTCAGGGCTCATTGATTTCCTACCAATATTTGTGTAACAAGTAATTAGTTACTTCAAATGTCATCTGCAGGACCACACATCTACAGTTTAGCAAATACAAGGCATCAATTTATTATATAGATGTTACTTTTAAATGAAACAATTTGATACATAGTTTCCTGCTATACAAAGAATACCAGAATTTACAAGCATAGGACAACAATTCACAGCCCTCACAACTTTATATATTTACAAGAAATAGTAACCTCCTAAAAACTATTATTTCAGGATTTCTCATTAATCTTATTTATTTTGGTTTTCATCAGTTTGTTAGAACAAATTTTCTAAATGGGAAGGCTTATTTAAAACAGTTTTGAATGCACCTCTAACACAGATCAGGAATGTATTAAATTACAGCCTTCTGAAGATCAAAACCAATATTTGGCATAAAAGAAATTGAAATCATTCATACAGGAAGACAGAGGAAGTTTTGGATACTTAGTTTTTGTCTTTTCCTGCATAGTAAAAGGGCTCAGCAGCTTGAAATAATTCTCAGTGAATAAAAGCAGGTTTCCAAGTGACTCTGCTAAATCAATAACAGTTAAATGATGGCGATGTCAAGATCCAGACAATTCTGGAATTACTGACCCAGCAGTGCTCTCTCAGAAAAACAGAATTTCCCCAAGATCACCACCATTCGCATTGGTAGCTTGGAGCAGAAAGTATGGTGTTTCTATGCCACTCTGAGGAGGCCCCCGAAGTACTACATCCAGTTCTGTATCATTCCCAGTGACAAGAGGGATGTGGACCTGTTGGAGCAGGTCCAAAGAGGGCCAGGAAAATGGCCATGGTGCTGGAGCACCTATCCTATGAAGAAAGTCTGAAAGAGTTTGCACTGTTGAGCCTTGAGAAGAGAAGGTGCTGGGGAGACCTCAGAGCAGCCTTCCAGTACCTTAAGCAGGCCTAAAAGAAATCTGGAGAGGGATATTCTACAAGGGCAGGTGGTGATAGGATAAGGGGGAATGGCTTTAAACTGAGAGAGGTTAGATTTAGATTAGATGTAAGGAAGAAGTTTTTCACTTTTATTGTGATGTAGGGTTGTGAGGCCCTGGCATAGGTTGCCCAGAGAAGCTGTGGCTTCCCCACCCCTGGCAGTGTTCAAGGCCAGGTTGAGTAGGGATTTGAGCAACCAGGTCTAGTGGAAGGTGTACCTTCCTGTGGAAGGAGGGTTGGAACTAGATGAGCTTTAAGGTTCATTCGAACCTCAACCATTCTATGATTCTATCATAACATGACAACAGCATGATTCTGTGTTACCATGATGAGGTCTGAAAAATTAAAACATGAAGAAATGACAATTTTTCATTATAGAAGTTAACATTACTCAGAGCAACAATTACACTTTCTCATAAATTTCCCCCTTTTATGACTTAAATGTTATGCTTCTAGGTAAGTCAGGTTCATACCTTTCAGAAAACCAATTAAATATCTCTTCGTTGACAAATCTGAGACATGTACTTTCACCTCTCCATATGCATCTTTAGTGAAACCACACAGGGCTCCCATTTTGTAAAATATTCACTGAGTCACTTTGAAATAACAGCTCTGTGTATGTTCCCTTCATAGCTATGATTCAGCTGTTTCCTGACAGGTAAAAGAAGGAAAAATTCAGCAGTTTAGAGTAGTTGTATACATATAATTTCTCTCTGAGTTTTACACTTCCTTTTAGATTGAGCATTGCCCTTTTCAGCACATGAACTGAGAAGCCTTTCATGACATTTCTTGCTTCTGCCTTTTCTCTTCTAAGTTGAAGCAACCTCATATATTTAATTATTTTTTCCATATTTCCATATTTTCCATATTTTTCCACCATGGTTTCACTCCTCTAAAAATTCTTGCAATCCTTTTGCGCTCCCTTTTTGCTTCTACTGTAACCTTCCTGAGATGCTGGAACAAGAACTGGATACAATATCCAAAACAGCATCACACATGTACGAAGCTGCCTCATAATGTTTTATGTTGTGTTCTGTTCCTTTCTGAAATGACTAACAGGCTAGTAAACTATGTAAACTATGTAAACATAGTAAACTATGCAAACATAGTAAACTATGCCAGACAAAAAATTATCAGGCTGAGAACTGTTTCACTGACTCCTGACACCTCTGCTGTTTACATTTAACTGAGAAATTGTATGTGCATAGCAAGAACTCTTATTGTAACATATGCATTATTTTTCATACATTGAAAATAAAATTTATCTGCTAAGTAGCCTCCAATAGACAATCTTCCTACAGCTTTTTAAACTAATACATAATTTATTTTTTTTTCCTTTGGTGTTCTGCATAACTTGACATCACTAATGTATATATGTTTCCATTCCAGTTTGGAAAGAAGTAAGAAATAAGGCTGGTGGACACATGGTGGAAAAGTTGCTGCTGTTCTGCTGGCCTCTGGGACTTCAGCTGACATATTCCTTGACTTTTTTTTTTTTTTTTTTTATTATTTAAGACAAACAGAGTCTTCCTTCTTTGTCTGTTTTGCCTTATTTTAACATTGCTTTCTTGTAACTGATTGATGGCTGAAACGGTATTTCTGTTATCTTCTTCCTTCTAAATAAATATCAAGGCATTTATACTTACAGTGAGTAACAAAGGGATGAAAAGTGGCTTGTATTGATACTGGACTATAATAAATATTGAGAAACATAGCCTACAATGTCATGTGATACAGAAATATTTTATATTTTGGGATTAGTTAGGCCAAAATCAAAATAAAAAGAATAATAATTTTTATCCATCTAAATTCTATTGAGCTCACAGACTTCATTTTCCTTCAGTCTTTTGTTCAACTCTTCTCTTACTGCAGAAATTGAAGTACATGCCAGCCTGATGTATTTTAAGGTAACAAAAGATTTTATTATACAGGAATACATGGTAATTCTGTCATGTACTTTAGCATATTATTAATATTGAGGATTTCATTTCTTCATTTTAATAATTTATTCTCACATTAATAAATAATCCCTATTTTTCATTTTATATTGGTTCCCAATTTGTGTGAGATGACTAGCTCATAAAGTACTTAACTTTCTGTTCTTTTAGATTGTTTTCAAACTTTATAATTTATGATTTTAAATTGAAATTCACTTTCCTGTATCTACACAACGAGTAAAAGAATGCATTTTCATTTCAACCTAAAGAAACTGATTCTTCATATTTAATGTCTTGATAATTAGACTTTTTCACACTGAATATGAGATAATCGCACAAATATCAGCAAACTCTCTACCTTCCTGATATTAGTGTTCTGTTTCCATTGCCCCGACAAAAATTCTGTTTAGGCAACTACTGATAAATAATTTCATAAATACTTAAGCAACTGGTTTTACCTGCCAGTCCTTGAAGTTTATAATTTGAATTTATGATGTTGAAAAATTTTATCTTTCACTGAATGTTGGCAAGTGTTTTCAAAGGAGACCTTTATAAAGGCAGTAGTAAAGTTACACAACTATTTTAAAAGTATAACTATGAAAGAAAACCAAGTACTTTTAGCCATCCTCCAGTTTTATGAGATGACTTTTACCTTGAAATAGCCTCTTAGGTCTCAGTGATGCCTCTTCCTGAAGCCTTCACATAGAAAAGCAGTTCAGTCAGCAGCTGAAGAGTTAATTGTTGAGCTGAACCAAACTCCAAATGGTGTGAAACTGCTGTAAATAAAGGCAATACATTTGGACACCCATCCCTTTTAAACCTAAATAGCAACAATGGTAACTAAAATTCTGTGCCAGTTACTGAGAAACTCTTACCAAAACCTCTACTTCTCTCATATGAGGGGAGCAGAGAGCAAGAGAGATTGCATGGATGTTTTCCTTGAAGAAGTCAGGAGGAAAACCAGCAAAGTCTAGCTCCTAGAGAGCAGAATACTGTGCGCAGAGTTTGGTTGGTGTGACCCCTTCGTTGATGGTAACTGGTTCCTCAGAGTGGCTGGTCTGAGCTTGCTGGCACTGCAGAGCTCCTGTGAGAGCTGAGCAGTTGTGTACAGAGTACGGCCTAGGCTAAGCAACGTAAACCTGATACCCTGAGTAGTAAATAAAGAATGCTCAGGACCACCAAGACAAAAGATGTTAGGTCAAAAGCAGAGATTTCGTTCAGGGGATGGTTATGGGAACATCAGCCACCTCCACCTCATCTTTGGGTGGTCTCACCTGTTGCTGATTGTCTTAATAACAATAGAGCAAGAGAATAGTTCTAGCCACTCCTTCAAAGGAGAAAGTTAAAGTCTAGACTCACCAAAACCTAGGTCAAATTGCTGTTTAAGGTCCCTCAGAAGTGTAGAGGCCCACGCAGACTATAAAGTTCAAAGCATAACCTGACCAGGCATTAGACCTGATGTGCGTGTACCCAGTGAGAGGATGGGTTTGTTCTCCTGGCATAGAGTGGTTGAGGTGAAGCACCAGAGAGAAACAGGGGTTCATAGGGGAGGCTTATAGAAATGTTATCTTGCTGCACCACTCCTTGTGCCACAAAGCAGGATGCAAGTCATTAGGAAGGAGAAGTATTTGCTAGGAAGTAAAAGCCTAGTATCTTCGATGTGTCCCACCCTTTAGTGGATGTCAGACTCAAGGTTTGAAGAAGCTTCTGGGGCACAGTAAGTATAAAAATATCACAGAAGCAGCCCACAATGTAATCCTTGTGGGCAGACATCCCCATATTAAGTACTAAGATCACATAGATCCTGTGATCAGAATCATGACAGTTATCAAGTGTAAATGACATCAGGTAGTAGCAGTGGGAGATTTCAGCTATCTGTGGAAAGAACACATTAAAGCCTTGGAGAGAATTCTTGCATTCACTAAAAACTGGTCAGAAAGGAACTTTTGTCTTATCCTGGAAAATTTGATCAGGAGTGGTTTGCGGGACATAGTTCAAGACATTAGTGGAGATTCACTGTGTAGTAGCAACCAGACTACAGCAGCTTTATTATCGTGGCAGAAGAGTAGGTCAAACTGATCACGCATGCAGGTGTTCCTTTCTGTAAAATCAAGCTACACAGAAACGAAGCAATTAGTAAAAAATGAACTAGAAATTCCAAAAGAAGACACCTACATGCAGGTTGGAGGCTAAAAAATCCCCAAACACTCCTGTCTTACACCTCCATCTGGAGCCTAGTGCAGTTGTGCTGCATTTAAAAAACAAACACAAACAGATATAAAAGATAAAAAAAAAGATGAAAGATATAAAATGCTTAAAAGATGAATGAGAAAACTGAGAGGCGTTAAACTTGGCATTAAGAAAAAAAAAATAAATTAATTCACAAAGTATGGCCAAAAGGAAACTGGAAATTGCTGTGAAAGGAAATTAACATGTCTAAAAAGATACCTATACAGTACCTGCAGTTAAAACTATGGGTGAGATTCTCCAAAGTGAAAGCACCTGTAGCAGACACATCAAAATAGATACCTCAGTCTGAGATAACTATGAGAGATGTTAGATTCCAAGGAGACCAGTGATCTGTTAATGTATTACCAGGACAGATCACTGGAAAAAAGAATGCTGTCTTTGAGACATTTTGAAAATTCAGGTGTAAGTCTGATTTACAGGAGCAGGGTGCTGCCTATTCTCCCAGAGTTCCCTGGGAGGAAAAGATTCACCCCATATACTGGAAGAGTAATCTTAATTGCTGTCTATGAAGGTATGACCCACCATGCTGTCTGTATAATCAGTGAGTTATAAGGTATTCTGATATTTGATTACACTCTGTCTTTATAGCAATGCCTCCAGCCCCCAGTACAAGGCACCTTAAACAGAAATAAAAAGATAGAAAGAACAGACTGAGAAGTCTCCTATCTGAATGTGACTCCACCCAGGAAGGGTGTCAATCCTTGTTTCATGGAGGTACTTTTAGTGTGAAATGCCATCAGTGTAAAATCTTAGGACCCTTTTCTAAACATGTTTCCGAGGGCACAATATTTCCTTAGGTGGTGTGTGAAGAAGAGCCAAATCTTCTCCTGTCTGGATGGGAACTGGATCCCTCCAGAAGCAAACAGAGCAAATGCCACTGCAGAGTGGGAGCACTGTCTTCTTCTGTAGGTGAAGATCTAGTCCTGAAGGACATTTTTATTCCCAAGCACTCATCATCTAGGAGCAGACACATGGAGTCAGACCATCAGTCTCTGCAGATACATCATGGTAGATGCAGTCGTAGATGTGAGCAGTAGATGACAAAATAGGGAAATGACAGTCAAGAACTTTCAGAGGTGGTAATGGTGCCTTTTTATTTGGTGCCTTCAGTGGATGTCTCTTCTGTGAATTGGTCCAGTGTTTCCCAAATTCACTATGAAGCAGCCATTTCCAATGATGCTTCCAGATGCTATTGCAGTTTAAGCAGCAGGAAAAACAATATGCTACTGCAGTGATAGACTGGTAACGAGCAGTAGATAATGGGCATATGATACTCTAACGGAACTGGATATCTGGATGTTTTACCCTTCCCAAACTCTTTTACTGCTGTGCCAAAATGGATCATGTTATTGGATGTGCAGTTCCCTATCATCCGATAATTTCATCTCCTTAACTATAAAGAAGTGCAGGGACAAAGAATTTATAAACTGCAAAACCATCCCATAAACATTACAAGCTTTTTCAGAGTAAGCTACATGTATGTCACATTTAGTGCAATATTCCGTACAAATGTTTTTCTAAATGGCAAAAGGAGGAAGCCATGCATTTTAGTAATATACACGCAAAACAACACACATTAAAAAATAAAATGTTCTTTCATAATAAAACCATATCCAGGATCTTCAATCAAAGAAGCTCTAATTAAAACTATGCAATTTTCCCACATCATATTCTATGAAGTTCAGTAGTTTTATACATATTAATATCCTTGCGTTATAAATCTTTCAAAATTTCCATAGTTTCTGTGAACTTACATGTGTTATTTTTTCCCTTGACCTCTCTCAATTTCTCTTTATTGTAACAGAAACAGAGATTTTCCTGTTAATTGTCCATTAGCTGCATTACAGCATAGTATTATAATCAGATCAATTTATCCCACATGTATCATATTTTATTTTCTTTTTACTGTATGGCTAAATCACTTTGAAAATTGTTTTCCTTTCATTCAATGTCAGTGTTCAAATCTACCTTTTCTATTTAACTTCAGTTGTTGATACCAGCAAATTCATATTTGAGAGTTCAAATACGAATTTGTGACTTGAAAAGGGGAAAGTTGTGATATTTGGGGCTCATCATAAACCTGGAGATAAAGAGAAAAGTATATGCACAGGAACTGCAATATCTCAAGTGCAGTCAGAACTTATCAGGCAAATTTGGCAGATGTAAAGAAATTTTTTTCCCCTTTTCACTATATTTGATTTCGTATTAAATGGAAATAAATGAAGCTTAAACCAGAAAGATAAGATAAGTACCTGTAAGTACCTGCATGAAGCATATTCTAGAGGAAAAGGAAAGCATTACCAGCTAAAGAATAAGCAATATAAATTATCTGTAAATTTAGCTTGATAATCAAACAGGGGAAGTTTAGGTTAGGTATAAGGAAGTTTTTTACTGTGAGGGTGGTGAGGCACTGGAATGGGTTGCCCAAAGAAGTTGTGAATGCTCCATCCCTGGCAGTGTTCAAGGCCAGGTTGGACAGAGCCTTGAGTAATACGGTTTAGTGTGAGGTGTCCCTACCCATGGCAGGGGGTGTTGGAACTAGATGATCTTAAGGTCCTTTCCAAACCTATTTTATAATTCTATGATTCTATAATTAGGAAAGGGTTCCTCAGTGGTAGTAGCTTACATAACACCATTTGTCAAGGAATGGTGAAAAAAAAAACCCCAAACAAGAAAACGAACAGGCTGTTCAGACATGCATGATACATTTAAGATACATTTAACTGCTGTCTGCAGTCAGTGCTACTAGGCCTGATGTACAAGGAACTTGACAAAATGTCCAGGGACATAAAAAAGTGCAGGGAAGTACGATGTTTGTCTATTGCTTTGCTTAGAGAAGGTACAAAAGCTGCCTCTGGCCAATCAAGGTGTTGGCTGGAGCATGTTGGTGTCTTCTAGCCTAGGTTCCTGACTCTTGTGTGACTCAGTCGCTAGGGCAGCTCACTGAGTAATGCTGTGTGAGCAGGCTGACCTGCAGACCCACATGGAGAACGGGCAGAAGGGTCTGCCAGCTGTGGCAGGAAACTGTCGGGAAGCAAATGGCCATCTGCAACCTCATCGTACTATGGGGAATTAGCCTGCTTTGCAGATACATCTCAGCCTCACCCTGGAACCGCAGGGACTTGACAAGTGTTTCCATTCCCTGCATCTCATGTGCTGAAATAAAGTCTTGATGATTAGGAAATTTCATTTCCAAGCTAAAGGCAAGTTTCAATTTAGAGCTTACAGAACTCCCCAGTTTTGGACAGGATGGACTAAACCAGCAGAGACTACTTCTCATGGTAGAGGCTACTTCTCTGAGAAGAAAACTTCTGGCCATCAGGAGACCTGAAGCAGCTTGGTTGCAGTGTAGGCTCCTCCTGCACTGGCCATCAGCCATCTTTTGCAGCTCTACTGGAGAAAACACTTGTCTGTACTGTGAAGGTGCTTCAGTGCTATCTGATGTTTGGGTGCTGCAGTGATGGGGCAGGACAGACTGGACAAAGCTTCCCATGTTTATATGTCAGAGAAAAAGCAAAAGGAGAGCTCTAATTGTGAGCTGTTTCCAAAAACATTTAATGCTTTGGTAGAAGTACTTATTATTTTCTCTACACCCAAAAAATGAGTTTACAATTGTAAAAAAATTACAGCTTTGACTTCTTGAAGTTAATAATTCAAAACTGAAGAATAAAATTTGGTGGGTTTTAGGGAAAACTTTCTTTTTTTATTAATTATTCATTACTTTGGGTTCGAAACATGGGGAAAAGTAGCATTTTCTAATTCTGACAACAGGAAGACAAACAAAGAATTGAAGGTGCATACAAGCAACTTGGTCCAGTGGAAGGTATCCCTACCTATGGGATAATGTAAAATATTGAAACTCAGAAAAAAACCCAACCCACACCTTCTAATTCTATCACAGGCTCTAACATTTTGCATAAATGATTGGGTCTTCTATTTAAACGAGGCATAGCAATATTTCACCTAAAGGTTTTTGGCTTATTAGGCTAGCCTGTTTGGGATTTGATTTAATGATGTGCATAAAAACTGTATGCAAGTTTTCATCTGCTAGTATTCTCATCTTGTGTGGCAGGCTACATTTTCACTTCAATTGGCATAATCTCTGAGAGTTACTCAACCTTGATTGCTTTCCCTCATAAATACCTCTGAGATATAAATGTATAATAAATGATATAATATTATTGTCCCCAGGCATAGAAGATGTTTATCAGCTTATTTCAAGTCCATGTGAACCTTTTGAAATGGGGTCTTAACTGTTCTGTTAGATCATATCCGTTTTGCTTCTAACAAAGGCATTCATTCATAGGCATTTTTTAGTATCTCAAAATAAAAGAATAAAAAACCCTCAAAACTTCAAGAGCAAATTCCTCAGTGATTGGAACCCTGAAAACCCAAGAAAGCTTTTTTTTCTTAAGTCTTCTATAAAGTCAGTAGTAAACCATGAACTGAACCAGAATCCCACTCAGACTCAGACAAAACCATGCAAGATAAACTCAGTAGTGGTGCCAAACGTTGCAACAAATAATGGTAACTGAAAACAGTGCTTGTGTTTTAAAAAAGGTGATGCAGTTTGTTAGTATCTGGATGCTTTCACTTACATATTCTTGGAGAAATTGCAGTGTCTGATCTCAGGTTTTTACACACTAAAATGTTCAGGTAGAGGCAATTCCTACCAGCTAGTGGATGCCAGACCACTAAAGAAAAGTTACTGAGTTTGCTGTAGTGTTGTGATTGCAGAGGCACTCCAGTGAGGATTTTGCACCTTCTGAGCTCTTTGTCTTGATAAATTCTTTGACCATATGTACAGAATTTGGAAGACTTACTTAAGCACCCCTACTCTGGTTTATGTTTTATATAAAATATTTAATATACAGTTTGTGTAGCAGATGTTATGTGCCCTACAGATAAGTATTGTGTTTATTGATAATTTAGACCAAAAAGGACATGTGTCAAATTAATCTGTTTTATTCAGAATTGAAGTTCAAACTCCTACTAATGTGGGCAAGCTCAACATGGGAAAGTATTTTATCTCTAGCAACATACTGAAGGAATGGTTAGTGCCATATTGCACTAGACACCATCAAGCTGCATCTTCCGTCTTCAAAAGAAAAAACTCCTTCTGAGTTTCCTTTTGCTGTGTATGCCAGGAAACTATAAGGCCCTTACACATATACCTGAGACACACAAAGAAGTCTTGAAAGTTTTAGAAAAAAACAGGTAGCTCAGCTAGTTCTTTTATTTCAAGCAAATGGTGAAAATTCTGTGATAGTTTAATTATTAAGGAGTCAAAATGTTTTTAAAGATGCCCTCCAAGCACATTCACTGACAATTTCAATGGTGCTGGAATAAAACATTTAATATACAAACATAGCAGAGTCTCAGATTCTAGAGTTGGTTACCATATGATAGTAAGCTGCTCTGCTGTGAATGTTTATAAAGTCACCTTGTAATGTTTAAGAAACTGCTGTCTAATGCAGAAAAAGCTATTCTTTTCCACAATACTTAAAGAAGAATGTCTTTTAACATGAGTGTTTAAGCTTTATCTCAGAACTAAATTCAAACTGATTGTTCTGGGAAGAATAAAAGTAGAAGTGGTACTATGGATTAGGTTTGTCTGCGGCAGTGTGTCAGCAGCTAATGAACAAGCCCTAATGAAAATGGAGATCATCATAAATGAGCCAATCAAGACAAAAACAAACAAAACCCAAGCAAACAAGTCAAAGGCACAGAGATAGTATACAGCATATACATATATGTATCTATATGTATGCGCAGCCTGTATGCTTGTCAATTGAAGAATTTAACTGAAATACTACAAAGAATAAGAGAAGCAGCTGATTTTTTCAGTTTGCCAGAGAAAATATGACAGGTTAAGGTTAAACGTGAGGTCTAGATTTCTCCTGCACAAGAAAAAAAGATTCAAGCCTCCCTTAAATGAAGAATTAAAAATACACCAGTTATGGATTTCAGTCTCACTGAAACTATTTATATTGACTTTTTTTTTTTTTTAAATGAGGCTTGTTTCAAGCCAAAAGATTTTTTCTATCTTTCTCATTTACATCATCTGCTACAACAAAGGATACTAGTGTTTCATGTAAAGTTTGTTTCCCAGCTGGCTGCCCGCAGCTAAAAATATCTAGAAACAGCAGTCTCCTGATTCAGCATTACTTTGGTAGCAGCAGGGAAGGATGAAGCATGCTTAAGCAGTGCCCAGAATTAATCAGAAAACATTTTTATGTATGGGATTTTTTTTTTTTTCTTATTTTGTATATGGCTGTAATTAGGAATGAAAAAAAATCTGCATTTTTACACTCTAAATTAAGACATGCACAGTTTTTCCAAATTCTACAGGATTTAAACGACATGTTTCTGGAAAGATAAAAGAAACCAAATTGGCAAAGAGAAAAGAATTAAAAAGGTTTTGAGATATCTGCAGGTATGATATCAATTAAATAAAATTAAATAAAATAATTTATTTGAGTTCATAAGTTTTAGTCTTTATCCACTTAAACCCCCTTGAACTGGCCTTAATTATATTGTGCTTATATTTCTGATAGAATAATGTTTATGTTTCAGTGCGTTTCTCAAAACAAATATATAATTAACCGCATAACTATATTTAGAAACATTCATAAAAGTCAGGATCCTCTGAATCTAACACTAGCTTGGAAAACTGCTGACCGCATCCCTAGTTATATCCTACTTTGTTCATCTCTATCACTTGCTGTCTACCAGGAAGAATGTTTTTCCTTGAGTGACAAATGAAAGAAACTGAGTAGGAGAGAAAGTAAGTAGGAGCCTCATACATAAAAAAAATAATAATCTGTAATTGAAGTGCTAAAGGGCAGAAGAAGTCAATAAAAGCAGATCAATCACCTTAACAGAATTTTAAATCATTAACATTGAAATTCAGTGCAGACAATTTTATTCTATGTAGGTAACTGCACTGTCATTTGTTTTAATCTGGAGCAATGTTCAGATTTTAAATTAACTGGATAACAGCTCCCCTATTGTTGCCCGGCTTCATTAAAACCATACTGCTTATGGAGGTGAAAATGAGATTAATATTACAGTTCTCATGACATACCATGAATGAAACATTTTTTTTTTGATAGCCACATTATCATCAAAAACAAATGTATATTAGTTCTGTGGACTTCCATGGGGGTGAGAGCATTAATCACTCCAGGACTCTGGAAATGTGCTGTGCTACTCCACCTCTAAGTCTGGAGCCATAATCATAGGCATATTTTAATTTCTGCTATGGCCAGATTCTTGGATGTGCTCTGTATTTTGCTTTCAGTCTGTCTATCAAATGTGTGATCAGATTTTCAAAAGGACAGTATAGAATACTTCTGAAAATTGCATAATTAGAAAGTTATTAGAAAGAATAATCAATCATTTTTGGATAATTCAATCAATGGTGACAGGATCTTAGCTTGTAAAGGCAAGTGGAAAATATTCAAACTATTTTCTAGTCTCTATATAAGGTAGATTTCTTATCAGTACACTATGTGTATAAAACACACATCTTTATTCCCTTAATGGGTATTTTGTTTGTATTCCATGACAGCTTAGGCTATAATTAACATCAGAAGAAAAGCTAAAAAATAAAACCCCAGACATCTAAAGACAAGGAATATCAGGTATCTCCAAGTTAGTTTTCAGTGGGTCCACTAGGTGAACACTTGGTGTTCAGTTAGAGAAGTGACACTAAATAAAATCAGTAAGAGGTGTACATTTGCTGAAGACTGACCATTTTATGTAGCTTGCTTTTACAATAAGCAGATTCATTAGCTCAATATATGTTCCAAAACCACAGCTGATCTGAACAGCAATGCAGATCACCTCATTGAGCTAGTAAATCCAACTGCTGTGCCATTAGATTGGCTTGAAATTTTCAAAGGAATGAGCACTCAGGTTTTAATTGCTGGCTGTCATCTAGGCTGTGAGTATTCAGTTCCTCCACAACATATGAACTTGGCAACTACAGCCAAGCCAATTACACAAGACCAAAGCATCTGGACACTATGGTTGGAGTCCCAGGTAGAGAAATCAAGTTCTTCCATAAATGGAGACCTGTCAATGAAATGCAGTAGTTCAGCACTTGCTACTATTATTATAATAAAGCTCTAACAAATGTAATAATGGAGTAGGTGTTAGTGCCTACCTCTCAGCACAATTCAAGAGTTGTGTGCAAAACCTAAGGACTTTTTTGAACTGAATATTTATTTTAACTGACAGTAGTTTGATATTAGTGTTCTGCTGTATTCCAAAAGAATATAAAATTTCCCCAGATTAGTATTTTGCATACCACTTGCTAGACTTGAGCTGCATTCAAAGCTTACTACCTGTGTGTCCTGGGTTCAGCAGTAGCAGTCATTTTTTCTCCTTCTTAGTAGCTGGTGCAGCGCTGTGGTTTTGACTTTCACCCTGGGAAAAAAAAACCAATGTTTTTAGTTACTGCTCAAATGTTTAGTTTGACCAAGGACTTTCTGAGTCTCACGCTCTGCCAGGGAGGAGAGGAAACCGGGAGGAAGCAGAGACAGGACACCTGACCCAAACTAGCCAAAGAGGTATTCCATACCACAGCACATCATGCCCAGGATGTAAGTGGGAGTTACCTGGAAGGGCTGGCTTACTGCTCGGTCAGGCTGCGTATTAACGGGTGGTATTGTATTCTCTTCCCTTGTTATTTCCCTTATCATTATTGGTGGCAGCAGTAGTGGGTTTGTGTTATGCCTTAGTTACTGGGCTGTTCTTATCTCAACCCGTGGGAGTTATATTCTTTCGATTCTCCTCCCCGTCCCTCAGGGAGCGGGGACTGGGGGAAGAAAAGGGGGGGGCGTGAGCGAGGGGGCTTCATGGCTGACTTACAGCATGCGCTTAAACCACAACACTCTGTTTGGAAGAAGAGATGGTTGAAAACCCATTTTCTATGGTAGCTTTGACTCTTTCTGGCCATTCAGCTCCTGGCAGTTGCACTGCTGAAACATGGACATCCCTGTTGGGTGTGTGTCCTGCTGCAGCAGATGGTTGGGATCAAAGTGTTCGTCAGGGAGAGCCCAGCTACCCTGGCCCACAGCACCAAGTGCTCCAGACTGCTTGAAGCAGCCCCAACACAAGCCTTTATCAAACTATGTGCACAGTAACACAAGGGTTTCTGAGGGGCAACTACTAAAAAAATTCCCCACACACTCAGTAAAAACAAAGCCAAGCTGAAACACTGTAGGGAGTGCACAAGTTTACCAAGAAAACAGTTCATTGTTCATGTTGCATTACAAACATGCCAACCAGGGACCCGCATGGGATAGAAGTCAATTGAAGGAGCGGATCTGGCACACCGAGTGTGGAGCACTGCACAGATCAGACACAGAGACCTGCATTCCAGCTGTTTGCCGTGTTGTCTATGTGAAGCCCGGGTGAGGCCACTGGCACCAGCCTCGGATCTCAGCCCTCTGCTACCTTTGACTGGCATGGAGATCCTGCTGTGAGAATGCAAGAGAGCTGTCACTGATACAGACAAATGCTATCAGCCTTCTGTGCTAGGGCTTTATATTCAGAGTAGCTTCTCTCAGGCCCAGGCTATAGTGCATAGCTGTGTTAGTTACACTAATATGAACTCCTGCAGTTTGTATGGGTTAGTGTTGTATTGCATTGCCGCATTGCTGCAAGATATGAGCCTTTGTTTTTCAGCTATAGTATTGACTTTTGTCATTGAGAATCAACATTTTTTGGGAAAACAAGCCAAAAAATTAATTATTACTGGGCACAAGACACACAAATTCTTGCAGTGACATAAAGAGCAAAGGGAATTTCTGCCTTACTCATAGGTATTTGCAGATTTGAGTATGGTAAAGATTCACGGTGCTTGTAGCATTTCTACTAAGGTGGTGGGAGGTGAAGAAATCATTTCCAGCTCTCCTATGACAAACTGTTCTGATTACTGAAGATGTCACCGATACTGGAATATTTAAGCAGAACAAGGTCTGCACAACCTGAAATAAACCCATCATTTTATTTTTTTTTTCCTTCAAGAATGAATTTTCCTTCCTGAGATAAACAACCTGGTGGTGTCAAAGTCATTTCTCCTAAAGAGAACAACAGCATGAGGGAGTACCTCCTGTCTCTCTTTTTTCCTTGTGAAAAATAAGACAACATTCTCAATTACTTGTTTTATTTGAAAGTTTCATTGCTGGTGGATTTGAAGCTGTACCTTTATTTGCAATACATTTCAAAGCTTGTTTCGCTTGTATTCATTACATAAAAAATCACTTCTTACTCCTAATATGCCATTTTGTAGAGTTAACTGTTTGATTTATTCCCAGAACAAAACTGTCTCATTCATCCCTAGAAGAAAGGTTTCTATGATGATTCACAGAGGACACTGAGATTTTAAACATGTTTAGTTCAATGATTAATGCTATACTGAAGTGACAGAGAATCCTACACCTCTGACCTGGGTTCAGAGCGCGTTTTGGAGAATATCCTGCTCCAGTTTCCTAGAGTCATACCTTGTTCTGGCAGCCCCAGTTTTCCCATGAGTCATTGACAGTGAAGTCAAACTGCAGACTGAGAAGAACAAGCCCAGAGGAGGGCCACAAGCATGATCAGAGGACTGAGCACCTCCCGTACGAAGATAGGCTGAGAAACTTGGGGCTGTTCAGTCTGGAGAAGAGAAGGCTGCCACGGAGACCTCATAGCAGCCTTCCAGTATCGGAAGGGGACATATAAGAATGCTGGGGAGGGACTCTTCGTTAGGGACTGTAGTGACAGGACAAGGGGTAGCGGGTTCAAACTTAAACAGGGGAAGTTTAGATTGGATCTAAGGAAGAAATTCTTTACTGTTAGGGTAGTGAGGCACTGGAATGGGTTGCCCAGGGAGGTTGTGAATGCTCCATCCTTGTCGGTGTTCAAGGCCAGGTTGGATGAGGCCTTGGGTGACATGGTTTAGTGTGGGGTGTCCCTGCCCATGGCAGGGGGGTGGAACTAGATGATCTTAAGGTCCTTTTCAACCCTAACTATTCTATGATTCTATAATTCTGTGGTTCTAAGACGACATAGATGCTATCGAGTACAGCGGTGTCATGGGTTGAGACTTAATTCCCTAAGCTGGTTAACTTGGCTTTCTCTTTAATGCAGACATTGAGCAAGAAGACAGAAAGTGGTAGGATATTAAGAAAACGCTGGGAGCATCAGCAAGTGAGATGGCCTTGAATTCTTCTGTGCTGAGCACTTTCACAGGTGTTAAAGTTCAAGGGGATGTTTGAAAGTCATAGCCTGAAGTTCTGGAGCCTGACATCCTCCTAAAACAGAACAGGTTAATTCACCTCATCTAATGCAGGGGGAATTGCAATGTCAGAAGCACTCTGCCTATTCCTGAATGGTATCTCACCATACAATCCACCACATGATTATTGGAATAGGTCCTGTTTCATCAGGCTTTTCCCTTTCAATATCATGGAATCATAGAATCATAGAATAGTTAGGGTTGGAAATGACCTTAAGATCATCTACTTCCAACCCCCCTGCCATGTGCAGGGACACCCCTCACTAAATATATAATATATTTTAATTATCAAAAGTGTGCAAAATTCCCATTCCATTATCCCAAAAACAGTGGCATGCAAGTGTGTAGAAACAACTCAGTTCAGTTCCTTCTCAGACTTAATTACAATCATTTTTGTATGTAGCTAGCTCCAAGACTTGGCATCCAAATATGCCCCTGGCCCAGATGTAAGTTTTCTTACAACTACAGAACAAAGTTCCGTCAAAGTACATTCAAATTACATAAAACTTGTTAGATTTACAGAGGTGATTTCAACACCAAAGGATAATCATGACTTTAACCAGGGCAAGATGAAATAATGCCAATGAAAGCATTTAAAAAAAAAGTCAAAAAAGTAAAAGTAGTAAGTAGAGAAGACATGAATAACATGTACCTTCAATATTAGGGGGTGAGTAGACCAGTGATGATAATGAGAATCACAAATTTTTTTAAATTACTAAAACCAGACCTGAAAGTTTCAATGCAAGGTAAATAAACAATGACAAGTGCAATCCAAAATTTTAGTTCTGGAAAGCTAAGTTTGTTAAGTGAAAGCTGTAGTAACTTTATATGTATGTCACGCATTTTTTTAAATGAGGACATAAAAAAATTATATATTTATTAGACTGTTTTAAGGCTTGCAATTTTCATTCATGTAATATAATTCAGACTTCAGATATTATTAAAGATTTGGGTGAATATTTAATTTGTAGTGAAGGTGCAGATAACACTGTGGTTTACAAACCTGTGGTTCACATGGAGAGTTGTTTGTTAAACAGAAAAATGAAAATACAACACTGAATTTAATAGTTTGTTTTCTTGGTCCCTAAACTTTGCTGTGACATTTCCCATAATCAAGGGCAGTTTCTTAAGATAACTGTTTCACTGGGAGCTCTAGATCTTAGTTTTAGCTCTGATAAAACCAGATGAACCATCTTGCAAAGCTTCCAGCACCCTTCTTTTGCAACTAATTTCTTTGGTAGAGGAAGAGCTTAATTCCCAAATGTCATTGTTTAGACTTGGGCCCTTGTTAAAAAGATCCTTAATAATTCTGAGTATTGTTGAGCACTAAACATCATAATGTCAGAGCAGTATCCCTCCATTATTTGAGTCAGTTATCTACAAAACACCATTTACTGCCCTCAAAACCTTAGAGGGATTAAGGGGCTTGGAAAAAAGATCTGCCAGAAATGGCAGCTGCAGAGAACATCGTTTTGTTCCAGACTGGATCAGACTCCAAGACACTGACTACATCCCTTCCACTTTCAAAGCTTCTGACAGTGTCTCCCTAAAGCAAGCAAGAAAGTATGTGTATGCATAGCTCTCTTCTAGCTCCTTTGGTTACATCTCTTTCCTTTATTCTCCTTGGGACAATAAAGAGGAAACCATTTCTCTGAGATCTATACAAATTTACTTTCTTCACCCTCCATCTTCTGCTCTTTCTGATTTACATCATGCCCTCATCAATGTCAATGTGTCATTTATAGATGGGAAGTTTCCTGACTGCTGTCTATCGTATTAGTGGCTACTGGGGTGAGAAACCCACTCACAGAAGCTGTGTCATGTCTTTTGACTTATGTGAGTAAATGCATTGACCATCTGACTTGTAACATCTCATTTTTGAGCAAAAGAAAAAAAATAAATGTAGCTTAACTTATATTGATGAGTTGTAGTATTTATTGATGTTTCAGTCTCCAGGTTAGCAGTTTTTCAAGAGACATGAAGAAAATTAAATTACTGTTTCAAAATCTCACAAGATATTGTGGAGCTCCATAGTATCTTGTGTAGATACTAGAACTACTAATTTCACTATAACAATAAAATGCTAGCTTTGTTCATGATGAGATAATTTATCAGGATTTTGTATATGGCTTGAAACAGAAACAGGGACTCTATTCCACCAATGCCACAGGCAATTGTATCCCTCAGACAATGATTTCAGAAGCTTTCCTTATGCAAAGTTCAGTTCTTTTTAAACTGAAAAAATATCTGAACGTAAAATTATGCTCTAGTAAAAACTCGTATATGTGACTACTTTTAATTAGAAGCTTAAATCTCAGTCGTGCCTTTCTAGCTGTATTTTATATGAATTTAATTTCTTCTATCAGATACAAAAAGTAGTTGTTATGACTCGTGTATGTTGTGTTTATTGTCAAATAACTGTGATCTTTGCTCTTCTGACACAGCTCTGTTCATGATGTAGTACAGCACTACTAGTACCTTACAGAAAAAAAAAAAAAAGAAAAAATCAAGTTGATTATGAGTATGCATCTTTTTTTTCTGCCAAGGCATGCCTGTTTTTCACTACTCAAAATTTTGTATAAAAGCTGAAATGAATTAATCCCTGTGAAAGATAAATATACAGCTCTGCTTAATGGTGGCATTCATGGCTTTCAGTCAGTTTACCATCTGTGGAGATTTAGGTAGCTGCACAAAACATAGTGTGAATGTGATGTCCCTTGTGAGAGGCAATATAAATTTTATGCACCACAAACTAAGAAACTAGTCAAAGATACTGGATGAACTAGGGGTAGAAAAAGTGTTTGCCCTGTTAAATAATAATTTTGCTCCATCTTAATAATAATTCAATGGAGTATAAGTCTCTGTCTAGACAAGATCAGGTTGCTGACATACTCATCCACGTTCCTTACCCAGAGAAGCACCGGCCCATCTAGCCCTGCTGATGCTCAGGATCTTCTCTCGCAGAAAGCAGGAGGAGGAGGGGATGTGAGGATGCAGAAGGCACATTGCCAAGCTGGCAGACAAATTATGTCTTTTTTATTTATTTATTTTTCAATGTATGTAAGGATTTAACCTGGAGAGAGGTAAGCAGATAACACCAGACTTTGGAGCCCTTTTCGGAACTGAAATTGTATCAGCCAAAATGGCAGAATGAATCCACCAAAGAAAAGACAGAGACCGATGATGAACCACTGCACTAGGACACAGTAGACTTGAATGCCAGTCACTTCTTGTAGAATTTTATGTAATCATCTCAGAGGTCATCTGTTCTGCTCATTTACATCTTTAAGTGTCTGCCATCTTTTTGTTTGGCATCTTCTGGACTCTTATTTCTCCAAATAATACTACTAAAACTACTAATACGAATACTAATAATATTATAATAGTTATTATTAGTATTAATCATCATGAATAGTTATATAATTATATAATTATTATTTAAGATTAATGTTATTATTACAATAATGAAATATTTTTATAATTGAATAATCATTCTGTAATATTATGTCCTGTTTAGCAGTAGCAGTCATTTTTTTTCCTTCTTAGTAGCTGGTGCAGTGCTGTGGTTTTGATTTTCGGCCTGGGAACACAGCTGATAAAACCGATGCTTTCAGTTGCTGGTCAGAATGTTTACCTTGACCAAGGACTTTGTGAGTCTCATGCTCTGCCAGGGAGGAGAGGAAGCCGGGAGGAAGAATGGACCAGGACACCTGACCCAAACTAGCCAAAGAGGTATTCCACGCCACAGCACGTCATGCCCAGGATGTAGAACTGAGAGTACCCGGAAGGGCTGGAACGCTGTGGGGTGGGGAGCGAGGTATCGGTCGATGAGGTATTGTATTCTCTTCCCTTGTTATTTCCTTTATCATTATTATTACTGGTGGTAACAGTAATGATTTGTGTTATACCTTAGTTAGTGGACTGTTTTTATCTCAACCCAAGGGAGTTGCATTCTTTTGATTCTCCTCCCTGTCCCTCCAGGAGTAGGGGGAAGAAAGACTGGGGGGGGAAGTAGACTGCGTGGTTCTGATTTACGGCCTGGGCTTAAACCACGACATATTATAATAATTATTAATATTAATTAGAATTTATTATTGTTATTGCTGTTATTATTATTATACTACACATTTGACAAAAAAAAAAAAGTGTAGATGCTTTCCATGTAGAAAGCAAAATGTCCTTTTCTTTTTTTCGTAATGATCCTGTTGGCTTTTACAGCACTGAAGACTTGATTTAAGTTAGATTAAGAAGAAATAGGTGCTTTAAAAATTCTAGCAAAATGGTTAATAAATGAGTGTTCACAAAAAATATTGGCAGAAGGTAATGCAAGGAAAAAATGCAAGTCTATGCAAAAGACCTGAACTTTTGATTTAAATTGATGATTGATTTTCAGATAAATCAATCAAACAAAAATATTTATACAGCATAGAAAAAGGAGACACACACTGGAAATGTATGATGGGACTCTACTGAAATAACTTGAACTGAATTTCACCATCCATCACATGTATAAACATGTTAATGGAACCAAAAAAAAAGGGAAAGCAGTCTCTGATGAAAGCCAAGATCCATCTGTTGATCTCCTATCATATTCTACTTAGCGAACCTTAACAAAATCCTAAATATGATCACAAAGATGTTATTCACAGTGTATCTAAGGCTCTAAGACTATGCAGTCTCTCTCAGTTTGCCTCATTGAAGGATTAAATCAGCACATTAATTTATGATTATTTCATTGATTATGAAAGCTATGGTACTTGAAGCATTTCTGACCAGAAGCATAAAAGCCTAAATCTTAAGCATAGGAGTGCTCTTCCGTGAGAACTGTTCCCCAGAGGAGTTTACTGCCCTCCTGGATGACCGATGTTGATTGCAACAAATCTTCAAGTAGAGTACATAGTTGATCATGCCTTATGGATGTTTATGGGAACTTTCAAAAGACAGTTCTGTACTGGTGTTGGAGCTTTTCAGAGACAGTTAAACCAATTGTAATCTTCCCTATATCTCTACCATTCTCAGAACTTCACTTGAGAAAAAATTCAGAGGTGTCAAGAAAGCATCAGTTCTAAATTAAAGAAAAACATTAAAAATTGTATTCTTAATAGCAAGTAGTGTTATTTCTTTGCTTCTTTTTGTTCTCTATTGTACAATATAGACAAAATAAAAAATAAGACCAATCCAGTTTTGTATTTTGTCTTTGAGCTTCTGGAATTGAAAAATCTGATGTTCTTATCTTTTATGTAAAATGTACTCAGATTTATAAAGTAAGCTTTCATTCTGTGTTTCCTCCTACCATCTGGTTCCAAATGTGCAACAGAAAGCCACTAGAGCCTAGCATGCTTTGTTTCTATGTATCATACGTGAACTTGAGACAGAAACAAAGCCAGAGCCCACTCTAATGTAGCTGCTGAGAACTCGTCCTGTTGCAACACTACAAAGGACAGCCCCATTACCTGTGTTGGCAGCGGGAGGCCAGAGCTCAGCTTGTTTGTGGCACAGCTGCACCAACTGTGTACGTAAATCTGCCTTTAAATTCTGAACTCAGATAGACCATCTTCCACAGCTTTGGAGCAGCCAAGATCATGAAAGCAGTTTCATCATGCCTCTTTTCCCAACAATTTCAAACCAGATCAAGAAATAACAGCAGAAATGTCAACCTTAATGAAACAAGCATAATAACAACTTACATGTTGTTAAGAACGTATGAAACCATGAAGTATTACTTCATGTTGAGGGTTATTATTTCAAATAAAGAAATAACCATGTAGTGTTCCTGACAATCCCACAGATACACACATAACTGCCCAAACTCAAGCATATTCACTAAACCCCCTAATCTCTTCAAAGGCTTCATTTGAATAAGTCTTTAGGCTAAGGGTTACAAAAATCCAGGATTTTATATATGAAAGGAAATAGTAGGTGAGCAACTGTTATCCAGAAGCAAGAAGTTCTCATTTTGTGCATGCACGTGAGTTTGATGTCAGCATATACCACTGTTCTTAAAAATTATGTGATTAATAAGTGTGTGAAGACACTCATATGGGTCTTTATCACATTCTTAGGTGATTAACTCAATCAGCTTTTTCTTGGGATACATTTTTACGGACAGACACAATTTCCATTTTGCTATGAGTCTGCTTTGCAGGTGATCAGCAGTTTGTATATATAATTCCTCTGGCAAAGTGAGAAAATAATTTCCAAGCAATATAAAAAAAAAAATAAGTAGAAATTGTAAGTCTTCTTCCCCTCATCTCTGCGCTCAAAATGTTGAAATTATGCTTCATAATCTGAAGCTACATGGTTTTTTTGTTTGGTTTGGGTTTTTTTTCTCCTTTATGTGTGCTTATGTATTGCAGACAGGAGTATTTTCAAATGTCCCAATGGATAGACACATAACATTTGTGCAAAGCGTTCGACACTGTCCCACAAGACATACTTGCCTCTAAATTGGCATCCCTTCCCTCCGGCGTATCAACTGAACCACACAGCTTGATGTCATCGGCAAACTTGCTGAGGACACACTTAATCCCACTGTCCACGTCACCGACAAAGATGTTGAACAAGACCGGTCCCAACACCGATCCCTGAGGGACACCACTCGTTACTGGTCTCCAGCCGGACATTGAGCCATTGACCGTAACTCTTTGCATGCAGCCATCCAGCCAGTTCTTTATCCACCGAGTGATCCACCCATCAAATTGATGTCTCTCCAATTTAGAGACAAGGGTGTCGTGTGGGACAGTGTCAAACGCTTTGCACAAATCCAGGTAGATGACATCAACTTTAGAGAAGTTAAAATATTAAGAGAACACTTTTCAGCTTAAACTGACTGTCTGAGACATATAAAAAATTATGAGAGGCTAAAATTAAATGTATTACACGTCATTGCCCACCACATGATGCTTGAAAAAAACATTTCCAGGAAATGCCTGCTTTTACTGAGTCCAGCCACATGAATTCACAGGGACTTTGTGTGCTTTCTGCAGTTCAGATCAGTTGCCACACCCCAAGTCATGGTCTGTGATTAGGAGAGAACACATAATGCTCCAGCATCTTCAGAATAAGGCCATGCTGTTGAACCTAAAACTGAACTAGCAGTGACAGCAACGATGGCATTGGAAAAAAAAAATATAAAAAATATAAACTATGATTTCTAGAAATTGCTGAAACGAATTTATCCCTTGAATGTTTTCTTTGTTTTAAGTTTTTGGTGGACAGAATTTAACATAAAATAAACAGAAAATGTTTGACAGCTCAGAGATCTTAGATACTCATGCTTCCCAGTTTCCAGTTAGGTTTTCAACTAAAGATCATAAAGTGCCCAGCTCAGTATTTAGGTCTTGAAAATAAGACCCTCAGCCTCTCTAGGCATTTAAGTTACCTACTTATTTTTTCAGAAGTGCAGCCCAGATTAAAGAAAGCAACCTGTATGGGCCTTAGGATCATCTAGTAGAAACACTTCCTTTTAGATGTCCAGTATTAGTAAGATACTTTGGATCAGCAGATAAGAAAACATTGAATAAGATTATCCTGATATAATAAATCATGATAATTTCCAGTCCTTGTGGACTAGCAATACTTTCTTTCAGAGAATGAGGGATGTAAATATTTGTTTGGAATACATCTGTTGAAAAATATTTTTAGTCAGACATCACAGCTAATTTTTTATCAGCAAAATTTTTCCCAGGAATCCTTGAGTTAAGAAGGAAGCTTCTCAAAAGCTCGTTCATTAGTACAATTCACTCCAAGCATCATGAAACACATGTGGAAGGGAAGGCTTCTGATTTGCACCTTCTGGGAGACAGAAATTCTTCCTTTGGAGTCATTTAGAATCATCGAATCATAAAATACTTAGAGTTGGGAAGGACCTTAGGATCATCTAGTTCCAATCCCCCTGCCATAGTGCCACACACTAAACCATGTCACCCAAGACTTCATCCAGCCTGGCCCTGAACACTGCCAGGGATGGAGCATTCACAACCTCCCTGGGCAACCTATTCCAGTGCCTTACCCTCCTCACAGTAAAGGATTTCTTCATTATATCTAACCTCAGCTTCCCCTGTTTAAGTTTGAACCTGTTACCCCTTGTCCTGTCACTACAGTCCCTAATGAAGAGTCCATCCCCAGCATCCTTGTAGGCCCCCTTCAGATACTGGAAGGCTGCTCTGAGGTCTCCACGCAGCCTTCTCTTCTCCAGGCTGAACAGACCCAACTTTCTCAGCCTATCTTCATACGGGAGGTGCTCCAGTCCCCTGATCATCCTCGTGGCCCTCCTCTGGACTTATTCCAACAGTTCCTTGTCCTTTTTATGTTGAGGACACCAGAACTGCACACAATACTCCAAGTGAGGTCTCACGAGAGCAGAGTAGAGGGGCAGGATTACCTCCTTCAACCTGCTGGTCACTCTCCTTTTGATACAGCCCAGGGTATGGTTGGCTTTCTGGGTTGCGAGTGCACACTGCTGGCTCATATTAAGTTTCTCATCAACCAACACCCCCAAGTCCTTCTCTGCAGGGCTGCTCTGAATCTCTTCTCTGCCCAGTCTGTAGCTGTGCCTGGGATTGCCCCAGTCCAGGTGTAGAACCTTGCAGTTGACTTGGTTGAACTCGTAAGGTTGGCATCAACCCACCTCACAAGCATGTTGATGTCCCTCTGGATGGCATTCCTTCCCTTCAGCATATCAACTGAACCACATAGCTTGGTGTCATTGGCAGACTAGCTACTAGGTATTTTAAAAATATGAAAAAATATGAATCCTACTGTACCACACTGAATTTCATTCTAATATATGTCTAAGAAACTTTTCTTAGTTCCTCTCTTAGGCCAAGACATGAAAGCAGTACGTCTTTTTCTCCATGATTCCATAAAACGTGAGATTCCCTCCAATTGTTATTGGTATATTTGTGTTCCGGAAATGACAGTAGCCAAAAGAAATACATGCACATACAGCAAAACAGAATGAAAGATTTAATTAAACTAGCTATTGCATCTTTGCTGAGAAATGTTTATCCTGAGAAATCTTTAGTCCTGAAGATGGAAGAAAGGAAAATAGTGGATGAAGCTGAATGGATGAAGGTGTCTTTCTTGAACTTGTATGGATCTTAAAATTTGGCTTTAGAGAAAACAAGCAAGATAAAACCAAAGTTAAGCACACTCTAAAATACCTATATCTTTTTTTTATTGGCATTTTGGACTGCCGAGGAAGACATAAAGATTTCAAGACATAACTAAAACATGTGTGATACTAAATCTTTAAATGACTACAAGGATTAAAAGCCCAAAATGTGACCAGCTATCCTAATTCTGTTCCACCAACAGATAATTAAGAAACAAAAATTTTTTTTGTTTGGTTTGTTTTTTAAATACTGGGATTGATATTTGTTGTCCATTAGAAAAGTTTAGTTTTTAACAAATGTCAAAGAATGTTTTTCATCACTTCTATATAAGTAAAAAAAAAAAATTATAGTCTCTAAATGTTCTATTTTTTTAAATAAAAAAAAAAATTACGGTTTTCCCATTTACAAGGTTTTCCTCTCAGAACCTTGAGGGTTTTTATTGCAATTTGTAAATAATTTCTGAATGGGTGTTTTGACATATTAAAAGAACGTTTAATTTCTGAAATTATGCTTTTTCATGGCCAATGAAATCTAGCTTTGAGAGTATGACACTTAATTTTCTCAAATTGATTTAATGTCTAATGTTTTTAAACAGGAAATTCAAATTAAAACCCTGTCGGGTTGAGGGGGTTTGAATATTTTGTTTAGGGTTTTTTTAATATCTTTTCACACCCAAAATCAAAACAAAAGCTGAAAACGGTTTGGAATGACATCTGTATGCAAGGAATGAATTTACTAAGCACTACAAAGTCTTGGTTATCTTCCTAGAGGGCAGCATTGCTCTTTGGATAATACAGTCCCAATTTGCTGTTAAAAGTGAGGGCTAGGATAAAAAAAAATTTCTACCCATTCCTTTGCATATTCAAGGATAAATAAAACAACATGGGAATAAAACAACAAAGGAATCGGGGGTCAATTTTACAATTTTATTTAGTTTAAAAAGGAAAAAAATCATACTTTAAAGAATAGAAGAATATATGAACATAGCTTTTTTTTTTTTTTTAAGGTTTTGTTTTTAAGAAAATATAATAGTAACTCCAACATATGGAGAAGGGCTGCAAAAAAAGACAGATGGTAAGAAGAGAGAGTGGAGACAAAAGTAGTGATAGCTTGAAAGAACAGCCATGCATACTCCTCTAGCCTTTCCAGCACTCAGAACACACTTCTATGTGTGGGACCTAGAAGGCCCATACGCATTGTTGTGAGATGGACTGAGATAAATAAACATGATTGTGAGGCTATGAACCATAGCAGCCAACCATGCAGAAGTCTGAAGCCATCTTGTTTTCTTGTAGGGCTTGGCATTTAAATCACAGAAAACTAAAATCAGAACAGGTGAGATCAATAAGACACAGAAAGTCAGCTGAAATAACTTATTCAAGTGCTGGCTCATCTGAAAATAGAGGGCTGCTGAACACAGGTATTGTTTTTGAGAAAACACCACATTCCTTTGGGAGCCGAATTATACCTGACTCAGAACTCAGTGAAACTTTTGTAATTCTACGCAGTGACTGCTATTGGAGCTCAGACTAATGGGCTGAAAGAACCCAGCAGCTCATAACATACAAAAGAGCAGTGGTGCAATGGATACTTGTGGCAGTAACGAAAGATCAGCAGCACATCAGCTACAGCCCTGCTGAAGGGATGGCTAATGAACAGTGAATGCTGCTGTGTTCTTGTCTGCTTAGACAAATGTGCATCCACAACCTCACTCCTTAGCCCAGCCCATGCAATTTTTTTAAATTTGTGTACTCTAGCAGGTGGTCCTGACTGCTAATGAGAAGGTTGGAAGACTTCCGGTCAAATCAGGAGTGCACATAAATATGAAAATCAAGAGTGTCAGGCAGGACATGATGCACCAGAGGAAAGAAGACTTTTCTGGAAGAAGAAATGTGCCTGAATCTCAGGTTATTTCCACATTTGAGTTTTCCCAGGGCAGTGGGTTCAACAGATTCAGGCTTCCAAGGACTGTTCCTTATTTCTGGCCTTTATATTATAAGAAAATATCTTAGAAAATCCCTGTGTGGCTGTCGGACTCTTTGAGTTGATACAGTACATGGTGAATTTCTAGAAAATTAATATGAGTCCACAATAAAGAGATTTATGTAATCCTGTTATATAAATCCTAGGTCAGACCCATTAGCTGATGTAAATAAGAACAATTCAATTTCCATATATCTACCCTGATTTATACTAGCTGAGAGCATAGCTGTATATTTTATTGGTCTGGCTACATGACTATTTTTTAAAAGGGAATGTTTTGTTTACAATACCCTAGAGATGCAAAACAACCAGGTTTCAAATTTAATTTCACTGAATATACATTTTTATATATTCCTTCTACCTGAGCTAAAATCATAGGAAACCTATAAATTTGGAATATTTTCTCAACAGTGTTATTACTGAGATAATTTAACATTTGCTGTCTATTCAGAAAGTCTAAAACATGTTAAAACTAAAGTTTTAAGCAATAAAGCATATGAGAAAACATATGGAATGACTTGTCTTTACTTAAACACTAAGAGAGCTGTGAATCTGAATTGCTATATCTGTTCTGCACAGTTTTACACACAGATGCGCTTTATCCAAAGAAGGACAGTCTGGGTTAAATGGGTGTACAATGTTCTGTTTTCTGGGGCATAACTGTCCCCATGGAAGTATTCAGGAGTGATTAATATGGATCAGTGTTACGAACAAATTATCTTCTCTCTAAGGCTCTATGAAATCATCTTAGGAGGAATAGAAGAGCTACTACTGCATTCTAGCCAGGCTAAAGTGGCATGGATAGCAAGAAAAACAATGCTCGACCCAAGAAAAAGTTCAATTCCTAGCATGCCTGGATTTCCCTAAAAACAAAACTCAGAAGGAATTGGACTGCGCACCTGCCATGACAGGGAAACACAGCAAAGAATACTGGATGAGGCATTTTCCTTGGGTAGTCATCAGCTTCAGAGAGGAAGAGCTCCTCAGGCTGATGGTATACACCCAGGTTTTATTGCTGTGGTTGGATGTTGCGGTGCCACATTGAAAGAGCTAAAATGCTAAGAAGATCATCTGTCAGTCTTTGTTCTCTTAACTTTAGGCAAGTATAAAGAGGTATCAGGCAAAATTAGGAAATTAGTTTCCATGAAACTCATACTCCAGCCAAACCAACAGGAGATGAAATATATGAAGTGGAAATTGTGTTTATGCCTGGGAAAATATTTTAGACACATCTGACTAGCCATGTTTAAGTGTGTGTCTTGATCAGTATTCACAGTGCTCTTCCCTAATTTTTATTCTTTTTTTTGTTCCTTTTTTTTCCTCTTCTTTTCTTCATAGTGATGTTTGAAACCCACGTGGGTGTTGTCTTAAATCCAGATTTTTCCTCCATCAGCTGTGGATTCACAAGAGGGTTTTACTGTACCCTACCTATGAGATGTGGTTTTTAGATACTGTCCTTTTGCTCAGCCAATAAAGGAGAACAGCAGTAGGAAAAACTGGGCTGAAGTGACGTTGATATGCAAGTCTTTGACACATTTCTTTCCAGATAGTGTCTATAACAAACCTGCTCCACAGATGATGTGTGACTGTTAGACTCTCAGCAGGCATCCTTGTTTCCTTAGCTGAAACCACAGGAGCTCTGGTTTTATGAATTTATTTAAGTGACAAGGGTGTCTTGGTTCTTCCCACAGTATGTCAGCCATGGTGGCTGTCACAAAGACACAAGTGAAGACACTTCTTAGATGCTCCTCTCAGCAAGGCCTCCTACTTTCTTGGGACTGCCATTACCAGTCATACATCTGTAACCAGCAATGGGAAGTCATATCACATCACAGAACATGCAACATCCCTGCATGTGTCATATTGTGGCCAACCACCTCCCAGATGTTTTCTTCTTCTTAGTGCCCCCGGTCTTTGCAGAGTTCCTGTTTATCTACTACCAATGAAATTCACTGACTGAGCTCCTGCTTGATTAGTTTTCTGACTGTCAATAGCCACATAAGACCTGCTTCTCATTTTTCTTCAGCATGCCTTCCCTTTCATCTTCAGAATGAAAAGAAAGGATCAGAAATGAAAGCTGTCACGCTATGGCTATCGGTAATGGGTATTCAGTGTCTGAGAGCACTAGGCAGAGATCCCGTGATATTTGAAGCTCATTTCCACTAGGGAAGATTTCCTTCCTTTTGCTGTTTCTGAAGAATTAATATTATTTCATATAACTCTTTCACTCCTTCTCCTCCTCCTGTTTTTCTCAAGGGTACCTTAGAGAACAAAAGTATCACTAAGTTGCAGAGTAAGAGTTTTATACATACTTTGTGTGTCAGTTCTAATGACTCCTACTTTATCTATGATGGTATTTTTACATTCTGAGGTTTAAAATGCTTCCATTTTCAGAGGGAACATGCGGGTATTTTTATTGCATGAGCCAACTTAACTTAACATCGGTTAAATCCCCTCTAAGAATGTGCTTCCTGTCTTTTCTTACAATAGAGAGAGCCCTGAGCATGTACCGGTTCAGCTTTCTAATGGTCACACCAAGACAACACACAGGTCTTCCTGGGAAGCAGGAAGATCAGATCAGTCCAGATGGAGTCTAGTTTTAATGCTGGAGACAATATCATGTATTCAAGCCTATTATATACCTTGGGTTTCGCTGCTGCTTTGGTGGCTCCTATTTGTACTGGTAGGCTGTGAAAAGAATTTGTGTAGTTTTGATAAATATCTACATTAACAAGGGAAAAGGCAGAATAAGATAAAAAACTGTGGTCACTTATTTAACAACTGTGGTCCGGTGTTTCTGTAAAGGTAACTATTTGCAGATGCTTGTTTTTTCAAATATTAAGTACCAGGACAATGAGGAATTAGGAAAGGGGAGTGCATGACTGAGGGCATGATAATAAACATGTTTTCATCCTTTCTGCACACAAGAAAGGTTTGGGGAGCTGCTTCTGTGACTATGGAGAAGCTGAACGTCTCCTGGTGTGGCATATTGCCCACTTCTGCAAGTACCGACATTCAAGATGTCTGTATGTGTGAGAACCTCAAGCTCTCCAAGCAAAGAGCATTGATGAGCATGTGTCAGAAACACCACGGTGAAGGCTGCTGCTGAGCCACCTGGTTCCTCAGTACTGAACCAATTGTCAGCCTGTTAATTAACAGCACTGGCAATGAGCAGCACCAGCAAAAACCACTGAAAGAGTGTCCTGGGTTCAGCAGCAGCAGTCATTTTTTCTCCTCCTTAGTAGCTGGTGCAGTGCTGTGGTTTTGATTTTCGGCCTGGGAACACAGCTGATAAAACCGATGTTTTCAGTTGCTGGTCACAATGTTTACTCTGACCAAGGACTTTGTGAGTCTCATGCTCTGCCAGGGAGGAGGGGAAGCTGGGAGGAAGCAGGGGCAGGACACCTGACCCAAACTAGCCAAAGAGGTATTCCATACCACAGCACGTCATGCCCAGGATGTAGAACTGAGAGTTCCCGGAAGGGCTGATACGCTGTGGGGTGGGGGCGAGGTACCGGTTGGTGAGCGGTTGTATTCTCTTCCCTTGTTATTTCCTTTATCATTATTATTGGTGGTAGCAGTAGTGATTTGTGTTATACCTTAGTTATTAAACTGTTCTTATCTCAACCCGTGGGAGTTGCATTCTTTTGATTCTCCTCCCTGCCCCTCCAGGAGTGGAGGGAAGAAAGGTGTGTGTGAGAGGGGAGTAGACTGCGTGTTTCTAATTTATGGCCCGGGTTTAAACCACTACAGTTCTTTTTGGCGCTCAATGTGGGGCTCGAAGGGTTGAGATAACAACAGATCTGAGCGAGGCACAATGCTGATTTATTGGCTCTCAAAGTTGTTCTTTTTGATATCACAGTTTCTGTACGTCATTGCTTACTTAGAGCTGGTATTTGCTGTGTTAGTTTTTATCAAGTGTGGGCCTTGGGCTAGGGTTCTTGTCTCACTGTACCTTATGGCAATGACTTGTAATACAGGCGGGCTCAGGCAGCAGGGCGGGATGGATGTGGCCATGGACTTGTACCTGGCCGTCCCACTGCTCTTCACTGTCCTGGCCCTCGTCCTCTCCTCCGTCTTCGTGAGGCTGCAGGGAGCTGAGGGGCAGTGTCCCCGGGAGCCGGCAGCGGCCGAAGCGGCCTGGAAGAGCGGCCCCGGGGACCAAGCAGCGGCGGGAGCGGGGCCAGAGGCCGGGAAGTAGGTGGCTGCCGAGCAGCGGGAGGAGGCGGTGGAGGAGCTGAGCCCCGTGGCCGAGGCCAGCCCCGCGGTGGCTGAGAACATCCCCCAGCAGCCGCCCACTGAGCCCCGCGAGCCTGATCCCCAGGAGGATGCAGCAGACCACGCAGCATTTCCCAGCAAGGCAGAGGAGGAAGATCTGGACTCAGGAAAAGAGAAGCTGGTGGTGAGAGAGCCGGCAAGCACAGCAGCATCATTTGAGAGTTCTGAAGGTTTTGAATGGCCTTTGGGTACCCTTGGGACCTGCCTGCTGATTGTGATGGGGATCACCATGTTGGCACACACGCAGAGTGTGCTCTACCCACGACCATTTTGTCTGATACTTAAGCAGAGTCAGGTTTGGGTCTTGTCTGGGGTTAGACGATGATACAGGGGGACCAAGAGGTTTTCCCCAAGGCTGGATAGTCATGAGTGTCATGGTGTGCAGGACAGTATGGGCGAGTATCTGGTCCCCTGGGCCACTCCAGTGCTTTGGAAGCATCGGAGATGGAGGGCAGCTGTGTGGCATCCCCAACAACAATTTGCAGAAACTGCTGCAGGGGAGGGTGAATTATTTTGAGCCTGGTGGGCCCGTGACACTTCAGGCCATCAGGGCAGAGATGCAACACAGAGATGGACTCATGATCGAGGGGTGGACTTAGCAATGGACACTATTGCCCAGGTTATTCATGAGTGTGAACACTGCACACAGCCTCTCCTGCTCTGAAAGACTGTTACAAGAGATGGAGCCCAACATCATGGACCGATTGGACTCAGCAGCTTTATAGGGATTGGTCCATGCACTAAGATGAGAGTGAGGGTATATTGAAAATGTGGGATCTGAGCATGACGTGAATGGTATGGAATAAGGGGTGGATACTGTCCTGGGTTCAGTAGCAGCAGTCATTTTTTCTCCTTCTTAGTAGCTGGTGCAGTGCTGTGGTTTTGACTTTCAGCCTGGGAACAGAGCTCATAAAACCGATGTTTTCAGTTGCTGGTCACAATGTTTACCCTGACCAAGGACTTTGTGAGTCTCATGCTCTGCCAGGGAGGAGGAGAAGCTGGGAGGAAGCAGGGACAGGACACCTGACCCAAACTAGCCAAAGAGGTATTCCATACCACAGCACGTCATGCCCAGGATGTAGAACTGAGAGTTCCCGTAAGGGCTGGAACACTGCGGGTTGGGGGTGAGGTACCGGTCGGTGAGCGGTTGTATTCTCTTCCCTTGTTATTTCCTTTATCATTATTGTTAGTGGTAGCAGTAGTGGTTTGTGTTATACCTTAGTTATTAAACTGTTCTTAACCCGTGGGAGTTGCATTCTTTCGATTCTCCTCCCTGCCCCTCCAGGAGTGGAGGGAAGAAAGGTGTGTGTGTGGGGGAAGTAGACTGCGTGGTTCTAATTTATGGCCTGGCCTTAAACCATGACGAAGAGCCAGTTCTTCCTTTGCCTTCTTTGTCACTTCAGCTCAGGTCTCACATGTCATCCACATGTCCCCTTGTGTTGGAAACACATTGGTTGAGTTGATCAATGCAGGGTCAGCACTGTGGCTTGGGGACAGCTGTGCCCTGTGATTCTCCTGCTGGGAATCACCACAGAGTGAAAATTGCTTGTGGATGTTGTCCCAGACATCAAATATTCAGCAGAAACACATTTTATCCAGCAGCTTTGTGAGTTGCAATGTGGCAGCAAACAATCTATCAATGTGACAGTCCTCTAAAATACAAAATCCAACCCTCTTCTGTTTCTGCTGATTTTTTTTGAGGATATTGAAACAATCATTCTGCAGAATTTATATGCAGAACTTAATTGAATCAGGTTTGGAGAGGATAAAGAAGGATAATTAAAATGCAAATATTTAGGTCTTTCTATTAAATATAATGAAACCTCTAAATCACATATATTGTCCAGATGTGAAAAATAAGTTTTCAGCCCTGGACACTTCCAGCATTTGCTTCGTAATTACTGCTTAAGAGGAAGGTTAGAGAAAAAGGAACCCTTCTGGGCACCATCCACTGGAGAGAGAGCCTTGATGAGGTGATCTGTGATACTCTTCTTTAGGAATATTTTTGACCTTTAACTGCAGGCAGGTAGATGAATGCTGATATTGCAGGATGCTGCTGTATCTCTGGTTCTGTCTGCATTCTCAGTGCAAACATTAGTCTCCCAGGGTATTCATTGCCAAGAAGAACTTTTGGCCTCCATGCTCCAATGGCTGAAAAAAAATAAGTGGTGGGAGAAACCAAAAGATTTTTCATGTGCAGGGCAGAGGGCAGAGCACATTCTCTATTTCACAGACTGGAAGAATTTGGAGATCCACAAATGAGGATACTTAGGTAAGGCAAATGGAAACATTGTGACAAAAGTATTTTTAAAAAATCTGAATGTGTTTCTTTTTTGAACTGTTTTTTCAGTTGTTGCCACAGATTTTAAAACAAATTCAAGATGATCTGATGTACACTTTTAATTAATAAAATCTTCTGTCTTAGCTAGTTTAAAAATCGGTTTCCCTTCTCCATGTCCTGATGAACAGATGGAGACAGGAAACCAATTTAGTAACAACCTCAGATATTATAGGTGGGGGGGGAGGGGAAGAAAGGATGATGTAAATTATCCAGACATACATCAGACAACCAAAAAACTGTCCAGGTACCTTGAAAGTTGTGTGTCTGTTCCAAAACTTTATTTTGCTTAAAAATGAAGGGACTAAGGAGAAATTGGGATGTCTGATTATCCTTTGGTCAGATAAAGACAACTGAACATATCAGAAACAGAAAAGAAAGTATGATCATTGTTTAAAGCAAAAAAATAATTACATCTGAAGAGAGAAGATGGACTGCAGAAGTATAACATGATGTCAGATGGAAACAGGCTTTCAGTGAGGCAAATCGTATGTCCCAGAGCTGAATGAAGCAGGGATGTGGTTTGGGAGGTGGCTGCCTGGGTATTCCTCCACAACATGGCAGAGGTACATGCTGCTTACAGCAGAGCTAATGGGGAGGGAGGATAGATTAAATTCCTTCAAATATTTGATTCTGTTTCTTCATTCTCAATGTCATATAGAAGAATTAAAAATGTTAAGTAACCATAAATCTGGAAGAAGGTAATAAAGAGTAAGAATACATATATCAAGAACTCAAACCCCCAAAATATTTCACATAAAACCATCTACATTTTGCCTGAAACATCTTAGAACACTAGAAAAACAGCATAAGCTAAAGATGAGTATAAATTAGTGGTGGAAAATATTCCCACAAAGTCAGGATTAGTAAGACTATATCTTTAAAAAGTTCATAAAGTCAAATGAAATGTAATTTTGGAAGAAGAAAAACAAAACTAATTTTGTAAATAGTAGAAACTCCAAGGTATAATATTAATGCTTCAGGAAGTCTACTATTCTGGTGTGGAAAAATATACTGATTGCACATCACAGTGACAGAAAAAAACCCATACCTTTTATATAGCAATAGTACATAACCCCTCCCTTGCCCAAACCACCTTCATATACTTTGGTAATGTGTCTGCCAAGACAATTAAGTAATCAAATTTTTAACATATTCAAACATATTTTTTTTACAGAAGGAAAAGAGAAATTTCTCCTTTCATTAAAGCGATTCAGACCAAACTAGTCTGCTACAGTTGAGCATATAACCAATTTTACTTGGAAGTGTAGCTAACGTAATAATTAGCAGGTAAATAATAAAGATTACAGGTCAACAATGCACTTAGCACTGCCTAGTTCAGATGTCCTGAATTACCTTCTAGAGGAACTTAAATTCAGTCATTGGCTCTAGAGTAGAGATCAGTCTTTTCAATTAGGTAGATACCTCAAAACCTATTTAAAGTCAAACTATATGCTTTTTAAATGGAATAATAGAGAATTAATCTGAACGAGCAGGGTTTGAGTAAGTTATTTTTCTTTTTTTTTTCCTACTGAAAAATCTGTGTGTGGAAAAATTGATGGAAGATAAATCTCAGCTGCTTGTTCATTTTAACGATCCATTCTACAAATCTGAGGTAAAAATATCATTTTTCTAGCACATATTTTTAAGCTCAGAGTACCCCTGTTTTAGGGACAGATGAAGCCATGACCATAAATAACCAAGGCATCACCAGGGCTGATGGCTTCCACATTTTTTATACCTGACAAGTCAGCTCAACTGCCACTTTTGTACACCAGACTCATTTTGATAGTGGTGCCTGTCTTCATTTTGGTCACATCAGCACCAAAGCAGACACGGCCTTCACTTGTGTCATACTTGTGATTGTGGCAGGTGATCAAAGCAGCGTACAAGATATAAACCAGTATTTATGGAAAAGTGAGATGCCATTCCTGCTTAGTAAAATGTTGACTGTCTTTCTGTTGATGTGCACAGAGGGCTTACCATGATTGGGGTCTGAGCATGCCTGGAGTCTTTTTGCTCCTGTCAGCAAGCGTTAAGCAATGCCACCTCTGAAACTATCCAGAAAACATGCCTCTCTGCTTTGAGAAACATGCTGGCACTGTGACAAGAAAAATGTTTCCCTCCTGTAATTTTGATATGCTGTTGACATATGTATCTGTAATGTTTCAACCTGAAAATTGCTATTCTGCCTTGTTAAATTAGGTAATCTGGTCAGTTGAAATAGCCCATTTTCCTGACTTAGTGTATAAATCAAAGTGTTGCCTCTCTCCAAAAGCAATTAAAACATGCTTGAAATATAGGTAACAGTTTCTAAAGTTTGGCAGAAATATAAGAGCCCAGGTCCATCTGACTTGGCTAACAAGGAAAGTCTGTCTCATTTAGGAATTTGTAAGGAACTGGGCTCCCAAGTCAAGGAAGATCCCTGTAAGGATTTCTGTGGAATAAATTTCTGCATTGCAAGCAACAAATCACATGGAAATGCTTTTTCATTGCAGGAGAATCAGAGTGTTTTCCCTCTCTGGCACGAAGGGGCTATGCAAAATAAAGACAGTTTCATAGGCACTGTAAAAAATGACCTTGCTCCCGTATAACCCATGTAGCAAGATGCAAGATGATATGTGAGTCTGGATACTCTCAAATACTGTGAAATGCTGAGCCTTGGTCCTCTATCCACCACTGAGGACTCTAAAACACAGTACAGGAGTATCCCTGACCTTTTGAGTATTAAATATTTATCTTGTTATCACTTGTTTTGCAAAAGAAAGACATAAACAATGTTGTTTGTCTACAAGTCTTTTGGAAAAAAAAAAAAAGAAGAAGAAGATGAAGAATTCAGGCTGGAGCTAAGCTTTCTTCTCAAAACAGAGTCAGCTGTGAGATCGAAAGAGGTTACTTAGGGCTGTGTCCAGTTCTTGAAGGAACTCCAACAACAGAAATACACAAACTGCACAAGCTGGTCCAATGTTTTACTGTCCTCTCAAAGAAAAACTCTTTTTCTCATCTCCAGATTCATGTTTCTCTAATGTCTGCTGCTTCTTGTCCCAAAAATGCAAACAGTATATTTTCTCATATAGACTGGATTTATTTCACTTCTTAGAAATAGAAGTCCGCAAAACTCAAAATCTGTCTGTCCCAATAGTAAGATCAGGACAATGCTCACACTCATGGAAATGAATACAATAAGAGCTCCTGGCAAACTAAGTGGCAAAACTAGTTTGTAAAATGTACACCCTGAAGTGCACAGCTACAGAGCTCTTGTCATGAGAAAAATCATTTGCAGGAAAGCAAAATAAACAGGGTTGTTTGCTATTCCTCTTGAAAGTAGCTGGCCTTTTGTACAGCTCCCTTCTTTCTCCTTTTGTACTGATGTGCTGAAAGAAAGTGAGCTGTCAGTCAGTTTATCTCATGGAGATGCATGGGCTATCTTCACACCATAACAACAAAGGAGGGAAAACACAGGACTTTACACAGACCAGGAGAAAGAAGGAAGGGAGGAAGAAACTTTGTTTGCTGGGTGTATCTGGCGAATGTTTAGGACTATATTCATATTTACCTGTTGGTTTTCCAGGAAGCTTTCTGTCTGCATTCTTCCTGACCTTTGGAGATTAGCTCAATATGAGACCACAAAAAGACTCCTTAGAGCTCCTTTGCTCCACAACATGATTCAAAATCTTTCATCAGGATCAGCATCTTAGACCAAAAATACAGCTGCATTTTATTTTTTTTTTTTTTTTTTTTTTTTTGATTTTTGTTGATTTTCCTGGTTGCAGTTGGGATAGCTTTAATTTTTGTCCTAGTAGCTGGTGCAGTGCCGTGTTTTGGCTTTAGTCTGAAAATAATGCTGATAACACACCAGTGTTTTAGTTGTTGTTAAGTAATATTTACCCCAAGCAAGTACTTTTCAGTCTCTCATGCTCTGCCAATGAGGACAGGCACAAGAAGACAGAAGGAAGCAGAGACAGGACACCTGACCCAAACTAGCCAAAGGGGTATTCCATACCACAGGATGTCATGACCGGTATATAAACTGGGGGGAGTTACCTGGAAGGGACTGATCGCTGCTCAGGTCGGGCTGGATATCAGTCAGCGGCTGGTGAGCAATTGGGTTGTGCACCGTTGGGTTTTTTTTAATTTTGCCCTTTTTAGTACTGTATTCTCTCCCCTTGTTATTTCCCTTATCATTATTATTAGTAGTATTAGTACTAATCGAATATCAGCAAGAACATCTGATCACTAGACTTTTTGACTAAATATCATCAATCAGCAGGGCCAGTGTGATCTCCATTCAAAAGACAGAATGACAAAGAAGGTGATCTTAGACGTACAAGATATTAAAACATCCATCTCCCTGCAGTGTTAACCTACAGCCAGATAAAGTGCTGATGAAGGATAACCCTTAATTAAAAATGATCAGAATATATGGAACAACATGGAGTTTCACTGAAAACTGTCACACTGGAAAGTAAAAAAACCCGATATTCTGTCTGCTGACTGTTGAGCAAAGACCTGGCTCTTGGGAAAGGGAAACTGTTGAGCAAAGACCTGGCTCTTGGGAAAGGGAAACTAGGTTCTAATTTCAGTTAATCTGTGGCAAAATAATGAGATCAGACTAGATAAAAATACTCATGAACCTGTAGTTTCTTATCTTGCACCTCATGAGATTTCATTCACATACTGTTTTGAACATTTTCATGTATTAAAATTGTGTGTATCTGTCCCTGTTTCAATTCAATATTTTATTTTATTTATTTATTTCTTTATTTTTATATTTTATTAAAAAAAATTAAAACTTTGATTTTAAGGGTTTCCCACAAACCCCTAAACAGCTATTTTCAATGTAAAACAGTCTCTAAAGTTATATAATGAAGTCAATGGTGAGAAATGTTTAGAACAGGAGGTTAAATTTCATTTTGTGCTTTATTCTGAGAGAACTACCCTTTGCTGGCCTCTAATAGCAATACAGTTTATCTCTTTACTTCATCTGTTAAAAACACCCAATGGAATTAGGTACTTAACATCTAAGGAGAAGTACTGGAGCCTCATTACTTTGCTTAATTTATTATGACTCCTCTGAAAATTCAGACCAGACACTGACAACCCACGCAACCAGGGGACCAACCTCTTTCTTGAGGGAGCTTTTTTATCCAAAAATTCAGTCAGTTGCGTATCACACCATGTTTGGCACACCATTTTCTAAACAAACCTGTAATTATCATAACACAAAGACAAAATTATGATAGCAAAGAAATTAACCTATTGGAGTAGCTTTTCCCTTTATTGATATAGGCCAGTATTCATCTTTTTAGTGAAGCTCACATATGCTTAGCAGGTCTGTATGCTGGATTGCATACAAGGAACCCACTCTATGATTTACATACAGGTTTCATGGGAGCTTTCTCTTTTTTCTGAAAAATTGTAACCAGATTCTTGTCCTGAAAGGTCTAAAAATATTGTTATAACTTTTTTTCTCCAGTTTTTTACATACTCACTGAGCCTGATTTATGCACAAAAGCTTCTGAACATTCATTATAGCAACAGAAAACATCTTTCTTGGACAATTTTTAATTTTTTTTATTTTATTTGTGAGTGGTGGGAAACAGCAGTGAAATGACTTGCAGCTTCACCCATACCACAAATCTCATGTGCTGTATAGCTAACAGGAATGTTTATGGCAGAGGAAGCTGACAGGCAAAAAGCACTTCGCAATTTGTCATTTTTTCTGGCAGGAGCAATGTATATGATTGAAATCCAAAAAGTGATGCATCTACCGGGGCAATAGGAGATGCCACTTATTTCAATGATAATCCAGGCCAACCAATATTATTATTCTTGGTTGAAATGACAAAAGAATAATGAAGAAAAGCAAGTGGAGATGGGAGTAAGGGGAGTAAGCTGTTCTGAGATGATTTGAGACTAGAGAAAGAAATGTGTGCATAATTGTCCAAAGAGGGAGATTTGTAAAATTAAGAGATCATCATGGAAAGCAACCCATCAGACTAATATATGCATGAGCATTTGTGTCTCTGGCTGGCTGGCTTCAGCATTCAGTCTGCTTTCACATCAAAGAGGAACCATGGGCACAACCGTCCCTGAAATTGCACCCCGCTTACTCTGGTACATCTCATAAGCTGAGGGTCAACTTTGTCCAGAATCGGTATCAGTGGTGGGCACTGGCTCTCCCTTCAGGGGACACAAGGAGACTGGGACATATACTGTGGCTTTTGTCCACCCTTCATCCCTGCCCCTTGAACAGTCTTGAAGCAGGGTCTACGCTTTGCAGCATAGCTTCTGTGAGCAAAAGGAGGTTCCTTAGTACAGTATAGGGACTGCCAACAGCGTCTGAGAACATGAGCTTTTGAAAGGGTTGAGTCACAGGGGATGGTGCAGATGTCCCTTAACTGGTGGCAGTCTGAGCTGCTACAGTACCATCTCTAGAGAATTTCAACTTGATCTTCAAAAAGCATAACAGCACAGTAGGACAGTTTTCTGTGTGAACATTTTCCACTGATCAGGAATGTTTCACATGTATACAAGCCTGCAGCTTAGTTGCAGCCCCTGCAGTGCAGTCAGTCAGTGTTGGGTCGTTGGGCATGACTAATTCACCCATGCTCAAACATGAACTGGCACTGCCTATGACTAGGCTGCTTTGTTTGTGTAACTGCCTGGCTTTGTAAAGGTGAAACTTTGGTAACAATGACAGTATGCTCTTAACATAACCTGAGAACTGATTTAATCTCAAGGGTAGTAAACAGCGGACTTCCAAATATCTTTTTCTTGTGCCTTGTGGGTTTTTTGGTTGGTTGGTTGGTTTTCTTTTTCTTTCTTTTATTTTTTTTTTTTTTTCCAGTTACAGGTAAAATAACACCTATCTGTCTATCCACTAGCCAATTTCGTCTATTTATTTGCTGAAAATCCTTGGTGAATATTCAGTTTTAATAAGAATCCATTATCCAATTGGCAGAAAGCTTGGATATTGCAGAAAGTAAGATGATAAATTAATTTAGCATAGTTGGAATCTAAGTTTCCATTAGTAATGGTTTAAAAAGCCTGAGCCCATTCAAAGTAGTCAATATTTGGACTGCCTGCAATCCTCCCCATCTTGTGAAACAGGTAATAGATTTTTCCTTTGACTATCTCTCAAGTGACCTTTCAAATGTACTAAAACCCATTAAGCTGCCATTTACACATTTTATAAAAGACATTGTTTTCTGTCATAAAAGACATAAATGCCTCTCAGGATTAGTTTGGTCGTTTCTTTATGTATGTTCAAAATTACCATATTTAGCTGATCAGAAAGCATTTCCTTCTGTATTCCTTAAGAAAAACTTCTTCACAGAATTTCTAAATGCTGCTATTTTCTTCAGTTTCCCCACCGACATTAAGCACTGTGGAGGAGAGACAGGAAGGAATATATCTTTTCTAAGAGACTGAGAAACATGTATGTCCTGGGTTCAGCAGTAGCAGTCATTTTTCTCCTTCTTAGTTGCTGGTGTAGCAAGGAGTTTTTGACTTTTGGCCTGGGAACAGAGCTAATAACACTGATGTTTTCAGTTGCTGGTCACAATGTTTACTCTGACCAAGGACTTTGTGAGTCTCATGCTCTGCCAGGGAGGAGGGGAAGCCGGGAGGAAGCAGGGACAGGACACCTGACCCAAACTAGCCAAAGAGGTATTCCATACCACAGCACGTCATGCCCAGGATGTAGAACTGAGAGTTCCCAGAAGGGCTGAATCACTGCTGGGTGGTGGGCGAGGTATCGGTCGGTGAGCGGTTGTATTCTCTTCCCTTGTTATTTCCTTTATCATTACTATTATTGGTGGTAGCAGTAGTGGTTTGTGTTACTACACTGTTCGTATCTCAACCCGTGGGAGTTGCATTCTTTCGATTCTCCTCCCCATCCCTCCAGGAGTGGGGGGAAGAAAGGTTGGGGAGGGAAGTAGACTGCGTGGTTCTGATTTACAGCCTGGGCTTAAACCACGACAATATATTTACTGTCAAGATCATTCTTAACTATCACAAATTGGGGTTTGTTCCAATCTGAGTATAAATTGAAGGTATAACAATTTCTTAACATCAAGCAAAATGTTAACATCAAATGACATTCTAAATCTGTAGTTTTGAAGAAATTCACCTGATAACTTTTTTTGAAATAATTACTTAAAATCTATATTATCTTTAGATAATGCATTTAATACCATCATATTTTACTATAGAAAACTGTAAGCCTCTTTTAAAATACTTTCTAGTGTGCAGCAAGAATTTGTCATAATTTTTTTCTGAATTCCTGTCACATCCTTTCTTTTTCCTCAAAAGATATTGGCTGATTGAAATAGAACCTTTGCAGCAGCATTCTGGGAACCATGAAAACTCTTTCCTGGGATAGTGACACATTCTGGATCTAAGCTCAGTGATAATTTCTGATACTTCTAAGGAAACACTAACAATAGTTGGTCATTACTTCACTCGAAATACTACACTTGTATTACCCCCTGCAAGAACTCAAAACCAAAGTGTATGTGCTTTACATCATGACTCATAAAATAAACGCCAAACAAGATCATCTCCATCTCTATAATAGAGCATAGTCAAAGTTTTTTATCATGAAATGTTATCAAAACATTTTCACCTTGCAACATTGTTCCTACACTGTATTTTGTAAATATCTCTCCTAAGTTCCTAGAAGGAAGTATCCACCCTGCCATTGCCTCCCAATCAGAGAGGTTCCTGGTTGACATTTTGACCCCAGCAGCACTTGACCCCATAGCATCCCCTTCAGCAGGACCAGCTTATGGTCTGCTTGGGACCCAAAGGGCTCACAGAGAATGCTTGGGCTTCATGGCTGCGAGTGCCCTTCAATTGAGCGTAAACTGAGAGTTTGCTTCCTGAGAACTGGAAGAAAAAGAAAGTCAGGAGAAAACTTAAGAACTGGGTTCTATGTTCATTCACCCATAAAAAGTTTATGCTTTTCTGCAAATGCTTGCTCTGGGTTTTTTTCAGTCTTAGGGACCATGTTTCAACTAACTCAGCTGCACCAGTTTGCAAGTGCAGAGGTGTACCTTATGCATTTTTAAATGTTTTTAAGAGGCATTGTGTATCTGCATTGCTGCAGCCAAAGTACAAACTGTGTTAGAGAAATAACTGCTGCTCAGTTTCATCTGTTCCATCTACTTTACTACCGAAGCCTTTAATGCAGAGCAAACCTGCTACTTACAGCCACGGATCACCAAACACTTCAGTTCTTTGTATATTCTGCCCAGCATCAATGTTGATGTATTTCAACCTCTAACATTCATTTTCAATGGTCCCAAGAGACCACAAAGCCACCAGTGCATCTCAAACCAAACAGCTTTCATACAGTTTTTCCAGGTGAGTAATAACTACAAAGCCAGAGAAACAAATATGGGTTAAATTGTGTCTTCTACAAAATATGTCTTTCCCCAAAGGACATGAATATTCAGTGAGAAGCTAAAAGGCTATTATAAACCCAGAAATACTAGGAGTTTCCTCTAAGAAACTTTGGGCCAAGAAGGGAGGGGAAGGGTTCACATTTTAAAAGAATTTTCAGTACAACCTTCATTAAAAAAAAAAGCAAAACCAAGCCCACAAACAAGCAAACAAACACCAAAAAACAACCAAACAAACACAACAAAAAAAACAACAAACAAACAAAAAAGAAACAACAAACAAAATGAAACAAAAAATCAGAATGTTAAAAATAAATGTGCAAGGCTGGTTTCTTTAAATACCAGGTTTTAATTCTTTTTCTGCTAAGCATCTTCCGACATGTTGGTAACATATTTTCAAGATTTTACTCTTTATATTCCTGAAACTTAAAATGGAAATTAAATGTTCCAATGAAAATGCGTATTACTTGAGTTTGGATTTGCTTGAATTAATGCTTTAACAAAAAAAAAATTTATGATAAGCCCAACACATCTAGTTGACTGACATTTGTTGAAAAAAACTTGCACTTTTTTCGGTAGCTTTTAATTCCTGTAGTTGAAGAAGTAATTTGAACTGCCACTGGACATCAGCCAAAACTTATGCAAATCTTCAGTAGTCTTATTGTCATCACCAAATGCAAAAATATATCCAGATTCCCGCACCACACCACAACAATTTTGTACTGCCAGACACATTCCAAGGAGTCACTAAAGAGTGGCCTCTGTAACTTTGCAGGGATGTTTTTTGTACAGCAGCAGCAAACCTAGGGCCTCTTGTCCTGAGCATACAGTTTTTATGCTGAAATTAAGTTGCAATAATGAAGGAAGCGAATTGTCAGAATAAAGACACAAAAGAGTGAAGCAGCATGGCCACAGGCATAAAGCCAACTATTGACTGAGAAGAACTGCCCTCAACATCTCCTGCTCACTAGCATCCCAGGCCACTTTTCAGAAATTACCATAATTATCACTATAAATATAGCTAATTTCAGAGGTAGGATATTAGATGAAACACAAAACTGATCTGCCAACCTCATTTCTATGTAAAGTTTATCAGCCTTCACTTCTGCTGAGTTCAGCAAGTATGAAAAGGTATAGAGCAGCTTGGAGCATGAAAGAACAGTGAGATAAGCTTTTGTTTCTTCCATTGTTAAAAAATACCATTAGAGATTTAATGACTGATACAATTATTATACAGTACTTATGAGATTCCAGACCATTAACCTCCTTTGCCATGTGTAAAACAGAAAAGCTCTGTTGTTACAATTAAAAGACCAAGACACAGAAATAATTAATACCTATCAGACTAGTCATACTGAAAATATGCAAATATAAGCAGATGTTGAGACTGGAGTGCACCATCTCTGACTCTGCACAGAGCTGTGCAAAACCCTTCTGTCATGTCAGGAGCATGAAATATCCTTTCCAGTTTGCAAATGTGTGTAGGAGAGCATGAGTCTTCTGTATGTCCTACTGTTGTGTCTGCCAGTCTACACTTACATCCACATTTACAAAGCCTGGTACCACTGTGGGAGACTCAATGAATTCCTCTAGTTGCCTGGTCATGTTACAAACGGGTCAAAACCTTCCTGTTCTTGCATAGACACGAAGAAATCCTTTCCCACCTATAAACCTTATTAAAAGCATTATTTTACTGAACAAAAATGATGTTTCTGTTATTGTGTTGGTGATATCTTCAGGGAAGGAGGTGATCTGAATTCCTTTATACCTGACCTGCAACATTTCCGCTGGTATACAGAGAGCTCTGGTACAGTGCTATGCTCTTCAGCATTACTTTTTATCCACCAATAGCTGGAAACAAAAAAAATTAATGGAGAAGCCAAGAAGACATCTGTACCAATTCTTCATTTACTCTGTTTTCAGAAAGTCTACACAAGTAAACAGAAAAAAAAAAAAAAAAAAAAAAAGGAAAAGAAAAATAGAGATTCCTGTGCGCTTTCTGTGTTTAAGCAATCAGACATGTTCTGCCAGCAGTTCACAGCTTAGTTTCCCAGTCCCCACAACCATTTCATCTAACAAAAGTAAAACTCAATGGCTTAGAAGTGCCCAGCTGATTCCTATTGTTCACTTAGACAAAGAGTGAGCAGCTGGATTCTCTAGCAGTCACTTCTGGCTTTGGCCATTTTTCACGCCAAATTAAACCATAAGTAGTCAAAGCATCCAATTAATGCAGTCAACAATTGTTAGCAGGACAGAGAAGGAATCCTGTGCCAATCCTGTTTTAGGAGTCAAAGCCTCCTAATGCCTGTTCACTACATAGCCTCGTGCTGTGGTTAGAGGCACCTGCTGCAAAATGAGACCTCAGCGAACCTGTCAAATATTTTGACATCAGATCCAAGCAGGCTTGGCTACTTCAGTCACCTGGAAATCTCCATTAAAACAGTTGTTCTGTCCTGCTTTTGACAGCATCTTCATCTGAATGAAGGATTAGTTCATTGCTTTCTAACACCCCTTTCGTTAGCAGGGGACACAACAAAAATGTGACAAGAGACAAACACAAATGAATTTGGTGAATTTGGTAAATTTGGACAGCCTTTCTAGTCCTTTTGAAAGTAACATCTCTTAAATGTCAGATGGTAGAAAAACAGCACCTTTATAATGACCGAATAAAAAGATATGCCTTGCTCCACACAAAAAAGCTACTTACCCATTACCATAGGTCCTCAATAATTCCCATCATTAATTTCAATACATTATGGCTTACATTTTTTAAACCTTAATTCAAATCTTAATGAAAGAAATCAGTATTAGTTGTGGCTTCATGAAAGACCGATATAATTTCTGAAAACTGTCTATGTACATATTGATAATGCAGGTATACTACCACTTCAGCTGAGATCAAGAGTATCCTTTCAGAGTGAATTTCCCAATCATATCCACTCATTCATTTAATGGAAAACTTTCAGACTATGTTGATGAGTTTTCTTTGGGAAAAAACTTAACCAAAACCCTCAGTTCAGAGTCTCTCCTAATATGCTGCACATGCTACATTGCTACATCCTTTCAGTCTACAAGACCAGTTTAATTCAGAGGAGTAAACCACCCTGAATTTGTGTGATGTGAATGTCTGCCATAAGTGCTTTTTGCTGTGCAGATTACTCCTTTTGCTCTACAATGCCTACTAATGTAAAAATACCCATGTTTTACTTCTGGTCAGCAGAATCATGGCTTTACTTGAACGACTTCAATAGATTTCTAAAACATAAATATTAGGATAGCACTATAAATACTATCTGTAGATAGTAAATAATTACAGAAAACTGCCTCATTATATTGTTTGTCAAGATTGGCAGCTGGAACAGTGGTGCTACCATTAGACTAAAATGCTGTTGTCCAATACTGCAGAAGGCAGATTCCAACAGTTTTTGACAAAGACTGCCAACACCAAGAACAGCTGAAAAATGTTTCTGTATTTACGACAGTGTTCCTCTGGTGGGCTTTTATCCTTTTTAATGAAATGGGGTCTTTTACAATTTTGTTTCATAGAAAACCTTTCGGATGAGTCCCTCACAGTCTAAATAACCTTTTCCGAGTGTGCTGGATTTCCTGCAGGCAGCCACTAACCCCCCTTCCCTGCTGATTGCTCAGTCCCTACCAGAGGAATGAGGAAGAGGATCAGAAGAGAAAAGAAGCAGAAGACCAAAAGCAAGAAAATCTCATGTGTTGAGGTAAAGACTATCTAGTAAGTGAAGGGGAAATGAAAGGCGGGAAAAAAAAGTGATGCTAAGGCAATCACTCAGCAGTATGATGACCAAGTCTCCAGGCAATGTATACTTTGGAAAAAGTTCCTCTACCTCCTGCAGTTTTATGGCTGAGCATGATGTCAAATGATATCGTATGAATATCTCTTTGGTTACTTTGGATCAGTTATCCTAGATCTGTCAAATCCCAACAACTTGCTCAACCCTGTCCTGCTCTCTGAAAGAGCTGAGAGCAACAAAGATATTGATGCTGTGCAAGCAGTGTTCAGCAATAATCAAATATTAGTGTGTTTTATCAATGCTGTTTTGGTTACAGATCTGATGTGACCCGTACAGGCTGTTAGAAAGAAAATTCCATCCCAGGCCAATGCAGAAAGGGAACCTTAATTTTTGTTTTCTTTAGCGCTCTTCAATGGCAGAGAAGTTTTAAACCAGGAGTTTTTAAAATTTGCCCAGAACTGTAATATCTCAGCAAGACTGTCATTTCCATCTTTGACTCATCTTCACTGCTTTTGGCTTAGTCGTACAGAGGCAGACTGCTTCTTCTGTCAAAAGAGATAGTCACTCCTTTAGTTTATTGACCCCAGGAGTTTTCAGGCACCTAGACTCTCAAGGTATTTCAAAAGAAGATGACAGTAATCATCCGGAAAACGCAGAGGCTCTTTTGAGGAAAGAAATGTCAGGAACCTTCCTGAAGCTTTTTACTGTGGTCATAGTAAGTCAAAGCTCAACACTGTGTTGAAATTGGTAATCTGTCAGTAAAAGTAAAGGAAGACACCAGATATAAAAAGACATATCATAAATGATACATGAGATACCAGTCATGTTGATGTTAAAATTAGGGTTGGTCTTCAACATTTCATAGAGGACAAAGACGTATGCTTCAGTAACTGAATTTCTACCACCGCAGGATAGGCATCATCTGCTTCTGACAGGTGTACTACCTGTGAGAAAACATAAGAAGACACTTAAACATTTTCAGAAGTGTTCTTGCCACTTGAGGCAACAGAAAGTATTTTTACCCTCTTCTTTCCTCATTTTCATGAACTGCAATACTAGAAACCAACAAATTTCTTCAGTCCACAAGGGATTTTTGACTATCGGTTTTAGTTAAAGCATTCACATTATTGCTACAGATTTAGTCAGAAAAATGTTCAAGATCAAAAGCACACACTCAACAAAATCTACTCATTTCTAAATCCTGTGAAGCCTTCATGGAAATCTTATGGAAGATTATTTCCTGGAACTTGAGCTAATGGAACATCAAGGGTTGATTTAACTGTAAATCTTAATGGCAGGATAATGTGGCTACTATGCAGAGACATGAAGATGATCAGAGGGCTGGAGCACCAACCCTATGAAGACAGGCTGAGAGAGTTGGGCTTGTGGACCCTAGAGAAGAGAAGGCTCTGGGGATTCATTAGAGCAGCCTTCCAGTACCTAAATGGGCCTAAAAGAAAGCTGGACTTTACAAAGTAGCAATAGGACAAGGGGTAAATGACCTTTAACAAAGAGGCAGGATAGATTTAGACTAGATATTAGGAAGAAGTTCTTCACTGTGAGGGTGTTGAGACACCAGAACAGTTGCCCAGAGAAGTTGGGGATGCTCCATCCCTGGAAGTATTTAAGGCCAAGTTGGACAGGGCTTGAGCAACCTTGTCTAGTGAAAGGAGTCCCTGCCCATAGCAGAGGAGTTGGAACTAAATGATCTTTAATGTCTGTTCAAACTCAAAGCGTTCTGTGAGTCTGTGAAATGAAAGTGAAATTTACAAAATCTCACAGGATTTTTTAATCTGAACTTTGAGCTATAGAAAAGTGTTAGCAATAAAAATGCGTTTTATCTTACTTTATAGATACAATTATTTTAAATGATAATTTGCTAACAAAATGGATGGATGCTACTTACAATGGAGCTGAGTCACAGACAAGCCTACTGTGCAAAAAAAAAAAGGAGATAACTGTGTTTCTTTTCCATTTTCTAAGAAGTTCTGAAAAGCCAATTGAATCAGAAATTTAATAATTTAATAATGCTAAGATCTTTATTACAAAGCTGTAAATGAGCTACTTTATGTATCTCATTGCATTTACTTCTCTTTTCCATGGCTCACTGCAGATTGATTTAAAGCAACTAATAATAAACACAAACAAAACCCAAAAGTCAATCAGGGAGGAGGTGTTCCTAATGTCCCTTTCTCCTAAATGCCTGTAATAAGAAATTCAATGCACAGGGTTTCAAAAGCAGACAGAGAAACCACTAAAGGGTAGAGTGCACATATAGACAGTTTCACTACAAAACTACACTTGATAAATATTCATGCAATAAATTTTTTGACACACTCCTGTTGCTGCATTGCTATTTCTGGTGTTGAGCTAATCGAGTCTAATTAGAAAACCTGTTACTATCCAGGGAGGTTTTCTGACGAAGTCAAAAGGAGATAAGCATCATTTAGTTATCAGCCAGATAATCTGATTCAGTTGAGTCAGACATGCATGACAGAAACATCTGCAACATGCAAGTGTCTGAAGGAGTGACTGGTGGTGCTATTTCAGTGCATTTGGAGGACAGCATGTCAGCTCTAATAGAGTCAGATTGTCGTTGCTACAGTCTGAGGTCTCTGATTAAAAAATGCCCTACTTGCTTTCTTCACCTGATCAAGTGTGTGTCAATAATACATATTACAATAAAGATAATGGTCTGTGGTGAAACACACAAAAATAGAAAAGTACTGTTTGGCACGGATTGTGGGAACATAGCCTTGAAAATAGGGAGCTAACACTGCTGTTAGCAAAAGGGAGTCTTATACCAGTAAACATCTGTTCACATGCTGGCCATGTGTGCGCTGATATTGCAACTGGTAATTTTCCACTCCAGCCTGAGGGAGGATATAAGGACCTGTGCAGAGATGGATGGGTGAGAAGGCCAGATGCACATCTTGATTCAGGGGACATGTGATGACACACTGCCTACCACTCCTCCGACCAGGCAACATGTTCCATCTCCTTCTCCTGCTTGGCGGTATCCCATGCAACCAGGGGTTGGTATGTATGTAACCTGCTTTGTATTAACATATATATTTATTTGCTTTGCACTAAGAACTCAATAAATAGGTTAGAACATTTGATTGTTTACATTGTGTTTGTTGTCCAGCCTTTGTACATGGGAATCCTACAAACCTGGAACATCAAGGCTCACCTTTGATGCTACAGGTGATAGTTGGCTTTTGCCAACTGAATGATAAGAAATCATTAGCAAGGCAGAAAACAAAATACAGGAACTGCGACATCAGATCAAACCAGTACTTCGTCAAGTTCAGTATCACACGCCTGTCAGTAGCCCATTCCAGTCACTTCCGTGGAGCGTGAAAGAAACAATACTGTTGGAAAGCTGTGGAGTGAGTCATCCGCAAGCTGGTTTCTTCCACCCCCTGGTGGCTGGTGTTTCAACTCTCTCAGAAAAATGGGGAACACACATCTGATGTTTAGCCTTATAGCTACTGAAGCAGAAGAGACAATGAGGCTAAATTCCCTGTGAACATCAGTGTTCTGTGATCAGCACAAAGAGGGAAGAGTCAGAGAAGGGAAAATCTTTCACACTACCTTATTTACTCAGCACAGGTGCTTAAATTGAGGTATTATGGATGTCTTTTCTTGATCTCACCAGCTATTTTCTCTGCTTCCTGCATTGAATCAATGATATTTGTCTTCCTCGGAAGAGTGAGATAACAGAAAATTCTTAAAGCAGTTAAATTTCAGAAAATTTTTTGCCCTTAGGAAGAATAAATACCAGAACAGGGATATAGTACCTGACTGTTGTGCATCGATAGGTCTCACTGCACTTAACATAAGACATTAGGAGGCATTTTCTCCATTTTACAGAGAAAGAAATCTGTTCTTTCTAGAAGTATGGTAAAATTTTCATAGGCCTTTACATAAGATTCTAACAAGTGTTTCCTCTTTTTTTTTAGTAGAAGTCAACTTTTATTTATGGATTTATGTAAATGTCTCCCTCCACCATAAACATGCAATTAGTTTTGAAATTCCAGCACTTATTTAGTCATGAAGATACAGCGTGGTTAGCTTAGATGTGCATTATGAGTATTGTGTTCTGTGTTCCTGACCTGTAATTCTCGTTGGTTCTAGTTGTATAAACTACAACAACAACAGTAATCTTTTCACAAGGCCAAACGTAGTAATAAATATTCACAGCACTATGTTCTAAGGCCAAGATTTTAAAACTAATAACAATTCAGATGCCTGAATTCAGATATTTAAAGAGCCACTTTACTAAGTAGACAGGATTTCTGCTATTTGATTGAGCCTTCTTCAGGGATTGTAAATTGAATTCTCAGCAAAAGATCCATCTTGAATGAGAAGTGGCTTTTAAAGACTGCTTTCCAGATCATATCTTTTTGGCATACCTTTAGATAGCAGGCTAGCAAAGCTGTTTCTCATAGTGGATTGAAATAATCAACTGAATTTCATTTCAAAAAAATCAACTGAATTATTTTAAATCAAATTATATACTACATAGAAATCTCTTAACTGAGCTAAAAGTTAGATTCAATCTAGAGCAAAACCAGTTTTCCACTGACACTCTTTGAAATTAGCATGATTTTTTCAGTATTCATGTACCCAGAGAGGAAGATACTAATGAAGAAAAACTTTGAATTCAACACTTAGCATGACTTCTAGCACGTTCGAGTTCCATTTTCCACTTAGGTGAATAGTTCTTGGCCACTAAATTAGTTCCATTCATCCTGGTATTAGGAGTGCATGTAAAGGCCATGTATTATGTTAATGATAATGTCTTAAATCAGGGAAAAAAAAAAACCAACAAACCACCTCCCCATAAAGGTCCAACACTCCTCTCAAAATTACACTAAGTTTTTAATAAGTAGAAATTTCAAACAACCTGCTTGAAATAAATCCCCTCACAGACTAAATAAGCATTCTGCTACCTGAAATTTCAAATAGATGTTACTACATAAACCTGTTCAAAGCCAGGCTGCAGAAAGTTATTTCAAGGGTACAGAAAGAGTGTCACAAATTTCACTCAGTCTAGCAAACCGCTTGAGGACCTTCTCCATTCTGAGACCTGATACCCACCAGAAGTGTGTGTATCAAACCACCATGCAGCATAGACACGTGCTTCACACACACTTACTGCACACATGCATTTCCTCCAGTTTTACATGGGATGTGTAAGCAAAGGCCCAACCAACTGTGATCTAAATAGCAAATCTTAGAATACCATATTAAATGATAGTTAGTAAGTTTAGCTTGTACTGTTAACTGAAATACTATTTGCATGGCTGGAAATGAAGGTGGAAAAGCTCCAGTAAACAAGTAATTTCTGTGATTAAATATGCACAGGTATAAGATGACAAATAGTATTAATATGAGAAAAGAAACTTCACAGCAAGCTCTCAAATATGTAATGCAATATAATCATCACTCCCTAGCTCACAGATCACTTGACCCAACCCTATCCGTATCTGCCATTCTGCCTGAACAAAGGCTAATGACATTTCAGAGCTGATCTGATGTCCACAACCCGTGCTAGCTGTTCCGAGCACACAGGAAAAAGAGGAAATGGGAGCACACACTTGACCTGCTGCCTGGACCTCCTCTGTCAGACTGCTACAAAGCAGGAGATCAGCAAGGGCCATATGCCATCAGTGCAACCTCAGCATTAGCTGGAGCAGAGGGGAAGGAGCTTGCACAGTGATGGCCACTTTCACACAAGCACTTTGCCTTTTGGGTCTTCTCTCTCCATCCCCACCCATTTCTCTTTGTCTAAGCAGAGAGTTGGCAAAGCAAACCAGACATTACAGAAGAATTCACACAATCAGCATTTTCCTAGAGACAAATAGTTTTGATAATCTCAGATGTCAGAGATTTAATATTTAGAAAGGTATAAAAGCTGTGAGGAGTATCAGCCACTTGGCACTCCTTTCACTTAGCACATGGTAGAAGTCTCAGCATGCAAAACAGTAAGTCCAAGATTTTGTTCATTGCAACATATTACCTGACAAATGTCAAGACACTTTCTTCCCAACCTTTGTTTTTCTCCGAGTTCATTCTACAATTTTGTTAACATTTGCAAACCTTTGCTATAGACATAAAAACAAAACAAAACATGAAGAAGACCCATAATCTTTCAGAAAAAAACATCTGTGGTATAGACTTGCAGCATTCTCATGCTGTACCATTATTCACTGTGTTTTAGCTCCAGAGCTGCAGACTAAAGTTTCATCTAGGGACAAACATTCCTTTAACTTATACCTAAAAGTCCCTGAAGCACTTTTATTGTTCTGTTGCTCAATGCTACTCAAGACATATTTAGAGAAAAATGTTCTCTGCTTCATTGCTTTGTTTGATTTTCCTTCCCGGAAAATATATCATGTTTTCGTTTACTCTTGCAGTAAAAATTTTTAGAGGAAGTAATGGGTGCAAGGTGAAGGTCATGCAATATCTGTTAGCGCTGAGAACTTTTGCTTCTAGTGCACTGCAATAATGTAACCAATCCTCAGATAATTAAAATAGCCAAGTCCTGGGCCATGGGATGTCACTCACTTGCTCTGAGGTCCAGGAGTCTTCCGTAAATGTCCTAGTAAACTAAAAATACGTCCAGGTTGTGACATTCTCTATGCATGAGAGAGCAACAAGGAGGGCATCTATACTTTCCAAGAAAAAAATTCTTAGTTTATCAAAACCATCAAGCCACTGCCCATCACAGGTAAACTATTAATTTTAGAAACTAAAACCTCCCTGGAGTCCATTGAAGATAAGAAAGACATTTTCAAAAGAATAGGTGGTGCTATAAAATACTTGAGACTCCAGTGAAAGTCCAGATATATGAATCTCACCTGAGGAATGTTCTGTCTCCATCAGTAGAAGAGAAAAGGCAACCACAGGAAATCTAGCACATAACAGCCAGCAAAAATGCAGATGTGTGAATGTAGCAGCTGCCGTTGACAAGATGAATACAGTAGAGCATAAATTTCTCCCAAATCCAAGATAAAAAAAGCATAAATTTCTCTCAAATCCAAGATAAAGACATGTTATGGGGAAAGACATCTAAGGGAAAGGGCATTATAACAGGGATATTTACAAATGATAGCTTCCAACATTCAGCCTAGGGCATTTATCATGGTGGTGTATCAGCACAGACAAATGACTGGCAATACATCCTGGACAGGCTTACTTTGCAATACCACTCTTTGCCTGCGGAATCAGACTGATCTTTCCACTTGAAAAAGACCTCAACAGGATACTCTTCCTTTACATTACAGTGCAGAGGTGATTCACATACATGTTCACACCTTTCCCAGCAACAGTGGGACTCGCATTTCAAGTTGCTGAGTGGTGTTTGGGGTTCCAGGAACTTCAGTGTAGTGGCCAGATCTGCTTCTATCAGTGAATGCATGGTGCAATAGCATTGCAGTTACACCACAATTTTTGAGAACAGGAAGATAGCAATTGAGAATTCATAGTGCCTTACCTCAACCCAGTGAGGCTGTGCTGTCTAGGCTTCATCTGTGGTCTGTACAAGCTTCCAGAACACTGGAACAGAGTAACCAGACAGGTTGTGGATCCCCTTCTCTGGAGATATTAAAAGCCTACTTGGGCTGGACCTTGTGCAACCTGCTCCAGGTGAATCTGCTTTGGCAGAGGATTGGACTAGGTGATCTCCAGACATCCCTTCCAACCCCAATGATTCTGTGATTCTGTGATTATCCAGGGCATGTTGAAGAGCAATTAAAATAGATCTCTCTTCTGGACAACCTTGTATATGAATCCAGGTGTTGCTGATGACTGTAGAGGGTCTTTGTTAAAAAATTCAGAAGAGCCTATTTTGTGGGTCTTCTGTTGTTTAGTCCATCCACAAAAGGAAGCATATGTACTTAGATCTCAATCCAATGCTGTCAGTTGACCAGGTCACTTACTAGGACCACTTACTAGGACCAAACAATATTCCAGTTAAAAATCGTATAAGTAGTAGAAATCTAAACTTTGAAGTGGAATAAAATATAAAAATAAAAAGAGCTAAAACCATAAAATTTAGCAGGCTTTAGGATCTTACTTTTCTGTCATCTGTGGATATTTAACTTTAAATGTTTTCAGATATGACCATATGTCCATCTTCAGACTCCTTCCACAGCCGTCTTTGAAAGCAGCATCAAGATATCACTTCACTTTACTTCTTCCCATCTTTCTCTGAATAAGTATGTGCATCTTCAGTTTGAATGACAGCTGAAGATCATGAACATTTGATCTGTACTGAATGAATTGCCCTTAGGACTGGCTGTCAACAGTAAAGATTTGTTTTAAATATCATGTCCTCCCTTTCTGTCAGCTTCTCTGCTTTCCCCTGGTTTGCATAAGCCTTCAAATGCTGTGGACTTCTGCGAGCTAAATAAGCTGGCAATGCAGCACAGATTAAAAACATTGGGTATGGAAGATTAAATCCCTGAAGTAAAGTAGAGTGATTGGGAACCATGCTTAAGGTGTCATCAGTTTAATTCACTAAGCAACCATTCACCAACACAAAATGTTGATAGATGTGCCCAAATTCTGACTAGCATTTTAAAATAATTGCAGACAAAGCACATTGTGTTATGTTGCAAAACGTAAATCTCTTTAATAAATTTCTACAAAATGCTACATAGTAACAGTAGAACTCTGCTTCCCAATTTGTCCTAATGCCACATTTATTTTTTTGTTTTGTTTTTGGGTTTGGTTTTGTGGGTTTTTTGAGTTTCTTGGGTTTGGTTTGATTGTTTTGTTTTAGTTTGGTTTTGTATGTTTGTTTGGGTTTTTTTTCTTGTTTTTCTAGATGAGTGAAGCAATATCTAGAAGTCTGCAAGAAATACCAAGGAACAAGGAAAATAATTCAAAACTTCAACAGTAATATCGTATTTAATGCAGACACTAACAAGAATCTTCGAAGTGACTTCTCTGGAAAAAAGAACTCAGCCTGCGTATTTCAAATAAAGTTCATATAAAATCTTTGGATTATGAAAAATGCTAATATCAATGACATTAAGTAGCTTTGCTTCCAGGCCTTTTATTTTGCTTTTTGTTTCATGATTTAGTATTTTCAAACAGGACAGTTACAGGCTAAAGGTTATTATGATTTTGTAGAGTTAGAGTTGATGCTACCATTCACCCTGAATTAAAACTATGAAAATAAACTTCTTGCAAGTTGATTAAAATAAACAAGAAAACATGCAGGAGTTCATGAGGAAGGAAATTTGGAGATTACAAGTTTCTGAAGCCGACTATTTTTTTGCAAGGCAGACAACCTATATAATTTAACCTGAAATAGAAGATGTTTTATTTGTGCTTGAAAATGAAATCGAAGTTTTGGTCCTCCTTATCATGATCTACAAGACAGAGAATTATATAAATCCTTTTCATTCTGAAACAACTTTACTGGTCCAATTTTTATTTTTGTCTTAACTTTTTCAAATATTGGAAGATTTCAATACACCTGATTAACATGTTTTCTGAGGCTTGGAAAAACTTGAGTGTGAGGAATACATTGAATGCCTTTTTAGGTTGTTGTGTTGTAAAAGATCAATTACAATAAATAAAAGGTTATAATTATTTAATGTTTTTCTTTGAGACAAATGTGTTTAACTTTTCTTTGTGTTTTAATGCAGAAGAGTCCTACTAAACCACAGAGGTTATTCTAGTTAATGATATCATTTGTTATATCAAATCTTGCTTCTACTGGGTATTGAACACATTAAGATGCTTGAAATTGGTACAGCAGTATTATCACATCAGATAACAACCTATTGATCAGATCCTTAAAACACTTGACAAAGCATAAAGTACAAATAATGTACACAAAAACAAATGAGTAAAATAAAACCCTATGTAAAAAGAAATCAATTCAATGAATACCATTAGAGAAAAAATAACTTTAGCTCTGGGAGAAATTTAAAAAAAAAAAAAAAAAAAGGTTAATTTGTCCTCTTGTTATTTTATTTTAAAAAATAAAAATAGCAATGCTTATAAGGAAAAGGTAAAAGGGAGATCTTAAATCAAGTTTTAGTCTGTTTACCATATAGAAGGGTAGCTATTACAGGTAAAAGACAAGGATATTCAGAAAATACAAGAAGATTAAAATCACAGAAATAAACTTACAGGTTAGAAAACTACTGCTGGAAGTTGTAAATTCAAGAATGTCACAATTCACTGAGAAGCAGAAGGAGGCTTGGCCACCTTATGATGTCCCCCAGCTTCCATATGCATATCAAGAAAAACCCACCAGGAGAAAGTATTGTTTCTGTCCCTGGTATTGATCTTATACACAAAACTACCCCAGGACCTGGCAGAGACTCAGAAAACACCCAACTTTCTCTAAGGACGTAACAGGACAGGCTGTGTTAGCATTCGTTGTAAATTGCTTTCGCTTTTTTTGAGTTTAACTCTCTGATCCTTCATACTGATTTTGCAGCACAGATTTTTAACTGCTCACTTACACTGATTTGATTGAAAGAGGGTTTTGAGATATGACAGATTAAGACTTGAGCAGCTGGCATGGTATTTCACATATTAGTTTATTAAAAGAAACAAGCAGAACAAAAAAAATAGCAAAACAGAACAAAGTATTTGTAACCAGACTGAAGCAAACAATAGAGAATTCTGATTTCAATTTATATTCAGAGAAACTAACTGCCTGGCACAGAGTTGGAGGGACCACAAATCAGTCAAATTGCTTGTTTTCCAGACTCCATGGCTTCATCACTGAGAAAAATAAGAAAAGATCTATTTCCCAAATACCAGCATCTAACCCCCTTATCTTCAGGTGATGAGCTTGACACGCAATCCTTACTGCAGAGCCAGCGCTGTGAAGGTGTGTTACAGACATCTCTTTTGCTTGTATTCACCAGGAGAAATTGGTTCATCTCCTGACCAGCCCACAGTGTTTCTGATTGACTGTTCTCAGGACAGTGAGGTCCAGATTAATCCTCCATACATTTAGGCATCTCACTGCGATACTTGAATTAAGGCTGTCGCCAACAGCCACTGGCTCCTTCTGTGGAGGAGAGGCAGAGGGAGGCACTCCCCAGAGATGATGTCATCACACAGAAACACTTCCGTGGTTTCCACAGTAAGGGTGAAATGTGGTCATGGCTTTCCAGTCAGCTAGTTTTAGCAATGTCACTGAAATCTGATCACGAAGTTGAGTGCGCAAAATCAGGCAGTGTGAATGAAAGTCTTTCCCCATATTTTCCCATCATAGAATCATAGAATCATAGAATAGTTAGGGTTGGAAAGGACCTTGAGATCATCTAGTTCCAACCCCCCTGCCATGGGCAGGGACACCTCACACTAAACCATGCCACCCAAGGCCTCATCCAACCTGGCCTTGAACACCGACAAGGATGGAGCATTCACAACCTCCCTGGGCAACCCATTCCAGTGCCTCACCACCCTCACAGTAAAGAATTTCTTCCTTATATCCAATCTAAACTTCCCCTGTTTAAGTTTGAACCCGTTACCCTTGTCCTGTCACTACAGTCCCTGATGAATAGTCCCTCCCCAGCATCCTTGTAGGCCCCCTTCAGATACTGGAAGGCTGCTATGAGGTCTCCACGCAGCCTTCTCTTCTCCAGGCTGAACAGCCCCAACTTTCTCAGCCTGTCTTCATACGGGAGGTGCTCCAGTCCCCTGATCATCCTCGTGGCCCTCCTCTGGACTTGTTCCAACAGTTCCATGTCCTTTGTATGTTGAGGACACCTGCTGGTCACGCTCCTTTTGATACAGCCCAGGATACAGTTGGCTTTCTGGGCTGCGAGTGCACACTGAAGCCAGCTCACAGTATCACACAGTATCACAGTATGTTAGAGATTGGAAGGGACCTCAAAAGATCATGTTCATTTTCTCACCGACCAACACCCCAAGTCCTTCTCTGCAGGGCTGCTCTGAATCTCTTCTCTGCCCAACCTGTAGCCGTGCCTGGGATTGCTCTGACCCATGCATAGGACCTTGCACTTGGCATGGTTAAACTTCATAAGGTTGGCATCAGCCCACCTCACAAGCGTGTCGAGGTCCCTCTGGATGGCATCCCTTCCCTCTGGCATATCAACCGAACCACACAGCTTGGTGTCATCGGCAAACTTGCTGAGGGCGCACTCAATCCCACTGTCCATGTCACCAACAAAGATGTTGAACAAGACCAATCCCAACACCAATCCCTGAGGGACACCACTCGTTACCAGTCTCCAGCCGGACATCAAGCCATTGACCACAACTCTTTGCATGCGGTCATCCAGCCAATTCTTTATCCAATGAGTGGTCCACCCATCATTTGATGTCTCTCCAATTTAGAGACAAGGATGTCATGTGGGACAGTGTGGAATGCTTTGCACAAGTCCAGATAGATGACATCAACTGCTCTGCCCCTGTCCATCAGTTCCGTAGCCCCATCATAGAAGGCCACCAAATGGGTCAGGCAGGATTTCCCCTTAGTGAAGCTATGCTGGCTGTCACCAATCACCTCCTTGTTTTTCATGTGCCTTAGCATGCCTTCCAGGAGAATCTGCTCCAAGATTTTGCCAGGCACAGAGGTGAGACTGACTGGTCTGTAATGCCCCGCGTCATCCATTTTCCCCTTCTTGAAAATGGGGGTTATATTTCCCTTTTTCCAGTCATTGGGAACTTCACCTGACTGCCATGATTTTTCAAATATAATGGCCAGTGGCTTAGCAACTTCAGTCGCCAGCTCCTTCAGGACCCGCAGATGGATTTTATCAGGTCCCATGGACTTGTGTAGGTTTAGGTTTTTAAGATGGTCTAGAACCAGATCCTCTCCTACAGGGGGCCTAGGGTCTTCATTCTTACAGTCCCTGCGTTCGCCTTCCAAGACTTGGGTGTTGTGGTCAGAACCTTTGCCAGTGAAGACTGAGGCAAAGAAGTCATTAAGAACCTCAGCCTTCTCCCAGTCTTGGGTAGTCAGTTCTCCCGATATCTTCTGGAGGGGACCTGTGTTGTCCCTATTCTGTCTTTTATATTCGCTACGTACCTATAGAATCCCCTCCCTATTATCCTTAACATCCCTAGCCAAGTTCAATTCTAACTGGGCCTTAGCTTTCATCACCTGGTCCCTAGCTTCCCAGACAAAATCCTTGTATTCTTCCCAGGGCACCTGTCCTTGCTTCCACCTTCTATAAGCCTCTTTTTTTCCTTTGAACTTTCCTGAGCAGCTCCTTATCCATCCAAGGAGGTCTCCTGGCCCTCCTGCTGCCCTTCCTTCTAGTTAGCATGCAACACTCCTGAGCTTGTAGCAGATTATTCTTGAATAACAACCAACAGCCTTGGCTGTTGGCCTTGGGCCCCCCTGCCCTCTAGGGCTGTATCCCATGGAACCTTACTAAGCAAGTTCCTGAAGAGGCCAAAGTCTGCTCTCTTGAAGTCCAGGGCAGTGAGCTTGCTGCATGCTCTTCTCACTGTCCCAAGGATCTTGAATTCTACCATCTCGTGATCGCTGCATCCAAGGCTGCCCTGGAGCGTCACATTCCAATGAGCTCTTCCCTGTTGGTGAGCACGAGGTCAAGCATGGCACCTCTCCTTGTTGGCTCCTCTATTACTTGCAGAAGGAAAAAGTTATAATGGGATGAATACTGAAATTTAGACTTGTTGACAATTAATTTCCTGCCATATCTTTTGCATATCTTGCAATATCATCTTTCTCTAATTAACAACAGCTACCAATGAATTTATGCTTACTAGAAATTGTGCACACAATCACCAGCACAAGTTCATCTTCCTTATGCACCGTCAAGGTTTAACCTATGCTTTTTGTCACTATTTTATATTATCATTATTTGAAAATCCCTTTTATTTCAAGGACTGTTTTTATAATATGGTCATAAGAGATACTGAATGTCATGGAGGATAAAAATACTGCTTTAAAAGCTTTAGAAGAATAAATTAAAATGATTATTTAAAATAAAATTAGGCAGCGTATGCAAATTTCATGCAGTATTTTGCAGTCTGTTTTAGCCAAACATTAAGCAGTAGTTTTCTAGGATGTGTGCAGCTACTTTTTAACAAAAAAAAAATGCAACTAGTTATTTTTACATCAAAGACGAAATGTAATTTCTGCATTGGAACCAGCAGTTTGAAGAAATTTAGTAGATTAAAAAAAATATTGTTTATATTTTTTTCCTTTGGCTTCAGGTATCAACATTTTAATTCTTTTTTCAGGACTAGATTTGGCTGCCATGTCACGATTTATTTTAGTCCTTGGGTGCAGCCCAATCACTCAAATGTTCAGTAAAACATTAAAAACTTCCATGTTAAAGTTCTGCTTAAAACCTAATGGGAGAGTGAAAAGTACATCTTTGTTAAAAAAATACAGAAATATTGAGCAGAGTGTGAATCTCACTTTTTGCAGAGGATTTATAAAATAACCAACATTTTTGTCTGTCTACTTATAAGCTTACCTGGAAGAAGGTAGGATTTTACAATAGGTTGTTACAAATTAATAACTTTCTCTTTCCTCTGTATTTATACATATGTAAGCACATATATCCATATATTCACCAATCAAGGGACTGAAGGTGACAGTGATGGAAGTGTTTAGAGAGCTGACAGACCAGGCATTTCAAGCTCTGCAACAAGGCTGTATGCATTCTTTAAAAACATACTTAATGATGAAGTGCCTGCACTTTCTCATCATTTTTCACTATACAAACCCAACTGCTAGTCTTCCAACTTGTATCCTCAGCTGGCTGTAGGGCACAAACCATCAAGTGATGCTGGCCACAGTCCTTGGTAGCCTTGGCTGCAAGGCCAAAGTCATGGCAGTTGGGGTGTTCCTTGGTGAGACAAAGAACAACTTTTGGTCCCATTTTACTTTATTTTTACTTCCCATCTATTACTCCTGATTAGCCCTTTCAGTTCCAAAAGAGATTTCAACTGCTCCAAATAACTTTTATCTTGTTTTGGGTTTTGTCACTCTCCTTTTGTACTTAGCAGGACATCCTGTTTATTTGGTTTTGCACTTATGTTGTTCTTTATCGTACAATTTCCATCACTCAGGAGCTTTTCAAACTCTTCTATACGTGGCTTAGTTCAGACTTTGCTTGCTTACTTATTTAAAATTCTTATACATTTTGCTAACTATTTCATGACAATGTTGCAAAATATTTACATACTAGTGCTGGATACAGAATTTTATCATGCTCAGTTTTAGGTTCAAAAGCCGTATGATCAATGCTTTTATGGGGTTCAAATTCCATCCTTGTTAATGAACTTTTAATGTGTCACAGGCCTGTTTTTTTGCTACAGGATCCAGGAGTCTTGGCTAGGAGCTCAGTTTTTCAATGACCTTGTGTATTCATCTGCCTGAAAGAGACTTCAGTGAAGTAAGTGATGGATTCACAAACTGCCTTTGCAGAAGGAGGAGAGAGGTCAACCAGAAGCATTGTACTTCCAGTGTGTTCCTGAGCCATGGCACAAAGCAAGGCAAGGCAAGGGTTCTTCTTTCAGAATAATTCTATAAGCAAAACCAATGAAGATGACTTTTGAACCACAGAGATTCCTTTCCCCCCATTTGGAAAACTTGTTTGAACTGGAAGACTAATTTGAACAAATTTGCTGAAAAAATATATCAGGTTCCGCAGCAGCCTAGGAAAGTGTTCGGTTTATCTCAATCTGCAGGAATTTCTCAAGATGTGATCAAAGTTCTGAATGCTATTTTGTCTAAAATGAAAATAGGAATTTGCATCTACATTTTCCAGAATACAGATCCTGACCACCAACACTGGCAATTCAGCAGTCATACATCCTTGCTCACTTCCATAATCAGTTTCTAGTTTTTGTGGGTACATGTCAGGGTTTAAACTCAGCCACACAGCTTGTTCACTCACTCCCCGCCTTCCTCTTCCCACTCCTGGAGGGATGGGGAGGAGAATCAAAAGAATGTAACTCCCACGGGTTGAGATAAGAACAGTTTAGTAACTAAGGTATAACACAAATCACTACTGCTACCACCAATAATGATAATGATTAGAGAAATAACAAGGGAAGAGAATACAACACCTCACGACCGGTCAACCGACACCTCTCCCCCACCCAGCAGTGAGCCAGCCCTTCCGGGTAACTCCCAATTACATGCTGGGCATGATGTGCTGTGGTATGGAATACCTCTTTGGCTAGTTTGGGTCAGGTGTCCTGTCTCTGCTTCCTCCCAGCTTCCTCTCCTCCCTGGCAGAGCATGAGGCTCAGAAAGTCCTTAGTGAGACTAAACATTCTGACCAGCAACTAAACCCATTGGTTTTATCAGTGCTGTTCCCAGGCCGAAAGCCAAAAATACAGCACTGCACGAGCTACGAAGAAGGAGAAAAAAATGACTGCTACTGCTGAACCCAGGACAGTACAGCTTTTCTTTGTTAGCTACCAGCTTCTTATATGCAGTGTTATATTGCCAAGTTTTCTGTCTTGAGCTAGGAGAAGCTTCAGACTTGGAGAATTCGTCACTTGTTAGTCACATGTTGTAGTTTCTTTCTACAAAATTAATCCACATCTTTGGATATGTCTCTGTAAATTCCCTGTTTATCAAGTGGATCTAATCCAGAAGATTTTATACATAATATTGCTAACTTGGACCATTCAATTCCCAGATTTTTCATAAGACCAAAACAGAAAGCAAGCCAAACCAAAGAGGGCCATCATCAGCTCAATTCCTAATTATATGTCAGTTTGTATTAATATGCAAATCTCTCCCAGATAGGTACTGTATATCCACCTGTATCATGAAAGTAGAAGGTTTTACCTACTTCAATTTTCCCACAAATGTATGTAATGTCTATAAGACATGATCATTGCATTAGACACATGCTTAGAGACAGACAGTGAAAGGCTGAATTCTGTTCTCAGCTCTGCCACTGTTGAGCTATTGGTAACACAGAGAAAGTCAGTTCTCTGTGAATGACTATTTCACATCCTTCACAAAACGTCTCAGAATTATGAGCTAAGCCTTCCACTTGTAAGGAATGCCAGCACAGTACAGTGGAGTTATCATCCTGCTGATGCTGGTTTTAATGTAGCTGCTTTGGGTGATGGCAGCGAAGCAAAACTAGCCTTGACAGTGGCCACTAATACAGCTCACCACCACCTCTCCTTCCCTCCTCCTCACTCTTGAAGCCAAGAAGCCACATGGGGAGCTTGATCTGACCCAGTTCTGGGAAAAAAAAAAGGTCAAAAGGTGTAAGAGACCTGGATAAGACAAGCAAGACAAGGTCAGACTGTGAAAAAAGGAGGAAATGATAGCACCATCTGATATACCACTGAAATATTGCCATTACTGGCCTTCACATTCATTTAGAATTATGTTGCCCAGCTGCAAATAGCTAGAAAATGTGGGAACAGGTTGTTGTGCCAGCTGAGCTAGGAACATGAGAAAGGACGCTTTTACTGCAATGAAACTGTGATGGAACTATTTGCGGTATGAACAAGCTTTGATCACTTGCTGAAAATATTTGTGTTCCAAGACATCACTCCAGCTATTTCTTTCCACTACTGTCAGTAAACATTTTTCTTCTACTTCTGCCTCCAATCCTGGCATGGCATGCAGCTGACAAAGCAGTGAGTGAGGCTGGGAGTATCATCCTATTTTGTTTTACAAAGTCATGTACTTTCAGACAGTATTTTCAAGGTCTATGTTTAAGTCATTCAAGGATGATCATGGGGACTGGAGCAGCTCCCATATGAAGATAGGCAAAGAAAGTTGGGGCTGTTCAGCCTGGAGAAGAGAAGGCTGCGTGGAGACCTCATAGCAGCCTTCCAGTATCTGAAGGAGGGCCATAGGAATGCTGAGGATGGACTACTCATTAGGGACTGTAGTGACAGGACAAGGGGTAACAGGTTAAAATGTAAACAGGGGAAGTTTAGATTGGATATAAGGAAGAAATTCTTTACTGTGAGGGTGGTGAGGCACTGGAATGGGTCTAATTTAAATTAAATGGTCTAATTTAAATGGCTGACTTGTAACGATGCTTTGTTGCATTTGATGCAGCAGGCAAGAGATTAGAAATAAATATCTCAACCTGCATCCCTGCAGAAAGGACTGGGGAAAAAAAAAATCATTGTTATTTTTAAATGTCTTCCTTTGCCAGTCTAAAAATATACCAGATACCCATCTAAAATAACACAGTTTGCAGCCTAATCCAGAGCACAGTCAGGCTCCATCTGGCAATAAAGACAGCAATCTTACACTACCTTTGAGGGAAGGAATCATCAGTGGAGAGTATCCCAAGAGAGCATTTAGAGACCACTGCGTTGGAATGAAACAGGATCAAACATGCCTAAAACATCACTGGAATGTCTGGCCTCATAACAGCAGAGGGACTGAGGACAGCAGCAGTTCTTCCTGGGGAAGCACAGCTCAGTGCTCAGTTTCTATTTTTACTGCAGCTTCAGGACACTTGGCTGGTACAGCTCTTCCTGTGTCTGCATCACCCCTGGGAAAGGTGTGAACCACACTTTCTGGTTGTGCACTCACAGCAGTTAGAGTGAAGCAGTAAATCCCATCCTGACTTTCCTGCTCTTGTGTAAGTGACTGTGCAAGGCAGTGGAGACTAGACTCATTTCACATGCTTTGAGTTCAAAATCTGAAAGGATGATGTGTTCTGCATGCACTGGTGTGCCAGCCACCCTTCAGACGCTGGTAGTGGTGACTTCGCTACATCTCCATCCATATCACTGGGTGAAAAGTCACTAATCAGCACATGAGGCACCAGTTGCTGCTGCCACTTGCCTCTGTGCTGGGCATGAATCTAAATATCAACAGAGCAGTGGGAAAAGTCAGGTTCAAATGGATTTTTTATGTTTTTCAAATGACATACTGGAAGAAGTTGTTTTTAAAGACTCTGGCTTCAGTTTGCCTTGCACACTCAGATGATTTTGAGAGAATTTCTTGACTAGCAGAACAGCCTCTCTTTCCCTGAAAAATTGGGAATGCTCGTATTTTACTAGAAACTGAAATGAGTCCCTTCTAAGCTGCCTGAAGGTTAAGGCATTAGCATTTACATCTGCATCATTTGCCACAGGTGCACCTGTCAAAGTATTTATAGTATGATGAAATTCCCTGCTTCATCAGAACCAAGATAGTAATTCACACAGACTTAGTTTACATTGCTGGACAAGTGTGTAGCAATTAAGTGAGTCATTCAAGAGCTGCAGCTCTTTTGTCAGGTGGTATATGCACTTGTGCTGTTTGCAGTGAGGTTTTCAAAGTCAGTTTGGAGGCTTTCACTACCAAAAGACCAGTCCATTTCATGTGAATGATCCTCTCTGTCCTGTGAGAAGTTATGGAAGCACTCTCTCGATTTTCCTGCAGACACCTTAGTTACTGGTGCTTAGTGGCAGAAGGCAAAATCTCTCAGGATGGCCATTTGAATCCAAACCTGAGAATATCAACACTGAGTGATGGGAATTCTTAAATGTCAAAGTGGGAGAGGAAAACATCTGAACCTTGAGTTTCTGCATCTGGAAACACAGGATTCACATTTCTAACTCTCCTTAAAGACTTAGTTGTAAGTAAATCAGACTTTACTTAAAATGAAACCGTCATGACAATCAATTGTACCCAGATTATTCTTGCGTTGCTAAAATAACCAGATTCCTGTACTTTATAGGAGGCATCTTAGATGCATGCTGAAAAGATGAGCTTAAACTCACATGAGAGAAATGGGATGTTCTGCGTGGTAGATAGTTCAGGTATAAATGTCTACAAATGGTGAGATGCTTATATGACTGAATGCCTTCCAGATCAAACTAACTTCTCTTTACAGTGCCCTGGACTCTTCTGGGGAGGCACAACAGTGTCTTTTCTGTAATTCCCCTTTTCCTAGGTGACAGTAATTATGAATCACCAAGAGAAGACAAGATTTCCAGGCTTCTTTTACTACCAAATTACTTGGAACCAACCTCAGAATAATTTTAACAGTCCTGGGTCCATGACAACTAATACAGGACTTGATCTAGTCACAAACCAAAAATTCATGGAGAAAAATAATCTTCCTGAAATTTGGGAGAATTCAGGTAGGAACTTGCAGCAAAATCTTGTCTGTTTCTCTCTCCCCACTACCGTCCCCCCCCAGTATAGCTACATAAATGTTCACTAAGCCTTCTTATTTGCTTGTTTACTATTATTTATCTGAGCATAATATATGAATGAATATAAATGAATGAACTACGCTTCATTCATTTGGCTGGGAATGAAAAGGAAGAGGCAATTTGGTCGTGTTTCTATGCCAGTCTACACATTTTATTGCTTCTTCCAGAAAAAGAAAATCATAGAATCATAGAATAGTTAGGGTTGGAAAGGACCTTAAGATCATCTAGTTCCAACCCCCCTGCCATGGGCAGGGACACCCCACACTAAACCGTAAAAATCGTAAAATGACGATTTGTTTCCCCAATGAAGAGAGTGATTCATATAACTATTAAACCTTAACAAAAATACAAAAGCCATATAGCTCTAAAGCACATACCAATATAATTGAAACTGGATATAATTAAAACAATTGCCTGATAGCAAAGAGACATTACAGCACTGTAGGGCGGTCACACTCTATTCCTGTTCTCAGGGGAGAATATATGCAATTAAAAAGTACCTTTCTGGCAGTGCAACTCTGCTCAGACTGTGAATTTGGTTTAGCTTAAAATCCATAGATATTATTATCTCATATTGACCATAATCCTCTTCTAGAAACTCTTAAGTAACAAATTTTGTCCTATCTCCTTTCAGCCACTTTTCTCTGCTGAAGTAGTGTTATGATTGCTATGCCTCTGAAAGGAAGTAAATAAGCTTCTGGACATAAAAGATTTCCTTCAGATCTGAAAATTGCCAAGAAAGCTCTTGTGAATGAAAGGGAAATTTGCAAAAAAAAAAAAAAAATTTGTTCCATTTTCCTTTTAAGTGCACAGGAAATGAAAACTGAAAGGTAAAATCTTCTAAAATGGAAAAAGAACATATTTGTGTGGGGTTTTTTAATTCCAGAGAGAATGCTATTTATGTTAAGTCCATGTGGCAAGTTATATTAATATCTTATCACACTTAGTGAGATAAGAAATGCTGTGAGAGAGTGAGTCAACGCAAAACAACCTGATCGCCACTCTTCCTGACAGCCTCTGTAGATACAAAAACTGAATCATTGTCCTGCAGCTCCTTGCAGAAATGTTTCAGGGGCCCAGTTAATGCTCAATGATACCATGGCCTGCTAAAAATAATTAGCATTAATTCTGTAGTGGTAAAAATTTTCCTTTATTTTGAGGAGTGTAGAAAGGTAGTCTGCTGTAATCGGTTAGAAGAGATGCCACCCAACTTAAATCTAGAGAATTCCTCAAGGAAGCCGTGTGGTTAAAGAAACTCAAACAGCAAACACATACTGATGAATGAAGATGTATGCAACAATGAGTAATCAACTGATGCAAGTTATTTTATTTACACAAAACTCTGGAAGAGCTTAAGCAAGAAACAAAGTTACAGTAATGGGGCAGTTAGAGAATAAATCCATTATTGTGTTACTCGATAGATTCATTATATAACGATATATCATGTTATATCAAAGTTTATTTGAAGGTTTTTCCTAGGAAACAGGTATCACAGAAAGTCTGAAAAACCTAAACTCTTTTGAAATTTAAATCAGGCACAACTTGGAGAAACCAAGGCAAAAGCTAGACAAGGATGAAAACACTACACTGCCTTCTCTATTCCTACCACCTGTCACCCACTACACACCAATGAACACCTACTTCAATTTTGCACAAAAAGCAATGTCATTTGCTCAGTAGAAAAGGATATGTTCTCCATATTTATGGCCTTTATGAAATGCCTGCAAGCAAGACCACCATCAATCAGTTCCAAAAATGTCATGTGTGCTCCAATGACTGTTTCTATCATATACGCTTGTCAAAATGATGTCAAACTGCAGTATAGAGGTTACAATGCTGAACAGACATTTATGACTTACTTCTATAGCATGTGACATAGCCTTAGGAAAATATGCATTAATATCTATTTATTATAACTTTAATGTGAACCTCCATAATAAAAGATGCTAACTCTTTTCTCTAAAAAAGTAGTAAATGGAGGTAAGATCTGAATGGTAAGTGTAGAAATGGAAGAGAAAAAAGAGTCAGGAACTGCTGAGGGGTGGCAAGACAGAAAGTGGGTTGGATAGAGCTCTGGGAATTTTGCAAAGGATAACACCTGTGATACAGAGGCAAGTAAAAAGGGACCAAACTAAGCCAAACTATGTCGTATTTGCATCAAGCTAAAAACGCAACAGCAGCTACCATAGCTTGGAAGAACTGCTGAATTTGTGTACATAGCCATGTCTGGCAGGTTGATTTATATGCAGTAACCCCAGGAAAGCATACCATGTGTTTCTTTAAACTGCTGTTTTGACCCTGCAGAGGGAAATGGTCTTTTCTTTGACAGCTGGGTCAAAAAAGCCAAAGCATTGTTTTTGTATTGTATGTACCAATTTCTTTTTTCCCTCTCTTTGAAAAATACATAATTTTTTTGGGTTCATGGCTGCCTTCAGAGACTGGAAAACTGACAATCGCCAAACCAACAAACCCACCCAGACTTTGACTCATTAAGCCCTAAGCCTTTACAAATCCAGCATCAAACCCATTTAAAGCCATTTAACAGAGCTCATGTAATTGAAATATATAACTAAAATATGTGTATAAACTCTGCTAATGTTTCACTTGGAGCTGGCGGATGCTGAAAGGAGCAGCTTCAATCTTGTGTCATTTTGTGATACTGGTTGTCTTCCATGGTTTAAACATAAAGCAGAAGAATTGAAAATGTAAAAGAAGTTTATGAGTAAGATTAAACAACTGGAACCTCTAAAATGTCCTTTTTATAGCAGGACCCATAGAATTTTTTTTTTTTTAAATAAGGAAGCAGAGCAGGATGAGCTTGCTAGGCACAGCGAGTTTGTGGGACACCTTGTGCACCAGGAATCAAATTGTGATACCTGTATTTTTACACATCAAATCTCCTAGATGTCGACCTGCTGCACGTCCAGAATCTTATCACATTCACAAGCTCAGTGTTTCCCTGGAAATATGGGGAATAGTTAAATACCTAAACGGCTTGTAACGTTACTGGTGAGCAAGAGGTGCAAGTAATACAGACTGGACACTGGGCCAGGTGAGCAAGGAAACAAATGAGTGGACATTTTTATTCTGAGTCCTGGTATAGGTGTCATGGTGTCATGGTGTCAGGAGGCAAACAAGGATGTGAGCATTGAACATGCCATTGTAACTTTTCTTCCGTGCAGGAGATAAATCATTTAAGTGTCTAAAACACATTGATGGATTTCACTATGTTGAAAAATATCTGGAATAGGTGCCTTAGTGCTGCAGTGGATAAACCACTTCAAACAACTATTAGAAGCAACTGCAAGAATGTAGTTGGCTATGGTAATTTAATTATTTTCTTTTTTTGGCATTTTACTGAGCAATACTGCTGATTTTGGTGTCAGTGCACCAAATTTGGTGTCAGTGTTTTTTATTGCTGTTACCTCTCATCACTAATGGATTTTTCAGGTCTGAAGCTAGAATCCTGTCCTTCCCCCTTCTGCTGTCGCAGCTGCTTTGAAAACCGACACTCAAAACCACTGCACCCATTTCTATAGCTGTACTTCTGCTAAAAATGAAACTGTTTCCTTGCTATCCTGTAAAATTGAATATTTAATTTCAAGTAAATTGCTCCATATACCCTGAGTTGTTCTTTTCCTTTTGTGACAAAAATGGAAATACAGTCTTCAATCTCGGTAGAAATATTTTTCTAATTTGTTTGAAGACTGAAAAAAAGGCAGTTTTCTTTATAATGGGGAGTACTGAAGCATCATCTGGGAATAGAAACAGAAAGTATACTAAATTCAAAATATGAAGGACTGGCCTATATATCTGTTATGAATTGAGATGTTGAAAACAATTGGAGATATTGAATAAAAATTACGTTTTCAAAACCCATCATTCATTAGGATATTAAACAAGATTAAGTTGCTTGACTCTTAAGCATGATGCATCCCTTTGTAGACCTAATGAGTGCACTAGAAAAGTAGATACTTTGCAATTTTCAGGATTAAAGAGAACCAATAATTTTATCATTTATTGAAAGCCATCTAATAAATATACTGCTCAAGCCTGTAATTACAAAATAAATAGCAGATTGCATATGCCCTTCTTAGAATAGCAAAGATGTCTTGAGTACCAAAAAAGCAATGCTTTCTCATTCATATCCTAGAGCATTTCCAGTTTTGCCCTGTGTGATGGTTTTTACTCATAGTAGAAATGTTCTCTCTGAAGTGTTTTTTTCTTCCTATAAAAATGCGTGGGAATAGCTGTTCTCCACAAAAATGTTTCTACAAGGGAAATACTTGGGAAGAAAGGTGGCATTTTTTTCATTATTGACCACATGTGATATTTTATTTATTAGCCTATAGTTTAAAAAAATCCGCTTTGAGAGCAAAACAATGCACTGTCATTAACCAATCAAACATACAGGATCAATCATGACTAACAAAATATTTCTAAGAATTTAACTCTTCTGTAATTAAAAAAAACTGTGAACTTGGGTTGTTTTTTTTTCAGATGAAAGCGATGCTCACAAGTAGTTTCCAAACAAACAGAATTACCTAAATTAGCTACTCACAATAAAGAATTTGAAAACTGCAAAGCAATCTTTCACAGAAGCAACATGAAAACTAAAAAAGAGCAATTCCAAAGACTTTTTGATCTCTGAAAGCAAAACAGATTTTGCCTGTGCTGGTCAGAGAATCTGTCCACCAGATGTTCAGAGAGTGTGCCTTCATACAGCTAACCCTTACCTGGTTCTATGCTCATGTGGGGAGTGTCAGACCCTGGACAATATAGACAAGGAAGGTGGTCGATCAATTCTAACTTGGGCTGAAGCAATAAAACAGCCCCAGGAGACATTTTTATGCATTAAAGGTAGAGAAAAGGAAGTCTCAGAGTGAGCAACACTATCACTATCTGAGTGCGAGTAAAAGGGGATTCTGGCTTACAGGGCTAGTGTGCAAGGATGAAATTACCAAACAAGGGTCCAAAATGAAGAAAATCAGGGCCACTGCAGAAAAAGTAAAATAGGTACAGGTTGTTTATATGAGAAAGAATAATGGTAATATAAACTAAAGTACATGGTGCGCTCATTGCTGTGTGGAGATCCAGCCAAGCCCTTTTGTGCCAGACTGGTGCAGCTAGGACAGGGACAGCAACCAGCCATTCAGCTTCTGTGCTCAGGCATGCAGGCAGGGACAAGGAGAAGTGAACATACCTCCTGTGCCTGGGGAAGATGCCTGGAAATCAGGTTGTGGGCTTATGGCAGAGTGGGAAAACTCTGATGGGAGAAGGGACTGTAGCCAAGGGAAGACAGGGTTGTGCTGTCCTTCTAGGATCTCCATAGCAAGCACTATGGGAAGCACTTCTTTGACTCCTGACAAAATTTTTGAAGTTTGATTTTGTGTTAAACTCGCATTTTGTCTTCCAGGTACATCATTTGGTTTGTAAATAGTCTTTTCCACTCAAGACATTTACAATTCCATGCAAAAAAAAAACCCTAAATAATGTACAAATACTTTAATTAAACAAAACCAGATAAGTGTAATTTAATTTAAAATAAGACAAAAATCTCACGTAAAACTTGAAGTTGTATGTGAACTTTAGTTTCCCACTGACTTGGCATCCCATCTTTTTTTAAAGGTTTCTTTAGACTATATCCAGCTTGGTTTACAGAATATATCCGGTGTGTGCAATGTTTATAAACCTATGGACTTTAAACAGATGGATTAGTTGCAGAGCATGTGTCCTGAGCTATATTCTCCTGACTTTCCTTGTCCTCACAGGTTCAGGCTTCCTTCTGTTGAATGGCATTTTAGACCACGTAAAATGACAAAGCTGAAGCCAGAGTTGCAGCCACTCACATCTCATACAGGATATATCAGCCTCTCACTTTCTTTGCTGATCCAGGAGTTCTGCTCCTTCTGCAGCACTGAACTGAACTTTGGCTGCAGCTTGCCAAATCTCCAGACTCCCCTCAAAATTACTGAAAATTATTGTTTGAAGGAGATGAGCAGAATGCAACCAGGAGACTGCTTAGCAATGCCGTAGGTTGCCATTATGTCATTATGTTACCTCTGATACATGCCAATCACTGCAGAAAAACAGTTAATGTTCATCTTAAAATTCAGTAATGATCTAAACTACACAGGAATAATTTCTTCTTTCTTAATTGTAGATGCACAGAAATAACAGTTATCTGTTAGCCAGCAAGATGAAAAGAGGAGCGTTTAAAAAGACCCAAAAAAGAACCATCAGCTTCTCCTGACACATAGGAATGTTTCACTCATTCCACTGATTATTTTTCCCCAAAAATATAAAAATATGAGAAACCCAAGCACACAGGTCAAGCGGATATTTATACACAGCCTAACATTTGAAAAGCTTGCCTTATACTCTTAGCAGTTATGTCTTGTGTCTTTGCTGGTGGTACTGGCTAATGAAACCCGTCCATCTCCTGCACTTACTGCTACAGAAAACCCTTGTTTTCACCTGATATGGATTCTTATTAACAACAAACATAGTGTGAAAGCATTAACCACTCACAAAGATACCATTTCAAGTACAAGCACACTGCAGCCCCAATAATGTTATAAAATGCAGTGTTGTGATATTATTGATGAAAAATAAAAATTAAATTATTCCACCTAATTTCCTGACTGAAAGAAATTCCCTGCCTTTTATGATAGAAATTATGTTGAGGCAATTTTGTCATTACAGAAATGTCATTAAATACATATAACCAGGTTATCTGGTAATGGGATGATGTGCTTAAAAACATGAAATAAAGCCCAAAAGATACGTATTTGCTGTTTAATTGCAATACCCAAGAAGAGAACAAGGTTGGCTTCTAAACACCTCATTTATGTTTCTTGTTTTGCACTGGGTAGCAGTAATGATTCCTTTGAGTATTTGTTGGTGCCTCGCACAACCGCGCTCCCGATAAGATCATAGTATGAGAAGTTTTCTTCTAGCCCAGGCATGTGTGATGTATCTGATTGGCTAAAGAGGGCAAAACAGGCTGGACAAAACTGAAGTGGAGATACAGTATGCTGAGATTGCTTCCTCAAAACCAAGTTTCAAATTTCACATTCAAACCACCATAAGTTTTGTGAAAAAGACGTTCAAATTCATAAAGTCTCAGTTTCTATTTGACTATATAGGCATACTGGGAATTCAAAAACCTAATCATTATGTGCAGTTATGGCAACTGCAGATAAAAATTTCATACATTTATAGGAGCAAAATAACCATATAAATATTTCCTCTCTTTGCTAAAAATGTATTTAGTGGTCAGTGGGCCAAAGAAATGCGTTAGAATACGTTTAGCTGAGAAACCTATGCTAATACTGTGTGGTAATTCCTAACTGAAACCAATAAATGTCTGAAAAGCCACTGTAATGATTCCCTTAGCAGATATAATTCATTTGCTTTGTGCACATAAAGGATGGGAAGGTGCCAGTTTACTCAACATTTGCTTTGTATATTAGTTAACCTTTATATATCTACGCACAAGCATGTGGTACAACTTCATCCCTGTGATTTTAGAAGCTCAGACTGCCATTTAGACTGAATGTACATCAATCAAAATTGTAAGATAGGCACACAGGATCCAAACTCAGAAATAAATAGCAACCTGATACACAGGTCACTGAATTAAAATCTCACAAATGTTGCAAGGAAATTAAAAAAAAAAAAAAGAAAAAAAAAAGGCGAAATGCCCCCAAATTAGTATACCTTCTCTGGATTTATGCAACTTCTGCCATAACTATGGACTTTTTTTACAGTATAATTGTAGCAGTCTCTAAGACAAAGACTGTCATGCACAGTCTCAGATGTATGAATTGAATGCAGAAATAAATGGAGAAATGAAGTAGATAAGCAAGGTGACAAGATGAGTTCCGATTCTCCCTTGGCTTGGCTGCCTTGCCCACAGGTACAGAAGTTTAACAGTTTTGTAAGTGAATATCTTGTAGCTCCCAGCGTAAGCAGCCTGGTGTGGACTCCGGAAGTTGACCTCCGGTCTGTACCAGAATCTCAGCAATTTATAACCAGGCATCGTCCCAGATAACCTGATGAAGGAGTATTTGAAACAGAAAACGTTATTATCATTTGCCAAATACAAAGAAATTTGCAAGACAGACAGTGACACAGGAAAATTTTTTGCTGTATCAGAGATTTTTTTGCCATATCATAAAAGACAACTTGCAAAGGGGTGAGAAAAGGGACATGTAAACAGCTAGTGGCACTAGAATCTTTATTTGAACCCAGTATGAAAGCCACCTGCTTGTTTGTAAGGTCATGTTACATATATCCAGAATATTACCAATGTATTTATTAAATCAGGTCAATTAAATAGGAAGTATTTACTGTTCACACACTGTGAGTGATCAATATGATGGAAAAGAAGGAAATTGGCTTTATAATAGAGTGCAAAACACCAATACAATTATGGGAGGAGATGAGAAGCCATGGGCATTAGCATTATCTGTAAATGTGAATATGTCCTTATATGCCACTGTCTGGAGAAGCAGTTCCAATGCAGAGAAATACTCTTATCTGCTCACACATGAAGTTTGGAGATTCACCTCAGCTAAGAAGGACATTGAAGAAAGCTGTGAGGCACGACATGCCAAACTACAAATGTTCGTGCCAAGTACTTGTTCTGATTTTCCCAGAGGTGCAGAGACAGTCCTCACCTACCTGCAAAAGGCAGAAGAGTGATCAAATGGTTCTTATTCTCCTTCCAGACCCATAAGATCCACATGAGGTGATTAAGAGCACAGACTTTGCTCCTTGCTCTGACGGTGATGTGCCAGACTGACGTCAGACAAGTCATGTGCACATAGATCAGTATCTGAGCAACAGGGACGTGGCACATGCACACGTGAGCATGTACGCACACAGTCACAAAGGTGGCATTATACAACTTCCTATAAAATCTGTCGCAACATACTTTTGAGCTGTGTAGCGGCAGGACCTGAAAAGCAGTCTTTCAGTAGTTGTTATTCTTACATTTTACTGCTTTGCTGTTTTGGGGGTTTCTTTGTATTAGAGAGCAGAAATTATTGTGGCTTCAGCCCATGTCATACTGAAATGTGCAGCCTCAGTCACTGTTACAGACTTGTCACAAACATTTACTTCATCCATCACACAAAATTATTTTATATTTTTAGCAGGAAAAAGAGATAAATATCCAAAGGTCATTGTCTATTTTGTTTAAGGGCCTAAAGTAGAAAAAAAAAAGAAACACCAAAACACCTCTTTCATTACTCCTTACCTTGCTCCTCAGCATCTTTATGTCCTTTGAATATTACAGAACAGAATTCAGAAGCATTAAATAAGGGTATTCTTTGCAGTCATTACTCATATGCAATGTCATGTAGGTAATTTGGCGCATTGACTGCTACCTGAACCACAGCTAGAAATCTCAGCAGCGGTTGCAAAGCATGACCAACACAGAGTGTACAAACTCAGCAGATCAAATATCTTGCTGTATCAGCTGGATGGTACCTGAAATTGTTGCTATAAAGCTAACTAGGATGGTTTTAAACAACAGTTTAGGCACCACATAGTATGCCAGTGGCTGCTGGCTGAATGAATCAGCTGTCCTCTGAGTTCTATGGGGAAGACTCCTTTCCCAATGTAATATCCTCTTTTCAGACTGAAAAACTCTACAAAGACATGCATTTTCTCACAAGGATCATTACAAAAATGGCAAAGTGCTGATCTGTCTGATCTAATCCAAGAGCTGGCACCTCAGTCATTTGTTTGCTGGGCTGCCCTGTGGCTTTCTGTGGCATCTCCCCACTGCAAAACAAGGGCTCAGAGGCAGCACCTGCTGCCTGGGCTCAATCTGCCTCTGCCAGCCCAGCAGCCTCTGTGCCATGGAAAAGTTAATTGCTGTCAGGTCCTGTGCAGACCCATCGCATTGGCACTCAGCTGTTAATAGCAATGAGGCAATTATTTCATTAATGCATAATTGAGCAAATTGCTTGGAGATGTTATGATCTAGGAAATGGTATGGCAATTCCGAGATTTTCCATTGCACTGGGAAAAGATTTCTTTCTATTGAGAATGTGACAAAGTTTCCTGGTTTATATATTTTTCAGAACTCTTGACTACAGGCATATAACATTTTCCTGAGAGAAACCAAATGCTACCTCTATCAAGCCAGTGAGCTAGTGCTCTTTGAGAACTCATGAGAAAGGTGATGCTGGCTTCAGTTCAGGACAACTTTCTGTGGGCATGCATTGCACAGACACTCCTTAAATACAGTTTTATCCAATCCAGAGAAGAGTGAGGGCTTTCTGAAGCTGCATAAGACAGTTAGAGGTGGGGATTGGTGGCAGCTCAAATCTCCACAGCCCATGGAGGCTACAAAATGACAGTGAGGACCTCCTGCTCCAGCTGCCTGACATCATTCTGGCAGGAGGAAAAGTGCTAAGGACTAGGTCTGCATTCATTACTGAATCAGCAAAACTCCCAGCAGGAAACAAAGAGAAAAAAACAACTCATAGTGTCTTCTTCAGCAAGGCCCTCACATTGCTCAAGTGTTTCTTTTCAACCAGTCATTTCTCACCCTGCTTTCCCAGGGGCACAGTTAGCTTGCTCATATGAGAAGGCTTCCCTGGGCAGCAGCCCAAGCACAGCAGAAGTCTGTGCTTCCTAAACTGCATCACCTGGAATGAGAAACATTTTTTCAAGAGATTGTATTTGTAACAGGTTGGGACTAATCTAGTCCATGGATGTCATTACTAATCATTTGTCCAGCTGTCCTGGGTTCAGCAGCAGCAGTCACTTTTTCTCCTTCTTAGTAGCTGGTGCAGCGCTGTGGTTTTGACTTTCAGCCTGGGAATAATACTGATAAAGCCGATGTTTTCAGTTGCTGGTCAGAATGTTTACCCTGACCAAGGACTTTGTGAGTCTCATGCTCTGCCAGGGAGGAGGAGAAGCCGGGAGGAAGCAGGGACAGGACACCTGACCCAAACTAGCCAAAGAGGTATTCCATACCACAGCACGTCATGCCCAGGGATGTAACTGGGAGTTACCCGGAAGGGCACGTCCCTTTTCTCTGTCGGGCTCATTTCAGGCGGGCGGTATCGTATTCTCTTCCCCTGTTATTTCTCTTATCATTATTATTATAGGTGGCAGCAGTAGTGATTTGTGTTATACTTCAGTTACTGGACTGTTTTTATCTCAACCCGAGGGAGTTACATACTTTTGATTCTCCTCCCCATCCCTCTTGCCGGGGGGGGAGGAGTAGACCGCGTGGTTCTGATTTACTGCCTGGGCTTAAACTACGACACCAGCACATGCACTATCACAGCGTCAAAACAAAAAAGTTCTTGGATGGTCAGTTGATATTGAAACTACAGGAAACTAAATCCAATGTGTTCTTCTTCCCTTGGCACTCTCATCTTTGGCACATGTTTCTGTGACTTTCAAATTCCATCTTTCAATCTTGTAGTCTCTATGGTTTTGGTCATGATTTCTGTAATATCTGGTATATATCTGAAAGCTGGAGATCTTACCCATCTGTGTCTAAACTAATATTACCAGGTTTTACTGTATCCTACAACAGTCCTGCTTCCAAAGAAACAGACATGAGTCAGCATACACGGGAACTTCAGGAAATGAAAATATGCATGGGGGAGAGGGGAAACCCTACACGGTGTCAGGATTGACTTCCTCTGAGCCCAAAGAGACAAAACTTTGGTGGTTAGTGTCAGTTTTGCTAAATGCTTGTTCAGTCGAGTTTCCGTCCTGTCTATTCCATGCTCTTGTATATAAGTATCCTCAGCTGCTTGGCCACTAAATTCAAACACAGTAGAAGTTTAGAGGCTTTACATTACCTGCAAGCTTTCTGAAAATAAGCTGCAGAAAGAAGGCTCAAATACCCCCTGGCTCTTGGAGAAAAAGCTCAGCTGTTTGATTTTAGTGAGCCACTGTGGAAAATGCTGTCCTCTTCATCACATTTCTTGTCTCTCAAGAAATGACTCAGACTTACCTGCACCTTTCAGCCCTCTCTTCCGTGTGCCACATTCTGTCTAGTTAAAATTCATGGCTACAAATCGCAGAACTGAGTCATTTGTGTTTCCTTACAGTTTTTAAGTTTTTAAAGCTTTTAACTTTTCTGTAAAGTTTTGCCATGGGACTTTCATAGACAGCCATGTTTGTTGAGGACCTGTTCCATATGTATGCATAGATACATACATATGTATACAAGCAGGTGTAAGCAAAAGTTAAGGAAGTAAAGATGCAATACAGCCTTCTCCAAACAATTCAGGAAGAAATTTTACATAAAATTTAAAAAAGATTGCCACAGAAGAGCTGAAGACATCTATTTTAGCTAAATATGTGAAAGAGATGGGTGGAGAGAGGAAAAACATTAGCAAAAAATCCATCTTTCTATCCTTACAAGAGCTCCAGACCTGTGAAATATGTTCCATGTTAAGAAACAAAGAGAAAACAGAACAAGAGAAGTGAAGCACAAAGGCAAATATTTTCAAATAATATTACTCACCCTGAACATTCAGTTGACTTTATTTCTACAAGTTAACAGTGTCAGTAGTATTTAACAAATGATCCCCCATCTTTGAGATTTTGACCTGTCAAGAGCATAATGTGTGAAAAAAACCCCAACATTCTTTAATTGAGATAACACTGCACCATGCAATAAAAGAACTTGATAGAAAAAAAGAAAAAGAAATGATGGTAAGGTAATTCTATTAAAAATTACTCATAGCAAAACCTGCAGTTTTAACCTAGCTGTTCCAAATGGTATCATACGGAGATTATAATTGCTTGGTGAAAATATATCACAAACTTGTACATGGAAACACTGACTCTAGGATTTCTCAACAAATCTCAAGTCCTGACTAGAGAAGTGGTGAATGATGTGGTAGAAAGCTCTGGAAGAAGACTTCTTTCAGGAGTCTGTTTGGAAAGAACGAGAAAGAAACAAGGAACAGTCACGACTGCATTCTCCTCCTCATGAGGAGGAACAAGTTCACTGCTTAAAATGTGTGAATGGTGATACCTTCTTAAAAATAAAGGTTTATATGGAGGCTGGGAGGCCTTCTGCCTCCTGATCAGGAGGAGTAGCACATAAGGCAAACTTCAGGGGCAGAAATCCAAGAAGAGTGCTCTCAACCCCTTGAGGTATGGCTACTCCTTCTGGATTGCACAAAAGATGATGTGGATCAACACTGTGGTCTTCAGTCTCATATTTCTCTTGATGCTAAGAAAATATTCTTGCCTTGTAGCAACATTGTCCTTTAAAACCACACTGTGTTTACAGATCTCGAATTCTCTGTCCTACATGGATTGAAGAAAGAAGAGGTAGAGAGAAAGTGGCTATAGGATTGTATACAATTGGCTTAATTCACAGTAGCAATCCTTTCCTCACTGCAATCTGAAGCTCAGAAAATTGGCTCAAACATAGCTGGCTGTGAATAGAGCAGCAAATATGTGATGGACGGCACAAAGCTGTGAGCAGAGCAACCTTTTCATCTCTGTTGACACCATGAGACAAAATCTTACAGGAGGCTAAGCCAAATTATTTTCATTCACATGTGCAGTCACACTGAACTCAAAAGAGACACCTGAGTGAAACAAAGCTGGATTTGATTCTGACTGAAACTAAGCAATTATTTTGAGACAGACTACTCTAAACAGTCATTCAGTGCTTCCAAGACTGAATGCATACAGTTTATTAACATGTGTCAGGCTTATGTTAAGGCTCCTACGGCAAGTAAATGAAGGCAATGCAATGCTCATCTGTAACTAGCTTTTCACACTGCTCACTCATGAAAAAAGATAATCTAAAATACTGGGAATTGGATTTTATGTTCAGTTCTTACACATAAAACTTTGTCATAAGCTAAAGTTGCATATTAAATGTTCACTTAAATGATTGGGAGTTCAATCATTTTTCAATCATTTACCAAAATGCTGTAGGCTAAGTGGTTAATTTAAGTAAGAAAAAAGAAGAAAATTGAAATATTTACAAGTCTGAATGCATCTAGTGACATGTCCAAATGTGTCCGGGGTCCAGATAAGCAAAGCATCCTTTCATTACATTATATTAGAAGATACCAATTACTGAAGCCACATTACTGCTGTTTAAAAAAATGACTTGGCAGCTTTCAGAAGTGTAAGTTTTGACTATGCAGCTATGAAAAGATGGAAGATTTTTAGGATAGAGAAAGATCTGGGAAACCCAAAGTATGTTAGAGGAGAATTCTTATTCAACATATGACAAGCCTGGGAAGGCAAGTTTGTGCTCGTTTAAAACAACTGATATTTAAAAAAGACTAAATTTTTTTTTTTTTTGTCTCAGGCTCAAACAACTCCGTACAGCCCAATTTGTTTTAATTTCAGAGAGTATTTTTCAGAGTATGCTTCTTGAATTACCAAGCTACAATTCTCAGACAGGAATGAAAAGTATAAAAAGATGGGCTATGCTATAGAGGCTCACCCAAATAAGTATAAGGAAAATTAACCTAAAGGGATTAAATGCCAATTTGCTTGCCAGAAGTTATTTGCCATAAACAGAAAATCAACTGCATATACATGCTGTATTCTCCATAGAAATGTACATTTTGTTGAACTCATTTTGTTTCAAAACATATAATTTATCTTTCTGTCACATAAAATATGATAATGAACTGGTTTATGCTTTGGCACGCATTCCATTCTATTCCAATTCCAAATAATAAATCAATAAATCAAAATGAATAAACAAGTGTTGAACTCAAAAAACGTCTCAGTGAACATTATAAACCTACCATTAATTACAGGGCCTGGCTTTTTTGTTCTAAGCTTGAACATTTTCTGGCCATAGAGAAGTTTGTGCAAACATTAAAAGACACAAAATTAATTCTGACTGCTGCAAATTCATGTTTCGTGAGGAAGACACTGAAGGATGCTATCTAAACAGACCTCAGAGTAATGTCTATCAAGCTCAATACCAGGCCACTGTTCACACACTGACTGTAGGAATTTTACTAAATTTCGATGGCAGAGATATTTTGTGGACAGACACACTAATATAAATTTTACAGTGAAGCTAGATATATTAGAGAGGGTCTAGCGGATGTCAGTAGAACATGGTATGATGATGCACTGCATCACGTTAAAGACATTAAATTCAAGAAGCTCTCTAAGTCAATATTATTTTGCATTCATTTCTTCCATGTGACACTATGATTTAAAGACTTCTAGGACATGCCTATTCCTCTGCAGGGTTTATTTACTCATACCATGATGTACAGTAATGAGGACTAATTACACACTAATGAGTCTCCCAATGTCCTGCTGCACTGAGAAAAAATGAAACATGCCACCTTGTTTCAGAAAATGATGCCCAGAGTAGAGTGTAGCCGAGCCTGATGTCTCCAGTGCTTTTCCAGAATAAAAAAAAAAAAAAAAAACAACCTCATCAGCTTTTCTGATGGACTGAAACTTCAGTGAGAACAACCTGTGGCAGCTGAGATGCCTCAGGTTTATTACAGTGGAAGAAAGGAAGTGTGGTGTAAGACTTTTTCTATGAGAATGGTCTTAAAGCTTGATGGTGCACCTCCACATTAAGCTCTCTTGGTATTGCGATACAATACTTCTGATGTTCTCAATACTGTGTTAGTATTCTGTACCCACAGAACAAAATTTGCATCCATAATGGGGTGAAAACTGTAAAAAAGAAAATAAATCTATTTTCATCTCTTCTGACCGCTGCCACACAGAGGTGTAAAGGTGGAGGTGGTAAACCTGAAGTGTCATTGCTAAGAAAGATGAGAATGCGAATCAGAAACTGCATGTAGGACCCTTCTAAAGGACATCTGCGATGTACAGTGGTCCTAAAAATGTGTTTCACTTTTTCCCGAATGCCTCCTCAGCTACTTGTTCTTCTGCCCCTACTGCTCCACCAAAAGCTGGAGTCAAGTGTTGGCCAAATAGCACTACAGCAGAAGCAGCAAGGTAGAAACCCATTAACTGTTAGTGATTGTCATGGTTTCAGTGACCTTAATTTTAGGCAAAGTTACTGAAAAATCCATGAGGAATAATCAAATAGGGGAAATCTGGGGACTTTTACAACTTGGCTTTGCTCCCACTGAAGAGGAAGAGGCACCATTGTCACATGGCTGGGAAGTCAGAGATCCCAGTGTCTGGTATGGCCCCAACCCCAGGGTACTGGTGTCAGTCACTTCAATGGTACCTTGTGGATGAAGCTGCCAATGTCCCTGGGGAGCTCAGTGACCCACAATGGCTACAAGGAACTTGACAAGAAAGGGGTGTTGATGCTGAAATTACAGTGCTGTGACACCAGCAGTAGAACATGGTCACATTGGAGACCATCACAAGAGCTTCTTTACTCAGCCAGAGCTGATAGTCCATTACATACACATAGCTCTTTTCTAAACAGTCTTTTATTGTTTTACCCCCTGCAGGTTCATTGCACGTGTTCAAACTTGAAGACTAATAGCCTGTGGCAGGCCAGATAGTCCACACAACATTTTTCCTCTGCTCTGGTTAGATTAGCATATGCCTCCATCAAGAATAATTGTGCATAAAAATTTAAAAGGCAGTTTCCATGACAACTTGAACGAATGACTTCGAAATTTGACTTCTGTGAGCACTTTTTGTCAGTAGAACTGGGTTGCTGAAATACCTTATAGAGAAAATGGATTAAACAGGCAAAGAATTTAGGGTGACACTAGAGGAGGGTGAACTCTGGACCATGTTTAGACAGCTCCAAGTACAAGCCTGGTCTGGAAATTAAATCCTTATTACTGATGTGTTCTTTGAAACTGGGGTTGCAAATTAATTTATGCTAAGAATGGCATTTCATGTGAAAATGAAACTTTGTCATTTATTTGGTTCCTCTTTTTGTTTTGTGTACTTGCTCTAAGATTTCTGTCATCACCATGATTTAATGAAGGAATTATCCAAAACAGTCAGCAGTTTTCACTGACACTGTTCCCACATCTATTTACTGCAAATATATATTGTGGGGCTGACAATACACAGCTATTTCTGATACAGAAACTGTAACTTGGAAACAAGAATTGGCTGGGAATATTCAGTTATTCCAGTGTCATTTTCTAAAGCAGAGTAACCTGTAATTTTTTCCTGATGAATATCACGAATAGCAAGGACATTTTTTTCCTGTTAAACCAATGTTTCTTTGGACACACTACTGTCTTAATCTCAATAAAAAGAAACCAAAGTGAGATAAATGTGAGATTAGATCTTCATGGATACAGAAAATATTTCATGCAGCATAAATCAATTATATTGGCCAAGTCTTAAACTGTTAGTGTTTCGATGTTTACTACGTTTCCCTAATCACTGAGGTTTTGAAGGGTTTTCAGAACATTTACAGGTTTGTGTTTCTACTCAACAGTTTAATTCTGACCCCAGTGAAATGAACAAAAGCTTTGACTGACTTCAGCTATCCCTTTCAGGATCCAGCTCATAGATTTTCAGCTGCAAAGTATACTTATCCATAGATTTTCAGCTGCAAATTATACTTATCCACAGATTTCTCACCATCTAGAAATTATCCCTTTGCTGAGCAGATACAGTTTCAAATTGGATTTTTCACTTTTGATTAGTTTATTTTAACCACAGACATGCATCTTTTTCCCCCCTCCCTGGACATTATTTTTCTTCCATACAGATTCTAGAGGTGCATAAATCAAAGACCTAATCACTGTGGCACCATTTTTTTTCCTTCTGCTTTTGGCTGATCTACTACATTATTTGTCCTACAATATGCTGTAGTTTGCTAGTAGGAGTAAAATGAAATCTTTTTCTGTAAGTTCTAATTTTCTGGAACTTCAAGAATTCCAGTCACATTTATTTATAAACTACAAATGCTATTGATTGCATGCAAGAAAAACACATTAAAAGGCAGAGTGACTGACAACATAAATGTGACTTCCTATATCTCCATTTCAGCCCCCTCACTCACAAGGACAATCTATATCTAGTTCTGACTCTGTGAACACTCCATGGTAACCACATCTGATGACCTAAAAGATATAAATAGTAACCAAATGTCTCTAAAAACTTTACCTGTAATTTTCTTTTTCTTTGTTCCACAAGGAAATTATTTGGATAACCACAATAGGTTGGGGGTTTTTTTTTCAGTATTTTCCCATTTCTAGCAAGTGCACAGCTTGAGAATTGATTAGTTGCATTGCCTTCTCATGTGAACAACCATTGATCTTTATGGAGAAATGTCATACACTGAAGGTTGGTTTTCTCCTGACTTTTTTTTTTTTAATAGAAAGAAAGATCCATATTTACCATCAGAAATTCTGCTTTTAATGAGTACTGCTTCTGTATACTGAATAACACATTTAGCAAGAAATTAAAAGCAAATTTTTAATGCCAATCTTTCAAAAGCTGCCTGTTTCCCATAGATCCTTATTACACTAAATTGTTTTTTTGCTGGGTGAAAACAGATTGCTCTCAGAAATACAGCAGTCTGTCCCTTGGCATTTTCATGGCTCACAGGGCTCCATCAGAACCCTCACAATTGTTAGAGTTCGAGAAGGTAAGAAGAAATATTGATCTGAACCGAATACTTGCAAATACCAATGGAAGAAATGCAGCCTGCTCGATCTGATTGAACTGCTATCAAAACACATTTTGTTTTGAAAAGAAAAACTTAGGCTTTGATTTTAGTGGGAACCTAATCATGTAGCTAGTAAAACTGGCTTAGTATTCAGGCATGCATAAATGAAACTGCTCTTTACACTATACAGAGTGATAGGCAATATTAAATCTGCAGGCACGGATGGCGTCCTGTATTTTGCACTGGTTTGAACAATGCTCAAAAACATCTTATGGAGGAATAAGTATTGTTACAGATGAAAAGCTGGGTTCAGCCTGGCTGGAGAAAGATCCAATTAGTTAATGAAGATACTTTTAAATTCCTCTTTAGACCAAACATATGAACATCCTCAGAAACTGCATAAACTCTTGTTATTAATTAGTGCATGTACGCCTTCTGCCTCATTATGCCTCATTCTTTCTTTTTGTCTCCTTGTCAGGTTACACTGGCTTTCTATTCTTTCTCTGCATTCCTTTAACCACACAGATGAGTAAAGCAAATATATATTATCATCATATTCTCCATGTTTTAAAACAATAAATATAATATTTTGAATATAGAGAATATATACTAAAATAAATTATTGAGAGTACACCTCCGACCCCACTGCTGGTTGGACCTGCAGCCATGGAGCAGCAGCAGCCTCACAGCTGTTGGGATACTGATTCCAACAGCAACTAACAGAAAGTACTTATATTTGTACTTACATGTATGTGAGGTGGAACAAAAAATAAATCCTCAAATTCACATTTTTAAAGTAAGAGACTGAGTATACAAAGACCTTTGCTTCATGAATTTTATAGAGGAAACTTTTCCCAAACTTACACCAGAGAGCAAAGGCATTTGGGGTGAGAGAGACATATACTTCCTGCATGATCCTCCTGTTTCAGACTGGGAACTGAAAGAAATGCTGAAGATCCCTAGAAAAGGGAAACTAGAAATTGGGATGGAAAAAAATTGCCAAATCACCAAATATCTAAAGCCTCCAAATACCATCAAAGTCTGCCAGACTTGAAACTAGAAAACTGTTTTAAATTCAGTAGATAAGGAGGGAAGGGGCAGAAGTGGAACATTTGCACCAGGAGGAGAGTTGTGCTTTTGTCAGAAGAATAATGTAGAAGACTTGCATAATGTAGAAGACATGAAATGGTAACAGCTTCTCTCAATGCAGGAAACTCTTCTAGAGAGAATAAAAAGCTGGGTGAAATTAGGTCTGACTGAATACTCCATAAACTTTATCAATCATGAGCACACATTTAATACAGTGGTGAACAACGGAGAGAAATTTAATGTTCTAACAAGTATTGAAACAAATTGCACAACCCGATTTCACAGGAAAGCAGGTTTCTCAATAAAAGAAACACATCTGATACTTAACATTTTTACTGTCCTCTATGGGTGGCTCTAACTATTGCCAAAGATTGGCTCATGAAGAGGGGGGAATAAGAAGTCTTAAACATATTTCCAGTGTTTCAAAGAAAAGAAATCTTTGCTCTTCTTTCATCTTTTTGCTTTATACATGTTTCTTTATACAAGGAAGACTCCAGAAGGTGAAGATAACAAGTTTTCTGGAACATCACTCTGAAATTATGAACAGAACTAGTAAAACCCTAGTATACTTTAGTGCTTTATGAAAAGGAAATTTTAATTCTGCTGAGACCTAAACTGATGACCTTCCTTTGTCAGTGTCCTGGGTTCAGCAGCAGCAGTCAGTTTTTCTCCTTCTTAGTAACTGGTGCAGCGCTGTGGTTTTGACTTTCGGCCTGGGAATAATACTGATAAAGCCGATGTTTTCAGTTGCTGGTCAGAATGTTTACCCTGACCAAGGACTTTGTGAGTCTCATGCTCTGCCAGGGAGGAGGAGAAGCCGGGAGGAAGCAGGGACAGGACACCTGACCCAAACTAGCCAAAGAGGTATTCCATACCACAGCACGTCATGCCCAGGATGTAGAACTGAGAGTACCCGGAATGGCTAGAATGCTGCGGGGTGGGGGCAAGGTACCGGTCGGTGAGCAGTTGTATTCTCTTCCTTGTTATTTCTCTAATCATTATCATTATTGGTGGTAGCAGTAGTGATTTGTGTTATACCTTAGTTATTAAACTGTTCTTATCTCAACCCGTGGAAGTTGCATTCTTTCGATTCTCCTCCCCATCCCTCCAGGAGCGGACGGAAGAAAGGTGGGGGGGGGGGAGTAGACGGCGTGGTTCTAATTTACGGCCTGGGCTTAAATCATGACAGTCAGCCAAAATTTCCCTTAGCCTGAAGAGGCAGAAGGTGGATGAAGAGGGCACAGAAGAAACAAGAGGAGAATCTCCTGAAAACAAGACATGGTTTTTAAAATAGGGGTGCTTACAGCTGATCAAAGCCAACAGTTTCTCCAAGTATTTTTACCATTTCCTTCAGAGCCTTTTCAACATCTAAAAAAACCCAAAACAAACAAATCACATAAAACCCCCCAAAAAACCAACATCAACAAAAAAAAAAAAAAAAACCACAATAAAAAAAAAAAAAAAACAAAACAACTAGTCAAACTAATTTTGGCTCAATGGGCCAGGCGCTTATCCTCTGGGAGCAACTAAATTTTCTGCTCTAGGCTGTAAGATGTAGTCCAAAGGGTTGTCTACCTTTTTTTTAATTTTTTTTTTTTTTTTCTTTCTTTTTCACTACCTTGGGCGCTTGTTGAAAGAGACCCAAAGTGTAGAGATACTAAATTAATAAGCTGCTTTGCCTGTCCTTTGCAGCAATATTAGTAACATCTTGGTCAATCATCCTAGAAGAACACAGTAGCTGGCAGTATTCCATTCTGTTCAGACTAATAGGATAGAAAATAGTAGAAATACTCAGACTTGCTCTGATAATCAATTAATAAATAAATTTAAAAGTTTTATAGACCTGAGCATTATACTGTTCCTGTTAAGGTACTTCAGTTTCTAACTCTTGTTATCCTAGCTGTATTTACTGTAAAGAGTGACTTGTTTTAATTAAAAGGTTTGAGAAGTGTCATATTTGACAAAGTACTTTTTATGAAGGGGCTCATATCTTACTTTTCTTTTTCTTGAAAAAAAAGAAGAAAAGCAAAAATCCTACAAGCCAAAACCAAACAAAACTAAACAACTCTACAAGCATGTGGCATTTTTTGCTCCTTCATGTTCATACAGCTAAGTCCAACAGCTACTGTCTACCTAAAATTGCTTATACTGTCCCACTCAATGTATTTAATTATCTTAAAACTGAAGATAAAATTGCTCAAAGATGTGCCTATAAGTTCTTGGCTATTAGTGGTATCATCCCACATGAAAGAGAGAAAGAAAAAAAAAATGAAATAATCAGAAAACTAAAAACTCTCAATCATTTGCTTCAAGCTGCTGGACCTAATTGAGAAGTTCTGAGGGAGCAAACAGAACAAAAATTGCTTTGATACTATGTTTTGCACATAAAGCATATTCATGGAAAAGTATTACTAACTTTGAAACAACAATGGCTACGTATCACAGAATGTCACACAGGAAAGAAGTGCCACTGCCCCTGTGAGGGGCATGTGTATATAGACTTGTTCCTGTTGTCACTTTATTTCTCTCTGCTTGATTGCTTCAAAGATATGCCTGAATTAAATATTTCTATTTTGTTTTTTCCTTGGTGTTTTTTTTTGGTGTGTTATAAATCCCTTCCAGACCCCACTGATGACAGCTCCATCATGGTCCTCTTAGTGGTTTCCAGCAGCTTTCAGAAATCTCAGCCTTTTTACAGAGATCTAGGTCTATCCTGTCACCTGGTGAAATCTATGCAACAACAGGAAAAACAAAACAAAACAAAAAACAATGTGTCATCATTCCCCCCCCCCCCCAAAAAAAAGAAAAAAGAAAGCAAACAAACCAAAAAAGCCCCAACAAACAAACAAAAAACCAAAGAAATAACCCAAACAAACAAAAAAGCTTCACTCTATAACAGACAAGTGGAAGACATCCCACTGGTCAAACACGTGATGTAGACAGCACTGGCAGGAACCTGCTTGTGTGGAAAGGGGACAGAGATGCACAAACAGCAAAAGACCAGAATTGCCCTTTCCTTTACATCAAATCTCTTTTGGCATTGTTTACGCAACACCCTTCAAATCCATCTGTTAAAATAACTCTGGTTTTAGTTCTTTCACAGTATCTATCTTGCCTAGCATTTAGGGTTTCTAATGTTACAGGAATGGGCCTTTAGTTCATAATTCCAGGTCTGACACCTGACTTCACCTTTGGTTTGCTCTGGCAAACCAGTCCCTGTTCAACTGCTAATCAGAAGCATTATTTCACAGTCACTGCTATGCAAAATGACATTTTATAGAAACTAGTTGAAATTATCAGAGATCATTTGTTTCTGTCTGGCTGCATTTAAGCAAGACACTTACTTCGTCTGGATTAAAAACAGATGAAGAGGAATCACAGCAATTGGAGATAAAGCAACTGTGTAACTACACAATTTCTATAACTGCCATCAAAGAACAGCACAATATCAAAACAGATCATGCATCTTAAAAATTATTTAAGACTTCCTGCAAAACACAGCCCCTACTCTTGCCAAAATCCCGTTACCAACAGAATGTCACCAGACAGAGGCTGAAATGTCTGCAAGTCACAGAAATGTACACAGAAACACCTGTGAGTCTTGTGCACCTGGGTGGAAAGAACTGATGCAAAATATGTATTTGCATCCCTTTGAAGACAGGACTGCTTCTGAAAACTGTTATCAGTTGCACTGCACGGTTTTTGTGTTTTGTCTGAACCTCCAAGCATCATGCAGCTTCATCCGCAGCTCCTGTGTGGGGTTTGCTGCCTTATGTTTGGACTTGAAGACCCAGAGAAAGATGCAGCAGAAATGTGGGGAGGAGCAGTACAGAGGCATCAGAGAAGGGTGAAATCCTGCTTAGCGTCCCAGACCTGAGTGCACCAGACAAGGTTAGGCTTTTAGAAGAAGGAAAATTAATTTATTTGTACAACTTGTCATACAAAAAGCCGACAGTGAACCTTTCGTTGCTATTCCATCTTTTCTCAGAGAAGTTTAACACTGACATATTAATGTCAACAGAAATTCTTAAGGCTTGCACAGTGGCCAGCCTACACTAAAGCAAGAAGCCTCGGTTATTCAGTAGCAAAACATACTCTCTTGTAAGTGGTCATGTATCTGTGTTTGTACCTATTCTTCCAGATGAGTCTGAAATTTGTGTCAAGTATGACTAAATGACACAGCTCTCACATGAATTCAAGCTCCCTAAAATGTAAAACAGAAGGTCAGGCAAAGGAGAAACACTACACTAGTGCTTCCTCACAGGAAAACTTGCAACAACTCACCTCTTGTTGAATTCCCTCAATCACAGGACACAGATGCATAGGCAACCATGCTCCATGAATCTCACTTTATATGGAACAACATGCATCATCATACACTCAAAACCCAAAGAAAACAACAACAACCAACCAAAAAAACCAACAACCAAACACCAAAAAGGAACCAACCAAAGCAAAAGTGTTTCTTACTCCAGTGAAACTCTGGAAACATCTTCAAAGTTCTTTCATGTTGGCTTCAATAGGAGCTTAGTTCTCCATGGATCTTCATGATCATGTACGTGATAAAGTGAGCATTTCTAAATTGGGATTTCGAGGGGCGTGTTCTACAACTTCTGGCTATTATCCTTGGAAGAATTCAATCAGAGGGCAATTTTTTTTAAAAGGTCATTTTGCCTCCACAGACCTTTGCAGACACGAAAGTCATGATTTGTACCATCTAAACCGAATTGAGCTTTCTGCTGCAGGACTTTAGAGATTTTTAGGGCAGCCAGAGTTCCTCAGACTTTCTAGTTTTTGCTTCTCAGCTAGAGGTTGGATGATGCCCCCGTGGTACTTGTTCCTACGACTGCTCAGAAAACACCTTATTAGGACTATTCACTGGAAAAAAACAATCCATCCAAAGCAGAACATGTTAGCTTTTTTCCCAGGTCTTTCTGAAAGGCAGACTTGGAAGAGTTTCAGTGGTCCCCAAAATGCCTCATCTTAACACTTTCTGGACAAAATATTGCTATAACTTGATTCATCATGAATTTTTCAATTGCCACTCTTAAGCAGAAAAAGAGCAATCCCATGACATTATATTCCTCATTACTGGTTAATTTCAAAATAAGAGAGGGTGTCTTTAATCCAGAGCTCAGCCAAAATTCAAAGGCAGAAAAGGTTCATGATGCAAAATTTCTACCCTATAAACTATTCTTTTCCCACCCCAGCAGCCAGTGTTATTCTCTTGTTCATAGAATAGTTACAGTTCAGATAATAACTATATACAGCCCAGAAAAGCTTTTCTCCACCTGCCTTTACAGTCCTCTCTCAAAGGGCTGTTGTGCCACCATCAATCATTATGGATGAGTGGGAGAGACAGAATGTTTCCTCCAATTTTAACTGTCACTTTAACCAGCCTTTGCAGAGACCCATCTGATCTAACTAGTTATCTTTATGCCTCACAGTCTACAACTCCCACTCAGATTCTTCAATGGGAACAAAAAAAACTTTAGTTGTTTTGGTGACAACAGTTTCATTCCTTTGAGAATGTTTCTTTAAACTATTTCTTTCCTGGAATTCATAACACTGAGGTACTTCCATATCTTTGTCTAATTTTATCAACAGAAGGACTGAGCTCCCATTCACAGACAGACCTTGTGATGAGCACTGCAAAGGCATTCATCTGCTGGACCTTCAATAAAAGCTTATAGATTGCTTCCTGAGTTTTCTTACCTTTCCTACCTTCACTTGATACATTGGTATTAAACAATGCTAGGAAGATTAGATTATGATTTCTTTTTTGTGATTCTTTTAAAAATCAGTGTTAGCTCCTGATCATCTTTATGTTTAGAGTCTAGCATAAAAGAAGTTTATTGCCATGAAATACAGACATTGCAATGAATACCAGACAAAGAGCTATCAAATTTCAGGTAGATGGGTGGGATTAGGGTTTTCACCCTGAGCAAGCTTTATTGTTTTCAACGCCTCCATTATTTGGTGGAGTGTTTAGGAACAGCTGTCCTTTTTTTTTTTTTTTTATTGTTCTGAGCCCAAACCAAGTAACAGGCTCTGCCTGTTTAGCTAATTTACGGTGGTTGAATACCCACTAAATTTTAGGAGCAGATGCTAACAAATATAACCATGATTGTGTTTTTCAGATACTTTATAACATAAAGTTAAATTAGTAAAAGACACAACAATTTGAAGTAGATGATTTCTTCCATAAAACTCCAAAGAAGCATAAGGAGTCTGGTTTTATAGACTGTAATAAAAATAGGCTGCAGCTGTTTTCCCCCCATTAGTTTCACTGAAATAGTTCAACAAATACACCACATAATGCTATCACCTTTATTAGAAAAGCCTTCAGACAACCCTTGAAGTCTTGTGTGCAAAGTCCAACTGTAACAGTTATACCTCTGTTCTCAGGATTAGACATATTTGTTTCTGATCAAAGTCTGAACAGCAATACAAAAAGCCACCTGGATAGTGGCAGCCTTATTGTGAGAATAAGAATGGTGTGCTCTTAAGACATATATAAAGTAAGGTCGGTAGGGCACTTTCAGATGAGAACATGCTGTCATTTTCCCCTCCCTGAACCTTAGCTGCATGACACCTGTAGATTCATGAACAGAAGTGATGGGAGAGATATGTTATAAGACATCTGCCATACAGTAGGCCTCCAAAAGCATTTGAACTTCTCTCATAATTCAGCCTTTAAGATTTCATTCTATGCTTTTAGGTTATAAACAAAGTTTGGATCTTATCTTTCCAATTTTTGAAAAGTCATAAGATCTCATAACTCCCACAGTTACACTTTACATTCACACCTTTAGTTCATGCTTTCTCTATCCCATAAAACTTATTGCTGTGAAAACCAACAAAAGTACAAAGATGAAAGTTAAACACATCACTATGAAGGCACACAGAACTGAGCTCTCCTACTCCCAAAACCAACCAACAAACAAAGCAACCCACAAAAGCAACTTACACCACCATGCTTGGAAGCAAGGGGCTTAAGAGCAAAGTCCACCCACAAGCAGCAGACGGTCACCAACCAGGAAATAACGCTAGACCATACATCAAAAGCCCATAAAAGTGAAAAAAACCAAGCAGTGCTGAAAACAAGCACATTTACGGCTCAAGACAACCGAGGACTGGGCTTAAATGCAGCTCTCATGCTGATGAATGAGAGATGGGGTCAGGGGACATGTACAGAGCCCCCACATGAGGCTTGTCAGGGCAATCAAGGCCAATTAGCCTCCTTTGGGGCATGACACAAATCTGCTGAAGGTCATCCTGCTGCTTGTCCATGTTTTATTTATGTGAACAGTAAACCTCTTACTGTCTTTCATGAGAGTAGATAATGTCCACACAACATTCAGTCTTGGCTGTCTGAAATAGAATTAGCTAACGACTATAAAATGAAAATATATACATAAAGGAAAAAAGAAATGATCTAACAAAATCCTTGACATTTTTTTTTTAATATTTAAAACACCTTCTATCTCAGAAGGAAACCCACCTCATTACACATTTTGCTATGACGTTCCAATTACAGTAAAGATTTGGTGAAGAGTTTATTGCAGGGTTTGGAGATAGAACAGACAGAAAAAAAATGCTAAAAAATGTGTATGGAAAGAACAAAACCAAACAAGCTAACAAAATGAACCAAACAAAACAAACCCAAGCAAACAACAACAAACAGGAAAAAACAAAAACAAAACAAAATAAACCCCACAACAAACCAACCAAAAAAAACCCCAACAAAAAACAAACCCCAAATAAGAATCCCCAACACTAAAGCCTTGGACTTTTCCTGAGTTGCTTCAATAGTAACGTGTTCTGTACAAATACACTTACTAAAGAGGGGCCTATTAAAAGCTGACTTGAGTGGTATTGGAGACTTACAAAACCCCAGAAAACAAAATAATCATGGTTATGATTTCTAATTAAATTAAGTTCTACTAAGAAAGCAGAAGGAAAATTTTGGTAGTTTGGCTGTATGCCTAATTGTTTTATGATTATTTTAAATAGAATATGCAGATTAATTGTCCTCCTGCTCTGACTTGTCCATACCTAGAGTCAGCTCACACTGCAGGTGTTCTAAACAGCAGATTGTTGTGAAAAATAATTGTCACTCATCTTAGGAGGCAAGAAGAGAGCAACTGTTGTAATGTTCTGAGTTAAAACCCAAGGCTGCTGGGAAGGAGCCATTACTTTCTGTAATATTGTTCTCATTTTAATCATGGTGAAATGTATAGAAAATACGGTGTAATAAACTGGTATAATTTTTCAAAGCCTATTTTGATGTGTCTGACAAAAGAAAATCATTAGGACTAATTTATTCTCTTTTCCTGTAAAGGAACATGATAGATATTTCGGACAAAATATCTGCAAATATCAGCTGCTTTTTCCTATTCTCTGAGGCCAGATGGCCTCAAAGCTGGCTGAATGGTTACTGGGTACTTCACCAATCCCACTTCTGGGACATGTAAATAGTAAAAAAGACACCTGATGCTGCATCAAACCAGGCTGCAAGCAGATGATAAATACTTCTCTGTTTCTGCATACCCAGAGAGCCAGTTAAACTGTCTCACTGGGTATTTTTGCATAGCACATTTACAAAAAATGAGATCAGAATGCAGCTGTGAAGACGTGAGTGTAGAAAAAGACAACTGGCATCAGAATTTTGATAAAATCCAGAAGCCACCCACAACCACTCGCTCCTTAGATACCTGTCTTACATTTAGAAGATTAGGAGAAAAGTCTTTATTGATTCTGTGTTTCAGAAAAATTGCATGACACCACACTTTAAATTTAAAGTGTAAATTGCCTTTATGGCAGCCATTTCCATTACAATTACTGCAGAAATAAACCAGTATCCAAAGGCTGATATGGAAAATTTTGTGGGTCCCATGAACAACTACCTCTAGCATATATAAATGTGAGCTGTCTACTCTCCATCCATCTAGATTTTCTGTTCATGGTTCTGACTCTGCAGCAGACTTTGTCCATCCAGGGGATGTGTTGTGGTGCACAGTAATGTACACTTAGGCGTGCACGTTACCTATGGGTGTACATTACTTACATAGTGTCACTAAGTGTACATAGCAGTGTATACTTAAAGGTGTATGTTACTTAGCATTATATATTCTCATTGCTGAGAAACAGTGCTGGAGGAAAAGACTTTTATGTTTCTTACCTCATCTACTTAGTGATGTCAGTCTCAGATCACTTTGAAGCAGCTGAACTTTGTTGCCATAACTGAGGATGGAAATACTACAGGTTTCTAAAATATGAGCTCTGGAGCATTTAATTAATTTGGTAGCTCTCCTATTGCATTTGAATAATTATCTCACCTGTCTTACCCTCTCTGGTGCCGAGTGCTGCAGTGATAGCGGCTAAAGCACAGGTGGGGTTTCACCTGCAGCACATCCTAGATACAATGAAAGGAAAACAGAAAGACTCGGTGAGATGGCCAGGCAGACTTCCAGTCAGAGCAAAAATGTATGTAAGTACACAGCATTTCACTTGATATGACCAAAGAGATTTCCAAAAGCCCTTTTTGTTGTTTTTCTCCCCCTGAGATTAGTGTGATAAAACTTCAACAAAGGAAAAGAAATAGCAGCAGCTCTCTGTGGAAGACAGTTCAGTGCAGGGTCTTCAGCAGGCAGAAGTCGGCTGGAAGCACCAGCCCAGCTTGCACAGTCACACAGTGCAATACTACACACAGCTGGCATCACAGTCTGGAGCAAATGCAGCTGCTCGCCCTGCACCTGGTCCTGCTGCTCCCTGAGTGGACTTGAGAGCAATGGTCCATTTAGGCTGATGAATTGTTGGCACATAAGCCATGCTCCAGTCTTAGTGAGAAAGGGTTACCAGACTTCTGAGAAATGAAGGGAGCACTGATAGCAGTGTTCTCTGCAACACTGGAAAAAGTAGATCAAAGTGCTGATCAAAATGCTGAGGCCACAGCATTTTCACAGTGTGACCGCAGTTTCTGGAAAAAAAAAAGGCATGACCATAAATAACTTTTGTGGGTGTTAATTACCACAAGATCATGACTTGCCACACTTGATCCTGGAAATAACACTGTATTTTCTGCTGCTTAAGCTTTTTAAAACACAAAAGTTTAAGCTAGTAAAGTTTCTCAGAGATAACACAGTACATTTGTACAACCATGGAAAAAGATGCCAGGGACCTAGCAGCTCACCATTTACTCTGTGCACAGCATTGCATCAGCATTTAAATCATAAGGAAGACAATAAGCCACATATTTAGTTCATTTTACAAATAAATATTAAGAAAAAATGTACAGAGTAGTCAAAAAAATGTGAATAATAACTTGGATGAAATAGTGCAATGGCAGATTTTTATAGTTCAGGGAGAATTTTTGCTTGGCATCAAAGCGGAAAAGCAGTTCTCAACAATTACATAACTTTTTTTTCTTTTTTTTTTTTTTTTGTATCAATGTGCATCTCAGTTAGCAATCAAATATTTTAAACCATGTTTTTGAATATGGATGGGAATTTTAATGGGAAAGAGGAAAACACAACAAACCCTTTGAGTCTACTTTCTTTTGTTTTGTTTCCTGAGTATTGCTTATGCCTTTCTACCAACCATCAGACATTCTAAATGGCATTTCTGGTGCTGATCTTAACAGCTTAATCTCTTATGCTGTATTCACTGTTTTATAAGGAAATGCTGCCTAACATCTTTTACTTCTTTGTTTAGCACTTGCTTATTCCAGCTTTATAGCTACTCAGGCTCCTGCATACATTTTACCTCATTGAGATTCTGCTGCATTTCTGACTTTCTCAGCAGACATCAAGCCACTGTACTTCCTCTGGCTTTTGCAAACATCCATTATTTTCTGGTCCCTGAATCCCTCTCATTGCCATATGCTTTATTCTTTTCTTTGCTATATGAGCCATTCCAGAGCTTGGTGTGAAGAACTGCAAACAGTCTTCTGAATGTGGCCTCACCAGCTTGAGCAAAGCCAAGTTCCAAATCTCACAGCTGATAAACGTATATACGCATCTTGGAATGTTGCTAATTTCATTTTAACAGATGTTAAGCATTCTGCCAGGGATCTCATCCGTTATCCACCACTATCCTTCATTTCTACCTGAAATTTAACAGCATGTGGGATCAATTCTGGATGTGTAACACAGCTTCATAAAAGAAAATTAAAAAACAGAATTCCTAGCAAGACAGGTTATAGTCCCATTTGGTTAAATGAAAAAAAAAAGAAAAACCCCAAATCTTTCTTTTTGGAGCTGAAGAATGCTTTGTGGTCTATGTACATGATATATGTCAGTGCTTTCATTCACAACATATTGCCCTGAAGTGCCTGAGAATTAATTCCTTCAGGGAGTTTAGAAAATGGTTATCCAGGGTTTGTTATACAAAAGGATCCAAAGGTTACATGGCACTCTTCTCAAAGAAATATTTTTCAAAGGAGAAACATTTTATTATAAACATTTAAATACATCAATACATCATTAATATCATAATATATCAATATAATAATAATATATCATTAATGTATTAATATGTCATTAATGTGTTAAAATATCAATATATAAATATAATTAGCATATAAATGTAATCACATCATGGCTTTAATCAGACTGGCTTGGGTAACAGTTCACTAACAGTACAGCACTGGACATGGGCTTCAACACACATCCCAAATATCAACTAATCACAGGTGTCTGTGGGATAGTAGTGTAGCAATAGTTAACCGTGAATTGGTACACATAGGAAGACTTTTGACACATAAGCAGCTCAAAAACAATGAAAAGATGAAAAAAATAAAAAAAACAATCATCTCAGTGCTGCGTTTTGATGATTGGCTGGTAGTCTTGCATTTGCATAGATGGGACAATATTTAAATGTAAAATATTTGTTGAAAGGAAAAGCCATCTGAGAATAAGAAATAGGAATTTTGCACAAACCTGTAAAGATAGGAGACAATGAAAAAAATAAGGTTCATGTTTTCCTTCATGTATTTAGAAACTATTTTACTCCTGGAGTAAGTTCTATTGGTTTGTTTAAAAATATGTTTTCAAAATAAGAATTGAAAACAAAGGCTAACAACTTCATCTCACCAGTATAATACAGAAGAACATTTAGAGCTGGATTCCATATTTACACTCAAGTTCTCACACGTAAACAGAGCAGCATAAGTGGGTCAAAAAATGAAGGTGATCAGTCCTAACATCTCCTACTAGATGGTTATTGAAAATCATACTTTTTCCACCGAACTTTAAATGCCCTCAGGGTGTATAAATATGTCATTACCTGGCAATCATGCAGATATGAAAAAGCTTTTTTTTCTGAAATAGGAATCTAAAGAAACATCCCTAAGACCTCCTGTGGGTTTCCAGCAACTGTCAGTAGCTAAGCATCCTTTGAACCTCCTCTGATGCTAGCTGAGTGAGATGGTGCAACAGTGGGATCCTGGTTCAATGAGTCTTCAGGAAACTGTAAGTTCTTAGAGCATACTTGGGTTGCCAGTCTGGGGGATTGCCATTCAGCAGTCCTGCACCTCTGCACCCTTCCCTTTGCTGTTAGTGATTTCAGATAAAACAACAAGTTTTATAAAATGCAAACTAAAGTCTGACAATTCCTGGAAATGATTGTCTTTTGCAATGCAGAGTCATTACACTATTGAAATTCCAGAGTTGGCTTTTCTTTAGAATGAAAAAAATGCAGAATACAGGATATAGCTACCATGCTGTTCCACAGTTTTGTAGCTGGCCTTTTCCTCTCTTCAAGAAACAGAAAGTATTTTTCTTTCTCTTTTTTTTTTTTTTTTCTTAATCTTTCAGAACACGCTCATGTTGCTGTCTGTGCAAACCCTTCAGCAAATAAGGATGGCGGTGTTCCCTCCGAGGTTTCCCTTTTCCCCAGACAGATCTGAAAAAAAAAATGTTGTCAAGACTTTCTGTAACAAGCGAGAATAAAAATTAAATGAGCCAGCAGATCAAGGGAACTTTGATTTGGGGGAAAACCAGAGAGTGACAACACTGAGAAGAGGTGGCACAAAAGAAAAGAACAGTCAGTCATACTACAGAAATGTTCCTGGTGGGCTGGATGGCAGGTAGAAAACACCATCATTCAAACAAAAGGGACCAAGTAAACCCAGCATGTAGTAACAGGTTGTGAAAGAGGTGATTTTTGTGCATTTCTGTGATACTGTCTTTACTATCAGTTGTCTACAGAGTAACAGCAACTGATGAAAAGACACATTAAGCTGAACAGTTGAAGCTTCCTGACACCCCAACCTAATGCTGCCATCTCTGATTTCACTACCTGGAAATTTCAGTGATCACACCACTCTGGCACACCTTAAAGCAAAGCTTCTTAAGACTGTACATCACCATTTACAGAAAGAGCAAGGAGAGTTGTAATAAAGTATCAGTAGTCACTAATGGATGAGTGGGTCATACTGTGATTCAAAAAGAGAAAATGAAAGATGGCTTGGATACACATTGGTCCATATAGACTTTTAAAGCCATAGACTGCAATTTATAATATACAGTAGTGATCACCATTTCTGAATCACGATACAGCTAATAATTCTAGAACGTCTACAGTGGCTAATTTTTGGCAGTCTTGAATATGCAATGCAAATGTTATTACAAGTGAGTGGCTAAGTCCAAACTTGCTAGTAAAAGTCATTACAGTTTATCAAGTCAAACAATTCCTACACATCTCATTTCAATGTATGAGATATGTAACATTAATTTCCTTAACATGCTTTTGAATTATCACTTAATATATGTCTTTACATTTAAAACTTATTTAAAAACAATGGAGAAGGGAAAGAAGGTTACAAGTGAAAGATAATTCACCAGATAGATTATCCACGCTTTCAGCATCTTCATCCTGAAAAAATGTAATAAAACTGAACCAGTAAAATTACACTGACACAAGCTGGGTGCCCAGAAAGGTCAAACAGCATTTGCATGTTGAATGAAACAGTTTTAAATCTGACCTTGATCTTTCATTTCTTTTAGGGGGATTAAAATGTTTAATGAAAAAATCTGACAATCTTATGCACAAAATGTCCCAAATCAAATGTATTGCCTAATAGTGTCTGACTATTAACCGATATTTTATGATTCATTTATTAAACAGCTTTGTTCCTCTTGCTGTACATTCATCTCCTTTAAGAAGAGTATCCTCTGGAGCCTAGTTTTATGCTGTACAGGAGACAGAAACTGGAAGCAAAAGAGACATTTAAAATTATATGAAAATTGAAACAAGAGCTTTGTTCCATAAATAGGAATTAAATGTGTGATTTATGAAAAAAAGAAGGTAACATAAACCCAAAGATAAATACATTTGTGTATCTTGTAGATATTTGTGTTACTGAGCACTGTACATACTCAGACACACATTATGATATAAATAGGCACAATAAAGCATGCAGAGTGACATTTGGTATTATCTTGGGCATATGCAGTGTGTCTCTTCTACCTGCAAAAATAAAATTATGTTTTGAACATATCTATATTATGTATTTTAATGCAAATATGTTCACCTATATTTTTTTTAATTCTGTATATATTATATTCTGTAATCTCTTCACCTTGATTTTTCACTACTAACTTCAAAAGAATCGGGAGGAGTGTTTGGGAAGCATATGTTCTTCTTTAAAGTTTTCTGTCTCAGAGAGAAAAAAAAAACCAAAAAACAAAAAATGGCAAGAGGAACTGCAAAAGGAAACCACTCTGAATATTAGTTCTCTTTTCATTTGTTAACTGAGAAAATAAGAATATGCAAGAAAGAAAAAAAAGTAGTTGACTGAAAGAAAACAAGAAGAAATAAGAAAATAAATCAGAGATGGTTTTTATTAGGGAAAGCACTTATCACTGATCCTATTCACTCAGTTCACTAATAAAGAGAAATGACAGCAGCAGCGATTAATGGTTTGGAGTGAGGTGTCCTGTGTGTCACGCGGACAGTTGAGTGTGTGTTTAATGCAGTGGTTTAGTTTGGTCTCTGGAGGAAAGAAATAACGTGCTAGTCCAGTTTGTCCAGCTGTTAGGGTTACCTAACCCTGAAGTACTCTGTCCTGTCCTGTGCTGGGTGATAGACCACTTCCCAATAGCTGCAGGATTCCCAGTGAGGCAGGGATACTTACACCACTAACCCAGAATCCCCTTTTTATTTCCTAGGAAAGTGAGATAGCAGCTGGGATAACAATTCTGTGATATAGAAATTCTGACAAGACTGTCCTGCAAGACTTCACGCCAATTTTAAGGTGGTGTTTGCTTGCATAGCTTCAAGAGTGAGAATTCATTTCTTTTAGTATTATCAAAGCCAGGAGGCAATTTCAAGCAGGGATGTCATATGTGAATTTATGGTTTATAGAAATGACCTTTGTCTTCACAACCATTCATGGAACAAAACCTGAGGTTTTGTTTATGACATATCAAGACCAGCTGCATCTTCAATGCTCTGGGAATTCAGTGGGCTTATGCCAATAACCCTTCATAGATAAAATACTGGTAGCTGATAGCATCAGTGCTTCCTCAAGTATGTCATGGATGTTGCCACTGAAAACCTCAAGGACAATTCATTTTGCCAAGCAAATTAATTATATGGGTTCTATTTTAATTGCCAATAACCCCAATTACTCTCCATCCCTATATTTTTTTTCCTAGAAATTTCATAAAGTATATAGCAAGTTAAGAAAAAAAACTCAAAATAATTAGTTGGAAAAGTCAGAAAAAGAATTAATAGCATCACTTATGGGAAACATATGGGAAAGGGTAGGAAGATCCAGATTACAAATGCACAGCAGATAAAGAGTCTGCTAAAGAGCTCCAAAAATAGTACATTTTAATTATCATGAATGAATACACAAAACCAGAAATTAACAGCACTGCAGAGCAAATAACAGTTTCAGGCTCCGTAAGCAAGGTTATATTTAAGGGTATTGGTCTTGCAGCTTCCAGTGCTTGTTCAGGGAAAATAATGAATTCCAGCCAAGAGAAAAGTGACAAAAAGAGAAAGAGAAAAGCCACCTCAACTTCAATATGCAAAGAAGAATTTTGGAACAACGAAATTTTAAAACAAAATTTATGTGATTATGAGCCCAAAGAACCAAGATCTGCAGTATCTTTAGTACAATCTGCTTGAGAGAAAACTTACATTTTTCTTTCTGGAGCTTTAGAAGGAATGAAAGTTGACAATGGCTGTATAAAAACCATAAGATATTTTCAGTTTTTAAGTTCCTGCTGTTCTCAGAAATAAAAGAATTCATGAAGCTCAGAAAGGTCATTTGGACTTAATCATGAATTAATACACTACTAATATTTGAATTCATGTATTGCAAAAATGCACCAGCAAATGTATAGATATGTACACACACATATATATCTGTATTTCTTTTCAATTTTAGAAAAATAATTGGAAAGCAGGAGAATTGGATATCTGTAAGTTTTGTTAACAAAACTGTTCTTAGCTTGGGACCATGTTTTGTCCATCTGCAGCCTGAAGCAAATTTTGATAGTAGTCTAGAAAAAATTATAAATCCCTAAAATTACGGTTTCATAACGAAAACTATGAGGCCTTTAACTATAGAAGCCAGAATAAGAGATTTTATGATGTATGTTAACATATTTCATTGGAAAATATACTTGCAAAGCAATTATGCATGAGACTTTCTACCTACCAGCATTTTTCCCGCCCTTCAGGAGAACATGGACAACAATATTAAGATTAATTCTTAATTAGCCAGGAAACAATCATCCTGGCTCTGCAGTGCATTGAACACTGCCAGGGATGGCACATCCACAGCTTATCTGGGCAACCTGTTCCAGTGTCTCATCACTCTTATAATGAAGATTTTTTTCCTAATATCTAATCTAAATCTTCCTTCTTTCACTTTAAAACCATTCCCCCTTGTTCTATCATTATATGTCCACGTTCAAGGGCCCTCAACTGAAGCACTGCTTAAAAAAATTATATCTACATCCTGTTCCAGAGGCGGCTTCTGTCAGCAAAACTATGTGTGTAAAAGAAAACATGTCAAAAGTGTCTGGATCTCATTAACTTACTGGGTATATGGATACTTCTGTTGCTCTACGGAGCTGGAATGGAATCTACAGAGACTGTGTAATCCTGATGAAACACATACATTGTGAAAAATGTTGCTAGTTACTGTGCCACACAAGTTGGCATCTCAAAGCATTCCTAGGCTGAACTGGAACACTCACGGAGGAAAATGCCACATGCTTTGCCACTGCTCTGTGCAGGGTTAGGAACAGCTCCAGAGTTTATGTTCCAGAGTTTCTGATGCTCACTCAAAACAGATAATTGTGTTTAGCATCTGATGTCTTAACACCAAATGCATGGAACTCAATTGTTCCATGTAAGGAAGCACAGTGTACTGCCAGGATTTGAGTCTACATGGAAAATTTTCAGAATTCCAGCAGACTTGCCACATTAATTTCCCAGGTCTCTGCCAAAAAATCTCCTGGGTTCTGCAGGACCAAAGGAGATCTCAGGTCACCTCTAGCTACTGCACGTACACTGTCATGTATTTGGTCATTATCACTGTTAGTATTCGGTCAGTTATCAGTGCTGTCACCTGCCTGATGAGGGTTATGTCTCTCCTTTGCTTTCAGTAGTCATGTTCACACAGACATGTGAAGTGAAGCCAGGGCAGTGTCCTTGTCCCAGCCAGCAGTCATCCCTCCCCAGGACATACTGTAGAGAATACTGCTCTCTATCCTCCACCTGTTACCTCTGCTCTCAGCTGCAGACTCAGAGAGGTAGGACAAGCCCTGGCTTTTCTCATGCTGAGCCTGGGGTGGGACTGCCTTCAGAGCTATGAGGATGGGTGGAAACTGAATTGTTGGTGTGCAAAAAGTTTTTGGTGGAAGCCTCCAGGTAACAATTGCTCTGGCAATGGGTTTACCAGGGGAAGGAGAGGTGAAAGGGACTCTGCTATTCCAACCTGGGCAGGGTCGCTTTCCATCAATCTCTATTTCAGTGACTTTCTGAAATAGACTCTTATCTGCAGCAGTCAGCCCAGCCCGTTCAGCAGTGCTGGTGGCAGTCAAGCTGTTTGGAGTACCCAGAAATATTCTCTCTTTGGTAAGTCTCTGCATAAGGCTCCCAGTTAAGAGTTTGTCCTCAGTCTCTGAGACACATTCTTCAAGAAAGGACAAGTCACCAAAAACCTATGTTCACACAGATTTTATCACATGATAATTAGGAATGAATAAATACATAATCAGATAAGCAGAAGACATACAGTGTCTCATGATGCTGTCCTTTTCTCATAATTGCTGATGAAGAATGAGGAAATACTACAAAAGCAGACAACAGGCTAGTAGTCAGTAAGAATTCTAACACAGACGAATTGCAAGGCCTTTGTTTGAAAAGTTTAATTAATTCAAGAATTAATTAATCTACAGACTACTGCAAGTAGTCACTTAGTGTACTGTAAGTGGCTGAAACCCTGGAGTATAATGTGTCCAGTGGATTGCAGATACACATCATATACTTTATATAGAATATTCGTTATATATAATAAAATATTATAATAAATAAAATATCATATTATGCCATATATATAAAATATCATATTGTTTATATAGAAAAACTTACCAGCTAAAAGAGTGGAAAAAATAAAAAAAGACTTGATGACTTGACTGGCACTGTGAGCTGTACCTATGTTTTGCGAGAATTGTATATGCAGAAAATTACATGAGAGCAAGCTATATCTGTAGCCATCAGTACATTATTCTAATCAATGCCAATACTCAAGGTGAAAACTCTGCATCATTGCTGTGCTGCCGTTCTCCAGGGTGGTTGTGATTGCTGTCCAGACAGTGCTTCCTCCTGTCCCTGTACCCATGCTAGGTCACGAGTCTGTGGGTACTTCATCAGTGCAGGCTTTCCAAAACAATAATGCAGCCTTACAATTCCAAGAGGAAATCAGCAAAGGTCACTTTCAAAAGGCTGCCTCAGTCTTTGGTAAACATAGGTATCTGTGTGGAAATCACATCAGGCATGGTGCTGGGTACAAAGGGCCTATTGCCTGCTGTTGTGAAAAGCCTTTGCCTCCAGCTGCTTTATAGGTCAAGACAAACACTAAATTTTCAGGTTGCTGAGACAGCTATTCCCTAAAGCTCCAAATTTTTTGTAGGTAGCCTTCCAAATGCATAGAATAATGAACTTACATGGAAGGATCTAGTTAGTGCTAGAAGAAGGTTAGTGCTTTTTCAAGAGAGAATCAGTTATCTATAGTTCCCCTTCTCATCCGTATGAGGGAAAAACATTTCTCCAAATCTTTCTTTTATTTCTTTTTTTTTTTTTAATTTGGCAATAATAAATGTAAATAATTCTTTCATAACACTTGCTCTAGAGTTGTCTTTAAAACAAACAGTTGAGTAAAAACCTCAGGAGACTATATTCTGGGTTAGAATGGGGTAGTCCAAAGTGTTTTCAGAATTCTGGATACTGTTGAGTGTGAAATGATTTTCAAGAGTACCTAATTTGGTAAGACCCTGCACCTCTTCTTAAAAACATAGGTCAGATCTGTGTAGCTGTGCCATTGCTCACAAGCCAAGGATCTGGCCACAGAAAGCTTCAAGCAGGCTCTGAAAATTAAACCTCAGAGGAAGATAAAATTAGCAGGGGTGCTCACTGCAACTCTTATCCCCATTATTCTGCATAATATCCTGAACAAGTTGTTATGCATTCTTCTCATGTGCGTGTAAAAAGCATTTAAATTCATTGAAGTACACACTTGAGAACCACCAGTCAATAAGAATGTGGGTTTGTGTGTATATAAAAAGCCTGAACATCTGTTACTATGGCACAATAAATGCAATCGCTCCTCCTAGACCTATGATCTTCCCTCCAGCTTCAGCCAATATGAAAGTTATAAATGCTTTTCCTTCTAAACCAAGGGAATATTTGCACTCAAAATTACAGTATATAGCAAAATAGGAAAGCTTGCCCTACTGAAAGAGAAGCAGTACATTTGCAAATGAAAATCTGCCTATTCTACCCTCTTTAGCAGAGTTATTCCTGTTCATACAAGGAGCAGAATGTACAAAAAGCCACACAAATCATCCTGCTTTACAAAGGGATGCATATACTGAGGCTGCATAGGACAGTTTGAGGCCATACTCCTTATTTCTAATCTCCAGTTTGAGTTTACTCTGCAGAGTTTATTCTGCAGAGCCTGTATAGAAGCTGAGTTAGAGGGTAGAATCTTATTGCAGGAAGGAAAGGGCATGCCCAGAGTGGAGCACCTCTGTTGGATAGCAGATATATTTCTTCTGGAAGAGGAAAGAAGTGAAATCAGAAGCGCAAACATTTATCTGCGAAAGTTGTGCAAAGTTCTTGCTCTATTGGAAGAATGATGAAGGGTGAGCAATTTGCATACAATACCATCATCCAACAGCGTGATTTCCCATTGTTTCCAGCTACCAAATGCAACAGGAATCATTTCTAGACCACCAGCAAATAGCAACATCTGACTCCAAGAAACACTTTGAAAACAAGGGTCAGTTTGCCTGTTTAGAAAGATGACCACCATGGCAACAGGACCAAAATTTAGCTTTAAAGATTTTCTCTTGCTGGGTAGAAAAGAGGGCTTTAGACCCATCGTAGCATAGGGAGAGGTAGGATATATGTAAGATGGTGAACTGTTATTAGTAGATCCTTCAATATGATTGTCTAAATGTAAGGAAAATATCCTTATCTTCAAGGTACAAGAATTTTTTTTAATAAAAAATGTATTGCTTTGTGCAGGTGTTTTATATTGTATTGTAATGTATAGTACAGTTTAAGAGTGACTCAGACTGTCTAATGAAATCAGCCCTTAGAAAGAGCACAGCTGGCTTGCATTTTTGTGGCTCCTGGCTGTAAGTGACAGGCCTTGCTGCACAGAAAGGCCAAAGTTAAAGACTGTAAGTGGGAAGATGCTTTGATTGTTTCCAGGGTCTCTGTATCTTCTTCACCTTGATGGAAGGACTATGTTCTTCCCTTATGTTTTAGTGCCTTAAAACATGACATGAGTTTCTTTGAGTAATTTACACATGCTTAATTTGCAACACCATTAAGAGCAAGAAATGATAACTCCTCCCTCCCTGCTTCTTTTCACCATTATTTATTTAATGACGAAAGCAAGAAAATAACTACATAACATATTGACTCTTTAAAGTTATGTAGGTGATAATAATAATGGCTTTATTACAGAAATAACAAAACCTCTTATTGGAAAGTAAAGTTTTTTATGCACAGAAAGATTTCACCAAAACAGATACTTAGATTCCATTTCAAAACCCTTGCTGCTGACATTTTAAGGGTTTGGAGATTTGGTTTAGTATTTAATGGTCCTTGAGATTTTCATTATTTCAAGGCTCAGTACTCCCATATGACTTATAATTATACTTCATACATTCCTGACAGATACTCCAAAATAATTTCAGTTATAACTCACAACTGGCACAAGAGATCATCAGCAGTAATAGAACTTTGATATAAATTAATCACAGATCTCAAGAATGAGTTCAGCATCACAAAGAGTTGCATAGAGTGTGAACATTTTACTCACAATGAGATTAACAACAGTTACATGTTCATATGGACCTTGACTCAATGACATAATTGAACACTTTTGCAAGCCTAAGCATCTTTGAAGATAATGGGAACAGGTAAAGACTTTAGATTGGATCCATGATGATAGTAGTTTGTTGAAAAACAACGAAAATATGTTGGTTTTTTTTTTGCCGAATGATAATTAGAAGTACTCAATCCGATCTTTTTTTGCAAATAACAGATACATTTTGAAGAAAAGAAAATCATTTGCATGGTAATAATCAAACACATTGAAAGTAAGCTCTTACCTCTTCTTTTGGTGCAAATATTTGAATTTTAATGGTAGAAGACAGAGTATTTACAGATTTATTTGGTCATGCAGATACTATAGCAACTATTCATTTTTTCGAAATCCTTCCCACCTAATGATAACACACTCCAATGCTACAGACTAAAATTTTCATTTCTGTAAACATCTGCCAGGCAATCCTGAGCTGTATTTGGTTGAAACTAAAAGATGAAATTGACAAATCAGATAAAATTACAAGGTAAAGCTAAACCACAGAGATTTTTAGTTCTACAAAGCCTTCAGCTTAATTTTTAGGTTATTATATCCTGTTTCATTTTCTGTTGAAATAAATAGGTTTGCAAAGACCAATGAATTTCAGAAAAAAAGGACTTCTTGAAAAATATTTGAAGTCAGGAATACTTCCCTTTAATTTTTGCACCTAAAAGGAATTCCCACATTCAACTTCCTAACCCAAATACTTTGGAATATCCTCTTTCCAAATACATACTATCAGTGTGTCAAACTGATTCTGCTAGTTCTTTATTATTATGATGGGGCTACGAAACTGATGGACAGGGACAGAGCAGTTGATGTCATCTACCTGGATTTGTGCAAAGCGTTCGACACTGTCCCGCATGACATCCTTGTTTCTAAATTGGAGAGACATCAATTTGATGGGTGGACCGATGAGTGGACCAATTGGTGGATAAAGAACTGGCTGACGTGCTCACACAAAGATTTATGGTCAATGGCTCGACATCCAGCTGGAGACCAGTAACGAGTGGTGTCCCTCAGGGATCGGTGTTGGGACTAGTCTTGTTCAATATCTTTGTTGGTGACATGGACAGTGGGATTGAGTGCACCCTCAGCAAGTTTGCCGATGACACCAAGCTGTGTGGTTCAGTTCATACACTGGAGGGAAGGGATGCCATCCAGAGGGACCTTGACACGCTTGTGAGGTGGGCTGATGCCACCCTTATAAAGTTTAACTATGCCAAGTGCAAGGTCCTACATCTGGGTGGGAGCAATCCCAGGCACAGCTACAGACTGGGCAGAGAAGAGATTCAGAGCAGCCCTGCAGAGAAGGACTTGGGGGTGTTGGTCAATAAGAAAATGAACATGAGGCGGCAGTGTGCGCTCACAGCCCAGAAAGCCAACTGTATCCTGGGCTGCATCAAAAGGAGCGTGACCAGTAGGTCGAAGGAGGTGATCCTGCCCCTCTACTCTGCTCTCGTGAGACCTCACTTGGAGTATTGTGTGTAGTTCTGGTGTCCTCAACATACAAAGGACATGGAACTGTTGGAACAAGTCCAGAGGAGGGCCACGAGGATGATCAGGGGACTGGAGCACCTCCCGTATGAAGACAGGCTGAGAAAGTTGGGTCTGCTCAGCCTGGAGAAGAGAAGGCTGCATGGAGACCTCATAGCAGCCTTCCAGTATCTGAAGGGGGCCTACAAGGATGCTGGGGATGGACTATTCATCAGGGACTATAGTGACAAGACAAGGGGTAACGGGTTCAAACTTAAAGAGGGGAAGTTTAGATTGGATCTAAGGGAGAAATTCTTTGCTGTGAGGGTGGTGAGGCAGTGGAATGGGTTTCCCAGGGAGGTTGTGAATGCTCCATCCTTGTCGGTGTTCAAGGCCAGGTTGGATGAGGCCTTGAGTGGCATGGTTTAGTGTGGGGTATCCCTGCCCATGGCAGGGGGTTTGGAACTAGATGATCTCAAGGTCCTTTCCAACCCTAACTATTCTATGATTCTATTTGTCTAATATGTACAAAAATGTCACTGATTCAAGCTTCAGATGAAGTTTTTCCTATTATTTGTTATTAACAAGGTCTCCTATAGTAAAGTTTCTTGGAAAAGGCTTAAAACCACCTTAGAGTGGGGTGATGGGGAAAGGTATGAGGGAGACTAGTATGTTGTCCTACAAGAGTCTGACTTGCTTTAGGCTTTGGGTTGACAAAAATAACCAGTTTACATTTCAAATCACATTGGTTATATCTACTGAATATGCAGACAGAAACTGTCTCTTCAAACTCCAAACAAATAAATTTAAATATTCTTATTAAGGTAGTTCTTACATCAAGATGTGCAGAAGAAAACAGATATCAACTTACATGAACATCAATAACCTGATGCAGGCACCACATTTTGCTGAAAAAACACTTCAAAAATTGTTTTGCTTTCTAGCTGCAGTCTAAATACGCTGAAGCACCAAAAGTATTCTTTCCAGCTGAACAAATTGATCTATTTGATGAAATAAATTAACAGAAATAATTTAAGTGGTTGTTCACCCTGCACCAACTTCTGCCTTGTTTAATAATGGGATCTTTCTGTCAGTGTGAAAGACAATTAAATATGCTTGCAAGAGCAAAAAGATATAAGGTTACTTTTACTGTAAAGAAATTGCACTTGTTATTATTATATGTCATTTTACTGGAAAGTATTCTCTGTACTTTTCTATCTTAAGAAAATTACTTACATGTTTTCAGCATGACTTACATTATTTCTCCAGCACAATGGTGTTAGGAAGATATCAAAAAATCAAAAGCGCAATATCTGAAAGCATCACAGCTACATAAATACTCTTCTTTTTAACCTGTTTTGGGCTTTTGTATTTTTGACATTCAGATACTAGAACCTTGTCTCCTGGTTCCTCTTCCTCTCCCTTAATCACAAATATTTCTCACAAATAACCAGTGATAACCAGTTTGTTGATTTCATATTGAAAGTGGAAAAAAAAAAAAAAAAAGATTTTCCAAGATTTTTTCCATAAAAAATGATCAATTCAACAGTGAAGTATGACCTTTTCTGACTCCAGATTTCACTTCTTTTGGAAGTAGTCATTAATTATAATGCTAGAATTTTACACTAAGCACTACTGCCAAACAAGAAAAGCAGGTGATGATCAAAACAAAAGAATTAATGAACTGCTTGAAGCATGCAATAAGAAAAAACACATGAAAAATAATCAATTACATTAAAATATATGCAAATAGCCTCCTGTCTGAAATGGTTTGGGTTGGTTTACTTTGGATTGCTAGCCAAAAAGATATTATGAGTTCTTAGAGCGTTGCATTTTGGCTAAGAGGCTGACCTGGGTCTTACTGGCTCATATCCTGTGGCAGACATGAAAGGTCAACAAAGTCTTTCCTAGTCGTTGTCTAGTAACAAAAACCTGGGAAAAAACAAAACAAAACCAAATAAAAAACCCCAAACAAAAAGGTCCCCAAAAGCTTAACCTTTTGTTTTCCTGCTCATCTAATGTTTAGTCCAGACTGGTTAGGGGAAAAAAAACCCTATAAAATTTTATAACTGCTATTGAGCTGAATAAAAGCTATCACCTTGACTGCAAAACAACACTGTCCATATGTAAAACTTTGTAGTTAAGAGAAGTCTCACTAAGACTGGACTTCAACCAAAAATTATAGTTATGGAAACAGAGAAGGTGAATTGCTTCCTCATTTAAAAATTATTTTTAGGGTTTACATGTTACTTTTAGTTAATCCACTAATGCCGCATTTTTTTGTCTCAAAATATAACAGACAACATGGATTGCATGAAGAAAAGATACTCCTGAATTGCTGGAGTTTAAATTCTTCTTGGTTAAATACATAAGGTAAGGTACAACATGAAATAAGAATGAAAGGTTGATGTTGTGAGGAAAAGTTGGCAATGTAAGTTTATCAGATAAGGGAAAATGTAATTAAATCCTCTGTAGTAAACTCTACAGTAAGATCAATAGACCTTGAAATCAACATTGACTAGGAAAAGAGAATATACTGTTTGCACTGAGGTGACCAACTTGCTCTATGAGTGTCAACAGGCACTAAAGTGTGGCAATGTGCAACCCCACCTCTCCTGACCTGACCTTTATTTACTGTAACTTTTCTCAAGTGATAACCATCAGTGGTGGTGGTAATGAATGCCGCGGGGTTTGATGGTCCCATCAGACTCAACGTGGATTCAGGGAAGACACATACCAATGCATCAGCCAAAGCCTAATCTGAGCAAGATGTACCACCACCTTCCAACCAGGTCCAACTCAAGCAAGGTTTCTGTAGTCAGTATGAGAACATGACTATAAGTCAGTTGTCTCACTCCACAGATAGTGGACAGCACAGGGCCCATTAAGCTCTCCTGCACATCAGTGGACGACACACCAGGATCTCCCCTTGACTAGGACACCTCTCAAGGTTATTCCTCAAGGTTGAGAGATTCCTTGCCACAACAGATTCTCTGTAAGTGATTAATAGCCTGCTAAACTTTGAAATCTTGGCTAAGTGATATAAAGGATTGACTGCGAACGTATAATCCTTTAGACATAAATGGTGTACTAAATGTGAGATAAGTCTGGATCCAGCTGCACCTAGACACCTCTCTGAGCAGGAGTTCAGAATGCAAGGGGTCCTTTCCGAACCTCATAACTCAAGAGGAGGGTATCCCTGACAGTTTTGTGTGACCCTGTCCTCTATGCAATAAATATTCAAGTGTACTTTGCCATTGAATCTTGTTAAATCTCTGTTTCATTTACTAATAATGCTTGTTAAATAGCTGTTTTATATCAGTAAATATATTGCTACTTATCTCTTACGGTGAAGTGGGTCACTACATCAGCTACACAAAGTTACACTGGAGTCCTGATTCTGCAACTACGTCAGGCACAGCACCTGCAGCAGTGAGAAAAATGCACTTCAAGCACTTAAAAACATAAACTTTTGAAAGTTCTTGGGATTGCCAGTTTTGGGTAAAGGCTTGTGTATGCAAGCCAATGCCTATGTTAATTTGAAACACTGAGAATAAGCTGCCATGCTCTGATCAACAGATAGGATGACTCCGTTTATGTATGAGGCCTGCAAGCTCAGCATGTTTGTATCTTCTGATCTGGTGGTGCAGGTTGTTCAGGTTCCTGTTTATGCTCCCTAGACAGCAAAGACAGCAGCTCTGCAAAGCCCTGAAAAAGCAAGGTTGTATATGTGAAGATTTAGAAGTTAGTGGGTCTGGACTCACCCTGTCATTTTCTGTGCAAAATGAAATAAAATCTCATAATTCTTCAAGAATAGAAAGAATGGAAACTCTGAGAGAAAACACCAGTGTAAGGGAAGATCATAGCTGGTGAAGGATGGTAAACAAGTGAGAAATGATTACTATTGGCCAGAGTGGTCTTACTGTGGCAACTTGAAAGTTCCACAAGAAAATCAATGATGAAGGCATGCACCTGCTAGAAGAGCACCATAGTATCCAGCATGGGTGTTGTGTTTTGTGTAATACATTGTAATATGACTGTTAAATATGCAGCTTATCTACCTAGTAAACCACAGTAAGTTTTGCAGAATTTCCCATACTGTAGCAAGCCAGTCTGCTTACGTCATCATCACATGGAGAGAGAGCTCAAGGTTTTCAGAGTAATTTCAGCAGTGTGTGAGCAGTCTCCTCTCTCCAGGAGCTGCGCTGATATTAGTGTGGTGCTTGGGAGAGTGCCTGGACAGAAACCAGGACTCCAAAGAAAGGCAATGAGTGAACTCCTGCTTCATCACTCCATTTCATGGCTAGTAAAGAGTTGCTTTAAAGCAGGTTGTGTTTAATTACGACCCACATGACACACCCTTGATTGTTTTGATTGTGAAAAAATATTTGTCTCCTCAGTCAAAACTGAGGATGAAGAGACACACACTGATGCTGGAAAAAAATGAATATTACAATGTTGTTAAACCAGAGCACATTTGATCAAATCCTAAGAATCAGAAGCAGTCATTAAATCCCCAAAAGATACTAGCTTAAACATGAGAATATTTAAGGTACTACATCACAAAAATAGTGCTGGTTTTAAAGTATAACACCAGTCAGGGAAAAAAAAAAAAATCAAATCTAAACCCAACAACAACCAAAAATCGCAAATAAAACCCAACAAACAACACCTTCTAACTCAAATATATTCCCAGTATGGTTTAAGTCATCCAGCTTATTTTAATGAAAAACAACCAAGGTACAATGCTAATGAGGTGCAAAACTCATGAGCTTACATAGTAATATGAGGCTGGTGTACCCATTTATTTACAAGGAATTAGAAATGAAATGCCAGCACACAGTATTTGACTAAAGCCCGGTAAAATATTTTCATTACTCTTTATCTGTTAGAACAAAATCTGTTTTGACAAGGAATTGCACAGCCTCTAATACTTTGAAATGCTGAATTTTTTTTAAAATATGTACTCCTTTAAGTTTAAAAATATTAAGTTAATTTTTCTTCTTCATGTAATGCTTCAAGTTATGGCATCCCAATAGTAGCACTGAGGTAAAAATTAGACCAGTTAAATTATGATATGCCCTTCAGAGATGTTAATATGTCTAAGAGCATTTGAATCCTGTTCATAGAATCATAGAATAGTTAGGGTTGGAAAGGACCTTAAGATCATCTAGTTCTAACTCCACTGTCATGGGCAGGGACATTACTAAACCATATCACTCAAGACTCCATCCAGCCTGGCCTTGAACACTGCCAGGGATGGAGCATTCACAACTTCCTTGGGCAACTCGTTCCAGTGCCTCATCACCCTCACAGTAAAGAACTTCTTCATTATATTTAACCTCTGCTTCCCCTGTTTAAGTTTGAACTCATTACACCTTCTCCTATTACTGCAGTCCCTAATGAAGAGTCCCTCTCCAACATCCTTGTGGGTCCCCTTCAGATACTGAAAGGCTGTTATGAGGTCTCCACGCAGCCTTCTCTTCTCCAGGCTGAACAGCCCCAGCTTTCTCAGCCTGTCTTCATACAGGAGGTGCTCCAGTCCCCTGATCATCCTCGTCGCCCTCCTCTGGACTTGCTCCAACAGCTCCATGTCCTTCTTATGTTGAGGACATCAGAACTGCACACTTCAAGTGAGGTGTCACGAGTGCGAAGGGTCACCTCCTTCGACCTGCTGGTCACGCTCCTTTTGATGCAGCCCAGGATACAGCTGGCTTTCTGGGCTCTGAGCGCACATTGTCAGTTCATATTAAGTTTCTCATTGACCAACACCCCCAAGTCCTTCTCCACAGTTGTTCTAAAATAATTTCTAGAGGAAATATCTATGTAGAAACTGAGTTGTAGAAGAATGGCAGCTCCTTAGTCACTGGAACTTGTTAATAAGAAATTGGGTTTGTTTTGATTTTGATTTGTTTTGGGGTTTTTTGTGTTTTTCTTGTTTTTAATTCTCATTCCATAAAGTAAGTTACTGTACAGCATAGAACAAGCGTCTCCTGGGACTTGATATACTATGATTAGGCTAACAACCTGCCTGGCATGTCTGTTATTTTTCCACATGAAGAATACAGATTATTCCACTTCTTCAGGGCAAACGTAGAAAAACAGAACCAGATGTGAACAAGCTGTTTGCTGCTTGAGCAGGCTATTTCTTCCATAGCTGCTCAAAACAGTCCAGAAATATACATTCCCTAATGCCTTTTTGAGGAAGTTCTGGTTAACTGCATAAAATGGAAGGAAGACCCTTTAAAACTGGTGTCATGGTTTAAGCCAGTCAGCAAGTCAGCCACGCAGTTTCTACTCTCCCCACCCCACCCCACATCCCCCCCCCCCCCCCCCCCCCCGGAGGGATGGGGAGGAGAATCTGAAGAACGTAACTCCCACGGGCTGAGATAAGAACAGTCCAGTAACTAAAGTATAACACAAATCACTACTGCTACCACCAATAATAATAATAAGGGAAATAACAAGGGAAGAGAATACAATATCACCCGCTGAAAAACAAGCTCGACAGAGCAGAGATCGTGCCCTTCCGGAAAACTCCCAGTTACATCCCTGGGCATGATGTGCTGTGGTATGGAATACCTCTTTGGCTAGTTTGGGTCAGGTGTCCTGTCCCTGCTTCCTCCTGGCTTTCCCACCTCTCTCACAGAGCATGAGACTCACAAAGTCCTTGGTCAGGGTAAACATTCTGACCAGCAACTGAAAACATCGGCTGTATCAGTATTATTCCCAGGCCGAAAGTCAAAACCACAGCGCTGCACCAGCTACTAAGAAGGAGAAAAAGTGACTGCTGCTGCTGAACCCAGGACATCTGGGACAAAGGCTAAGTTACCGGGGATGCTGGTGGGGTATCAGGATCCCTGGGAATCAAGCAGTCTATCAGATTTGCTGTCACAATGATCTGGAATTGCACAATATCATGACAGTAATTGTAGGAGTGGAGCTGTTTCTGATTAGGAAAAGAAAATAGAAAAATCTGGCTAGTAATGTCTGTGAAAATGTTCTAAGGATGATTATAACCATTCCTCATTTAAAAATAGAGCTGTTCAGATATACATTACTAAGATTCTATTTGCAGAAAACATATCCTAATTTTCTGGCTCTTTGCAGTTTAATTAATCTCTAAAGCAGGCAATTTGCAATGAATTTCAAAGGATTCCATTTGCTGTATTTTTTATTGACCACTTTTATGTTTAATAAAATTAAGGAAAAAACTTTTCACACACTTTAAGTGAGAGGTCTAGAAATTAGGAAAAGAAATGCTGAAGAGGGAAAATATATGGAGTCAGTGTTCTCCAATATGCATTTTGGAAAAAGTCCCAATATATAGTAGAAAGGGTTGCAGTAAGCGGTTCTTAACATAAATATGTATCAGTTTTTTCATGAAGAAAACATGCAATGGATGGTTTCATTTTCCTAAGATACTCAAACCTGAAGCAGGTTCATTCCCTTAAGGAAAACAGAAAATATGGTTAGTAGGTCCCCACTACAGGGCAATTTGGAGCATTGACTGATGTTAATGGTAGCTCTGAGATCTCCACTGTCCCTCTTCCCAGAACCCATTCCAAATCTACACCTGGACAGTAACACAGCCAGTCTCCAATTATTAATGGTTGTGCAGGTGATTATTCTCATTTTTCCAGGACTTTTAAAGACAGACATAAACTGTGTCTCCTTTTACAGTTTCTCTGTTTCTTTCAGGGTTTGTACATTCTTCCTATAACAATGAACAGACACCTTAATTAAATGCTCATATTTATTCTCTCTTTTGGGGCACCCAGAATATTGGCCTTATGTTACTGAACAACAACAGTAGATGGTTCTACCATTTTTCTCTAGCTAAATTGCAATAATGTGTAAATATATCCCTATTAAAGACACCACTGGGCTCTCCTTTTCTGTTCATAGATAAAGGGCAACTGGCTTAGACTCACTGAAGAGGAACGTGTTAACACATGATGACGATGACAAGATAGGAAAGCTGCTTCCAAGAGCTCATCAACACATACTTCTTTTCTGCAGAGATCCATGGGCTCTCCTTTATCAGAGCACCACGGCACTTTTGGTCGTGCTTATCTTTTTTATTGAATGTAGAAGTTCATAGTGAAGAGTTGTTATTTCTCCTTGCACATGCTAAAAAATGTGTTGGGTTCTTTTTTCTTGGCTTAATGAATCACACTCCCACTAGTCTCTTATTGCTAAGAGTGGCTTCTTACATACCTTAGATAAGACACTAAAATAACAAAAAAATCACTGTTTAAGGGAATGTTTGTAAGCCCTCTGCCTCCACAATTGTGCATGGCTCTGATAGGACTTCGTAACTAAACCATGAATTTTCAGGGAATTCTCCTTTAAAGACATGACATATTTACATGGGGCATGCTCCTTCTACAGATTACCCATTCAGTGTTGCAATGAACATCTGTAGTTTGAAGAGGATGTGAATAGGTTTGTTGACATCTAACATCACAAATTTAACAATAAGAAGCTTAGTATTTTAATAACAATTTCCAGTAAGCCAAATACAGTCATAAACAACTACATTATGTTTTAAAGGGTTCAAAAAACAGGTGTTACCAAATCACCCAGAAAGAACATCAGAGTGAGTAACGTCCTCTCTCTTGAAAGGTAATTAAGCAAGTGTGCTAGCTGCAGACTCAAAGCAATACCCAGGCTTTTCATCTTCATAGTGATATGGACAAATCTTCACCTATTGTCAAGGTCAGTGAAGACATGAAATTCATTACGCTGAAGCCCTCATTTCAAGAGCTTTCAATATTGTGATGGCTGTCATTTGACCTCTGTGCATTTTAAAAGTTTGCCGAAGTAATGTAAAGAAACTTAAATGAGAGCTGAGCCTAGAAACAGGGATAGAAATTACTGAACTTGCAACTAACTAGCACATAAGACCATACTGTTTTTCAGAAGCAGAAAACAAGCAAATAAACCACAAAACCAGAGGGATGCAAGGAAATTGCAACCAGGGACACAAAATTCTGGGAAAATCATCCATTTAATCATTGATAAAAATGTATTAATGAAAAGTTATATATGCACATGAAGAGCAAACCATTGATCAGTATTTAACCTCTGGCTTCAGGAAAACTGAAAGCCTTCAGGCTGTGGAAGATCTAAAATAGTGGGGAAATTCTGATGAGGATGGAGTTAAATATTTGCTATTCTCAGTATTTTTAAATATTTAACTACGTTAATTATATATAGGAAAAAATGACTGACAGAGGGCAATTATGTCTAGAGTTGTTAATTTTTATTTGTTTGGTTTCATTTACTAAAGACCATTGCTTTCATTTCCTAATTAATGTAGTAAAAAGGTGATTTGCAGTAAACACCACTGTTATAAAACTTTTTTTAAAGAGCAGAATGTATGAAATCTGTATCACTGTATCCATATCACTGGATAAGGAGACAGATAAGGATTTAGCATGTGGTCTCCTGAATGTTGAAACAGTTTATACTATTAGCCCAAACCAGCAAATTCTTTCATTTTATTTCTTGTAATTTTCTAATTCTCTGGCTTTGGTAAGCTCCATAGCTAATACAAAAATTTACAAGGTCATGTACAACAAGTAAAGTTGAAAATACATTATACAGTTCACTATTGGCACGTAACAGGGAAGTAAGAAGTCACTTCTCCTACTTTCACTCACTCAAATTATTTGCTGGAAGACAAGGGCCTGATTCAGGAAGCAGTTTTTAGTTAATTCTTACAAAATCACGAAATGTAAACAACGACATATTTTAAAAAACTTGGTTTAGATCTCACACATTTTAATATAACGCAACTTACTTCTCCAATTCATTATATTATTCATGAAATGACTTTCCAAGCAAATACTTTAACTTATGACCTTTTGTCCAGGAGCACAGAAGAAAAACAGAAGAAAAAGATGGAGTGAGCAGAGTGTGTCTTTAAAAGGTAAAAAAATACTTGTTATACCTGCCTTCCATGAGTCTTTCAGTATTCCCCTGTAGCTGCTACACACGTCCAGAGAAGGCAGGATGATTTCTTCAAAATAAACTGATGAAAAACACCTACAGACCATGCCATCCGTGTGCAAAGCTGATAGTGCTTTCCAGAGCCCTACACATCTCTAGGATCAACACTGGAGGTTGAATATTGCTTCACCATGTGGACACCAAGCCAGGCTAACATAAATGAGATTGTTGATAAGAGACACCCTACCCTGAGACCCCGAGGGATCTTAGGTGTTCCAAGAAAATCACAACTTTCATGTCACTGAGGTTGTCTTTCTATACAAATTTTCCAATTTTTTCAATCTAAATGTGGTTTTTCTCCAAGTGAAAGAAAGCTTGCCCAGAGAATGACTGATAGTTATAAGAGCTGTGCTGATCACAGGAGACACAAACACAAAGGAAATCCTGGCTAACAGCCACTCTGATTCACACAAACCAGTGTTGACAGGGGCCCTTCTGTAGGGCCCACTGTCTGCCTGGGAATGCTATTCCTGAATTTGGAAATCTGGAGAAGAGAGTTAGCAAATGATTATGCTCTAAGCTTGTCTGTACAGACAAATGGAAATCCTGAATTGTTAGTTTATTCCTCCATTGAGTTTATTGTCCTGACTTATAGAAAAACATGCTGAGAAAAAGAAAACTATTTTCCTGCTTTGTGTAATTATGTACTGAATCATGCTTTATGAAGTGTTCCTAACTGTCTCAGGAAGATGCAAGCTTTCCCTGTCTCACTCTAACCTTTCTGGAAGCCATGTAGACTCTATCTGCCACTCAAGGAACTGAAGCTTAAACCATCACAAACATCATCTGTTAATAGAGGACAATAAATGGATGACTATGGCAGGAGAGCCTTCCATGTTGGGATTTTTAACCTTCTAAGTTGCAGTCAAGAAGAATTTCAACTGCTCTGAAACAGATTTGCTCCTCTGAGAGATTAGCATGTGCTGAGAGTCTGACCCTGTAATATTTCTGTATCTTTCCTATTTGTATTTTCTAAAATACAAAATATTGCTTGCAGCTGTCTCTGCAGATCAGGCAGAATTTTGGGTTTTTTTTTGCAAGTTATGGTTATTTAGAAATGTAATTTAATCCTGGGATACTTGCAATATACCTGCAATGTGTATATCCCAGTGTCTGCTGTTTAAATTGTGTAATTGGGCACCTCTACCTTCAATTATTGCAGCAATTAATACTTTGTTCTATTTAGTGGGGGTTCCTTATATTGTTTTTGCTAAGGAAAGCTGAAATTACCTCTCACCATGATATGCATTGACTCTTCAGAGGAAGGTTTCTGCCTTTTGCCCCTTACTTTACAGTTTGTTAGAATAAACAGGTCCAAGCTGTCACAAGAAAATGCACACAAATGAACTCTATGAGGTAAATTCCTGCTAAAAAAAGTTGATAGCTCAGCGCTATCAATGGGGTGTTTAGTGGCCCACATTAATATATAAACAAATATTTAGCTGCACATTTTGCTAATAACATGAAATCAGCCAAGGAAATCTCCTTATTTCAAAGCTCTTGCATGCAAAAGTCATTACAGATCATTGAGGAACTACTGATAAATATGTGCCCAACTTTACGCTCCATTGTTCATGTTTTGTGCTTTTACAGCTGACCAGCCCAAGGTTTATTTTACCGGGTATCAATAAACAACTAGTTCACGGAAACATTAAGACCAAGGACCTGTGCTTCATCTGGTCTTGTTCCTCTGAGTTATGATTTATACCACTGCTTTGTCATTCGAATTTTGCACTTGAACCGATGATGTTCTGGTCCTGCTATGGGGAATGCCTTCAGCACAATTCTATTTCAAGTCTGCCTTTAACACGCTGACAGGAAAAAACAAATCTTCCAGTGAAACTATCTATTTCCTACTGAGAGATAGCTCACCACTGTGTTTCTAATAAATTCTTTTATTAGAAGAAAATTGAAACTAGAATAACTCTTCTGCAGTCAAAAAAGCTAAAGTTTATTTTGACTTTGCATGAATACTGGATGCAGTCTAATGATTTTGCCTGTTTTTCAGAACCTTGATAGTCCTGTCTAACAGTCCTATCTGACAACAGATGTTCTTTATAGCTTCCTGCAATTTCTGAATTGAAACACACAGTAATATTCTGAACAATGAAGATGGGCATTTTCATTTTTATCTTTTCAAACACAGTGGGTTTTGAATCCAATATCCATAGCAAACAATCACAGTAAAGAAAATCTCTATTCTATATAGGGTCCTTTTTCTGTCTGTATTCAGGTTATTTCTGTGAGTAATTTTGTATACACATAGTTCAACATGATAAAGTCTTCAATCCTGCGCCTGTCACTTCCCATTGTTGACTAAGTCATGTTTCTGACAAATCAGCTGATTTTCTCCTTCTCAGTACATATTATCTTCTGTTTTCCTTTATCAGGCACTGCAATAATGTAATAGTCATTTTATTCACAGTTGCCTTGTTCCCTGAGAGGCCATCACCCTCCCTGAAATCTCTGTATTTATAGGAAAACAGTGACTTCATAAGAGAATTAGACCTAATTTCACTGTTCTCTTGTTAAACACAATATTCCACAATTAAATGAGAAGTAGTCCCAGGGAGTGCACTGCTTCCCTCATCTTCTTGAACACATTCACATTTCTTGATACCTTGCAGGATTAGGTCTTTACAGTGCAATGACACTGAACAGGCATTAGGGAGACTGCCTCCATTGGCCCTAATTCAGAGTAGCTAGAAAACCAAATTCCCAGTTCCTGCAGATGAAGAACCTGGAACATAATAACCTGACTTTAAACAGTTGTTTGCTTCAGTTGAGATAACGGTAGGATTGTTGCATTTCCTGACAAAACTTCCTTTCCCATGACATTTCAGGCTATCAAGGCAGAGATGAAACATACAGACGGGCTTGTGATTGAAGGGTGGACTTGCCCATGGATACTATTGCCTAGGTTATTCATAAATGTGAAACATGAGCTGCAATTAAGTAAGCCGAGCAGTTGAAGCTTCTGTGGTATGGAGGACAATGGCTGAAGTGCAAATACAGGGAGGCCTGGCAGATTGACTTTATCACACTCCCATCGACCCTCCAAGGCAAGTGCCATGTACTTACCACGGTGGAAGGAACCACCAGGTGCCTGGAAACATACGCTGTGCCCCATGCCACTGCCCAAACGCTATCTTGGGCCTTGAGAAACAAGATGTGTGGTGACATGGCACCCCGGTAAGAATTGAGTGAGAAATTAGGACTCATTTCTGGAATAACCTTATAGATACTTGAGCCAAAGAGCATGGCATTAAGTGGGTATATCACATCCCCTACCATGCACCAGCCTCTGGGAAAATCGAATGGTACAATGGGCTGTTAAAAACTACACTGAGAGCAATGGGTGGTGAGATTTTCAGACATTGGGATACACACTTAGCAAAAGCCACCTGGTTGGTCAACACTAGGGATCTGCCAACAGGACTGGCCCAGACCAGTCAGAACTTTTACGTACTGTAGAGGGGGATAAATTTCTGTAGTGTACATAAAAGATCTGCTAGGGAAGACAGTCTGGGTAATTCCAGCCTCAAGCGAAGGCAAACCCACTTGTGGGATTGCTTTCTCTCAGGGACCTGTGTGCACCTAGTGGGTAATGGGAGGATGGGGAAGTCCAATGTTTACCTCAAGGAGATTTATTTTGGGTGAAAATAGCCAATGAATTGAATTGTATGATGCTGTATAATATTGAATATGATCGCTTCCATGAAGGCTATATGCCCATCACTGAGCTGGACACCTTGTGACACCTGTCTCTACTGCTCCAGATCTGAGCATCTGAACCTAACTCCCTTTTGATCACCACATTATTGAAGAACAAACTTAGATAAAACTAGACAAATACAGCAGTGATGGAACTGGAACTAGCTTCAGCATGCAGCAATCCAACACCACACACCATCCACCTTTCCTGCCCTGAGAGACTGTTATGCCAGATGGAGCCCCAAGTCATGGGCTGAATTAGCTCAATGAAATTTTTAAGAGATGGTCCACAGATTAAGGGAATGATATCTGTACGTAAGTATATCTAGATATCTAGATCTGGACAGATAGGTAGGTAGGTAAGTAGGTAGATAGATAGATAGATCGATCAAAAGACAGGAAAGATGATTGTAGGAAGTGTGGGAACTGGCATGATGTGAATGAGATGTAATAAGGGGTGAATACTGTCCTGATTTCAGCTGAGATGGAGTTCATTTTCTTCTTAGTAGCTGGTACAGTGCCATATTTTGGCTTTAGTCTGAGAATAATGTTGATAACACACAATGTATTAGTTATTCCTAAGTAGCGCCTACCCTCATCAAGGACTTTTCAGTCTCTCATGCTCTGACAGTGAGGAGAGGCACAAGAAGCCAGGAGCAAGCAGAGACAGGACACCTGACCCAAACTAGCCAAAGGGATATTCCGTATCACAGCACATCATGCACGGTATATAAAGTGTGTAGTGCTTAGTTTCCGACTGGGTTTAAACCATGACATTCTCCTTTCAGTGACATTTTCCAAATCCTAAATTAGCAAGATGTCACCAGAAACTTGAAACCTAACTGGCTGAACATGACCTGAAGGCTACAGGCTGCACTTTAGCAAAGCTGCTTGTGTTTTATTTGTATTGGTGTTTTGTGAGTCACAAGCATGTGCAGCTGTCAGAGATTAAAGTACTAGCACAAAACTATCTTCTTTCTAATGAGTTTTTATTTGATGAGATACACCAGACCATAAAGCAGCAATTCCTATTCTTATGTGACATCTGTCTCAAAGGTCTCCCACATGTGAGGAAATGGGTAGCAATACAAAACAAGCCCTTTCTATCACTGCCTGAAGAGAGTTTAGGCTTTACCTTTTTCTTCTATCTCTCTCCTCTCAAGGCTATGTCACACTGAAGCAGTACTAGGAGGTGAAGGCCTGCCTGCCTCTTTCTTTCCCTCTAGCATTCAGAAAAAGATATCTTGGATGTTCCATAAACCATCTAGAAGCTAGAAATGAAACTCAAGAGAAGCACCTCCCACATGGGAACACTTGTACATCATCCTTCTCTGTATTTCAAAATTCTTAAGTTCCAAACCCAAGTAAGGCTTATCTGGATGATTTTCTGTGCAGTCAACTTCAGGAGAGGTCCAAGCAGAAAATGAAATTTCTTTAGACTTTTCAATGTGAGGATGCAGCTGTGCTTCTCTGTAAAGGGCTACATTCACCTTGGGAAAAGAGAGCTTTTGAAAACTGCAGAATTAAGTTATTACCTGCTTACATGTGTGTGTATACAGCAGAGAAATTCTTTCTGTCACTGCCACAACAGCTGCAATTTGTTGCATACTTAGTACAGCTTTCTATTAACTTCAGTTTCCAGCAGTCATCACTCACAGATGGACAGGCTACTTGTTCCTGAATGATCTCATGAAAGATATCTCTAGACTGCTTTGTAACAAGTGTCCCATCTGCTCAGTGGAAGAACAGGTGGGTGATCTTTAACCATACTCTGCAGTCCATGAGAGAAACCACAGGCTCTTCAGAGGCTGATAAACAAAACAACAATTTTGTTGCAACTTCCTTAAAACTGTGACAGGAGAAACAAAAACCTTGGCAGTTTCTTATTCTTATAACAGATCTGAAGCAGAAGCAGAAGAGGAGAAAGGAAGAAAGAAGGAGATAAAACAAAGAACTAGGCTCACCACCCTCTGGATCCAGCAATGTCTTCTAGGCCAGCAAGTGGAAATTCTTTCAGTTGCAGCCTCTTCAGCTGTGGTTCTTTTAGTCAGTGAGTCTGCTGGGGTCCAGGGTAGAGAGGTGCACACCACATGGCTGAAGAAGGCTGCTTTTTTATAGGGTCAGGTTCTTGGAATCCTCCCACAGGTGGATTCTCATTTGCAGGGCTACCTGGTGAGCACCAGGACCCAGTAAATGCTGTGCCCCAACAGGTGCCCACAGGGACTGTGGTGCTGTCCCAGAACAGTTTGTTGCTCGGGCTGTTGATATTCTCAGCTTCAGAGCAGACAACACAGGAAAGCATCCCCCACCTTCAAGAAATAGGATCGATTGCTCTGCCTCCCTGCTGTTTACTCTAGCAATAACTACCTAACGACCTGTCAGTTCCTTCTATATTTTAAGTTCTTTTGAGACAAACACAAAAGGGGTCTCTTTACCATCCCAAACAAGTATTCAAAAATAGCAAGCAATCAGCTAGAAGATTCATTGCTCCTGAAAACTCTGAAGCTATTCTCAGGAAAGAGACACACAAAAGATATACCTTGATGTGAAAGTTTGAAAGATTGCTTTAGGAATGCTGGTTTTTGTGACCTGGGAGCTCATCTTTTGTCATGAACTGCAGTATTAATCTCACATAGTCGGTTTATAAAATACAATATAGCTTCACATCAACAGGGTTGAAGAACCTGTAGATATGTAAGTTTGGTATTATATGTTCCTTGTCTGCAAATTGTTTATAAAATGTACTTAGGAAAGAGCTACAGTAGTGTATAGAAAAATATTCTTTTAAGGGGAAAATAGCGAAAACAAGCAGCCCAAACATCACCAGACCTGTAAAGTACTCCCCAGAGTGTGATGGTGTGTGCTGAAGGCAAAATGGCAGTCTCTGTAGTGCCACTGACACTGCTGTCCCACAGGCCATCTATATTAGTTGAACTGCTAAAACTACTCAGGCTGCAAGCAACTCCTCATTAGTTCACTTCGCCAAATTCAAAATTTCCACTTCTAGTCCTTGAAACATGCTTCATTCATTGGTTCCTGTTCAACTTTTACCAACCAAAAAAATGTCTCTCTCCTTTCAGACAGAGCTTCCTGCAGCTTCCCCAGAACCCACTTTTCCTGTTTTGGGATTTTTTGACCTTACCTCCCTCTGTTTTCAAAAGAGGTAAGCCAGAGTTTGGATTTTCCTCTACTTAAATCTGTATCAGATTTATGATAAATTCAGCTTTATTTCCCTTCCTGAATGGACATTCACTATAAAAGCACCTTCAAAATAATCTCAAGTACATGCTTATTCCCATAGCATTGTCTATAAATTGGAGAGACATCAATTTCATAGATGGACCACTGGGTGGATAAAGAACCGGCTGATGTGCTCACGCAACGAGTTGTGGTCAATGGCTCAATGTCCAGCTGGAGACTGGTAACAAGTGGTGTCCCTCAGGAATCGGTGTTGGGATCGGTTTTGTTCAATATCTTTGTCGGTGACATAGACAGTGGGATTCAGTGCCCTCAGCAAGTTTGCCGATGACACCAAGCTGTGTGGTTCGGTTGATACGCCGGAGGGAAGGGATGCCATCCAGAGGGACCTTGACACACTTGTGAGGTGGGTTGGTGCCAGCCTCCTGAAGTTTAACTATGCCAAGTGCAAGGTCCTACACCTGGGTTGGGGCAATCCAAGGTACAGCTACAGATTGGGCAGAGAAGAGATTCAGAGCAGCCCTGCGGAGAAGGACTTCGGGGTGTTCGCCAATGAGAGACTCAATATGAGCCGGCAGTGTGCACTCGCAGCCCAGAAAGCCAACCGTATCCTGGGCTGCATCAAAAGGAGCATGACCAGCAGGTCAAAGGTGGTGATCCTGCCCCTCTACTCTGCTCTCGTGAGACCTCACTTGGAGTATTGTGTACAGTTCTGGTGTCCTCAACGTAAAAAGAACATGGAAGTGTTGGAACAAGTGCAGAGGAGGGCCACGAGGATGATCAGGGGACTGGAGCACCTCCCATATGAAGATAGGCTGAGAAAGTTGGGGCTGTTCAGCCTGGAGAAGAGAAGGCTGCGTGTAGACCTCATAGCAGCCTTCCAGTATCTGAAGGGGGCCTATAAGGATGGGACTCTTCATTAGGGACTGCAGTAATAGGACAAGAGGTAACGGGTTCAAACTTAAACAGGGGAAGTTTAGATTGAATATAAGGAAGAAGTTCTTTACTATGAGGGTATTGAGGCACTGGAACAGGTTGCCCAAGGAAGGTGTGAATGCTCCATCCCTGGCTGTGTGAGTTGTCCTTGCCCATGGCAGGAGCGTTGGAACTAGATGATCATAAAGTCCTTTCCAACCCTAGCTATTCTGATTCTATTCTGCAATCCTATGGCGTGTCTAATCCAATGACTACATGCAAGAGACACTTTCTTCCTGGTACAATTTAAGTGGGAATACAGTGTCTCAGAGATATACACACTGATGATACATGGTATACTACCTGGGAGGTCATTCTAGGTAAACTAGAACTGCTATGTTCCAAACTGAAGTTTTCCTGCTCCACACACTGATATAGATAGCATTTTAACAAAAACAGTGTGTTTATGTAATTCTTTACAAATAAGGCATTGGTTTTATTGATTTTCAAAGAAAAAGGACTGAGATTACATTTTCCACTGTAAGAGGTTACTCACAGCAGTAGCATAGGGGGAAAGGAATAGAAGGTAAAAATATCAGATATTTGTTAATCTTCTTTTCCATTTCAAAACCTGAGAACATTAAGGAGTAATTCCACTGTGTCCTCTTTCCTCAGGTTCGGTTCCTGTTAACTGTAGAGGGAGCAGGATCTGTGGAGCCTGCCATGGACGAATGAAAAAATTGCCCTGTCTCTCAAGAGCAATGTTTCAGCTATAAAACTGAAGCGCAGATGTAAAAATTCTGCCCTTCACTTTGTCTTTATAAACTTAGGCCATTTCATAGCAGAAATTGTATAAGAATATTCTCTTATTACAACAGAGCTGATCTGAATGAGAAATCAGAGCTTTAACACACAATGCAACCTGCAAGTTACCACCCTAGTACTTGACCTTTTCAACATGATTCTCTCCGATTGCCTGTTCCCGACTGAGCAGGGCAGCAATGTTTATCAGTCCTAAAGCCGTGCTGGGCTTGGTCAGTCAGAGCCCTTTGATAGTCATTTCCACTTGTCTCCTTCTACACTGAATTAGGCTGTGGTTCTTCCACACCTCTGCACACTCAGACCCCTGCCAAACAAATGTGGGGATGCAGATTGAAGTCAGAAGATTTGTTTCTGGGGTCAAGTCCTTTCTTGTGTTTCCTTCCAGTGCAAAGAGTGACAACAGGAAAGAAGCTAAGGCAGAATATGTAAGAAAAATATTCTTAAAAACATCAAGCCTTGGGGAATCCACCACTTCCATGAGGAGATTATTCCAATGACTGAGTGTTCTCCTTGTAAAAAATTTTCCTCTTATGTCCAGTTGGAATTCCCCCAGGAGTAACTTGTACCCATGGCCCCTCATCTTTTTCGTGTGACTCCTTGTAAAAGCAGTCTCCATCCTTTTTGTGGCCATTTTCTTGGTGTACCCTCTTAATGAATCTCTGGATAGTTGTCTCCTAGGTTAAAATTACAATTGCTCATATATGTCTACAAAATAAAGAGAGTTTAAATTGTAAAAAGAAACCTCAGGTATTTTCCTGGTCTATATCAGATAACAAGAGTGAAAAAGGAGATGTCATCAGCATTTAAAAAGCAATAAGACCTTTCTCTGAGAAGCCTCCAGTTTCTGGAAAATCAATGATTCAGGAGCTTAACTAAATCACATATCAAAAGGAGCTGCTACCAGTAAGTCACTTACAGTAGTCATGAAATCTTTACCTCCCCTATCCTGCATTTTCTATTTAAAAAATTTATGCCAGAATTTTGCTAAATTGGCATCTTCTGCACCAGCAGTTATCTTTTAGCTGTTGAAACTCAAACACTCTAATCAAATCAATTTGTGGAAGCATCCTTTCTCTTCACGTAACTAGTCTGAGTTAAAAAGTTAAAACCACCTCACTATGAAAAGAAGGATTAGCATTAAAAGCGTTCAAAATGACAAGCGAATGATTGCACAGCCTGTACCTGAAACAATCTATATTAAAGAAATGTCATTAATCGTTAAGGCTAGATGACTGTCTCATTCTTATGTGGCAGGGAATATAATGCCAGTCATGAGAGATTAGGTTGAACCCCTCTTTTCTTTTTTTTTTTTTTAATGAAAAGTTGAATAAAGACAGTGAAAGTAGGTTAATTCATTGTCATGGTTTAAGCCCAGGTCGTAGATTAGAACCACGCAGTCTACTTCCCTCCCCACCTTTCTTCCCTCCAATCCTGGAGGGATGCGGAGGAGAATCGAAAGAATGCAACTCCCACGGGTTGAGATAAGAACAGTTTAATAACTAAGGTATAACATAAATCACTACTGCTACCACCAGTAATAATGATAAAGGTAATAACAAGGGAAGAGAATACAACTGCTCACCAACCGGTACCTCGCCCCCACCCCAGCAGCGTTCTAGCCCTTCTGGGAGCTCTCAGTTCTACATCCTGGGCATGACGTGCTGTGGTATGGAATACCTCTTTGGCTAGTTTGGGTCAGGTGTCCTGTCTATGCTTCCTCCTGACTTCCTCTCCTCCCTGGCAGAGCATGAGACTCACAAAGTCCTTGGTCAGGCGAAGCATTTGTGTTATCAGCTCTGTTCCCAGGCCAAAAGTCAAAACCACAGCGCTGCACCAGCTACTAAGAAGGAGAAAAAAATGACTGCTACTGCTGAACCCAGGACATTCATAAGCCATAAAGAATGCACAAATACATTCAGGGCAACATAGCTAACTTTAACTCACATCTAAACATTGATTCTTCGGAACTGCCTGGCTTACAGTATTTGCAGACCTATGGACCTTAGCTCTTCCTGATTAATCATAGAATCATAGAATGGTTTGGGTTGGAAGGAACGTAAAAGGTCATCCAGTTCCAACCGCCTATGGGCTGCGGGCAGGGGCAACTTCCACTAGACCAGGTTGCTCAAAGCCCCATTCAACCTATCGTTAACTTCTCTGAGCAACTTGTTCCAGGATCTTATCACCCTCATAGTAAAAAATTTCTTCCTAATGTCCAATCTATATCTACTGACTTTCAGTTCAAGGCCATCCTCCCTCGTCCTATCACACACTTGTAGAAGTCCCTCTCTAGATTTCTTGTAAGCCCCACTTAGGTATTGGAAGGCTGCTCTAAGGTCTTCCCAAAACCTTTTTTTCTCCAGGCTGAACAAGCCCAACTCCCCCAGCCTGTCTCTCATAAGAGAGATGCTCCAACCCTCTGATCATCTTCACAGCCTCCTCTGGACTTGGTGAAGCAGGTTCACATCCCTTTTCTGTTGGGTACCCAGAGCTGAATGCAGTACTCCATGTGGGATCTCATGAGTGCAGAGTAGAGAGGCAGAATCTCTTCCCTTGATCAGCTGACTGCACTCCTGATGCAGCCCAGCATATGGGTGCTTTTCTATTGCTGGGTCATGTCTTGGTTTTCATAAATCAACACCCCTAAATCCTTCCCAAACCCAGGAGAGCCATGTCTAGTGTGCAGTTCTTTGCCTAATTGCAACCATTTAATGAGTGTTATGAGCACCATTCTACATCATATTTACAGCACCCATTAAAATATATGCAATCATGACTAGAGACACCATAAATAATTTTCTATGGTAAAGTGCATGTGCTGAACACCATGCTTGCAGTGCACTCCAGAAAACTCTCCAGTGCTGTTTTTTTCCCCAGTAAGGGAAAGCCCTAGATAGATGTGTTTTGAGTTAGTTCAAGAGCTTTGAATTAGCGCATGTTTGACTGAAGGCTGCTGCAGGTACAAGAAATAAGCTGAAACTGAAAGTGTGTTAGAAGTAAAAAGAACTAGTAACACTCAGAAATGTGTTAGCTGGGATTATTTAACATACCACTTACTTACTGTTTAAACACAGAATAGATGGATAGAAGCCTCTTATTTGCCCTTAAACACTCATTAAAGTAAACAACAGTTAATGAACAACTGATTAATGATTATTGAAAAAGTGATACAAATATATAAATAATCATGGTGGAAGCCTTTGTCTCGCCAAAGTTAATGAAGAGAAATTTAGTTGATTATGTACCTATGGATTCGAAGAGACAACAGTTCACATGCCCTGTGTTATTAGTGATAACTAATATCACTAATATATAGATCCATGGTGTGGTAAGCAATATATTGCTATTGTATTTTATCTGGCTGAAAAAAAAAATCTGTAAAACACTGTCCTGGGTTCAGCAGTAGCAGTCATTTTTTCTCCTTCTTAGTAGCTGGTGCAGTGCTGTGTTTTTGACTTTTGGCCTGGGAACTGCCCTGATAACACCGATGTTTTTAGTTACTGATCAAATGCTTCGCCTGACCAAGGACTTTCTGAGCCTCATGCTCTGCCAGGGAGGAGGGGAAGCCGGGAGGAAGCAGGGACAGGACACCTGACCCAAACTAGCCAAAGAGGTATTCCATACCACAGCACGTCATGTCGGGGGATGTAACTGGGAGTTACCCGAAAGGGCTAGCTCACTGCTGGGGGCTGTATATTATCGGTCGACGGGCCATGAAGTGTTATATTCTCTTCCCTTGTTATTTCCTTTATCATTATTCTTATTGGTGGTAGCAGCAGTGATTTGTGTTATACCTTAGTTATTAAACTGTTCTTATCTCAACCCATGGGAGTTACATTCTTTTGATTCTCCTCCCCACCCCTCCAGGAGTGGGGGAAAGAAGGGTGGGGAGTGAGAGAGAGACTGCGTGGCTGATTTATGGCTGACCAGGGAGCATTGAAATAATTTACTAATTTAATATTTTTTTTCTGTGCACTCTTTTTTTTAGGGCATAGATATGTGTAATAGAATTTATAATTTTGTTTTGATGGAGCAATTCATTAAAAATGTAAATGAGCTGAAACTAAAACCAATTGATTCTGTAGATCTATGTCACCTGGAATGAAAGGTTTAAAACGGGAAAGAAAATCACAGCACTTCCTTCAGTAGTTTTGAATTATTGCAAAAGATTTTTTTAACATTAAATTAAAAGAATGTATGAATATATTTACCATATCATGACATTTTATATATTTCATGCAAACTTATGATAACATTAATTAAAGCCTTACAATGCTATTTTTTAAAAAAAATTCTGTTCTGATATGGACAGGCACAGACTTTTATTTATTTATTTAATGGTAAATAACAATAAAAGAAAATCAGGGTGTTTATTCACCCATAAAATGTAGGTGACAACATAGAGAAATAATTTATTCAGTGTCGGCAGTTATCAACATTTTTTTTAGCCACAGCATTGCAAAGTTAGGGTCTTGATTATCAAAGGAAGACAGTTTGTCAGTGAGGAAAGTAGCTTGTAAATTTGGAAAGAGATTTTCTGCCTGAGGTGAACTGATCTTTTGTCTCAAGTTGTCCGATGCTAATTAGACATACTCTTGGCCTAGGAGGTGCTGTCATTGAAAATTTTCCTGGTCTTATTTCCTCAAACTGACAATTGCTGACTTTCATCCTGCCCCAAACATAAAATACCCACTTTCAGTTATGATTGCTATGGTCCACACAGCAGTTGTGGTATCTCAAATATGGCATGTTTCTGTCTCTCCAGCACATGCTCTTCACAGAAGGTGGAATCTGGGTCTTTGCCAGCATAAAGCTTTCATAGACTTGTGGGGAAAATCACAAAAACTTTGGCAAAAGGTCTGTCCTGGACTGGTTTCTGTAACTCACTGTGCTGGATGTTTTTAATGTACTGTAACTGAGTCAACACGTTTATGGAAAATAATGCCACGCTTTACCAGAAAACATGTTCAGTGCCATCCCCTCATTCACTTTCAGTGCGATAAAGAAGCAGTAAAATGAGAAGATAAAGTCTGAAGTTTGGAAAACAAGCATCTCTTTTTCAATATACAAGCAGTTAAAAGTGTAGGTATGCTTATAGACTCTTAACACTTTTAGCATATTGCTTAGCTGAACCAATAGTCTTTGTGTATTTATACAAAAAGATGGCGCATGAACTTAGCTGATACTGATACAGTTTAGGCAGAATTTCATCCTGAAAGGCCAGTGATGAAATATTCTACCAGCACCTATGATACTAATTTAAAATGTAACGACGAAAACCAGGTAAAGTGGAATGGCTCATTCTCTAGTGACCACCGGTAATTTTTTTACTATGATAAGAGATTGCAGTCTAATGCATTAGTTAGGCATAACTGTAATTCCATCTGTTTAATACTAATTTAGAAACTTGTCTGAGCTTATTCTTGGAGCTGCAGTCAGGAATCTCATTGAAGATTTAAGGGAATGATTTAGATAAATACATGGGAAAATGGCCTCAGATGTTCCAAATGCTGGCTAGAAGCTTATAAGGGCATTACCTTTATCTATCTAATGTTTTGCCTTCTAATAAAAAACTTCATTATGTTTGCAGAAATCGCATATTTTCTGGGAAATTTATATTGTAAGCAGGAAAATTTTTTGTGTTCAGAGAGATTCTGGATAGTGATTAGAATTAGGTATAGCAGATGTCACATTAACATTTGGCTGCTGAGATGACAGATGAGTCGTTGCAGCATGGAAACATTAGGCAAATTGATAAGTAGTTTCCTAGCACATGCTGCTGTCATTTCATATTGCTGGACTAAAGGAGCACTCCAACTGAATATAGCAGTGAAAAAGGGAGAAAAGGTATATTAAATTCAGTAATATTCCATAATATTCAGTAATATTGAGTAATATTTGGTCACTTTCAGCATTTCATACATTTCCTTATTTAGCGTACACTAACATATGATAACCAAACACAAGATATGATTAAGTTACTGGAAAAACAATATCTTACAAAGCACGAGAAAAAACGCAGCCCTACAGAAAAGCCTGTAAGACAACCATTTAAGTAAGCACAGATTAATTCCCTAGTATTTAGCTGTACTTACAAAAGCAAAACAAAATAAACTATGAAAACATGTTTAGAAAGCCTCCCTTATTCAACAAGTACTGATGTTTTAAAATTAGGCAAAAACCTATCAAGTGACTCAGCTTGATTTTATGTCCCTAAAGATTCAACTGGTCCATCTTTTTACAGCTTCTGCATAGGGGATATCCTGATCTTGGCTGGGATCTCTAATGTTTGCTGTGACCACAAACTTCTGTGATAACTCAGCCAGCCATCAAGAGTTGAAACTCACTGGACTTCCTCATCATCCACTAAATTACCCAGTTGTTTTAGAGGAAGGCTCATCCCGAACAAAATGATCTTCAGTAAAGAAAATCCTAAATCAGTTTTTAAATGTTTCTTTTTCCCGTATGAGAATTTTCCCACACTTTAGATATGAATCTTCATGACTTAAATCAGCCTTGTATAACTGCAGGTTCATTTTGTCTGTGGACTTGGCCCAAAGTAGGATAGGGAAGGAAGCCCCCCCAAGGTATTCATCAGCAGATTGCTACCACTGGATAATAAGTAAGTCTTAACATGCCACCCACAGAGAAGCTCTGTCTAACAAAGCTCTTTGAACAAGACTTCATCAAAGTATGGCCAAAACATCAAAACTGAATATACATTCCTTTCTACTTAAATTTGACTTACTGGATCACTTCCACAACATTGGCCTTCTTTGTTTCCTGACTTTTTCACCTCCCTTAAGCTATTTTTGAATTTTATTGAGTCTCGATCTTTTTGTGCATTATCATTCATTTACTTTGTATCTGCCTGGCTTAACCATCCAGAACTAATCCCATGCTGGCAAGGCTGCTCATGGTCTTTCCAATCCTGATTCCACTGAAGCTGGTGATTCGGAAGTTGTTTGAATGTTGTGTTCTGAAGGCATAGATATAAGTAATTAAATTTGATAGTTCAAGAGCTTATACTTGAACAATTTGGTTTACTGAAATATTTCTTCCAAGTCTGTTTGATCTATATCCATTAACTTAATGGTTAGATTGTTTATAGTATTGTGATTTTTCTTCATAGGTAGTAGAATTTTCCTCCAATTCCCCAAAAGGGGAGAAAATGTCTCCCTTTCAATTTAGGTGATTATTTTTTGTCTGCTAAGTGCCTTGGAAAGAAATAACGAAGAGACAATTTGCTAGTTGGCTCCAGATTCTAAATTCAATACTTATCCTATTCCACTTGGATGTATTATTTGCCACAATATTACCATCTGTAGATATGTACAACAACTCATGCTGTCAGCCAGTGAGCTCCGTGTGTGAGAGAGAGAGTGTGAGAGAGTAACTATTTTCATTTAAAACCACGAATTGCACTTGAATACATCACCACTAAATGCTTCCCAAATTGCTCTGTACCTGTAGGGGAAAAAAAAAAAAAAAAAAAAAAAGAGCAAGCTGGTGCTGATATTGCAAGATATTATTGGGGGTATCTTTCTGATAGATATAAGAAAAACATGTTTTGTAGCTTTCCTGAGCTGGAACAATGAATAAAAATAGTTTGTAAGACTGATTGCTTTGGGGTAGACTAGGTTTCCTTTATACCCCATTTTATGTTTTTGTTTCCTGTTCCAGATGGAAGCTTGTTGGTTCTGGGAGGACCTGTGTTTTCCTGACAAACAATCTCACTACCCATAGCAGTACCTGTGCTGGTGTACCTCCATTAACACAACTGTCACACTGAAGATCGATGTCTGCAAAGTCAACAGAGAAATTACCCACTGCCCTGGACCAGCTGGAAGCAACCTCTCCTCCTTGCACTGCAGCCAAACCTGGGGAACTCCTCTGAGCTGCCAGCAATAAAAGTTGCTTTCCTGGCTCCCACTCTGAGAAAGCCAAGGAAGTGGCTCAGTACCAACGGCTTGCTCCAGGCTTGGCTTATGGTGCAGGATCAGATTCGTATCTGGAGAGGAAATAATAATAATTGGGGCACCACCATGGCTACTATTATGTGTCTGTCTTTGAAAAAGGGATTTAAAGAGGAGAGAAAATAAGATGAAAATTGTTAGAGCATTTCTGGTACCTGCAATACCTCTGACAATGCAAATTAAGTATCAGTTCCAAAGTCCCAGTTGGGGATTATTCATTGCACTTGTGAAAATGTAGTTTTTCAAAGACAAAAGAATGAGGTCTCAAAATATTAATTCTTCTCCTTATCCATTTTTACCATTTTCCCCTTTTGCTTTTGCCATTCTTTTTACTTCATTGATATTCTACAAGGCTGAATCCTTTAAATTTGAGTTAGACTTGGAATCAAGCTCCTGGCTTTTTTCCGTTAACACAGAGCACACATACTCTTCATTAATCAAAGCTAGAAAAGCAGATTAAAACATCAGGTAAAATGAACTATGTATGTGAGGTAAAGGAAGTAAGACTGGATTGAACAAGTATAGAAGACACATAGTGTACAGCATGGATTCCATCTGTGTACTCAGTTTTTACCTCACATTACAACAAAATGTTCAAGGCTTAAACATTTGCAAATCATCTTGCAATGACATTTACTCATCAGCTGTAGAGATCATGGTATCATCATGGAATCATGGAATTTTTTAGGTTGGAAAAGACCTTTAAGATCATCTAGTTCAACCATTAACCCAACACTGGCAAGTCCACTACTAAACCATATCCCTCAATGCCACTTCTACATGTCTTAAATCCCTTCAGAAATGGTGACTCCACCATTGCCCTGGGCAGCCTGTTCCAATACTTGACAACCTTTTCAGTGAAGTCATTTCTCCTCATGTTCCATCTAAACCTCCCCTAGTGCAACTTGAGACCTCTTCACCTGTCAATAGTTACTTAGGAGAAGAGACGGACCCCCACCTTTCTACAACTTCCTTTCAGGTAGCTGTAGAGAGTAATAAGGTCCCTCCCCGAGACTTCTTTTCTCCAGACTAAACACCCCCAGTTACCCCAGCTACTCCTCACAAGACCTGTGCTCCAGATCCTTCACCAGCTTCATTGCCCTTCTCTGGACACGCTCCAGCACCTCAGTGTCTTTCTGGGTAAGGGGATTTTGGTTGCAGGTTGGTTTTTTTGGTTGGTTGGTTTGTTTTAGGGGTGTGTGGCTGGAGATTTTTCACTTCTTTTCTTCAAAATCTTCACAGAAGTGGCAAATACTCAGCTACAAGTGGAAGGAAGACAAATACTCAGCTTACAAGTGGAAGGAAGGCAGAACACTGCTCAAACCAAGACCCCTTCAAGGTAGGAACCAACCCTGGGAGACTTAATCCTGAACGAAGCTACTTTGTCCACTCACAGTGCATCATTCATTTGGCTTTTACCTTGGCAGCCTCCAGAAGACCTCAACTAATCTCCTTTCATTCACATGGAAACAGAGGACAAGCTTCCCCAAAAAAATGCGATTGTCTGGAAAACACAGTATACCTGCAGCTGGGTCTCCAGGAGGGGTTTTCACACACCCTCTGGCTTTCCAACAGGGAACGAGGGCATGGGATTGGGGGAGGTGGCTATGCAGCATCCTTCGTACTCCATTAATTCAGTGAGCCTGGAGGGAAGCTCACCATCTGCACTGCCATGAGTCACTGGGGACTCAGGAGTTTACTGTATATATTAGTTAACAAAAACAAACAACACAAATCCCTAGACATTAAAAGCTTTTTAAATTATTTTATTTTCCTCCCTCCCCCAAAAAAAAAAATTAGCTACAGATCTTAAATTCTAATTTTGTGAAGATTTTAAAAATACCTAGTTGTGGGTTTTATAAACAGGAAGATAAATTACCAAGTGTAAGTATTGGTTTTCAACAGTTACTAATGTCTCTCAGGAGGCTGCTTTTGTTTTACTATGGCAGAAAAGATAAGCTGTAAAAGATTGTTTGTCTCTTTCACTCATCATCGAGGGGAGTGGGGTTTGAAAATATTCTCATATTCACCACCAAATGCTCTCTAGTTAATAACTTTTGACAATAATATTAAGTAAACTGAAGGAGAAGATTGATTTCCAAGATGATGGACTGTAAAAATATGAGAAATAAAACCTTTTATTCCAGAAAATGGAAAGGCAGTAAATGCAATGAAGACACCAAGATAGACACTGTACCACAATGTATCACAGCCCTTTGGAACAGAAAAATGTACATAGAGAGGCAAAGCTCAGTGATGGAGCTGACAGTAAAGATTCTTTTGCCTGACAACAAGCAGAGCTACAGCCCTGAGCTACCCTGGTGTGCTGAGTGCTCTCCAGACAGACACAAGGAGATGTGGTTCATCTCCAAAATAGCTTCCAGGCTCCAGCTGGGCAGAATACAAGGAAAGCTCAGACCACATCTACAGCTATATTAACCATGCATTCATAGGCATATACTAACAGTAGAGCCCCAGAACCGCTCCCAGGTTACTCATCTTGCATGTTAAGCCAGTTCTCGTGGTTTCTATAGCCATAGGGGAGAAGTGGGTGTCTTTCTTGGTTTCATAGCAGTGCTGCATGGTGATATGTAATTAATAACAATGAAATTGAAATAATCCAAACCCATTCCTCTTTGAGCAGAGTTCAAGGAAAATATTGCAGCTAGAGACTATAAGCAGACCCAGTAAATTTGCTCCCCCTGCACCATTCCCCTTTTGTTATTAGGGTGTGACTAAGACTTTGCAGCATCAACTTTGGGTCTTCATTAGAGATTCTTGCTGTGAGCTCAAAGGATATTTTGAAATCACATTAGAAATACCATAGGAAGTTGCAGCATGCATGCAGACACGACAAAACCTGAATACCTTCTGCTAAGATTCTTATTGCTGCAGATGGGCTTGTGAAAAATGTTTCCTGTATGACTGTTACTTTAACTGGAGATCACAGTGTTTGTCAGAAAGACCCGTTTAGTTGACAGGAATTTGCCTTTTTCTTCTCTGTTGACATAAGCTTATTTTTCTTATATATTAACTTGTGCTAGAAATGCTGCAGGGACAAAGTGGTTTTGCAGTCCTCCAGCAAAGTAGTAAGGTCTCATATTAGGGGTTGGGAGAGTTCTACTACTATGACCTTGAGCAAGTCATATTCACCATGTTCAGCTCAGTCCCTTCATCTCTCTACCTCCACCCTGTACACACCAATGTGTGCATGTGCACAAAGGTTGCTTTCTTCAAGTTTGTCTTGGAATCTCACTCTGTTCAAGGAAACTGCCTAGGACACTAACAACAATTTACCTTCTTTTATGGCAATGTGAAAACCCATAAACAAGGCAATGACCTTCAGCACCCCTTCAGCAGATGAACGATCTGCTACCTCACAGTTATGTCTGTGTCTTACATAGATTTATTTGTCTTTCCAGCTTGACAGATGTCATACAAGAGATCTTCAATTGAATGTCACTATTCATTCTGCAGATCCCATTTAAGAAGTTTAAAGTAGAGAGCTTTCGAGGACTATAACACAGTGACCTTGATTAATGCATATTTATAAATCAAAAGATCCTAGAGTCATAAAACAAAGCATATCATCCCTAGAATTCTGCCCAGCTTCTGAGGTATAAAGGCCAGATCCTTTTGACTGAGTGGCTCAAGGCAAATAAAGAGAATAATAAATAAATGCAGAAAATGCTTACACCACATAGTTCCTCCAGAAGTCCAAGAGATCAAAGGAGATAATGGGCATGTGTTATTTAGAAGCTATGCAAAAGTCAAAGCAATTTGACTGGCAGACGTATATAAACAAGATGAAGCTAGACCACAGTTCAGCTCTAAAATCACAATCCTCCTTGATTCACAGCCAGAATAATATGGAAACAGACTCTCTGCCTTACACATTACTCCTCTTCACATACGTTTAAGAAAATAATCGCTTTTTCTACACTATAGGTGGCCACCACTTTTCTTATCCAGCAGTCTACTCTCCAAGCGGACTTATTTTCCTCTCCTTCTTCCTGATACTCTTTTGCTCTGCTGCTGTGTAAGATCAACACAAACCACCATAGAACTTATACTAGCCTATCCTTACTTTTGCAAAAATTTTATTTAAAGTGCAACCTATTTTATCATAATAACCTTCAGATAATTTTGTAAAGTAGGAAGAGGAAACATCCATGGATACCAATGTTTCTTCAACTTCATTAAACTTCCCCAATAGCTCTTGTCACACAAGAAGACAGAAAACTCCTCAGTCTGCATTACTGCACTCAAAATCAAGTTTTTTTACCTTATTTCTGCACATCCTACATGACTATCCACGAGATGCTCACCTAGAAATGTGGATACTTGAACACTCTGAAAGAAGTAAATTACTTTTCACTCTACTTGCAGAAATTGAGGCTTGTTAAGCACAATTGCCACATATCTCCTGTCAGCTAGCAGCAAGGGTTGGCCACTCCACAAAGGGCAGCGATCCAAGAGTAACCTGCCAGGTGTGTACTGAGATATATTAATGGAGCATCTTAAAGAAGAAACCCAAACCACCTGACATCCATTATAATCTTCTGGGGACAGAATATTTTTATCTTCTTTTCTGAAGGGTCATCTATTAGTCCCTGCTAGCATGATTTTCCCTTTTGTTCTGTATGCATACTTTACTGTATAGCTGTACCAGCTTTTACTTAATTTCTGACCATCTTAGTAATTTCCATTCAGTGTACGTACTTGCTGTTTGATATTGATGAAGGACTGTGTCCATGTATTCTTCCAGCTGTCAGGTCTCATCCATGGTGATTTATCCCAGCCATTTCAAGCAGAACTTTGGAAAACATCTTAGCACAATTTAGCAGTTTTGTTCAGAGATACTCTCTTTGGGATCAGAACTGTTCCTTTTACTTATAGTATTTGCTGTACAGGATAGTGACTGAGGTTATGTTTTGCAAAAACAGTAATAACAGCAACAAAACCTCATATTTTTCTATTAGAAAACCCCAACCTAAACCAAATAAATATGCTGGGGGTTTTAAAAGCTGTAAAACATAAGGAAACAAATAAATTTTCCAGGGACTGATTCCAGTGCTTGTCTTTCGATAGCTGCCTTTCAAAGAGAGGTCCTAGGTAGCCCGGGACACTTCAGTCAGTTAAACTAAGACTGCCATAATTCACTAAAAAGCACAAGCCTCTGACCACTGGCTTGCTAAAACAGCCTAGCTTGGCTTTTGGCTGCTGTTCCTGCTACGAAGGAAAGAAGAAAGATCTTCAGAAGAAGAAAGAGCTGTTATTCTCAATGCTCTTGTCAGTGGCTTTGGCTGTCTCATTCACGCAGAGGATTAAGTGGAGCAGTTAGCAGCACACACAGTCCAGGGCTCTCCCTCCTCCTATCCTGCAGCTCCTCACTGTCCTCAACCCCCTTATCCCACAGCAGGAACAGACTCAGCTGGGGCAGACCCAGGCCCTCACCAAGGGGGAAGCAAAACTCAATATCCATGCTGCTGAGAAGTTTTGAGGTTTCATTCTTGATTACCTATGTTTTCCCAAAGGTCTTTCAAAGTATTTGAAGGAATTTCGAACTCTACATCAATTAGAAATAAAAGGCACAATGTAAAAAAGCATCTCACAAGAATAATGAAAAAGACAGATGGACTTTTCTTTTTGGAAGCAAAAAGTCAGTGAGGTTTTGATTTCATGGTGTTTCAAAAGTGGTGCTTAAGTGCACTCTTTGCCTTAGTCACAGAGTATTAAATAAAAAGGAAATTTAAAGTTCATTTGTATTTTCTCATGCATGACTCTAAACCAAAAAAAAACCCCAAATTCCTGTGCTTCTGAAACCAGTTTGCTACAGTTACAGGTGTTACAGGTAACCTAATTCCATAGAAAAACTACTCCACCAGCCTTGGGTCACTCAATAATTCACATTGCCTCTACCAGTGGTAGGATTTCCAGTCAAATACCATGAAATAGATCTATTTTTTTTTTTTTTTTCTGGAATTCAAGTGTTCTTATTTACTTCTGGCTTTTTTAGATGCAGAAAAAGTAATTCTGTATCAAACAAATTTTGAAAGTACACAAATGGAGGAGCCAGAACATTATCAGCCGCAATCCATAAAATTCCCTAAGACCTACAAATTTCAGAGACCCTTGCAAGGTTGCATTCATTTGGACATTTAGAAATTCCACTGTAACAACCTGCATCAAGCTGCATGACTGACTTCTGTCACCTTCAGAGGGACAAAAGCGTCAGCATGACATTCAGTTTGCTAATGAGCTGTGACTTCCACTGACTCCACTGTTGTAAACTCATCTACTGTGCTATATGGCAGCATTAAGACTAAGCTATGAACATTTTGAAAGCATGATTTCTGTACAGTTATAAAGTCCAGAATCTATTAACAAATTCACTTTTAGACTAAAAAAAAAAATAAAAAAAGAAAATTCAAAAACAAGTAAACAGAAGAATTCAAGCACCTGTGCTTATACACAAACATGAATTATCTAAGGACTTTTAAGCTTGCCATATTGAAGTCTTTGACTCTAAACACTGCTCTTTTATTTTTCTACCTGGAACTCACAATAGACTGAAGGGGATAATCCCCAAGTTCATTACAGTGTGCTTTTCTGTTTTAAAAATTTCATTTAAGACTTAATGTCTTGAAATATGTAAACTTAACATTTAATTGGACAACATCAGTTTCTACAGCCTACTTTCCAACCAGTGCTGCAATCAGCAAACACCACTCAGAAGCAAGCAGTAGCTACTGCTATGTCTCTGATTTAAAATTTCAGACTTAGTGAACAAAATTTAACACAACTTTACAGTCTTTTCAAAGAGACATAAACTGTCTAGAATATTATCTTTAAGAATGTGAAGGTAAAAGTTAAAGTTTATTTTATGCAGTCAACATTTCTTTACTGAATATTCTTTTCAAATAAAATATGTTTTGCTTTCAAAATACTGAAAAATTATTTTCTCAGTTTTCAGATCAAAATATTATTTGCCATTTTTGACAAAAATTAACATCCAATTGTAACTCAAATTCAGAAATATTTTACACATTTTAGCCATCACTTAAACTATTTGTTGCTGATATCCTTGTGTTGCTTATTTTGGAAAGTATGATTATGAATTTTGACAGAAGGGTCCAAGGAGGTCCTGTGAATTCCTTTTATGCATCTTGAGAAAAAGCATGTATTTGACAAGAATTAAAACGCCCTCTCCAGTGTTATTCTGTGATTCTGCAGTTAGTATATTATTAGTGACCATATGATTAAATAGAAGGGGTGAAAAAGACCCAACCAGATATCTTCCTTGTGTTTTGGTTCAATTGAAAGTAGTCAGGTGTCTTTAAAAACTAAGCAAACATAATAGAGGGAATTCATGTAGTGAGTGTGAATGCAAAGGTCCTTATTTTGAAAAACAAACCATTTCGTCCCCTTTACTCAGAATATCTATGTTTCCGCAACATATCTGGTGCTTACACTAAGGTATCTGAAATTTTAGTTTACATCAAGGAAAAAATAATTAACAGTTATCTTGTGTGCAGTAGGTCTCTGCTTGTATGTGGCTTTTCAGTTGCTTTCACAACCCATTACTCCTGGAAATGCTCATGTGTACTGGGATGGTGCAAAGATCGTGCTTATAGCACCATCATCAGGTAAGACGCTTTCCCAGTTCTCACAAAATAAAGTAATAAATAAAGTAAATGAAGTAATCAGCCTTTTTGTGTGAACAGCAGTTGACTCAGTTGACCCTCATCCCTCCAAAATCCACACACAGAACTTCCAATCAGAAAAAAGCTCGAAAGCAAACCTTTGACAGGATCACCGCTTTGCTAATTCTTCAGGGTTTTTCCATCTAATTTTCATTACCCTAATTTACTCAGTCCATTTGTAATGTTCCAGTTAATCTTTCTCTTCAGGATAGCTTGAATAATTTGAATTTCTTCATAACCGCAGTACCTTCTGTTACTTTTAAATATCAGAAATCCCCAAATAGTCAAACAGATTAGGTGCATCATGGATTACAAAATACCAATCAATTCATTTCCATGAAAGCAGCATACTTTTCAGTTCAGTTCCAAAGGATAAGGGGATAGGAAAAGAGGGATAGGAAAGGGCTTCATTTTTCAAGTAGTACTTTTTCATCTCATTAAAATACCTCTGGTAGTAAAATTCACTAGATAACCCTAAGTGTAGCATTCTGAGCTTGCTTAGTACTTCCACAGATGACCTTGGAAATCTTGCTTACAGTACCATTCATTGGCTGTTGGCCAGGTCACAGCTTATTATCTCTTCTCTCTGCTCTGTATTTGCCTCCATTGTTTTAGATAACCCTTTGGTTTCCTCCATGATACAAGCAAACAGTTTTCCCCAGATCAAACATCTCAGCCAACAAACTCGGATCTTCTGTATCAGTACTTCTCTTACTGGCTTGGCCTAGACAGCCAAAATCTGCCACAAACAAAATACAAACTGGAAACTCACCTATGTGACCAATAAGGTTTCTGAAAGGGAATATTTCCCGTTCAGATGAATATTCAAAGGAATATTTCCCTTTCAGATGGCAGAGACTATACAACACAAGAATTAGCTAAATTTCAAGGCCTCAACTCAGCATAGTTAACTTCATATTGTAAAAGGATGTATGCAAATGCTTTACACGCATTTGTGTGTAAATTATGCAGGAATGATTTCCCAAGCATGGTTTTAAATGCCATTGCTGACATTATGTACCCTTTGGTAGGGAAATCACATTGTGTCTCACACTGTCAAATGCTTAATAGAGTCCCCAGTGAAAATAACTGCCAGAAAAACACTTCTTTGTTTGCCAGTCATTCAAATGCCAGAGCTGAAAACATGGCTCGAAGAGCCAGGTGAAATCCTCTGTAATTATCCCCCATACTCTGCTTTCTGAACTCGATAACACATAAAGAAATTAGGATGGAAAAACAAGGAATCAAGTAATCACATGAGAAAATTAGACCTCTGATTTTTAAGAACTTAAACCTAGACACTAAGGCATAACAACAAGGCTAACAAGCTAGCTAGTACTTCAAAGACCCAGAGCGGAAAGTGGTTTCTTAAAGTTAATCTTGATCTGACACTAAAAGAAAATATTTCTCTTAAATATTTGCCATCCATGAAAGAATGCAAAGTTTGTAACAAAGTTGTACCATGTGTAAAGGGAGGAATAGACAATTATAGTCATGTGGCTGCCAATATTTGGTAAACTCTTCAAAGGAGTGAAGCTTCTTCACTAATAGCTGGAGGCCAGGGAAGAGAATGAGGAGGAAAAACATCTCCTTTGCCTTGACTCCTCACCTAAGAAAGTTTGCAGAAACAAATATTTCAAACAAATTAGGAGGGAGGGGAAATAATTTATCAATTAATAAGTAATTATAAGTAAATATATTAATTACTAAATATTAATTAATAATTTATTAGTATTATTTATGATTGATTTTTCCCATTATAATATCTGTCATAATACACAATGGATGTTTTTCTTTCAATGTGCTTTTTCTAAAATACAGAATGCTCCAATGTTTCCTTCTTCTTCTCTCAAAACACTGGTTTTTGTGATAATAAAGTTTAATTTACCAACATGTTCCTTCAGTGGTGCTGTATCTTTACATGCACAAATATTTTGCCAGCATTTTTTTTGTAAGTTCTATATCTCTTATAATGGAATAGGCAAGAAGCAATAATTGATTAAATCTTTCCATTTGTGGCTTAACCTTAGTGAAGAAGCCTTGCAGAAAGGATAAAGTTATACGCTGTAATGTAATACCATTATTTCTTCATAATTTCAGCAACACAATATTCTATATTCTATATTATATTATATATTATATTATATATATTATCTATTATATTATATATTATATTTTTTATATATTCTATATATAGTATTTCAGCTTAAAATATTCTATATATAGTAAAGTTGTGATTAGTAAAGTTGTGATTTATAGCTGACATAACCAGCTCAAGGCATACCAACCTTAGTACTTGACATCCAAAATTTGCCAGAATTATACTGATCCTTGATTAATTTGGGGTCAAGAGACAAATGACTAAATTGCCTTGTCATTCCACAGAAAATTCCTCACAGGTGTTTTACATCATTCGTAACTGAAGAAAAATTGGAGTCAAAGTATGAAAAAGAACCCAGAGGCAGCATAAAGAACAGTATAAATGTTAAGATTAAATTATTCCTCTTCTTTCTGTGTGGACAGACCTATTTAAGCCTGTGCTGCTTCACTTGGCATCACACCATTTTGTGTTTACTTTTTCATCACTAAAACTTTACTGCAAGGCATGCATCATTAGGAACCTTGAAAAATCATTTCTACATTTAGTTTCACACCTCCTCTGTCAGGATGCAGACAAGAAAAGTGCCTATTTAATTGCCTGTAACATCTCCTTTTGACATCTATGGTTCGCTTTCCTGCTGCATTGTTCTTTGATGCAGACATAAAACAGAGTTCACACTGTGAAACTTGGGCTAGGCTTTTCTCAGCAACCTGTGATGGGCTTTTGCAAGTATGAAACTGTATTATGCTATATAAAAGTTAAAGTCAAAGAGATCTTCTTTCAATTTGTACACTGTTGCCTATTATACTCAATGTGAAAAGGTGAAAATGCAGCAGGTTTTTTCTGTCATCATCATTTGCAAAAAGCCAAGCAATGAAAGGAGTAACTCACTGATACCGAGGAGTGATATTTACATGTGTCAAATACTTCTATCATGTATCTAAGAATCTCCTTCATATTCCTTCAGGATCCTTGGAAACTTCCTGTCTCAATGAGCAGATGCCTGTTCCCATCCTATCCCTCAGAGGTCTGAGATCGTCTTGTTGCCCAGGGGTATACATTACTGACCACCACTGTATTTACGTGTGGAGCCCACTCAGACCTTGGGGTTTGCTGTTGTGTAAGACGTCATTGTACAAAACCAAGAGAGTTATTTTTTCAGCCTTTAGCTTTCCAGTAAGAAGCAAACCCATGTTCCAAGGCACTCCAATTTAAGCTTGTCCTGTTTCCCAGGAGTTTGTGTTTTTTCTCAGCACTACCCAGTTACCCTTGAGTTGAAAGCGCAGAGTGGTTTTGGGGTAGCTCTCAAACTTAAAAGGCAAGAGTCCGTATTTTCTTCCTTCATCTGGTTGATTGGAAGAGTTTGTATTCAGAAAAGAGATAACAGTAGGAAAACTCTAAGAACCAGCAGGACACACAAGTATCCAGCTGCAGGACTATTCTTTAGCTTTCATTGTTACATTGTCTTCTGCTCAGTGAAGAGGATTTCTACTTGTTGATGACCTGCAGGGCTGTATCTCAAATGACAAAGAGATTAGAAATTAAATTAAGAGAAGCTAGGTCTGTAATCTTGGTTCCAGGCGTTATTCCTCTCTGCTGCAAATACAGCAGCTGAGACTCCAGTATGCCAAGTATGAGCCCTTGTATAAATGGAAGCCAGTGGTTTATGACTAAACCTTGCATTTGCAGAAACCTTTGCTAAACAACAGGATGACATTTATCTTCATTTCTTGAACAGTATGGCAACCAGACTTTGGTGTGGTATTATCAGTCCAAGGATACCAATATTTGTCTTACAGATGCTGGTGAAGGCTCCCTTCCACCGATCAGATTGCCAAACAGGAGAGATCCTGCCTCCCACATCTCAAAAGCTAGCACTGAAGTAAAATTTAGTCTTGAAAACAAACATCTCCAGATTCATGCACTGAAAGGCTAAATTAATTTAAAGGGATTACCATACAGTACATAAATTAAAACACACATCTCATTCCTTGCAGGATCAGTGCCTTCTTAATATTGTTGTTCTGTTACCAATAGACCTGAGTTATGGTCAAATTACAGGACAGATGTTAGAAAGTTCCCTCAGATTTTAATGAGCCATAAGTTAGATGACAGACACATCTGCCTAAGCATCCTAGGCTGATTGACAGTGTCATTTAGCCCTTGAAATGTCTCAAATACACCTTCCGCATTTACAGTGCATATCAGTGCATTGTTGTGAATAAATGTCAGCCAAAGGCATGAAACTCTTTCCTCAGCTTTGTGAAATATTAATAACAAGATAAGATTCTGTGTTAGGGAAAATTATGTTTATTTATGTCTTTATCAACTAGTCTTCAAATACATTGAATGAGTCATCTAAGAAATCACTGAAAACAGAGAAATTAAAATAATCACAATTCATGCTACAGTCCTGGAAAATGAGATTATTAGCTTAATATCTCCCCAAGTCTACCTGCAATCAAAAGGAAATGATACTTTTTCCTTGCAAACAAATACAAAAATAAGCTGAAGAAATCATGCTATGACTTAAACAAGGACTATAGAGCATTTGTTGTAAGTATATCAGAATATGTGAGAATATTCTGAAGTATATTAGTTTAGGTCTTTTTTTTCTTAAAAAATAGCTAGAAACAATTCTTTTTTTTTTTTTTTTTTTTTTTTGTAACAAATTAAAGCAAATGTGAGAACTGAAGCAAACATTGACTTCAACTCCAATAAAACTGATATTAGACAAAATATGGAGGAAGTTACACCAAAACCTACTTTGAAAGATCCAACTTTGAGAGGCAAGAGGAGCAATTTGAGTGTTTATGTGAGCAGTTACATAATTTAATCATCCAGTAATTATACTAATCTAGACTCCGGAAGCACATTTTGCCATAAACTGCTATTGCACTTTCTTGAGAGTCTTTTATTACACTGTCCATGTTTCTTTAATCTTGCATTATGTCTCTGACTCATATGTCTTTAGCAGTTTTAATTAACAGCAACAGAAGAAGTGGTATATTCACAGGGAAAAGACAGTTGTCATAGTCCCAAACCAACCACCAGCTTAACAATCAAAATGCTTCTGTTTACAGCTGGTTACCAGCAACACCATTTTTGTGTACACCTGTCTATTTCTTCATGCTATAAAGGATTAATAGTTAATAGCCATGACACATTGACTTTCCCAATATTGCAGTAATGGCTGCAAGGACAGTGGGATTTCCTCTGGAGAGCTGCTGGACTAAACATCTGCTGCTATGATCAAAAGTGACTAAAAATCAGCTCAATTAATGGGAATCCAGTATAGGAAATCAGATGCCATCACTCAGAACACAACTGCTCAGAGAACAATGTCAATGTATCCTCTGTCACCAGATAGGAACATATGAGAAGTGAGGCATTTTAACAATAACTAAATAGTTTCAAAACCAGAGAAAAGGTCACAGTACCCCACAGGAAGACGTGATATCACCCTGAGCAAAACTCAGCACTAAGGTAAGCATCTACTTTCCATTATAAAGTTTTTTCGTCTTCCCTGAAGCATTATGGTGATGCTCTCTGCTGGCAATGCGCTGACTCTGAATAAGGCAATGCTTTCTTTTGTAGCAACCAAAATTCCCACGTCTAAAAATTATGCAAGTGGAAAAGAATCCACCTCCAGGAAGAATTTTTTCCTCTTTTCTCAAGCAGCATTTGCTGAGCTTAGAATGATTTTCTTTAGCTATGCAGTGCTCAGTTCCCTCTAACTAAAGTAAAAAAAAAAAAAAAAACACACACACACAAAAAAAAAAAAAAAAAAAAAAAGAAAAACAACCCCACCAAAATATCCCAGGAGATCAGGAGGTACTGTTTCATATCCTTCTGCAAGAGAATGACTGCCTCCAGCATCACTGCCCCAGGGAGAGCATTACTGGGGAAAGAGGAGAGCAGTAGCATGGTGATGCAGGCACATCCTAGTGGAAAAAGAAATGTTACTTTGTGTAGGAGAGCATGAACACACATGATGAGATTAATAGAGAGAGAAAATTCTTCATACTCTTCTCAATTCTAACTCACTTTATGCATATTTTCATCAGCCCCAAACAAGCACAAGTAAGTGTACGATGCACAGGAAAATAGGCAAAATGAAGTTTTATCCCCAACTGCTAACATAACTTTTCATATACCACTATGTGCAGCAAAATCCTGTGCTAAAAATGTGGCCAGAAAGTAGCTTCTTCCAATATTCACTCCTCTGAAAAGATTTTTGAGCAACTATTTTTCTTACTTCAGTAGCAAAGAGAGCAAGGAAGGTGCCTCATAGAGGGGCTTACTGAGACCCCTGCCCTGGAACATTGAGGCTCCTCCTGAATCTCAGTTCAGTGAACCTGCTAATGCTTTTTATTTGATAGTCTTTTAATTGGATGCAAAAACTTTTCCTGTATAGATCCTCAATGATTAAAGCTAATGTATTTTATTAAAAAGCAAGCTCATGTGCTGGCAACCAAACTATTTGTTTTGCATTTTTCTAATTGGCTCTGAATGCACAATAGAAACTAAATTAACATGATTTCTATCATTCTGTTTACAGGTCAAACAGATCTGCATTCGACAAGAAAGGTGTGATTTCTGTAATTTAAAAATCAGGAGAATTACTCTTTGCTCTTACATGTAGAAGACTGACATTTCTGACAAGGTGTGAATAAATTGAAAGGGCACTCTAGTGAAATCCTGGAAGAGTGAACTATAAACAGAAATTATTTTCTGAAGATTATTCCTTACAGCAGCCTTGGAAGATTCTGGTTTTCATTCTTTGGGCTTCTGAGTTTCAGACTTTACTTCTTTCCTCGACTGTCTCGTCTGTAAACACTCATTTTTATTCCATAGACAACGCTCCCATTTTGTAGGCTTGAACATTAGGTCTGTCACCTTCCCCTAAAGATCTTGTCCATAGTTCATTTCATTTTGTTGTCTCACACTAAGGAGTTTAAACTGCTGAAAAGTAGGATTTTTTTCCTTTCCTGTTCACTTTGCTGGTACAACTGTAGGGAATTCTGCAGAAAACATCCTTTGACAGACACAGCTGGAATAACCTGCTATGAAGTAGCGTCTGCTCAAGAGTTTGCCCTCTCACTCACAGAAATACTTCTTGCATTTGTGCCCCAGGTGTGTGTAGGGCCAGTAAAGTACCCTTCTTTAACTCAGTTTCCAGGTCAGTTTATGCCTTCCCTTTTGAGGTGTAAAGAGCATAATATTTGAGTGGCAGGTCTTCAGGGGCAAAACCTGCTGTGAGAAGAGTCAATATATATAGGTTAAGATGCTGAATTCTGACTGGGAGAAAGTGGTATAGTAATAAAGTTCTGTGTACATAGTTTCTGCAATTATAAATTAGTGATATTCCAATGACACAGGAACTGCACTGTGCACTGAGTATTGGATGTCCTCAGTTAACAAGTTTTCAGCAGATCAAAACTGATCAATAGTGGGCAACAGCCATGGGAAAGAGGAGGACACAGTGATTCTAACAAATGTCAAGAAAAAAGAATGGATTTGTCAAATAAATTAAAAAAATAATAAAAAAACCCCACAAAAACCAAAAACATAAACCCCCTCTCAAATCCATGTTGACTGTTACTGATTTTCTTATAGTACAATGTATTCTTGTAAACACGTTGGCTCCCAGTGAAATGGAAATAAATCCCCACCATATCTCTCACTCCCAGAATCCTTTTCCTAAAAATCGGAATTGAGGGGATTGGCTTGCAATTCTTCAGCCCTATTTTTCATTCCTCCAAAAAGGAGGGAAAATCCCCACAGATCTACCATTACAGAGACAGCCTGTCTGCCACTATCATTTTCATCGTCTTTTCTTATTTTTCTACCTCCTACCCACCAGTGAACATCCCACAAACTCAGACAGGGAAATTTAGATCCTCCTCCATAAAAGATGGCATGCAGTTATGGGTGTAGCATGTTTTCTAATAAAGAACCTTCAAAATTGACAACATAAAAGTCTCATACACAAAAAGTACTATAGCACTTGAAAAATCTTGTTTTAAAATCCTCAGATGAATTGAATGCTTCCTCTGGATTTCAGCAGCTTTCACTCCAAACTTGCATAGTCATAATGTTATTCCTATTGATCAGGCACATTGATTTGGAAACTTGACATTAAAAATGTGAATCACTCTCTTTCCTCTTTGCTGACTGCGCATCACTTGTAACTTTTTTTTTTCCATATTTATGCAGCCATACACAGCTCTATGAATATTATTTTCTTAAGCACTCCTCTTTGAGAGCCCCTAAACACAGGCTTCTGTAAAATGAACATGAAAACCTGTGATAGGAAGTACTGTTAGTTATAATTGTTCTGAACACAGAAGATTGGTTGTGAAATTCTTTAAAATGCCTCTAATGACTGTTACATTTCCCTGCCTGACGTTTTCATGCAGTGTCAAGAGGTTTTGCTGTCTGCAGCTCAAATTATAGCGTAAAGAGAGAAGGAATACTGGATTTAAAGACAAGGACATTAGTTTTGTCTTACCTGGTTTGATCCATTCCACCTCTGAACTAAAATCCCGTTGTGAACTTGGAGAAGTATTGTCTTTCTACTGATTATTTCACAAACTGTAGATCCCAGAGGAAGTTCTCATTCAGTCATATATCTCTGGTTCTGAAGAAGTAAAGTCCTTTCTTCAGCTTCCAGAGTCAGTCTCTTTAAAAGAACTGAACTGAAAATTCAAATCTCTATAGTAGAAAGAAATAAAGCTTCAAAGTAAAACCAAAAACTCCAGCATAAATAATATATAAGAAGTGAGGTGTCTGTTCACTACTTCAGCTCCTACTATTGAAATATTACTAGTAAGAACATAGATCAATGGTAAATCTCTCCTTTTCTACACAGCTGGCATAGTCAGGGTTGTTCAGCAGAAAGAATCTTTTCTGATTTGTAGAGAAATGTTTTGCTAATGAACCCATCTCAGTGATATTAGGTGTGGATGTATCACCACCATAGGCTTCAAATATTAGGTAAATCTGTCATGAAGACAACAGTTTTGTGTGAAGTACTATGTAAGTATATATTATAATATATTCCACTGTTATAATTCAGTGATAGAATTATATGACCAATATAATTTTATCTGTCAAAACCTTTGAAACCTCTGAAGCAAGCTCTAAGCAAAAGAGACCTTGCTACCCAGGATTTATCTCCCCTTTCCCAGGACAACACACTTGCTGCATACTCTGTTTTGTTACTCAGCTAGGCTTTGTAATTCCTAAACTTTCTGAAGAACGTCGTGATTACATCTGTTACCACATTTACATTTAGAAAAAGCTGATAAATCAAAACTGACTAGGCAGAGCAATAAGGAAATAAGTTTAGCATTAGGTTTATCATTCATGGCAATTTAATCGTATGGAATAGCTTTTCCTCCTTTTTTCAACAGTCTTAGATGCTCTTAAATCTTCTTTTACTGCAGTTTATGCTAGTCATTTAAGCCTCTCTCTAAAGACTGTCAGAGGTCATTCTTGCTTCAAAATGAGCATCTAATTCCAATCTGGTTTTGAGACTTCCAATCTTGGGAACACAATGAATGGGCATTCCATAACTGAGAAGTCAACTTGTGCATCATGTAGAAGACAGTCATGCTGCTGGCACATATGAACCCTACCTGTCATGACAAAACAAAATGTTTCTGTGTCTCCGTACCTCCTGTGCTGGTATCAAGCTTTGTCTCACGAGGGCTTAAAAACAAACCGTCAGGACAGAAGATGAAAAAGGTCAGAGAAATACAACTACGCTTGCTTTTTTTTTTTTTTTTTTAAGAACTTTCACTACAACTTTTCAATGTATTCCAGTAATAAAATTCTGTATATCAAATATCAACCAGTCACACTTTGAAGTTAAACACTTACATTGAAAGGCCATCTACTGCTTCTGCAAGCTGGAATAAAGAGATCACAACCAAAAATGATTTCAGTGTGTTCACCCTTAAAGTATTAAATTTCACCTGTTCTTCTTCATTAGCTCTTCTTGACAACAACAATTGAAAATCCAAACGTTAAATTATGCACAAGACACACTATTTATTCTCTTCCACATCTGGAACATTTTACAGCAGAAAAGCACATGAATATAAGATAGCTGCCAGATGGGTAATATATTCACAGTACACTAGAGAACAGTGCTAATAGACTGTTGAAGAAGTATGCTAACGCTCTTCCAAAAATGTCATTGCAACTGAAACTGGCCCATTGCATGTGTCTGGAGTCCCACTTGTAATAATGTACTGAAGTGACATTTAGCAGCAAAGAACAGACATTGCTTTAGTCTGCTACACGTGAAGGAGCAATGACCACACTTTCAGAAGCTGGAAGATCTCGCCAGAACAGAAAACTGTCTTGTTTCAAAAGAAAGTGGTTTATTTCAGCCTTCAACACAACTGAAAACAACAAAATTGTGTTTAGTGTTTATTATATTATCCATTATTTCAATACTGTTGAGATTAAATTGTCTTGATTGTCTGCCCTGGGTTCAGCAGTAGCAGTCATTTTTCTCCTTCTTAGTAGCTGGTGCAGTGCTGTGTTTTTGACTTTCAGCCTGGGAACAGCGCTGATGACACTGATGGTTTTAGTTGTTGCTCAGTAGTGTTTACTTCGATCAAGGACTTTCTCAGTCTCATGCTCTGCCAGGGAGGGGGGGAAGCCAGGAGGAGGCAGACAAAGGACACCTGACCCAAACTAACCAAAGAGGTATTCCATACCACAGCACGTCATGCCCAGTATATAAACTAGGGGCAGTTACCTGAAAGGGCCAGACCACTACTCAGTCGGGCTAGGTATTGGTCGGTGGGTGGTGAGCGATTGTATTCTCTTCCCTTGTTATTTCCTTTATCATTATTATTATTGGTGGCAGCAGTAGTGATTTGTGTTATACCTTAGTTACTGGACTGTTTTCATCTCAACCCGTGGGAGCTACATTCTTTCGATTCTCCTCCCCATTTCTCCGGGAGTGGGGGGAGGAAGGGGAGAGGGGAGCAAGTGAGCGGCTCTGTGGTTCTGAGTTATCAACTGGGCTTAAACCATGGCATTGTCTCAGTATTTTCATTATGAGGTACAGTAACTCCTAATGCTCTGAAAACAAAAATGCAGTCTTAGAGATGGTTTAGATTCTAAATAGTTAATTTTGTTAGTTCTACCATTAATCATGTAAATAGTTCTGAGATCACCATTGTAACACCAGCTGCCAGTCAGCTATCAGGTCTCCGTTATACTGTGAAGTATACCTATCCGTGTACATTTCTATTGGACACCTTCTCACCTATGGAGACACTTCAACTACATCAGTTACTTCACCATGTTGAAATCCCTGACTGTAACCTGTAGCTGAAGTCCTGCAGAAGCTGCTTCTCACACTGAGAATTGGACTGCCAGTTTCAGAGGGATGGGAGCAAGCATAAGAGAGAAAAATGTTCTGAAAACCCATTGCTAAATATTCACAGAAAGGTGGCTTATTGTGGTTAAGAGAAAAATTATCATTCCCCAAAATTCCCTTCCAGGGCTATTTCAGGAAGAGTGCAGCTACTTGCTTATTTATGGTGTGAATTATTCTATATTTACTCTTCTGAGTGCTCTTCTGAGTGGTGTAAAGCCCAGGTGACATTTCTCTGACTTCCTTTACTCTTCTCTGTGGCTCCCAAAAGCCTGTTTTAGAAACAGATCTAATAGCAGAGGCTTTAACTCAAGCACTCAGTAGAAGTCATCAGTCTGAGCATCAATCTGAGCTTTTGCATTAATATGTACAACAAAACATGAAGAAAGGCCAGAAAATTCTGGCTTTTATGTCACTGTTGTTCCCTCAACCCCTGTAGAGTCGCCTCTTCTAAATGCCAGTGATCATTTCTACAGTGTATTTACAAGGTTGTCTGCTGATAAACAGCACATGTACATCTGTCAGCTTGCCTACCAACACTTCTGTCTCATGGTCCTCTGACCTTTGAAATGGTAAACTCCTGCCTACAGTAAGAATATGAAGTGAGAAGGTAAGCAGATACAGAGTTCAAGAAAATGTCACAAATATTCCCACATCTGCTCATTGTTTTTACTTCCAGCCTCACTCTGGGAACATTTGCAGGCTATTTTAGTTCTTCTCACACCACACTGATCCTCCCAAATTTCCCATGAAATCTGTGGCTTTCTTTCAGGAAACTGCAATACATATGGTGTGCAAACTAGCCTGTAAGAATCAGGAGATCAAATTCCAATATATGAAGAGAGAAGAAAAGTTCGAAGTCTGAAGTTGCCACTAAAACTCATGAGTTGTTAGCAGGACAAGCCATACCTCTCTTCTGAGCACCCGGTCTTGCCAGAGCATCAGACCCCCATCATCAAGGCCTTTGCTGAGAACCAAGAAAGTGTTTCAAACTGTTGAAGGGGCAAGGGTCCTGAATGAGCACAGAAACACAGGGTGAAAACCATGATACTCTGTTGTTCAGTTACATGGGTGATTGTGCACTTAATTATAGTAGGCAGGGGAGCCATTTGCCCTAGCAAGCGTGCAAGGTGAACACCAACTAACAAATACTGCCAATTTGAACCAGATGATTTTAACAGAATGTTGGGGTGCAAAATCGTGAAAGGTCACCTGTATCAAGGCAACCACATCAGTAATACCAGACAAAGCTGAAGCTGTTGAAATAACAACCTTAGAAAAACTAGGTTATGGTGCAAACCAGAATTAATACTCCGAAAGGTACTTGAATACTCCATATAAGATGAGCAAAGAAGTTTTAGAAGTAAGCTGTAGCCACCCATGTACTTGAGTGCCTCTTCTACCAGCAAGGAATACACAATCAAATGACAAAGGTTACAGCAGAGATGTCTAGGGCAAGCTTTTATAGGCAAGCATAACTATGTATATTTGGCATGAAATCTCTCAGATAGTAAAGCAGATTTTGTGGCTGGATTATGAATTTGGAAAGCTCATGGTGATCTAGCATAAGCTGCATGTCATGTTGCCCTCTTTGCAACACCTCAGACTTCAGGTCCTGAGAAGCAGCATACCTCTCATGCCTCCCTGTCAGGGAGCAAATGGGCACTTAGTGCCCCTTAACAGAGAATCACCCACAGTGAGCACTGTATTTTTTTTATTATTATTTATTTTTTTTTTGTGGTATACACAGTGTGCTGCTGGTACAGTTTCTCCTCCCAGACCTTGCTCATGGGTGTCTATAGCTGTTAATGCTTCATATCTGATTATGGTTGTGAAACTGGAGGATGTAGACAGAAGCAGAGTCCTGCTTTTGTGCGTCACCAGGGCCCAAAGTGCCTCATCTCTGTGGTGTCTGCTACAAGAAAATGGTTCTGAAACCTCCTACCTATCTCCATCTCAGCTCCTCTAACTGTGCATCCTTTTAACTGTTTCTCTCAACTCAACCACCTGACATAACAGATCATCAACCTGCGCACATCTTTTGCAGGGGCATAACTTTTTTTCCGGAAGATACACTAAGTATCACTTCTATAGCTTTTGTTCATCTTATATGGAGTATCCAACTACCTTTCAAAGTATTAATTCACTTTATAAAAAAGGCTACTTCTTTCTCCAATTTTCTCTAAATAGGGAGTAGCTGACACAGAGAAATTATTGATAGACTTGGGTATTTTAACTTTTACCTCATACAAATCCTTGTCCACAGCCTTTCTAATTTGCCTGCATTTACGTCTTCAAGGTAACATTGTGTGACAACTAGCACTGAGAACTCATCATGTTTTCCAGATATCTCTGGTACCATCAGGATATGAAGCAGCAATCAGAAGTCAACCTCTCTCTATAAGATCATTTTTTTATCTAAAGAAAAAAAAATCCTAGAGTTACAATTTTCTTTCCAATTAAGATTTAAAAAAAGACATAAAAAGACAAAATTAAAAAAAAAGTCACAGTCATTTCAAATAAAGAATAAAACCTGCCTATATTTTCGATGAGTATGAATTTGTATAGAACCTATATAACTTTCTCTGTATATTTAGACAAACTATCTGTGATCACTGCCTCCAGCCTCCTCATCTTCCTTTGTCAGTATTTGTACATTTTATTACTTTGAAAACTTGAGAGGATGAAATTTAGTCATCCGATTCATTGGGGAAATTTCTTTTTAGTAGAGTCTGGGACTTTGAAAACCAGTCAGCTTTGCTCTTGTTTTGCTTTTTTTCAAACACATTGCAATCTTTCTCATTTGACTTCTTTGGAAGCCCAGGGCAATCTGTATTCATCTTATTTATCTTCATTTTCTTCATAATTCCATGCCAAAATATCAGAAACATGAGCTAATTGACTAGGATTGATAACAATATTGTCAGAGTGTTCATTCAAATACATAATGGTGATGAGAATTTTATTTTTACTACAAATTTCTTAAAATTGCAATAATAACCCAATTCATCTCACAGAGAATGATACGTATAGTCTGCATGGTTGGATAGAATCCACTTGAAATAACATCTTGCTCTACTGTATTAGTAACCAGTGACAATGTGCCTAATTCCCACAGCAGCAGTGCAGGAAGGAAGGAGCTTCACTGTTAAATTAAAGTAAATTAACCTTTTAATCTCAAATGCACTCACTGATAATTTTGTTATATATACACTGCAATTATTGCATAGCAGGGAGTTGCTCACTCAGGTGGAATAATAGACAAGGATAAGTGGGGGTTTAATGTCTATTCCCTCTCCTCTAGAAGTCTTCATGCACAGGGATGTTTTGAGGCCCTGGAAACTTTGATTTTAATGCTTAACCATATTTGGATATACTGGTTGTCCATTTTTGTTGCTCCTGACAGGTACGGGATTTACAATGTGCATGAACATACTTAGGATATCACTGCACACAATATGGCAAAAGTTTACAGTCAGCTGTGACACAAAGAAGCTTAAACATAAAGTAAAAAGCACATACATAAAGAATTTAATTAGTTTGGGGTTTTTTAGCTGGTGGAAGCTATGTTTCAAAAGTGTGACTTCTGATGTTGATCTCTCTGGAGTTAGACTCCAGAGCCTCAGGATGCATGGTCTTAATTTCAAGGAATCCAGCAAATGGATCTACCTTGTAGTTATTGGTCATAGACATATGTTAACACACTGGAGCAATTTTTCAGAGGTAGAGCCAGCCTCCCAGTTTCCAGTCTGTCAAAATACAATGACCTGAGGCTTCCAGACTGACAGTCAGGCTCAAGGTTCCTGGTTCTTTGTTGGAGAGCTGGGTTTTTTGAAAATCTCATGAGCCCAAATTCGTGCTGGAATTGTCTTTAAGTTTCAAAAGCAGGCCAACAAAAAAAAAACAGGGACCATGAGTACTTTCAGTATCATGGCTTGAACAGCATATGTCTTCTCAAAGTTATTTACACCTATTTTCAGGTTATTCACTCAGGTGAAGGTTCATTCTAGGATGCTTTCTCTACATAAGAAGGTTTCACACGTAATAGTTTCAAAAAAAACCTGCTTATTATTTTTTAATAAAGAAGCATTTTAATTGACTGAGGAGATGCTTAACCTAAAAAAGTAGGATAGCAGCACTCTATGCTTGCTCTGCTCATCAGTTTTTCTCTCTGTACCTATTCTTTATCTCTTGAAAACAGGATAATTAATGATAGAAGTAAATGAATTCTTAGTCTAACACAGTAAAACTATCCTTATTTGCTTGCATTCTGTTCAGGATTGTGGGATTAACAATCCCAGCTGTGTCTTACAGATGGCCATTCCTATTAACTCTGCTTTGGAACTGATATTTAGGGACACATAATTCTGTAAGTGCTATCTCCTTTAGGGACCAAGAACTTTAGCTGAAACTTTACCAGAACAAAATCAGTAAGAGACATTTAGGTAATGAAATGCTTTCCAGTTTCTTGGCATCGCAGATGAACCAGTTTTCTACAAGACCTGCAAGAGCTGGAAGACAATTCTACCTATTATAATGAAAAGCCCCTGAAGATAAAAGCTATGAGAAAGAAAATATAAAAGCAAAAATCTCTGTGATGTACAGATTTTGGAAATGAGTGAGAGATAGGTATTATAAAAGGCTTTAAACAAACTGTGCAACATTGACTAAAGATCAATTTCAGCAAAGAGCTCACTGAAATCCAGTGCCAGGATCTCATAATCTGTGCAAACGGTGGGCAGCTCACAAAATATTTACATAAATGGGTTCTCATCCTTGAAACATTTAAGCAGAAAAAAGCAACCTCTTTCACCTACAGGAACTTCTAGTGGAAATCAGCAAAAGTAATTAACCCGGCTGGTCTGCACTGTAGCAGGCAGACCTTCCAATGCGCTCCAAGGCACATGGGCTCTTAGGCACAAAACACCTGTGCATGTGAAGAGACTGAGTGAAAGTTGGGAGAAATGAGAAACAATTAAGCATCTTTGTGATTACAGTTTTTTGAGGTATATTAAATAAATTAAAAAAAAAAAAACAAAAAAAAACAAAAAACAAAAAAACAAAAAACCACAAACAAAATCCGAAACATTAGAGAGTGCAGCTGAATAGTAAGCTGGGGATGCTCAATTACAAATTTCATGGCTATTGTCAAAGCAGGTATAAACAGAGCTTCCTCAAGCTTTAGACAAATGTTCTTTATCACACTGTGAATCTTTTCACAGCCTGTGTTTCCCATTAACTCTTACTTCAACAGTACTGAGAGCAAAACTGCAGCTTTCTTTTCTGCCCATACAGGCTTTATTGTTCTGTATCCATTTTGGTTCACTGCTCCTGGACTTTAGTTCACATTTTACTGACTATCCACCAGGCTTGTTGCCAACATGTAGGGACAGTTCTTTGCCTTCTTAAAAACTAGCAGCTCCTTGTCACCATAGAAACTCCCTTCTCAGTTTTCTCTCTTCAGTCATTTGGTCGCAGAACCTCTGCAATATCCCCATCAAGATCTGCAGAAAAGTGAGCAAATATTATTGCCCCCAGAGTCCTCTGTTACTCACTGGATTCCATTTACTGTGACTGACCAGTAAACCTCTGAAATGGAGGGATACTTAATGGAAATGGCCAAGACGGTGCTCATGAGGCTCAGGGAATAATGCAGGCTGTGAGTGACCACAGCTGTTGCTAAGAAAGTTAACTTTATCTCAACACAAAGGGCACCACTGGAGAGTGGCCTTGGTTTTAAAGAAATAGTTATCAAAAGCTGAGTGAATGCACTGGTGCTGTAACTATTTCTCCTGAGGTTCACTGAAAGAGCATGATTCCAAGTACACTGCTTCAGTTTGGGGATTGCTAATGAACTGGCAGATGCTACTAAATCTGCCTAACAGAAGCTAGCTTCATTCCTACAGGCTGTCTTCTGGAGTCAGATGTGATTACACACATGAACAAAGGAGCTTGCATGCACAGAATCAGGCTTCTCAACAAGATTCAGGTGTTGAGGTCATGCAGCATCAAGCAGGTGACAAGTTTCCCCTTTGTAAACTGGCTGGTGAATTGAATCACAAAAGTAAAATTAAAAACGTGCAATCAAAAGGGTTTGTATTTCTCAGAACTAGACAGTGTGTCTCCATACATGCTCATATCCCAGATACACTCATCTATCTCAGGAATGCCTTTCTTTCAGGATTTATGGCTGTGGGAATCTCCACGATAGAACCTGTATGAACCACAGGTATCAGTCTCAAGCAAAAGTCTTTTTGTTCTGATAACTGGGGAAGTGTCTACATGCATCATCTTAACTGATATGTTTTTCATTTCAGGAGACTAGCAAATGAGGCTTGTTCTTCCCACTAATTTTGCTATTAAGAAAACAAACGTAATGCTTTAATGGGCTTCCTAACATAGGCAAAGGAGCAGAAATTGCTATTCTGAAACTCTCTAATAACCTATAAAGTTAGATGCTTGGATATATTTCTTCCTCTGTGCACATCCAAACCAGAAAACTGGTCATTTACTCCAGGAATCATCAGTCCATTTACATGGGCCAATGGCAGACATGCTAAATTTCCCTATGCGGTTAAATACCCTACTTTCAAATTCGATTTAGCCATTCATCTAGAGCAGAGTTAACAGTCTCTCTTTTGCAAGAGTTGACCTAGAAGTGTAAATGAGTTTTGCTGTCTGGGAAAAGTGAAGAGGTCTAATTCATGCATATGTAAACATATGTGTAAACCCAGCTTCTGCCTCAGTTTTCCACAGAGCTGTTTTCAGAAAGGAAAGAGAAGAGCACAAAAAAAAAAAAAAAAAAAAAAGAAGCTTTTGAAACAAAATGTCAAGAAACAGAAATCTTTTTACACAAAGAAAACTTACTTTATTTGCCTTTCCACTAGACCAAATAAGTAAAATAATCATTAAGTGTGAATTTGCATTTATTCATACACGTAGATATATTCATTACCCAAATAAGATTCAACCACACATTCTGCAATGACAAGTAACCAGAAATGGCACAAAGAAGCTCTTCAAGAAAACTCTGGACTGGGGGAAAGGAAAAAAATTCCTAATGAGTGGTCTGAGGGAAAAGAAGTCCAAAAACCTCACAAATATTGTTTCAGAACAGAGTGCGTGGAAATTGATTTGATCACCATTTCAACATGCCTGCACAAAGAGGAGGAAATATCTGAGGCTCAAGGACTTCATTCTTGCAAAGGAAATTTTAATAAGGTGTGAACTATCAGAAGAGCAGATCCCCCTGACAAATGACAGAGCTGCTGGCCAGTGGGTAAATGGAATTAGACAGGGACTGAAATCATCCTCATAAATGGTAACTGAAAAACACTTGGGAGACTTATCAGCTTTCCAGTTAAGTCTTCAGTTCCTTTCCGTCTTGCAGTAATTTGCAATTTGAGAGATAAACCTTGGTTACCACAGGGTAAGTCAAAACGACAGTAATGAGGCAGGTACAGTCCTGAAGCCTCAACGCAACTCAATAGCATCAGCCTGTCTTAAAAAATAGATGCTAAAACACCTGAGTGAGAACTATCAACATCAAGGCTTACATACTCACTTACACATGGCAGATCTCCATAGTCCAATGAAGTGTGAAATGCCTGTGGACCAGCACCTTGCAGCATTTCCAGGAGCAACACTGGAAACAGAACATTTCAAGTGAAGCAGAACCCCAGACAGAACTCCCTGAAATCATCCCCATCATTGCCTTGGATGGAGTACCATCTTCGCTGGGTGAATATGTTGAAACACCTTGAATTACTGTACTTTGGACTACATTAAGCAACATCATAAACCTTTTACAACCAAAGGAAGAGGGAATTCTTCAAGCCCAGGCAACACTGGGCAGTATTTGAGCTACCATCTCACCTTGGCAGCACTGAAAGCAACAATCACAGCAGCTAGGCTATTTCTATGTTACTAGAAATGACACAGTAATCAGCTGTCTTATTCCAGGGCTTAGTCCAGATCTGCTGTAACTGAGAAAAACACAGATTTATGCAGGTGTTGTCTTTTTAGAACTGAGCATTTGACTCATAATTAAGATTCCATCTGATTAACTGATTTGTTTTCTACTGTCAGATGGTCCATTGTCAACTGAGATGAATCAATACGTGTCCCCTGCCCTCTGTTTTTTGGTTTAGAAGTTGAATGAGGAGAAAGAAAAAAAGAAATTTGAAACAGATAAGGAGAGACAGAAATATTTCCATATGTTTCTTTTGCATCGTCCTTTCAGGAAAGCATTTAGAAACAAAGACAAAAATTTCTTATGCGCTGGAACTGAAATAAAAAGTGAATCCCCAAGCACAGTAATGTCTTCCTCCCTCTCTGAAACTATTTCCTGAGGTCAAGCTGAGGTTCAAATCTTGGCCTGGCCTCTTGAAAGTTGCTTGAATCTTTGGCTGCTTTTTGGCAAGCAGTAACTTTAAAGTTTTTGATCTTCCTCCAATTCTTCTGAACAGGAAGGTAAGCTGCTGCTGCTTTAATTTCTGTTCTGCTATGGGGCCAGTCTGTCACCTGGGGACAGGCTCTTAACAACCTTTAATGTAACACACTTCAACCTCCCTATTTCCTGCATTGGCCTACTGCAAATCTCCAGCAGGCTGTGTGATAACTTTCCTGTTATTTGCTTTAAGAAGTATTTTCCCCTTTCTCCAGTTCTGTGGCAAGACGTGCGGTAGATCAAGTTTTCTTCTCCTGCCCTTCAGTAACACTGACTCACAGTCCAGAGGTCTGTTTTCTTTCCTGGTAGGTAGAAATAACTAAAATAAGTTACCAATTATTGGGTGGTGCCTGCTCTTCCCGTCTCTGTTATTCTCTGCAGAGTTCCACAGTATCAGCTCTTCCTTGCCTTAGGCACTTTTAGCCTTTCTTGCTTGCTATTGCAACTTGCTGCTGTCATCTGTTATAGATCATTCTTCCAGCAGAAGGTGAATGCAGCCTTCAGAACTCACACCATCTTCCCTCACACAGGAAAACCCTGAATAAGATATATGTCTTTCACTTATTGCTTCATTTCTTACTACAGCTATTTCTTGTTTGCTGAAATATTTCAAGCAGAATTTCCTTCTTTTTTAACCCAATGTTACATGTTGTACCCCAGACCTGTTAGTTTTTTGGTCAACGCTGAATAGCTAACACACATGTATTTAGATGATGCCATTTGACTCAGCCGCCTTTCTTTAGACCCTCAACCTTTTTCCCAGTTCGTGAAATGTCTGCTCTTCTATCAAGGTATCTTCCTGAATATAACAAAATTATACGGCCGATGAATCGATGGAGAGCAGCCCTGCCAGGAAGGACTGGGGGATACTGGTGAATAAAAGACTAGGCATGAGCTGGCAATGTACGCTTGCAGCCAAGAAAGCCAACTGTATCCTGGGCTGCATACAAAGAATCATGGCCAGCAGGCTGAGGGTAACTCTCTACTGCAGTAGAGTTCCAACAGTTCCAACACTGGAACAGGTTGCCCAAGAAGTTGTCATGCCACATCATTGTCAGTGTTCAAGGTTAAGTTGGTGGAGCTTTGAGCAATCTGATCAAGTGAAAGACGTCACTGTCTATGGCAGGGGGTTTTGACTAGATGATCTTTAATTTTTCCAACCCCAACCTTTCGCTCATTTTCTGATTTCAGGGCAGATGGGACAGGAGAGAAAAGGAGAGAAAACGCAATCATGACAGTGAGCTAATGGGTGCATTACTTGGACTATATATGTATAAGAATGATTAATGTATAAATGTATAAAAAGAATGTATAAAGAGTGAATAATGAGATTATCACAGCACCTTGGGGCAGATTACTTTCAAAGCATGAAATGAATCTCCTGAAGTAAGTGTGGATTTAGCTCCCATAGGAATTAGGATGTATCTAGGTACTCTGAAATTACAGGTAGTGCCTGCATCTTTAGACCTTTACAGTTCTTAAAAGCAAACCAGATTTCAATTTGAAATTGAAAGAAATACAAATGGCATACTTTAACAGGTCCTTGCTCATGTAAAGAGAAATATCCCTCTCAAGAACAACACAAAAAAAGTCCTCATGAGCAAAATTCCATCTTTGTCCACATATAGACTGCTAAACACCAATGTATGTTAGTGGACATTATCCATTCGCGTAGGTTTAAGGAGAGATCTTTCCACCCCTCAGGGCAGAGAGATGTTGTGTACAGTTAATGTCTACAAAATATGAATCACTCCCAAATTTTATCCTGTTCTTCTGAGCACAGACTAAATGTTCTAGCAAACCAGAAAGGTCCAGAGGGAACTTGATCCTAAATCACAATCATATCTCTGTGTTCCAAACAAATAAAATCGTTCCAGCATGTATTTATGGTTATTGAACAATATTACTGAAAGAGACAGTAATAGCTTTGGCTCCAGCCACTGTTAAATCTTGGAAAACCACTTTATAAAGCAATACTCTTCATTTCCTATTAATACAAAAGCTGGGCTTGACCAATTTGAGGGAAATTATTGAAATTATTTGTGAACTAGATACAATAACCCAGGAGAGTAGAATGAAGGTTAGTTGTTGCAAAGAGAAACTAATATAATAAAGCTGAATGAGAATCATATATCTGGCAGGAATGTACATGACAGATCAATAGTGAGTTTAGCACCAGAGGGATCTGTTAATTATTCAGTTTGTAAGTGATGAAATAAGTTCTAATAAGAGCTAAGAAGACCACCTTTTCAGCAGGGAGAGAAAAGGCTGGGGGGATTTAAATATTGTTCTTCTAAAATATTTTAAAATAAAAGTAAAAGCAGACATATTTATTCAGTAAAAAAAAATCTACCCCTGGAATAGATAATTGACAACTTCATTGGCCAATACTGCATTTTGCAAAAATAAAGCAAACCAAAGTTGATCCTCAGTCTCGGATCTCTGCTTACTCTTTAGAATCAACCCCGCTGTGGTGATCAAAGTGCTGGAAACATCATTGCTAGTTACACAAACTCCAGTTGTTGGTACCAGTGCTACTTTTGTTAAGATTGCCAGTAGCCACTGGGCAGCTCTCCGGGTGCAAGTAATTATGCACCTTGTGCTGGGGTAAGTATTTGAATGTGGGCTTATTCTTAATTAATTCTGGAAAAAGAGAGTAACAGTGAAGAAGTAAGGCCATGGTAAAGATGCATATTCCCTTTTTCATTTTACTTAATGCTGTGAAGATTCTTGGCTTACATGGCTCCATTCTAAGTTTTCTAAACAGTGGTCAGAATTGCAGGAGGGAAAGGTAAGACATCAGTGAGAGAGGTTATAGAAATTACTATAGTGGGACGTGTTTTGGAACGTCCCTGGAATGTCCCCATCTAAAGTGTTCAGTGGAATTTGGTGTCAGGGTGATTGCTAAGCAGTGTGAGTTCCTAATTGAAGAATAGGCTTAGGATAGATATTACCATGATAGCTGAAAATGTAACTATGTGGGTCTTTTCTGGACACTGATGAAGTCATAGAAATAAAAATCAAATTAACAACAATGGTGTACCTGTCAATATTGACAGAACGTGTCTTACAGGTGCACTCAGTGCTTTGTGCTTTACTTCACAGTTACTGTTGTGGCTCGTTTGTGACATAAGTGCTAACTGTTTGAAACACTATATTTAGGCCTTAAAGTAGAAATGCTGAACCATAACATTTCAAAGAGAAACAAACCAGAAGAATATTGTATGGGATAAATAGTAATATAAATGACATGCTTAGGAGGTGGAAACAGAAGAAAGAATGGTGTAATGAATGGGAACCTAGATGAGGGTTGACTCCTCACAACTTTTTGTCAAAGTGTATTTGGAAGAGTATATATTTTTATGTTCATCATGACTGTTTGTTGGAAAAAGGCAGGAAAACATAGGGGTGCAGATGTTCTGTGACCTTCATACTTGGCTACCCCGGGCACCTGGTCAACTCTCTCAGCGCAGACAACAGTGAGATCATGAGAAACTGCATGGCCCAACGAGTAAACAATTACAGATCTGGTATAATGCTTCTTGTTTTTCTAAGGGTATAAAATCAGTACCCTCTTGTGGTTGAATCCGTAGCACAGCATAGGAATTTTCCCTATTACCTGAGACTCCTGGCATCAGCTGCATTGGAGCTTCCCAGCTCGAAGTGTGGGCCTGGATGAAGATTTGGTAATTGATGGTGTATTTCTTCTTAATCTCTGCTTTCTCTATGCAGTAATGATTTGACTAATTTTCCTCCATTTTTTACTCTCCACACATGGATCTGTGATTTGCCTCATTGCACTAATTTACTCTACATATACAGATATACACCTGATTCTCATTAGTGTGCTTGTTTGCTTTGGTGTGTTTCTTCACTTTAGTGTGCTTGTTCAATAAACTGTGCATATTGTACAGGTAGTGTGTGGTCGTTTTGTAGTGTACCTTACCTGTCAGCAGCACAAATGGTTGGGAGAGCAACCTGCATCATAGCCTGGTAATACATCTCCAAGGCACAGATTGCCTCTCCAACTATGAGTATACCTGCGCAGAATAACAGCGATAGATTTGTTTAGGGTTAATTTTAAACAAATGTCAAAGTGAGACACTGCTTAAATACACAGATGATGGTTTTTCAAGTGCATCTTCATTTTAGGGGGAGGCAGGGTAGTTTGAAAAGTTCTGCTAAGCCTCCAGTTCTGAAGATTTCAGATTTTCATTCCTTGTATGCATCAGAGAAACATTTCAGAAACATTGACAGTTATTCGCTATTTCCCAGTTGTTACCAGTCTCTCAAACTAATTTGCCTTGTCTTGCTTCCTAGGCTCCTTTCCAGAACAGCCTTTGAGCATGTCAGAGGTTCAGGAAGCTATCAAAGAAGGCTTTGGCAAAGCTTTTCTTTGATTGTCATACAGTTAGTGTGAGTGAATATTGTTCCACTTGGACAAACTCTAAGCCAGGTTGCTTTGATTCCAGCTGCCACCATGGAGACAGCTGGCTGAACCTGTCAGTGTTCATCTTGGTGCATTCTTTTATTTTCTCTTCTACATTCAGATCACAAGTGTTCGAAAGCCTTTGCCCATGTCATTTGCATGAGGGCAACTGCATCTCTCAGGTATATAGGCTGTTACATACCCCAGGGTACACAAGTTTTGAATACTACAACTTATACAAAGAAATGTCTTGAGCTGCTTTTTCTGTAATCCTCTGAGATCAGATACATTGGAGTAGCCCTGAACTGGTTTTGATGAATGGGCATCAGGTATTGCTCTTACAGTCCATTTTTACAAATAATTAATGCTTAATATACACATTGTTTACATTTTGTCAGAAGATGGCCGGCAGTCTCAACAACTTTGCATGGATCGCTGCCATTGCTAAGCACTACAGCATTGCTATCAACAACAAAGTAAAGGCTTAACTGGAAAAAGACTAACCAGCAACAGGTTTTCAGATCCTTAGATGGTTTAAGTCCATCCAGCAACTAAGTACCACACAAACGTTCATTTATTCCCCTTCCCCAAATCAGATGGGATGGGATGGAGAAACTGAAGAAGGTAAAACCCATGGGTTGAGAAAAGAACAGTTTAATAATTAAAACTATGCAAAATATAATGATAATAGAAAAATGTCATGGTTTAAGCCCCGGCTGTAAATTAGAACCACACACTCTACTTCCCCCCCCACCCCCCAGAGGGATGGGGAGGAGAATCGAAAGAATGTAACTCCCACGGGTTGAGATAAAAACAGTCCAGTAACTAAGGTATAACACAAACCACTACTGCTGCCACCAATAATAATAATGATAAGAGAAATAACAAGGGAAGAGAGTACGGTACCGCCCGCCGGAAAAGAGAGCCCTACAGAAAAGAGGACGTGCCCTTCCGGGTAGCTCCCAGTTACATCCCCTGGCATGACATGCTGTGGTATGGAATACCTCTTTGGCTAGTTTGGGTCAGGTCTCCTGTCCCCGCTTCCTCCCAGCCCCTCCTCCTCCCTGGCAGAGCATGAGACTCACAAAGTCCTTGGTCACTCTAAACATCAGTGTTATCAGCTTTGTTCCCAGGCCAAAAGTCAAAAACAGAGTGCTGCAACAGCTACTAAGAAGGAGAAAAACTGACTGCTACTGCTGAACCCAGGACAAAAAATAACAATACTGATTATACTTACAGAGAACAACAAAAATGGAAAAATAAAAATTCAGGAAACGCAAGTGACGCACATCACAATTGCTCACCACCTGAAGACTGATATTCATGCCATCCCCTAGCAGCAATCTGCCTCTTCTGGCCAACTGCATCCAGTCTGTATACTGAGAATAACTTTCTACGGTAAGGACTAGCGAGGTCGGGTGTCTTGGTTCTGCTCCTTCCCAGCTTCTTGTGCCCCTCCTCGCTGGCAGAACATGAGAGACTGAAAAGTCCTTGATTTAGGGTAAATATTACTTAGCATGAACAAAAACGTCAGTGTGTTATCAGCATTATTCTCAGACTAAAGCCAAAACACAGCTACTAGGAAGAAAATTAACTCTATCCCAAATTAAACCAGGAGATTATGTTAAAACAAACCCCTAACAATAAAAAAGCCCTTCTGAGCTGCATTGCTTATTTTCTGCAGAGTGCTTTCTATATAAAATATTCATTACCTTGGTATTTCCCCAAAAAATCAATTATCATTTTAAAAGAATCTGAATACGATGCACCACTGATGCTGTTTCTATACAATGTCAGTCAAACTGACAGCAAGTTTACCCTTGTAATGTCCTTCCAGTGGAGCACGTATAGTTTTAAGATACAATTAACTCTGAAAAACTCAAAAAACCTTCGTCACTATCTTAACAAAATAATAGAAATTTAACTTTTACAAGAGAGAATTAACATCTTAATTCCTGGGACTTTATGAAACTGGTTCTATTCTCTTCTATGTGGTTCAGCTGTTGCACTGGAGGGAAGGGGTGCATCCAGAGGGACCTTGACACATTTGAAACATGGGCCAGTGCCAATCTCGTGAAGCTCAATGCGAAGTGCAGGGTTCTGCACCTGTATTGGGGTAATCTCAGGCACAGCTACAGGTTGGGTGGAGAATACTTAAAATTAGGTATTCAAATACCACATTTATGCAAGCTATTCATCTCCACGTTTGGATTATTCAATAAAAAATGCAGAAAAGCTCAAATATTATGCAGCGAAAAGAGAGGAATTGCAAAGACTCATAGTGTCATAGAGTCAGGCTTTTCACACCAGTACCTAGAATTAATCACTATCATATTACATGAGGAAAATTAGCACCTGTCCAATACAATTTCTCTAGAACTTGATAAATTATAGAGGTGTGAAGGACACCTTCTACAAGAAATTAAGTTCACATTAATATGTAATTTCCTAAAGACTCCCTGGATAGCTCACTCTTCAAGATATTATGTGGCTTAAGGATCATTCAAATATTTCTTGCTACATTGTGCTTCTGCAAATTCCTTCATTTAGAGAGATTAGAACTTACTGAGTGAAAAGAATGGAAAGAGAGCATCAGGATACTGTCACTATCATACCCACTTCAGGAAGAAAAATATCAATGAAGAATCTTATATTCCTATTTGGTTTTTTGGAGGCAAAATCGAGCTCTGATGTTTCTTGCTATTTCTTATGTTAAAAATACTCACTTCCTCTTCTTAAGACATTATAAAGCCACATTTTATGAAAGGAACACTCTGAAGTCTGCATAACAAATAATTTCATTAGATCACGTAATTAGCTTGCCTTGAGAGATTCCAGTAAAAGCAGCATTTTCTCAGTAATTTGTAACAATACTTTTGAGAGGAGATTAGAAGGGAGAATATCACTAAAATCCGAGTATAGCAATGTAATCTACTTTCCTTCTTCTCATCAAGTTAACCTATGCCACAACACTAGAGATTTAAGACTTCAACAGTCATTCTCTACCAATAAATAAATGGGGCAGCTAAACTCTGCTAAAATAGATGAAATAGACAAAAATGTTCCTTCTTTAACTTTTTAGTAAAATCATGTAGCCTTTTGTGGAAAAGCAGTCATTTTCATTAAAGACTGATCACTGCCTGAACTTTCTTTTTTCCTTCCTAAACTAGAGGTCTTCAAAACATTTATACTTGGTATGAATCTCCATTGGGATAAACCTCATTACCTGCATCTATTTACTTTTGTAAACATATTCAAATACTCCTTCAGCTTGTTAAGACACACATCAACTTTTTATATCAGGTACAGTGTTCTTGATATGCTTTTTCTTGGCTGTAAATTTATATTGTGGCTCAGTTTCAGATTGCTTCAGCTTTAATACCTTCATCAATCCATACATTTATCCTTTTTAATATCACCCTGTTCTTTTTCTTCACAGTTCCAATAAGTTTGTGATGCCAACAATAACATAATCTAAACTCTAAGGTACACGTCCTCTTGATAAGTATCATTACTAGAAATTGATCTTTTCAGCCAAAGGACTGATAAAATAGTCATAGGTACATAGGTAGGTATATAGAGTACTTACACATAACTATGAAAATTAAATATAAAAAAGTTAAAGGCAATAAAAATCCCCACAATCCCCCTCTATTCAACACTTTTTCAACACATTTTCCAAATGGAACTATTTTATAACTCTATGATCTACTTTACAATAAGTTGAAGATTACATATAAATATTAAAGTTATTATTAACCTTAGATTAATATCTTGGCACTAGAGGGCTATATTGTCAATGTCTAAAGGTCATTAGCATGACTTGACAAAGCTACCATCATTGGACCTATTTGTAGCATCAATTACAGGGGCCTTGATGTTCTAGTGTTTTGTGTAATATAGGTAAAAACCAAATCTCATGGAAGAGAAAATTATATGAAGGACACAGAGATGACATTGAAATAAAAAATACACTTGTTTTTTCTGTGCAGTCAGTCTCACAAGGAAAGCCACTCCAGAAGTTTCATTTAAGTAAAATGGACCTCGTGTATACCTGTCTATCGTAACTCAGGAGATAATTCTAGTATATGCTGAAAAAAACAGCGGAGCACAGAGAGTTGTTACGAGGAAAGATTAGCCGAACATCTGCACTACACTTGCCCTGCTCTAACAGTTTAAATAGGCACAGGAAACAAAGCAACGCAAATGAGTTTTGCACACCTTCACATTCTCTTGATACATTTGGAGTAGGAGGGTAGAAATTGATAGTGACAAAGACAACAATAATCTTTTAGCTTGAGATATGAAAAATGTCAAAGAGATTGGCATGTTGTAACATGACAAGCAAGGCTATTGGTGGCTTAAGCCAATCATCTAGGGGAGAAAGCAGTAAATACTAAAAACAAGTGCCTCTCTTATGGGTCACACATCCACAGATACTCAATACCTTGCAAAAAGCTGACCCCGAGTATGAATACATAAAAGGCAGGCCACCAACCCTAACACAGACACTTCAGCTGACTGAAATGTGTGACCTGTTCCTCAAAGCAATGGGTCTGGTCACAACCCAACCTAATGCCTTGACTAGTGTTTCTTCTCCACAGATCTGTGTGACAGAATGAAAACCTTGGAATAGAAATCAACTTGTTATTACTTATTTCACTTGGTAAATACAGTTTAGATTTTAAGTCCTTGAGTGGTGTGGCTTTGTCCTTCACCCCTGTATTTCCCTGTGATGATTAATATCAACACTGGTACAGTCTTCAGTCTGCTTCTTAAAAGCTGATCAAACAGGGTTTTGATTTTGGTTTGGTTTGGGATTTTTTTGCATTTAAAGGAAACCCATAAATATTAAATGCAAGAAGTTTCTTCCTTATGCTCTCTGTCTATATTCTCTTCTCCAAGACAGTGTTCTTCTTGGATACAGATTAAGTAAAATCATTAGAGTTGCCATTTTCCAACCTGAAAGTTTTTACACACACTGTTTTCATTGTAGGTTGGTATTAGAGGTTGCAGAAAATAGATGATCTACATGAAAGGAGGTTGTTGAAGGTGGGTGATCTACATGAAAGAAGGTTGCAAAAGGTAGGTATAAGTCTCTTTTCCTAGTTAACACATGATAGGACAAGAAGAAATGGCCTCAAGTTGTGCCAGGAAAGATTTAGTTTGGATATTAGGAAAAATCTCTTTCCCCAAAGGGTTTTTAAGCACTGGAACAGGCTGCCCAGGGAAGTGGTTGAGTCGTCATTCCTGAAGGTATTTAACATGAAGTGCAGATGTGGTACTTAGGGACATGGTTTAGTGGTAGACTCAGCAGTGTTAGATTAATGGTTAGACGCAATGATATTAAGGGTCTTTTCCAACTTGAATGATTCTATGTTTCTATGAGATCTGGCTCATTCAAACACCAGAGATGCTCAGTTACCCTTCATCTTAAGAGAGAGAGTGATTTTTTTCTATTGTTCTACTTCAGTGCAATGATGTGTTTTTCACAAAACTGGGTTCAGATGGCCGAGCAGAACAAAAAGTATGCAATGTTCAAGTTATCTGAAGAAGCTATGCAAGATTTAAAATAATAACAAAGACTAAGCAGGGTGATTTCTCTGAGGATGCCATTACAAACATACATATGGCATGTGCCTGCAGTGCTAATCTCTAATTAGGAAACTGTTGCTGCTTATGCCATTGAACAGCAGATCTAAATTTAACTTGCTAATTAACTTGCCTCACCACAGGAGAAAATTGTTCCACAGCACATGGAAATTCAAACAAATAAACAAGAAAATATCCCCGTTCTGAGAGTGATTCTGAGCAGGTGAGTAGCAGATTACTTTATGCAGACAGCCAGCAATTAAAAGCCCTGGGTAAAGTGAATTTTAATTTCAGTGCCACTAGGAGTCCATCATGTGTGAAGAAATAATATTCTAACAAGAATGTTCTTTGCTATGTACACTTTTTCAGTGTAGCCTCCACATAAAACCCCACAGCAGTGGTCACAGGTAACGGCAAGAATAGAGGACTGAAAGGGACACTTATGACAAAAAAAGCTCTTTTTTTTTTTTGTAAATATAAGAACATTCACTTAAATCCTTTCCCATATCTCTATCCAGTGATGTTGCTTTGATATCCAGTATAGAAAAACCTCAACACACTCCACAACAAAACTAACAAATTCAACTGTATCAAATTCAACTATATCAACTATATCAAAGCCTGATCAACAGAATGTGTAGTTAACAGATTTAATGCAAAAAAGTAATTTTAAGGATGTTATATGGATAGGAACATATTAATGCTTAAGCATGTTTCCATAAATTAAAGACATCTTAAAATGCCTTTGAGAAAATGTTTTGCTAATTTTGAAGATATTATGTAGCGAAAGGACAAGGAAAAAAAAAAAAACAGAAAGCAAAACAAAACAAAACAAAACAACAACAACAACAAAAAAACTACGCCAAGCACTGGAAATATTTTTGTGAATTCCTGACTTTAGAGCCTGTTCTGCTCATGAGTATTCTTCTAAATTCTGATTCTGGATGCTCTACTTGAATGGTCCCTAGTAAGCATTTTCGTTTTTTTCTTTTTCTTTTGCGATTTGCTCACATGCACCATTTTTCCCCCTCTTATAATCAGAAGTAAACTAATTTTAAAACAACCCACCCAATCCCCCACAAAGTTATTTCATAAACAAGAGATTCTGCATCTCGGACAACTCAGAAGAGGTTTCTCCACTAGTTCAATATTTTGGTCATTTCAACTGCAGGGGGTTTTGAAACGGATAGTTTTATCAATTGTTAAAGTGTGTGCTGGGAAGCACTGTCCTGTGCGCTGCTCCCCACCTCCTTGTGATTGCTACACCTTTACCACAACAGACACTTATCCCATGTAAATGATCCGTCGTACTAGAGGTGTCATATACATTAGTCACAAAATCATTGCACAGGAACCACTAACACAAGTAAAAATCATTCTCTTATTCATGTAATCTTGCAAAAGTACTACATGAAGATTCTTGCCACTGCATTCACATTACATCTGCTCAGTTTCTTTCCTGAATGTCTTACCTGAGAATCTGTGGGCTTGGTTCATGGTGAGGAAAAAAGTAAATGGTGTTCAGACAACCAGAAAAAAACTGAGAAAAGAAAATGCCACTCTTATCTTCTAAATGGCTAAGAAGGAGAACCCAGGGAACTACATGCCAGACAGCTTCCCTTCAGTCCTAGTCCTGTTCAACATTTTCATGGATGACATGGATGATCGGGCAGAGGGTACCCACAGAAAGCTCACTGATGACACAAAGCTGATATCATCAGAAGATTGTGCTGCCATCCAGAGGGACCTTGGCAAGCTGGAGAAATAAGGCAACAGGAATCTCATGCAGTTCAACAGGGGAAAGTGCAAAGCCCTGCACCTAGGGAGGAACAAACTCAGGCACCAATAAATGCTGGGGGCCACTCAGCCCGAAAGAAGCTTGGCAGAAAACGACCTAGAGGTCATGGTAGGCTCCTAGTTGAACAATGTTCCCCATTGCTCCAAGCCAGCAATGCTCCCTTGCTGCAAGGAAGGTTAAAGATACCCTGGATTTTATTAGGCAAAATATTGCTTGCACGTCAAGAATTATAGAATCATAGAATCATAGAATAGTTAGGGTTGGAAAGGACCTTGAGATCGTCTAGTTCCAAACCCCCTGCCATGGGCAGAAACACCTCACACTAAACCATGTCACCCAAGGCCTCATCCAACCTGGCCTTGAACACCGACAAGGATGGAGCATTCACAACCTCCCTGGGCAACCCATTCCAGTGCCTCACCACCCTCACAGTGAAGAATTTCTTCCCTATATCCAATACAAACTTCCCCTGTTTAAGTTTGAACCCGTTACCCCTTGTCCTGTCACTACAGTCCCTGATGAAGAGTCCATTCTCAACATTCTTGTAGGGCCCCTTCAGATACTGGAAGGCTGCTATGAGGTCTCCATGCAGCCTTCTCTTCTCCAGGCTGAACAGACCCAACTTTCTCAGCCTGTCTTCATATGGGAGGTGCTCCAGTCCCCTGATCATCCTCGTGGCCCTCCTCTGCACTTGTTCCAACAGTTCCATGTCCTTTTTATGTTGAGGACACCAGAACTGCACACAATACTCCAAGTGAGGTCTCACGAGAGCAGAGTAGAGGGGCAGGATCACCTCCTTCAACCTGCTGGTCACGCTCCTCTTGATGCAGCCCAGGATACGGTTGGCTTTCTGGGCTGCGAGCGCACACTGCCCCCTCGTGTTCATTTTCTCATCGACCAACACCCCCAAGTCCTTCTCTGCAGGGCTGCTCTGAATCTCTTCTCTGCCCAACCTGTAGTTGTGCCTGGGATTGCTCTGACCCAGGTGTAGGACCTTGCACTTAGCATGGTTAAACTTCATAAGGTTGGCATCAGCCCACCTCACAAGCATGTCAAGGTCCCTCTGGATGCCATCCCTTCCCTCCGGCGCATCAACCGAACCACACAGCTTGGTGTCATCGGCAAACTTGCTGAGGGTGCACTCAATCCCACTGTCCATGTCACCGACAAAGATGTTGAACAAGACCGGTCCCAACACCTATCCCTGAGGGACACCACTCGTTACCGGTCTCCAGCCGGACATCAAGCCATTGACCACAACTCTTTGCGTGCGGCCATCCAGCCAGTTCTTTATCCACTGAGTGGTCCACTCATCAAATTGATGTCTCTCCAATTTAGAGACAAGGATGTCATGGGACAGTGTCCAATGCTTTGCACAAATCCAGGTAGATGACGTCAACTGCTCTGCTCCTGTCCATCAGTTTCATAGCTCCATGTCATGGTTTAAGCCCAGGCCGTAAATCAGAACCACGCAGTCTACTTCCCCCCACACACCTTTCTTCCCTCTGCTTCTGGAGGGATGGGGAGGAGAATCAAAAGAATGCAACTCCCATGGGTTGAGATAAGAACAGTTTAATAACTAAGGTATAACACAGATCACTACTGCTACCACTAATAGTAATAATGATAAAGGAAATAACAAGTAAGAGAATACAACTGCTCGCCAACCGGTACCTCACCCCCACCCCGCAGTGATCCAGCCCTTCCAGGCCGCTCTCAGTTCTACTTCCTGAGCATGACGTGCTGTGGTATGGAATACCTCTTTGGCTAGTTTGGGTCAGGTGTCCTGTCCCTGCTTCCTCCCGGCTTCTCCTCCTCCCTGGCAGAGCATGAGACTCACAAAGTCCTTGGTCAGAGTAAACATTCTGACCAGCAACTGAAAACATCGGCTTTATCAGTATTATTCCCAGGTCGAAAGTCAAAACACAGCACTGCACCAGTAGAAAAAATGACTGCTACTGCTAAACCAGGACACCTCATCATAGAAGGCCCCCAAACTGATCAGGCAGCATTTCCCTTTAGCGAAGCCATACTGTTTGTCACCAACCACCTCCTTGTTTTTCATGTGCCTTAGCATTTCTTCCAGGAGAATCTGCTCCAAGATTTTGCCAGGCACAGAGGTGAGACTGACTGGTCTGTAATTCCCCGGGTCCTTGCCCTCTGCTAGGTATTGGTGAGGTCACATCTGTCATCCTTCTTTTAAGCCTGGGCTCCCGAGGATGAGAGAGACATGGAGAGTGTTCAGGAAAGGGCCACAAAGATGATGAAGGAACTAGAGCATCCCTCCTATAAGGAAAGGCTGAGAGAGTTGGGACTGTTTAGCCTATAGAAGACAAAGCTGAAGAGACAATAGGAGATCTTAATGTGTATAAATATCTGGAGGGAAGGTGAAAAGAAAATGGAGCTTAGCTTTTTCCAGTGATGTCCAGTGACAGGACAAGAGACAATAAACACAAAATGAAACAGAGAGGGTTCCATCTTGTGGAAAAATTAGAAATTAAACTTATATATAAAATGTAGCATTGGTCACTCATAAAGGAAAAATGGACTTTCAGGGGAAGATGCAGCTACACTTGGTGTGCCAGGAATGTGCACTCTACAGTGGTTCCCATGGCAACATTGACGGAGGATGGAACAGAGTGGAGATTCTGCAACCATGCTCTGTTCTAACAGCAGCAGAGATGGGAACTAGGTGGTACTAGAAACTAATAAGCTGCATAATTGCTACCCTGAATCAACAGTCTCTCATCTTTTGACAAAGTGCTGTCCTTTATGTGAATTTTGCTTCGTTATAATGCATTTTATAATACAAAAACACATCTACATCTCTAATGGTACCCTCCTCCAAAGTGAGATCACACCTCTCTGAGCACGCTCTTTGAATTCTTTGTGGTATATACCTTTAAAAGTGAAGCGAGAGAATTTTACAGCAATAATAATAAAGGTATGCATGACTAGAGTTACTTAAGCTCCACCCTGAAGGTAAAAAATAGTATAAAATGGCCCAACAAAGGGGGAATATTGACGAAGACATCATCATGGACTAGTTGAGGAAAATTTCATCAGCAGATTGCCCTTGATTCTTGGGACTGACCGATGGGCTGGACCTTTCTTCCCCCGGCATAGGAATGCCTTTGGGTAAGATTTGTCCTGTATCAAATGCTTCCTTGGGAAAATCAGGAATCTCTATATAGAGTTATTTTTCGCTTTTTACTTTTATGTTTTAAAGCCAGGCAGTGTTATTCATAACTGTAGTGTGCATTTGTATAACCTATTATTTGCACATGCTTTTGCAGACAATATATTTATCAGAGGCAATCCATAAGAACCTGTATCTGTCGCTTTAACAAACTGCACTGTTTAAGTACCTAATCATAACAGTTTTCTCATTGAATGCAACCAAATACTTCAGGGTGGCCATGTTAGTTCATGAGCACAATTAGACTGAAGGTGCAGTGTGCTACTAGTTCATCTGGAATCATGATTGTTCAATATATAGAATGTGACCAGACTGGTAGTGGTAAATCGGGCATCACTCAGAATCTAAGTCCAGCTGCACCCAGCCCCTCTAATATCTGAGGACCAGCTGGAATGCAAGGGGGGTTATTTTCTGCCAAATTGTCTTGCCTTTTAACGCAACACACCTGAATATCATAAAACACTTTTTTCACCATGAGGGAGACCAGGCACTGGAACACATTGTTCAGAGAGATTGTGGAGTCTGAGTCTTTGAAAATAGTAAATAAGCATCTGGATGTTGCTTTGGGCAGCCTGCTCTAGGTGTTCCTGTCTCGTTCTATGGGAATTGCACCAGATGACCTCCAGAAGTCCCTTCCAATGTCAAACATTCAGTGATCCTGTGATTATACATAAGGTCCATACTTACATAGGGTGAGAATCAAGTCCTCTAGGTGCTAAGTGAGATATAAGTCCTCAGATTAAACCATTTTGAATGAAAATACTATCACGACATGCACACACACCCCTTCTCCCCCAAAGACAAATTAAAGTTATCCCAGAAAGTTTAATTCTAATATTTAGCAAATCTCAACTGATCAGTTTATCATTCAAAATTGCTAAAGAAAATTAAAACATTGTTTCTGAATTACATTACTATATTTCCCTTCTATCTTTGTTCACTGGTGGGGTTTAGACCTACATTAGTCTACATTACAGAACTCTGCTCATTTTGCTTAGGAAGCAACAAGGCAGTGTTGTGCTGTGAGTATCACTTAGTCTGTGAGGGTAATGGAGAGCAAATACATGCCAGGTGATGTTGTACATTAAGACCCAAAGCATTCTTAACTGTTAAAGTCATGCAGAAATTTAAAATTAGTTGACACTGAAGCCTGCGTGGAGACATCACAGCAGCCTTCCAGTATCTGAAGGGGGCTTATAAGGATGCTGGAAAGGGACTTTTCTTTAGGGACTGTAGGTATAAGTCAAGGGGTAATGGGTTAAAACATAAACAGGGGAAGTTTAGATTAGATATGAAGAAGAAGTTCTTTACTGTGAGGGTGGTGAGGCACTGGAATGGGTTGGCCAAGGGAGTTGTGAATGCTCCATCCCTGGCAGTGCTCAAGGCCAGGTTGGACAGAGCCTTGGATGACATGATTTAGAGTGAGGTGTCCCTGCCCATGGCATGGGGGTTGGAACTAGATGATCTTCAGGTCCTTTCCAACTCTAACTATCCTATGATTCTATGATCCACTAAAAAGGAGGGGAGGAAAAACATCTTGTCAGTAAGTTTCACAAGGTCTGACCAAAAGGATAAGAAACCAATAGAAAAGTTGCAATGTTCTGTTTGGTTCATTTGCCTGTATGGTGGGAAAGTGAATCTTTAATGATTACAGCCTTCATCACTACTGGAGCCAATACATTTGGATATTACCTGAGGGTGCCTCTGTTTTTGGTGTTTTGTTTTTTTTTCAGGAGATCCTTTGCTTGACTTGGGGGAGGGAAATCAAGAAACTTCTTCATGTATCTAGAAAAAAGAATCTCATATACAATTATTTCTTCTCTACTAAGGCATAATAGGAGACACACGATTTTTAGCCTACCTGATTCACCTGGATTTAAAAAAAATAAAATGAGTTCTTCTATGCATTTTGGATGGCTATACACAAATTTCTAGCAAAATATCCGAACATTTGTAAGTATTATTCTCTGCTCAACTAATTAATCTTTTTCCATTGATGAAGATTCCACTGGAATAAATTACCAGTAAAGAAAATGGCAGTGTCTTGGGCTGCTGATTCATGTCTAGCTCAAGACATACCAACAGGATATTGGACTATATGTGAAGACTGAAAAGAAACTCTTCAAGAAACATTTAGTCTCAAGCCTCATGCATTCTCTGTTTACTAGTTATAGGAAATCATTTTAAATGATGGTGTCCAACTGCTAGTTAGACCAAAGACAGAAAAATGTTCACATGATAAGGTGCTAATAAAATTCATAGAATTGGCAAGATACTAACCGATTAGCATTTTCTCTTTCATTCACAGTGCTGCAATGGGGAGTTAAAATTCATTGTTTGGAAAGGTTTTTACTGTTAAATCAAATTTTATTCATATCACAGTTTAAGCACTTATTTTTCTATTTCAGAAATTGATTTCAATGTCAATCGTATGCAGTAAGGTAATAAATACAACATCCCTTCAGCTATAAATTGATGGTTCAGCATTCAATAGTCTAAGGGAGAAATGAAACCAGAAAATATAATGAACTTGTCAGACAAGTCAGGTGTTAAATGAAATGAAAGCACTGATTTTTCATACTTCTTTCCTCCCATTTTGAGTCTATCAAATTCACAGAACACTGTTTTTTCCTCAGCTTTGATAAGAGTCAAAAGATACCACATTTCTAAGTTTCATAGAAACCAAACAGTCTACGGGCCACAAATTGACTAGGGGCAGTGTGACTAATTCATATTAGTCTCTGATCTTTCTGTCCCTGAGGCAAAACAGACACTGAAAAAATCCCCTAAGACTACAAGAAGTAATGTGCTGAATGAGTGTACAACCTTGTGGCTATATAGAGTATCATTTCCATTCTGGGCCCATAAAGACCTTGAAATATAATGTTACCAAGATGATTCGCCAGTCACTTTACCATGTGCTGCTATCCCACTGAAATAGACGGAACATAATAGATAGCTTCAACAAAGCAATCAGGTTCCATACAATATTTATGATGTCGGGTTACACACAACGGACCATATGGAAGTGCAAGGTAGAAATGAAAGTCTCTTTTTTAGCTCCAGAGTTCTGTGTCTGTATAAAGAATTGTCGTGGTTTAAGCCCAGACCATAAATTAGAACCACGCAGTCTACTTCCCCCCCACCTTTCTTCCCTCCACTCCTGCAAGGATGGGGAGGAGAATCGAAAGAATGCAACTCCCACGGGTTGAGATAAGAACAGTTTAATAACTAAGGTATAACACAAATCACTACTGCTACCACCAATAACAATAATGATAAAGGAAATAACAAGGAAAGAGAATACAACTGCTCACCGATCAATACCTTGACCCCACCCCAGCAGTGATTCAGCCCTTCTGGGAACTCTCAGTTCTACATCCTGGGCATGACGTGCTGTGGTATGGAATGCCTCTTTGGCTAGTTTGGGTCAGGTGTCCTGTCCCTGCTTCCTCCCGGCTTCCTCTCCTCCCTGGCAGAGCATGAGATTCACAAAGTCCTTGGTCAGGGTAAACATTCTGACCAGCAACTGAAAACATCGGCTTTATCAGTATTATTCCCAGGCCGAAAGTCAAAACCACAGCGCTGCACCAGCTACCAAGAAGTAGAAAAAGTGACTGCTGCTGCTGAACCCAGGACAAGAATATAATATCAGAAAGCACTTATAAACAATTTATCCTGAAAGTATCATGTTAAAACACAGGTTTTAAGAAACAGTAACATGAAAGAAGAACTTTACAGAAAACATATGTTGATGCTCTCATTGAATTAAAAGATTCACAGGTGCTTTCCCAAAGAATAGTGTTATAATAGATCTGTTCTGTTCTATGTCTGAAGAACTGACTCATACAGATGGCCAGACTCCTTAAAATCACTGTTAAAAATACAGCGAGATGCCATTCTTTCTTTGACATCATTATTACATCAAATAAATATGCAACACTTTATTGACAGGCTAAGACATAAATTCAAAAGGAGGGTGCTTGTCTGTTGGTACATCAGTGTCTTTAATAACACAACATCCATCTAACTGGGTCAAATAATAAAGCACAAAATGAAAATAATTGCAAGAATATTCCAGTACTGCAATAGATACCGATAAGCCAGTCTCAAAGGTTTCTCTTTACTCTGCATAGTAGGTGTAGGAATTGAATGACACTTGGTCTTCTCTGTCAGCAGGCACACTCTGTTTAATGCACACTAACAATTAATATGTCAGCACACTACTCAAGATAGGAACAGTCCATGTCTACAGAGACACTGAGAATCTGAGATTCTGACCCTGACTGCAAGGGTAAGGAGGGAAAGTGTCTGTGATGAAGCAGAAAAATTTTGAAAGCAATTTCAAAGCAGAGGCAAACACTCCAAGATTAGATGTATCTTTGAAGACGTTAGGTTAGTGTAAGTGCAATTCAGATCTTACTGAATGAGAACAGAGTAGAGGGGCAGAATTATTTCCCTTTACCTGATGGACACACTCCTTTTGATGTAGCCCAGTTAGATTTCTGGACTACAAGTGCACACTGCCTGTTCTTGTTAAGCTTCTCATCAATCAACACTCACAAGTCCTTCTCCTTAGGGCTGCTCTCAAGTGAAGAGCAACCTCTTTTTACAACTAGAAATCCTTCAGAATGTATTTCAAAACATGGATGAACAAACATTGTTTGAACATATTGCTTGAATACCTAGCAGTGGACTGTAAAAGATTAAGGTTCTGTAGGTATAAAAATTAAAGAAGTTTTAAAACAGAGAAATGAAAGACATGCAATGTAAACTTAGTGGTGGGTTTAACAGTGACTGAAGTTCATCAAGGACATTGGTCATATTTCCCGCAGCATAACAGGTGTCCATTAGTATACGAACGTTGAGAATAGAGAATTCTGAACTGCCTACAGAGACTAGATAAAATTTAAAAGTGTGCAAATGATAATAACGCTTTACTCTGAATCACTGCAGTCAGACCTCAATAGACAAGAAAGATATGATTTCCTCAGAAAGTTCATGAGACAGTTTCGGGGAAAAGGAATAGCAGTGATGACTGGAGCTTTCACAAACGCCATATCAGATAATGGGTGTTAAGTTGTAACTTCCAGTTAAGCTCTTACAAATCTGGGATGCATTTTAAAAATTTTGTCTCAGATTTGCCTATCAAAGGAAAGAATAAACACAGGCCTTATTAATCTTTCCTCAGCCGGAGTACATGTAGGTCTGAAGCACCTTTGTCTGAGAGTGTTTTTATAGACTTTCCTGAACACCATCAAAAATAAGATGAAAACCCAACCCCTTATATTGTGTTATCTTTCTCCATCGAGCCTCACTCAAATCATTAGGATCATAGTGGAGACTAGAGTTTTAATATTTAAGGTCTTTCATGAATCAAACTATCACAAACAATATTTTGGATACATGGAGTAGCATGTATGTATCACCATTTTTAGATTATCTTTTCCTTTTCAGTCTTCTTCAGCTGTGGAAAACTAATAACTTTCACTATTTATAAGAACTTTTTCATATTCAGTTGTGTTTGTAGAAATCCTAACTGAAACTCACTGCTTTCTACAGGTCTTTTCTTTACAAAACGAAAATCCCCAATAAGATGATGTTTCGATCACGAAGGTAGATATAGTTGAAGGACTTCAGTATACCCTCATAAATACAGTTTATTCCATTTCTGAGCCACTTCAGTTTAGTATTAATTTTGCTTCTTTGCACATAAAATTTAGGTCAAACCTTTCCAATGGGAAATAGCCAAAAATTAAGTAACCCTGTGCGAAGCTGATGGACAGGGGCAGAGCTGCTGACGTCATCTACCTGGATTTGTGCAAAGCATTCGACACTGTCCCACATGACATCCTTGTCTCTAAATTGGAGAGACATCAATTTGATGGGTGGACCACTCGGTGGATAAAGAACTGGCTGGATGGCCGCACGCAAAGAGTTGTGGTCAATAGCTTGATGTCCGGCTGGAGACCGGTAACGAGTGGTGTCCCTCAGGGATCGGTGTTGGGACCGGTCTTGTTCAATATCTTTGTCGGTGACATGGACAGTGGGATTGAGTGCGCCCTCAGCAAGTTTGCCGATGACACCAAGCTGTGTGGTTCGGTTGATACGCCGGAGGGAAGGGATGGCATCCAGAGGGACCTTGACAGGCTTGTGAGGTGGGCTGATGCCAACCTTATGAAGTTTAACCATGCCAAGTGCAAGGTCCTACACCTGGGTTGGAGCAATCCCAGGCATGGCTACAGTTTGGGCAGAGAAGAGATTCAGAGCAGCCCTGCAGAGAAGGACTTGGGAGTGTTGGTCGATGAAAAAGTGAACACGAGGGGGCAGTGTGCGCTCGCAGCCCAGAAAGCCAACAGTATCCTGGGCTGCATCAAGAGGAGCGTGACCAGCAGGTTGAAGGAGGTGATCCTGCCCCTCTACTCTGCTCTCGTGAGACCTCACTTGGAGTATTGTGTGCAGTTCTGGTGTCCTCAACATAAAAAGGACATGGAAGTGTTGGAACAAGTCCAGAGGAGGGCCACGAGGATGATCAGGGGACTGGAGCACCTCCCATATGAAGACAGGCTGAGAAAGTTGGGTCTGTTCAGCCTGGAGAAGAGAAGGCTGCATGGAGACCTCATAGCAGCCTTCCAGTATCTGAAGGGGGCCTACAAGGATGTTGAGAATGGACTCTTCATTAGGGACTGTAGTGACAGGACAACGGGCAACAGGTTAAAACTTAAACAGGGGAAGTTTAGATTGAATCTAAGGAAGAAATTCTTTACTGTGAGGGTGGTGAGGCACTGGAATGGGTTTCCCAGGGAGGTTGTGAATGCTCCATCCTTGTCGGTGTTCAAGGCCAGGTTGGATGAGGCCTTGGGTGTCATGGTTTAGTGTGAGGTGTCCCTGCCCATGGCAGGGGGTTTGGAACTAGATGATCTCAAGGTCCTTTCCAACCCTGACTATTCTATGATTCTATGATTATTGTTAAAATGTTATTATCTTTTTCGGCTCCACAGTTTTTCCCTCACCTCCTGATCCCATTTCAGAAAGGATGACTATGCGTAAAGGTGTCAGGGAAGGAAGGGTTCAGTTGCTTCACAAGTACAGGTGAGCCAAGAGCCATGTTTTGGCAGCAGTGAGCAGGAAGCTCATCACAAGGAGTAAGGATGAAAAGCAGCAATCCCAGGTCAGGGAGAATGGTCAGGATCAGACACAGTCCAGTAATAAGGCAGTCAGAGATCAAGCCAGCTCAGCCAGCAGGTCTGGGTCAAGGTGGGAACTGAGTGCCCATACATCTGCTGACACAGCAGTGTTGTGTCACAGGCAAAGACCTGCCTCAGGTTAAGAACAGCTTCCAGAAGAGAGGGGTCTAGCATTCCTAAAAGTACGAAAACAAAATCCTGAAAAAAAGTTCAGTTCTCTTTCTATAGATAAAATTATGTTCTTACTTAAAATCTCAACAGGTACTTCTGTGTCTGTTTTCTAAAATAAAAAAAGAATATATTAAAAAAATTGGAAAATTTTAAGCGACAATAAGCTTCACAGCCTTGGCTTAAGCTACTCCAACAAGAAAGAAGTCATTTCATTGAGTGTTGACAATACTGTTGCAGAAATACAGCTAACCCATTCTCTTCAACCAGCCAACAACAGATGCCCATGGAAGACTGTAATAACAGGGAAGAAGGGAAAGTGATGTTTCCAGTTGAAGAGTTGGAGTCCTAAGGAACTTGGATAGAAAAATCCCTACATATTTATTTCAGGAATGTGTATGCCTAATTTCTATTGGGTCATCAGTGTAATTCCATTCCTACTACCTCACAGTTACCAATAATATAGGTGACATTAGAGAAGAACAGTGGCATAGCATCACCTGGAAATTCTGCAGACTATATTATTTCCACTCTCATTTCTGAAAGTAGTAGTGAAAACTAGAGTCTGATTTAGAAGCAATGTAATGCTTTACATTTTTCAAATATGTCTAAAAGAGAAGAGAAATATGCAAAGTAATTTTTACCTGTATAGTTGAAAGTAAGTTTTTCTATTAGCTAAAGTTACCAAGGACCCTACTCAGTACCATAAAATCCCCAAAATGTGATTTTGACTATGTTGAAATATATTTTTAATTCAGCTTTGCATATGTTATAAAGAATGACTTGCTGAATTAATAACAGCTAAGATTTGGCAGATTGCTTGTAATTGATTTCTACCCTGACAGATGTTTTTATATTTTAATGGTTTGTAGTAAACATAATTTCTGCCATTCACTTTTCTTCCTGTGGTCTTTGTAAGAATCTGTGGTTGTACTTCCATAAGTACTTTCAAACAAATATATTTTGTGCTGAGTTCTCAAAAAGAAATAGTCTTTACTGATGCAAGCACAACATCCCCATCTGATGGCAATTAGTATTGTTAAGAGCCTTTTCAAAGCAACCAAAAGCAAAGACTCTTACCCTGAAGACTAAGAAACAAACAGAGCCTTTTGAAACCTTCCTTTATGAATTCTCAGAAAATTGGTTTTGAGACTAACATAAGAATTTTAAGACTATACAGAAAGTAAACATTTAATTTCTTTAAAATAAAAATTGTAGGAAATTATTAGGGAACCATAGACTGCTATGAGAAAATACCCAGTTAATTCTCCCTCTTGTGTTGACCAGGAGCCATTTGCTGTTTGCGCATTGTAACATGAAAAACATGCTATTGCTATACTCTGGACAGAAGAAGACCAGGCATACATCACTAGAATGTGCCAAAAGCAGACTTATCTAAACCACAATCAGGTGGACACAAGCCCCAAACGAAGGTTGTGCAGCCTTTCTGTGGAAAGGATACTTAAAAGCTGAAGGAAATAGAGGTCAGTCATCAGCTCTATGTGTAGCTGATTTCTCCTCTTCAGCTGAACGTATGCCAATGACAACTTTTTAACTCATACTGAAGTGTTTCCAGGTTGCTCATGTTGATTCACAGGGCTGTAAGTCAACCCTACTGTAATTTTAGACCCTGTTTTTAGCTCTCCATGGCTTATTATGACAGTAATCAGGTACTGTAGCAAGATTTATCAGCATGATAACCAGGAAGTCCCAGCTCTACACCGACATCAGCTTCCAATCTCTGAGTAATAAAATAAGAAAACATTACTATGTGGAATATGTACATTAAATTTTGGTTCCTTATTTTATTCAATTTTAAGGGTGTTCATACTCCAGAAAATGTTAATGGTTTAGTTTTATGAGCATGATATATCAGATGTTTACTCTTTTCTCACCTGCATTTTCCTGTTTATCAAGAAATCTGAATGTAGATAGTCTCATGAATGATAAGCCTCAGCGCCACTTGCAATGGATTTCAGTTTCTTTTCTAAATCTCTGTGCCAAATTTACATAACCCCTGAAATCGTGGTGAGATTTATCTTCCACATTTTTACAGTTTCTTAATTGCATGGCTAATGGTTACTTCTGCTTTTATGTAAGCAATTTACTTCATCCGATTAATAGCAGTGCTAACAGCCAAATAGCTCATTCCCCAAACATGTTCTAGTTTCATTTTCCTTTATTTCACCCAATGTAGCAAATCTGGTGAGCCAAAAAAAATCATTATTAAGTCAGGACCTTCTTAGGAAGAAATAAAATCTTGACAAGTAAACCAACAGTCTCCCTTCCAATATTTTATCTATTATTTCTCTCATCACAGAACAAAAAAAAAAAAAAAAAAAAAAAAAAAGGAATTCTGTTATCGATTTTCTTATATATATCCACAGTGAACAAGGACTATTTCTGTCAATTTATTTGCTCCACAGCTTCCCTTTCTTTAAACAGCATATAATTGTCTTGCTGACTCTTTGTTCAAGTATAGATCATTGCTTCTTCTTTCCTTTCCACGTCCTTCAAAGCATTCACTACAAACAAGAGAGAGCTTAGGACAGCATTCTTCAGAGACTTTACCTGATTTTTGAGCTCTTTAGGAATTTTTTCAGTGTATTCTACTTTGCAACAAAACTCCATTGAAACTAAAATAAAATATTACCCAGCTTTTAGCAATACATGTATTTTATTACAACCAATACACTGAAGTATGCAATGATGTTTTAATTGCTTTGGTATAACTTCTTGGTGATGTCATCTGAGCTTGCCCAATTAACTGATTTTGGGCAACAAAGCAGATGATATCTATCATAACAGTTCTGATGAACTCCTCTCCAACAGAGACTTCAGTACAGACAACTAATATGACTCTTTAAACTTCTTTTCAGATTGAAGCAGATTGACAGTGCCTGGCCACTAAAGGTAACTAAATTAATGTGCAGACTTCAACATGGGCATGAAGGCAGGCCAGCAGGAAATAGTAATTCAATAATCAATAAAAACAGCCAAAGTAAGCTTGGAAAAGAAAGGGAATTTGGTGTTCAGCCTCTTTACGTAGTTTGTTTCTTGCAAAATTTGGTTGTAATAGCAGATTATTTTTCTGTGATACATGGCAATAAGAAGCATCAGATACAAAAGTTTAGCTAGCACTTGGAATAAAATTCTTAAAATGCAATGTATGTATCTCCATATGTAGAGGAACATATTTATTTTTCAAGTGCTGCAATGATATCAGGGAAGTGAAGACAGGTGTTTTCTTATCTTGGCTTACATAGAAAAGGAATCAAAACAACACTTTCAAAACATCACCATCTTAAAATCGCTTGAAAAGCTGTACAATATTTAGGTTTGGGTGCTTTGTTTTTTTGTCTTTTTCTCTTTTCTCTTCCCCTTCCTAAAACCTCAGGTTGCAAAGACACGAAATTATTACCTTGCCTGTCATTGAAGAAAGAACAGATAAAACACATTCCCAGCCCTTGCAGCTGTATATCATATATATATTATATATAATATCATAATCCATGTAGATTCCAGAGTCAGAAAGCAAATTAAATTGTGTGACTTTAATGTCAGACTTGTGATTTATCTTTTTTTTTTAATCAGTCTGTGTTGGTAAAAGTGCTGATGAAAGCCAGAATCTGCAAGTTCCACCACTATTAGTGAGTGCTTAGCATCCAAGAAAAATGAAGTATAAACTGGACACTGGCCAACTCTTTCTTAACTGTGCATGAAGCACTTTGATAGGAGCATAAATGGGTCAAAATTCCAGGTGCTGAAGTGAAGGATGCTTGTGGTTGAATATCTTTTGGCTCTCAGCCCTAAAGATGTATTTTCTGCTGTAGTTTGTCAATTACATGAGAAATAGGTATGGGTAGCAGGTAAGTGGCTTTTAGATGATTGCTGGTTTAGACACAAACCCCTAGCATAGCTGTATTTGGCAACAGAGGAACTAGCTGAATTCAGAGAGGAAATTTTGGTGATAGATTACTGTTTAAGAATTTGCAGAAAAGGTTACGCGGTCTATAAGAACTTCCTACAAAAAATATGCTGAATTAAAGTCATGAGGTTCATTGAAAAGTATTATAAAAAAATCAACAGAGACAGAACAAAGGTTTCTAAAATATTCTATACAATTTACAGAACTTTCATTGCTACCAAATTGTAAAAAGACAGTTGCCAAATACGTAAACCAGAAGTTGACAGGAGATAGTCATGTGAAAGCTGAGTCCTGCATATACAAAATGAGGCATATACAAAATGAGGCAGAAAAATAGACTTGGTGTTAGAAACTGTTCCATCCAGTTGTCCATTGGCTCATTCTGCAACAGTCTGGTCATATATTGCATATAAACTCAGATTACACCAGCCTACACCAGGCTGCAAATTTAAGTCCGTGCTAGAAACATAATGTTTGTTGGTCGTATTAAATCACCTGGTGTAATATGAGTAACCATACATTATAAATTTATGTGCCTAAAATTTAAAAATTCATCTAGTTATGTTGCTAGAGCCTGGGCTTACCAAAGCAAAAAAACCAGCTTCCAGGAAGGTGATACCTATTTCTTCCCAAAATAATTCTTGGTTTTCTCTCCCCGTTTCATTGTGCTCAGGTAAAAAAGGAAAAAAAAAAAAAAAAATTAAAATCTGATGCTAGCTTGTGGCTGTCTTTTAAAGAATTCTCTCTGTGTCTGAAAGCCACAGTATTATTTCTCAAATAGAGAGCAGCAATATTTAACACTTATGCAGCTGGTATCTGCAAACATGGAATTCTTAATAAACAGGAAGTCAATAATATTATGACCTTAAAGGTATTATTAAGAATGACAGCTCTGGGACCAAGACACTTTTTCTATCATTTAAGGAGAAATTGCTGTAATTAGCCAGATCCGTCAGGTTTCTGTACAGTACTTTATTTAAGTCAGTGGTGCTTGTCTAACTTCCACATTTGTGAGCCATTTACTACTACATTAATTAGCGCATATGACCCAGCTGAGGGTGGTTAGTGATTTGTTATTCAGAAAGAAGACATGATTGAAGCTGCTGGTTGTGACAAAACAGCCATTATTTCCGTTAGTGTTTCAGTTCTAGAGTGTCCGAGTTGAAAAAGTTTTTTAAGACACACAGATGATGGAGAGATGGGAGAATCTGACATAGAAGAGATTGAGACATAGAACTGTTCAGCCTAGAGAGACATGGCTCAGTGAGTGTATGAACACCTGATTGACAGTGTTAAAAATGGAGCAAGATGCTTCCCAGTGTTACCCAGTGACATGACCAGGGCAAGGGACACAAATTAAAATATAAGAAATTCCATGTAAATGTAAGAATAATTTTTTTTTTTCACTGAGAACATCGTTGAATATTGAAACAGGCTACCCAGAGATGTTGTGGTGTCTTTGCCTTTGCATACTTTAAAAACCTGACACAGTCTTGGGCATCCCTCTGCAGCTAGCAGTGCTTGAGTCAGTGCATGCCAGTCTCTACCATCCTGCAACTCTGTGAAAAATTACTTAATATATAGTTATTGCAATGGAGACAGAAGGAGAAGAAAAGAGGGAAAAGAAAGAGAACTAAGAAGGAAAAAAATGAGAAAGAAAGAATAAATTAACTAATGAAGGAAGAAAAGAAATAAAGTTTTGTAGGGTTTTTTTAATGAAAAAATCAGAACACAGCCACCACTCAAATTGGAAAACACATTTTTATGAGCATCCCATCACATAAGTATGAGCTCTTTTCTGGTTTTATGTATATCTCTAGCAGCTTTGTATTGACTTGTACAATTCATGGTTGCAGCCAAAACATCAAAAAATGAAAGAAGGAACAACTATGTGATTGCAGTCCTTTAAGCCCTTCTCACAGATTCATGAGTGATCTATAAGGGGATTAGGACCAGAGAGACCTCCTCCCCATTGGGATGTTAGAATGTTTGCAATCCGAGATTCTTCAAGAGGTGAGCAGTTTTAATTAGAAGCTTGTAGTTTTGCTTGCTCTCTACAGATGGGATTTCTAAGTGCATGAGAAGACATTGCTAAATTCAAAGCCCTTTGCAGGCTTCTTCCCAAGTTCTGGTAACACCTGGTCAATACCTGGCACTTTCAGCTGTTGCCTGTCACACTCCTGAGTTTTCTCAGGAGACAAAGCAAAAGCGTTCCCATCTAGCATATTTGGATCAGAATCTTCAGCAGCAAAAGCAACACTGGTGAAAAGTGATTGATCTAGTGGAACTCTGAATTTCTTCTCTTGGCATCTTATAAATGTCACTCTTATAATACTTACAACAGAGGAATTCATAATCCTAACTGTTATTATCAGCACTGAACAGGGAATTCAGTACATCTGGCCTTATTCTGAGCTCATAGTTATTGAACAGAACAAATAGTTTTAATTTCCCTGAAGGCTTTATATGAACCTAATTACCAAAGCAATCTGTCAATCTTTTCCAGCTGCAGTAAAACAGAGCTCTCAAATAGCTTGGGATTGGTGTTCCCCAGTTCCCTTCAGAACACTTACTTTCTAGGGAAGTGTCTATGCTACTCTGAAGCACCATTTCAGTTTACACAGCTGGATCAAGAATGGTCTGGATTTAGTAGTACATGGATCTACATACCATCCAGGAACACAGAATTTGCCTCCAATTATAAGCAAATAACTAGCCCTGTCAGGGTGTCAAACTAGCACTGCAAACTGGTATCTATAGCCAAGCTAAACAGATAATTATGAAAAGCCAGCTCATTTATGGCTAAATGGAACACAGTCTTCACATATTAGTCTGCTGTGCAGTTACAGGATTGAAACTAAAGATGTTAGGGCTCGAATTCGAGATCCTCAGAACACTGAGAAGAGCATGCAGCAAGCTCACTGCCCTGGACTTCAAGAGAGCAGACTTTGGGCTCTTCAGGAGCCTGCTTAGTAAGGTTCCATGGGATACAGCCCTAGAGGGCAGGAGGGCCCAAGACTCTTGGTTGTTATTCAAGGATCACCTGCTACAAGCTCAGGAGTGTTGCATCCCGACTAGAAGGAAGTCAGGAGGGCCAGGAAACCTCCTTGGATGGATAAGGAGCTGCTCAGGAAAATTCAAAGGAAAAAAGAGGCTTATAGAAGGTGGAAGCAGGGACAGGTGACCTGGGAAGAATACAGGGATGCTGTCCGGGAAGCTAGGGAACAGGTAAGGAAGGTTAAGGCCCAGTTAAAATTGAACTTGGCTAGGGATGTTAAGGATAACAGGAAGGGATTCTATAGGTACGTAGCGAGTAAAAGACAGAATAGGGACAACGTAGGCCCTATCCAGAAGATATCGGGAGAACGGGCTACCCAGGATTTGGAGAAGGCTGAGTTTCTTAATGACTTCTTTGCCTCGGTCTTCACTGGCAAAGTCTCTGACTGCACCACCCAAGTCTTGGAAGGCGAACGCAGGGACTGTGAGAATGAAGACCCTAGGCCCCCTGTAGGAGAGGATCTTGTTTGAGACCATCTTAAAAACCTAAACGTACACAAGTCCGTGGGACCAGACGAAATCCATCTGCGGGTCCTGAAGGAGCTGGTGAATGAAGTTGCTAAGCCACTGGCCATCATATTTGAAAAATCATGGCAGTGAGGTGAAGTTCCCAATGACTGGAAAAAGGGAAATATAACCCCCATTTTCAAGAAGGGGAAAATGAATGACCCGGGGAATTTCAGACCAGTCAGTCTCACCTCTGTGCCTGGCAAACTCTTGGAGCAGATTCTCCTGGAAGGCATGCTAAGGCACATGAAAAACAAGGAGGTGGTTGGTGACAGCCAGCATAGCTTCACTAAGGGGAAATCCTGCCTGACCAATTTGGTGGCCTTCTATGATGGGGCTACGGAACTGATGGACAGGGGCAGAGCAGTTGACGTCATCTATCTGGACTTGTGCAAAGCGTTGGACACTGTCCCACATGACATCCTTGTCTCTAAATTGAAGAGACATCAATTTGATGGGTGGACCACTCGGCTGGATAAAGAACTGGCTGGATGGCCAGACGCAAAGAGTTGTGGTCAATGGCTTGATGTCCAGCTGGAGACCGGTAACAAGCGGTGTCCCTCAGGGATCGGTGTTGGGATCAGTCTTGTTCAACATCTTTGTCGGTGACAAGGACAGTGGGATTGAGTGCGCCCTCAGCAAGTTTGCCGATGACACCAAGCTGTGTGATTCGGTTGATACGCCAGAGGGAAGGGATGCCATCCAGAGGGACCTCGACACGCTTGTGAGGTGGGCTGATGCCAACCTTATGAAGTTTAACCATGCTAAGTGCAAGGTCCTACACCTGGGTTGGAGCAATCCCAGGCATGGCTACAGTTTGGGCAGAGAAGAGATTCAGAGCAGCCCTGCAGAGAAGAACTTCATAGAATCATAGAATAGTTAGGGTTGGAAAGGACATTGAGATCATCTAGTTCCAACCCTCCTGCCATGGGCAGGGACACCTCACACTAAACCATGTCACCCAAGGCCTCATCCAACCTGGCCTTGAACACCGACAAGGATGGAGCATTCACAACCTCCCTGGGCAACTCATTCCAGTGCCTCACCACCCTCACAGTAAAGAATTTCTTCCTTAGATCCAATCTAAACTTCCTCTGTTTAAGTTTGAACCCGTTACCCCTTGTCCTGTCACTACAGTCCCTAATGAAGAGTCCATCCCCAGGATTCTTGTAGGCTCCCTTCAGATACTGGAAGGCTGCTATAAGGTCTCCATGCAGCCTTCTCTTCTCCAGGCTGAACAGACCCAACTTTCTCACCTGTCTTCATATGGGAGGTGCTCCAGTCCCCTGATCATCCTCGTGGCCCTCCTCTGGACTTGTTCCAACACTTCCATGTCCTTTTTATGATGAGGACACCAGAACTGCACACAATACTCCAAGTGAGGTCTCACGAGAGCAGAGTAGAGGGGCAGGATCACCTCCTTCAACCTGCTGGTCACGCTCCTCTTGATGCAGCCCAGGATACGGTTGGCTTTCTGGGCTGCGAGCGCACACTGCCCCCTCGTGTTCACTTTTTCATCGACCAACACTCCCAAGTCCTTCTCTGCAGGGCTGCTCTGAATCTCTTCTCTGCCCAACCTATAGCTGTGCCTGGGATTGCTCCCACCCAGGTGTAGGACCTTGCACTTAGCATGGTTAAACTTCATCAGGTTGGCATCAGCCCACCTCACAAGCCTGTCAAGGTCCCTCTGGATGGCATCCCTTCCCTCTGGCGTATCAACTGAACCACACAGCTTGGTGTCATCGGCAAACTTGCTGAGGGCACACTCAATCCCACTGTCCATGTCACCGACAAAGATGTTGAACAAGACTAGTCCCAACACCGATCCCTGAGGGACACCGCTTGTTACCGGTCTCCAGCCGGACATCAAGCCATTGACCACAACTCTTTGCGTCTGGCCATCCAGCCAGTTCTTTATCCACCGAGTGGTCCACCCATCAAATTGATGTCTCTTCAATTTAGAGACAAGGATGTCATGTGGGACAGTGTCCAATGCTTTGCACAAGTCCAGGTAGATGACGTCAACTGCTCTGCCCCTGTCCATCAGTTCCGTAGCCCCATCATAGAAAGCCACCAAATTGGTCAGGCAGGATTTCCCCTTAGTGAAGCTATGCTGGCTGTCACCAACCACCTCCTTGTTTTTCATGTGCCTTAGCATGCCTTCCAGGAGAATCTGCTCCAAGAGTTTGCCAGGCACAGAGGTGAGACTGACTGGTCTGAAATTCCCCGGGTCATTCATTTTCCCTTTCTTGAAAATGGGGGTTATATTTCCCTTTTTCCAGTCATTGGGAACTTCACCTCACTGCCATGATTTTTCAAATATGATGGCCAGTGGCTTAGCAACTTCATTCACCAGCTCCTTCAGGACCCGCAGATGGATTTCGTCTGGTCCCACGGACTTGTGTACGTTTAGGTTTTTAAGATGGTCTCAAACAAGATCCTCTCCTACAGGGGGCCTAGGGTCTTCATTCTCACAGTCCCTGCGTTCGCCTTCCAAGACTTGGGTGGTGCAGTCAGAGACTTTGCCAGTGAAGACCGAGGCAAAGAAGTCATTAAGAAACTCAGCCTTCTCCAAATCCTGGGTAGCCCGTTCTCCCGATATCTTCTGGATAGGGCCTACATTGTCCCTATTCTGTCTTTTACTCGCTACGTACCTATAGAATCCCTTCCTGTTATCCTTAACATCCCTAGCCAAGTTCAATTTTAACTGGGCCTTAACCTTCCTTACCTGTTCCCTAGCTTCCCGGACAGCATCCCTGTATTCTTCCCAGGTCACCTGTCCCTGCTTCCACCTTCTATAAGCCTCTTTTTTCCTTTGAATTTTCCTGAGCAGCTCCTTATCCATCCAAGGAGGTTTCCTGGCCCTCCTGACTTCCTTCTAGTCGGGATGCAACACTCCTGAGCTTGTAGCAGGTGATCCTTGAATAACAACCAAGAGTCTTGGGCCCCCCTGCCCTCTAGGGCTGTATCCCATGGAACCTTACTAAGCAGGCTCCTGAAGAGCCCAAAGTCTGCTCTCTTGAGGTCCAGGGCAGTGAGCTTGCTGCACGCTCTTCTCACTGTCCCGAGGATCTCGAATTCGACCATCTCGTGGTCACTGCAACCAAGGCTGCCCTGGAGCGTCACATTTCCAACCAGCCCTTCCCTGTTCGTGAGCACGAGGTCAAGCATGGCACCTCTCCTTGTCGGCTCCTCTCTTACTTGCAGAAGGAAGTTGTCTTCCACACAATCGAGGAACCTCCTGGATTGCTTGTGCCGGGCCATGCCTTCACTCCAACAGATGTCAGGGTGGTTGAAGTCTCCCATGAGAACAAGGGCCTGTGAGTGTGAGGCTGTTCCTATCTGCCTATAGAGCACTTCATCAACACTTCAACACTTGGGGGTGTTGGTCGATGAAAAAATGAACATGAGGCGGCAGTGTGCGCTCGCAGCCCAGAAAGCCAACCGTATCCTGGGCTGCATCAAGAGGAGCGTGACCAGCAGGTTGAAGGAGGTGATCCTGCCCCTCTACTCTGCTCTCGTGAGACCTCACTTGGAGTATTGTGTACAGTTCTGGTGTCCTCATCATAAAAAGGACATGGAAGTGTTGGAACAAGTCCAGAGGAGGGCCACGAGGATGATCAGGGGACTGGAGCACCTCCCATATGAAGACAGGCTGAGAAAGTTGGGTCTGTTCAGCCTGGAGAAGAGAAGGCTGCGTGGAGACCTCATAGCAGCCTTCCAGTATCTGAAGGGGGCCTACAAGGATGCTGCGGATGGACTCTTCATCAGGGACTGTAGTGACAGGACAAGGGGTAATGGGTTCAAACAGGGGAAGTTTGTATTGGATATAAGGGAGAAATTCTTTGCTGTGAGGGTGGTGAGGCAGTGGAATGGGTTTCCCAGGGAGGTTGTGAATGCTCCACCCTTGTCGGTGTTCAAGGTCAGGTTGGATGAGGCCTTGGGTGTCATGGTTTAGTGTGAGGTGTTTCTGCCCATGGCAGGGGGTTTGGAACTAGATGGTCTTAAGATCCTTTTCAGCCCTAACCATTCTATGATTCTATGATTGTACTTTGCTCTTTCTACTGGCAGATTAATAAATTAACCCAAATTTTGCTAAACATTTCAAGTTATCTGTCTTCCCTGAAGTCCCTGATCCCACAGCTCTTATGTATATTTCTAATCTGCTGTAATTTTTCTTGTAAGGACAGTCTTCCATGAAAAAAAAAAATGCTCTTTCTCTGCAGGTACATTTTAACAGCATCAGACTGCCACTGTCATGAAATGCTATGACTGCATTGATTTTTCTATGCATATCTATTGTAGAAACTGTTTACTGTTATGTCAATATATATGAAAATTAAGATAGGACTATTGTCATAGCAGGACACATCCCTAGCACAGAGTAGTCCCCTACACACATCAAGACAAAGACCTATTCTCCTCATAGGTTTCTGGAAGAATTGCTGGAGGCCTCAGTGAATCACTGAGAAAATATCCTGAAAGCTAACAGAGATGTATGAACTGTTCTAAAATTTCAGCCTTATTTTGGACTGATCCTTTTTACCTTTTTTTTTTTTTCCTCTTTTGTAAAAACTCAATAAAGTCTGCTTTTCTTCTTTTTACTCTTTTTCTTAAAAAGAGAATTCTAATTTTCATGTTTTCCATGCATGTTTCCATTATGTTTTCCATGGTGATATGTAACACACAGTCTAGTTCTCGAAGTCCAAGAGTTTCACTGCAACTGGGAAATCTCTTATAAAAGTATGTCTGATGTCCATTTGAGAGTTACCAGGAGCGGAAAATCCAACACAGCTCTGTCTCTGTATATATCACTCTAATAGATTAACAACTTTTGTGAACAAAGAGGTAGGAATATGGTTCATTTCCTGCCTGAATTTGCAAAGTTTCAACTTCTACCCAAAATCTCCATGTAACTTTTTACTGCTACAGGAGATGTGTAGACATATTTAAGCCTTTTTAAGATTTCTTTTTTTTTTTTTATGTTACAGATATTTAGAAAGTGTTCAGCTACCAATGTAATCAAAAGAGCATCTCCTATGCCAAGTATCTCCACAGAATGCTTTTGTAAATTCATGGGGTTGTACACTTCAGATGTCATAAGTAACATATATTGTTGTCAATATATTAAAGATCTTTACACAGCAGATATGATTTCAGCTCCTAGGGGTTTTGCCAGGTTATTTCCACTCACTTTTCATTTATATGTATACTGCCCCATATAATCATAGGACAACAAAATCACCCAAATTTTCCTTAATCTTTGTAAATTAAGATATAATCCAATCGTTATATCTCCACCCCTCCACTCTGTTCTTGTGAGACCCCACCTGCAGCGCTGCATTAAGTTCAATGGCCTCCAGCATAAGAGGGCTGTGGAGATGCTTGAGCAAGTCCAGAGGAGGACAACGAATATGATCAAAGGGCTGGAGCAGCTCTTCTATGAAGAAAGGCTGACAGAGTAGGACTTGTTCAGACTAGAGAAGAGAAAACTCAAATTGCAAGTGTACTGGCAGAAAATTAAATCAGAATTTAAGCACTTTAACTTTCAACGGCAGAAACAATTGAATGACAACCTGTTGAAGCAATTACCTCTTTAAAATGGACAAGAATTGTAATAGAAAGGGCTTGGAGAAAATGTCACACATGTTTTAAACTGAGCTGTATGACTAAGAAGAATAATCTAAAAAACCTGAAAAATCTGATTTCACCAAAAACTTTTCCTTTGCCTCTATAGGAAAGAAAAAATTCAGGACTGGTGTCACTTATATATGTAAAACCTGATTAAATAAGGATTAGCTTGTAGATGTGGCTGTCATGAGCATAAGAATAATTCCATTCATTTTACAATTGTGGATGTGGGGAAAATTCACAGCCCTCACAAAATGTTTACTCTTTTAATTTTGTTTAATTTTATGACTCATAATGTTCAAGTATCTGAAATATTTCTGATAGAAACATGCTCAGAAGCAGTTCTCCCTTACTGAAATAATATTGTGACTTTACATTGTAATGGTCCAAATCAGGCTATGGATGCTATATTTTGCTAAAAGAATAGAATAACTAGGAAATAACATGGCTCCTTTAGGACTGGTTTCCCTGAGCTGCATGTAAGCATGTCCTGGAGGAATTTTTTTGGTTACAATTCATTACAGCCCTGAAGTACTGATAAGCTAATAAGTGTTAAACAGCCTCTTCTGGGGTCTCCTTCAACCTTCCCTCGTGCCAGGGGCTGGGGGCCACTCCATACTGCTCGCTGGTCAGCCCTGCTCCCTCCTTGGCAGACCCAGGCTGCAGAATTACTTCTTATCTACTTTGTTCAAGTTTCTGCCCTGAAGACTTAAGGATTCTACCTTTCTCTGCTCATCTGTCTCTTCTATGACAACTTATTAAGCCATAGGCTGATTTTAAGAAAATTTCAGGCAAAAAAAAATTATTTTTCACAAGCATCAGGAAGATGAGCAGCTGTTCTGGTGCTGGCATGGTCTGTGTTGTCTAGTGCACATATAATTTAAGAAAATTCAGTTTTGTCTTGGGAAGAGGGAGGATCACAGTGCGCAGATTGTGGAAAAAAAAGGGTGCTATTTTATTTCTTTTTGTTTTGCTTTGTATCAGCAGTGCTACTAAATTGCTTTAAATAAGCAGCCAGCATCTGCTCAAGACACTGTACGCTTGCAAGTGTCTCAGGACACATTGCAGAATATATGTGGGAAGTCTAGAAGCTGTCTCTCAGACTCTGAGGTTTTCTCTAACATCTCCTTGCTCAAAATGCTTCAAGAGGTGGCCAACTTTGCACTTTGGTATAACAGAAAAAAAGCCAAAATACGGTTTGGGCTTAGGCCTTCAAAAAAGTCAAACTGACTCTGAAAACTACATGAGAATGAAGTCTTGGGATTCCTAACCTCATCTCTTGTTCTCTGACTGTTTCTCTATATTCCTCACAGGCTCCTTGTCCTTATTTCCACCTTCTGTAGGCCTTTTTTAGGCTGGAGTTCATCCAGGAGCTCCTTGTTCATCTACACAGGCTTCGTGGCATTCCTAAGCACCTTTCTCTTTGTTGGAATGCAAAAGTCTTGAATTTGGAGGAGGTGATCCTTGAATATTAATCAGCTTTCTTAGGCTCCCATTACCTCCAGGGCTTTATCCCATGGCACTCCACCAAGCAGACTCCTTAATAGGCCAAAGTCAGTTATCTTGAAAGCCAGGGTAATGTTCTTGCTGGGCATTCTCCTTGCCGCACTAAGGATCTCAAACTCCACCATTTCATGATCGCTGCATCCAAGGCTGCCCTCCAGTTTCACATTCCCCACATTAAATGCACCATTCAGAGAGCATTTCTATTTAATTATTTTTAAGCTTTCTCTGCCATTTCCCACCTTAAATGTCCATCATAAATTGTTGTATCTTTTAATATAGCTGCTGAATAAATGGTTGTGTTGGGTTTTGTTATTATAGTGTTTGCCTTTTTAATATGATGACATCATAGAAGAAAGACAAAACAAATCCAAAACAATCAGACTTATTTAAATACAAGTTTCTGGAAAAGAAAATTTGCAAGGTATTTTGAAAGTGAAAATACATTTAAACAAACATTGACAGTAAATATACCACTTCATTTTGCTTCCCTAAAAATCAGTTTTCTCAAAACAGTATAGAAGCATGCAAATTAGAATGCACTCAAATTTACTGATAGATTTAAACTTGTGTATTCTGCAAATGAAAGCTTTGTCTGTGAAACTCCTCCAAATCTCAAGAAATAGTGCCATACACATACTATTTCTGAAATCCCTTTTGCAAAGCCTTATTCACCTATACCAAGAAATTGCCCAGTAAATAGCAGAAAAAGAAAATCTGGAGTGGAAGTGGCAGTGACCTAAGTAGTTCAAATGAAATTTTGTCTATATAAGACTGATATGAAATTGGACATCCCTTCATTGCTAGCATAGATTTTCAGCTGACAAGTCTTCAAGGCTAGTCACAAATGAAAGGGTCATAATAACCTTGTGACTGCATAGTCCAGCCTACATTGAATTTGGACTAATTTTTTGTAAGCAATTTAAGGTAATTTGAACTGAATCTAAGAACCTCAATTTTACATCCAAGTGACACATTATTCTGATGGCACAGAGCCAATAACAATTTCATGCAGTGTGATCTTGGAAACTATTAGCTTTGTGTCGCATTAATAACAGAGCTGGCCAAAACATAGTTCAAGACACGTTTGCTTTAGTTTCTTTAATCTTTCTTTTTTCTCATTTCCATCAAACCTGCTTAAAGCAAAGATGTTCCTCCACAATTAGTACAACCAGTTCTCTCAAACAACACATCATTTTCACCAAGCAGCTAAAAGGAACTTGCAGAATGCAAAGGTTTGCACTAGAAATGCTACAAACTACCTTTTTTTTGAGTAAATTTGGTTCCCCTAGAAAGTTTCTGATAAATTCCAATTATCAGCTCATAACAAGAGGAAAAGTTTCAGCAGATGTTATATTAGTGTTACCAGTACAGCATAGTAATAGCCAGCCTCATCATACCTACAGAGAAAAATCTTCATTTATAGTCCACATAGTTTAGTGGCTTTAGGAAATAATATTAAGCACATTCAGAGACTTCTTTGTTCTCAGAGCATATAACATAAAAATAAACATTTTAAAACCCCAAACCAAAGACTAAAACCAAACCAAACCAACCTCCCATACAACATCTCGGTTGTGACAGACAATCTGGCACACGTGGTATTAGTTTTCATTTATTGTTTTGTTGAACAACAGTTTCCCCTCTTTGAGCTGCTAGTGTCTCTAGATGGCTAAAGCATTGCCATTCATGTGTCTTTTTCAGGAGTGCATGCAAACAAAGCTTATATTTCTATATGATGATTGTTCAAGTCCTGCAAGCAGGACTGTCATGGGAAAAGCTGTCTTGTGCTGCTGTTGCGCACAAACTGTGACGGCATGACACTGAAAAAAGTTGTCATACAGAGGTACGCAAGATCCTTTGCCACATTAATATCAAACAAATTTAAGGGAGAGAAAGTAAAACTATAAACATTCAAAATGTTTCTTGTGGAGAGGCTGTATCTACTATATAAAATGGTCTTCAGTAAAACTGCACAGCAAGTAATTCACACTTACTTGTCACTCACATATTTTCTAAAAACCTCACATTTCAATGTCTGTTGTAGTATCATGGAGAGTGGTTATTCAAGTCTGAAAAAGCAAGCCAAATTGTAATAATACACTCTATAGATATCTTCCAAAGATATGAATGGATGTTCCATTTCTTTAATTAGTAGGAATTAAGTATTCTAGTAATATTGGCTGTCTCATCCCAAGACAAATGGAAGAAAAGGGAAGGAGCCATATCAAAATAAAAATATGGAAAAGAATACAGAATTCACCCTGATATTCTGTAGACATTCCTTGAACCCAAGAAAAGATTCGAGAGACTGTGTGAAAATGTAAACATTGGGGTCATTTTTGCATATCACAGTATCACAGTATGTTAGAGATTGGAAGGGACCTCAAAAGATCATCTAGTCCAATCCCTCTGCCGGAGCAGGAACACTTAGATGAGGTTACACAGGAATGTGTCCAGGCGGGTTTTGAATGTCTCTAGAGAAGGAGACTCCACAACCCCCCTGAGCAGCCTGTTCCAGTGTTCCGTCACCCTCACTGAGAAGAAGTTTCTTCTCAAGTTTAAGTGGAACGTCTTGTGTACAAGTTTTTAATCCATGCAAAGAGACAACTTGCAATGAATAGCTGAAAATTGTAACTGAAATTCTACAGTAAAACTATTGCAAAGCCATAGCTGCTGTATTACACAAACTCTATTTCAGTTCCAGCCTAAGGGATTGAAAGAAAACTGGACACTGTCTAAATTATGCAAGGTTCTTTAGCATAGGAAAATTGTCAATTTTAACTTCTTAAAGCAATCATAATTTCTGCTGAACATTACCTTGCACACCAGAGTATCTTATCTATGTACAATTCAGACTAGCCATGAGGACACTAGATAAGGAATGAAAGCCATACATAAACTAAAGCCAAGGAGTTTGAAGTTGGTATGTTACATACACGCGCCTGCGGTTCAGACTAGAAGCTTGAGTGCTATTGCTGATCCTCTAATCACAGATCTAGCCCAGTGTGCAGCACATGTTGAATAATCACACCTTTTGCACACTTGTTCTCCATTTTCACTGCAGTTGCACTGCAATACTGCTGCCTGTGCCCAGCTTCTTGATATTTCCCTGGCACCCTGACTTCTGATATTTTCTGCCTCCTGATATGATCCTGCCACCACCCTTAGCCTGCTCTGGAGGAGACGTGGTCTCTTTCAGGTCAAACCAGGGGACTGTGCTGCCACTCAGTGATTCTAGCAAAGAGTTATATCTCTGCTTGTAGAAAGAGAAAAAAAAAAAAAGAGAGACTGCCTGAAGAGTTCTCCTCCTCTCCTCGCATTTTCTGTCCACTTTCTCTTTCACCACACAGAAGCAGGCTGGTAACTCCCTGGCCTTTCAGTGCATTTGAACTGTCACTGTTAGACGATAGCCTAGAGAAAGGCTGAGTGACAACATTTGGAGCATAAGAGGAGATTTGAAAGGAGATCACATGGAGAATGAATATGCGAAACAGGAAGCACTCAAAAAGATTAAGATAAATTAAATGCAGGCCAAGAACATCTGAGAAATCTGCTCATAACCATTAAAAAGCTGAATTCCTACATGGCAGAATGTAAAATATTATTTTTAAAAATGCAAAATAAAAATAACATTACCAGGATCCTCTCTGCAGAAAGTTGCTAAACTGCTACATAGAAGTAATAGGTAAAATAGGTCACTGAAAGAAGAACATCACTAGCCAGAGCATTAATTCCGCTGAGATCAATCTCCCATCTGGCAGCCTAAGCTCAATTGCATGCAAATCCATAAAGAATGGACAGAATCCATGCTTTCCAGACTCAAAAGAAGAAAATTACCTAATCATCTGTGGATCATCAGCCTAGAACTGAGATACTTTTCAATTCCTGCAAGATATTCCAATAAAACCAGATGCAAAGCACATGGTTTACTGGTACTCATTCTGTCCTCATCCTCATTTATGACAAGTATGTGTAACTATATAAGCTTATACACATATATATACCTATACATATGCAGATACATACTTGCAAAACCTCACTGGACACACACTCAAATGTTAAATATGATACTCAGGCCTACAGTACAGTTATTTAGAAGTAGATCAGATTTACAGAGGTCATCAGACACCACTTTTAATTCAACCACCCTTCCCATTGGAGTACTTCCTACTCATTCCTCTAGTAACTCAAAGCCAGTGGCACCCAGCAAACTATCCTCCATATTAGCTCCACAGTACCAGGAAAGAGTAACTTCATTTTACAAATGAAGTAAACTCCTAACAAGGAGTGTGTCAAAAGGAATACTACAACTAAACCTTCCTCTTCCTGGAGAAGAATCCTAATGATCAAATCACCGTGTAGCAAAGAAGCCATCCAAAGTAATTTTAAATACCTAGGTATACAAGTTTATATATGACGCAAAGAAAGATGAAGGGATGAGTTTTAACAATTTAAGTTTATGGCTTCTTCCTACTTTCTGAAAAGTGAATTCAATGCTGAACATCAAAAACACTGAACCTCAGATACCATTTCATTTAACAAGCATCCTAGCACATAAGTCAACTCTATGTACACTAATCTTCACCTGGTTGGTCAGAAGATTAGTTTCTAAATTGGTTCCTCTTTTTAAGACAGTGAGCATTTCAGTATTGGTTCTGCCAGAGGCATATGGACATGCTCATGTCTTAACAACTGCTGAAACAGAAAACAACCCTGCACATACACAAGCATTCACCTTTGTCAAAAAAAGCCTTCTGATATGTGTTTAACAAAGCTAATGAGATGAGCCAAGAAGGAAAGAGAGATGTATCTAGGCTGTTCTTTGCATCTTGAAATGCTCTAGAATTCCAGTATTTCGCATACAATCCACAACTTTTTTTCAACATTTCTTACTATTATGAGAAAAAGCATATGAAAAAGTATAGAGATTATTATTTTTTTGTTCACAATTATCAATCAGGACTTCGAAAAAGACATGAGGGCTTAATTTTTATTCTCTATCTCAAAACCAATAGTTCATACTGATGTTCTTCTTCAATGGAGAGAGACCATTGATAGAAGATAGAAGATAGAGAGGTCAATGATATTTTTCCCATGAAAGCATTTACAAGATTTAAATCACCTATGAATGTCAGCACTTGACAGTTTCAAGGTCAGCTTCTGGAACACTAGAAGCCAAGAGCAAGCTGTCCTGAGCATCCGTAATAAACAGAACCTAATACGAAGGAGCAATTATTGTGACTGACAGAAAGCTTGCAAGTGTTACAGTTATTTCTGCCTGGCTTTAAAGCTTTTGTCATTTAGTATATATTACTGTACACTGGTCGATACATCATTAAAGGAAACCATAGCAATACACAAACCCGAAAAAAAGATACAGACAAAAAATTACCTTTTCAACACAGACTTTTCTGAAGCCTCGCTGAAGTCAGTCTGATTTTAGAGCCGTCAAACAGCTGCAATTTTTTAGCAGGAAACTGACTTATTCTTTATGTGGTGAGATACTTTAATATTAATGGCTACTTAAAATGCTTTAAGAGTTTCGGCTATTTATCTTGGCTGAGAAAGGTTTTAAGCATCAGAAACAAAGATTTTTAACTGAAAATTAACAGTGAAAACTTGATAAACTAAAAGGGGGAAAACATAAGTGAATAATGTCAGCCTTAAGATTCCTTACAAGGTGTATAGAAAATGTTCCAAGTTTACTACAAGCATAGTCATCTCAATTTTTCTGACCTGCAAAGGCAAATCCAGCTTTGTTACTGATGGCTGACTGATAGCCTGAGAGCAAGACAAGCTTTTAGAACAAGAGAAAAGAGAGGCTGAATTCACAGGCAAGTTTTTGTTCTTGTTACCACAGGAGGGATAGAGAGATCCTATCTCAAAATTTCAGCAGGAACAAGAAACAGGTTTACTGCAGGAACTGTTTTCAGTGCATGCAAGTGTTAGACTGAACTCTTCCTTTAACTGTAGATTTCACTTCCATCCGGGAGCAGCTGAATTACAACTCAGTGCTATCATATCAACAGAGAGCAATTAGAGCTGTCTCATAGAGAAGAAGTCATGTTAAGACAATAAGCTGAAGGAAGTACATGTACTACCAAAGAGAAATCAGCCCTAATCGGATGAAATCATATTTCACAGAATCACAGAATCCCAAGGATTGGAAGGGACCTCAAAAGATCATCTAGTTCAACCCCCCTACAAGAGCAGGGTAACCTAGAGCACATCACACAGGAACTTGTCCAGCCGGGCCTTGAATATTTCCAACGCAGGAGACTCCACAACCCCCCTGGGCAACCCATTCCAGTGCTCTGTCACTCTCACAGTAAAGAAGTTTTTCCTGATGTTCACATGGAACCTCTTATGCTCCAGTTTACACCCATTACCCCTTGTCCTATCACTGGACATCACTGAGAAAAGCCTAGCTCCATCATCCTGACACTCACCCTTTACATATTTGTAAATAGTGATGAGGTCACCCCTCAGTCTCCTCTTCTCCAAGCTAAAGGGACCCAGCTCCCTCAGCCTCTCCTCATAAGGGAGATGTTCCACTCCCTTAATCATCTTTGTGGCTCTGCGCTGGACTCTTTCAAACAATTCCCTGTCCTTCTTGAGCTGAGGGGCCCAGAACTGGACACAATGTTCCAGATGCAGCCTCACCAGGGCAGAGTAGAGGGAGAGGAGAACCTCTTTTGACCTACTGACCACCCCCCTTCTAATACACCCCAGGATGCCATTGGCCTTCTTGGCCACAAGGGCACATTGCTGGCTCATGGTCATACTCCTATCCACCAGGTCCCTTTCCCCTTCACTACTTTCCAGCAGGTCAACCCCCACCTGTACCAGTACATGGGGTTGTTCCTCCCCAGATGCAAGACTCTACACTTGCCCTTGTTGAATTCATCAAGTTTCTCCCCGCCCAACTCTCCAGCCTGTCCAGGTCTTGCTGAATGGCAACACAGCCTTTTGGTGTGTCAGCCAGTCCTCCCAGTTTAGTGTCATCATTGAACTTGCTGAGGGTACATTCAGTTCCCTCATCCAGGTCGTTGATGAAAATATTAAACAGCACTGGTCCCAGCACCGACCCCTGAGGGACTCCACTAGTCACAGACCTCCAGCTAGATTCTGCCCCATTGACCACAACTCTCTGCCTTCTTCCTTTCAACCAGTTCTTGATCCACATCACTACCTGATCATCAAGCCCACACTTCCTTAGCTTATCTATGAGGATGCTGTGGGAGACAGTATCAAATGCCTTACTGAAATCAAGAAAAACCACATCTACCTCTCTACCATCATCCATCCACCTAGTTACTTCCTCAGAGAAGGCTATAAGGTTGGTCAAACATGACTTCTCCTTGGTAAAACCATGTTGGCTACTCTTAATGACCCCCTCATCCTTGATATGTCTAGAGATGGTGTCAAGAATAAGTTGTTCCATCACCTGTCCAGGGATGAAGGTAAGGCTGACCGGTCTATAATTACCCGAGTCCTCCTTCTTGCCCTTCTTATAGACTGGTGTGACATTTGCCATCCTCCAATCCTCAGGCACCTCTCCTGTTTCCCACGACTTACCAAAGATGATGGAGAGTGGCTTAGCAATGACCTCCGCCAGCTCCCTCAGCACCTGTGGGTATATTCCATGCGGACCCATCGATTTATAGATGTCCAGATTGCTTAACTGATCCCTAACCCAATCCTCATCTACCAAAGTAAACTCCTCCTTTATCCTGACTCCTTCTGGGGCTATAGGAATCTGGGGCCTACGGGGAGAGTCTGCCGTAGTAAAGACAGAGGCAAAGAAGGCATTCAGCACCTCTGCCTTCTTTATATCCTCTGTCTCCAGGGCACCCATCTCGTTCAGCAGTGGGCCTATATTGCCTCTGCTGTTAGTTTTATTTGTATTTGAAGAATTGTCCTTTCTATTGTCCTTAACCCAACTTGCAAGATTAAGTTCCAAGGAGGCCTTTGTTGTCCTAATTGCCTCCCTACATCCTCTAACAAGTGTCCTATATTCCTCCCAAGTGGCCAACCCCTCCTTCCATAATCCATAGATTCTCTTTTTTCACATGAGTTTGCCCAGCAGTTCCTTGTTTAACCATGCTGGTCTCCTGGCTCCCTTACTTGATTTCCTACCCACTGGGACACTCTGATCCTGAGCTTGGAAGAAGTGTTCCTTGAATACTGACCAACTATCTTGAGCCCCTTTACCACCTACTACCCTTTCCCATGAGACTTCCCTTAGCAATTGACTGAAGAGGCCAAAGTTGGCCCTTCAGAAATCCAGACTTGTGGCTTTGCTAGGTATTCTATTCCTCCCACATAGGATCCTAACCTCCACCATCTCATGGTCACTGCAGCCAAAGTTGCCATTGACCATCACCACTTCAACCAGACCCTCCTTGTTGGTGGGTACTAGATCCAGCACAGACAGATTAGATCTGTCACTCCAGATTTCTGGAGTGACAGGAGGATCCCAAAAGCTGACTGTACTGGAGGCTGAGATCAGCCTGACTGGGAGGAAGGCAAAAGCACCCCATTGTGACCGGTCCAGAGGCTCCATGCATCCTTGGCATAGACTACCTCAGGAGAGGGCAATTCAAAGACCCAAAATGGTACTGATCGGCTTTTGGTATCGCTGCTTTGGAAACAGAGGAAATTGAGCAGCTGTCCACCTTGCCTGGTCTCTCAGAGGATCCTTCTCTTATGGGATTGCTGAAGGTTGAAGAACAACAAGTGCCAATCGCAACCACAACAGTGCACCGGCAGCAATATTGCACCAACAGAGACTCCCTGATTCCCACCCACAGGCTGATCCGTAGACTGGAGAGTCAAGGAGTGATCAGCAGGACCCGCTCACTCTTTAATAGCCCCATATAGCCAGTGTGAAAGTCTAACAAAGAGTGGAGACTAACAGTAGACTATCATGGCCTAAATGAAGTTACACCACAATTAGGTGCTACCATACTGGACATACTGGAACTTCAATATGAGCTGGAGTCAAAGGCAGCCAAGTGGTATGCCACAACTGATGTTGCCAATGCATTCTTCTCAATTCCTTTGACAGCAGAGTGCAGGCCACATTTCGCTTTCACCTGGAGAAGCGTCCAGTACACTTGGAATTGACTGCTCCAGGGCTGGAAACACAGCACTACCATCTGCCATGGACTGATCCAGAATACACTGGAACAGGGGCAAGCTCCAGAACACCTGCAACACATTGATGACATTATTGTGTGGGGCAATACAGCAGAAGAAGTCTTTGAGAAAGGGAGGAAAATAATCCAAGTTCTGCTGAAAGCCTTTCAAGGGACCTGCACAGGAGATTCAATTTTGGGAAATAAAATGGTAAGGTGGACATTGCCAGATCCCCACAGATGTGATCAACAAGATAACAGCAATGTCTCCACCAACTAATAAGAAAGAAACACAAGCTTTCTTGGGTGCTGTGGCTTTCTGGAGAATGCACATCCGAAATTACAATTTGATTGTAAGCCCTTCTCTATCATGTGACCTGGAAGAAGTATGATTTCAAATGGGGCTCTGAGCAACAACAAGCCTTTGAAGAAATGATACAAGAGATAGTTCATGCAGTAGCCCTTGGACCAGTCTGAATGGGGCCAGATGTAAAAAATGTACTGTACACCGCAGCCGGGGAGAGTGGTCCTATCTGGAGCCTCTGGCAGAAAGCTCTAGGCATCCAGCCTATTATCTCTAGAATAGCTGATTCCCTCAGAGACTGGATGCCCTTCTCTGGCGTGGTCCAGCTGGAGGAATGACTCATAACATCATCCTTGTAGGGAAACATTTCCTTCACAGCTGCCAAGAGCCACTTCCAAAGGCTTGTAATAAACTTAAATGTTTAATGTGCTGATCAAGTAAAGTTTGTGTATTATATGGCTATAGGTTTTTGTAATGTTCATATTGAGTGAATGAATTTAAGTTTTGTGTGTCAAACCACGGGAGTGATTCGTGTCGGCAGCCAGGAACTCCTTATGACCTCTGTGCTTTGTGTGAAATGCATAGAAATGATCATGGTGTTTGCTTGTTAAAGGGAAGAAAAAAAGGAATAATCCCTCTGTGATCATTTTGAATGATAAAACAGTAGGGGTGCCTTTTTGCTTTGTGTAACTGCTTGAGTACTTTTGGGAATGGGGGATGGATAACCCAAGGGACACATCCTGTTACAGGATGTGGTGAAACCTATGCATTAAATAGATAGCCATATAAGGAATGGGACTGATGGTGGTTAAGCTTGTGATAAACATCTTCCTGAGCTTCAGTAAAAAAGTTTCTCAACTGGAAAAAGACCCCAGCAATCAATAGAGGAACAATGGAAAGGAGCCACATCGACATAAAGGAGAAGACAGGATTGGCTAAAACCCAGGACTACAACAGTATAAGAAACTGGACCCCAGGGACCCCAGTGTGCGTCTTTGGTGGAATGGAGACTCCCCTGCGCACCCAGCGCTGCTTGCTTATTGCCTCTTACCCTTAATCAATCTGAATAAAATATTTGGAATCAGTCGTGGCTAAGACTGAATTTTTGTAACAGGCTGAGGGCTCGTTTCTCTTTTACAATCACTTTGTCAATTCCCTCTTCCCTAGCAAGTGATCCCAGCTGCTTGGCTTCTCTATCTTCTAGTTTGTGACTGTCGGCCCTGTTGTCCTCAGAGCAGCCAGGTGACAGTGTGCTCCCCCGGATGATGGCTAAAATCTCTTTGCATATTCCACAGCTCAGTTGAGGTCCTGAGTCGAGAAGTCATCTCTTCTTCTTCCTCTTCCTCTGATCCACATAATAATAACTCTTGTTCAGATGCTGTCCTGTGTAGTAAGAGCATTGGTTCTTCATCATTCTTCACTGCATGGGTTGCTCTTTGTGCCTTTTGTTTGCTTTTCCCCTTGCATACAGGAGCAACCAATATTGGCACAAATTGGTCTTTTGGTTTAGCTGCAGTGACTGTCGCTGTGGTTGGAGTGGTTGCAGTGTCTGCCACTAGGGTTGAAGTGGCTGCAGCATCTGTTGTTGAGGTTGGTGCAGATGCTGTACTTGGGGGTTGAGTAGCACCAGCAGCTGTGTTGTCTGTTGTGGTCAAGGTTTGAGTAGCTGCTGTACTTGTCACCAGGGTTAGTATAGCTGATGTACTTGGTGTTAGAGTAGCTGTGTTGTCTGTTGTTTGCCATCAGACCCAGAGACATCTATTTCCCTTTGAAGGTGCTGGATACTGCAGGGCTCTGTAGGCGTAGGCCAAGCCCCAGCACGTTGCCATGATTTGTCCATCTCTGGTATGATCAGGATGACAACAAACCTCTTTTAAGTGTTTTACTAGTTTTAATGGATTTTGCACTTTTTCAGTGGTGAAGTTCCAAAGTACTGGAGGGACCCACTGGCCTAGATACTTGCCCATACTATCCCACACACCTTGCCACTCATGACTGTCCAGCCTCGGGGAAAATCTCTTGGTCTTCCTATATCGTCTTCTAACTCTAGACAAGACCCAAACCCTACTCTGCTTAACTTTTGAGATCAGACAAAATGGTCATGGGTAAAACACACTCTACATGTGTGCCAACATGGTGATACCCATCACAATCAGCAGGCAGGTCTCAAGGGTACCCAAAGGCTGTTCAAAACCTTCGGAACTCTCAAATGGTGCTGTAAAGAGTCTGGTGGGGGAGCTGGGAACATAAGGGAATGTTTCCTTAGGCTGACCACCCAAGGAGGTAAAAAAAGATGTGTAATTGCTAAACACTTCCATTATATACCTCCCAAAGTATGGAGGTGTTGACCACACTGGGAATGCAAGCCAGACCAGTTTCATGAGCAATGAGTCTATTGTGTTACAAGTCATTACCATAAAGTACAGTGAAAAAAGTACCTTAGCCCAGGCCTCCCAGCCAATAAACACTAAAACAGCAAATACTGGCTGCAAGTAAGTTATGACATGCTGAAACTCTGAGACCAAGCACAACAATTCTAAGACAAATTAATCAACATTGTGAAAAGTGACTATTAATCCGAAACAATGAATGCTTATCACAAATACGATTAGACACACTCTGGTCAGATCTGTTGTTATCTCAACCTTTCATGCCCCACATTGGATGACACAAAGAACTGTCATGGTTTAAGCCCAGTCTATAACTCAGAACCACGCAGCTGCTTGCTTACTCTCAGCTTTTTTATCTCCCCCACTCCCTAGATGAAAGAATCTAACTTCCACGAGTTGAGATAAGAACAGTCCAGTAACTAAGGTATAACACAAAACTACTACTGCTACCACCTATAATAATAATGATAAGGGAAATAACAAGGGAAGAGAGTACAACCACTCACCATCTGCCGACTGATACCCCACCTGACCCGAGCAGCGGGTAACTCCCATCAGTTTATATAGTGGGCATGACATGCTGAAGTGTGGAATACCTCTTTGGCTAGTTTGGGTCAGGTGTCCTGTCTGCTTTCTCCTGGCTTCCCCTCCTCATTGGCAGAGCACGAGACTGAGAAAGTCCTTGATCAGTGAAATCATTACTTAGCAGCAACTAAAAACATCGGTTTGTTATCCGCGATGTTCTCAGGGTGAAAGTCAAAATCACAACACTGCACCAGCTACTAAGAAGGAGAAAAATGGCTGCTACTACTAAACTCAAGACACTGAACTTTTTATTAACATTCTTAATAAGAATGTTAACTGTTATAATAATAGTAATGATAATAATAATAATTAACTGTTCTTATAATAAGAACATTAACTGTTCTTATTACAAACTGTAGGATTTGCATTCTTTCAATTCTCTTCCCCATTACTTTGGGAGCAGGGGGCAGGGGAAGAAAGGGGAGTGAGAAAGCGGCTTCGTGTTTCTCAGTTACCGGCTGGGCTTAAACCACGACACTATTAAGGACTGAGGCAAAGGTGGTAGTACCTCAGCCTTTTTCTCATCTTTTGCTTCAATGAAAATCATTAGAAGCTAATTCTCATTTTCAGCTAGCCATTCCTATTATCAACAACCCAATTAGACTTTTGAAAACCCTGCTTGACATCTTACTGCATGCTTGGAAAGCTAATTTACTTTAGAATTTGGCTACTGGCCCTAATTACCTTGCTGTTTAGTTTTAGAAGAGAAATAAAAACAAGGTCCAAGAAAGATCAGATAAAATCAAAGCTTATTTCCTGTATTAATATCCTGACTCAGTTTGGTACCTACTGCCACTCTTATTTCAGTGCTTCAGCTATGTTCAAGGAAACTAGTATAAATTAGATAAATAATATTGTGCTTCTTTCTAAGTTGTTCTGACCTCATATCCCATCAAGTGGAATCGTTGAATCATTTGGGTTGGAAAGGACCTTTGAGATCATCAAGTCCAACCATAAACACTGTCAAGTCCACCACTAAAATAGGCCCCTCATTGCCATGTCTAAATGTCTTTTAAATACCTCCAGGGATGGTGTCTCGACCACTTCACAGTGCAGCCTGTTTCAGTGCTTGACAACCTTTTTAGTGAAGTTTTTCCTAATATCCAATCTAAACCTTTCCTGGTGGAATTTGAGGCCATTTCTTCTAGTACTATCACTTGCTACTTGGGAGAAGAGACTGACATGCATCTCACTACAACCTGCTTTCAGGTACTTGTAGAGAGTGATAATGTTTACCCCAGCCTCTTTTCTCCAGGCTAAACAATCCCATTTCCCTCAGCTGCTCCTTGTAAGACTGTGTCTAGACCATTCACCAGCTGTATTTATTTATTTTGTATTTATTTATTTTATATTTATTTGACAGACCTGTAGTTCCCCAGGTTCTCCTTCCAGCCATTCTTGTAGATGGGTGTTACATTTGCTCATTAACCGTCAACTGGGACCTCCCTGTTTAGCCAGGACTGCTGATAAACGATGGAAAGTAGCTCAGTGAGCACTTCCACCAGCTCCCTCAGCACCCTTGGGTGGATCCCATCTGGCCTCATAGAGTTATGTGTGTTTCAGTGGTGCAGCAGGTCACTGGTCTTGGATTATGGGGACTTCATTCTCCTCCATATCCATCTTCCAGCTCACTGGGGCTGGATACCCCAAGAACAACTAGTTTTACTATTAAAGACTAGGCAAAGAAGGCATCAAGTACTTCAGCCTTTTCCTCATCCTTTGTCACTATGCTTCCTCCTTCATTTAATAAAGGATGGAGATTCCCCTTAGCCTTCCATTTGTTGCTAAAGTATTTATAGAAACATTTTTGTCTTTTATAATAACAGCCACATTTAGTTCTATTTGGGCCCTGAATAACCTCACAGCATTCTAGCAGGCCTGCTGAGTTGCCTGCCCTTTCTTCCAAAACAATTGTGAAATTCTGGTAAAAATTAAATGTTTTATACTATTTATAAACTAAAAAAGGTGAACATATACACATGTAGAAGAAAGGCAAGGCCCTTGAACTGGATCCAGGTTGAAACAACGTTTCAAGAAGGAGACATATGAAGCCATCTCTTGTATCTTCACAAGAATAGATTAAGAGCATAGAAACTATATCTCCACCTTGATCTCACTGACAGCACTCATTAACAAGTAATCAGCTGGTTTTTTATGTAAGTGTAATATTTTTATAATAATAATTTTGTTATTATCCATGGCATTGCTGTCTTTTGCAGCTATAGCCTATAAAGCTGTATAGTAAAGAGTTTGATTGGGAAATTCTGTGAAACCAACAGGCTGTCTGGCACACAGAGTATTTAAATTTCAAATGAAGTGTCACAAATAAACACTAAGCTTTAGTAAAATGTTTACTAAATGTTAATTTCTAGCTGATAAAAATATGTGCTTTGGTAAGCACGACAGAAAAATGAACCTCTTCAATCTACTCTTTATCTAGGATTTACAGAGGCAATAAACTTTTATAGCCTTTTAAATATATTAATATTTTATGCATTTAATGTCAGCACTTGAAAATAAAGGAATAATCATTAATTTATTGAACAGTAGTCATAACAATGCTCACCAAGATGAAATCATATGACATTAATACAGATTAATGTTCTGACACAGTCAGAAGAGGTCTAACAGAAAGCTGCTTGAAAGTTGAAAGAATATTGCAGGTTCTTTTCAGTGTGTTTTAGTACTAGCAGAACAAACAAGTGAACTTGAAAAGCTTGGAAGTTTTAGAGATGGTTGTCAGGGTCCAATTGGAGAAAAACCCCAGTGCCGGGCCCTGTATCAATTTGAGACTCCAAGAGTGAAATTAAGATACAAAGGAGGTCAAGTATCATAATTGGACAATTTGTTTATTACAAATTAGAAAAAGACAGCTATTATGAAAAAGGAAAATTATCGTAATAAAGGTGATAGTGATAGGATAGATTGGAAAAACAGCACAAAATGAAGTGAGGATTTGGGGTGTGGAGAGAAAGAGAGAGAGTGAGTCACCACCGTGGATCCAGTGGTGTCCCGGGGAACTGTTGTTGTCATCATTGGTGGTGAGAGTTCTTCAGGGTTCATAGTCGATATTGGAGCGATGTCCCCCAAGAGTCCATCGGCGGTGGGTGTCCTCATGGAGGCATCCTTCTGAAGTCCCCTTGAAGGTACCCCTTGGGGTGTGTCTCATGGAGTTGCCCTCATGGCGATGTCTCATGGAGGGTGTCCCTCAGGGTTAGTAGTAGTCATGGATAGAGAGTGTACTCATGGATGTCTCCTTCTGGAGTCATCTTCATGGCAATGGCTCCCTGGAGATGTGCTTTGGTGATTACATTTTCCCACTGTCTAATGAGCTGGGGGGAGTACCTCTGTTCTTCATGTCACGTATTCCACGTTCTTGGTGGAGCTGTTTCCCTGGCCTTGCAGCCAGCTCTTCAACTGCACGTGTGTGTCTGTATACACTTGTGTCTGCAACAATTCTCTGGATAATGGGTAGCAATTCCTCACATCAATCCTCAAGTTAATGGATGGTGGAGTCCCAGTACAGCTCTACCACTTCCTTGTTCCAGGCAATACACGCAAGAGTCTTACCTCAACTCTTTCTTCCCATCTCTGAGACAACGGTCAGTGGAGTCCCGTTTCAATTCCTCAGACCAATCCTTGCGACAATGGACAGTGGAGTCTGATTTCAGATCAGTCTCTCACAATCATTTATGAAGACTGGTCCTGATAAAGTATGTACTGACTTGAACTTTCACCACTCTTCACTGTTACGAACATTTCAGACTGTCTACGTCACAAAGTGTAATCTCCTCTGTCAAAAAATGACACTAGTCACTAGTAAAACACTAGAATGATACTTCATAAGCTGCTGGCTGAAGATCTGCTGGTTTTGCAAAGACTTGTTTTGCCTGCTCTCACCCAGCTCATGAGTATTGAAACAGTAATCGTTTGTGTAAGAAAATAACAGGTACATTTCTAGATATTACATAATTTTTAATATTTTAAAAAAATAAGCCCTCAAGCTATTGAGTTCTTTTGTAAGAAAGGTTTTCAGTTTCTGTTTAGATCTTCCTGAGAGAACTACCTCTTGTGATAATTAAATTTCTCACTGCATATCAAATATTTCAGTATAAAGTTCTTATTCCTTGAACTGATGTTTTCATAAATTTATTAGATCATGTTCAATTATTCCACAAGGAGATGAGTCTCTGAGAAGAACTTGAAAGTTTACTTTCTTTTTTATCTATCTAAAAATCCCAATTTCTCAAACATAAAATACTAGATATATATTCATTTTCTTTTCCAGTGCCTGAAAGAATGGACAAAAATATTTCAGTTTTGTTGCTGAAACAAATAATTGTAAAAAATAATGGTATCATGTGACTTTTTCACTAAGAATTACTAATTTCACAGTGTGGTTTCATTGTATATATAAAATATATCTTGGAATACTCGAGCAACTTCTTCAGACAGTTTCTAACACCCCTCAAAATTTGAGTTTTCTTTCTCTTGTCCCCCTCATATGTGTTTGCTTCAGAAAAAGCCTTTCCAGTAAACTGGGAGATGGGAGGAAAAAAAAAATACACATCCCGAACACATATCTTACTTTGTACATTTGTTCCTTTCCTCCCACTTTCTTACACTCTTTCCCGTAATCCTAATGAAGGCAACTTACCCTTTTATGACTGATTCAAGCACACATTCAAAGGTCAGTCGTTACTGCAGACACCCAAACGTGTATTCATATGAAACAATTCTTGTATAACAAGTTTGCCACTAGAAGACTTTAGAAAGCATATCAGTGCCCTGACTTAAGGCAGAAGATAATTCTGTCAAGCCAAACTTCTTCACTGCAGCTGAGCATTGATTCTTCATCAGCAACTTTACCATTTACAGGTTCTTGAAATCTTCATTCCTTGCTAAGAAAGTAGGAAAAATAAGACAGATATCTTCTTTCTTCTAGGAAGATGGAACTGTATAAGTAGCTTGACATTCATATAATTTAATATTGAATGGAGATCTGGAAAAAATTACGAACTCATGCAAAATGTGAATGATACAACAGAGTAAATGTGGCTGCTAAAGTCCTGTAGATGCCAGTCTTCCTATATCACAGCATGTTACACATGCTGTGATGATAAACTGTGTTAGACTAACCAAAGATGCACAACAGCCACACAAAAGTGTAGTTCAGCCTTGCTAGTAGTGCTCAGTGATTCTTCCTACATTCATACTTTAGCCTTTATACTACCAGGAAAAAAGGCATACTTGCTTAATTCTTAAAGACAATTGATACATTTCCCAATGCAAAGGTTGCATTTCCAAAACTTGTCTATTGCCTTCCAGCTATGATTTTTCCTTAGAAACTGGAAAGTCATACTGATGAGGAAACAGTACATAAATAATTCGAACATGCAAGTCTAGTCACAGGAAGCATGGAGAAGCAGCAAACTAATGCTTTTTGTGGGTTCATAGAAAGGTAGTAGCATCAGTATCTGTAATATAGTTTCTATCAACTCCTGTCTGAAGTTAGATTCCATCAAACTAGATAGTGAATAGAAATAATTCACAGCCCCTCTCTGTAAAACAGATAAAGGAAATGTCATAGTACAAATCTCTACAATTGGTTTTTAATTTTCAGGCTACCAAGAACAATTTAACAATAGCAGCAATAGAAATTCTACCTCTGAAAAGACTCACAATGGACAAAATCAAAACAAGAGAAATAATGTATTTCTTAGTAATAATTTGAAAGAAAATCTTTGTTGAGATTTTCCTATGAAGAAAATAAAAGTACTAACTCTTATGAAATACATTCACTCCTAGATTCCTGCTTAAACAAAAAAATAAAAAAATCCAAGTATGTATAATTTAATGCATTAAAATCCATTATTTTCCCAGGTATGTTCAAGTAATACCAGGTGGGATATGTTAAAGCTCATGCAATGTAAATCTGTTAATTAATTGGGTTTGATGGAGAGGAAAAGAGATTTTCAGATGCAAAAAACCTACTTTAACCAAAGATAACAAGGTTGCTGTAATAAATAGCTCTTCATTGTAAGCGGTAATTCCACAGATTTGAAGGCTTAACTTAATGGTTAAACCTCCTTTAGTCCTGGGTGTTTGGTTTCAGGAGTTCAGCAAATAAACACTCTATGAAATTGAAATTCAATATAAGGTAGTATAAATGTAAATTAAGAACAAAATTTAAATTCAAGAAACCTCTCACTTTGCCTCTTATACCAACTCTAAAAATGTTCTTAAAGTTTTATGAATCATTAGGATCCATTCATGATGGCTGACAATTAAAATAATTATTTTAACATTTTGTGTATTTTATTGTTTAGATCAGTTTAAATGCTTGTGGTGAATTCCACTTTCATGACAGGTTTTAAGACTGTTTATTTTTCTTGAAGATTTTTAAAGATGATCCAAAACTAAAGGTGGCATGGTTTAGTGTGAGATGTCCCTGCCCACAGCAGGAGGGTTGGAACTAGATGATCTTAAGGTCCTTTCCAACCTTAACTGTTCTATGATTCTATGATTACTGAATATAAAAGCCTGAAATGCATACTCCTAGTATTTCCTAGCCTATGGTAATAACTTGAACAAGTAAAATAAACCACAAATTTTGTTAAAAGGTTATTCAGTGTTCAGACACCAGTTCTGGGGGAGATTTGCTGTACTTTCCACAGGTAGAAACATTTAGACAGATTAAACTTGATATATCCACAAAACAGCCAGTCTTAACTACGTAGTCAATATTTGTGCACTCCGATAAAACAGCATAAAAATTAGTAATCATTTTATTACATGGTAAACCTGAGCTCCTTTATTTTCTTTTCTCTCCTTTTGCTGTATGTTTACCACAAATAAAAAATTAGCTTTATTACTGGTACTGCCAGACTGTGCAGTTTATGACAGTCACCTTTCCCAGCCCACATCTTGTTCAGCTGTTCTGGGGACTACAGTGTAGGGGAAGAAAAGATTTTGCTTAGTTTTGGTCAGACAGTGGAGATAGTTTATATTTTGCACACTGAGACACAATCTCCTGCCTAATTTCATGAGTAAAAAGAATGTATGTGGGTGTTATGATTCATCTGACAAAAACATCTAAGGCGGTTTTGTTGTGGTTTTTTTTTGTTGTTGTTGTTTATTTGGGGTTTGTCTTGTTTTGTTTTGTTTTGTTTGTAGGTTGGTTTTTTTTTTTTTGGTTGGTTGGTTGGTTGGTTGGTTTTTTTGTGGTTTTTTTGAAGGGAACTATGTTGCGTTGATCCTGCTGTAAATACAAAACACAACTCTGCATTCCTCATTCTCTTTTGATAGGAGAGAAGGCACTTGGATTAAAGGCAGGAGATGAAAGAAATTGCTTGCTCTTGGACTTCTTTCTCAGGCTCCAACTCACCAACTATCACACCTTCAAACCATTTCTGAAAACCAAACCATTCCAAAACAAAACCGAAACTAAACAAAAACAACAACACCACCACCAACCTCCCAAAAACCTAAAAATTATTTTCTCACAGAACTCACAGAATGGAAAATTGCCTATAAGCAGCTTCTGTCTGGGCTCACACAGAATTTCCCAGAGACAGCAGTCTACTGGGACCTCCTGTGAGATCTGTTCACTAATATCAATGCACCTGGGGAAGCATCTACCTCATCATTAAATATTGTTCTCACTGACACAGCTAACAGTGGAGACTTCCCAAAATGAAGAAGCAGGCTGCCATGGTGCACAAATCAGAAATGCCACCCCACCACAAAATGAATTCCAGAGGAAGCACTATTACCATAGAACTATAGGGTCATAGAATAGTTAGAGTTGGAAAGGACCTTAAGGATCATCTAGTTCCAACCCCCATGCCACAGGATTATGGGCATTGCTGACCTACTGCCTGTAGATATTACCATATAGCTTCAAATAAGCATAGCTCTTCCTCTGGCCCATGATTTTTTTTTTTTCTCTTTTCCTTCACCAGCCATGTCTGGCATGTGCTAGATTGTTTTGATGATTTCTGCTTATTAGCTTTCTTCTCCAGGTGTTATGAAGGAGACCTACAGTCCTAGTCCTGTAAGCAAAAAAAGAATTAATCCCACTTAAAAGAAATAGAACTTCTTAGCACAAAGTAATGTATATATACCCCTTATTCTTTAGATAAAGACTACAAATATTTATTCTAGTTTTAATAGGGTTACACCATCAGAGACTGCATTTTTGAAGGAAGAATCCAAAAGGCAAGTTTTGTCTGCTTTCAAGATATGAAGGAAAAGAAGTTTCCTTGCATTTCTTTTTAGTTTGAAATAATAACAAAAACATCAACAAAAAAACCCACTTACCCAGAGTAACTGAACCTTTCAACCACCATACTGAACAAAACAGTCTTCTCAGTCATGCCAACTGGTGTCACCTCCCAGAGACAAATCTTGTCTGGGATAGTTTAAACTGAAGGAGGTTCTTGAGCTTGAAACTTAGGATACTAAAAAAAGCTCGTTATATAAAGTGTTTTGCAGTCCTAAAGGCACAGCTGCTGTGGTGCTGCCTGGAGAAAGGAACATATCAGCAGTGACAATTAGTAATAGCTTTGCTTATGATGCTGTTGCAGCACAGAGAGGACTTTTATCAGATTCTGAGCACAAGTTTTAAATGTATCTGAAGGTTCCAGTGCTCTCATGCCATCAGGGAAACGATAAGAGTTCTACATACATATGTTTTTAATGTAATTAGACTAACTCCTTGTTTTATTCTGGCCATTTATGCAACGTTAAAGGGAGTTATTTAAAAAGGAAAGGAAATATTCAAAGTGGAGGATTAACAGCTCCTCCTGCCTCTTTTGAGCAAACAAGGTATGGTATGCTTTGTTTCCTGCCGTGCATGGACCACTGTCTCATTTTGGATGGAAACATGACCATAGTAGAGCAAGGGGCACTATGCAAGGATCCAGCAAGCATTTCTCAATCCACCTATTCAGAAGAGCAAAGAGAAACCACCCCAGACTATTTCAAGGGGCAAAAGTAGACAGCCGTCACTGAACAGAAAGAAATTAGCAGACCACTCGTTCAATTAAGTCATTGGACTGCATTTCAACGTCCAACAAATTTTGTTCTCTTTCTCTTTTTAATTCTATAAAAAGAGAGATTTTGGTCCCACTGGAGATAATAACTCAATATAAGTGATGAAGTTTCACTCCAGAAAGCTCTTTTCTAAGCAGGAAATTAATAGGAATTTTCACAAAACCTTGGTAGTTATTTGAGATCCCATTAATGTGATTATTTGTCATGGTACATCAATGTGGGATTCCTTATACCAGGAACCAGAAAGCCAATATTCTTTAGGGATATGCTATACAGCCAAGACTTCAGCAACACAAAGCTTAGTTTTTCAACGTTAGAGATATTTATACTCTGAAAGTTAAAAAGAGATTTCTAAAATTTGTGAGGAAAACAATGTTCAAATTGGAGATGGTACCAAATTATGTGCTTCATCTTTGTATGACAGTTTGTATCTACATTGGTTAAAGGAATAATGTTACAAGACCACCAGCTCCTTTGTTTCTGTATCTTTCAAATATTCTCTTGCTCTCCTGACATCCATTTTTTTTCTTTCAACAACAATCAAGAATAGACATTTTATATGAGAATCAATCTAGTAATTCTCCTGACCTGGGTAGACAAAGCAATAGTGGAAAGGGATCATCAGTGGTTGCAGACCTTAGTGTGGGGACCTATGTAGCAACCAGATCGCTACTGAGGGAAGAGACATCTGTTCCATAAGTAATTGAACTGTACGAGGAAGGATAAGGATTCTATCCCACGGATACTATTTATGTATTTATTTTATATAAAAGCAAAAGTTATTGGTTTGGGGCTTTTTTGGGGGGAGTGGGGAGCATTAGGGAAAACTATACATCACATCCTGATTTCAATTGTCTTGTTTTTCCTTTTTTTTCAAGGTGCAAAATTAACTGAAGTGATTTTTTTACACCATATACAAAGAAAAAAAACAACCAAAAAACAGGGGAAGCTTCTTTCTGAAAGAGTTTTTCCTCACTCATAGGAGATCTTTAGCATAACACTGTTGAAAGATAAACGTATTAATAATATATTCCTTCCTCACTGCTGTGTTCCTGAAGTCCAGAGCAGAAGACCGGTAATATGCTGTTACTTTGGTAGTGAAACTCATCTCTGAAAGGTCGAAAACAAAATTCCTCAAATCTTAGCCTATAATGATTGCAGTTAATTAGCTATTCAACTGAAGTCTATAGACAGATTAGTTTTAAATAGCTGAGCACCAGAAGGAGCCATATATGACAGCTGCAGCAGAAGGGAAGAAAACACTTGGCTATAAATTGGAAAGGCACTGAATTTTCTTTTCTTTTGGAAAGACAAAAAAGAAGTCTGCTTTAGAGAGATGCCCACAGCTGGTCTAGCAGCAGTGAGAGTATGAGGCTGCACTCAGTCCCATCCTGGGTAAAAAAAAAGTTTTTTAAAATTTTAAAGCTCATATATCAAGATAAAAGCATGGAGATTGTTTACCAGTTACCACTGTAGACAGAGCAGATTCAGTCTGGGGAGCATTAATTTCATTTACTGTCAGATAAAACAGATTTGGGTAGTGAGAAACAAAGACAAACACTAAATCATTTCTCCTTCCCCCTTTCCTGGGCTCAACTTCTTCCCTCCAGACTCTTCTTCCCTGGAGCATGGGTCAGCTTCTCTGCTGTGTATAGATTACCATTTATAAAAGACAGTCATTTTCTGTTACTTTCTCCAGGCTGGGTAGTCCTAGTCTATTTAACTGCTCTGTATTTTTTATGAGATTAATTGTCTTAATCTTTTTCTGTTTTGAGGTGGATGGACTGGAGTGACTCAAAGCATGAGAGATGTGGGCATATAGTAAATTAAAATAGCAGTAGAATTTCATTCTTTCTCTCCTTATAACTTCTAATCAATTCATTTTTTATGATTTCTGAGCACAGTAATTTGGTGCCAGCAGCTGTCCAAGAACTCATTCCTCAGCAATAACAACTTATCAGTCTGTAAGTGACATTAGGATTGTTCTTTTTACACTTTCATTTCTTTACTTTTATTAACATTGAATATCATCTAACATCTTTTTTCCTGCAACTATTCTGCAAACGGTCTTTATTGCCAATTTCAGTGAAATATTGCAAGATCATCCATGATTGCCTTGACTAGCAGAAATTGGGCACAAATTCAGTTCTTAGTATCTAACATGATACAGTCAAGCTGCAGAGTCAGTTAGAGACAGTAATGGCTTTTATTATCTCATTGTCTTTGCATCTCTAAGATAGAAGACACAAAATCCTTCTTCAGACAATGGATGCTTATGAAAACTGCTCACAACAACATAAGACTGAACATCAGAAAATTGTTTTGAAGACTGTCTAACACAAAATAATTCCTTAAATGCAGTGTAAAGGTGATACAGAAAGAGCAAAACATATGTTTCATTTTTAGAAATAATCAAATTTACACATCTTCCTGGGTGGGACAAACATGAATACACAGCATACAGCTTACGAAAAGGCCACCAGCATCACAACTTCTTCTGTATGTGTGAGCACTATGAATATCACACCATCCTCCAGTTTATTATTAAATTTCCATCATTGTGGCAAAAGTAATTTTTTCCTCTATTTTTTTACAATTCTACTCTCACATTTTCTTCTCTGCTCTGCCGTCAGGTAATCCTGAAACACAACCACTTAAATGCAGAAAAAACTGTATTAGAGTTCCACTTTTCATAAAGGATCACTCTGGCTGGCAAGCAACACTTCACTTCTACAACTCCATCAGGCTTTTAACTCAGGTTAGAAGAAAACAATTTCATTATTTTCAGGTTAAAAGTAGAGGAATTACACTGGCTTTCCACACCAAGTAAACCCTAACACAGAAAAAGATGGCATAAAATTTCTGCAGATAACTATTTCCCAATGGTTGTTCTACGTGGCTGGATTTCTCTATCATGCTCTCCTGGAAACCAAGCTGAATTTAAGACAATGACACAGTACAAGAGCATGGCAGCTCCAAACCTGCAAGCAACTTCTTGTGAAATCAAACTTCAACATCCTGGCTATTTCCAGACTTCTACATGAAAAGTAGCCCTGAGGTTATTCAGCAAGCAGAAGTGCAAAGTTGTGCACCTGGGAAGCAACAATCCCAGGCACCAATAAATGCTGGGGGCCACCTTTGCAGAAAAGGGCCTGAGGGTCCTGGTAGACACCAAGGTGCTTTTGCCACAGAGGAGGTTAAGAGTATCTTGGACTACATTAGGACTGTTTAGCCTAGAAAAGAGAAGGTTAAGGGAGGATCCCATCAAGGTGTATAAAACCAAGAAATGCTAAAAAGGAAAGGAAAGGGCCAGTAAAGGAAAGACCAGGGCAAGGAAAGAGCCAGGAAAGAAAAGTACAAGGCAAGGAAAGGGTAAAGGTAAGGATAAGGATAAGGGTAAGGATAAGAGTAAGCGCAAGAGTAAAGAAGGGAAGGGAAAAGAAGGGAAGGATAAGAAAAAAGGCAAGGAAGGGTAAGAGAAAGGGAAGGGTAAGGTAAGAGGGAAGGGAAGGGAAGGGGAAGGGGAAGGGGAAGGAGAAGGGAAGGGAAAATGAAGAGAAAGGGACCTACTGCTCCTTCTCTGACTCTCTTATGCAATTAAGCAGGGCATCTGAAACTAATAGAATTCTACCTAGGAAATAACTGGTTTTAGTGATCAATAAAAACACAGACATACAATTTATCTAGGGACCAAATATAGGTCAATCTGTTAGGTCGAGCACCGACACCTTGTGATCACAGCCAAAATACACCGAACACTTTGAAAGCAGGTTCTCAAGTACAGAATACTGGAAAAAGCCCTTTTCTATCCTCTTTTTTTTTTTTTTTTTTTTTTTTTTTTTTTTTTTTTTGTGCTGGACAGTTACCAAAAATGCATTTTATATGGTAAAAGCAAATTAAATTTATTCTCACAGAGAGAACAAATCTAAAGCAAATGTGATTTTTTTTTTCTGAGTTATCTAATCCTGATTTTAGAAAGCAGCGTCTAAAGACAACATTTTCTATCAGTACTACAGAATATTTCACAATTCTCTATTCACAATATTCAGGTTTTTTCTGAGGAATGATTTCATTTTGTTAAAGGCTTACTGGTTTTGTACAGAACATAATACATAATATTACTCTCTTCATAATCTTGACAATGATGAACTGTGACTTCAGATTTCATGTCAGTCATTGGATGAGTGAAAACCAGCAGAAGATAAAGTCTATTTTAATTGCTTTCCTCATATGGTTCATTACAAACAGCTTATAACTATTACTACTACATTGAGACTTTGATAATCCACTGAATGAGTAAAAGCAAAGGGATTGCGACAGAAGCAAGCAAAGAAAGGAAACTATCATGAAAGATTTCCATACACTGGCAGAATTTTTTCTAAAGCTTGCACTCAAGCTTACACATTTAGGGTTTTGATAATGACAGGTCTAATTTTTTTAGTTAGTAATTGCTGGTATTGAGGATATTTTGCAAAAGTGCTACAGTATGCTTAAGGATATTTGTCTCTTTCTTGATTAGTCTTTTTTGCCTTGAATAATTTGCCTAGCAGTTCTAATGAAAGCTGCAGTATGAAAAAGGAGATTGACAACAATTTAGTCCAACTGATAACATGACGCTTTCCATTTAAGGGACTGGGTGTTCTTAATTAACTTGTTGCAAGATTCATACATCACCATTTGGGGTATGAAAGCAGAGAGAGAAAGAAGAAACCTGAAGGATGGAAGATTTTATCCTCTTTTAATGAGATGGATGCTCAAACTTTTAGAATTTTTTTTTTTTTTTTAATAGAACCAAAGTTCCAGCATTGTATATTTTGAACAGTTGACTTAAATGAAATCTGATTCACCCCATTTCCTATAACATGAGCCAGCACAGATAGCCAGAGACAGAAGCATAACAGGGAATCTATGATCCTGCAGGCAAAATTCCTTTAGTAGCCTGCCTCAGGAGTGCACTGCTCACTGATTTGAAGAACTTGGGTAATAACAGTTTGGTAGCAAAAGGTGGTTTGTCCTTGACCATGCGGCATAGATGACAAGAAATAAAATCTGTAACAGATAAAAATACTCTCCCAGCTCCTTCTGACCATGCAGACTACAGACTTTTGTTCTTTCATTATTCTTAAAATAAGAAATTGCATTTGATACTGTCCAGTCATAGATAGAAAAATAATGATAGCTGAGAGAATGTCACTTGTTCCTCTCTTCCTGATTGCTACAGCTGAGCGTTTTAGGCTAGAACATACTGATCAATTGGAAAAGGCTAAACTGGATGACAATGTAACCAGAAAACACAGATTCTGATAAGGGCCATGTACCTCACCTCTTGGCAAAAGAAGTGTCAGTTCCCAAAAGTTCACACTGTTGCAGCAATCTTGCAAAGCCTGCCTAAGCCGTAGCAAATCTAGGCTTTCTTTGGCTTGCACTATCAGCAAAATTAATCAAGGAAGCAATGACCTGCATCAGTTGCAAACTGTTATGCACGTAAAAGGAAGAAATTGAAAGTCCCTTGAAGCATGAATAGAATTCTGGCCTTTAAAAAATGAATAACTGTTTATCCGGGAGAAAAGTAAAAGCTTTATATGAGCTTTCTTCTCTTGGTGAAAAAATTTTAAGACGGAAAATAGAGTAATTCTTAGTGGTAAGGAATGTTATTGGCATCCACAGAAGAAGATAAAGAATTAAAAACTTACATGAAGGCATGAAAGACACACAACTGACTTTGTCCCACTCTTCACCCACACTGGTGAACGTAAAGTTAACCCTTCACTTGTCTACAGGCTTCACATTTACACTGACTACTCAGGGAATTTTTTATTTTCTTAAATATCAGCTGGCAATTTCTCTAGCCTTTGCTCAGCAGTCACATACAATCACATCTTTCTTCCTCTCACTATATTGCCATATGTACTGTAAGAAGGAAACTTGTCCATATAAGGTGGACTACTCTTTCCGTCTGCAACTCAGAAATACTAAGCAGTAACATTACATAGGTTTACTATGAAGAATTACAAAAGTGAGTGAGGTGCTCCTTCCCTCTCAATTGTCACGTCACTTTCAAACCTACCTACCCTAAAATATCAAACAGAGTTTGTATATGGAAACTGCATACTAATGATGCTGGAAGTGAGAGCGCAAGATAAGCTGCAGATGATTAATCCATTTCCAAACAGAGTTATTCTAAACAAGAACCCAAGATGAACATATTGCATGCCAAAAAAAAAAATTACTTTTGCAAGTTTATATAAAGCCCCAAAGGCAGCATGGATGTGATGTAGCATTAAGAAGAAAGTCTAAGTGCTTTCCTTGTAGAAACAGTTCCAAATGCTTTGATCCAGATGGTCAGACTCAGAGAGAGGGAAAGTATTTAAGAAAGGAAGCAACTCAGCAGCCCCTTCAGGTTTAGCCTTCTACTACAGTGAGAGACTCGGATACCTCAGAAGACTTCAACGACAGTATGTGAAGTGATGTATAAGTAAAAGCAATAGCCTGGCTTTAAAAAGCAGTTCACCAAGAGAAGCTCTCTATTTTTGTGGTGTGAGTCAGTGTAGCCTTGGAAGCAATTTTGAAACAATTGCTCAGGACTGAGCACTTGAAGACATCTCTCTAGATCAAGTTGAAGACACCTATCTAATTCAACTTTTTTTCTGCTACAGCTGTAGTGAGAGCACCTCAGAAATAGGCCTTACAAAGTTATCTGACTGATGCCAGTTGGCCTTATAGCAATATTTTCTGCACTTCTAAGGGTTTTTTCTCACCGTAGGTTTTCCTTTTAGCAAGGAAACCACAGCTATACTCAAGCACCTTGGGGTGAAAGGCTATCCCAGTGCATATGGCTATTTATTTCAGTTTTCTTCATCTTGGTGTCCTCTGGAAGAAAAGGTTCATCATGCGGAACACCATATACCAGAATTCAAAAAATAAAAATACACAGCTTTGCTCATGTAAAGATTTCCTTCCCTTGAGTATTACTCATATTCACAGAACTGAATATTGCTTGAAGCTAGCCCCAAAATGAGAGCAAAAGCACTTTGATAAATGGACTGGAAAAGGATGTCTAGTTACATTGCCACTTTTACAAGACAACAGCATAATTTTGTCAAGTGTCTCTGTGAGAACTAAGAACATTTCAAAGTCAAGCAAGAAAATGTTTGCCATAGGATCTGCTGGTCTCTCAAGAGGTCAGACCTCAATGATTAGGGTAGACCAGAGCCAATTATGTATGCTCACCTTTGGGAGAGAAATAAAATTTGTGCTAGTCCCTTTCATGTATCCAGTTCTTGGGTCTGGGGATTTCTTCTGCCTCCAAGACTTGAGACAGAGAAAGCAGTTGAAGTAAACCCCCAACTTTTCTTTGTGGCATTTCATCATACAACTTCAGAATTTTTAATTCGTGATTATTCAGAAATGGAAGTTCTAAGAAAACATACAGCACAGTCTCTGAACTTTTCTTAAAAAACACCTGCTTTGTGATCCTAAATACTGAAGAGCAAAAACAGAAGAGCTGATGGGTTTAACCATTTTTCACTGCTATCTGTACAGCACACTGATGGGGACACGAAGAATACAGAGAAACAGCATTGATTGTTCATGCACTCATATTTCCCATTCCCATGGTATTTAAGCTTCTCAGGTTTTCCAAATGAGAAAAACTCTCACTTTTCAAGGCTTTAGCCTACCTCAAAAGTACTGGATGAGTTGACAGTGACCAGAAACAGTGAATGTAAGCCAGTGTCTGGCTTGAATTTGGATGTGCACATACATGGGCAAGAGCAGAAAACAGCCAAATCAGCAGCAACATTATTATTTCTTCTTTTATTCTGTGTTAGGACAGTGTTCAAAGCCAAGTGTTTTGTCATCATCTGAGCTTTCATTCCTTGTCTAATGGACAACTGTAGGAAAACACATGTAGATGAAAGATCCGGACACAAACTGAAACACAGGAGATTCAGATCTTCTTCTATTAAACACTTTTTCATTGTGTTTCCAAACTCTGTTGTGTAGACTGAACACTGGCACAGGTTACCAGCAGAGGATGTGGAGTCTCCATCCTTGGAGATAAATTCAAAAGCCACCTGGACGTGGTCCTAGGCAGCCTCCTGTAGGTGACTTTGCTTGAGCAGAGAGTGCACCAGATGACTTACAAAGGTTTCTTCCAGTCTCAACCATTCTGTGATTTTGTGGTTCTGTGACTCTGATCTGAGCTTCAAAATAAGAAAATTAAGGTAAATATGAGCAGCACTATGAGTAGTTTTCAACAGTATCCTTGATTTAGGTGCCATGAATTAGCTACTATGGGGAAAAAAGCATAATGTGTAAAAATTGCATCAATGAAGACCAGTTTCATTAAGCTGATGGCCTTAGTGGGAAAAACATGTGACATAAAAAAAAAAAAAAATTGTTATAACAAAGTCTAGAGCTAGAAGCAAAAGCATCTTCTGATGAACAATAATGTTACTTAAAAAACCTGCAAAAATTTGCAGCACATGTAATTCACATGAGTTATCTTAGTAGTTAAAGCATTTGCTGATTAAATACAAAATAAGCTTCATACATCAAATACAGTAAAAGTTAAGTATGCATTATTGGCAATAATATTGCAGGAGCTGGAAATATAAAACAATCCCTTATAATGCAAGACGTGATTAGCTGTTCTTTCAACAGTGAACAGTGAGAATTCAGAATTGGAACTTGAAATACAATGAATTTCAGGTGCAAAAGATAAACTACCATATTTTAAAGAAAAAACCTACTAGGAAAAAAACATGCTATGTCCTTCAGTACCCCACATTACTGAACTTGCCTTAGAGTCTTACTTAGTTTGAGTAGTATTTGAAAACCATGTTACAGTAGCATTTGAAAAAATTGTTGCTGCTTATCCTTTCCAGTTAAAAAAAAACCCCAAACAAACCAAACCAAAACCAAAACAAACACAAACAAACAAACAAACAAAAAACAACAAGGAGAAAGAAACTGAGCCTGAGCTTACTGTGAACCTTATCTACACTAGCTTGGACACCATCAGCTAAAAATACCCTTCAAGATGTTTCCTGGGTCTTATTTAAATCCCATCAGCATACACTCACTACCCAGATTCAACCAAACTGTGATCAGGTTAAAAAGGGAAGTGGGAATCTCTACATTATGTATGCATTATAAGACCGTATTTCTGACTGACTGGAAGAAAGGCTCTAGGCAGTTTGAAAGCTGGTGTTCATTACAATGAATTAAGAAACTGAGATATTTCAGCGAAAGAAGTACTCTTCCCTACAAGCACAGCATTATTTTTTTTCTCTCTGTGTATGTGATTTTATTCCAATGTAAATATGAGTGAGCAATGACTTCCTAAGGTTTTTGAAAATGTGGCTGTACAAAAAGCAAGTGGAACTTAGGCAATCTTCAGTCTCATAAAAATATTAAATCAATTCTGTAGGCTCCATCTCTTTCTATTACTGTTATTTATATCAGTAAGTATAAGTTGACCTGTGGAAGGAGAGCCCAAATTAAGTACTCAAGCTGCTTCAAAGTACTTCATCACAATGCAGATGTAAGAAGTACTGCTTATGAAAGGGATTATGTAGATGACATAAAAAAATATAAGTGGATTTGTGGCTGTGAGATGTTGTTTGAAGTGAAACTTGGGCCACAAGTGTTGATAAGTGTATTTAAGATGTTTCTAAACCTTTCTTATGCTGTGTACTGACATTGTAATAGGAGCACAACTTGCTGTCCATGATCTCTTTTGTAGATCATGACTGGTTTTCATTGAGAAATAGTCTTGAAGAAGGATGCTTGTATAATTGCAGTGCTTTCTTAACTAGATAAATCTGCAATTCTTCTTCTAGTATTTACTTTACATGCCTTCTGCCAGTCAGAACAGGATGTTACAGAGCAGGACGGGCATTTGAAAATAAAAATGTTTTCCAAAAAACTCATAAACACAACTTTGCATAGAGTCAGACTAGAACAGCGTACACTCCAATCTGTGTTTCATCCAGAATGAGGATCTGCATGTGTAGCTGTTAGATATCAGAAGGTTATTACAGAAATCACAAGAGCTGAAATTCAGCATACTAATGCAAAAAAAAAAAAAAAAAAAAAAAAAACCAAAAAAAAAACAACAAAAAAACAAAACCAACCAAACAAAAAGCACACAATATACCTGAAGAATAAGTGCAGGGAGAAAATCCTCAGGGAAATACTTTATAAATATCTACTATCCTTCAGACAGTGTTAATTATAAACAATTCCAAAATATATAGAAATACATTTTTAAAAATGCTGAAGACAGGAGGTGCTTGCTACTCAAATTAATTCTGTTTGTTTTTTTTTTTTTTAAGGCTAACAGCAACTACAGAAGTAGACTAGTCCTTGGAGATAAATCCTTGGAGAACAAACACTTAATCTCATCATGTTCCTTTGGTGCATAGATGCATCCACCTTAACAGGAACTATAGGCAATTGAAATGTGTGGTCATAGTCTAAAGTGGCCACATGATATTACTCACAAACTCCTGAATTTCCCAGTAGCATCAGTGGCTATGGCACCATTAATTTTATATTAGGAGATAATCTGACATCTGCAGAGTCTGAAACTCTACAGTTTCATTAAAATCAGGACTTCATAGAGAAGTGGCACATCCAAGATTCCTGCTGGCTTGGATTGTGAATTTGTGACTTTCATTATTTCTAAAGTTATTCATCCATTATAAAGAATTATTTGTTACCTTAAAGTGAATGAGTTGCAGAATCAGCCTACCATTTCTATGCTACTTGATCTATGTCAGGGTGATGGATGGTGCCCTTAGAACCCACCAAATGAACTGCAACCTTGTTGTTGTTCCACATCTCTCACCTTAATGAGACAATTCCTCAAGATGAGTATCAGACAAGTATCTTTTACATGTTCATGTATTTCTGTAAGCAGCAATATGGTTTGTGCTAACCTGATCTTGCTATGGACAAACGATCATCACGACTAAACACTCCTTTCTGATAGTTTTGTAGGAAGCAAATTTGCATCAGGGATAATTGAGCTGTATAATGAGAGTGGGATAGTGTCACTGGCACACTGACCACCTCTTCACACTTGCAGCTAGTCATCTGAAACATTCTCAAGATCAGCTAGCATTCTAAATATTAACATTCATGCCCCTGTAACAAAATACATCTGATATTAAACCAAATTACATTTTTAAGGGAGAGGGAGAGAGAAGACAAAAAAGTTTCACTGTGACTAAACCAGGAAAAAAATACAATTTGCTTATTAATTTCATTGCGAATGAAGTTTTAACAGAGTATCCCCATGATCTTGTTGATCGGATGACTATTTCTTCTGTTGAAGTTCTCACATTGCCAGAGTTTCTTCCTGTCTCCTTTCCTTCTTTTGGAGGAAGATTATTAAATATAGCTAACTCTTACAGTAATGGTTGAATTACGAAGAAAATCTGAAGGACAACTGTTTCATAGAGTTTTATTTAAGCATTAAAACTAAATATAATTTCCCTACTGCTTTTTATCTTTCACTATTTGTAACCACACAGGTTGAAGTGTCGATTATTCCCCATTTTTGGTTGGGTAGCATTTTTTTCCATGTGGCAATAACTGTTTCTTATAATAATTCATCAGGTAATAAATGGACCATAACTTTTTTCTGCAGTAAATTTTTTTGCATCAACCTTACTCGCTAAATCTGTTTCCTGTAAGCTCCCATAAGCAAAAAAAAAGACAACCCAAACAAAACCAAATGTTGATTAGACTCATAAGAGTTCACTGCCTCTACTTTATCTTTCCAAAAGTGATGTCTATTGTTGGGTAAAGGTATGCAACTGAATTAAAAAGACTTAAGCTGAGGTATAAGAAAGACAAGTTCAGAGTCCTTTCATTTCCCAAGGTGATCTGAGTAGATCACTTGCAGGAGATGCAAAGCCCAGCTATACTGCAAAAATGCTTATTTGGAAGGAAGTGTCCTGATGAGTCTAACACTCTGTGTATTTTATTTCTGGCCTTTCCATGAAAAATTATCACACCGGCCCAAGGAACCAAAATGGGAAATAAGCATAGTTTGTATGATGCTGTAAAAATTTTATTAAAGATATCAATCACTGTCACATAAAGCAGTCACTTAGACCTGAAGAATAGCAGCATGCGAACTTCAGCTATGACATCTTCCCTTCTCCCCATATGTTTTCTGGAATGGGTAAGGTCTCATGTAATTATATAAGGCAATAATTTCTGTGCTTTGAAATGCTTCCATCAAGGTGAAAGCATACTTCAGAGTCTAATCCCACTAATGACAACATCAAAGTAAGGAGAACCACCTTTACCTGTGCTCATACCCAGCTTGACATACTGGTTCATATAAATACCAGCATGTCAATAGCTGAGAATCATGCAGAGAATAAAAATAAGTGAGGTTGGAGCCCACTGTCTCATCTCGATCCTGACAACACAGATTAAGATTCTAGGGCAAGTGGATTTCTTTAGCTCATAGCAAGCGCCTACAAACTTGTCCCTTCATAACACCGGGCTAAAACATCGTCACAATGTAGGACCATTTGTTTCCATTCTATTTCAGGATTTTGACTACTTTAGCAAGAACAATGGATCAAGACCCTCCTGCTTGTACCAGACTCCCTGTCCCAAATCTGATATGCTATGTGCCTTTGCCTACAATACTCCATTAACCTTGATTTATCTTATAGAATATCAGACCAAAAAACATTAATTTTTTACAGCTACTGCTGCATGTTTTAAGTAGAAATGTGGTATATAGCTTCACTTTTTGTAGCATAGAACTTTTGCATTCTATGAAACTACTATCCATGCTTCTCATTGCACTTACACATTTAAGGAGAAGAATGTAAAAATATAATTTGTACTTTGGTTAACACTAGCAAACACACTGCAGCTCTAAAGCCAAGACATTCCTTATTTCACCTGAGGTACTCTAACGGTACAGCCAATGACCTAGTTCTAAGAGGTTCAGCACAGAAAGACAACTTGGTGCATCCATATTTAGGCCTAAAGAATTATTTGGAAAAGTAGGCAGTTGTAGAAATCTTTTGCTGACAACCTAGCAAGAAGTAGACTACTTTTGCTATATGCACATTTGAACGTCTACCAAAGTGTAATATTTAGCATAACTGTTACACTTGCAGGATGAAGAAGCTATGTGAGAACACTGGCTGGAGTTGTGGCTCTGAAGCCCAGTTCACAGCAGGAGACCAAGGATAATCAGTGGCCAATTTGAAAAGAACTTCCACACATTGCAGGGAAGTAGCAGAAAAGCACCTTTTTTTTTTTGTTAATTACATGTGATATCTTACAGTGCCATAATCATTTGCTAGGGGATGGAATTATATCAGTGTACATCAGAATTACTGACAGTGGGTTTTCACTGTCAGTGAAGAAAGATTATTCTGGTTAGTTGGGTTTATTTTTAAAGATACATAACTATTTCCTTACCAAAACAAGCAAATAAGCAAACAAATAAATCAACATTCTCCCCTATCCCCCCGTGCTCCAAATTCCTCCAAAACCCAAACAACTCCAACCCTCAAAAACCCCACAAAAACCAAAAAACAACAAAAAAGCAAAAAACCCAAAACAAACAAACCCAAGCCTTATTTTGGACAGAATGTAAAAAACCTAAAGTTTCTTTGCTCCTCACATTTTTAGCACTGTTGAGAAATATTCTTTGTAGACAGTGTGGTATAACTCATTTGCCCTTTCAACAGCACACAAAATGTATTGTGTGCCTAGTATTCTCGCTCAGATTTTCTGGAAGAGTCACAGGTAGCCCAGAGACCTCAGCACCTTGACTCCCCTTTTCTCCATACATTAAGCAATAAGACTGGCTTTAAGGCATTCCCTACAAAATGGGCTACCACCCTCATCAAATCAGATCTGACTTGCAAGGCAGTAAACCAAAAGTTCATGTGTACAAAATGAGAAATACCTGGGACTTGAGTCCCACCTCATGCTGAGTACATCAAAACACTAGAGTGGAAAGATGGAATACAATGAGGTGTTATTTCATATAACATTCACAACCACAGTATCACAGTATCACAGTATGTTAGAGATTGGAAGGGACCTCAAAAGATCATCTAGTCCAATCCCCCTGACGGAGCAGGAATACCTAGATAAGGTTACACAGGAATGTGTCCAGGCGGGTTTTGAATGTCTCCAAAGAAGGAGACTCCACAACCTCCCTGGGCAGCCTGTTCCAGTGTTCCGTCACCCTCACTGAGAAGAAGTTTCTTCTCAAGTTTAAGTGGAACCTCTTGTGTTCCAGTTTGTACCCATTACCCCTTGTCCTATCATTCTTTGCCACTGAGAAGAGCCTGGCTCCATCCTCATGACACTCCCCCTTTATATATTTATACACACTAATAAGGTCCCCCCGCAGTCTCCTCTTCTCCAAACTATAGAGACCCAGCTCCCACAGCCTTTCCTCATACGGAAGATGCTCCACTCCCTTAATCATCTTAGTTGCCCTGCGCTGGACTCTCTCCAGCAGGTCCCTGTCCTTCTTGAACTGAGGGGCCCAGAACTGGACACAGTACTCCAGATGCGGTCTCACCAGGGCAGAGTAGAGGGGAAGGAGGACCTCTCTCGACCTACTGACCACCCCCCTTCTAATACACCCCAGGATGCCATTGGCCTTCTTGGCCACAAGGGCACAGTGTTGGCTCATGGTCATCCTGCCATCCACTAGGACACCCAGGTCCCTCTCCCCTACACTACTCTCTAACAGGTTATTCCCCAACCTATATTGGAACCTGGCGTTGTTCCTGCCCAGATGCAGGACTCTACACTTTCCCTTGTTATATTTCATCAAGTTTCTCCGTGCCCAACTCTCCAGCCTGTCCAGGTCCAGCCACTCCTCCCAGCTTAGTGTCATCAGCAAACTTGCTGACAGTACACTCAATTCCCTCATCTAAATCATTGATGAATATTTTAAATAATACTGGTCCCAATAGTGACCCTTGAGGCACTCCACTAGATACAGGCCTCCAACTGGACTCCGCCCCATAGACTACAACTCTCTGGCTTCTCTCTTTCAGCCAGTTCGCAGTCCACCTCACTATCTGATCATCCAGACCACACTTCCTCAATTTAGCTATGAGGATGCTGTGGGAGACTGTGTCAAATGCTTTGCTGAAGTCAAGGTAGACCACGTCCACCGCTCTGCCATCATCCATCCACAATGTTATTTCCTCATAAAAGGCTATGAGGTTGGTCAAGCATGACTTCCCCTTGGTAAAGCCATGTTGACTGCCCCTCATAACCCTCTTATCCTTGACATGCCTTAAGATGGCATCAAGGATAAGGTGTTCCATCACTTTCCCAGGGATGGAGGTGAGGCTGACCGGTCTATAGTTACCCGGGTCCTCCTTCTTGCCCTTTTTGAAGACTGGAGTGACATTTGCTTTCCTCCAGTCCTCAGGCACCTCTCCCGTTTCCCAAGACTTGGTAAAGATGATGGAGAGTGGTCTAGCAATGACTTCCGCCAGTTCCCTCAGCACCCGCGGGTGCATCCCATCTGGACCCATGGATTTATGGATGTCCAGATTGCTCAACTGGTCCCTAACCCATTCCTCATCGACTAAGACAAACTGCTCCATTGACCTGACTTCATCTGAGGTCTCAGGAGTACAGGGCTCTTCAGGACTGCCTCCGGCAGAGTAGACTGAGACAAAGAAGGCATTCAATAACTCTGCCATCTCTGTATCTTCTGTCACCAGGGCACCCATCCCGTTCACCAGTGGGCCAACCTTGCCTCTGGTGTTAGTTTTATCAGCTATGTATTTGAAAAAGCTCTTTCTGTTGTCCTTGACCCCTCTCACCAGATTTAATTCTAAGGAGGCCTTAGCCATCCTAGCTGCCTTCCTACATCCTCTAGCAGCAGCCTTATATTCCTCCCAAGTGGCCAGCCCCTCCTTCCATGACCTGTAAACTCTCCTCTTCCACTTGAGCATACCCAGCAGTTCCTTATTTAGCCACGCAGGTGTCTTGGCCCTCTTCCTTGACTTCCTACGTGTCGGGATGCTCTGCTCTTGAGCTCGGAATAAGCAATCCTTGAATGCCAACCAAGTATCTTGGGCCCCTTTACCTTCAAGCAGCCTTGCCCATGGGATTTCCCCTAGCAATTGCTTGAAAAGGCCAAAGTTTGCACTGCTAAAGTCCAGGGTTGCAATTCTACTTGCTATTGTACTGGTCCTACCACACAAGATCCTGAATTCCACCATCTCGTGGTCGCTGCAACCAAGGCAGCCCTCAACCTTTACTGCTTCGACCAGCCCCTCCTTGTTAGTGAGGATGAGATCCAGCAGCGCTCCTCTCCTGGTTGGCTGATCCACCATTTGCATGAGGAAGTTATCATCCATACACTGGAGGAACCTCCTGGACTGTGGCTGGGTTGCTGCGTAGTCCTTCCAGCAAACATCAGGGAAGTTAAAATCCCCCACGACGACCACGGCCTGTGACTGTGAGGCCGCTCTCAGCTGCCTGTAGAAGGCCTCGTCAGCTTCCTCACCCTGATCTGGTGGCCTGTAACAGACACCCACAACAGTATCGCCCCTGCCAGCCTGCCCCTTAATTCTCACCCACAGACTCTCAACTCGCTCGTCCTCTGTCCCTGGACAGAACTCAGTACATTGCAGCTGCTCTCGCACATAAAGAGCAACCCCACCACCCCGCCTGGCTGGCCTGTCTTTCCTGAAAAGGACATAGCCCTCCATGAGTATATTCCAGTCATGTGAGCTGTCCCACCATGTCTCTGTAATTGCCACCAGATCATAATCATAGCAGTCATTTTTCTTCTTCTTAGTAGCTGGTGCAGTGCTGTGGTTTTGACTTTCACCCTGAGAACATTGCTGATAACACCAATGTTTTTAGTTATTGCTGAGTAATGATTTCACTGATCAAGGATTTTCTCAGTCTCATGCTCTGCCAGGGAGGAGGGGAAACCGGGAGGAAGCAGAGACAAGACACCTGACCCAAACTAACCAAAGAGGTATTCTATACCACAGCACGTCATGCCCAGTATATAAACTGATGGGAGTTACCTGGAAGGCACAGATTGCTGCTCGGGTCAGGCAGGGTATCAGTCGGCAGGTGGTGAGCAGCTATCTTCTCTTCCCTTGTTATTTCCCTTATCATTATTATTATTGGTGGCAGCAGTAGTGGTTTTGTGTTATACCTTAGTTACTGGACTGTTCTCATCTCAACCCGTGGGAGCTACATTCTTTTGGTTCTCCTCCCCATCCCTCTGGGATTGGGGGGAGGAAGAAGTGGGGGGAGTGAGTGAGTGGCTGTGTGGTTGAGTTACTGGTTGGGCTTAAGCCATGATAGTTTATTTTGGTTTGTTTTGCTAGGTTTTTTGGTGGTTTATAGGAGGCCTCCCAGTCTGCATCAATTCTAGAGTGCTGCCCCACTGGGGCAAGCCCAGTTACAACCCCATCCCCCTTCGAATCTAGTTTAAAGCTCTCCAAATGAGCCCTGCTAATTCATGCCCCAGCATCCTTTTGCCTCTGTGAGTTAAACCTTTCCCACGTGCCATCATTCGGACTGGAGCCTTATAAAACCGGCTGTTATCAAAGAACCCAAAGCCCTGCCTAAAGCACCAGTCTCCTAGCCAATCGTTTACAGACTGAATTTTCCCATTCAGTCCCACATCATCACCGGAAGATGGAAGAAGTGAGGAGAAGATCACTTGAGCCCCAGACTCCTTCACCATCCGCCCCAAGGCCCTGTAGTCTTTCTTCATCCCCCTCAGACTGCGGGAAGCAGCTTCCCCCCCACCTGTCTGGAAGATCAGCAGCGGGTAGTAGTCTGTCGGGTGCACCAGACTGGGGAGCGCACTGGTGATATCCCTGATCCAGGCTCCAGGCAGACTACACACTTCCCTATGATGAGGGTCAACTCTGCATATCGGGCCCTCTGTTCCTCTCAGAAGGGAATCGCCTACAACAATGATTTTTCTTTCTTTCTTATCAGAGGCAGTCTTGAGGTGCGAAGTCGACCGCCTTTTCCTATGTGACCTTGTAGGCCGGCCGTGCGCCACATCCTCACTTACCTCTCCATCAAGATCCAGGGCCTCAAACCTATTACTGAGGGGCACCTGGGGAAGCAGGGCAGGAAGGGAGGAAGGTTGCCCACGGTTCCGAACTGGAACTCGCTTCCAGCCCTCATCGTCTTTTTGGTCCCTTACCTCTGCGCGACAGCTACAGAGCAGGGGCTGTCTCGGGCCATCCCCCTCTGTCTGAGAGGACAGGGGGTCCATCCCCTTGTGGGGGGTATCTCCCTGGAACCGTTCCTGCTGGCACGCCAGGGAGTTACTCCACCAGTCGATCTCCCTTTCACACTCCCTGATGGTCCTCAGCATCTCGACCTCCTCCTTAAGTTCTGCCACCAATCTAAGCAGATCTTGTACCTGCTCACACCTCACACAGGTGGAATGCTGGCCTCCCTCCCTCAGCAGCAGCAGGCTCTGGCACTTCCTGCAGCCAGAGACCTGAACAGCCACGGTTTGGGGCAGGGTCTCTGTCTGAGTTGCTACAGTCTCCTTACTGCAAGCTCTCCTTCTGGAGGCGACCATATTGGTCAGCAGTCTGGGACACCAGCAACAGAGGCCGCAACACGACCTGCTTGTTCCTCCCTGCGCCTGCTGGGCAGCCGTCGCTGCCCTCCCAAAGGCTCTTTCAAGGCAAGGGGCAGGCGTGCGGTCGCCGTTACAGCGGGAACGCCCCCTGCCACGTCAGCCGCTCTCTCGCAAGGGCTGCTGGGGCTTCGGGGATCGGGAGATGTCGGGAATCGCGATGTGTCTGCGCTGTCCCCTCTGCTTTTCCTAATCTCTTCTGAACCTCGTGGTATCTGAAGCGTGCCCTAGCTATTATGCTGTAAAACGTTATCACTTGCCACAGTTTTTTAGTAGATAACATTGCAAAACTAGGAAGTGTTCTGAGCATATTTTAGAATCATAGAATAGTTAGGGTTGAAAAGGAGCTTAAGATCATCTAGTTCCAACCCCCCTGCCATGGGCAGGGACGCCTCACGCTAAACCATGCCACTCAAGGCCTCATCCAACCTGGCCTTGAACACTGCCAAGGATGGAGCATTCACAACCTCCCTGGGAAACCCATTCCAGTGCCTCACCACCCTCTCAGTAAAGAATTTCTTCCTTATATCCAATCTAAACTTCCCCTGTTTAAGTTTGAACCCGTTACCCCTTGTCCTGTCACTACAGTCCCTGATGAAGAGTCCATCCCCAGCATCCTTGTAGGCCCCCTTCAGATACTGGAAGGCTGCTATGAGGTCTCCATGCAGCCTTCTCTTGTCCAGAAAGAAGACAAATTTTGCTGACAAATGATTTGTCTTTTAGGCACACAGCAGTTTGCAGTACATTAACCTATCATGTGTGAAAGCCATTTAGATATCCAATGAGGAAGCCAGTCAACCACCTATGAAAAAGAAATAAAGCAGCCATTTTATGTACTTAGCCAGGCATTTGTTATGAATATTAATATAAAGTAGGGACATCACAAACAGAGCTGCAAGAAAGTTTCTGTAGGTTTTTGTTTGGAAGACAAGGAAGGGTGGGGGAATATACATTTTGGTACAGATCAAGAAAAAATTAAATACGTAGTTCAAATCTGGATTAATTTTAAAAGTATATTTATAAAATGCATACAGAGAATCCCCAATCTCTAACCTAAACACCAAAATTTTAATTCAGATCATTTATTGTAGAAATGTGCATGTCAGAATGATTATTTTGTTCTAAGCCACATGAAGAGAATATGTCAAGCAAATTAGTGCAACTACATGGTTACTAGTTCTATTAATATTAAACTTTGCAAGTGAAACCTACCCCTTTAGATTATGAAGCTAATGCCATCTTCCAGGAGACAGATAGTACCAAGTTCCGTTATTTTCTGCACAATAGAAAGCTTCTATGATCTGCTTTCTTTTACAGCTAGGTACCTAGTCGGCTTGAGAGTAGAGTTTAGCATGTATTGCATATTATCTAGGAGATCTGTATATCCAGCTGAGATTTTTATTTAAAAATTTTGATATTTTTTATCTTGCTGGCAAGTTTTGTGTGTGTCTGGGTGTGGGAAATTGAGCAAATTGAAATACAGCATAAAACATATTATGGCTTTAACATTGAGTGTTTCACCCAGATTATTTTTCTCTTCTATACGTAAACGTTATAAAGATATACAGTTTTGTCAATAGAACATAATTATATTTTTTATAGCAGCTTTTTTGTGTGTGTGTTTCCAGTCTACACACTAATCCCAGGATTCTAATTTACTATCCACCTCAAAGCAATCCCCTTCTGAATGCACTTTTCTTCGTAGTAGTGTCCTCTCATGGTTTCAGGGCTGAGCATAACTGACAGCCAAGACTCCTCAGCATTAGGTCAGAATACCAGGCTTCAAACTTAAATATAACACACAAAGTTCAGAACGAGTCAACAACAACAAAAAAAAAAAAAAAAAAAAAAAACCAACCAACCAACCAACCAAACAAACAAAAAAAAAACAACCCACACCACCAAAAAACCTAGCAAAACAAACCAAAATAAACTATCATGGCTTAAGCCCAACCAGTAACTCAACCACACAGCCACTCACTCACTCCCCCCACTTCTTCCTCCCCCCAATCCCAGAGGGATGGGGAGGAGAACCAAAAGAATGTAGCTCCCACGGGTTGAGATGAGAACAGTCCAGTAACTAAGGTATAACACAAAACCACTACTGCTGCCACCAATAATAATAATGATAAGGGAAATAACAAGGGAAGAGAAGATAGCTGCTCACCACCTGCCGACTGATACCCTGCCTGACCCGAGCAGCAATCTGTGCCTTCCAGGTAACTCCCATCAGTTTATATACTGGGCATGACGTGCTGTGGTATAGAATACCTCTTTGGTTAGTTTGGGTCAGGTGTCTTGTCTCTGCTTCCTCCCGGTTTCCCCTCCTCCCTGGCAGAGCATGAGACTGAGAAAATCCTTGATCAGTGAAATCATTACTCAGCAATAACTAAAAACATTGGTGTTATCAGCAATGTTCTCAGGGTGAAAGTCAAAACCACAGCACTGCACCAGCTACTAAGAAGAAGAAAAATGACTGCTATGATTATGATCTGGTGGCAATTACAGAGACATGGTGGGACAGCTCACATGACTGGAATATACTCATGGAGGGCTATGTCCTTTTCAGGAAAGACAGGCCAGCCAGGCGGGGTGGTGGGGTTGCTCTTTATGTGCGAGAGCAGCTGCAATGTACTGAGTTCTGTCCAGGGACAGAGGACGAGCGAGTTGAGAGTCTGTGGGTGAGAATTAAGGGGCAGGCTGGCAGGGGCGATACTGTTGTGGGTGTCTGTTACAGGCCACCAGATCAGGGTGAGGAAGCTGACGAGGCCTTCTACAGGCAGCTGAGAGCGGCCTCACAGTCACAGGCCGTGGTCGTCGTGGGGGATTTTAACTTCCCTGATGTTTGCTGGAAGGACTACGCAGCAACCCAGCCACAGTCCAGGAGGTTCCTCCAGTGTATGGATGATAACTTCCTCATGCAAATGGTGGATCAGCCAACCAGGAGAGGAGCGCTGCTGGATCTCATCCTCACTAACAAGGAGGGGCTGGTCGAAGCAGTAAAGGTTGAGGGCTGCCTTGGTTGCAGCGACCACGAGATGGTGGAATTCAGGATCTTGTGTGGTAGGACCAGTACAATAGCAAGTAGAATTGCAACCCTGGACTTTAGCAGTGCAAACTTTGGCCTTTTCAAGCAATTGCTAGGGGAAATCCCATGGGCAAGGCTGCTTGAAGGTAAAGGGGCCCAAGATACTTGGTTGGCATTCAAGGATTGCTTATTCCGAGCTCAAGAGCAGAGCATCCCGACACGTAGGAAGTCAAGGAAGAGGGCCAAGACACCTGCGTGGCTAAATAAGGAACTGCTGGGTATGCTCAAGTGGAAGAGGAGAGTTTACAGGTCATGGAAGGAGGGGCTGGCCACTCGGGAGGAATATAAGGCTGCTGCTAGAGGATGTAGGAAGGCAGCTAGGATGGCTAAGGCCTCCTTAGAATTAAATCTGGTGAGAGGGGTCAAGGACAACAGAAAGAGCTTTTTCAAATACATAGCTGATAAAACTAACACCAGAGGCAAGGTTGGCCCACTGGTGAACGGGATGGGTGCCCTGGTGACAGAAGATACAGAGATGGCAGAGTTATTGAATGCCTTCTTTGTCTCAGTCTACTCTGCCGGAGGCAGTCCTGAAGAGCCCTGTACTCCTGAGACCTCAGATGAAGTCAGGTCAATGGAGCAGTTTGTCTTAGTCGATGAGGAATGGGTTAGGGACCAGTTGAGCAATCTGGACATCCATAAATCCATGGGTCCAGATGGGATGCACCCGCGGGTGCTGAGGGAACTGGCGGAAGTCATTGCTAGACCACTCTCCATCATCTTTACCAAGTCTTGGGAAACGGGAGAGGTGCCTGAGGACTGGAGGAAAGCAAATGTCACTCCAGTCTTCAAAAAGGGCAAGAAGGAGGACCCGGGTAACTATAGACCGGTCAGCCTCACCTCCATCCCTGGGAAAGTGATGGAACACCTTATCCTTGATGCCATCTTAAGGCATGTCAAGGATAAGAGGGTTATGAGGGGCAGTCAACATGGCTTTACCAAGGGGAAGTCATGCTTGACCAACCTCATAGCCTTTTATGAGGAAATAACATTGTGGATGGATGATGGCAGAGCGGTGGACGTGGTCTACCTTGACTTCAGCAAAGCATTTGACACAGTCTCCCACAGCATCCTCATAGCTAAATTGAGGAAGTGTGGTCTGGATGATCAGATAGTGAGGTGGACTGCGAACTGGCTGAAAGAGAGAAGCCAGAGAGTTGTAGTCTATGGGGCGGAGTCCAGTTGGAGGCCTGTATCTAGTGGAGTGCCTCAAGGGTCACTATTGGGACCAGTATTATTTAAAATATTCATCAATGATTTAGATGAGGGAATTGAGTGTACTGTCAGCAAGTTTGCTGATGACACTAAGCTGGGAGGAGTGGCTGGACCTGGACAGGCTGGAGAGTTGGGCACGGAGAAACTTGATGAAATATAACAAGGGAAAGTGTAGAGTCCTGCATCTGGGCAGGAACAACGCCAGGTTCCAATATAGGTTGGGGAATAACCTGTTAGAGAGTAGTGTAGGGGAGAGGGACCTGGGTGTCCTAGTGGATGGCAGGATGACCATGAGCCAACACTGTGCCCTTGTGGCCAAGAAGGCCAATGGCATCCTGGGGTGTATTAGAAGGGGGGTGGTCAGTAGGTCGAGAGAGGTCCTCCTTCCCCTCTACTCTGCCCTGGTGAGACCGCATCTGGAGTACTGTGTCCAGTTCTGGGCCCCTCAGTTCAAGAAGGACAGGGACCTGCTGGAGAGAGTCCAGCGCAGGGCAACTAAGATGATTAAGGGAGTGGAGCATCTTCCGTATGAGGAAAGGCTGAGGGAGCTGGGTCTCTATAGTTTGGAGAAGAGGAGACTGCGGGGGGACCTTATTAGTGTGTATAAATATATAAAGGGGGAGTGTCATGAGGATGGAGCCAGGCTCTTCTCAGTGGCAAAGAATGATAGGACAAGGGGTAATGGGTACAAACTGGAACACAAGAGGTTCCACTTAAACTTGAGAAGAAACTTCTTCTCAGTGAGGGTGACGGAACACTGGAACAGGCTGCCCAGGGAGGTTGTGGAGTCTCCTTCTTTGGAGACATTCAAAACCTGCCTGGACACATTCCTGTGTAACCTTATCTAGGTATTCCTGCTCTGGCAGGGGGATTGGACTAGATGATCTTTTGAGGTCCCTTCCAATCTCTAACATACTGTGATACTGCTAAACCCAGAACACAAACCTAAACAGAATTTCCAAACCAGTGTTCATTTTGTCAATACATCCAATAGCTAGGATATTGGACTTCCCACCTACCTCATACCCTTTGTAGTAAGTGTCCAGTTTTTAGAAAAAGTTCATAAACTTGAAGTGTTGTTGGTCAAAAAATAGCAAATTTCTGGTATAAATACAGCTGCTTATGAAGCTGCAGTTTTGGTTCTTTTCTAGAGCTTTCCACGTATTTTATACACTTTTTACCAATACAAGAGATAGTATTCACACCTTTTGTTACTTTTCCTAATGTCTCAGCCTCAAGAGAGTATTTAAGGAGAAGAAAACTGTGACCTCATTGCAGCACAGGGGTTTTCAAGTCATACCACAATGGTGGATTTCCCCCACTACATGGACACAGTCTCTGTTGCAGTTGACAATCCAGTGACCAAATTTCACAGCAGCACAAGGCAGTCCCTTGTGCACTCTCTTACCATTATAATCACATCTAGTCCAAGGCACAAGTGATTTTATAAACACATTCTTGTTTCCAGGTCAGCTGCTTCCAAAAAGACACCACTATGAGCTTAAGTTATTACTTACTTGTGGTCTTTAAAGACTGAAGAGCTCCAACACAAATGACGCCTCATAAATAAGAAAATTAGCCTTCATCTAAAAAAGCTTTCCTCCCTGTTCTCATTATTACCATTTATGATACATCAGCACCCAGAAACCCCAAGCAAGCCAAAATAATTTACACAAGGCAAAAATGGAACAAGAAAGTAGTTTTCTCATTGAGAACTCAGTGTTCAGACACACAAGAGGTCATAGTAACTACCTTTTTCAGCCCAGAAGGACACAGAAAGCAATCAGCCTGTGAAAAGTCACACACAAAACCTTGTTTAGAGAAACAGAAGCCTCAACTCTGGTGGGTGAGATACAGTGTCTCATAAACACATGAGCAAACATGCATTTGTCACAAAACAGTTAATGAATGGGAATCATCTTTCTTAAGGAAAAGCCCCAAATCTGCTCATTATTTTTGGTGATTCATTTTCACCCATAGAAATTTGTCTTCAAAGGGGTCAGAAAAGAATGAAACTTCCAGACTCAATATAGAATTTCAGACACTATCTAAACTTTCATCCTGAAGGCTTATAAATGTGTTAGAAACCCAGAAGAAGCTTATCCCGCTTGCATTTCCTTACTGAAAAACCTTACCACAGCAGCAGTTGTGCAGGATTCAGCAGTTACTTTCAGAGGTCACAGCTGTGTGCAAAACACGCATTGTCCCCATGAACTGTGTTCCTAGTCTGTGGAGTCAGAAATCCCTTATGTGATTTATAACCTTCATCTGTTTCTCTCATCCTGTTTTATTAAAATAAGAATGAATTTCCCTTGTAGCCTCTTTCATTCCGATAGGCACCTTCATAAGACAGATCATTTTGGCTTCAACTAACATACAAAAAGTTTAAGAATAAAAGAAAAAGCCTCCTGAGCACTTATAAACAGAGACAGGGATATTGAGTCTCTTTTTTAATCTAATCAAGGAGTATGTTTACAGGGTGAGATGAAAAACCTTAGTAAAGTAATGTCCTGTGGGCTGGAATATATCTGCCTAATATAAGGATTTATTTAATCAGCTGAATGAGATAAGGGGAAAAGAAAGGAAGAGCAGAAAACAACCAGATGTTTTAACTGTTATATTTTATAAGTATATTTGGTCCTGTTTTCTTGATCCAGTATCTGCAGCAATCAGCAGCTGCCTGTAATGAGCTGCTCAGGGCTTGGTTCTCTTCAGAGCAATGCTGCAGCTACAGGATCACTGTCATGTCCTGTGGTATTCCTTAGGGCTGGAGAGAAAGAAGACTTGTTCTTTAATTTGTACTGGAAAACAACAGATTACTTTTCATGTGCGTCATTTTGTATTGGTGTCTGTTTCCATGGTGCTGAGCAAGCCAAGAAGCAGATCTGCAGAGGGAACTCTGTGCCTTACCACCATCCTGCACCGCTCCTGGGTCTGTGCTGGACAGTCAGGTCCCCATGAAGAGGAAGGAAAGGGGTTGACAGCCACACCTGGTAGAGATTCTGTAAGGTTGGAAGCTCTAGACTCTGGAGGTGTCAGAGTTATTTTTGTTTTCCTCTTACCTATCACAATACATGAACTCAATGGAGCAGGATTTGTTCCTTTGGATGAAATACAAGATATTGGTTATTCAAGGTTGGGAAAAAAATCAGTGCTGAAGAGTGGGTGCCTTTTCCTAAATCAAAGGTTGACCTCCTGGAGTTAGTCTGAGTGCTGGGTCTGATAGAACAAGCAGAGAAGACCAGCTGAAACCATAACAGCAGCAGTCTTTTAAGCAATTTTCTCCACAGAGCCCTCTGCATGAGCCCTGTCTGCCGGTGGCTGTATAAGTGCAGCAGACAGATCCTAAGGGTAGTAATCCTATATTCTTGTGTTTTTGAAAAATAAATACCTGGGGTAGAGGAGGAGATAGTGAGAACCACAGTGGGACTGCTAGCCCATACCAAAAGCTTTTAAATAATAGCAAAAGCTACTTTTTTATAGTGTTAACATAGAAATCACAGAATCATAGAATCCTTAGGATTGAAAGGGACCTCTGGAGATCATTTAGTCCAACACCTTTGCCAAGCAGGGCCACATAGAGCAGGTTACACAGGAATGTGTCCAGGTGGGTTTTGAATGTCTCCAGAGAAGGAGACGCCGCAGCCTCCCTGGGCAGCCTGTTTGGCTGCTCTGCCAACCTCAACAAAAAGAAGTTCTTCCTTATGTTAAGGTGAAACTTCATGTGTTTTAGTTTATTGTCATTACTCTTTGTCCTGTCACTGGGCACCACTGAAAAGAGTCTAGCACCATCCTCCTGGCATCCACCCTTGAGATACCTATATGCATTAATTAGATCCCCTCTCAGTCTCCTTCTCTCTAGACTAAACAAGCCCAGCTCCTGCAACCTCTCCTCATAAGACAAATGCTCCAGACTCATGAGAATCCTTGTGGCCCTCCCCTGGGCCTTCTTCAGTAGCTCCTTGGCCCTTCTTGTACTGAGGAGCCCAGAAGTGGACACAGTACTCCATATGTGGCCTCATTAGGGCCAGGTAGAGGGGGGGATCACCTCAACCTGCTAGCCACACTCCTCCCAGTGCACCCTGGGATACTATGGGCCATCTTGGCTGCAAGGGCACAATGCCAGCTTATAGTCAACTACCAATACTCCCAAGTCCTTCTCAGCTGAGCTGCTCTCTAGTAGGTCAGCCCCAAACCTGTAACTTGAGGTTCTTCTTCCTCAGTTGCAGTACTCTACACTTGCCCTTGTTGAACTTCATTTGGTTTCTCTCCACCCAACTTCTCCAGACTATCAAGGTCCAGCTGAATGACAGCACAGCCTTCAGGTGTATCAGCCACTGTCCCCACCTCCATATCATCAGCAAACTTGCTGAGAGTACTCTCTAGCCTTTCACCTAGGTCACTGATAAACAAGTTGAGTAAGACCGGACCCAGTACTGATCCCTGGGGAACACCACTGACTACAGTCCTCCAACTCTCACAACCCTCTGAAATCTAATATTCAGCCAGTTTTTGATCCACCTTATTGTCCATTCATTGAACCCACATTTCCTAAGCTTACCTTCCTATATTATGAGAGACAGTGTCAAACACCTTGCAGAAGACAAGGTAGATAAATCCACTGCTCTCTCCTCTTTGACCCATCTTGCCATGTCATTAAAAAAAGCTATTGGATTAGTCAAGCAAGATTTGACTTGGTAATCCATTCTGACTGCTCCTGATGATCTTTTCTTATACACGCTTGGTGATGACCTCCAGAATTACCATCACCTTTCCAGGGATGGAGGTGAAGTCGACTGACTGGTAGTTTCTCCGTCCTCTTTCTTGTCTTTTATGAAGATGGAGTAACATTGGCCTTCCTCCAATTATTGGCTACCTCTCCCAGTGTTCCGTGACATTAATGAGTATCAAACAGCTACTGGGCTTGTTTTGGCAAGAGGAGTGAAGGCTGCTATTGTCCTGGTTTTGCTCAAAAGAACACCCTGTATTTCATTTAATATGGAGCATATATCAACATATGAAAGCTGTGCAGATCACCTACTTATATTTGTGCCCCATCTTTCTTATAGGCCCCTTTTAAGAACTGAAAAGAGATTTAGCATCTGAACTTTTCTGGTCTGCCTCATCATCCTGAAGAAGTTCCCCAGGAATTTGAAAGGAAAATGAAAGCTGTTAGTACACTTTACATTCTGTTTTTTTGTTTGTTTTTTACAAACTGGGGGTTTATGCTTAAAGAAAAAAGATGTACTTGGAAAACTAAAGTTAAATAAAAATGTTTCTGTTATGGGAACACATCTAAACAGATGGACATAAATGATCATTCAATCATCTCTCAGATTTTGGGGAGGGACTGTTAAAGAGCTGTTGATGTCTTATAGAAAATGTGGAAATAATCCTATTTAGAAATAATTCTACTTATGTATTACATGTGCTCTGTAATTCTTTCCTCTTGCACTTTATTAATTTAATACAGATTTAGTATATTTAATATAATATTTCTTATAAAAACAGCTCATTTGATTGATTGCATCCCTGGTAACACCACGATGTTACTGCCTGTAGTAGAAATGAATGTTGTAGAAGAGAAAGACAGTTTAATTTCTCATGGAAAAAGGAAGCATCAGAATGTAAAAAAAAAAAAAAAAAAAAATACCCAAAAAATCGAAAAAGAAAGAAGGATAAATTCTATACGAAAGAAGAGCAGGAAACATATGTTTCTTATATTGGGAAGACATATAACAATGACATCCAAATCACAACCAGAGCCCCCTCTGAGAAAAGCACTTAAGCACATGCTCGGCTTCCAAGTGGTTGCTTATGTGCATCGAACTCAGCAGGGTATGAATATGTATCTGAATCTTTTCAGCTGCCTAAATCACTGCTTAACAGGATGAACCACTGAATCAGGATCTAAGAGAATTATTTTTTAGCTATACAATCTGATTTCAAATACTAGTACTCTATATAACTACTCAGTGGGGATATTGTTCTAAAATCTGATTATATAATATTAACCTCAGATTTATTGTTTTAATAGATTAATTAGGAGTTTTTTACAAAATAATTTCCTGAATTGCAGTCTATATATTACCCAGAGGATCCAGCTTTGAAATGAGCTACAGGAGGATAAAAAAGACAGCTACCACAAAGATTCACTGCTTCTACATGTTAACTTCAGTAAGAATCAAGAAGAATGAGAAAGATATTCTGGAATGTGTTGTCCCCAGAGGTACCAAGTCACTGTGTCTCCTGGAAAACAAGCATCAATAATTCTTACCCTTCAATAGTTTTAAAATATTTTTCATCAATATCTCCTCTCACCTAATCAGAACCATAGGAAGTTTCATTTCACTACAAGGTGGTCTCTGCAGTTGTAACAGTAGCATTTTGTGCAATAGATGGTGTGTTCGTTTTCTGATGTAGCATACCTCTTCCTTCAAAGATCCAAATTTAGAAAATAAAGCCCAACCCTCATATATTATTGTGATCCATATTTCTGCAGAAATTATCCATTACTGAAATAGCTGATTAAATATTCTTTCCATGGGATGGATCCCATCTTGAACCCTAAACCCAGACCTCTCTGAAATGGTTTGAAAATTCCTAAGAGACATGTATCTGAATTTCATAAAAGTTGTCTCCAGCTATAGGATGTCTTTGTCATAATCATTCTAACACAAGCTCACAGAATATTCAGATGAGAAGTGATTTTGAAATTATTGTTGTGCTTTACTTATTTAGATGCCATTCCTGTATGAACATTCAACCAGATTATTTAGAAACTGCCATCACCACCATCACGATGCTGAAAACAATATCTCAATGCAAATTTCATAACAGTGGGAAACTAATTCTGTTTCATAAAAGCCTGTTAGAAAATCAGCCAACAGAACTGTGTTGCTCCTAACAGCTATTTAAAAGAAAAATGATCAGTTTTAAATGGGAAATCTAATTTTGGTTTGGATTAAACACTGTATTTCAAAAAGAAAACTTCATCTAAATATAATTGGATGAAATTACTCTGAAATGGTGCCAAAATCTACTAGTTGAAAGCAGCTTATTAAGGCTTTGCTCTTCTGCTGGAGTAACCATTAAAATTCAAATTTCATGTTAGGCGGATTGTAAAGGGTTTTTTAGACACTTACATATTAGTCATGCAATCCTACTCCCGATGTGTATTATTTACTGTTGTCTATGTTGGTTATTCTGACATGAGAGACTGTATACCACAGAATCACAGATGACAGAATGACAGAATGGTAAGGTTAGAAGTGACCTCTGGAGCCCATTTTCTCCAATTTGCTTGCTCCAGCAGGAGCACCTACAGCCAGTTGCTGAAGACTGTGGGGTTCTTAAAGGACCAAGGCCACGTGGTGAGCGATCCCGATACCCTAAACCTTGTCATCATAAAGTAGGAAGACCTCTGATCTTTTGTGCTTTTGGCAGGCGTAAGCAAGGCCAATTATCTTGTTATATCTCCGTAATCTTCTGCTGAGGATGTGCAGAGGTTGATTTCTGCCAAGGTTGTAGTTTTCCACTGTATTTTAGAGCAAGATGTTTAACCACAATTATAACATGTTGTAAACATTAGTTTAGCTTTGTAAACCTAAGTAACCTTTAGATTAGCCAATCGAAGCTCAGTACCTAAGGCTATGACATGTATAAAAGGAGCTCTGTATCCGAATAAAATTTGACAATTGCTTGATCACATTGATGTCTCCGCATTGTCCGTGACTCCTGCGTCGACAGAAGACCACGTCTCAACAGCTTTTAAATATATTCAGTGTGGGAGACTCAGTCTCTGTGTTCTACATGCGTATATGTGTGTCTGTGTGTGCATATGTATTTAAAGACAAGCATGATGTTCCAGAACTTTTAGCCCATATTTTCTCTCAGTAATTAGACTTTTGACAGTGAAAGATTTTTCAGGCTACTTGCCACCAGAGATAGCTTAGAGGTAATGTATCAGCAAATGTGGTTCATTGATGGACGCAACCAGCACATTTCTTCACAGTCTTTTCACAATATTGCAAACTAAATAAAATTGGTTGCAGTGTTGGTAATACTCAGAGAGCATGCTAGTTGATCTGAAAGAATATGGAAGATAGGAGAAATGAATCATGCAGACAAAAGGTTTGCTCCATTACAGGGAGTAGCCAAAGATGTTTCATTACTAATTCCACTTTCATGGTGCCTGGGAGAGAAGACAGAACATGACAAGAATAAAGAACAAACCCAAATGATTTCGCTTCTGAATCTTCTTCTTCTCCAGGAATAAGGCTGGTTTTGGTGCATGGCTGACTCTGTAGTTCTAATTGGAATGTTGATACCAGACTAAGCTTTCTTAAAGTTTAGTTTGAATATCTGCCTGGCATTTTCAACTGAAAATTTTACCTTAGATTTAAAGATTCAGTGTCTATCTCCTCTTCAATATGTTTCTACGCTATACTCACAGGAAAAGAAAAGCTGGAAAAAAATATTTTTTACAGGCAAAGCAGAAGACATATGCTTACAGCTGAACTTGGCACTAAATTATTTTAAACATCTTTTGGCTCTCAAAAGTGTTCTGCTTTTATTAGAAAGGCGTGCTGCTCCAGACGCCTATCTCAAGGGCCCCTGAAATACTATCACATAATCTGTGAAGATAGAAACTATTTGGTTTTGTGTGGTGTGGTGCTTTATGGCACTATGGCAACACTATAGGGTCTTCCAGAAGCAACATATACAGAATATTGCTGGGACTTTTTAAAAAACAGTTCTGCATTGAAATTGATGTGATGGCACTAGTTCTCTGAAGGGAGTAAATTGTCACTGGGAGAAATATCAAAATATAGTTTAAGATGTATTTAACTATCTACCTACAAATATTTATCTTAGCCCATCTTTTCTGATCCCCATGTGGTTAGTGGAAAAGGATATGTCTCTTTAATGGACAATCTCAAGCACTTAAGTAGCACCCTTCTTGAAGTCATATTCTGGAAAAATAGCTTTTTCTTCATTCCAGAGATATCTCTTCCATTTGGCTACTGCTGTCGAGGCAGGATCCAATTATTTCTTCCAATGGAGCCTGAAGGTGGTAGTCTTCTAGCCCCAAAGTATATCTAAACTAGTCAGGCTCAATAGAGATCTGAGGTCAATAGAGGTCAATAAACTCTGAAAAGAGATTTTTCTGACCATATGCAGATGTCTACTTCATCATGAAATAAATTGCACCCAGTCCTCAACCAATTCTAACATCTAGCTCTCCACTGCCTGTAAGGAAAATATGTGTTACCAGCTCAGATCTATCTGCTTGGTCTGTAGGCAGACAAATTAGGCAATTGAATCATAGAATAATACAATAGTCAGGGTTAGAAAGGACCTAAAGATCATCTAGCTCCAACCCCCCTGCCATGGGCAGAAACACCTCACACTAAACCATGTCACCCAAGGCCTCATCCAACCTGGCCTTGAACACTGCCAAGGATGGAGCATTCACAGCCTCCCTGGGAAACCCATTCCAGTGCCTCACCACCCTCTCAGGAAAGAATTTCTTCCTTAGATCCAATCTAAACTTCTCCTGTGTAAGTTTTAACCCATTACCCCTTGTCCTGTCACTACAGTCCCTGATGAATAGACCCTTCCCAGCATCCTTGTAGGCCCCCTTCAGATACTGGAAGGCTGCTATGAGGTCTCCACGCAGCCTTCTCTTCTCCAGGCTGAACAGACCCAACTTTCTCAGCCTCTCTTCATACGGAAGGTGCTCCAGTCCCCTGATCATCCTCGTGGCCCTCCTCTGCACTTGTTCCAACAGTTTCATGTCCTTTTTATGTTGAGGACACCAGAACTGCACACAATACTCCAAGTGAGGTCTCACGAGAGCAGAGTAGAGGGGCAGAATCACCTCCTTCGACCTGCTGGTCACATTTCTTTTGATGCAGCTCAGGATGTGGTTGGCTTTCTGGGCTGCGAGCTCACACTGCCCCCTCGTGTTCATTTTCTCATCGACCAACACTCCCAAGTCCTTCTCTGCAGGGCTGCTCTGAATCTCTTCTCTGCCCAACCTCTAGCCATGCCTGGGATTGCTCCGACCCAGGTGTAGGACCTTGCACTTGGCATGGTTAAACTTCATAAGGTTGGCATCAGCCCACCTCACAAGCGTGTCGAGGTCCCTCTGGATGGCATCCCTTCCCTCCGGCATTATCAACCGAACCACACAGCTTGGTGTCATCGGCAAACTTGCTGAGAGCACACGCAATCCCACTGTCCATGTCACCGACAAAGATGTTGAACAAGACCGGTCCCAACACCGATCCCTGAGGGACACCGCTTGTTACCGGTCTCCAGCCGGACATCAAGCCATTGACCACAACTCTTTGCGTCTGGCCATCCAGCCAGTTCTTTATCCACTGAGTGGTCCACCCATCAAATTGACGTCTCTCCAATTTAGAGACAAGGATGTCTTGTGGGACAGTGTCCAACGCTTTGCACAAGTCCAGGTAGATGACGTCAACAGTTCTGCCCCTTTCCGTCAGTTTCATAGCCCCATCATAGAAGGCCACCAAATTGGTCAGGCAGCATTTCCCCTTAGTGAAGCCATGCTGGCTGTCACCAACCACCTCCTTGTTTTCATGTGCCTTAGCATGCCTTCCAGGAGAATCTGCTCCAAGAGTTTGCCAGGCACAGAGGTAAGACTGACTGGTCTGTAATTCCCCATGTCATCCATTTTCCCCTTCTTGAAAATGGGGGTTATATTTCCTTTTTTCCAGTCATCGGGAACTTCACCTGACTGCCATGATTTTTCAAATATGATGGCCAGTGGCTTAGCAACTTCATTTGCCAGCTCCTTCAGGACCCGCGGATGGATTTCGTCAGGTCCCATGGACTTGTGTATGTTTAGGTTTTAAGATGGTCTCTAACCATATCCTCTCCTACAGTGGGCCTAGGGTCCTCATTCTCACAGTCCCTGCGTTCGCCTTCCAAGACTTGAGTGGTGTGGTCAGAGCCTTTGCCAGTGAAGACTGAGGCAAAGAAGTCATTAAGAACCTCAGCCTTCTCCAAATCCTGGGTAGCCAGTTCTCCCGATATCTTCCAAAGTGGGCCTATGTTGTCCCTAATCTGTCTTTCATTCGCTATGTACCTATAGAATCCCTTCCTGTTATCCTTAACATCCCTAGCCAAGTTTAATTCTAACTGGGCCTTGGTTGTCCTAACCTGGTCCCTAGCTTCCCGGCCAACATCCCTGTATTCTTCCCAGGCCGCCTGTCCCTGCTTCCACCTTTTATAAGCCTCTGTTTTCCTTTGAATTTTCCTGAGCAGCTCCTTATCCATCCAAGGAGGTCTCCTGGCCCTCCTGCTGCACTTCCTTCTAGTTGGGATGCAACACTCCTGAGCTTGGAGCAGGTGATCCTCGAATAACAACCAAGAGCCTTGGGCCCGCCTGCCCTCCAGGGCTGTGTCCCATGGAACCTTACTAAGCAGGCTCCTGAAGAGGCCAAGGTCTGCTCTCTTGAAGTCCAGGGCAGTGAGCTTGCTGCACGCTCTTCTCACTGTCCCGAGGATCTCAAATTCGACCATCTCGTGGTCACTGCAACTAAGGCTGCCCTGGAGCGTCACATTTCCAACGAGCCCTTCCTTGTTCGTGAGCATGAGGTCAAGCATGGCACCTCTGCTTGTTGGCTCCTCTCTTACTTGCAGAAGGAAGTTGTCTTCCAGACAATCGAGGAACCTCCTGGATTCCTTGTGCCGGGCCGTACCTTCACTCCAACAGATGTCAGGGTGGTTGAAGTCTCCCATGAGAACAAGGGCCTGTGAGCGTGAGGCTGTTCCTATCTGCCTATAGAGCACTTCATCCACAGATTCCTCTTGATCAGGCAGTCTGTAACAGATCCCCACAATAATGTCCCCCATCACTGCTCTCCCTTTAACCTTGACCCACAAACTCTCTGCCGACTGCTCTCCCTTCCCCAGACAGAGTTCCATACTCTCCAGCCTATCCCTAACATAAATAGCAACTCCCCCTCCCCGCCTGCCAGGCCAGTCTTTTCTAAAGAGACTGTAACCTTCTATTAGAAGAGCCTGTAACCTTCCATTCCATTCTTTTCTAAAGACTTTTCATTTCACAACTCCATTTAAACTAACCCAATTATTGTGTCATTAAGAGGAGCCAGCCATGTACATTTCACCAACCTGCATCCAAATTCTGTAGTATAATGTGGAAACTTTTTCTGTGAAGTCTGTGAAGCTGAAGCTACATCACCATGAAGAACAGTGAATAGCTTCTCAACTTGTTAATTCAAAGGTGAACAAACTCCAACCCAAAACCAAAAACGTCAGCTATGGCCACTGTCAGGCTTCCCATGCCAATCTTTGAGACAATGGACAATGGAGTCTGATTTCAGATCAGTCTCTCACACCATCTTCTGATTTCTTTGTGAAAATGTTTTCTTCTATGGCAAATTATGGCCAAGGTAATAAAATATAAACAAATTAGAATCATTTATAATTCTATAGGTTGGAAATTAAGTATTTTCTTCTTTTTTAATTTTGTGTGTATGGGAGAGAGACACACTAATTTCTAAAGCAGTAGATCTAATTTTGCCCCTTCTCTTACTTGAGCCACACTGATCACAGTTCTCAGTGGGCAGTTTAGAACAAACTCACTGCAGGTAAGCCTACGTAGGTATCGCTAAACTTGCAATTTACAGCAGCAGTGAAGACCTTTGAATCATAGAATCATAGAATAGTTAGGGTTGAAAAGGACCTTAAGATCCTCCAGTTCCAGCCTCCCTGCCCATGGGCAGGGACACCTCACACTAAACCATGCCACCCAAGGCCTCATCCACCCTGGCCTTGAACACCGTCAGGGATGGAGCCTTCACAACCTCCCTGGGCAATCCATTCCAGTGCAAAATCTTGTATCATTACCAATAACAAGAATATGAAATAATAAAACCTGTCCCCTTAGATTTTGAGATTTGCTCTTTGATCAGCCCTTCTTGAAGTGAAACTCAGTAAGGCAGAAACTGCGGCTCTGTGCTGCTGTTTTGTAAAGGTCTTTGAAATGCTTATTGTACAGGATGCATGAAATCTGTATGGATTTTGTGTGTTTGATTCTTTTGGGTTTCAATGCAAGACAACACTGGGATAATTACAACATGAAAGTTCTTAATTTTTTTTGCCAAAATCTTCTGATTGCCCTTCCTTGAAAAGATGACCAAGAGTCACTTTAATTTCAGGACATCTGAAGCTAATTGCTGGCAGGTTAGGTGATGGAAAACATGTTATTTTGCAACTCTGGTAGAGCCACACTGGTGTGGATTGTAAGATGGATACATAAATGTACACCTTTAATTTGGAGATTTTTTCTCAAGCCTGTCAGGAAATTGACAATTCTATATTGAAAAGACCACTTGGAAGCACGATAGATTTCGGAGACAATTATTTCTTCTAAACAGTGTGATGTGCAACTTTCAGTCTCCAAGTCTTTGGTAGTCAAGAAATTCAACTTTTCTGAAGATTCTTTTGTAATCCTTGCAGATCTTCGATGTTATGTTACTCAATTTTAATTGAATAGCTGTATTAGGAAAACCTATGTTACTCTTAATTCCCTTCAGATGAGGCACTATTATTTCCTATCTTTTAATGTTTCTATTACAGGCACTCACAATATAATTATTCACTCTGAGGTGACTTGCGCTCTTAACCTTGTCTGTACCCTGTCTGTAATTTCCCCCATGATATACATAGATTTTTCTACACTATATATAACTGTTATAATTTTGTTAAGTAAAAGCAAACAAACAAACAAACAAAAAACAACAAAGCAAAACAAAACAAAACCCTCTCTAATAATTTTTCTACACATATATCCACAACATACCTAAAAGCTCACTCAAGGTTTGAGTTTACTTTTACACCTGTGGTTAGCACCTGCTAGATAAAGACTATTTTCCAACAACAAAGAAATACTCAAAGGCAGTAGCATGTTAAAAACCACCAACATAAGGTAGTTTTTTCGGCACTTAGGTATTTTCAATTTGTCAGCATTATTTCTGCATCTCCTAATTTTATCTCTTCAGTATTACTTACATTTGAAGTAATGATACACAGTGTTGCAAACATGTCCCAAAACCCTTCAGAGAAAAGCAGCCAGAAGATACTGCTGACATTAACAACACAACTTCATGACCCATACAACTCATATGTGCAAAATATGAATCTCCTACATAACAGTAACATAAGACCAAGGAGAACAGAAATTTTGTTATATATCTGAAAACAACAGATGGTGGGCCTTTTGTGAAACAGCAAAATGAATCTGACAACTGAATTTCCTGCTCAGAGCACCTAAGGTGCTAGGATTCCAGTCTTGGTGAGATAAGTGCATTGATTGAAGGAGAGGAAAAGGTGAAGTGTAGAGCCACTATCCGAAGAAAGATCTGTGGCACAGTTTAGTTTGCTTGCTAGAAAATCAGGCTTTTGTTTTCCTTCATCAATGTGGCATTATCAATACTTGTAGACATCATCACAAGGGGATGGATTTCTAAACAAAGAAAGAGAATGAAAACCTGCAGTACAACACTGTTACTTAGGCTGTTAGGTCATACTTCTGTAGCTGCAGTCACATGAATGGATGCATAACACAGTTACCTAAGTCTTGCATAAGCCATTGTCTTCCTTTGGACAGCAGTATGGATAGACAATTTTGTTCACAATTTTTTTTATTTTTTTTTTTTTTTACTTTCATAGTTTTTCCATTTTCCTATAAATTCTTAAAGCAGTACTTCCAGAAATGTTACTCTGATTTAACAGGGCTCCAATTCACAGTGCGAGAAGACTTCTAAAAGCAGACCTGAGACTCATATTTTCCAGATCCAGGGTGTTGCCTTCATGTTATATGTCAGAGAACAAAGCTTTTATTTACCCTCTTCATATATTACCAAACTCTCCATTATTAGTTTGTCTGGATAAATGAATCTGTCAATGCATCATTGAGGGAAGGTTATTAATATGGTTACCCGTTATCCAAGGAACTTTAAAACACCTTTTAGAAGGTGGTTTTAGAAGTTAAAAATAGAATGAAGGTTTGGCTCCAAATTTTTATCTGATATTTTGAAAATTATAGTATAATTGATCACAGCTAGTAATTTAAAGATTCATCACTGCAGCTGGGAGACTTCTATCTCAGTACTTTACCTTGAAAATAAAATCCACTAACTTTCAGTTCTCTACAAACACAAAACCAAGTGTATGATATATGTATTGAGTCAGAACACATGCACATCCATTCTCATCATCAGTTAGCTGTCAGGGGCTGACCTTTAGTAAAAGAGAACAACCAAAAGAAAAAAAATGGAATTGCCTTTCCTCCAGCAAAATTCTCTTGACCGTGTCTGTTAAAGGATTTCTAAACTGGAGGAAGCATTTAAACTGTTGCTGTCACTGATCCATAATGCAACTGCCCTCTGTGAATTTGTATACACCTTTTCTGAATGTATTGAGGTTTCTTCTCCCCAATATCCTGTAGCAGTGGGTTCTACTCTTAATTATTGAGGTTCATAAAAAAGTATTCCATGCATTCTTTTAATACTAAGCTGTAGTTTTAGCTCCAGAAAACTTTAGCCTGTCCTGATCTTGTAAGAAATAGGAAAAATGTCCTCACATGGAGTTACTTTGTAATACACCCAAGTTCATACTTCTATTCTGTGAACTTCTTTTGAGATCATCTCCAGCGCTGAATAAATCTTATTCACAGGTTAGACACAAAACTTCACCAACAGTATTTATACTGAAAAATTTAATTCATATCACAGCCTACTCCTTTTGTGTGGTTTACCTCTGGTCTCTCATTATGTTGTCATGACTATATTTTTGTATTTATTTACACTCCCCTGTGTTTCATCACGACAATGATATATTCCATTTAAAAGAAATAAAAATTAAAAAAAAAAATTGTGTACTATATTTTCAGACTCTATATTTTAGGTCTGTAGTTTCATTCAGAACATTTCATTCATTAAAAAAAAAAAAAAGCTAAAAGTTCTGCAAAGAAATATGGGTTTATTATTAACACTTTGTAAGAACGGTTTTATCCCTGTTAATCCAAACTTTTGCGTATGCTGGAGTAAATGTTTGCAAAAATAGTTGTTGAAAATTAACACTGTAACTACAGATATTTCAAATTTTTTTAATGCTGTGGTTTTGATCTAGGATATTTTTTAGTTTGAGATGTTATTTCTGTCATCTGAAGAGTCTTGGTAATGCAAGTCACAAATGAATTGAAAGTTATGAACACCCTGAAGAACAAAAAGTCTGAGTTGGACTTGCATTTATAACTGGTCAGGAAAAAAAAAAAAAAAAAAAAAAAAACAAACCAAAATGCAACAAGATCTCACCAATGACTTAAAGATCAGTATCTTTGTCAGCTTATACTAATCACCTAGGAGTGAAATCTCAGAAATTACAAAAAAATTGTGTAAAGGCACTTCTATCAAAAGGTATCGTTTTATTACAATGACCACTAACAATCTCCTCCCAACCAAAGTGCACCTTCCTTCACTCTAGCATGCATATAGAGATTTATAATGACAGATTACAGTATGTCGCATAGTCATAGAGCCAGTGCCCACAGTGTTCACAGACTTACCCCTGGCAATACACTACCCTGTTCCACCAGTAAAATCATCCATGAGTCACACTGATAAATGTAAGATTAACTTCAAAGTGATTGTACTTAGAATATGTTTGACCTCAAAATTTTCTGCATCTATTTCCAAGCTAAAATATCTGCATCTATGAAAACATGCCTATTTTTTCCAGCTGTGTCAGATGGGCAAAAAAAGATGTTTCATTTGTCTTTAAACCTTGCTAGTAAATCTCTGCAGGTACTCACTTAATTGCAACAGTCTTAATTAAAAGTAATGTTGATTAAAGTAAAAAGTCTTTAGTTTTACCATTGTGAAGTATTAAAACAATTTTTTTCACTATCACATTGGAAACTCACAAGAGAACTTGCTCGTGAACCCAGATAGCTCAAATGCACAAAGAATTTTTTACAATCTTTCATCTCCTAATAGGTTAGTAATTACAGGATTCTAAGCACTGAATATTATTTTTACTTTCTAAGAAGCAGAGTACTCTCTATCAAAATACACAGAAATGTGCTCTATGTTAAGAAGAAGAATAACAGAAGACTCAAATTTCAAACAAGAAGTCAGAAGCAAAGACAGAAGTACAGTCTACTGTGAAGAGGAAACATTCATAAAATTTGGCTCAGACCTCTATGTTTTGACAGGAAGAACCTAAGGTAGTGAACAGCTTGTTCCTCTGTGAAAGCCAAAACTAGAGAAAGGTTATTATTTCTAATTCTTTTTTTGGAAGGTGCTGAAAGCTCCACACAAAACTTGCCACACAAGACTCCAGACATGACATGGTTGCCAGTCATTTCATCGGATGTGCAGCAAAAAATCCTTTAGCCAGTCTATCTTATGACTGCAGAGAATGTAACTTCTACAATTTTAGATCAGTATCTGAACTTTAAAAACAGTCTCATGTGGAACCCCCCAGAATAGTATTAAATTTAAAATTAATCTGAAAACATCTGGTTTCATTTAGTTGCCTAATCCAAAGTCAACAAAATCTATTCTTCTGTTTGCTTTCAAGAGATTTTAGGAAAAAGTCAAATAAAACAAGGCTTTTTGAGAAACTTTGTAAGAATATGATGCATACCACTCTGAAAAGAAATCTGTATATTCAAAGCTACCTCTCCTCATAGCAGTTCACTAGAATAACCTGAATTAAAGTGACTTAGTCGTGTTATGCAAAACTGGAGACTTTTTCTGGAAAATGCTGAATTATAAAGAGATAAATGGTTTCTAACACCACACAGATGGAGACACTCTTGGAAGTCAGCTAGCTGATGCATCAAGGCACGATCAGCAAACAGTTTTATTGCAATCTTTTACTTCAATTAGAAGTTTGGCTTTAAGTGGTGGAGACTTCACAATTCCTCATAAAATCTAATTTGACTTAATTTCATATTTATGGTGAAAAAGTAAGTGAAGACACCTTCAAAAACATCATGTTACTTTACTTGGATCCTACCAGTGTGCTCACTTCAAAATGGCTTTGCATGCAGATATTGGTTATTTTCAGTTATTTTCAGCAAAAAATAAAATAGTCAGAAATTATGAGTCTACACATTCTTCCACATTGACTCTCATATTAGATACTAGAAGTTAACTACAGATTAAAAACTTGTTCCAGGTGTCCCACTTTTTCTCTCTGACATGTATTAGGCTGAGAAATCTAGCTAGGAACTTTTTAGGAATATAAGGATGTTGGGTTATTGTTACATAACTGCCATATTATTATTACATAGCTGCCATATCATTTGTTTTTTCCTGTGCCTTCATAGTCTAATACTGTCAAAGAACTGTTTCAAACTACATTCAGATAAATTCAATGAAATAACATTTCATAACAATTACCCACCTACTTAAAAAGCACTGTTTTTGAGAGGAATGGTTACTGTTGCATCCTGGGATTATAGTTTGCATCTCAGGTCTCATTCTTAAAAATTAAAAATGAGGTTTCCAAAGTATGCAAAGCTTTTTATCTAAAATCCCCAGGCGCATTAAGGGCAGAAGTAAATAATCTGTAGTGAAGACTCAGCAAGAATATGTCTACTTACTTCTGGTTTATTTTTCTGAAACAATCCAAAAGCATGCAGTAATTACTTATAGAAAGTGGATATTACTTACAATGATCATAAAACATGTGTACAAAAATGGAGCCATCAGACACAATCACAGCATAGGTTCATGAAGGGCAGGTCCTGCTTGACCAATGTAACTTCCTTCTACAATAAGCTGACCTAGCAGGTTGATGAGGGAAAGGCTGTGGACATCGCCTGTTTCGACTTTGGTAAAGCATTTGACATTGTCTCCCACAGCGTTCTCCTGGAGAAACTGGTTGCTCATGACCTGGATAGGAGAATTCTTCTCTGGGTTGGAAACTGGCTGGATGGCAGAGCTCAAAGAGCGGTGGCAGTGTCACATCTAGTTGGCAGCTGGTCACTAGACACCGGCAGGTGCCCGTCAGAGCTCAGTGTTAGGATCCATGTGGTTTAATATTTTCAGTGATGATTTAGGTGAGGGATTAGGTGCACCTTCAGTACCTTTGCAGATAACACCAAGCTGGGTGAGACTGTTGATCTGCGGAAGGATAAGAATGCTCTGCAGATGGATCTGGACAGGCTGAATTGTGCTGTGGCCAATGGAATGAGGTTCAGCAAGGCAAAGTGCCAGGTCCTGCACTTCAGCCGCAACAACCCCATGCCATGCTTTTGGAAGAGTGGCTGGAAAGCTGCTTGGTGGATAAGGACCTGGGGGTGCAAACTGATGGCCACTGAACATGAGCTAGCTTGTGCCCAGGCAGCCAAGAAGGCCAACAGCATCCTGGACTGTATCAGCAATAGTGTAACCAGCAGGGCCAGGGCAGTGATCATCCTCCTGTACTTGGCACTGGTGAGGCTGCACCTCAAATGCTGTGTTCAGTTCTGGGCCCCTCACTACAAGAAAGACATTGAGGTTCTGGAGTGGGTCAGTTGAAGGGTAACAAAGCTGGTGAAGGGTCAGGAGAACAAGTCTTACGAGCAGTGGCTGAGGGAACTGAGGTTGTTCACTCCAGAGAAGAGAAGGCTCAGAGGGGGCTTTCTCGCTGTCTACAACTACCTGAAAGGACGTTTTACTGATCTGGGGGTAGTCTCACCAGAGAAGGTTTAGACTAGATATTGGGAAAAATTCCTTCACAGAGAGGGTGCTCAGGCACTGGAACAGGCTGCCCAGGGAAGTGGTGGAATCACTGTCCTTGGAAGTATGTGATATGGTTTAGTGGTGGTGTTGGTAATCCCGAGGTAATGGTTAGACTTGATGAACATAAAGGTGTTTTCCAACCTAGCTGATTCTATGATTCGATGATTCTATAAAATATATCGGTCTTGTTAGATAGGTCCTCTGAATAAGTCTGGACAGTCTAATCCAAATTCTCAAGAAGCTCCTGTGGAAGTTCCCTTCCAACCCAGAAAATTCAGAAGCTGTTAAATAGACTGAGATTTACCATGGATTAAAGAAATATCTCCATCCTGCAGTCTTGCAGCCCAGTTCAATAATCTACCAGCAGCCTACCTTCTCTCCTCTATTTTTCTACTCCCTGTCCTTTAATGCTCACAGCTAGCTTACCAGTTCTCAGATAAGGCTTGTCCTTATTTTGTCCTCCCATATCTCTAGTTTCCCAAATAGAAAGCAACTATAACTCTTTCCATGATCAATTATGCTTGACTGTAGAAATTATATAGTTTAGTAAGTAAATAAAAGTGGAATCTCTAGATCACTGACTTCTTGGGTAAGAAAAGTCACAGGATTAAGAGGCATGACACCTGCAGCAATTAGCCAACAAATGCTTTAGGCCAGCTGAAGAGAATAAAGAGGATTAGTACATATTAATCAATAGATAAAATATTTCAAACTTAAATGGTGGTCTGTTAAACCATTCTAAATCAGCTGCATTAAAGAATAATGTATACTGGTTTTACTTCTCTTAATAAAAGGAATACATTGAACTGTAAATCTGGATTCTTCTCAATTAGGGCTGTCTTTGGCAACAATTTCTTTTTAGCATTTTGCTTAGATAAAGAACAAGGTTATGACATAAGGGATCCATCTTAATTATGAAAACTGGACATGTAAAACTGAGTACAGTGTGTAATGGGATTGTTCAGCTTATGTCTTGCAATAAAGTAAAATGTTGAAAAGATAAAAAAAAAAAAAGAATTTAATAGTAATTGAAAATGTACCCATGCAAACCTTCTGGGATTAGGAAGCTTTTTCTGCAAATCATTTCATGTGTCAAATAAAAAAAATACCTCAAAACCAGGCTGATTACTACTTTTTAATTGCTTATTCCTTGCATAAACATTGATATTGTCGCTATAAAATATAAATCTGATTGTTGGCTGTTGACAGTTACTATTTTAAGACTAGACACCTTATTGTCCCTTCACTTAAATTTGTGTGCATAAATATTTTTCATTATTTTGTTATTGCTGAGGCAATTTTTTATTTTTTTTTGCTAAAAACATATTGAAAAAGAAATCAGAAAAAAAAAAAAAAAAAAGCCAAAGTGAGCTGCCAGTGAATTTCTCAGTGCCATGGAATAAATGCTGTGTAAGTCTTCATGCAGTTTAAGACATGCATTCTGTCTTTGATATCTACCCTGTACATTGCACTGGAGTGGTTGATTGATCTCAGTTAATTGTCTAAACACGATTGGATTACTTTCTAATTATCAGAAGAACCATTTAAACTGTGTCTGGTTGGGGGTGGGGGAGGGGTGTGTATTTATTTATTTATTTTATTTTACTTTGCCTAAGGAAAAAGGAATAACACCCAACTCGGTATAAAGACCGTATCAGAACAATAGGCATTTTAAAATGAGCTAAAACTGTCAAAGTTTGTTTATATGGAAAATGTTCATCATAAAGAGCTAGGAACCTCTTCGGAGTGTGTTGTTTCACACAATCAGATTATCAGCTGCACTCTATTTTTTTTGTGTTGTTCTCTACCATCCTATAGTTCTTTTCCAAGTTAACCTTCTTCCCGTTTAAAAACTTCTTTTTTCTTTCATGAAAGGAAAGGACTGGAGGTGTTAATGATCACTCATACCTGATGAAATTAATCAATATGATCTACAAGTTTTTTTACTTTTCTTTGTTCTGCCTTATTGTTTTGCTGCTTGGGGATATTCTCACACTTAATGATGAGCAAAGGATTTGTAATAATCTGGGTTTAAACCATGAAGTAGTGAACAGTTAGTTTTAGAGAATTTTTATATGAAGTACTCTGGAAGATTTTTTTTTTGTTCGTTTGTCCTTCATGAAAACCAGCATCAGCTCATCTCTTTAATTATTCACATTCCTTTCACTTCAAACATGTTCCATTAGACGTTGTAATTCATGATTGCCATCAGGATGGATCTACTGAAAGCCCAGGCCAATACAGTTAATTGCAGTCATTCAGCAGCTGACTCCAGTGAAATTAGGAGCATTTGAATCAGCTAAAAAAAAAAAAAAAAAAAAAAAACCTTTTTCCTCATTCAGTGTAGTAATGCAATAAAACATATTAAAAAAAAAAAAAAGGTTAGTTTCACCAAAAACTAAATAGCACTAGCCACAAAATAAAACTGTCCTTGTCTTATCAAGCTTGAAAGCCATACAGATTTTTTTTTTATCTTTTTTTTTTTTTTTATAGGTTAAAGATGGTTGATTCCTTTACGTTTAGGACTTCAAATATTTAGAATTGTTACTTATTGCACAAATTATATTGGTTACCATAACCATGTGAAAATGATGTATCGCATCAGTCCTCTCCTGCCTTAAAAGGTGGAAAGCTGTTGTTAGCACTCTTCCAGAAGGCAAGGAAGGAGAGCTTCAAGTTAACTCCTTCAAAAGGCACACTGCATGGCTGCTCCATTTATATTGATGTCTTTCAGGGGAGTGCATTTAAAAGGGAGAAGTGTAATCGGAAATTTCCTGAGCAAGATACAGTTTTTGCATTTGTTGCACGTCCTTGGGAAACAAGAAAAAAAATATTTGAAAACCTGAATCTGTTAGGGATATATCACACATCAGGAGTCCTGCACAAAAGGAACACTGCTCATGACTACCTGTAACAAAGCCAAGACACACATTCTGATCAGACTAGCTGGAAAAGAATTCAAGATTCCACAGATGGATAAAAGAAATATGTTTCACATGGTTCAAGATGAAGAAAAGTAATCAACTGTTCACTTCCTGATGGCTGTCTGAACATCTCATATCTAATTCAGTGTCACTTTCTCTGCTGAATTTCCACTGACATCTGAGGACAAGCCCTATGTGTCACCCACACTTGACAAAGCTTTGATGTTCTTTATTGAGAAATGCGTAAGTTTGGGGATCTTTTAGGAACACAGAGCAGCCATATTCAGGAAAGAAAAAGCTATTGGGAACATGGCTTACAAGAGCAAACGGAGCACACAGGAAAAAGCTATTTCTTTTCTTTCAAGAGACCTAATGACTGGAACTATGATTATTGACATGAAGCAAAACTTGTGAAATTATGGTTCTTCTCTGAAAAGGGGAAATAAAATATTTTTTTGAAATGGAAGTCTTTTGCTGGAAAGACAAGCATCTGAATTTTGTCACTATGTAACATCTCCCAGCAGCTCCTAAAGTACACCAATCTCCAACTACAATGCCTGAATGGTGCTTTCACCAGCAGAGCCAGAGTACAAGCAACTCTGAATGGACTGTGCATCCTTTGGCGGCAATTGTAGTAGTGGGCTATGATGGGAGAATGAGTTTCCTTGTTCTATAGCACTTCTAGGATTTTTATGAACACAGATCTGGGTTTTGTTTGTTTCATTACTTGAAATACTGTCTTTTTCCAGGCTGCAGACTGAATTTGAGAATTTATATAGGTTATGCAAAAAACATTTATCAGTTATGTCCATTTCTCTAGGATTAGTGTTTAAACCACATTTTTTTATCCTTGCTTTGCAGTCTATTGTCAGAGCTGTTAAAAACACACATTGGCAGCAAGAAATATATATTTAGTAAGCTTGATTTTGAAAACTTCATTTTTCTCCTTTGAGTCTCATAACTGACATGTTCCAATCACTTAAATGTATTTTGATGCAGTTTGAAATGAGTAATTAATCCTCTTTGGGAATCTTAAACCATAGTCCATGAAGTAAAAGAACGATTTTTCATGAGCAAAACTATTAAAGATTTTTTTAGTTCTACTAAGGGGATTGCCAGAAAAATGAAGGGTTGGGACTTCTTTCCATTTCCTACATCAACTCACAAAGCCCTTCTGGCGGCAATACACTCTTGGAAACAGTCTGCACACTCTGCTGGCTTTACCGGGAGAGTAGGAAGTAGGAATGAGGCAGCCCAGCCTCACAGTTTACTCCTTTGACTTAGGTTGTGTAAATATATTCCCTGGTCTTTGAAGCCTCACATGCTTGATACTGTTCATCCCTTGCTACATGGAATAGTTTTTCTGAAGCCCTTTCCCAAACCTACCAAGTTTTTAGGACATCTACAAGGTGAAAACACTGGTTTTACTTCTCTGAACTCCAAAAATAAATGCATCTATTCCTACACCTTTGCCCCAGAGTTATACTTGGATGTATGGTGAGGCAATATCCCAGTTGTGTCCTAAACATGCATCCAGCCTCAGCATCTTGTCTCATGTAAGTACATCCACAACAAAAGCCGCTGTGCACTCTTAAGGCTGGGTCTTAAGAGTTACCAGTATGGTGCTTTGTTTCTTAATCAGTCGCAGTGACATTTCTAGTTATAGCTTACTGTGGTTATGGTGGTTTTACATTATTCTATATTATCTGTATCTCTGACTAATTGGAGAGTCAGCTAGTAGCAAGGAAGTATCCCAAGTGAATTTGAACTGTCCTTTACAAAACCTCTAAGTGGAGAGATCAAGGGCTGTCGATAACTCCAGATATATTTTTTCAGTTTACTTCTGCTTCTAAATATTAATCTGTTCTTTTCAGCAGAATAGCTTGCAAAGCTTATTGTTTACTGTGATTCCTGGTTGATTTAAATTAATACTTAATGGGTTTTAAAAGACATGCTGGCCTTATTAATGTGAGCATATCAGGTGCATTACTCATTTAGAAAATTATGCATACGGACATGTCAATGATAGAACTGAATTTTCTCCAGGACTGAAAAAACACCTACCTTACTTGTTTAGCTACCTAGACATATAGTTTATCTGTGTATGTATATATGTTACTTTTTTTTGTATTTTGTATGGGATTTTTATTTGTCCATATTTATTCCTGCAAGAAAGCTTCTGCTAGATTAGACATTACAGAACACTTTTCAGAGGGGGAGAGAAGAATTTGTGTGTGTCAGATGTCAGCAATGAATGATTTGGTAGCTTGGGGGAAAACTGTCACTTCATTCCACCTAATATCTGTTTGGAACTATACCACATGTACAACTACAGACATACCTTTTATGAGACCATATTCAGAAATAACCCAAAAATTATTTTTTCTATAAATATAATAAACAGTAGGAAAGTTGGAAAAATAAATATTTTCTCCAACTACCTAACCCACTAAAAAAAAAAGTTATTTCCTCTATTTTAATAATAATTATATTTGTTACAGCGTTGCATAGTTCTTATTGTCTTAACTTGCTCATTGAGAGCCATATTATTTCTCTAAAAAAGAGGCAGTGTTTTTACCCAAGTGTTGTGTTTTATTTTGGTGATGTAGCAATGACACTATCATGATAAGTTCAGTATAAATAGAATGAGAGAAAATGCAGCTGTGTTTTTAAATTACACATTCCATAAGGTGAGAAAATTGAAAAGGGCAATTGTAACTTTCATAACAATCTCCTGTGTCAAAATAATTTAAGAAGGAGATTTTAGCCCTATAGTTTTAAAACCTATTCCTAAAGTATAGTGTGACAGGGTGATGTATAAGTCAAAGTAATTAAGACTGTTACAGACCAAGAATATTATACAGATTGTGTAGCTGCTTCATTTTCTTCCCCTAATGACACATTTCCTTCTCTTTTATGGGTATTTTAAGGCTTTTGACCACTTATTACTAGTCATGATCCAATATTCTTACGAGATGCATCATTCGTTCATTCACTTATCTTTGCAGAGAGATTTGGACAATGGCTGTACCTATTTCTATATTCATGTGTTTCAGGACTGGTTTATGGATTCAAAATTATTCATATTGATTCAAGGTCATTTTGACTAAAGCTGTTCAATATCAGAATCTTGTTTTGTCTCCAGTTGATGCAGAACTTTGACATGAAGTGAATATTAGGCTCAATATTCTTTGACAAAAAGGTCTTGTAATACGGATTAAATTTCTGTTCAATACAAGCATCAACTCATGGTTAATTTTTTTTCCCTGAAAATTTATTTCTAAATTTATAAGTGACACAGTTATGATTTTATTGCTTGCATCTTTTGCTGTAGGTGTCACAATTTTCTAAGTATTGCATGACATTTATCAGTGCATGATACTGGAGTGCTGTAGCACTTACAAAGGCTTCACAGATGAATTCAGCAGAATCCCTTACCTGTCTGGAAGCAGAGATGATTATAATCATCTGACATATTTAGATAAATAGTTAAATTTTTTTCACATGAGGGTACATGAAACTCACTGTGCTACGCAATACTATAGGCATACAAAACTCAACCTCACACCTACCCACCTTCACTCACAATGCGCCATGGCTCACTTCCTTTCTTTTTGTTTCGAGGTTAATTTGGCAGACCCAAAGCAACTTTTGTAAAAGTTATAAAGCATCTTCTTGGCTTGGGCAGAACACTAGTCCTGCCTGATTTTGGTTCAAATTCTTAAAACAGGCCCACCTTGAAGGCATGATTCACCTACAAGGTAGTTATGGTGTTCTTTTCCATCACAGAGGGAACCCTCCTGGGAAAATAAAGCTGTATTATTTGAGACAGATGCAATTGCCAGAATTATACACTGATTCATTGAATAGCCCACATGTCATCTTCCACATGGACATTGTGATTCAGATACTTAATCCCAAACAAGTGATATATAAAGTAGCTAGTTTCTGCCTGCCAGGCGACTTCTTTGAAACACGTATTTTCTAATAGCACCCCTTTTCCGGGACAGATGATGAAAACCAGAATAGTAACAAAAGTTCACAAACTTTCCACAGATACATTTTTGAAGAGGTGCTATCATGCACAGCTGTGTTGCTAGGAACTGTGATGAGCTCCTGGGCTAGCCATTGCTGATCATTTCCAACAATGTCCCACTTGCCGTTTTCACTGCGTTTTCTCCTCAGACACTCTCCACCCACACTCAGCTTACTAATGACTCCTCTTCCTCCTCCCTCACACACAGCTGAGGCCTACATATCCATCAGCTCATCCACCCTGGCTGGAGATGGCTAAGAGAGCTGTGATGCTATGATGCTACATGTGCGTCATATCTGCACTAAACACACAAATATATGGCTGTCCAACCTTTTAAGCTCTGACCCCTTTGATTTTCTCTGCTACAAGGTGTTCCCTTCTCTGCTGTTTGTCTTTTTGTTTGTCATAGGAAGAAAAGGTTGTTTTATTTATATACAAATGTTTATGTATTTTACCTACCCAGAGAGAGGGGATAAAATAAAGGAAATGGGAAATCATCAACAGACTTCTCAGGCTTCTTTCCCAATTCCCCTTTTTTAAGTGGGGAAAATAAAGATCCAACAGGGGAATTTTCCCTCTTTACATTAGCTTCACACACATGTGGCTAAAGCCACATTACTTTACACTGTTGCATGGCTGTAAAGCAACAGTAATCAAACAGATTTGATTAATTCAAGAAAAACAAGTTTATATTTTAGGGTGTAAAAGGTGTTTCTCACTTTTACTTCTTTGTTTTCAAGGCATTAATAGAGCAGGAATAATTTCTGTTTGTGATCTAGTTCACCAGTTTCACAGATCCAACATCTTTACAAATACTGCATTGCCTCATTTTTCCAGTTTGGAAATTGGGTTACACTGAACTCTAGTTATTGTGGTGTGCTCTAAGTCCCCCACTCTTCAGCCTCCTTTGCACTGGATGGAGACAGAAATACTCCAATACTAGTACCTCCAAACACTGCATTGCAGGTCTGCCAGAATATTGCACAGCTTTAAAGCCAAGGGTGACAGTTTCCTCTCAAAACTAAGAATAAAGGAATTATGTGGTTATAAATTTGACCTTCACAATATTAATCTGGTATTTCAACTAGAGGCCTTATTTTTTCTTTTGTCCAGTGAGGACAAAGTACAAAAATATGCATGTTCAACAAAGAGGTAAGGCTGGTGAGACAGAACAGGAAAGAAAATATAGCAGAGAAAGAAGCAGAAAAAAGGTTAAAGAATCTGTTGCAGATAGCTATATAAGGAGACCAAGGAATGCATTTGCTCCATCACTGGTACAGTGCATCCTCATTTGCCAGCCTCCATTTTAGGATGCTCTTGGTTCAGTGTAGAATTAGTTTTTTTCTTTCTTCAATTGATAGAAAATTTATATATAATGCCTAGAGGCACTGGGCAAGACAGGAGCCCTATCTGACATGTCATGCATTGTACATTGCGGAAAACCACTGCCTGAAATAAATTTACAATCTGAATAGTTTTTACACAAAACAATTTCTATGAAATGCTGTCCATATCACAGAAGACATGTATAGAAACGTCAGTGTCAGAAGATACCTAATTTTAAGAATGGAAAGGGGTGTGGACATAAGAGAAATGGTTCTGTGAATTTGAACAAGTTCACAAATGACTACGTTAACAGATTTGACAGATTTCCAAAACCTGAATTGCCTAAATAGTTTCCATCTCTGAGTCAGTTAATTGCAAACCAATTTGGCACCCAAGGATTTACACTGTTGAATTAATTCTCAACAAATTCATTGGCAGATCTGAGAGCTTTTAGCAGCCCTCAGTTTAATTGCTACCTTTCATTCTTACTTGTTTAAAAACAGCTGCAGCAACTACAGTAAAAAAAACCAGAAAAAATATCAACCAACTAAAAAAAAAAAAAAAAAAAACAACCACAAAAAAACCCCAAACCAACAACAAATCAAACAAAAAATCCAACAGCAAGGACACACGCAAGTAATCAGAAACTTCAAATGCTACAGTGACACCACGTGGTGAAAAGCTAGGTTTCACGCTGCTAGTACGAGGCTGAGTCTTGGTTTTGACACCTCATTTCTTCTTTGACTTTCTTTCTTCCATCATGCATCTCAGTGTCAGTATCAGTGTTCAAATATATTTTCCATAGGAACACACAGTTTTTTGTACATAAACCATTAATAAAAATCTAGCTCTTTTCCAAAGAAAAGTTCATATTTTTCTAGTGAAAAAAATGTTTAAGGTTTTGCATTTCCAAATGGGTCCCTTTGTTCCTGCTCCTACTGCAGGTCTGATTATGGTGGCACATTTCATTGAGAGTATGTCCCTAAATTAAACTAATGAAATTTTTAAAAAATAAAGAGAGAGAGAAGTCTCCTGCTTCTCTCTCAAACATCTGAAAAGCATGTATCCTTCTGCAACACTGTCAGGTTCCAACTTAGTTTTCGTTAGCACAAAGCTTCAATACTCACCCAGCCCATAGCCCTTGACAGCAACCCACAATTAACATAATGCAGTCAGCCCCAAGTGGAGCCCGCCTATAGTTTTATCGGTGTGCTCTACCTGCCTGCAGATAGAGTATCCCTCTTCGTAAGGATCCTGACTGATAAAGAAATAGATTTGAGATCTCTGAGTTTGGACAAAGCACAAGTGAGGCATGGTAGCGTTAGCCTAAACCCATATCTTTTTATTAGTTGTAATCCTGAGGGTAATTATCTAACGTACGGAGAGAGAGAGAAGAAGAGAGAAAAAGAGATTAAAAATAGAAATAGTCACCACCCTGGATCCTGCAGCATGCCCTGGATCTATTGATGGTCTCAGCAGTCGGTGATGGGTGCACACACAGGTTCTTCAGTGATGCTGTTATATAGCTGCAATTTTGCTGAGTCATTCTGCGTGAACTACTTTATGTCAATTGCCTTTGTGAGGGAGAGAGGGCATTCGTGGCTGGCATTGAGGTGCAGTCGACTGTTCTTGATGAATCTTCAAAGTTCAGGAGTTGATGAATCTTCAAGCTCAGGAGTGTTGCATCCCAACTAGAAGGAAGTGCAGCAAGAGGGCCAGGAGACGTCCTTGGATGATAAGGAGCTGCTCAGGAAAATTCAAAGGAAAAAAGAGGCTTATAGAAGGTGGAAGCAGGGACAGGTGGCCTGGGAAGAATACAGGGATGTTGTCTGGGAAGCTAGGGACCAGGTGAGGAAGGCCAAGGCCCAGTTAGAATTGAACTTGGTTAGGGATTTTAAGGATAACAGGAAGGGATTCTATAGGTACGTAGTGAATGAAAGACAGATTAGGGACAACGTAGGCCCCCTCCGGAAGATATCGGGAGAAGTGGCTACCCAGGATTTGGAGAAGGCTGAGGTTCTTAATGACTTCTTTGCCTCAGTCTTCACTGGCAAAGGTTCTGACCGCACCACCCAAGTCTTGGAAGGCGAGCGCAGGGACTGTGAGAATGAAGACCCTAGGCCCACTGTAGGAGAGGATATGGTTAGAGACCATCTTAAAAACCTAAATGTACACAAGTCCATGGGACCTGACGAAATCCATCCGCGGGTCCTGAAGGAGCTGGCGAATGAAGTTGCTAAGCCACTGGCCATCATATTTGAAAAATCATGGCAGTCAGGTGAAGCTCCCGATGACTGGAAAAAGGGAAATATAACCCCCATTTTCAAGAAGGGGAAAATGGATGACATGGGGAATTACAGACCAGTCAGTCTTACCTCTGTGCCTGGCAAACTCTTGGAGCAGATTCTCCTGGAAGGCATGTTAAGGCACATGAAAAACAAAGAGGTGGTTGGTGACAGCCAGCATGGCTTCACTAAGGGGAAATGCTGCCTGACCAATTTGGTGGCCTTCTATGATGGGGCTACGAAACTGATGGACAGGGGCAGAACTGTTGACGTCATCTACCTGGACTTGTGCAAAGCGTTCGACACTGTCCCACATGACATCCTTGTCTCTAAATTGAAGAGACATCAATTTGATGGGTGGACCACTCGGCTGGATAAAGAACTGGCTGGATGGCCGCACGCAAAGAGTTGTGGTCAATGGCTCAATGTCCGGCTGGAGACCGGTAACGAGTGGTGTCCCTCAGGGATCGGTGTTGGGACCGGTCTTGTTCAACGTCTTTGTCGGTGACATGGACAGTGGGATTGAGTGCGCCCTCAGCAAGTTTGCCGATGACACCAAGCTGTATGATTCGGTTGATACGCCGGAGGGAAAGGATGCCATCCAGAGGGACCTTGACACGCTTGTGAGGTGGGCTGATGCCAACCTTATGAAGTTTAACCATGCTAAGTGCAAGGTCCTACACCTGGGTCAGAGCAATCCCAGGCACAGCTACCGGTTGGGCAGAGAAGAGATTCAGAGCAGCCCTGCAGAGGAGGACTTGGGGGTGTTGGTCGATGAAAAAACAAACACGAGCCGGCTTCAGTGTGCGCTCGCAGCCCATAAAGCCAACCGTATCCTGGGCTGCATCAAAGGAAGTGTGACCAGCAGGTCGAAGGAGGTGATCCTGCCCCTCTGCTCTGCTCTCGTGAGACCTCACTTGGAGTATTGTGTGCAGTTCTGGTGTCCTCAACATAAAAAGGACATGAAACTGTTGGAACAAGTGCAGAGGAGGGCCACGAGGATGATCAGGGGACTGGAGCACCTCCCGTATGAAGATAGGCTGATAAAGTTGGGTCTGTTCAGCCTGGAGAAGAGAAGGCTGCGTGGAGACCTCATAGCAGCCTTCCAGTATCTGAAGGGGGCCTACAAGGATGCTGGGAAGGGTCTATTCATCAGGAATTGTAGTGACAGGACAAGGGGTAACGGGTTCAAACTTAAACAGAGGAAGTTTAGATTGGATCTAAGGAAGAAATTCTTTACTGTGAGGGTGGTGAGGCACTGGAATGGGTTGCCCAGGGAGGTTGTGAATGCTCCATCCTTGGCATCAAGGCCAGGTTGGATGAGGCCTTGGGTGATACGGTTTAGTGTGGGGTGTCCCTGCCCATGGCAGGGGGGTTGGAGCTAGATGATCTTAAGGTCCTTTCCAACCCTGACTATTCTATGATTCTATGAAATAAGGCTTTCTCCCAGTAGGACTCCTTAGCCCCTTAATACGCAGTCTCTGTGGCTGCAACAGTACTTGTTTGGTCTGCCATTTTGAGCAGAAGGTGGCAGCAGATTTCCTGAGGCATCAGAAAAAAACAGCAGAGCTGAACCCCACAAAGAGGAAGGACTTCAAAGATGATTTGCAATATGCCGTAAGGTTTCAGCTACATTAATTTTATCAAGATCTTTGCTTCACTGAGAATTTTGTTTGGACAGACACCCAAAAATGATCAATCACAATGCATATGCACACAGCATGGCTTCCCACCCATGTAATAATTCTCCTGTGCTCTTCGGTCTGCTTTATTTCAGCCATCAAAGACATTTTTCCTCCTTCCATATTTAGAACTAGTACCAATAGAACATTAATACTTGCAAGAAACAAAAAAAAAATATTTTTTTTTTTGCATGGCATTCTTACTATATGCATATTTGATTACATGATACTACTATTTTTGTTGCCATTATAATTGCCCCTCCACAGCTGATTACCCATATATGTCTTGATGTCCTGTGATGTGCAACTTCCTCAGCTACCACTGGAGTAGTGATGTCACTCATGATATAGCCTAATAAATAGTTATTTTGATTTTCAGTACCTGGAACGTTGGACTGATTGAGGAATGTATTCCCAAATAAGAACAAGACTGCCACACATTCTAACTTGATAGATGCACTTATAGTACAGACTTTTAATACAGTACTCAGTTGCTAATTCAGAAAATAAATTAAGACTCATTAATTTGGAAGTGAGAAGAGTTAAACAAATATTTTAGAAGTCTACTACAAAAACAAAGACAGTATTACTAATTTTGAACACATTGATATATTAATCCACTTAAATATCTAGAGAATAATGGAAGAAATTCTTGCACAAGAGCTACAACTCCACTAGCAGGGAATTAGTAGACCAAAGGCTTTAATTTCTTAAATGAAGTTCATGGAGATGTTGACATTTATGTACAAAAATTGGTATCAGAACTCTTGATTTCTTTTATTTACATGAAAAATTATTAGGAATTAAAATGGAGGATCTCCTATTTTTGCTGTCAGAAAAGATTTCTTGTAGGAAATTATCAGCCATTCTACATAGGCTAAAGAAAAAATAAAGAGAAATTGTCTTTGCTTTCCATATCTAACGAGAAAATGAAGTTGCAATTTTGTCAAGTTTTTGTTACTATTGTCATATGAACGAAGAAGGATCTGAACGTCAAAAAGACATCTCCAATAAAACTACATGGCTTGCTAGTAATCCTCGATTCCCTTGTCTGGGAAACCATCCTATATTTATTCTTCAAGTTAATAAGGCGACAAACACCAAGGCAAAGGTCTGACTAAGGGCTTATGAGATTGATCTAACAGATATAAAATCATAGAATAGTTAGGGTTGGAAAGGACCTTGAGATCATCTAGTTCCAACCCCCCTGCCATGGGCAGGGACACCCCACACTAAACCGTATCACCCAAGGCCTCATCCAACCTGGCCTTGAACACCGACAAGGATGGAGCATTCACAACCTCCCTGGGCAACTCATTCCAGTGCCTCACCACCCTCTCAGTAAAGAATTTCTTCCTTAGATCCAATCTAAACTTCCCCTGTTTAAGTTTGAACCCGTTACCCCTTGTCCTGTCACTACAGTCCCTGATGAAGAGTCCCTCCCCAGCATCCTTGTAGGGCCCCTTCAGATACTGGAAGGCTGCTATGAGGTCTCCACGCAGCCTTCTCTTCTCCAGGCTGAACAGACCCAACTTTATCAGCCTCTCTTCATACGGGAGGTGCTCCAGTCCCCTGATCATCCTCGTGGCCCTCCTCTGCACTTATTCCAACAGTTTCATGTCCTTTTTATGATGAGGACACCAGAACTGCACACAATACTCCAAGTGAGGTCTCACGAGAGCAGAGCAGAGGGGCAGGATCACCTCCTTCGACCTGCTGGTCACACTTCCTTTGATGCAGCCCAGGATACGGTTGGCTTTATGGGCTGCGAGCACACACTGCCAGCTCATGTTCATTTTTATATCGACCAACACGCCCAAGTCCTTCCCTGCAGGGCTGCTCTGAATCTCTTCTCTGCCCAACCGGTAGCTGTGCCTGGGATTGCTCCCACCCAGGTGTAGGACCTTACACTTAGCATGGTTAAACTTCATAAGGTTGGCATCAGCCCACCTCACAAGCGTGTCGAGGTCCCTCTGGATGCCATCCCTTCCCTCCAGCGCATCAACCGAACCACACAGCTTGGTGTCATCGGCAAACTTGCTGAGGGCACACGCAATCCCACTGTCCATGTCACCGACAAAGATGTTGAACAAGACCGGTCCCAACACCGATCCCTGAGGGACACCACTCATTACTGGCCTCCAGACGGACATCGAGCCATTGACCACAACTATTTTGCGTGTGGCCATCCAGCCAGTTCTTTATCCACCGAGTGGTCCACCCATCAAATTGATGTCTCTCCAATTTAGAGACAAGGATGTCATGTGGGACAGTGTCGAACGCTTTGCACAAGTCCAGGTAGATGACGTCAACAGCTCTGCCCCTGTCCATCAGTTTCGTAGCCCCATCATAGAAGGCCACCAAATTGGTCAGGCAGCATTTCCCCTTAGTGAAGCCATGCTGGCTGTCACCAACCACCTCCTTGTTTTGCATGTGCCTTAGCATGCCTTCCAGAAGAATCTGCTCCAAGAGTTTGCCAGGCACAGAGGTGAGACTGACTGGTCTGTAATTCCCCACGTCATCCATTTTCCTCTTCTTGAAAATGGGGGTTATATTTCCCTTTTTCCAGTCATCGGGAGCTTCACCTGACTGCCATGATTTTTCAAATATGATGGCCAGTGGCTTAGCAACTTCATTTGCCAGCTTCTTCAGGACCCGCGGATGGATTTCGTCAGGTCCCATGGACTTGTGTACATTTAGGTTTTTAAGATGGTCTCTAACCATATCCTCTCCTACAGTGGGCCTAGGGTCCTCATTCTCACAGTTCTTGCGCTCGCCTTCCAAGACTTGAGTGGTGCGGTCAGAGATTTTGCCAGTGAAGACTGAGGCAAAGAAGTCATTAAGAACCTCAGCCTTCTCCAAATCCTGGGTAGCCACTTCTCCTGATATCTTCTGGAGGGGGCCTATGTTGTCCCTAGTCTGTCTTTCACTCGCTACATACCTATAGAATCCCCTCCCTATTATCCTTAACATCCCTAGCCAAGTTCAATTCTAACTGGGCCTTGGTTGTCCTAACCTGGTCCCTAGCTTCCCGGCCAACATCCCTGTATTCTTCCCAGGCCTCCTGTCCCTGCTTCCACCTTTTATAAGCCTCTTTTTTTCCTTTGAATTTTCCTGAGCAGCTCCTTATCCATCCAAGGAGGTCTCCTGGCCCTCCTGTTGCACTTCCTTCTAGTTGGGATGCAACACTCCTGAGCTTGGAGCAGGTGATCCTCGAATAACAACCAAGAGCCTTGGGCCCCCCTGCCCTCCAGGGCTGTGTCCCATGGAACCTTACTAAGCAGGCTCCTGAAGAAGCCAAGGTCTGCTCTCTTGAGGTCCAGGGCAGTGAGCTTGCTGCATGCTCTTCTCACTGTCCCGAGGATCTCGAATTCGACCATCTCGTGGTCACTGCGACCAAGGCTGCCCTGGAGCGTCACATTTCCAACGAGTCCTTCCCTGTTGGTGAGCACGAGGTCAAGCATGGCACCTCTCCTTGTCGGCTCCTCTATTACTTGCAGAAGAAAGTTGTCTTCCACACAATTGAGGAACCTCCTGGATTCCTTGTGCCGGGCCGTACCTTCACTCCAACAGATGTCAGGGTGGTTGAAGTCTCCCATAAGAACAAGGGCCTGTGAGTGTGAGGCTGTTCCTATCTGCCTATAGAGCGCTTCATCCACCAATTCCTCTTGATCAGGCGGTCTGTAACAGATCCCCACAATAATGTCCCCCATCACTGCTCTCCCTTTAACCTTGACCCACAAACTCTCTGCCGACTGCTCTCCCTTCCCCAGACAGAGTTCCATACTCTCCAGCCTATCCCTAACATAAATAGCAACTCCCCCTCCCCGCCTGCCAGGCCAGTCTTTTCTAAAGAGCCTGTAACCTTCCATTCCAACACTCCAGTCGTAGGAGCCATCCCACCATGTTTCTGTGATGTCTATTATATCATACTCCCGCAGTCGTGCACACATCTCTAATTCCTCTTGTTTCCCATGCTATGGGTGTTTGTATAGAGGCATCTGAGACGAGCTCCAAATGAAGCCAGCTCATTGGCTGGAGCAGCAGGAATATCCCTGCATCGCTCCAAGCATTTATTGTAGGTGCTGGCAACTGACTGGGTGTGTTGGGATGGAACGATGCCCCCCTCCCCCAACACTTCTAGTTTAAAGAAACCTTGACCAGCCTGGCAAGCCTGCTACCAAAACCACTCTTCCTCTTCTTTGTCAGATCAGCTCTACCAGCCCTCAGTAGACCTGGCCTACTAACTTGGGTCTCATATTCAAAACACCCAAACCCCTGACTATGACACCACCCTTTTTACCATTTATTAACCTGGCCAATCCTCCTAGCTTTTTTAAGGTCTCCCCCTGTATCCTGGAGAATTGATGAAAAGACAATCTGAGCTCCAGAGCCCCTACCCACCTCTCCCAGGGCTCTGTAGTCCTTCTTTATGTTCTCCAGGCTACTGCTATCAACATCACTAGCAACCACATGGATCACCAGAAGTGGGTAATAGTCTGTGGGTCTCACTAGAACAGGCAGCCTCTCTGCAACATCCCTGACCCGTGCCTCAGGTAGGCAACATACCTCCCTCGAGACCGGGTATTGCAGGTCCAGAAAGAGTAATTTTAGAATTCTGAATAATGGATAATTTCTATCCTGGCCTGAAGATTAAAGGTATTAGAGTACAGTCTAGGCAGTGTACAGACTTTTTTTTTTTTTGTTTTATTCAAAACCAGAGTTAATAATTTAAATATTTGTTTTTCCCAAGGCTTTAGCACCTGGCTAAAAATTAGGTACCCCAGTTAAACAAGAGATGATGAGAAACAAAAAAAGTGATTTGAAAACACTACACTTTTAATATACAGGGATTACAAAGCTGAAAGTGTGAAGGGAAACATTAAAGAGTCTTAATTTGTTGGATTTTTGAGCAGAAGAACACTACAAAGATCTTCTCCTCTTTGATGGGATAAATTCAGATGAACAAGCAAGATTTCATGGTTGAGCAGTTCCTTGTGCTTCATGACAACAGATTACATGTTGCTGTGAGCATGCAGGGAGTGCAATGCAGTTAGATTTAGCTCAGTTTGGAAAGATTCAGTAATATGCTCTCCTTATCCTACTTTTCTGTTAGGTAAAAGTAGTCATAAAGTACAGAAATGCAGGCAAACCGTCACTCTCATGCTATTGTATGTTACATGCTGACAAAGTTTCTAATTTCCCAAACTTTTCCAAAATTTTATATGGATCTAGCTTTACGTCATTGCTCTTCCAGCACAACTTTCAACTGGGGGAAAGATTGCTTTCCATGTAGGCAACCATCACTTTTACACCACTTCTAACTGTGGGTATATCGGGTATATCTGCTTTTCATTAAACGGAAGATGGTTGACATGCATGACTGTTTAAGCAAACAGGAAAGTTCTGAATTCAGGATGGCTGCAAGACCAAATTTAGCACCTGTCAATGGGTCAGACTATAGGAAATGCCAATAAGGGACATAGTGATTTTCAAACACTGAACTGTGCCTGACCTCTGAATGAAAAGTTCATTCCCTACATAGTAGACCTGAATTCCAGAAGATTCCAGAAGATTCTGGAATTCAGGTGAGAAATATCTACATCAGATACTAAAAGGATTCTTAAGAGAATTTGCATATATATATACACTCATATATGTATATTCACACACATCCTTAAGTAGCAAGTGTATTTCTGATATTATGACAAAACATAATATCTTGAAACCATGGCAAACTGTAGCTTACAGGTGGAGTGATTCTTGAACAGTTCCCAAACACTGGTAAGAACAAATCCAACTACCCATTCAGAGCTCCATGGCTATAGAACGCTCCTCAGCCCAGCATCAGAAATGCAGCTGAAAAACAATGGAAAGTTCACGAGCCCTGAGCTTGGGCTGTCCCTCCCCAGATTTTAAGTGTCTGAACTCAGCTGTGTTATAACGGTACTGCACATTGTCCATCCTGAATAGTGCATAAAAACTAAGGAATTACAGAAACTTTTCCAGTCTGAAAGTTGTCCTTAGCCTCATACCAATGCACAGATACCTGTCATTGAAGAAATCATCCATTATCTGATTTGAAAAATAACATGAAGGTGCAAGCTCCTCATTAGGTCTCTTTCACTGTAGTCAAAGGAGATATGATTAGAGACAGTCTTAAACTAATCAGAGATTCACAAAAAAATACATTGGTGTTCATGCCTCCAAATGCACCTTCAAACTTCTATTCAGCACTTAAGAAACTTCTAAAAACTTCTTTGGATACTGCCATGTTGAATTTTAAATTTTTTTCTTGATATTTTACTTGGAAAAGATTAAATGTGTTTAAATCAGTTTCTATAAGTGCTATTTTTTACAACACAAAATTTTGAGTTTGTTATGTTAGGGAATTTTGCTTTAAAATCCTGGTAGTATAAAGTCATAGAAGACACCGCAGATGCCAGTTTTTTCTACAAATGTCCTTATCTCACTTAGGAAAAACTGTATTTCACAGTCCACTGCAAGGAATACTTTTTATGTTTTTCCTCAAGGTCTAAGACCTTACCACAGTACATACATGCCATAAGGCAACCATAAAGTGACTACAGAGTATTTCAATTTTATTAACCATAACTAGCTAGACTACATAAAATTTTAACACCTTCACAAATATACAGCGCTTTCCAAGAGAGGGAAAATTTATATTTTGTGAGCTGTCAGTGGAGATGCCCAATTACTTCTGGAATAACTGTGCCTTTTCTGTTGACAATTTCACACCAGTGCAACCTGGCAGCTGTTCCTAATATAAAATAAAATAATGCAACAGTAAAATCCCTACATCAGTCATAGGGCAATAGCAGACTTTGGAAAAAAAGCATTTCGTCATGAGTAGTAGCAGGGTGATAGCACCAAATAAATATGAAAACATTACAGGAAAAATGGAGACTTTACCTTTGCACATGTACACCTCAATATTATTGCATTCTAGTCTTTGCAGAGGTAATTGCCAAAGCAGTGGAGTTAAGCTGTGAAGAAGCCCTCCATCTTTCTGTGAAAATAGCAAAGAGAACAGATACAATGTGCATAACTTAGGAGGATGCAGGTACTAGGGTACTAAGGAATAGTGTTTAAGTCTCTCTGATCTAATAACAGATATGCCATGGATGTGTAAATATTTCAATAAAACAGAATTTTGGTCAAAGAAAATAAAAAAAACCCAAACATATTGCATGAAGAGTCTGCTATCAATACACATTAGTCATGCTGTTTCAAACTAATTAAAAAGCCCATCATGTGAAAATCCAAGGTCTCAGATATCCTTGCAAGAAGCAGATAGAAGAGTGCAAGGCTCTTGTCTTGTTTCAAGTGATGGACACTTCTCAGGACACAGATATCACAGTATCACAGTATGTTAGAGATTGGAAGGGACCTCAAAAGATCATCTAGTCCAATCCCCCTGCCAGAGCAGGAACACCTAGATAAGGTTACACAGGAATGTGTCCAGGCAGGTTTTGAATGTCTCCAGAGAAGGAGACTCCACAACCTCCCTGGGCAGCCTGTTCCAGTGTTCTGTCACCCTCACTGAGAAGAAGTTTCTTCTCAAGTTTAAGTGGAACCTCTTGTGTTCCAGTTTGTACCCATTACCCCTTGTCCTATCATTCTTTGCCACTGAGAAGAGCCTGGCTCCATCCTCATGACACTCCCCCTTTATATATTTATACACACTAATAAGGTCCCCCCGCAGTCTCCTCTTCTCCAAACTATAGTGACCCAGCTCCCTCAGTCTTTCCTCATAAGGGAGATGCTCCACTCCCTTAATCATCTTAGTTGCCCTGCGCTGAACTCTCTCCAGCAGGTCCCTGTCCTTCTTGAACTGAGGGGCCCAGAACTGGACAATATTCCAGATGCGGTCTCACCAGGGCAGAGTAGAGGGGAAGAAGGACCTCTCTCGACCTACTGACCACCCCCCTTCTAATACACCCCAGGATGCCATTGGCCTTCTTGGCCACAAGGGCACAGTGTTGTCTCATGGTCATCCTGCCGTCCACTAGGACCCCCAGGTCCCTCTCCCCTATCCTTCCTTTAGTTTTGGATTTAGCAGTGGTTTGTCTTGCCCAGTAGATATAAAGACTAGAATATAAACATGGACCGTAGCAATTATTTTCTTGCTGTAATTTTTTTCATTTTTATTTTTTTAATGTTACTTGCTTTCAGAGCATAACCTGCAAAGAAAGGGTATCAGGTGTCCTAGAAACATGTGCAAACTTTTTCTCAATTTAGACCACAATAGATGGTCTTATCAAACCTCACAACAATTGTTGAGTGCATGTGGCATGCCTGTATCCCTGGAAAAAAAGCAGTAAGAACCAAGATTCAGCCAGGAAATCAATAGAAAATGATTGTCAACAGAAATAAAGCTGACTCTTTCTGAATTTTCTGTGCAAACACCACCTCTGTATGCGCATGAATAATGCAAATGATCAAGAACAAATTTGAAGATGGTGCTAAAAGAATTAATTTAAGACAGCAACAGATTAAAGAAGTTATTTCTGGAACACTGGTGCAAAGAGCAATTAAAAATCAAAAGATGACTAGATGATAAACACCAAAACCATTTTATAATAGTAACAGGCTGAAGTCCGCATAGAGGATTTTCTCATACGTAGGATATAATAAGTTTATGAAAAGGAAAATTACACAAAATATCATCCCAGCAGAATTACAGCTATTGCAAAAATATATAATAACCTTACCTATGTGTGGCAAGGTTATGAAGCATTTATGAAGCATATTTTGTTTATAACAAGCCAACAAACTGCCTTTCTTAAAAGTATAAACATTTTTTTAATTTATCCAATAAATCCAATATCCAGTAAATATCTGATGAAAAAAAAAATACAATTCTTACCAGCTAGGAAGATGCTCTTATTCAGAATATATCTGTTAGGACTAAGCCATTATTCAGCCAAAACTATCTGCTGAGCAAACTTTTTTTTACTCCAATGACAGTTTAGGAATATAACTTCTTACCTAGTTCTCACTTCCATGAATTACTTCTCCATATGAATATTTTCACAGGGAAAATTTTATGTGGTAAGTTCCTAGGAAAAAAATGCTACTTGTTTCAAAAGAAACATTGTCCTAAGGAATTCCTCCAGGCAGATCCTTCTGTGACTAGAAGAACAGTGTTACCTGACATTGCAGGTGGATAATTTGGCCTTTTATGTGTCTGTCTAGATGGTTCTTGCTTCAGAATTGATCTTCGTAGACACAGAAAAGATACTTGTAAATAGCTACTAGAAGCTGGTATGCAGATGAAAAATAGTCACATAGAATGATATTTTGGACACAAATTAACAAGGTGCTTTGTACAAACTTTAAGACAGTCACTAACAATGGGTGATGCATGTGCTAGAGTGGTCGTGCAGGGCCATGGGCCATCTGCATTATTAGGAAAGAGCTGAACAGCACTTCAGGGAGACTCATTAGCTATAGCTGAAGGCATCATTGCTATGACCTTTACAACAGAGACTTTTTTTCACCACTTAGCAGTGATTGATCTGTGCTTGAGACACTCTCCCATATAGGCATTACTTAATGCCAAGATGGAAATAAATTAGCTTGGTAGGCTTTTTTTTTTCTAACCAGTCTCCGTAACTTTCTGCATAGTAGTGGCCTGCCTGTGTAGCCTGGCAGTAACCCACGTAAATGAGCCCTGAAAGCCTCCCTGTAGCAGAGAACAAAAAAAATTAATTTCATCCCTTCTCTAAGCTTGAAAGCCTACCAGGAGAGCAGCAACTTTGTATAAACAGATTTGTCATTATATAAAAAAAATAAAGGACAATTTGCATAAATTGCATTTTCATTCCCTTAAACCTGCTGCTACCCACATTGGGGTATTTCCAAACTAATAACTTACACATTTGTTTGTATTTAATATTTGGAAGAGCAATCATGCAGCAGCAACGCCCACAAGAGTATGTTCTGCAGCCAGATGTTGGCACCAAGAATCTAGAAAGAGCATGGAGATGAGGAAATTTCCATCAAATACAGTAATCATTCAGTTCATGATGATCCACTGCTTAAATTCTCTCCGTACATTGCATACCCTTGTTCAAAAGCGTGGTACATTTGAAAGTTTCTTTTCTTTGTGGAAGTTTAAGATCTATTGTACAGATACAGTTGCAGTTCCCAGGTTTCATATTTCCCTTTTTTCATTAATAGCCATCACATCATGCCTATGGCTTTTCTACTTGTTTTACTTGGGAAAAAAAATAAAGAAGAAAAGAAAAAATATATCAATTTAACAAAATGAGTATTCTGACCTTGCTGCATATGTTTCTGTATTCAAGTTGTGATTTTAAACTATGGGTTACAAAAAATCTTTCAAGGGAAAATTGAGATGATCATCAGGAGCCAGATTAGTTACTCTTCCATCCATAAGACCATGCAGAGTAAAAATCTTGCAAAAGAAAAACTGTTTATCATCCTTAAACTGATGTGATAATCACAACATCCCGTTCCAGTTGTATTTTGAAACCCCAAATCTCTTTCTTGCTTCAACTTTCTGCTTAACTTTTAAAGAATTCCGGGACCTCCTACAGTTATTCCCAGAAAAGTATCCCAAGCAAAGAACTAGATACTTGCTGTTCGTTGAAGTACTTTGTTCGTTCTTGCAAGGCAATGGCTGTCAAACACCACCATTTTCTTTACTAGCTGAAAAGAAGCAGTACTTTCTTCAGCCAATACAATCCTGTCACTTTATTATTAAAGACAATTGGTTTTGGAAAGAGTCCATGGGGTTTCAGTTTAATGGCAAATGTGGTAGCAAGTATGCAAGTTCTCTACATTATGATTCACAGTACAAAATCTATGAATAGATGGTATATTGAAATCCAAATAAGGATAGGTGGTTATAAGAAACTCATAATATTCTTCACACCTTTAGCTGACTACTTACAGAAATCTTTGTTTAAAGCCTCCTCCTGCTATCTCTATGGTACAAATCAGAATTTAAAGGAGTCTGAGGGGAGCTGAAAATCTCCAAATGGAAGACACACAGAGATTATTAAACCTCTTTGAAGAAATCTCTGAGGTGGAATAATTTCTCCTCTCAATAAAAAAAATTAGAAAAAAATCAAAAAAAATCAAACCAACAACACACAAAAAAATCCACAAAAAAAACCCAAACCAAAACAAAAAATTCCAACAAAACACCAATCTTTATTGCAAAAAAACAAATCCAAAACATAAGACCAGTTTTCATGTGCTGCTGAAACAAAATTCTGAAAATGTAAATGATTGACTAACAATTGAGCTGTTAAATTTGCAAGACCAAACCTGCAGCTTTCATGAAGTCCCATTCATTCATTAAAGCAAGTATAGCCCTTTGTCAAATGACCTCTTAAATTCTAAGATTTTTGAGGCATAACAGATGCTGTGGCACCTTCCTCAGGAACTAATTAGGTCTGTTATATAGTTTCAAACTGGATTTCAGATTAATGTAGTTCATCCAAGAAACTACCACTCTTCTGTACACTGTGTATGCAATAGTCAGCCGTTCTCTCAGAAAGTTAAGAAAATTTATAATAGCAACTGAACAGAATCTGCTTCAGTTGTTTTCACTTTCCAGAAATACCTCATTGAATGTTTTTATTGACATGAGCACATCTTCTGGAATAGCAATCTTGAAGCAAAGGTTGCAGAAAATGAATTCTGCATATCCAACAGATACTTCAGTGGAAACCAGACAATGCCATAGTCAGTCAGTGACAACTGTTTGTTCAAAAGTCAGCTTTCTTTCTCCTTAAAACCTAAAAATCTCCTTAAATATTTTTTACCTCTTTTTAATTACTTTTTTTTTTTTACATGTTATTTACTTTCCATAGTTCTATAACCATAGTGGTATAGACATGGCAGGTCAAACTAAGGGGATAATGTGCCTTGCCAAAAATACCACTTTTTTTTTTTGTTCTTTTTTTTTCCCATTTGCTGAAGTCTCTAACTTCTCTCCTTTGTCAGTATAACCTTTTGTGAGGCTGAAATGAAGCCACCCCAGTGAAAGCAATACATTTTGTCTTAGCCTTGCACTTCATTTGAAGCCTGAGCCCCCGTGGGACCAGCACCACCATGGCTTAGAGGGAATGGTAGAAAGATTACTGTGACTGACAAAAGCAATCCTTTTCTAAATGGCCTAGGCCATGATTACCTAAACCTGGGTTAGCCATGTGGAGCCATGGACTTCCCAGCATCAGGGCAAGAATAGGCTCATAAATAAATCACTGCAGATAGGAGGAGGGGCTGTCCCCTTCTGAGCAGTGGGACTGCAAACGACACTGCAGCCTGGGGGTCGTCTAGACTGCATCTTCCATGCTGTCGTCTCACAGTGCTAAGCAATCACTCCAACACCAAACTCCATGGCACACCTTAGACAGGGATGCTCATGAATATTTCAAAACACAACCCACTATAGTCACTGCAACAATCTCTCCCACTTTTTTTCTGTCTTTTTTACCTGCAATTCTGACCACCATTTAGAAACTTAGAATGGAGCCATTTAAGCCAAGAATCTTCAAAGCTTCATGCAAAAGGAAAAAACGGATCTTTTCCATAGCCTTGTTTCTTCACTGGTATTATGCTTTGCAAGCATTAACTAAGATTAATTAAGCATTAACTAACATTAATTAAGAATAACCTCATATTCAAATGTTTCCACCAGCACAAAGTGTATAATTACTTGCACCCTGAGAGCTGCATGAAGGCTGATGGCAAACTTAACAAAACTAAGTTTGTTACTTAACTTTGCTACCAATAACTGGCTTGGTGCAACTGGCACTCATGTCTTCCTACATACTTGATCTGACTTCACAGCTAGTATAAGACAAGTAGCCCTAAATAGTGTATAATTTCCTTTTCTATATCCCCCATAATGCCATGATATTAAACCTCCACTGATGTAATATCTATCACAAATTCCTATTCATGAGAACACCTCTCCATATTATTGCTGAAGTCCTTCTTGTTCTGCAACCAGAATACTGTGCACATGCTTTCAGCTCAAACATTAGAGTTTGGCTCTAAAAGGACTTAAACAAAATGTCTTCCTTCTGAAGATACACTGAGTTTGGCTTTGAAATTCCTGTGTTTTCAAATCAGCAACAGAAAAGAAAAAGTTTGATAGCGAAAATAAATGAAATAAAAATAGATGAAAGGCTTGCTTAGGCTCTGGATTCAAAAATATTGGAAGAAAGTTTCAGGTGAAATGCCAGTCTCTTTTATACCACAAACACAAAGACTGCACACTCCTACCACTTTGATCAATAAAGCAGAGCTGATTCTGAAGAGTAAATAGTGACTGAGCATCAACACTGTTTTGCTTTTTCTGCAAAATCTAGTACTTGACAATGAGGTTTTTCATTACCTATGTTAAGGTAGTAGATTTTTCTTTCCTGAATTAAAGTGACTGCTCTTCCTTACCTTTTATTTTTTAATACTTTAAAAGAAAAACATTTTAAAATTATTTTTTTCCTTAGCTCTTATTAAAAAGTAATGTGATTTCTAAATAATAGATCCCTCTGATACTATGCTCCCCATTGATCTTTGTCATGTATGTTCCTGCCAGATATTCAGCTGTATTATACTAGTTGTTTTTTGAAAAAAGTAATTTTTATTCTACTCTCCTGGGTTATTGTATCTAGTTCACAAATAGTTTCAGTAATTTCCTTCAAATTGGCCAAGTCCAGCTTTTGTATTAATAAGAAATGAAGAGTATTGCTTTATAAAGTGGTTTTCCAAGATTTAACAGTGGCTGGAGCCAAAGCTATTACTGTCTCTTTCAGTAATATTGTTCAATAACCATAAATACATGCTGGAACGATTTTATTTGTTTGGAACACAGAGATATGATTGTGATTTAGGATCAAGTTCCCTCTGGACCTTTCTGGTTTGCTAGAACATTTAGTCTGTGCTCAGAAGAACAGGATAAAATTTGGGAGTGATTCATATTTTGTAGACATTAACTGTACGCAACATCTCTCTGCCCCGCTGGGTGGAGAGATCTCCCTTTAAACCTATGCAAATGGATAATGTCCACTAACATACATTGGTGTTTAGCAGTCTATATGTGGACAAAGATGGAATTTTGCTCATGAGGACTTTTTTTGTGTTGTTCTTGAGAGGGATATTTCTCTTTACATGAGCAAGGACCTGTTAAAGTATGCCATTTGTATTTCTTTCAATTTCAAATTGAAATCTGGTTTGCTTTTAAGAACTGTAAAGGTCTAAAGATGCAGGCACTACCTGTAATTTCAGAGTACCTAGATACTTCCTAATTCCTATGGGAGCTAAATCCACACTTACTTCAGGAGATGCATTTCATGCTTTGAAAGTAATCTGCCCCAAGGTGCTGTGATAATCTCAAGTTCTTTATACATATGCATTCCACGTAATGCACCCATTAGCTCACTGTCATGATTGCATTTCCTCTCCTTTTCTCTCCTCTCCCATCTACCCTGAAATCAGAAAATGAGAGAAAGGTTGGAGTTGGAAGAGTTAAAGATCATCTTTAACTAGATCATTCCATCTAGTCCAACCCCTCTGCCATGGGCAGGGACATCTTTCACTATATCAGGTTTCTCAAAGCTCCACCAACCTGACTTTGAAAGCTGACAGTGATGGGGCATCCACAGCTTCTTGGGCAACCTGTTCCAGTATCTCACTGGAGTAGAGGGGCCGAATCACCTTCGTTGACCTGCTGGCCATGATTCTTTGTATGCAGCCCAGGATACAGTTGGCTTACTCAGCTGCAAGCGTACATTGTCAGCTCATGCCCAATTTTTCATTCACCAGTATTCCCCAGTCCTTCCCTGCAGGGCTACTCTCCAGCCATTCATCGGCCATATTATTTTGTTAATTCCAGGAGGACACCTTGAAAGAAGAGCAGACATTTCACAAATTGGGAAAAAAGTAGAAGGCCTAAGGAAAGGTGGCTGAGTCAAATGGGATAATCTAAATATGTGTGGGGTAGATATCCACCATTGACCAAACAACTAGTTTTCAGACTTGGGGAAAAACATTGGGTAAAGGAGAGAAGGACATGGAAAATATAGTTTCAAGTTTTTCAGCAGCTGAGAAATAGCTGTAGCACGAAATGGAGCAATAAGTGAAAGACATATATCTTAGTCAGGATTTTTCTCTGTGTGGGAAGATTCAAAGGTGGGGCTACGAAACTGACAGACAGGGGCAGAGCTGTTGACGTCACCTACCTGGACTTGTGCAAAGCGTTCGACACTGTCCCACATGACATCCTTGTCTCTAAATTGGAGAGATATCAATTTGATGGGTGGACCACTCGGTGGATAAAGAACTGGCTGGATGGCCACACACAAAGAGTTGTGGTCAATGGCTTGATGTCCGGCTGGAGACCGGTAACGAGTGGTGTCCCTCAGGGATCGGTGTTGGGACTGGTCTTGTTCAACATCTTCGTCGGTGACATGGACAGTGGGATTGAGTGCGCCCTCAGCAAGTTTGCCGATGACACCAAGCTGTGTGGTTCGGTTGATACGCCGGAGGGAAGGGATGCCATCCAGAGGGACCTCGACACGCTTGTGAGGTGGGCTGATGCCAACCTTATGAAGTTTAACCGTGCCGAGTGCAAGGTCTTACACCTGGGTCGGAGCAATCCCAGGTACAGCTACAGGTTGGGCAGAGAAGAGATTCAGAGCAGCCCTGCAGAGAAGGACTTGGGGGTGTTGGTCAATGAAAAAATGAACATGAGCCAGCAGTGTGCGCTCGCAGCCCAGAAAGCCAATCGTATCCTGGGCTGCATCAAAAGGAGTGTGACCAGCAGGTCGAAGGAGGTGATCCTGCCCCTCTACTCTGCTCTCGTGAGACCTCACTTGGAGTATTGTGTGCAGTTCTGGTGTCCTCAACATAAAAAGGACATGAAACTGTTGGAACAAGTGCAGAGGAGGGCCACGAGGATGATCAGGGGACTGGAGCACCTCCCGTATGAAGACAGGCTGATAAAGTTGGGTCTGTTCAGCCTGGAGAAGAGAAGGCTGCGTGGAGACCTCATAGCAGCCTTCCAGTATCTGAAGGGGGCCTACAAGGATGCTGGGGAGGGACTCTTCATCAGGGACTGTAGTGACAGGACAAGGGGTAACGGGTTCAAACTTAAACAGGGGAAGTTTAGATTGGATCTAAGGAAGAAATTCTTTACTGTGAGGGTGGTGAGGTTGTAAGTAGAAATAACTAAAATACGTTACCGATTTTCAGGTGGTGCCTGCTCTTCCCATCTCTGTTGTTCTCTGCAGAGTTCCACTGTATCAGCTGTCCCTTGCTTTAGTCACTCTTAGCCTTTCTTGCTTACTATTGCAACTTGCTGCTGTCACCTGTTATAGGTTGTCCTTCCAGCAGAAGGTGAATGAAGCCTTCAAAGCTCTCACCATAGAATCATAGAATAGTTAGGGCTGGAAAGGACCTTAAGATCATCTAGTTCCAACCCCTCTGCCATGGGCAGGGACACCTTACACTAAACCATGTCACCCAAGGCCTCATCCAACCTGGCCTTGAACACCGCCAGGGATGGAACATTCACAACTTCCTTGGGCAACTCATTCCAGTGCCTCACCACCCTCTCAGTAAAGAATTTCTTCCTTAGATCCAATCTAAACTTCCCCTGTTTAAGTTTGAACCCGTTACCCCTTGTCCTGTCACTACAGTCCCTGATGAATAGTCCCTCCCCAGCATCCTTGTAGGCCCCCTTCAGATACTGGAAGACTGCTATGAGGTCTCCACGCAGAGACCTCAACAGCAAAATGAGTGGGAAGAGCAAGCCTCATTTGGTAGTACTTGTCCCTTGAAATGAAAAACATATCAGTTAAGATGATGCATGTAGACACTCTTCCCCAGTTATCAGAACAAAAAAACTTTTGAGACTGATACAGGCCCTATTGTGGAGATTCCCACAGCCATAAATCCTGTTTACTGTTTGTCAGGAAAGAAAGGCATTCCTGAGATAAATGAGTGTATCTGGGATACGAGCATGTATGGGGACCCACTGTCTAGTTCTGAGAAATACAAACCCTTTTGTTTGCTCCTCTTTGATTTTACTTCTATGATCTCAATTCACCAGCAAGTTTCCACCTGCTGACACTGCATGACTCCACCTTGACCTTGCTAAGCCTGATTCTGTGTATGCAAGATCCTTTGCTCATGTGTGTAATTATATCTGACTCCAAAAGACAGCCTGTGGGAATGATGTTGGCTTCTGTTAGACCATATTTAGTAGAGTCTGACACTTCAGTAGCAATGCTCAAACTCGAGCTGTGAGCCCGGAATCACAGAATAAGTGAGGTGGGAAGGGACCTCCGGAGGTCTAGTCTAACCTCCTATTCAACACAACATCAGCCATGATACAACCCAAGGTTGCTCAGTACTCTGTCTAGTTGAGTCTTGAAAACTCTGAGGACAGAGAGTACACAGCCTGTCTGGGATGAATGTGCAGTAACTTCAAGTAAGGTTCTGGTTAGTCACAGAAAAGGTCTAATCAATTGAATACAAAGTGTCCGTCTAACCATGGTGGAATGTGAATGTTGATTTATGAACAATGGACTATGAAAATTGCTTCTGACAGACTGAGATTTTCAGGTCAGAGTAGTTAGACATTTTTTAAAGCCCTGCATTTATCTGCTTCCAATGTTTAACGGATGTCAATCCAGTTTTGCCTGTAGCAGGATTTTTATCAAATAGCATCATTGGAGTTGGTACTAAAACTTAACCTATACTAGCGATTTCACCTTCAAATGTTCAATGACAGATCAGGTTACATATGTCTATCAAATTTAAGTGAAGTATTTTGATATTTCACTTAAATAAAGTGCCAGTCATTCAAGGAGAGAACACAGAGTTTTCCTCCTGTCTAGAGTTCTCCATTGCAGTTGGGTAAAAGGAAAGCTGGCCATGCCTGTCATTGTAGCCTTCAGAGAGTTAGAAGAGATGCTTTACATTCATTTGATTGCAATATCTTCACACTGTACATGTGGGGTTTTTACATCAGTTCCACTGTTTTTTGTGTGTAGGAACATCAATCGAAGTTAAGTAAGACAAATAGTTCTGCCCAAATCAGGGAGGAGAAAGTGTATTCATCGTTTAGATGATCAGATATTCTGCATGCTGAAAGTCTTAGCCTGGACTCAACTTGATACGCAGTCAGCGATGGGTAGAGAAAGGAAAGTGCATTTTGTTAGATTGAGAGTTATTGTCTGCCTGCTCCCACATCAGTATACAAAACTGAACACCAATGGCATAGCTGCCCAATGTACAAGCAATTTAGCAAAAGATGCTTGACAACTCAACTTTCTTGTACAAGCTTATTTGCGTATAACACCTGAGAACCAACAGATATTGAGTTCCACTTCCCTGAACAATGACACATTTAATAAAAAAAGTTTCATTTTCTTTTCACTAAATTCTGCACCTACCCCTTTACTTTCAGATTCCTAAAAATATATATATATCACCACTATGAACAATAACACATGAACAGAAATTAATCCTGGATTGCAGCTGCTTTCTTCCAGGCCCTGATGAATCCATTTAACTACCATGCACAAGTGGCACTTCCTACCACTTACGGACTACAGTTGAATATCTCTTATCTGGGCTGACCATCTTCTGTTTCTGCAGCATATTTTCCTTTAAAAACAGTTGTAGTTAAGGACAGAGCAAGTGTCTTCACTTACCGGACCAGGCCTTTAGTACCTTCCCAAACCAGGCCTTTAGTATCTGTGTGGAAAGACACAGATGCTATCTGAAATCCTCATGTTATTCTGAAAGAAAATTGATGCATCCAATTTTTAACTGAGGTTTTGTAATATGCAGCCAGAGTCCAAGAACTTTGGATTTGCCATCAGGCTTACAAAAATCTTAATTCTTCTTCATTTTCTTTTTCTTCTTAAGCTGAAAAATTACACAGGGAAAAAGACAAACAGAAGGGAGCTACATGCAATATTTAACATTTTAGAGGAAAACAGTGGTAGTACATTGTGCTTAAAACCAGGAGTAGGCTTAACAGGAGACAATTCTGAAAGCTGACCGAGGTGTTGATTCATTGCTAACATGGAAATACAATAGAACCCCATAAAGTCTGTTCAGTGACTGAAACAAACACTACTAAATTTTGTCATTTTGAATATGTATTTGTGGCTGTTCATTTCTGTCAAAGAGGGGGACTAAACCCGTAACACTAAATATGATTTCATGTTAAACTAACCCAAATAAAACTATTATGTAAGTCCAAATTTCATAGAATAAATGATGATATCACTTGACATGAAAAGTTAGAAACACATGGAAAACCTGATGAAGACCTAGTGTTTAAATCTTTTCTTTGGCTTCCTAGATGACGTCTTTCCTCAGCCATGGAGTGCTGGTAATTTCATTGTACTTTGGTTTTGTGATTTATAAACTTTCATCACTTTGTCTTTCTCTTTAGTATGTTGTACCTCAAGCATATTTTATATATTAATTATTTTTGCTACATAATGGAGAAATTAAGAGTCTTGTCAACTCTTAATAAATTAGGCTGTTCTTTTTCAAATAGGAGTACAAGCTACTCATGTCTTTGCTAACTGCTCAGTATTTTGTCTTTTATAATAGCCACTCAGTCTATTCTGTTATGATGAGCATTTTGAGTAAAATATTCTTTTACAATTACTCCAGCTCCACATAATCTTCATTTAATAAACATATATGAAACAAAGTCAAAGTTGAAGAAGCTAGAGGAGTAGCCATTGGTTTTTTCAGGCTTTCCCCACATCAGTGATTCTATCTGTATTCATCTGGACACACTCTTAATACATCTTGCTCAATGTTGTTTTCTAATCAAGCACACAGCAAAGACTTCTCATTAGCCTGGTCTATGCCCTTCACCAGAAGCTGCTGTGATGTATCATGTGCTGCTGAAGTAGCTGAATCAGGCATTGCCAAGTGGCCATTTTCCCATCCAGGCAGTTATTTTCGTTTTTCTCCTCCTAAAGCCCTTCTGGTGCAAAGCTGCTCCTCCGACGTTTGCATGCTTTATTGCAGATGGGCTAATGAGAATAAAAATGGCTGGTTTATGTCAGGTCATCAGCTCAAAGTACTCAAAATGCTACTAACAAATGAAACCTGGGAGCTCAAATTTAGGCAGTTGCTTTCTATGTTTTAAATGTAGTTTCTAAAAGGGTTACTTATTCCTAGAAAATATTTAACTTGGAAGATGCCATCAGTGTATTGGCAAAGCAAAATGTGTCCCTTGGTTTGTATTCTTAATAAATGTATTGCTAAAGTTGCACACCAATACTGTGCAAAAAATGGATCTGACCTCTGTATCTGATTTGAAATATGTTCTATGGTGGCAAATCAACTCCTTTACATAGGCCACCTTTTTCCTTTTTTCTTACAAACTGCTTAAGCTTGTCTAATGCAAAACAGAACTCTGATTCTATTGAACTAAGCTGAAGTCTCAACCAAATCCTATGGAACTAACAACGCAAAGGAATTTAGAAACAGTGCATCCATGGTAATTTTCTAGGTCGGTCTGGAAGCAAGGATCCACAGTCTGCCTTTCAGAAGGGACTTCAGGACTGGGAGTGGAAGATACTATCCCCTTGCTAAAAGCCAGGTACTTAATACCCAAAGGGCAGAAATCTATGTGCCTTCTGCTGGTGTCTTCAGCAGATGCTACCCTTTAAACATAGACTTGGTCTTCCTGCATGATACTAAGGAGGAAAAAAAGGTGGTCATTTATTGTACATTGCCTGTCATAAGATAACAGATTAAGCAAAGAACAAAGGTTTGCTTTTCTACGGTTCATTCTCACCCTCAAAAGCAGATTCACCTTGAGCATCCAGAATGAAGATTGTTTTTGGAAACATGATAGGAAAATAATGTAGGTTATGTTTTTACATAATCAATTAGAATAACAGGGCAAGAAAGAAGGCATCTTAGTACCCTTTTGATGCTTCTAGTTAACAGCTCTGCCTTGAGAACAAGTTGGACAGGGCCTTGGGCGACATGGTCTAGTGTAACATGTCCCTGCCCACGGCAGGGAGTTGGAACTACATGATCTTAAGGTCCTTTCCAACCCTAACCATTTTGTGATTCTATGCTCCTATGAAAAAACAATTGAATAACAGAAGGGAGAAGTGCAAGCCATCATTAGTAATTTCTGCACAGTGTTGACTCCTGAACAGCCCCTGCAGACTGTAACATAAATCATTATGGACAGTGGGTTCCTGATCCTCATCAGCTGCTTTGCATGATCAGCTGGGGCAGCCAACTCTGTTTTATATGCCTTTGCTAACACTTGACAACTAAACCAACACAGATGCCAGGCACTCAATTGCACAAAGGATGTGAAAAGACACAAACCTAATGATTTGTGTGAGAGGTATTATCATCTCACTGCAGGGCAGTACTTGAGAAATGCATCCACACAATACTCCCTTCAGAGATATCCTTGGAGCTGGAGCCCTCTGTATCTATATACTTCTTCACCCTATATACCATGGGGAAACTGTTCATATATTTGAATGTGCAGCATCTTTTGAAATTTATCTTTTAAGTTTCATATTCAGCCAGCTGTTTTTACAAGTCCCTGAGAACAGAATTACAACTGTAAAATGACAACTGGATTTACCTGGAAAATTTATGTATAAATCCTCAGGGTACAGAGCCACAGTATTGCCAGCAGGCTAAAGGAGGTGATCGTTACTCTCAGTTAAGCACTGGTGAGGTCACATTTGGCATCCTGAGTCCAGTCTTGAGCTTTTACATTTGAAATCTAAGAAAGCTTTACATGCTGATTTTAGTCAGTCTGGAGTTCAAAGCATGTCTTTCAGGACCTATCTGTAAGTTAGCTTGGCTGTTACTACGATTTCAAGGCAAAACTGGGCTTTGGTAAGCAAACTAGCATGTTGGTCACTCTGAACTGATACAGAAAAGAAACAAGGCCCTAATTCTACAGTAAAGAGAAATCTTTGTCTAGACATGTTTTTTCTCACCAAAAAGCCTATGGATGAGTTCCTGGTGTGAAAGACAGCTCTGAATGCAAAGACAGGAATTTTATAATTACTGTTATTGGATGTTAATCCATTTCATAAGAAGGACACAGGCAAGAAACAAACTCAAACTTCACTCAAATAAACAATGCCTCTCCTAACACTTTTCCATCACTGTTCTCAGTTCTGCTACATAATCCAGTGTTTCCAATGTTGTAATTTCAACAGCTTCAGTTTTTTTGGTATTATTGATGTGGTTGCCTTGATACAGGTGACCTTTCATGATTTTGCACTCCATAACTCTGTTAAAATCATCTGGTTCAAACTGGTAGTATTTCTATGTTGATGTTCACCTTGCACACTTGCTAGGACAAAAGGCTGCTCTGCCTAACTAATAATCAGTTATGCGTGGTCACCCACATAATTGAACAACAGAGTATCATGGTTTTCAGCCTGTGTTTCTGTGCTCATTCAGGATCCTTGCCCCTTGAATAGTTTGAAACACTTTCTTGGTTCCCAGCAAAGGCCTTGGTGATGTAAGTCTGGTGCTCTGGTGGGACCTGGTGCTCAGCAGAGAGGAGGTTTAGGTTGTCCTGCTGCTCAGAAGAGAGGTATGGCTTTTTCTGCTTTGATTAAATCCTATGTTTTAATAGCAACTTTAGACTTTGAACTTTTCTTCTCTCTTCATATATTGGAATTTGATCTCCTGATTCTTACAGGCTAGTTTGCACACCATATGTATTGCAGTTTCCTGAAAGAAAGCCACAGATTTCGTGGGAAATTTGGGGGAATCTGTATGATACGAGAAGAACTAAAATAGCCTGCAAATGTACCTACCCATAGTGCGGCTGGAGGTAAAAACAATGAGCAGATGTGAGAATATTTGTGGCATTTTCTTGAACTCTGTATCTGCTTACCTTCTCATTTCACAGGTCAGAGGACCATGAGACAGAAGTGTTGGTAGGCAAGCTGACAGATGTACATGTGCTGTTTATCAGCAGACAACCTTGTAAATACACTGTAGAAATGATCACTGGCATTTAGAAGAGGCGACTCTACAGGGGTTGAGGGAACAACAGTGATATAAAAGCCAGAATTTTCTGGCCTTTCTTCATGTTTTGTTGTACATATTAATGCAAAAGCTCAGACTGATGCTCAGACTGATGACTTTTACTGAGTGCTTGAGTTAAAGCCTCTGCTATTAGATCTGTTCCTAAAACAGGCTTTTGGGAGCCACAGAGAAGAGTAAAGGAAGTCAGAAAAATGTCATCTGGGCTTTACACTACTCAGAAGAGAACTCAGAAGAACTCTATAATTCACACCATAAATAAGCAAGTAGCTGCACTCTTCCTGAAATAGCCCTGGAAGGGAATTTTGCGGAATGATAATTTTTCTCTTAACCACAATAAGCCACCTTTCTGTGAATATTTAGCGATGGGTTTTCAGAACTTTTTTTCTCTTATGCTTGCTCCCATCCCTCTGAAACTGGCAGTCCAGTTCTCAGTGTGAGAAGCAGCTTCTGCAGGACTTCAGCCACAGGTTACAGTCAGGGATTTCAACATGGTGAAGTAACTGATGTAGTTGAAGTGTCTCCATAGGTGAGAAGGTGTCCACTGGAGATGTACTTGGGTAAGTATACTTTCCAGTATAATGGAGACCCAATAGCTGACTGGCAGCTGGTGTTACAATGGTGATCTCAGGAGCTATTTACATGATTAATAGTAGAACTGACAAAATTAACTATTTAGAAACTAAACCATCTCTAAGATTGCGTTTTGGTTTTCAGAGCATATGGAATTACTATACGTCATAATGAAAACACTGAGGCAATCCAGATAATTTAATCTCAACAGTATTGAAAGAACAGATAGTATAATAAACACTAAACACAATTCTGGTTTTCGGTTGTGTTGAAGGCTGGAATAAACCACTCTCTTTTGAAACATGACAGATTTTTGTTCTGGTGGGATCTTCAGCTTCTCAAAGCGTGCTCATTGCTCCCTCACTTGTAAACTAAAACAATGCCTGTTCTGTACTGTTAAATGTCACTTCAGTGCATTGTTACAAGTGGGACTCCAAACACATGTAATGGGCCAGTCTCAGCTGCAATGGCATTTTTTGGAAGAGCTTTAACATGCTTCTTCAACAGTCTGTATTAGCACCATTCTGTAGTGTGCTGTGAATATATTACCCACCTGGCAGGTATCTCATAATCATGTGCTTTTCTGCTGTAAACTGTTTCAGATGTGGAAGTGAACAAATAACATGTCTTGTCCATAATTTAACCTCTGGATTTTCAATGTTGTTGTCAAGGAGAGCTAATGAAGAAAGGTGGGTAAAATTAATATTTTAAGGGTGGACACACTGAAATGGTTCTTGGTTTTGATCTCTTTATTCCAGCTCACAGAAGCAGTAGATAGCCTTTCCTTGTAAATGCTTAACTTCAGTGTGTGAATGGTTTATAGATGATATACAGAATGTAATTGCTAGAGTACATTTCTTTAGGGAAAAAAAAAAAACAACACAAACTGTATTTTTCTGAACCTTTTAATCTTCTCTCCTGATGATTTTGGTTTTGTTTTTTTTTAATTCCCAGCAAGACAAGGCTTGATACCAAGGCAGGAGATCAGGAGACATGACAGGTAAGATGCATATGTGCTAGCAGCATGACTTTCATCTACAGGATGCACAGGTTGACTTGTCAGTTCTGGAATGCCCCCTCATTATGTTCCCCAGATTGGGAGTCTCAAAAAAGACTGGAATTAGATTATCATGCTGAGTCAAGGCTGACCTCTGACTCAGAGAGAGAGGCTGAAATGACTAGCATAAGATCCAGCAAAAGAAGATCTAAGAGCCAATGTCAAGTTTCCAAAACAATGTGCCTGATCCATACGAATAACATTGTGATTATGCAAGTTTGAAGTGAAAGCTGCTGAAATCAAGGGGAAACATCCAATTCAGCTGAGGATTTTAGAGCAAGATTTTTCAAGTGTCATATTATTTCTTGTGTGTGAGACTTTCATGCTGTCAATTTTGAAGGTTATTTTTTAGAAAACACACTCTACCCTTAGCTGCATGCCATCTTTTGTGGAGGAGGATCTAAGTTTCCCTGCCTGAGTTTGTGGGATATTCACTGATGGTGGGTAGGAGGTAAAAAATAAGAAAACATGATGAAACTGATAGTGACAGACAGGCTGTCTCTGTAACAGTAGATCTGTGGGAATTTCACACCCCTTTTGGAGAAACAAAAAAGAGGGCTGAAGAATTGCAAGCCAATCCCCTCAATTCCTATTTTTAGAAAAAGGATTCTGGGAGTGAGAGGTGTGGTGAGGATTTACTTCCATTTCACTGGGAGTCAATGTGTTTACAAGAATATATTGTACCAGAAGGATATCAGTAACAGTTAACGTAGATTTTAGAGGCTTTTTTTTATTATTGTTTTGGGTTTTATTTGACAAATCTATCCATTTTTCCTTGACAGGGTGAATTTGTTAGAGACACTGTGTTCTCCTTGTTCCTGTGGCTGTTGCCCACTATTGATAAGTTTTGACAGCTGAAAACTTCTGTTAACTGAGGATATCCAATACTCAGTGCACAGTGCAGTTCCTGTTTCATTAAAATATTACTATTTTATGATTATACGATCATAGAATCATAAAATACCTAGTGTTGGAAAGGACCTTTAAGTCATCTAGTTCCAGCCTCCTTGCCATCAGCAGGGACACCACACACTAAACCATGTCACCGAGGACTCCATCTAGCGTGGCGCTGAACACTGGCAGGGATGGAGCATTTATCACTTCTTTGGGCAACCTGTCCCAATGTCTCACCATCCTCACAATAAAGAACTTGTTCTTTATATCCAATACCAACTTCCCCTGTCTAAGTTTGAACCTGTTACCCCTTGTCCTATCACTACAATTCCTAATGAAGAGTCCCTCTGCAGCATCGTTATAGGCCCCTTCAGATACTGGAAGGCTGCTATGAGGTCTCCACGCAGCCTTCTTTTCTCCAGGCTGAACAGCCCCAACTTTCTCAGCCTGTCCTTATAAGGGAGGTGCTCTAACCCCCTTATCATCCTTGTGGCCCTCCTCTGAACCAGAAAGAACTATATACCCTGAACTTTATAGCACTTTCTCCCAGTCAAAATTCAGCATCTTAACCCAAACATATTGACTCTCCTTGCAGCAGGTTTTGACCCTAAAGTCCTGCCACTCAAATGTTGCATTCCTTACACCTGAAAAAGGAGGTGGAAGGTGTCAGACCCAATCTTTAAAATCTAAAAATCTTTAAATGCCCCCAAACTGGAAGAATTTTCTATGGAAGTAAAGTGCATGTTTGCAGACAAGACAGTTGAGGAAAGAAGTAAAGATTGAAGCTACTGCAATATCGGGAAAGTCAATGTGTCATGGTGTCCTGCGTTCAGCAGTAGCAGCCATTTTTTCTCCTTCTTAGTAGCTGGTGCAGAGCTGTGGTTTTGACTTGCGGCCTGGGAACAGCGCTGAGAACACTGATGTTTTCAGTTACTGCTCAAATGTTTAGTCTGACCAAGGACTTTGTGAGTCTCATGCTCTGCCAGGGAGGAGAGGAAACCGGTAGGAAGCAGAGACAGGACACCTGACCCAAACTAACCAAAGAGGTATTCCATACCACAGCACGTCATGCCCAGGATGTAACTGGGAGTTACCAGGAAGGGCTGGCTCACTGCTCAGTTGGGCTGAGTATTATTGGTCGCAGGTGGTATTGTATTCTCTTCCCTTGTTATTTCCTTTATCATTATTATTATTGGTGGTAGCAGTAGTGGTTTTGTGTTATACCTTAGTTACTGGACTGTTCTTATCCCAGCCCGTGGGAGTTACATTCTTTCGATTCTCCTCCCCATCCCTCCGGGAGTAGGGGGGAGGGAAGAAGTGGGGGAGTGAGCAAGCAAGTGAGACTGCGTGGCTGACAGAGTTTAAACCACAACACATGGCTATAAACTATTAATCCTTTGAATGGTGAAATAGACAGGTGTGCACAAAAATGGTGGTGTTGGTAACGAGCTGTAAACAGAAGCATTTGATTGTTAAGCTGGTAATTGGTTTGGGACTATGATGACTGTCTTTTCCCTGTGAATAAACCACTTCTTCTGTTGCTGTTAATTAGAACTGCTAAAGACATGAGTCAGAGACATAATGCAAGACTAAAGAAACACAGTGTAATAAAAGACTCTCAAGAAAGTGCAATAGCTGTTTATAGCAAAAACGTGCTTCTGGAGTCTAAATTAGTATAATTTCTGCATGACTGTATGCAACTGGTCACATAAACACTCAAATTGATCCTCTTGCCTCTGGAAGTTGGATCTTTCAAAGTAGTTTATGGTGTAACTTTCTCCATGTTATGTGCAACATCAGTTTTACTTGAGTTGAAATCAGTGTTGTTAAAAAAAAAAAAAAAAATTGTTTCTAGCTATTTTTTAAGAAAAACAGACCTAAACTAGTATACTTCAGAATATTCTCATGTATTCTGATATACTTACAACAAATGCTCTTACAGTCCTTGTGTAAGTCATGGCATGATATATTAAGCTTATTTTTGTCTTTGTTTGCAAGGAAAACATACCATTTATTTTTGATTACAGGTAGACTTGGGGAGATATTAAGCTAATAATCTCATTTTCCAGGACTGTAGCATGAACTGCGTTCATGAAAATAACATGAAATTGTTATTTTCATTTCTCTACTTTCCGTGATTTCTTAGCTGACTCATTCAATGTATTTGAAGACTAGTTGATAAAGACATAAATAAACATGGCTTTCTCTAATACAGAATCTTATATTGTTGCTGATATTCTACCAGGCTGAGGAAAGAGTTCAATGTCTTTGGCTGAAATTTATTCACAATAACACACTGATAAGCACTGTAAATGCGGAAGGTGTATTTGAGACATCTCAAGGGCTAAATGACGATGCCAGTCAGCCTAGGATGCTTAGGCAGATGTGTCTGTCATTTAACCCATAGCTCATTAAACTCTGAAGGGACTTTCTAACATCTGTTCTGTAATTTGACCATAACTCAGGTCTATTTACAACAGAACAACAATATTAAGAAGGCACTGATCCTGCAAGGAATGAGATGTGTGTTTTAATTTATGTACTGTATGGTAATCCCCTTAAATTTATTTAGCCTTCCAGTGCATGAATCTGGAGATGTTTGCTTCCAAGACTAAAGATTACTTCAGTGCTAGCTTTTGAGAAGTGGGAGGCAGGATCTATCCTGTTCGGCAATCTGATCAGTGGAAAGGAGCCTTCACCAGCATCTGTAAGACAAATATTGGTATCCTTAGACTGATAATACCACACCAAAGTTTGGTTGCCTTACTGTTCAAGAAACAAAGATAAATACCATCGTGTTGTTTAGCAAAGGGTTCTCAGTGGGTAAGGTTTCTCCAAATGCACAGCCTAGTCATAAGCCACCAGCTTACATTTCCACACGGCCTCACCCTTAGCACTCTGGAGTCTCAGTTGCTGTGTTTGCAGCTGAGAGGAATAAAGCCTGGAACCAAGATTACAGGCCTAGCTTCTCTAAATTCTATTTCTAATCTCTCTGCTATTTGAGATACTGCCCTGCAGGTCATTAATAAGTAATCCTCTTCTCTGTCCAGAAGACAATGTGACAGTGAAGGCTGAAGAATAGTCCTGCAGCTGGATACTTATGTGTCCTGCTGGTTCAAGAGAGTATCAGTGGGCTTTACTGGCAGAGAGAATGGAGCTGAGAAAGTCTCTTTTCATTGCTGTTACTAGCAGAAACCACAGGGATACCAGTTTTATCCTATTGCCTTCACATATAGCACAGATGAGGAAAAATAGTAGAGAACAATCCATAAAAATAAAAAGGTCAAAACAAATTGAATAACATGTTAATAGCTAGCACTTTTAACCACCAAAAAAAAATCAATGATGTAGTTCAAATGTTTGAGATTGATTTTGTACGACATCCCTTCAGTAGGTGACTCTTTGGTGGGAATGTATTGATTCTCTGGGAAAAAAGGCAAGCATCTATCTTTGATGATTTTCCTCCTGCTCTCCTAGCACAACATCAGATTACAGGTGTGATTTACACATTGAAGCATGTGTAAGGAAATAAACCTGACATTTTCATTCTTATGTGGAAAATCTAAAGCCATAAACAAGCAGAATATTCGTTGCATGAGGATCTACAGAGTTTTCACCTGTCTGAAGAAGAGAAAGAGAAATGCTATGGAAAGCAGTTAGAAACAAAGAATTTGGAGTAGTCATAGGTCACAGATATGTGGTTTACAGGGTGCCTCCTTAGCTTGCTTATCTACAGTCCAGTCACACAAACAAGGCTGAACTTATACTTGATATTAATGTTACCTTATCTTACACAGAGACTAATACAACTTTGCATGAACTGCATGTGATTGTACACACAGAGTAACGTTTTTTAATTCCCTTCTTCCCCTATCATCTCGCTACCCACCCACTTCTATCTCTCATTCTTATGGGCTCTTGCCTGTTTAATGTGTAACACATTTAAATCCTTTTAACCTACTCTACATACTTCTAATTATTGCGGGGAAAAGTCATAACTAGAAATGAAACGTATATTCTAATAGTACCTACAATCGCATCTTTGGTACATCCTAAAGAACAGTGCCATTGGATGCAGATATGTTTGTTAATTACTGTAACATATATTTTTGCTGATGGTTTAAGCATTTTCTTAGATGCTGCTTTCCTAACATTTATTATACAAAAATATATAGTGTGCCTCACTGTAGCATATGCTGTATACAACACCTGGTACCTGAAGAACATGTTGTTTATTGACATTCTGATACATTTCTCATTTTCTGAGGAACAGCAGCAAAATGCTGACATAAGTGAAACCAAGATTATATGTCAGCCAACCACTGAGGCTGAAGATATAGAATTATAGAATCATAATATGAACTAGGTTGGAAAAGACCCTTAAGATCATCGTTTCCAACCATTACCCCAGGACTGCCAAGACCACCACCAAACCGTATCACTGAGAGACATCACATGTCCCTGGCTTCATCGAAGTCAATGGGAAACAGGGTTTTCTCTACCGCTATCTCTTTTCTGAACACAAATACTTCCGAACAAGTAGAAGAGGGAGGAAAATACTGCCTCTTGCCTTTTAAATTTGAGAGTTACTCCAGAATTTCTCTGCACTTTCAACTCATGTGTAGCAGGGTAGTAGTGAGAAAAAACACCAATTCCCGGGAAACAGGACAAGCTTAAACTCAGGTACCTGGGAACACAGGTTTGCTTCTTAATGAAAAGCTACAGAACAATAATTTTTTTTTGGCTTTGTATAATATCTTACCCAACAGCAAACCCCAAGGGCTGGGTGGACTCCACACCTAAATACAGTGGTGGTCAGTAATGTATATCCCTGGGCAATGGGATGATCTCAGACTTCTAAAAGACAAGACAGGAACAAGCATCCACTCACTGAGACAGTAGAAGTTTCCAAGGATCCTGATGGAATAAGTCAGAAAGACATCTTTGAGGGTAATATAGAATGTCTTCCAAACACTATGCATTTGGATGTCAGTATATGAATTACAAATGATGTAATTGTTAAGATGTGAACTTGGGATATGGAAGGTGTGAGGATTCTGAACTCTAACACGACTATGTTTTGTGACCTTGAAAGAAGGTGTTTTCATTTGTTGTCTTAAGTGCTACCCATCCAGAAATGAACCAAGATGAACTATTCTTCTCTCATTAGCACTCTTAGGATAAATATTTTAATTTCATGAGATTCTCACATATATGAAAAGAGTTACGTGACACATGTAAATATCACTCCTTGGTATGACTGAGTTACTCCTTTCATTGCTTGGCTCTTTGCAAATGACGATCATGACAGAAAAAATCTTGCATTTTATCACTTTTTCATGTTGAGTATTAGAAAAAAAATGTACAAATTGAAAGAAGATCTCTTTGACTTTAGCTTTTATATAGTACAGTTTTATATCTGTAAAAGCCCATCACATATTGTTTAGAAAAGCCTCGGGCAAGTTTCATAATGTGGACTCTGCTTTATGTCTTCATTGAAGAACAACGCAACAGGAAAGTGAACCAGAGATGTCAAAAGGAGATGTTACAGACAATTAAATAGGCAGTTTGCGTCTTGGTGGAGGAGACATGAGATTAAGTGTGGAAGCAATTTTTCAAGGTTTCTAGCCATGCATACCTTGCATTAAAGCTTTTGTGATGGAAAAGCAAGCACAAGATGGTGTGATGCCAAGTGAAGCAGCACAGGCTATGGATGTTTAAATAGGCCTGTCCACACAGAACAGTCTGAAATGTTCACTTTCAGAAGTTTTATTGGTCACACAATAGGTGAGTTTCCAGTCTGTCCAATTTGTGTTTTGTTTATGGCAGATTTCAGCTGCCTAGTCCGAGCCAATAAAAGAAATACTGACACAAATGATCTGAGTTTGTCGGCTGGGATGTTGATCTAGGGAAAAATCTATGCTAGTATCATGGAGAAAATCAAAGGGATATCTAAAATAATGGAGGCAAATACAGAACAATGATAAGAGATAATAACCTGTGACCTGGCTAACAGCCAATGAATGGCACTGTAAGCAAAATTTCCAAGGTCATCTGTGGAAGTACTAAGTAAAGTTCAGAGCACTACACTTAGCCTTACTTAATGAAATTTATTACCAGAGGCATTTTTCTGTGATGAAAAAATACTGCCTGAAAAATAAGGCCCTTCCTTATCTCCCCCATCCATTAGGAATAAAGGAGAAAGTATGCTAGTTTCACAGAAATGAATTTATTGATATTTTGTAACTCATGATGCCCCTAATATGTTTGATTTCAGACACTTAAATGCAGTGATAAGTTAGTACTGCAGTTTTGAAGAAATTCAAATTATTCAAATGATCCCTGGGGAGAAGATTAACTGTAATGGCATTACAAATGGACTACATAAATTTGGGAAATGAAAATTAGATGAAAAAAACCTGAAGAATTAATAGAGTGCTGATCCTGTCAAAAGTTTGGGTTTCAGCTTCTTTTTTTTTTTTTTTTTTTTTTGAACTGTAAACTGGGAAAATATTTTTTCAATGTTTTGAAAGCAGAAGCTCTTTCTATTCAAAAAGAATATTCAGTAGAAGAAATTTTGACTGCATTAAAATAAAAATAAACTTTTACCTTTGCACTCTTACAGATAATATTCTAGACAGTTTATGCCTCTTTAAAAAGGCTGTAAAGCTGTGTTAAATTTTCTTCATAAAGTCTTAGATTTTAAAACAGAGACTTAGCAGTAGCTACTACCTGCTTCTGCGTTGTGTTGGCTGATCTCTAATTGAAATATTGATTGGAAAATAAGCTGTAGAAACCGATGTTGTCTGATTAAATCTTAAGTTTACATATTTCAGGACATATAAGTCTCAAATGAAATTTTTAAAACAGAAAAACACACTGCAATGAACCTGATGATTATCCCCTTCAGTCTATTGTGAGTTCCAGTTAGAAAAAAAAATGAGCAATGTTTGGAGTCCAATACTTCAATATGGTGCTTGGATTTTTTTTTTTTAAAGTCTAGAAGTGAATTCATTAGTAGATTCTGGACTTTATAATTAGATAGAAATCATGCTTATAAAATGTTCATAGCTTAGTCCTAATTCTGCCATTTAACACAGTATATGAGTTTATAACACAGTGGAGTCAGTGGAAGTCACACTACATCAACAAGTTGAATGTCATACTGATGGTTTTGTCTCTGTCTAAAGGTGACAGAAGTCAGTCTTTAGTTTGATGCAGGTTATTACAGTGGAATTACTAAATGCCTTGAAAGGGTCTCTGATATTTGTAGGTCTTAAGGAGTTTGTGGATTGGAGCTGATAATGTTCTGGCTCATCCATCTGTGTAGTTTCAGCAGTTGTTTGATACAGAATTAATTTTTCTGCATATAAGAAGGCCAGGAGGAGATAAGAACTCTGGAACACCAGAGGAAAAAAAAAATAAAAAATTTCCTGGCATTTGACTGGAAATCCTGCCTCTGGTAGAGGCAATGTGAATTATTGAGTGACCCAAGGCTGCTGGAATAAGTTTTCTATGGAATTACGTTATCTGGCTTCAACAGCACAGACATTTTTTTTTTTTTTTTTTCCTTCAGTTTAGAGTCTTACATGAGAAAATATAAATGAACTTTAAATTTCCTTTTTATTTAATACTCTGTGACTAAGGTAAAGAGTGCACTTAAGCACCATTTTTGAAGCACCATGAAATCAAAACCTCACTGACTCTTTGTTTCCAAAGGAAAAGTCCATCTGTCTCTTTTATTATTATTGTGAGATGCTTTTTTATGTTGTGCCTTTTATTTCTAATTGATGTAGAGCTTGAAATTCTTGCAAACTCTTTGCAAGTCCTTTGGGAAAATATAGATAATTAAGAAGGAAACCTCAAAACTTCTCAGCAGCATGGACACTGAGTTTTGCTTCCGCCTTAGGAAGGGGCTGGGTCTGCCCCAGCTATGTCTGTTCCTGCTGTGGGATAAGGGGATTGAAGACAGTGAGGAGCTGCGGGAGGAGAGCTGCAGGGTAGGAGGAGGGAGAGGCCTGGATCGTGTGTGCTGCCAACTGCCTCACCTAATCCTTGGCCTTAATGAGATCGCCAAGGCCACTGACAAGGGCATTGTGGATCACAGCTTTCTCTTCTTCTAAATCCCTTCCTTCATGGAAGGAGAGCAGCTAAACTAGGCTGTTTTAGCACAGGGGTTTTAGCAAGCCAGTGGTCAGAGGCTTGTGCTTTTTAGTGAATTACGGCAGTCTCACTCTGACTTAAGTATCCCAGACTATCTAAGACCTCTCTTTGGAATGCAACTGTCAAAAGACAAGCACATTTGTGAGTGTTGGAATCAGTCCCAGGATCAAACCTTTACTTTCTTATGTTTTATGGTTTTTAAAACCCCCAGAGTCTTTGTTTTGTTTTAGTTTGGGGTTTTCTAGCAGAAAAATACAAGGTTTTGTTGATGTTCTTGTTGTTTTTAGCAAACATAACATCAGTCAGTATCCTGCACAGCAAATGCTATAAGTAAAAAGAACAATTCTGATCCCAAATGGAGTAAACTGCTAAATTTTGCCTTTTTCCAAAGTGCTGCTTGAAATGGCTGGGATTGCCTTTGTTCATGGGTATTCAGGTTGCCATAAAAGAAGGCAAATTGTTGCTAGTGTCCTAGGCAGTTTCTGGAGTCCTTGAACAGTGAGAATCCAGTGCAAACTTGCTGAAAGCAAACTTTGTACATATGCACACATAGATATGTGGGGGGTGGAGGTAGACAGATGAAAAGACTGAGATGAACATGGTGAATATGACTTGTTCAAGGTCATAGTAGCAGAAATCTCCCAACCCCTAACATGAGACCTTATTACTTTGCTGGAGGGCTGCAAAGCCACTTTGTTCCTGCAGCATTCCTAGCACAGATTAATGTACAAGAAAAATAAGTTTATGTCAAGAGAGAGGTAAAATGCAGGTTTCTATCAACTAAATGGTTCCCTGTGATGGGCACTGTGATCTTCAGTTAAAGTAATTCCCATGCAGGAAGCGTTTTCCACAAACCCATCTGTTGCAATAAGAATCTTAGCAGAAGGTATTCATCTCTACAGTTGATGAGTAAATATCATTGCATGATGATTTGCGACATTTTTAAGCCTTGAACATTTTGTTTTAATGCAAGATAGAAACCGGGGAGCGCACAGATGGCATCTGTGCTGCGCATTGTGTGTCTCCTATACCTGTTCAGTCCAGTATCGTTTCCTTCTCCTCACACATAACATCATTTCAGCTGACGTTTTTATCTCCTTTTATAGCTTTAATTAATTAAGAGTGTGTGTGCTCTGTGTTAAGGAAAAAAAGCCAGGAGCTTGATTCCAAGTCTAATACAAATTTATGAGGATTCAGCCCCACAGAATATCAATGAAGCAAAAGAAACCATGAAGGCAAAAGAGTGAAAGGTTAAAAATGAATAAGGAGAAGAATTAATATTTTGAGACCTCATTTTTTGTCTTAGAGAAACAATTTCACAAATTCAATGAATAATCCGCAACAGGGACTTTGAAACTCATACTTAAATTGCATTGTCAGAGGTGTTGCGGGTACCAGAAATGCTTTAACTATTTTGATTTTGTCTCCTCTCATTTTTAAATCCCATTTTCACAAACAGGCACAGGGCAGTGGCTATCAGCAGTGATGGTAGTGCCCCAAGTCTACTTTTTCCTCTCCAGGTATGAATCTGATCCTGCACCATAATCGAAGCCTGGAGCAAGTTGTTGATACTGAGACACCTCCTTGGTTTTCTCAGCATGGGAGACGGGAAGAAAGCAACTTTATTGCTGGCAGCTCAGAGGAGTTCCCATGGTATGGCTGCTGCGCAAGAAGCAGGGGTTGGTTCCAGCTGGTCCAGGACAGCGGGCAATTTCTCTGTCAGCTTTGCAGAGATTGAGCCTCATTGTAACAGTCTTGTTAATGAAGATACACCAGCACAGGTACTGCTATTGGCAGTGAGACTGTTTGTCAGAGAAACACAGGTCCTTCCAGAACCAACAAGCTTCCATCTGGAACTGGAAACAAAAACATAAAACGGGGTATAAAGGAAACCTAGTTTACCCCAAAGCAGTCACTGGCTGAGTTATCACAGAAGCTTGTGGTCACAGCAAACCTTAGAGATCCCAGCCAAGATCAGGATATCCCCTGTGTAGAAACTGTAATGGACCAGTTGAATCTTTAGGGACATAAAATCAACCTGACTGAGTCACCTGCTTAGATTTTTTGCCTTATTAAAAGAAATTGAGCCAAACCCAGAAAGCACAGAAAGCATCTGGACCAAGTATCAGATATATCTTTTAAAACATGAGTACTTGTTGAATTAGGGGCCTTTCTAAACATTTTTTCATAGTTTATTTTGTTTCACTTTCGTTGTACTTTTCTGGAGTACACTGCTAGAACCATGTTCCACATATGCACTTCTCCAGGGAAAATTATTTAAGGTGACTCTGCGTATATTTTAATGGGTTTTGTAAGTATCTTGTAAAATGGTGTTCATGTCATTCACAAAATGGTTGTAATTAGGCAAAGAACTGCATACCAGATGTGGGTCTTTTCTTTTATAATGGGAGATAATGGATTATTAATTAGCAAGAGTTGAGGTCCTCAGCTCTGCAAATACTGTAAGCCAAGAATTTCTAAAGAGTCAATATTTAGGTATGAATTAATGTTAGCAATATTGCCCTGAATGTATTGTCTGCATTCTTTAGGTTTATGAAATAATCTACTGTGTTTACTCAGACATTAATAAAAAAATAAATAAAGAGGGAGTTCCTTCTTATTCCTCATGACTAAAATTATATTCCCTGCCTCATGAGAAAGACAGTCATCTAGCTTTAATGATTAATTACATTTCTTTAATATCAATTGTTCCAGCTGCAGGCTGTGCAATCATTCAAGGACTTGTCATTTTAAACACTTTTAATGCTAATCCTTATTTGTGTAGTGAAGTGGTTTTAATTCAGACAGACGTGTAAAATGCAGAATAAAAATACTTCCACAAACTGATTTTATTAGACTGAGTTTCAACAGATCAAAAATTACTGCTGGTGCAGGGGATGCCAACTTAGCAAAATTCTTGCACAGAGAAACAGAAAATGGAGGATAGGAGTGGAAGAGATTTCATGAGTACTCTAAGTGATATATTGGTAGCAGCTCCTTTTCAAAAGTGACCAAAATGATTTAGTTAAACTCCTAAAACACTGGTTTTCAGGAAGCTTCTTGCTTTTTAAATGCTGGTGATGTCTCCTTTTGTTACATGACATAGACCAGGAAAACACCTGAGGTTTCTTTCTACATCCTAAACTGTATTTTGTAGAAGTGTAAGAGCAATTGTAATTTTGATCCAGAAGACAACTCTCCAAAGAATCATTAAGAAGGTACACCAAGAAGGTGGCTACAGAGAAGATGGATACTACCTTTATGCAAAGAGTCACATGGAAAAGATGAGAGGTAACAGGTACAAGTTACTTCTAGGGAGATTCTGACTTGACACAAGAGAAAAATTTTTTACAAGGAGAGCGACCAGCCTTCAGGATAATGTCCCTAGGGGAGTGGTGGATTCCCCAGCTTTTTGAGATTGGATACTTCTAAGATTCAGCTGGACAGTGTGCTGAACCACCTTGTCATGCTTGAAGTCCCTTCCAACCTGGTATTCTATGATTCTATTATTCAGGTGGGAAAAGATCAGGCACTTAGGCAGATTATGAATTTGGCTGCTGAGTCAGCAGCGTTACTCCAGCATAATTTAACAAGAAGTGAGAACCTCTTCATCTGAGGCCTTAGCTGAGCAAGCATGTCCTATATATGCAAAATATCTAAAGGAATTCACGGAACGACTTCAGAGAGTCTATGACTATGCTTGGAGGTGTCGTGGTTTAAGCCCAGGCCGTAAATTAGAACCACGCAGTCTACTTCCCCCCCACCTTTCTTCCCTCCGCTTCTAGAGGGACGAGGAGAAGAATCAAAAGAATGCAACTCTCATGGGTTAAGATAAAAACAGTCCAGTAACTAAGGTGTAACACAAATCACTACTGCTACCACCAAAAATAATAATGATAAAGGAAATAACAAGGAAAGAGAATACAACACCTCACCACCCCACCGACTGTTAACTCCCCCACCCAGCACTGATCCAGCCCTTCCAGGAACTCTCAGTTCTACATCCTGGGCATGGCGTGCTGTGGTATGGAATACCTCTTTGGCTAGTTTGGGTCAGGTGTCCTGTCCCTGCTTCCTCCCGGCTTCTCCTCCTCCCTGGCAGTGCATGACACTCACAAAGTCCTTGGTCAGGGTAAACATTCTGACCAGCAACTGAAAACATCGGCTTTATCAGTATTATTCCCAGGCTGAAAGTCAAAACCACAGAGATGCACCGGCTACTAAGAAGAAGAAAAAATGACTGCTGCTGCTGAACCCAGGACAGTAGGAAAGACAGAAACAGTAGGGATCGTTTAGTTGACAAAACAATAGCTCTTAGGGGGGAATAAGGATGGACATGAAAGAATTCAAATATTTAAAAGATGGCTAAAGAGAGGAACAAAATAGATTGTTCCTGGTGTTCCACATGAACAGCAGGAGGTTGTAAGTTTAAATCAATATGGGAGGTTTCAGTTAGTTAGACTGGACAAAGCATGATCTGCAAAAGGAAGTTCAGGCAAACATCTGTCTTTTTCCTTCATTATTTTCTATTTCCTTCATCCTTCACAGCTTCTCAGTGCTCTGTTTTCTGCTTACATACAGACCACAAACATTACTGTTATGTGAAATGCAAAGAATTGTTATATCGGCTAGGAAATAGCCTGAATCCTAGCTGAATCTGCTGATGTAGCTTTTCTGTCTTTATATTCTGCTCTTACTTCTTTCCTGCTGTCACTTTTTGCACTGGGCATAGCACAAGAAAGGACTTGACCCCAGAAGCAAAGCTGACGACTTCACATCCTCACATCTGCTTGGCAGAGGTCTGCCTGTGCTCGGGCAAAAGCAGGAGGGTAGAAGAACCACGGTATAATTGTGTAGAAGTGTGTAGAAGGAGACAAGTGAAAATGGCCATTGAAAGGCTCTAACTGACCAAGCCCAGTACAGCTTTAGGGTTGACAAACATTGCTACCTTGCTCAGTTGGGAACAGGCAATCAAGAGAGATCATCTTGAAAGAGTCAAATGCTGACTAGGGTGGTAGGTTGCAGATCGCATTGTGTGCTAGAGCTCTGATTTCTCATTCAGATCAGCTCTGTTGTAATGAGAATAAGAGAAGGTAGAATACAAGTTCTGCTATGAAATGGCCTAGCTTTATGAAGACAGAATGAATGGCAGAATTTTTACATCTGTACTTCAGTTTTATAGCTGAAACATTGCTGTTCTTGAAAAACCAGGCAATTTTTCATTCCATCGTCTATACCAGACTTAACTGCAACTTTTCCCCCTTCCTGTATAGTTAACAAGAACCAAATTCGAAGAAGTAGAACACAGTGGAAATATTCCTTCATGTTTCCAGGTTTTGGCATGGAATAGAAGACTAACAAATATCTGTAATTATTATCCCTTTCCCCTGACACTTGCTGTGAGTAACCTCTTGCAGTTGAAAATGCAATCTCAGTCCTTTTTCTTTGAAAACCAATGCCTTTGTAAGCGCATCGTAAAGAGTTATATAAAGGCACTGCTTTTGTTAAATTGCTGTCTGTATCACAGGAGAACTAGTTTGGAACATAGGAGTTTTGTTGTATCTACAATGACCTCCCAAGTAGTGCATTTTGTACATACAAAGTGGTGGGAAAGAACACATTTTAGCTTGTACCTCTGACAGAGCTATACCGTATTTTATAAACTGCCTGTGTGAGATTAATACTGCGGTTCATGAAAACAGCGAGCTCCCACATCACAGAAAACAACACTTCTAAAGCAATCCTTAGATATTTCAGAAAAAAGTGTATCCTCTGCTTGTCACCTTCCTGCAAATAGGTCATACGGTTTTCAGAGGCAATGAATCTTCTAGCCAATAAACAGTTATTTCTGAATACTTGTTACAAAGCAGTCTATAGATATTTCGTGAGATCATTCAGGATTAACTAGCCTGTACATCTGTGAGTAATGACAGCTGGAAACTGGAGTTAATAGAAAGTTGTACTAAGAATGCACCAAACTGAACCTGTTGTGACAGTGACAAAAAGAATTGCTCAGCTGTATACACACCACACTTAAGAAGTTAATAATTTATTTCTGCAATCTACAGCTTGGCATATAAGAGTAATAACAAAAAAGTACACAGTTTCTACAAGTGGGAAGCACAGTATTTCTCAGCATGTCATCTCTGGGAATAAAAGTGTACATCTAGACTGGCACTATAGAGAGCAGCCACTTCTCCAGAACAGGTTAGCAGAGGAATGGACATCAGACAAAACTCACTTGCATTATGGGGCAAATGTCTTTTATCCTTGATAGGTCTAGCATGAACTGGTCTGACTCAGGTATCAAAACGGGAAAATTGTTCTTCCTTCCTTTCTGGAATTCAATTTTCATCAGACTGCTCAGAAGTCCCTGAAATGAAGAAACCTTTCTTCAGTCAGTGACTGAACTTTATCATGAGCCATCATTTATATGACCATGTCTGAATGCTCCAAAAACACTTCCTGAAGGTCTTGTTCCCTCAGAGTGCCACTGAAGTTCAATAAGATCTTGCCTTGCTTTCTCAAGGAACAGAAGGCTTTCTCAAATGTGCTGCAACAGCAGAACAATGAGGAGTGTGAGAAATGGAGCAGGAAAATATGAAGCAAGATTTACGGAGGAAGGAAACTAAAGTGAAGAAAAAGCAAAAAACAGTTCATAAGGGAAGACAAAAAAGTAAAAGTAATAAAAGAAATAAAGTAGTCTAGGATCAGTGTCATGTCAGAGGTGAGTTTGCCTAAGAATCTAGTCTTGAGTTTAGGTTGGGCTTGAAGTTTAGAGTGGAGGGCAGGTCTAACTACTGTAGGCAACTCTCTTCCTCCATTTCACCTGAAGAGCTGAATAGCAAACCAAGAATGTTTTACCTACTTGTGAATTAATTTTTTCTATTTGGGCATATTCATTAATTCATTTTCCTATTTGGACATATAGGAACTGTTAAGCACAAAGTCTCTATTCCCACTTTCATCAATGGAAAACAATTTCATGTTCAGTAGTCATCACATGCCCAAATGTTTAATTTCTGCGTTGGTAAGTTTGCAAGAAAACTGGTTTAGCAATTTCAACATGTTGCCACAAAAGACTGGAGAAAATAAACACAATGGAGTGGGTTTCTCTTTCATGGGGGATGTTTACATATTAAGACACTGTTCCAAAAGCCAATGTTGCAGCTGAGATATTTTGCTGTCCTTGACATTATCATGGTTTCTTGAAGGGGTCTAATTTTTGTGCTTCATGCTCAAATTTTCTTCTAGAACACAGATTTCTAGTTCAACTAAACTTTCACCAGCCCCTGAAGGGCATCCTTTATTATTTTATGCAGGCATCTGTCACTCAGTATTCCTGACTAATATGTAGTTCGCTCTGTCTTTCCATAATAAAAGGGAGCAAACTGATGTAACAGTGGTTTGCAGATAGCTGAGAATTACACACTCATACTGAAGAAAATAATATAATTTTCAGATATTAAAAAAACAAACAAACAAACCTTTTACTATTATGTTTTCTATTATATATTTGATAATGCTAAATTAATAAGGGATAATTTTCTTACTTTTTTTCCTGAGTGGGCACCCTGCTTTTTGTAGTCCATATATTCTCAATGGGGCAACTTTCTTTTAAGCTCATACATGACATTTGGGCACAAATTGTCATTTTTGGCACTTTGCTGTTACCGAGCTGAGACAATGTCTTAGCTATGCTCATGGACAAACCTCAGTATACACTCTTTCTTCTTGGGGAGCAGGTTGTTGCTGAATTACCATCTGAAAAACATACTATCCATGAGCAGACCAGCTCTAACATTTATATCACCTGAAAAAGTTACCTGTAGAGGATTTAGCAGAGACAGGAGATTTCAGGGAAGCAGCCTTCTCACTTGAGCTCTGTTTTATCACTGTGCAAGGGCTGTTCCCAGCAAAGCCAAACTCAGGGAGGTGCAGGTGCAGTCAATCTTCTCTTTGATCCACAGATCTCAAGGTTATTAATGAAATTGCATTGCTGCGTGGGTTTGGCAGAGAAAGACCGGAAGACTCTCCTCAGGTTAAACTGTCTCCTTCTCCTCCAGTTTTCAAAGGCAGTCTTTCACAATGTGAATGTAGTTCTTCACAGAGGAGCACAGCTGCTAGAGATTTGGATGAAGACATTGTCACATTGAAAAGTCCCAAGAAATTTTATTTTCTGCTTGGATCTCTCCTGAAGCTGACTGCACAGAAAATCATCCAGACAAGTCTTACTTTGGTAAGAGACAGAAGAAAAAGGTAAAGCCTAAACTGTCTTCAGGGAGTGGTAAAAAGGGCTTAATGGTTTTGCTTTGTTAGATCGCCAAATACTCATTTCTACATATTTGTGAGCCCTTCAAGACAGATGTAACACTTACAAGGACAGGAATCACTGCTTTCTAGTCTGGTGTATCTCATAATATAAAAATTCATTAAAAAGAACATAGGTTTGTGCTGGTACTTTCATCTCTGACTGTAGCACAGGCTTGTGATTCATAAAACACCACTACGAATAAAACACAAGCAGCTCTGCTAAAGTCCAGCCTGTACACTTCGGGTCCTCTTCAGACTGTTAGGTTTCAAGATTTCTGATGAGGGCTTATTAACTGAAAGAAGACTATTTTTTGAAGTCCTGGACAGGAGCAAGGGCATCCAAAATTGCAGTGATCTCCAGCGAAAACTGAGCTAGCACTAAATCTATTCCATGCTGCTGGACAATCCTCTCCTTTCGAAGTAGCTGTAGAAGTGAAGGGCAGGGTGAGGAGCAAAGAAATTCTTGATAGTTCTGAAGAGTTTATCAAGCCTGAAAGAGCACATTTGGAGAAAAGAGGTTTATCTGCTGGAAGATGCAGAGAAACTGAAGAACTATGTATGCAGAAAATACAGATCTGGCACTAAACTCAGATCATGTTTATGTCAGTAAAGTGTCGGGTAGAGTAGCCAAAAATTAAAAATGTGATTGGAACTAAACCGGTAAGTGTACTGATGATGATAAAATGCATTAATAAAAAGTTGTTAAAACATTCAAAGCTTAGACAGCTTCATCTATTGTAGCTGGATCCCTATGAAGAGGAACCGCTGAAATTTTTTATTGCCAGTGGGCCCTTGAGAATCAAGTTTAGTGTGTTTAGAGCCAGGTAAAAATCCATAAATTAGGAATAAAAATAATTTAAGTTCATTTTCTTGGGTTGAAGGATTTTCTGACAGAGAGGGAGATTTTGCTATTGCTATGTCTAAGCCACCAGCATTGCTCTGCCATTGTTTCTGATGCCTCAACTTTCCAGCATCTACAAAAAAGAAGAAAAGCAATTCAGAAAAAATCCAAATTTGAGCATGAAGAAAAACAAAAGCACTGACTACAGTGTTGAGATACAAATTTCAGTAGGCATTCAATATGTGGTAGTCCCCTTCCTGCTCTCCCATCTAAATGTGGATGTGACTAAATAGAAGTAGAAAAAAAGCATATACTAGCAGTTCATCCACCTCAGTTCACAACCTGGTGTCTTCGTTCAAACAAGCCTCTGTCAGCATTTGTGATGATTGTTATGATATTAGCATCAGTATCTAATTTTTCTGGCATGGCAGTAGTAGGGGCACACGTTCCTCTGCATAGCCTCTGCCATGGAGGAGATAACTAATTCCTTCCATGGTGAAGGATGTGAGATTAAGACACCTTGTATTGCTGGAGGTGGGTCCCAAAGTTTCATCTGCAAGCAGTCTTGATATCCAAAAAATTTGTTTGGGATAATCTTCTGGTAGTCTGTATAGACAGCTGTATGTCTGGGTACCATGACTCCAAATTTAACAGTCTGATTTCTTTCATCCTCCCAGAGAAGTGTTCTTGAAGTTCTAGAAGGCTGAAGCAGTAACACAAAATGCAACAGAGAGGTGATATAGTTGTTTTTTTAAACACAAGATGTTGACAACTTACCAGTAACAAAACTGCCTTGAAAGATGTTGATTGCTAACCGCCCAGTGCACAAATTGGGAAGGATGTTTTGTCAGGAAATACAACAATCTTACCATTATCTCACCTGAAGCAAATCACTGTTTATAGTCAGATTCTTAAGCTTGTGGCCAGTATTCATGCAAAGTCAAAATAAACTTTAGCTCCTTTGGTTGCAGAAAGGTTATTCTAGTTTTCATTTTCTTCCAACAAGATAATCTATTAGAAGCACAGTGGTGAGGTGTCTCTCAGTAGGGGAAAAAATAGTTTCACTAAGAGTTTAAATTTGGAAATATTCTTTGCAAGATATGTTTTTTCCTATCAGTGCACTAAAGGAAGACTTGAAATAGAATTATGCTAAAGGCATTACCCATAGCAGGACCAGAGCATCATTGGTGCAAATGGTGTGCAAAATTTAAATGACAAAGCAGTAGTAGAAATCATAACTCAAATAAACAACACAGATGAAGCTCAGGTCCTTAATGTTTCTGTGAACTAGTTCTTTATTGATACTGGATTAAAATAAACTTTGGGTTTGTCAGCTGTAAAAACACACAACATGAACAATGGAGAGTAAAGATGTGGAGATATTTATCAGTAGTGCCTCAATGACTTGTAACGACTTTTGCATGCAAGACGTCGAAATTTTAAGATTTCCTTGGTTGATTTCACCTGTTATTGGCAACATATACAACTAAATCTTAGTTTATACATTAATGTGTACCACTAAACGCTTCATTGATGGTGCTGAGCTATCAACTTCAGTTAGCAGGAATTTGCCTTGAAGAGTTTGCTTGAGTGAGCTTCTTTATGACAGCTTGGACCTCTTTATTCTAAAAATTTGTAAGTAACGGCAAAAGACAGAAACCTTCATCTGAAGAGTCAATGTATATCATGATCAGAGGTAATTTAAGCACTCCATAGCAAAAAGAATATCAGGAACGTCCACTAAATAGAAGTTTGAATCGCTGCAATAATTGAAGGTAGAGGTGCCCAAATATGCATGGTGGCCAGCAGGCACTGGGATATACATATTGCAAATGTTTCTCTATCCCAGCATTAAATTACATTTCTAAATAGCCATCAGTTGTAGAAAAAACCCCAAACTTCAGCCTGATCTTCAGAGACGGCTGCAATATTTCGTATTTCAGAAAATACAAAGAGGAAAGATATAGAAATATTACAACATATGTTAATCTCTCAGAGGAGTAAATCTGATTCAGACCAGCTGAAATTCTTCTTGATTGCAAGTCAGAAGGTTAAAAATCCCACCATGGAAGATTCTTCTGTCATAATATGTGAAGTTTGCAATGCACATGATGTGAAGATAAGAAGTTGTCTCATGTTGAGAACAGCAAACCAGTGATGACAAAATATTCATTGGACTTATACTGAAGAAATAAAAGGCAATTGCCTTTCAATTGATTATAAATAAAAATAATATTTCTTACATAATAAATAAATAAATGGTTCCCACAGCTTTTCTATTTCTATGCATTATTTTCTGCTGAAATGATTAACTGAAAATTATCTTGCATGTATTGCAAAATAATGTACTTTTTATGCATATGTAGAGTAAGTAAAGTTTCATTAAGAACTTTGCTTGGTTTAAGTTGGGATCAGGTGGGATAGAGTTAGTTTCTTCCTAGTAGCTGATGCAGTGCTGTGTTTTGGCTTTAGTCTGAGAATGATGCTAATAAAACACAGATGTTTTAGTTGTTGCTGAGTAGCAGCTTACCCTGATCAAGGACTTTTCAGTCTTTCATGTCCTGGTGGTGATCAGCTGTACTAGGAGCCAGAAAGGAGCAGAGCTAGGACACCTGACCCAAATGAGCCAAATAGGTATTCCATACCACAGAAAGTCATGCACAGTATAAAAACTGGGGAAAGTTGGCTGGGAGCCATCAATTGCTGTATAGGAAAGAGGTGGGCATTGGTCATTGGGTGGTGAACAAATGTACATAGCCTTACTTACTTGGGGTTTATTCCTCTCTATTATTACTATTAATTACTATTTCTATGACTAGCCATTACTATTACTGTTGTTGGTTTTGTTATTTTACTTTATTTCAATTATTACATTGTTCTTTTCTCAACCCACAGGTTTTTTACTTTTTTTACATTTACCCTGCCCCCCCCCCGCAAAGGGGAGAGTGAAGAAGTGGCTGTGTTGTATTTAGTTGCTTGTCGAGGCTAAACCACATCAGTTTTGGCTATTTGCAATCCCTCTTCACCATTTTCTCCCTAATTTCTAGACCTCTTACCTGAAACATGTGTCCTGGGTTCAGCAGCAGCAGTCATTTTTTCTTCTTCATAGTATCTGGTGCAGCGCTGTGGTTTTGACTTTCAGCCTGGGAATAATACTGATAAAGCCGATGTTTTCAGTTGCTGGTCAGAATGTTTACCCTGACCAAGGACTTTGTGAGTCTCACACTCTGCCAGGGAGGAGGGAAAGCCGGGAGGAAGCAGGGACAGGACACCTGACTCAAACTAGCCAAAGAGGTATTCCATACCACAGCACGTCATGCCTGGGGATGTAACTGGGAGTTCACCGGAAGGGCATGTCCTCTTCTCTGTCGGGCTCATTTCCAGTGGGTGGTATCGTATTCTCTTCCCTTGTTATTTCTCTTATCATTATTATTATTGGTGGTAGCAGTAGTGATTTGTGTTATACCTTAGTTACTGGACTGTTTTTATCTCAACTCGTGGGAGTTACATTCTTTCGATTCTCCTCCCCATCCCTCGGGGGGGGGGGGGGGGGGGCGGAGTAGAAACTGCATGGCTGACTTGCTGACTGGCTTAAACCAGGACAATATGCAAAAATCTTTTTTCCTTTATTTTATTAAACAGAAAAATGGCTACTAAAAATATGGCAAATGCAATCGTTTGGAATTCATTGTGAATTTTTGCCTGCTTTAGAGATAAATTATACTGCAGAAAGCCAGAAAATTAGGATCTCTCTTCTGCAAATAGAATAAGCCAGTCCTCTTGTCATTAGTGCTTGAGTAGTCACAGTCCTTGTAGTAGGGATTGAAGTACGTGCAGTAATAGCAAAGAGAGAGAGCAGTAGGACTCAAGAAACCAAGACAGAAATATTTAAGGAATATACAGATTTTACATGGATTTTAAGGATTTAATGAACATTAAGTCACAAAACTAGTGTGATAAATTATTAGTTTATTATTATAACTATCTGTAATTTATAATGTTATAGACCATTATTTGCATTTAATTATAATGTTCTCCTATTTTAATATATCCAGTTATTTTAAGCAATACATTCAAGTGCTCTATCCTTTGCAATATTGTCAGTTCTCTTCCTAAAATAGGTAGGACTCTGTGTCCGTTCACATTTCCATGACTGCAGGACCTCTGAGCTCTGGTGTATTTTGCCACACATCCTGGTTAGGGAATCAGTTGAGCTGAGACTTAAGGATTCTTGAAGAACTTTCCAGTCCTTCAGGACCTGCCATGACTCCAGCTGTTGACATTGTCCTAAACTGCAGCCTCCTTTTTCAGAAGAATAAGCAAGTGATGCTTTTCAGTGGTGGAAGTTATTTAACAGTGTTTCAAAGGGACATTTTTCCTGTAATTTCTGTTCAGCATAATGCTGGACACCCAGTGGTGTCTTTAATGGGGATGTATTTACACATCATTGGGAAAACAAACTGATGGAATCATCTACTGCTGTTGTTCTGTGACATCAGGGCAATATTTCGGATGCCCCATAAGAGATAATAAATATGAGCATTCCTCCATTGCTATAGGAGGAATGTACAAACCCTGACAACATCAGAGAAACTGTAAAAGGAAACACAGTTTTTGTCCGTCTTTAAAAGTTCTGGAGAAAATAGAATAATCACCTGTCACAACCATTGATAATTGGAGACTGGCTGTGTTATTGTGTGAATTTGGAATGGGTTCTGGGAAGGAAACACAGAAGAAAGCTGAGAGCTGTTAAAATCAGTCAATGCTGTAAATGTTCCCCATTGACCTGCAATGGGGACCTACCAGGTATATTTTCCTTAAAGGACTGAACTTACTTCAGACTTGAGTATCTCCGGGCAATAAATCCATCCATTGCATGTTTTCTTTGTGAAAGATTGATACCAACTTATGTTAAAAACTGCTTAGCGCAACCCTTTATATTACATACTGGACCTTTTTCCAAAACATATTCTGAAGAGCACTAAATTCCTCTTCACTCTTTTCTCCCTAATTTCTAGACCTCTTACCTGAAGTATGCAAAAATCTTTTTTCCTTTATTTTATTAATCTGAAAAATGGCTGATAAAAATATGGCAAGTGCAATCGTTTGGAATTCATTGTGAATTTTTGCCTGCTTTGGAGATTAGTTATACTGCAGAGAGCCAGAAAATTAGGATCTCTCATCTGCAAATAGAATCTTAGTAATGCATATCTGAACAGCTTTATTTTTAAATAAGGGATAGTTATAATCATCCTTAGAACATTTTCAACTACATTAGCAGCCAGATTTTTCTATTTTCTCTTCTTAGTCAGAAACAGCTCCACTTCTACCGTTACTATCATGGCTTCATGTAATTCCAGATCATTGTGCCAGCAAGTCTGATATCCTGCTCAATTCACAGGGATCCTCTTGCCTCACCAACATTCCTGGTAGCTTAGCCGTTGTCCCTGATTTAAAGGGGTTTCCTTCCATCTTATGCAGTTAACCAGAACTTTCATACTCTTTTTCTGTAGGATCAAAATCTGTTTTGATAAGCCCTATATAAGGAATTGCACAGCCTCTAATTTTTGAAATGCTGAAAATATTTTCATACGGAAGACAAGTAATGAAAATGAATCTTGCACTTCATTAGCACTGTACCTTGGTTGCTTTCCATGAAAATAATCTGGATGACTTAAACCATACTGGGAACACTTCTTTTTGAGTTAGAAATGTTTGGGGGGTTTTCTGCTTTTTAGTTAGTTGTTGAGTTTAGGTTTGAGGTGGGTTTTTTTCCCCCTGACTGGTGCTATACTTTAAAACTAACATCATTTTTGTGTTGTAGTAGCTTAAAATATTCTCATGTTTACGCTAGTGTCTTTTGGGGGATTTAATTAGTGTTTTTGATTCTTAGAATTTGATCAAATGTGCTCTGGTTTAACAATATCTTAATATTCAGCATTTTTTTCTAGTATCAGTATGTGTCTCTCCATCCTCAGTTTTGACTGAGGATTCAGTTATCTTTCTCCAATAAAAAAATCAAGAGTGTGTGATGTGGGTAGTAATGAAACACAACTTGCTATAAAAGCTACTCTTTGTCAGCCCTGAAATGGAGTGATGAAGCAGTAGTTCACTCCTTGCCTTTCTCTGGAGTACTTGTTTCGGTCCAGGCACTCTCCCAAGACCACATTAATATCAGTGCAGCTCCTGGAGAGAGGAGACTGCTCACACACTGCTGAAATTACTCTGAAAACCTTGAGTTCTCTCTCTACACGATGATGACGTTAGCAGCCATGCTTGCTACAGTATGGGGAATTCTGCAAAGCTTACTGTGGTTTACCAGATAGATAAGCTGCATATTTAACAGTCATATAGAAACATAGAATCATAGAATAGTTAAGGTTGGAAAGGACCTTAAGATCATCTAATTCCCATCCCCTTGCCATGGGCAGGGACACCCCACACTAAACCATGTCACCCAAGGCCTCATCCAACCTGGCCTTGAACACTGCCAAGGATGGAGCATTCACAGCCTCCCTGGGAAACCCATTCCAGTGCCTCACCACTCTCTCAGTAAAGAATTTCTTCCTTAGATCCAATACAAACTTCCCCTGTTTAAGTTTTAACCTGTTACCCCTTGTCCTGTCACTACAGTCCCTAATGAAGAGTCCATCCCCAGCATCCTTGTACTCCCCCTTCAGATACTGGAAGGCTGCTGTAAGGTCTCCACACAACTTTCTCAGCCTATCTTTATACGGGAGGTGCTCCAGTCCCCTGATCATCCTCGTGGCCCTCCTCTGCACTTGTTCCAACAGTTCCATGTCCTTTTTATGTTGAGGACACCAGAACTGCACACAACATTCCAAGTGAGGTCTCACGAGAGCAGAATAGAGGGGCAGGATCACCTCCTTCGACCTGCTGGTCACAATTCCTTTGATGCAGCCCAGGATACGGTTGGCTTTCTGGCCTGCGAGCGCACACTGAAGCCGGCTCATGTTCGTTTTTTCATCGACCAACACCCCCAAGTCCTTCTCTGCAGGGCTGCTCTGAATCTCTTCTCTGCCCAACCTCTAGCCATGCCTGGGATTGCTCTGACCCAGGTGTAGGACCTTGCACTTGGCATGGTTAAACTTCATAAGGTTGGCATCAGCCCACCTCACAAGCGTGTCGAGGTCCCTCTGGATGGCATCCCTTCCCTCTGGCGTATCAACCGAACCACACAGCTTGGTGTCATCGGCAAACTTGCTGAGGGCACACTCAATCCCACTGTCAATGTCACCGACAAAGATGTTGAACAAGACCAGTCCCAACACCGATCCCTGGGGGACACCACTTGTCACTGGCCTCCAGCTGGACATTGTGCCTTTGACCACAACTCTTTGCGTGTGGCCATCCATCCAGTTGTTTGTCCACCAAGTGGTCCATCTATCAAATTGATGTCTCTCCAATTTAGAGACAAATATCACCACGTATTACACAGAACACAACAACCATGCTGGATACTATGATGCTCTTCTAGCAGACGCATGCATTTATCATTGGTTTTCTTGTGGCACTTTCAAGTTGCCACAGTAATACCACTCTGGCCTATAAGTAATCATTTCTCACTTGTTTACCATCCTCCACCAGCTATGATCTTCCCTTATGCTGGTGTTTTCTCTTAGTGTTTCCATTCTTTTTATGCTTGAGGAATTATGAGATTTCATCTCATTTTGCACAGAAAATGACTAGGCTCCCTAACTTTTAAATATTTACATATGCAACCGTGCTTTTTTGAGGGTTTTGCAGAACTGCTGTCTTTGTTGTCTCAGGAAAAAAGGAAACTGAACAATCTGCACCACCAGATCAGAAGAGAGAAACACACTGAGCTTGCAGGCCTCATACATTAGTGGAGTCATCCAATCAGTTGATCAGAGCCTGGCATCTTATATTCAGTGTTTCAAATTCACACAGGCATTGACCAGCACACACAAACGTTTACCCAAAGCTGGCAATCCCAAAGACTTTCAAAGGTTTATGTTTGCATGTGCTTGAAGTGCTTTTTTCTTGCTGCTGCAGATGCTATGCCCAACATGGTTGCAGAATTAGGATCCTGGTGTAACTTCAGTGCTTGTGACACTCATCCAGCAAGTCAGTGACCTCAGTGCAGGCAATATAGTATTTTACTTTCCCACTCAATTCTGATTTCAAGGTCTGTTACTCTTGATTATTGTAGAGTTTGCTACAGAGGATTTAATTACATTCTCTCATATCTTATATACTTAAAATACAACCTTTTCCTCAGAATGCTGATCTTTCATCCTTATTCTGTGTTGTACCTTGCATTGTGTATTTATTTAGTATTTAACCAACAAAAATTTAAACCCAACTATTCACCAGTATCTTTTCGCCACAGTCTGTTGTTTCTGTTATCTTTTGAGACAGAAGAATGAAGCATAAGTGGGTTAAATAAAAGTAACATATAAACCCTAAAAGTAACTTTTAAATAAGAAAGCAATTAACTTTCTCTGTTTCCATAGCTATGTTTTCTGTCTATTCCCAATCTCAGTGAGGCATCTTCTAACTACAGAGTTTTGCATATGGATAGTATTGTTTTGCTGCCAAGGTGATAGCTTCTATCCACCTCAACAGCACTTTTAAGATTCTTTTCTTTATTTCTTGATCAAGCTGTAAAGAATGCTAAATGAGCAGGAAAACAGGAAATTAGGATTTTTTATTTGTCTTTTTTAGTAGATAATGATTATAAAAGACTCTTGCATGATATCATCCACAAGATATGAGCCAAAAGTGCCAAGTCATCCTCCTAGCCAAAACACAATGCTCTGGTAATTCCTAATTCTTTTTGGCTAGGGAAACAAACCAAACCAAAACACTTCAGACAGGTGGCTATTTGGATACATTTAGTGATGTGGTGTGATGTTATGGTTTATTTTGCATGTATGTATTTTTTCTCATTTTATGCTTCAAGCAGTTCATTACATCTTTTATTGTCATCATCATACTGCTTTCCTTGCTGTACTCATAATGCTGAGTGCAAAATTCTAGCTTTATAATTAGTATCTACATCCAAAAGAAGTGAACTTTGGAGTAAGAAAATTTTGCTTCACTATGAAATTAATTCTTTTTTTATATCTAACTTGGAAAATGTTGTCTTTTACCCCTTTTTATATGCAATCAGCAAACAAATTATCAATGCTATATGAGAAATGTTTTTGACACTTGCTAAGTGAAACAGCAAACTCAATTGTGTTTGAGATATGTGTTAGCACAATATGCATTCATGGGGAATTTAGATTCCTTTTGGAGCTTAGCAGGATGAAGTTGCTGAACCTCATGGTGAGACTTAGACAGTTCTTCCTGTTGTGACTCAAGTCACCAGGTGGAACAAAAGAGCATTAAGAGATAGAAGACACAAAATGCCTTTCATTTTTCCAACAGTAACACTACAGCATTTTTAAACTCAAAGACCTAGAGGCTTTTAGTATACTCAGCACACTAAAATTGCCACCATTCAGACAATCAAGCCGCAAAGTCACCAGAAGCAAAAGGATGTTGCCGGCAGCTTGTACTACTGTTGATATGAGATATTTGATTGATACCCAGTATCTGATATTTGTTATTAGCAAAGTTCAAATTTTCGGTTCAGTCTGACAGAGTGCATTATATAGCCCTACCTATCACGTCTTAGGACTATCTTTACTTATTGAGACACTTGTTAAAAAAACCCCAACAAAACAGGACTCTTAAAGGGGTTTAAAAGTCTCCAAAGTTATTGCAGTTTGAAAAGACTTCAGAGTGTAATACTCTCTGGCCTTTTAAACTTTTGCAGTCTAAGCATTACAGATGTGCTTTCTGCAGCCCAGCAAAATTCATATAAATTACTCAGTTTGTAGATAGAGAATATACTGTACATTACAGTTACGATTGCAGAAGTGAGTCTTAATGAAATGATAAACCACTGGCAATTGCAGCAACTGGACTTTTGTATGTTGTCCATTTTCTTGCTTTTTGTAATAATTCTTAGAGTTGGTGGTCATTTCAGAAGGAGACAAAACAGAGCAATTTTATATTCTTCAAATGTTCAGTGCAATGGAGTGGGTTTTTCAGTAAATATATACAAATGTGAGAGTATATATTTGGAAATAGGGAATTCTGAAGTATTTATGATAGGAAGTGGAATGTGGGAATTATTTTCAGATGCAAAACTTGGAGGGAAGTATGCCTGATTTAATTTTTTTTTTCTCTTTTTTTTTTCAGGAAGTCCTTTCTTTATGGAATGTGTTGGTCTTTGCAAACCAGTCCATTACAACAGAAAATGAAAACTAAGTTGAACATTTTATTGAACTAAAAAGCCCACTTGTTTAGCTTTACCTAGTAATTTTATCTGGTAGTTCAATTTAAACTTCTAATCTAATCACTTTTTTGACCAAATACAGCTCAGGATTGCTTGGCACGTTTCCCAAAATGCAGATTTTAGTCTATATAATTAAATTATGTTATCATGAGGTGGGAGGGGTTTGGTAAAAAATGAACAGTTGCTATAGCACCTGAATGGCCAAATAAATCTGTAAATAACTTGACCACTATAATTAAAATTAAAATAATTACACCAAAAGAAGAGATGAAGACTTTACCTTCAAGGCATTTGATTATTACTGTTCAAAGGCTTTTCTTTTCTTCAAACTCCATCTCTTATTTGCAAAAAGATGGAATTGAGTACTTCTGGTTAACATTAGGCGAAAAAAACTCTACATTTTTCGTTGTTTTTCAACAAGGTACTATCATCATGGATCTGATCTGAAGTCTTTACCTATTCCCATTAGCTTCAAAGATGCTGCAAAATTGTTTAATTACATCATTGATTCAAGGTCTATATGAATATGCAACTGTTGTTCCCCTCTTTGTGAGTAAAATGCTCACAGTCTATGCGATGCTGAATTCATTCTTGAGATCTGTGATTAATTTATATCAAAGTTCTACTACTGTTGATGATCCCTTGTGCCAGCTGTGAGTTATAATTGAAATTATTTTGGAGTATTTGTCAGGAATGTGTGAAGTTTAATTATAAAGCACATGGGATTATTGAGCCTTGAAATAATAAAACCCTCAAGGACCATTAAATACTAAGCCAAATATCCAAACCCTCACAGTATCACACAGTATCACAGTATGTTAGAGATTGGAAGGGACCTCAAAAGATCATCTAGTCCAACCCCCTGCCAGAGCAGGAACACCTAGATAAGGTTACACAGGAATGCGTCCAGGCAGGTTTTGAATGTCTCCAGAGAAGGAGACTCCACAACCTCCCTGGGCAGCCTGTTCCAGTGTTCTGTCACCCTCACTGAGAAGAAGTTTCTTCTCAAGTTTAAGTGGAACCTCTTGTGTTCCATTACCCCTTGTCTTATCATTGTTTGCCATTGAGAAGAGCCTGGCTCCATCCTCATGACACTCCCCCTTTATATATTTATATACACTAATAAGGTCCCCCCGCAGTCTCCTCTTCTCCAAACTATAGAGACCCAGCTCCCTCAGCCTTTCCTCATAAGGGAGATGCTCCACTCCCTTAATCATCTTTGTCGCCCTGCGCTGGACTCTCTCCAGCAGGTCCCTGTCCTTCTTGAACTGAGGGGCCCAGAACTGGACACAGTACTCCAGATGCGGTCTCACCAGGGCAGAGTAGAGGGGAAGGAGGACCTCTCTCGACCTACTGACCACCCCCCTTCTAATACACCCCAGGATGCCATTGGCCTTCTTGGCCACAAGGGCACAGTGTTGGCTCATGGTCATCCTGCCGTCCACTAGGACTCTCAGGTCCCTCTCCCCTACACTACTCTCTAACAGGTTGTTCCCCAACCTATACTGGAACCTGGGGTTGTTCCTGCCCAGATGCAGGACTCTACACTTTCCCTTGTTATATTTCATCAAGTTTCTCCCTGCCCAACTCTCCAGCCTGTCCAGGTCTCGCTGAATGGCAGCACAGCCTTCTGGCGTGTCAGCCACTCCTCCCAGCTTAGTGTCATCAGCAAACTTGCGGACAGTACACTCAATTCCCTCATCTAAATAATTGATGAATATATTAAATAATACTGGTCCCAGTACTGACCCTTGAGGCACTCCACTAGATACAGGCCTCCAACTGGACTCTGCCCCATAGACTACAACTCTCTGGCTTCTGTCCTTCAGCCAGTTCGCAGTCCATCTCACTACCTGATCATCCAGACCACACTTCCTCAATTTAGCTATGAGGATGCTGTGGGAGACTGTGTCAAATGCTTTGCTGAAGTCAAGGTAGACCACATCCACCGCTCTGCCATCATCCATCCACAATGTTATTTCCTCATAAAAGGCTATGAGGTTGGTCAAGCATGACTTCCCCTTGGTAAAGCCATGTTGACTGCCCCTCATAACCCTCTTATCCTTGACATGCCTTAAGATGGCATCAAGGATAAGGTGTTCCATCACTTTCCCAGGGATGGAGGTGAGGCTGACCAGTCTATAGTTACCCCGGTCCTCCTTCTTGCCCTTTTTGAAGACTGGAGTGATATTTGCTTTCCTCCAGTCCTCAGGCACCTCTCCCGTTTCCCAAGACTTGGTAAAGATGATGGAGAGTGGTCTAGCAATGACTTCCGCCAGTTTCCTCAGCACCCGCGGGTGCATCCCATCTGGACCCATGGATTTATGGATGTCCAGATTGCTCAACTGGTCCCTAACCCATTCCTCATCGACTAAGGCAAACTGTTCCAGTGACCTGACTTCATCTGAGGTCTCAGGAGTACAGGGCTCTTCAGGACTGCCACCGGCAGAGTAGACAGAGACAAAGAAGGCATTCAATAACTCTGCCATCTCAGTATTTTCTGTCACCAGGGCACCCATCCCATTCACCAGTGGGCCAACCTTGCCTCTGGTGTTAGTTTTATCAGCTATGTATTTGAAAAAGCTCTTTCTGTTGTCCTTGACCCCTCTCACCAGATTTAATTCTAAGGCGGCCTTAGCCATCCTAGCTGCCTTCCTACATCCTCTAGCAGCAGCCTTATATTCCTCCCGAGTGGCCAGCCCCTCCTTCCATGACCTGTAAACTCTCCTCTTCCACTTGAGCATACCCAGCAGTTCCTTATTTAGCCACGCAGGTCTCCTGGCCCTCTTCCTTGACTTCCTACGTGTCGGGATGCTCTGCTCTTGAGCTTGGAATAAGCAATTCTTGAATGTCAACCAACTATCTTGGGCCCCTTTACCTTCAAGCAGCCTTGCCCATGGGATTTCCCCTAGCAATTGCTTGAAAAGGCCAAAGTTTGCCCTGCTGAAGTCCAGGGTTGCAATTCTACTTGCTATTGTACTGGTCCTACCACACAAGATCCTGAATTCCACCATCTCGTGGTCGCTGCAACCAAGGCAGCCCTCAACCTTTACTGCTTTGACCAGACCCTCCTTGTTAGTGAGGATGAGATCCAGCAGCGCTCCTCTCCTGGTTGGCTCATCCACCATTTGCATGAGGAAGTTATCATCCATACACTGGAGGAACCTCCTGGGCTGTGGCTGGGTTGCTGTGTAGTCCTTCCAGCAAACATCAGGGAAATTAAAATCCCCCATGACAACCATGGCCTGTGACTGTGAGGCCGCTCTCAGCTGCCTGTAGAAGGCCTCGTCAGCTTCCTCACCCTGATCTGGTGGCCTGTAACAGACACCCACAACAGTATCACCCCTGCCAGCCTGCCCCTTAATTCTCACCCACAGACTCTCAACTCGCTCATCCCCTGTTCCTGGACAGAGCTCAGTACATTGTAGCTGCTCTCGCACATAAAGAGCAACCCCACCACCCCGCCTGGCTGGCCTGTCTTTCCTGAAAAGGACATAGCCCTCCATGACTATATTCCAGTCATGTGAGCTGTCCCACCACGTCTCTGTAATTGCCACCAGATCATAATCTCCTGACTTAACACAGGTCTCCAACTCCTCCTGCTTATTTCCCATGCTGCACGCATTGGTGTACAGGCATTTCAAGGAGGGAGCTGAGCTCACCAATTTCACCCTAGGATTATAGGAGGCCTCCCAGTCTTCATCAATCCTAGAGTGCTGCCCCACTGGGGCAAGCCCAGTTACAACCCCATCCCCCTTCGAATCTAGTTTAAAGCTCTCCAAATGAGCCCTGCTAATTCATGCCCCAGCATCCTTTTGCCTCGGTGAGATAAACCTTTCCCACGTGCCATCATCCGAACTGGAGCCTTATGAAACCAGCTGTTATCAAAGAACCCAAAGCCCTGCCTAAAGCACCAGTCTCCTAGCCAATCGTTTACAGACTGAAGTTTCCCATTCAGTCCCACATCATCACCGGAAGATGGAAGAAGTGAGGAGAAGATCACTTGAGCCCCAGACTCTTTCACCATCCGCCCCAAGGCCCTGTAGTCTTTCTTCATCCCCTTCAGACTGCGGGAAGCAGCTTCCCCCCCACCTGTCTGGAAGACCAGCAGCGGGTAGTAGTCTATCGGGTGCACCAGGCTGGGGAGCGCACTGGTGATATCCCTGATCCGGGCTCCAGGCAGACTACACACTTCCCTATGATGAGGGTCAACTCTGCATATCGGGCCCTCTGTTCCTCTCAGAAGGGAATCGCCTACAACAATGATTTTTCTTTCTTTCTTATCAGAGGCAGTCTTGAGGTGCGAAGTCGACCGCCTTTTCCTATGTGACCTTGTAGTCTGGCCTTGCACCACATCCTCACTTACCTCTCCATCAAGATCCAGGGCCTCAAACCTATTACTGAGGGGCACCTGGGGAAGCAGGGCAGGAAGGGAGGAAGGTTGCCCACGGTTCCGAACTGGAACTCGCTTCCAGCCCTCATCGTCTTTTTGGTCCCTTACCTCTGCGCGACAGCTACAGAGCAGGGGCTGTCTCGGGTCATCCCCCTCTGTCTGAGAGGACAGGGGGTCCATCCCCTTGTGGGGGGTATCTCCCTGGAACCGTTCCTGCTGGCACGCCAGGGAGTTACTCCACCAGTCGATCTCCCTTTCACACTCCCTGATGGTCCTCAGCATCTCGACCTCCTCCTTAAGTTCTGCCACCAAGCTAAGCAGATCTTCTACCTGCTCACACCTCACACAGGCGGAATGCTGGCCTCCCTCCGTCGGCAGCAGCAGGCTCTGGCACTCCCTGCAGCCAGAGACCTGAACAGCCACGGTTTGGGGCAGGGTCTCTGTCTGAGTTGCTACAGTCTCCTTACTGCAAGCTCTCCTTCTGGAGGCGACCATATTGGTCAGCAGTCTGGGACACCAGCAACAGAGGCCGCAACACGACCTGCTTGTTCCTCTCTGCGCCTGCTGGGCAGCCGTCGCTGCCCTCCCAAAGGCTCTTTCAAGGCAAGGGGCAGGGGTGCGGTCGCCGTTACCGCGGGAACGCCCCCTGCCACGTCAGCCGCTCTCTCGCAAGGGCTGCTGGGGCTTCGGGGATCGGGAGATGTCGGGAATCGCGATGTGTCTGCGCTGTCCCCTCTGATTTTCCTAATCTCTTCTGAACCTCGTGGTATCTGAAGTGTGCCGGCTCCGGCTCTAGCTGGGCTAGCTCCGATCAGCTGACTGACTCAAACCTTTAAAATGTCAGCAATAAGAGCTCTGAAACGGAATGTAAATACTGCTTTGGTGAAATCTTTTTGTGCATAAAGAGCTTCAATTTCCAAGGGGACATTTTGTTATTTCTGTAATAAAGGCATTATTATTATTACATCCATAACTTTAAAGAGTCAATATGTTATATAGTTATTTTCTTGCTTCCTTCATTAAATAAATGTTGGTGAAAAGAAGCAGGGAGGGAAGAGTTATAATGTCTTGCTCTTAATGGTGTTGCAAATTAAACATGTAAATTACTCAGAGAAATTCACGTCATGTCATGTTTTAAGGCACCAAAATATAGAGGAAGAACACAGTTCTTCCATCAAAGTGAAAAGAGATGTCACAGTAATTCACCTACAAAAGCCAACATGCAGCTACTTAAGTGGAATAGCAGTGTGTATATCACTGAAGAGAAAATGTCTCACCTATTTCTTCTCAGCAGAATTGTTCCTGCTGTATCTTTGGCTATAATTGTGCCTAAGGTAAAAGCTTCTCTTGGTTATGTTTTCTATTAATGCTTTTCCTGTATTTCATCATTCTCAGTATGAGAATAAACAGAGGATGGTTGAGTACTGACTTCCCACACTGTTGGACGGGTAAGTACATTAATCACAATAAAGCACTTTCCTTAAAATTGTGACACACAGAGATATTACTGAATTCAGCTAGGTAGCACAACCAGCTGGAACAGACTAGATCTGTAGCTACAGCACAGGTAATGGTTTGTAAAACAAACCTAATTTTAAAACACTTGATTTATAAACAAACAAAAATACTTGCTTCAAATTACTATAGTCTGAAAAATTCAGCTAACAAAATATTTACTCTTTAGAAAACCATGCAGTATGTGGTGAGACCCTTTTAAGACTACAAAATCATGTTTGATCTTAAAAATGCACTGGTATTGGGTTATGGGCATGTCTATAGCAGATTTCTCATTGTGTCCAGGTTTTTGTTTATTTTCTGCTTTCTTAAGTATGCCTGGGGTTTTTTGTGCAGTAGTTCGGGGTGCAGAAGTTCAGACGCAGGGCATGCTGCCTGTTCTCTGCATGGCTGTGTGCCAGCATCGAGACTCCGGAAATAACCAAAGCGTCTTCCCACTTAACAGTCTTTGAATTTTCGCTCTCTCTCTGTGCAGCAAGGCCTGTAACTTAGAGCCATGAGCCACAAAAGTGCAAGTCAGCTGTGCTCTTTTTTAGGGATGATTTCATTAGACAGTGTGAGTCACTCTTAAAATGCACTATACATTATAATACAATACAAAACACCTGCACATTACAATAACTTTTTCTGCTTTTTTTATACCTTGAAGATAAGGATACTTTCCCTACATTTAGACAATTATATTCAAGGATCTACTAATAAAAGTTCACCAGTTCACCATCTCAGACGTATCCTACCTCTCCTTATGCTATGACAGCTCTAATGCCCTCCTTTTTCCTAGCAAGAGAAAATCTTTAAAGCTAAATCTTGCTTATGTTGCCATGGTGGACATCATCTTTCTAAACAGGTAAACTGACCCTTGTTTTCAAAGTGTTTCTTGGAGTCAAATGTTGCTATTTGCTGGTGGTCTAGAAATGATTCCTGTTGCATTTGGTAGCTGGAACTAATGGGAAATCGTGTTGTTGCACAGTGGTATTGTATGCAAATTGCTCACCCTTCACCATTATTCTTCCAATAAAACAAGAACTTTGCACAACTTTCTCAGATAAATGTTTGCACTTCTTATTTCGCTTCTTTCATCTTCCAGAAGTAATTTATCTGCTGTCCAGCGGAGCTGCTCTACTCTGGGCATGTCTGTTCCTTTCTTCAATAGCATTTTCCTCCTCTCTGACTCAGCTTCTACACAGGCTGTACAGAATAAATTCAAGCTGGAGATTAAAATACACAGTATGGCCTCAAACTGACCCGTGCAGCCTCAGTAGATGCATCCCTTTGTAAAGCAGGACAACACATGTGGTTTTTTGTACATTTTGCTTCTCATACGAGCAGGAATAAATCTGCTCATTAGGGTAGAATAAGCAGATTTTCATTTACAAATGTACTGCTTCTCTTTCAGTAGGGCAAGCTTTCCTATTTTGTTATATACTGTAATTTTGAGTACAAATATTCCCTTGGTTTAGAAGGAAAAGCATTCATATATACTAGCTGAAGCTGGAGGGAAGATCATGGGTCTAGGAGGAGCGATTGCATTTACTGTGCCACAGGAACAGATGTTGAAGCTTTCTATACACACACAAAATGACATTCTTATAGTCTGGTAGTTTCCCAAGTACGTACTTCAACAAATTTAAACCCTTTTTGCATGCACACAAGAAGAATTCATAATATTTTGTTCATTATATAATGCACAATAACAAGGATAATAAGAGTTGCAGTGAGCACCCCTGCCAATTTTATCTTCCTTCCAGGCTTAATTTTCAGAACATTTTTGAAGCTTTCTGTGGCCAGATCCTTGGCTTGTGAGCACTGGCATAGCCACACAGATCTGGCATGTGTTTTTAGGACGAGGTACCACAAGGTACTCTTGAAAATCACTCCACATCCAACAATATCTAGAATTTCGAAATATTTTGGATTTAGATTCCCCCTCCTAACCCAGATTATAGTCTCCTGATGCTTTTGTTTAATTGTTTTTTTTATTTGTTTGTTTTAAAGACAACTGTCAAGCAAGTGTTACTAAAGAGCTAATTGCATTATTTATTATTGCCAAATGTATTTAAAAAAGTAATTTGGAGAAACATGTTTTCCTCTTAGTGGTGAGAAGGGAAACTATAAATCTGGCTCTCTCTTGAAAAATACACTAACCCTTTAAAAAAAAAACCCAAACACTAACCCTTCTTTTCAACAACAAAAAAAAACGACAACCAAAAACCAACAAACCAAAACAAACCATTTTGTGGATCCTTCCCTGTAAGTTCATTATCACATGCACGTGGAGGGATACTTACAAATGAAAATGGAGCTTTAGAGAATGGCTGTCTTCAGCAACCTGAAGGCTAAGCGTTTGTTTTGGGCCCTAAGGCAAAGGCTTTTCACAGCAGCAGGCAATGACTCATCTTCACCCAGCACTGTGCCTGACATGATTTCCACACAGATTCCCGTGTTTATGAAGGCACCCTTTCAAAAGTGGCCTTTGCTGTTTTCCTCTTGGAATTGTGAGGCTGCATTATTGTTTTGGGAAGCCTGTACTGATGAAGCACCCACAGACTCGTGACCTAGCATGTGTAGAGGGACAGGAGGAAGCACTGTCAAGAGTCTGAACAGCAATCACAACCACCCTGGAGAAGGACAACACAGCAATGATGCAGAGTTTTCACCTTGAGTATTTGCATTGATTAGAATAACGTACTGATGGCTCCGATACAACTTGCTGTCATGTAATTTTCTGCATATGCATCTCCTGCAAAATACAGGTACAGCTCACAGTGTCAGTTAAGTCATCAATCCTAGACACAGTCACATGTGTCCTGTTTCCTCCATAGGACTTAACTGCCACCAGCACTGCTGAACAAGCTGGGCTGACTGCTGAAGATAAGACTCATTTCATGCACAACACCATAACAGTGCTCGTGCAGCAGCTAGAGGTAGACTGAGATCATCATTAGTCCTGCAGAACTAAGCAGTGGCTTTTGGAAGAGATCTGAGAAATTCATGTTGTCAAGTCCACTGGAAACCAGAAAATTTTCCATCTTGACTCAAACCCTGGCAGTTTGTTGTGATTCCTTATGTGTAACAATTGAGTTCCATGTGTTTGTTGTTAAGACATTGAATGCCGAGCACAATTATCTGTTTTGATTGAGCAGCATAAACCCTAGAATTTTTTAAAACTATTCCAAATAGGCAAAAGCCATGTTCCTTTGGTTTCTTGATGATAAACACCCTGCAAAGCCATAGTCACTTACTGGCAATGGTATTTACATTGCATAATCAAGACTGCCAAAAATGAGCTAGTGTGTGCATTCTAGGATTATTAGAAGTAGTTGTATCGTCACCCAGAAATGGTGATCACTACTGTACTTAACAGATTGCAGTCTACAGCTTTAAAAGTCTATATGGACCAATGTGTATCCAAGCCATCTTTCATTTTCTCTTTTTGAATCAGTGTGACCCACTTATGCATTAGTGACTATTGATACCCTATTATAAGTTTTCTTGCAGTTCCTTTAAATGGTGATGTACAGACTTAAGAAGCTTGGCTGTAAGATGTGCTAGAGTGGTGTGATTGCTGAAATTTCCAGGCAGTGCAATCAGGGTTGGCAGAATTAGACTGGGGCATCAGGAAGCTGCAACTGTTCTGCTTAATGTGTCTTTTCATCAATTTCTGTTACTCTGTAGACTCTGGTACTCTGTTGGTGAGGGGGTTTTGGCATGAGCAGTGGCTGTGTTTTGCAGAAAGTCATAAATAATTTTTAGGGTACCTCATTTATCTGTTTTGATATTATCATACATGAGCATTGTTTTGTTCTGTTATGGTAAGTGTAGAAATTAAACAGTGGAGTTGCACAGTTGCTTTATCTCCAATTATTGTGAGAGGTCTTCATCTGTTTTTTCTCCAGATGAAATAAGTATCTTACTTAGATTGAGCCAGACTGAAATAAATGGTCTCTGATCAGTATCATACAGCTGATTTTCCCAGTCCTTTCAGCTACTTTCTCTAAAGAAAATGTCCTTTTGCATAACAGTGGCTGTGAAATAATGCTTCTGATCAGCACTTGAACAGGGAATGGTTTGCCAAAGCAACCCAAAGGGAAAGTCAGGTGTCAGCGCTGGGGTTATGGACTGGGTTTTATGGCCCTGCAGGCCCATTCCTGTGACTTTAGAAACCCTAAATGTTACATAAGATAGATATTGTAAAATATTTAAAAGCAGAGGGATTTTTAACAGATTGATTTGAAAACAGTTGAGTAAATGAGATTATCCCTATTTTACAGCCAAACTATACCGCAAGAGATTTAACAAAGAGGAATGCATAATTCTGGCCTCCTGCTGCTTGTGCATCTCTGACCCCTTTGCATGCTAACAAGTCTGGACCAGCACCATCTATGTCACGAGCTTATCCCCTGGCACATCTTCCACTTGTTTGGTGGGTGGAGCTTTTTTGTTTATCTAGGTTCTTTCTTTCTGCTTTTTTGTCTGGTTTGTGTCTTTGATTGGTTTTGGGGGATTTTTTCTCAGTTGTTTGGTTTTGGTTTGGTTTGGTTTGTTGGGGTTTTTTTGGAGGAGGGAGTTGTTTTGGTTTTTTTTTTTTTTCCTGTTGTTGCATAGAAGATTTCACCAGGGGAGACCTAGATCCCTGTAAAAAGGCTCACATTTCTGGAAGCTGCTGGACAACACCGGGAGGACCAAGATGGAGCTGTCATCTGTGGGAGTGCAAAGGGGATTTACAACAGAAAAAAAACACCAAGGAAAAAACAAAATAAAAACATTTAATTCAGGCATATCTTTGAAGCAGTCATGCAGAGAGTCTCAACAGGAACAAGTCCATATACACAGGCATCCCACAGGTGCATTGGCTAGATGGTTATATTACAGCACTTCTTTCCTGTGTGACATCTTGTGGTATGTAGCTGTTGTTGTTTCAAAGTTACTGATCCTTTCTCAAGAATTTGCTTTATGTGCAAATAAAATAGTATTTAAGGAACCTTTGTTTTATTTTGATCCCTCAGAATTGCTCAATTAGGTCCAGCAACTTGAAGCAAAGCAATTGAGAGCTTTTAGTTTTCTGTTTCTTTTTGGTGTTTTTCTTTCCCTCTCCCAGGCGAGATGATACCACTGAAAGTCAAGAATGTTTAGGCACGGCACTGTGGCAATTTTATCTTCAGTTTTAAGGTAATTAAATACTTCTGAAGTGGAAAAGCATAAGCCATTTTATGTAGATAGTAGCTATTGGACCTAGCTGTAGAGTAATGACTAAGAAAAAACCCAAACATGTTGACAGTTTAAAGAAAAAAGAAATTATTTTCTCCATTATAAAAAATACATTGTCAAATGTGACACTTGCCAAGCTCTTAATTTAATTAAGATGCAGTTACGATAAAAGTAAGTAACTGAAGTATCTTAACAGTAAATGTATACACTTCAGGTCTATAAGTTTCAGGTTTTTCTACTATTTTCTATCACTTTTGTGAGTCCGGACAGACAAGAGAGCTGCCAGCTACTGTGCTCTTCCAGGATGATGGGTCAAAATGTTGCTAATAGTGCTGAGAAAGATAGGCAAATCAGCTTGTGAATTTAGTACCTCTCTTTTACTATCATGAACACCTTCAGTAGGCTTTCAAGGTAGAAAAAAAGTACAGCATTTCAGTGTGAGAACAATTTGGATTACACCTTCCAACATAACAGAAAGTTAGTTGCTCCAAGAGTAAGTGCTGGCCATTAAGCCAAGATTAATTTGGCTGAAATACTTTTTTTAAGATGTTGAATAGGCTCCCAAAGAAATTGTAAAAATACTTGGATAAACTGTCAGCTTTGATCACGCTTCCTGTAAGCATCCCCATTTTAAAAAGCCCTGTCTTGCTTTCATGGAGATTCTCCTGTCCTTTCATCTGCTCTCCCTTCACTCACGCTCCGCTTCTTCAGGCAAAGGAAAATCTTGGCTGACAGAGGAAAGTCGTTGGTTTCAGTGAGTTAGCAGAATTAAAATTTTCATTTCATAAAGCACTAACGTATACTAGGATTTTACTAGTTCTGTTTGCAATTTCAGAGTGATTTTCCAGAAAACTTATCTTCACATTCTGGAGTCTTCCTTGGATAAAGAAACATGTATAAAACAAAAGGATGTAAGAAAAGCATCGAGTTTTTCTTTGCAAAATTGGAAATACGTTTAAGACTTTTTATTCCCCCAACCTTAAGATCCAAAACTGGCAATAGTCAGAGCCACTCTCATAGAGGACAGCACAAATGTTAACAGAGAAGAATGAGCTTGCTGGAAGTATCATAGATATTTGTTTTATTGAGAAACCTGCATTCCTGAGAAATCACATTGTGCAGTTTGTTTCAATACTTGTTAAAACATTAAATTTCTCTCCATTGTTCACTACTGTATTAAATGTGTGCTCATGATCGATAAACTCATGGAGTCTTCAGTCAGCCCTAATTCCTCCTATTTTTTTAATTCTCCCCAGAAAAATTTTCTGCATTGAGAGAAGCCTATAATTTCCTATCTATGAAACTCTTCTATATTATTCTTCTGACAAAAGCACAACCCCCCTCCTGGTGCAAATGCTTCCCTTCTACCCCTTCCCTCCTTATCTAATCTACTGACTTTAAAACAGTTTTCAAGTTTCAAGTCTGCAGACTTTGATGGTATTTGGAGGCTATAGATATTTGATGATTTGGCAATTTTTTCCATCCCAATTTCTAGAGCCTTTTCCAAGAGTTTCCCTATTCAAGGGATCTTTACCATTTATTTCAGTTCCCAATCTGAAGCAGGAGGATCATGCAGGAGATATATCTCTTCCCACCTTGAGCACCTTTGCATCTTGGGATCAGCTCAGGAGAAGTTTCCTCTATAAAATTCATGAAGCAAAGGTCTCAGTCTCTTACTTCAAAAATGGGGACTTGAGGATTTTTTGTCCCATCTCACATACATGTAAGTACAAATATAAGTACTTTCTATTAGTTGCTGTCAGACACAGTATCCCTACAGCTGTGAGGCTGTTGCAGCTCATAACCGCAGGTGCAACCAGCAATGGGGTTGAAGGTGAACTCCGAGCAATTTCTTTTAATATGTATTCTCTATATTCAAAATATTATCTTTACTCTTTTAAAACATGGAGAATATGATGATAATATATATTTGCTTTATTCATCTGTGTGGTTAAAACAATGCAGAGAAAGAATAGGAAGCCAATGTAACTTGACAAGGAGACCAAGAGGAAGAATAAAGCATAGTGAGGCAGAAGGCATACATACAGTAATTAATAACAAGAGTTTTTATGATTTATGAGGACGTTGAGATGTTTGGTCCAAAGAGGAATTTAAAAGCATCTACATGGGATCTTTCTCCAGCCAGGCTGAACCCAGTTTTTTGTCTGTAACAACACTTATTCCTCCATAAGGTGCTTCTGAGGATCGTTCACACCAATGTAAAATTCAAGAGACCAGCAGTGCCTGCAGATTTAGTATCATCCATCTCTCTGTACAGTGTAAAGAGCAGTTGTTTCATTTATACCTGCCTGAATACTAAGCCAGTTTTATTTGCTACCTGGTTAGGTTGCCATTAAGATCAAAGCGTAAGTTTTTATATTCAAAACAAAATGTGTTTTGATAGCAGTTCAATCAGATCAGGCAGGCTGCATTTCTTCCATTGGTATTTGCAAGTATTCAGTTCAGATCAATATTTCTTCTCATCTTCTCAAACTCTAACCATTGTGAGGGTTCAGATGGAGCCCTGTGAGCCATGAAAATACTGAGGGACAGATTGCAATTTTTCTGAGAGCAATCTGCTTTCACCCAGGAAAAAAACAATTTAGAGTTATAAGGAGCTAAGAAACAGGCAGCTTTTGAAAGATTGGCATTAAAAATTGTGCTTGTAATTTCATGCTAAATGTGTTATTCAGTATATAGAAGCAGTGCACATTAAAAGCAGAATTTCTGATGGCCAATATGGATCTTTCTTTTTATTAAAAAAAAAAAAAAAATTCAGGAGGAAAACAACCTTCAGTGTATGTCATTTCTGCATGAAGAGCAATGGTTTTGCACATGAGAAGGCAATGCAACTAATCAATTCCCAAGCTGTGCACTTGCTAGAAATAAGAAAATACTGAAAAAAAACCCCAACCTATTGTGGCAATCCAAATTGCTTGTTTGTGAAAGAGAAAGAAAAGTATAGGTAGAGTTTTAAAGACATTTAATTGCCATTTATATATATTAGGTTTTCAGATGTGGTTACCACAGGGTGTTCAGAGTCAGCACTAGACATACACTGTCCTTGTGAATGAGGAGGCTGAAATGGGGATATATAGAGTCACATTTATGTTGTCAGACACTCTGCCTTTTAATGTGTTCTGCTTGCATGCAATCGATAGTATTGTGGATGATGTCACAGTGATTAGATTTTCTTTGATTTATGCACCTCTGGAAGCTGTACAGAAGGAAAATAATGTCGGGGGGGGGAGGTCGGATGGGGGGAAATGTATCTATGGTTAAAATAAACTAATAAAAAATAAAAAATCCAAATTGAAACTGTATCTACACAGCAAAAAGAAAATTTCGAGTTAGTGTAAGTCTGTAGATAAACATACTTCGCAGCTGAAAATCTATGAGCTGCATCCTGAGAGGGATAGCTGAAGTCATTCAAAGCTTTTGTTCATTTCACTGGGTCCAGAATTAAACTAGTGAGGAGAAACATAAACCTCTAAATGTTCTCAAGTCCCTCCAAAATCTCAGTGATTAGGGAAGCACAGTAGTAAATATCGAAACACTAACATTTTAAGACTTGGCCAATATAATTGATTTATGCTGCATGAAATACTTTCTGTATCCATGAGGATCTAAACTCATGTTTATCTCACTTTGGTTTCTTTTTATTAAGATTAAGACAGTAGTGTGTCCAAAGAAACATTAATTTAACAGTAGGAGAGTGTCTTTGACCATTTGTGATATTCCTTAGAAAAAAATTACAGGTTGCTCTATGTCCTGGGTTCAGCAGTAGCAGTCATTTTTCTCCTTCTTAGTAGCTGGTGCAGTGCTGTGTTTTTGACGATCAGCCTGGGAACAGCGCTGATAGCACCGACATTTTTAGTTGCCACTCGGTAATGTTTACTCTGACCAAGGACTTTCCGAGTCTCATGCTCTGCCAGGGAGGAGGGGAAGCCGGGAGGAAGCAGAGACAGGACACCTGACCCAAACTAACCAAAGAGGTATTCCATACCACAGCACGTCATGCCCAGTATATAAACTAGGGACAGTTACCCGAAAGGGCTAGATCACTGCTCGATCAGGCTGAGGATTATCAATCGGCGGGTGGTATCATATTCTCTTCCCTTGTTATTTCCCTTATTATTATTATAATGGGTGGTAGCAGTAGTGGTTTTGTGTTATACCTTAGTTACTGAACTGTTCTTATCTCAACCTGTGGGAATTACATTCTTTCGATTCTCCTCCCCATCCCTCTGGGAGCGGGTGGGGGGGGGGGGGAGAATGAGAGAGCGGCTGCGTGGTTCTGAGTTATGGCTGGGCTTAAACCACGACACTCTGCTTTGGAAGATGATGCTGGAGAAACTGAATATTCCCAGCCAGTTCTTGTTTCCAAGTTACAGTTTCTGTTCCAGAAATGGCTGTGGATTTTCAGCCCCACAATATATATATTTACAGTAAATAGGTGTGGAAGCAGTGCTAGTGAAAGCTGCTGTCAGTTTGGGATAGTTCCTTCACTAAGTCATGATGACGACAGAGATCCTAGAGCAAGTATGCAAAAAAAATCTGTAAAGAGGAACCAATTAAATTAAAAAGTTTTATTTTCACATGAAACACCATTCTTAGCATAAATTAATTCACTGATATGTTCAGTGAAACTGGGATAGCAATGATGATCAGATTTTCAGACCAGGCTTGTGCTTGGAGCTGTCTAAACAGAGTGCAGAGATCACCCTAAAATCTAGTGTCACCCTAGTGTCACCCTAAATTCTTTGCCTGTTTAATCCAGTTTCTCTATGGAGGTATTTCAGTAACCCAGTTCTACTGGCAAAAAGTGCTCACAGAAGTCAAATTCCGAAGTCATTCATTCACGTTGTCATGGAAACTGCCTTTTAATTTTTTATGCACAATTATTCTTGATGGAAGCATATGCTAATCTAATTAGAGCAGAGGAAAACTGTTGTGTGGACTATCTGGCCTGCCACAGGTTGTTGGTCTTCAAGTTTGAACACGTGCAATGAACCTGCAGGCAGTATAACAATAAAAAACTGTTTAGAAAAGAGCTGTGTGTATGGTGAATGGACTATCAGCTCTGGCTGAGTGCACAAGGTCTCGTGATGATATCCAATGTGACCGTGTTCTGCTACCAATGTCACAGCACCGTGATTTCAGCATCAACACCCCTTTCTTGTCAAGTTCCTTGTTGCCAATGCAAATGTCTGAGCTCTCCAGGAACATTGGCAGCTTCATCCACAAGGCACCAGTAAAGTGACTGGCACCAGTTCCGGGGGTCAAGGCTAGGCCGGACACTGGGATCTCTGTCTTCCCAGTCACACGACAATGGTGCATCTTCCTTTTCAGTAGGGGCAAAGCCAAGTTATAAAAGTCCCCAGATTTCCTTGATTTGATTATTCCTCATGGATTTTTCTGTAACTTTGCCTAAAATTAAGGTAATTAAAACTATGACAATCACTAACAGTGAATGGGTTTCTACTCATAATTTTGAGAGGTTCCTGCCTTGCTGCTTCTGCTGTAGTGCCTTTGGCCAACACTTGGTTCCTGCCTTTGGTGCAGCAGTAGAGGCAGAAGAACAAGTAGCTGAGAAAGCATCCAAGAAAAAGGGAAATTTTAGGACTGCTATACATCAGAGATGTCCATTAGAAAGGTCATATCTCCAGTTTCTCATTCATGTTCTCATCTTTCTTTTTTTTTTTTTTTACCAATGGTTTACCTTTTCTTTTCCCTCCTTTTTTTTTTTTTTTTTTTTTTTTTTTTTTTTAAGGCTTACCACCTCTACATATACCCCTATGTGGCAGCAGTCAGAAGAGATGAAAATGTATGTACTTTCTTTTTTACTTTTTTCACTCCATTACAGATGCTATTTTTTTTTTCTGTAGGCACAGAACACAGTATTAAGAACATCAAAAGTATTATGTCTTTTCTTTATTTGAAGTCCCAGTCCAACAGAGCTTAACGTGCAGATATAACATCAAGCTTTAAGACCATTCTCATAGACAAGACCTTATTCTTAAGCCACACTTCCTTCCTTCAACTATAATAAACCTGGAGTATCTCATCTTTTCTCAGCTTCTGTAGGTTTTTCTCACTGAAGTTACAGTCCATCAGAAAAACTGATGGGCTGTCCTCTGCTGTTCTGGAATCCAGTGGTGAAGCTCTACAGTTGCCTTTGAATTTTGGCTTAAATTCTGTCCTTGGTTATAATTTTTTTAATTATAATGTGTTGTGTGTGGCATGTGTACACAGACTGTAACTTTCCTTTTACCTTTCTCCAAATAACTTATTTTGTAGTCTTCCATGTCATTGCTGTCACTGACTGTCAGTATTAAACTGCATTAAAATTCTTAAAGGGATTGATCCAAGGCAAGCCATGGAAAAGCACAGTAGATTTCTATTACTTGGTGAATATATTTGGACATTTCATCTGGAAAAATGAGAATGAATATTACTGTGATTTAAAAATCATTCTAATCTTTTCATTGATATCTATTAATACTCACTAAAATAAAATAAATAATTCTTCTGTGATATAGAGAGATGAACACCATCACAACTCAAATTGTTTTTCTGTGTACTTGACAACAAAATTTCTCAGCCATCAAAACTCAATAAAATTCCTACTGTCAGTGTATGAACAGTGGCCTGGTTTTGAGCTTGATGGACATTGCTCTGAGGTCTTTTTTGATAGCATCCTTCTGTGTCCTCCTCAGAAAACATGAATTTGCTGCCATCAGGACTAATTTCATGTCTTTGATAATGAAATATTTGCACAAATCTCTCTATGTCCAAAAACATTCAAACTTAGAATAAAAGAGCCATACACTGTAATTACTGTTAGATTCATAATACACACTGAGATGTTTTTTGAGCTCAACACTTGTTTATTCATTTTTATTCATTGATTTATTATTTAGAATTGAAATATAATGGGATTCATGCTAAAGCATAAATCAGTTCATTATCTTGTTTTCTGTGACAGAAAGATAAATTATACATTTTGAAGCAAAATTAAGTCCAACAAAATGTATATTTCTATGGAGAATACAACATCTATGCACCGCTGATTTTCTGTTTAAATGGCAAGTAACATGACTTTGTAAAACAACTAACTTGCCATTTAATCCCGTTCAGTTAACTTACCTTGTACTCATTCAGGTGAGGCACTATAGCATAACCCATCTTTTTATATTTTTCATTCCTGTCTGAGAATAGTGGCTTGGTAATTCAGGAAGCGTACTCTGAAAAACTCCTCTGAAATTAAGGCAAACTGAGTTGTACAGAGTTGTTTAAGCCTGAGACAAAAAATTGCCCCAAGTCTTTTTTAAATATCAGGTTTTTTAAACTGGCACAACCTTGCCTTCCCAGGCCTGCCATATGTTGGATAACATGTTCTGGGAGAAAATTGCTAGTTTCCCAGAACTTTCTCTATCCTAAAAGTCTTCCTTCTTTTCCAAGCTACATAGTCAAAACTTCTCCTGAAAGCTACCGTAAAACCTGGATTTAAACAGAACCATTTTATCTGAGGAGCAAATAACAGAGCATTCTGCTTTTCAACTCCATCTTTTGAGATGAAGACAGGCTTTCCAAGGGATTTTACAATTACTTTGCATCACATCTCTTTTCAATCTTCAGCCAGAGACCTGCAGGACTTTGAAGAGTTCTTGTTACTGTGTTAGCCAGTAACCAGGTAATCACCCTTCAAGTAAGATCTGAGTGTGTGGGAGGGACTGAGTTCTCTGTTCAGCTCCTCCAGAGCTTTATGCAGAAGTAACTAATTACAGGTAAGCTCTGGCATTATGGATACCGACAGTACTCTGAACTGTTGCGTGCCTGAGACACGGCAGAGCCACAGGTTTCAGCAGGTGAGTTATGGTTGCTTTTCCAACCCAAACATCATTCCTGTGACGGTGGCTTGTAAAAATAAACAACTAAATCTGGAACATTAAATCAGACAAAGCAAAAAAGCCCTTTGCAGGAATAGTAGCATGAGAATGACCTTCTTATGGGGAGAATCGTAAAATAGTTAGGGTTGGGAAGGACCTTGAGATCATCTAGTTCCAACCCCCCTGCCATGGGCAGGGACACCCCACACTAAACCATGTCACCCAAGGCCTCATCCAACCTGGCCTTGAACACCGCCAGGGATGGAGCGTTCACAACTTCCTTGGGCAACACATTCCAGTGCCTCACCATCCTTACAGTAAACAACTTCTTCCTTATATCTAACCTAAATTTCCTCTGTTTATGTTTGAACACTTTACCGCTTGTCCCACCACTATAGTCCCTAATGAAGAGTCCCTCAGCAGCTGAAGTCGTCAATTTTTAACCCCTTTTGCCACAACATATGTGTAAGCTTGTCAACACTGCTTCACTACTTTGTCTCCAGGTAGGGGCTGATCTGAGCCAAAGGACGGACTCGAAGCAGCCAACCTATAAATGTTTTTACTTCTTCACTGGTGTCAGCATGTAGAGCTGAAATCCAGACATACAAAAGCTGTGTTCTCTCCCTGAAAGCCCATCCATGATTACACCCAAGAAGAGAAAGGCAGCTCAGCCTATTTTTCTGTGGCTCTGTCAGGATCAGATCTTTTTCCCAGGACCTCTGCTCGAGGCAAAGCCTTGTGTCTGTGGTGTGACGGCACACAGAAATTGCCGTCTCCAGCATGAACTGCAAACATCCTTCTGGGCTCTATCTCCTGGCTGCTCCTGTGGGACCAAGAACTGAGAGATCAGTGCATCAAGGTCTATTTAATGCTCTCTTGACTCTTTGTACTTGTATTTCTTCACTTCATTAGGTCTCTCCTTTGCTATATTCCACCCTTTTTTTCCATCTTCCACAAATCTCACAGATGGAAAGGGTGACATTTTGGGGTTTCATTTTTTATAATTAAAAGGCATAGCTCCCTCTTTTCATAACACAAGTGCATGCCAGTTCTAATTTTACCTCATCAGATCTAGAGAGTGAGTAATTTTCTTTTTTTTCCTGCATTGACTGCTTTGCCTGGTGCTACACTTACAATTCTCAGTTCTGCTATCTGAGCAAGTTATTGAACAACTTAGACAAAGAGCTTGAAAATACTATCTGAGAGTACATGACTTTGTAAAACAAAACAGGAGGATACTCCCAGCCTCACTCACTGCTTTGTTACCTGCCTGCCATGGCAGGATTGGAGGCAGAAGTAGAATCATAGAATCGTAGAATCATAGAATAGTTAGGGTTGGAAAGGACCTTAAGATCATCTAATTCCCATCCTCTTGCCATGGGCAGGGACACCCCACACTAAATCATGTCACCCAAGGCCTCATCCAACCTGGCCTTGAACACTGCCAAGGATAGAGCATTCACAGCCTCCCTGGGAAACCCATTCCAGTGCCTCACCACCCTCACAGTAAAGAATTTCTTCCTTAGATCCAATACAAACTTCCCCTGTTTAAGTTTTAACCCATTACCCCTTGTCCTGTCACTACAGTCCCTGATGAAGAGTCCATTCTCAACATTCTTGTAGGCCCCCTTCAGATACTGGAAGGCTGCTCTGAGGTCTCCACTCAGCCTTCTCTTCTCCAGGTTGAACAGACCCAACTTTATCAGCCTATCTTCATACGGGAGGTGCTCCAGTCCCCTGATCATCCTCGTGGCCCTCCTCTGCACTTGTTCCAACAGTTCCATGTCCTTTTTATGTTGAGGACACCAGAACTGCACACAATACTCCAAGTGAGGTCTCACGAGAGCAGAGTAGAGGGGCAGGATCACCTCCTTCGACCTGCTGGTCACACTCCTTTTGATGCAGCCCAGGATACGGTTGGCTTTCTGGCCTGCGAGCACACACTGAAGCCGGCTCGTGTTCATTTTTTCATCGACCAACACCCCCAAGTCCTTCTCTGCAGGGCTGCTCTGAATCTCTTCTCTGCCCAACCTGTAGCCGTGCCTGTGATTGCTCCGACCCATGCATAGGACCTTGCACTTGGCACGGTTAAACTTCATAAGGTTGGCATCAGCCCACCTCACAAGCGTGTCAAGGTCCCTCTGGATGGCATCCCTTCCCTCAGGCGCGTCAACCGAACCACACAGCTTGGTGTCATCGGCAAACTTGCAGAGGGCGCGCTCAATCCCACTGTCCATGTCACCGACAAAGATGTTGAACAAGACCAGTCCCAACACCGATCCCTGAGGGACACCACTCGTTACCGGTCTCCAGCCGGACATTGAACCATTGACCACAACTCTTTGTGTGCGGCCATCCAGTCTGTTCTTTATCCACTGAGTGGTCCAGCCATCAAATTGATGTCTCTCCAATTTAGAAATAAAGATGTCATGTGCAGAAAAATGTTTGCTGACAGTAGTGGGAAGATCTGTATAATGTATGCAGATAGTTGGAATGTTGACTTGGAAAGCAGATGTTTTCAGCAAGTGATCAAAGCTTCCTCATACAGCACATGGTTACATCATAGTTTCATTGATATAAAAGCTGCCTCTCTCATGATCCTAGCTCAGCTGGCATAGTGACCTGTTCCTGCCATGGTTGTGCCAATGAAAGATGGCACTTGCTGATCTCCTGCCTTGTAGCAGTCTGACAGAGTATGTCCAGACAGCAGGTCAGTTGATGTGTTTTCGTTTCATCTTTTTGCTTTGTCACAGGAGCTATTAGCATGTGTTGTGCCCGGAACAGACTATTGACAGGCACGTGATACTGGACTTGATAAAATACTGGTTTCATCTGATGTGGCAGCCGCTGTATTTTGTTTTCTGTCTTGCTGATGACCTCTATCATGCAGCTGGCAAAAACATTGTTTAAACTATCACCTGTAGAGTCCAAGGTGAGCTTTGATCAGGTGAAGAAAGCAAGCAGGGCATTTTTTAATCAGGGACCTGAAACTGTAACAAGGACAGTCTGACCCAATTACAGTTTTCATGCTATCCTCCAAAAGGACTGAAATATCATCACCAGTCACTCCTGCAGACACTTGCATGTTGTAGATATTTCTGTCATGCATGTCTGACTCAACTGAATCAGATTATCTGGCTAATTACTAAATGATGCTTATCTCCTTTGGCTTCTTCAGAAAATCTCCCTGGGTAGTAACAGGTTTTCTAATTAAACTCTGTTAGAACAACACCAGACATAACGAAGCATCAGATCTCCAGCTTGCTGCTCTGCAGCAACAGGAGGTCAAGTAATGGGTTAGTGTCACACAAATTTTATTTGTGAAATTAATATTTATTAAGTGTAGATTTGTAGTGAAGCTGTCTGTATGTGCTCTCTACTCTTTAGTGATTTGTTTTCTTTTAAATCCTTGTGCATTGAATTTCTCACACCACCTAATTAGGAGAGAAAAAGAGACATTAGGAACACCTCTCTGGTTGACATTTGGGGTTTATTTGTGTTTATTACTAGTTGCTTTAAATCAGTCTGCAATAAGCCTTTGAAAAGAGAAGGAAATGCAATGAGATGGGTACACAAAGAAGCTCATTTACAGCTTTGTAACAAAAATCTTAGTACATTATTAAATTTGTGATTCAACTGGCTTGCCAGAACTCCTTAGAAAACTGAAAAGAAAAACTAACAGTAATCTCTTTTCTCTTTATAATAAGTTTGCCTGTGACAAACATCAAAAGGAGTGTGACCAGCAGGTCGAAGGAGGTGATCCTGCCCTCTACTCTGCTTTCATCAGACCTCACTTGGAGTATTGTGTACAGTTCTGGTTTCCTCAACATAAAAATGACATGGAACTGTCAGAACAAGTCCAGAGGAGGGCCACGAGGATGATCAGGGGACTGGAGCACCTCCCGTATAAAGATAGGCTGAGAAAGTTGGGACTGTTCAACCTGGAGAAGAGAAGGCTGCGTGGAGACCTCATAGCAGCCTTCTAGTATCTGAAGGGGGCCTACAAGGATGCTGCGGATGGACTCTTCATCAGGGACTGTAGTGACAGGACAAGGGGTAACAGGTTCAAACTTAAACAGGGGAAGTTTGTATTGGATCTAAGGAAGAAATTCTTTACTGTGAGGGTGGTGAGGCACTGGAATGGGTTTCCCAGGGAGGCTGTGAATGCTCCATCCTTGGCAGTGTTCAAGGCCAGGTTGGACAGAGCCTTGAGTGGCATGGTTTAGTGTGAGGTGTCCCTGCCCATGGCAGGGGGGTTGGAACTAGATGATCTTAAGGTCCTTTCCAACCCTAACTATTCTATGATTCTATGATTTTTTATTACAGAGCAATTCTGTGTAGTGGCCATGGTATCTACCCATTAATATTTAGAATTATATCAACCTTAATGCTCAATTGCTCAAGTTTTAGGAAAACATCTTTCATAAGATTTGTGTGAAGTTTTAATAGATTCAGAAGAGAGAAGATTTTGTTGAACATGTGGTTTTGACCTTTAAGGTTTTTTCTAATTATCTAGTGCTAATGCAAATGCTCTAACTAAAATTGACATCTAACTCTCTGGAGTAGAGAAATTTGGCAGTTCTCTGGATGCAGCTCATGAAAATGAGGAAAGAAGGGATCAAAAAGACGGAATACTTTCTGTTGTCTCAAGTGACAATAACATTTCTGAAAATTATTAAGTGCCTTCATATGTTTCCTTACAGTAAGTATGCCTGTCAGAAGCACTTGATGCCTATCTGCAGTGGCCATGAATTTAAAGCAGAATTCAGTTACAGAAGCATCCATGTCTTTGTCCTCTATTAAATATTAAAGACTAAGTCTAATTTTAACATCAACAGGGCTGGTATCTCATGTATCATTTATGATACACCCTTTTACATCTGGTGTCTTCCTTTACTTTTACTGACAGATTACCATGTTCAATATAGTGTTGAGCTTTGACTTACTATGACCACAGTAAAATGCTTTAAGAAGTTTCCTGCCGTTTTCCTTCCACAAAATAAACTCTGCTTTTTCCAGATGATTACTGTCATCTGCGCTTGAAATGCCTTAAGAATGCAGGTGCCTGAAAAGTCCTGGGGTCACTAAAATAAAGGAGTGACTATTTGTATCAATGGAAGAAGCAGACTGTCCCTGTATGAGCCAAAAGCAGTGAAGACGAGTCAAAGATGGAAATGACAGTCTCACTGAGGCATTACAGTTCTGGGCAAATTTTAAAAACACCTGGTTTAAAACTTCTGTGCCCTTGAAGAGTGCTAAAGAAAACAAAAATTAAGGTTCCTTTACTGCATGAGGCTGGGACAGAATTTTCTTTCTAACAGCCTGTATGGGTCACATCAGTTTCATGACCAAAACAGCACTGATAACACACTGGTGTTTTACTATTGCGGAATAGCACTTGCACAGCATCAACATCTTTGTTACTTTCTGCTCTCTCAGCTAGCAGGATGGGGTTGGGCAAGTTGCTGGGGTCATCATATGTCATCATGCTCAGCCATAAAACTGCAGGAGGTGGAGAGGAGTTTTTCCCAAAGTAGCCATTGCTTGGAGACTGACTGGTCATCATACTGGTGAATGATTGCCTTGGCATGTTTTTTTTATTTCCTTTTACTTTTTCACTTTTATTTCCCCTTCACTTATTAGATGGTCTTTACCTCAACATATGAGTGTGTGTTGCTTTTGGTCTTCTTATTCTCTTCCCTTCTGATCTTCTTCCCCATTCCTCTGCCAGGAACTGGACAGTCAACAGGGTGGGGGCTTAGTTGCTGTCTGGAATAAACCCAGCACAGTCCCCCAAAGGTTATTTAGGTTATAAAGGACTTATAAAAAAGCTTTTTATTAAACAAGATAAAAAAAAAAAAGACCCTGTTTCATTAAAAAGGTTGGGAAAAAGGCCAGCAGAAGAGCTCTGTAATAAGTACAGAAACATTTTTCAGCTGTGTTTGATGCTGGCAGACTTGTCAAAAAACTATTGGAATCTGCCTTCAGCAGTACTGGATAACAACCTTTTAGTCTGACACCACTGTTCCAACTGCTAATCTTGACAACCAATATAATGAGGCACTTTTCTGTAATTATTTACTGAGACTGTCTATAGTATTTACGTTTTAGAAAACTATGGATGCGGCTTGTGTCAAGCCCAGATTATGTTGACCAGAAGTAAAACAAGGGTACGTCTACATTAGTAGGCATAGTAAAGCAAAAGGAGTAGATCTGCACAGCAGAAACCATTTTGGGTGGACATTCACACTACACACATTCAGGGTGTTTTACTTTGGATTAACCATAGACTGATCCTGCAGACTGAAAGTATGCAGCGATGTAGCTTGTGCAGCATATTAAGACAGCTCTGGACTGAAGGTTTTGGTTATCTTTTCCTAAAAAACCTCATCGCCATGGTGTGAAAGTGCTCCATGCAATAAATAGGTGTTTCGTGCATGGATATAATTGGGAAACTCACTCTAAAAGGATACTCTTGATCCCAGCTGAGGTGGTACTACACCAGTATTCTCAATATGCATATAGACAGTTTTCAGAAATAATGTCAGTCTTTCATGCAGCCACAACTAATACTGATTTCCTCCATATAAATTTGAATTAAAGTTTACAAAATGTCACAATGTATTCAAATTAATGATGAGAATTATTGAGGACCTATGGTAATGGGTAAGTGGCTTTTTTGTGTGGGGCAGGCCATTGCTTTTTATTTGGCCATTACAAATGTGCTGGCTTTCTACCATCTGACATTTAGGAGATGTTACTTTCAAAAGGACTAGAAAGGCTGTCCAGATTTACCAAATTCATTTGTGTTTAATTGTCTCTTGTCACATTTTTGTTGTGTCCCCTGCTAACGAAAGGGGTGCTAGAAAGCAATGAACTAATCTTTCATCCAGATGAAGATGCTGTCAAAAGCAGGACAGAACAACTGTTTTAATGGAGATTTCCTGGTGACTAAAGTAGCCAAGCCTGGTTGGATCTGATGTCAAAATATTTGGCAGGTTCACTGAGCTCCCATGTTGCAGCAGACGCCGCTAATCACGGTACAGGGCTACATAGTGAAGAGACATTAGGAGCCTTTGACTCCTAAAACAGGATTGACACAGGCTGACTACCTGCTCTGTCCGTCTCATGATTGTTGACTGCATTAGCTGGATGCTTTGACTACTTACGATTTAATTTGAAGTAAAAACGTCCAAAGCCAGAAGTGACTACTAGAGAATCCTGCTGGACACTCTTCCTCTACGCAAAAAGACTATTATTTGGGCATGTCCATCTTTAAACCACTGATTTTTACTTTAGTTGGATGCAACAGTTGTGGTCACTGAGAGACTGAGCTGTAAATTACTGGAAGGATACACCTGAGGTTAGAATCTCCAAAAACCAGAGAGTGCACAGAATATTTTATTTTCTTTTTATTTTCTGTTTCTTTGTAGAATCTCTGAGAAACAGTTTAAATTAAGAAGTCATGCTGATGCTTTCCTGTCTTTTTCTCCATTAAACATTTGCATTTTCAGCTATGAGTGGATGAGAAGTAACGCTGAAGAGCATGGAACTGTCCCAGAACTCTGTGATTCCCACACAAGACATCACAGGTCAGGTACAAAGGAATTCTGTCACCTAGTTCCCTTATGATATCACCAACACAAGGACAGCAACAGCCCTTTTGTTCAGTAAAATAATGTTCTCAATAAGGTTTGAAGGAAAGAAAGGAATTCTTCATGTCTATGCAAGAACAAGGCAGAATTTGTTTCTCTGTTTGCAACAAAACAAGGCAATTAGAGGAAGTCTGGAGACTCTCAGTTGTCCACACAGTGTAGGTGTCCATGTGGGACTGGCAGATAGAACAGAGGACCTACAGAAGACCCATGTCCTCCTACACACAACTGCAAACTGGGAAGGATATTCTGCCCTCCTGATGGCAGGGGTTTGCACAACTGTGTTGCACTTCCTTTGCAGAGTCAGAGACAGTGCACTTGAGCCTTAGAACATGCTTATGTTAACATATTTTCAGTGTGACTACTCTAGTAAGTATTAAGATTTTTCTGTATATTGTTATTTTAATGGTAATGACAGATTTTTTTCCATTTTACAGATGGCAGAGGAGGTCCATGATCTGGAATTTCACAGGCACTGTATCATAATTATTATATCTGTCATTAAATCTTTAATAGTGTTTTTTTAAAAATGGACATGGACATGATAAATGGTTATCTCACTGTTCTCTCATGTTCCAAGCTGCTCTATACTTTTTCATATTTACTGAACTCAGTAGAAGCTAAGGATGTTAAACTCTGCATAAAAATGAGGTTGGAGATCAGGTTTGTGTTTCATATAATTTATGAATTTCAGAGGCTAATTTCAGAGGCTAATTTCAGAAGCTAATTTCAGAGGCATATTGTGCCTCTGAAATTAGCTACTTTTGTAGGGAGAATTAGATGGTGTCTAAAATGTGTCCCGGCAGCAAGTGAAGACATGTTGGGCTCCATTTTTCTCAGTCAGTGGTTGGTTTCATACTTGTGGACATGTTACTTCACTTTTTTGTGTCTTTATTCTAATATTTAGCTTCCTTCATTATTGCAACTGAATGAATTTCAACATAAAAACTGTATGCTTAGGACAAGGGGCATTAGATTTGCTGCTACTGTCCAAAAAGTCCCTGCAAAGTTACAAAACCACGACTTCATGACTCCTTGGAATGTTTCTGGCAGTCCAAATTGTTGTGGTGTTGGTATCTGGATATGTTCTTCTTTTTAACATCATCATAAGACTACTGAAAACATGCATAAGTTTTGCCTAATTTTCATGTCCAGTGGTAGTTCAAATTATTTCTTCAACCACAAAAATTGAAGGCTACTGAGAAAATAGCAAATTTTTTGATAATTTAGGGAGTCGAGATGTGTTGGGCTCATGATAAATTTTCTTGTTAAAACATCAATTCAAGAAAACCCAAACTCAAATAATATGCATTTTCATTGGAACATAATTTCCTTCCATTTTAAACTTCAGAAATATAAAGAGAAAAATTGTGAAAATATGTACTATTTGCCAACATATGGGAGGATGCTTAGCTGAAAAAGAATTAAAACCTGATATTTGAAGAAACCAGCCTTGGACATTTATTTTAAAATTATGTGGATATTTTTTTAATTAATATTTTAGGAAAATTCTTTTAAAATGTGAACCTTTCCCCCTCATTCTTGGCCCAAAGTTCTTTAGACAAAACTCCAAGTACTTCTGTTCCTATACTTGCCTCTTAGCTTCTCACTGAGTGTTCACCTTACACTGGAGAGAAGATAAAAGGAGTTGAAGTATTTGATGATTCATGGCTGTAAGTAGCAGGTTTGCTCTGCATTAAAAGCTTTGGTCGTAAACGAGCCAGTACAGAAGAAACTGAGCGGCAGTAATTTCTCAACACGGTTTGTACTAATATCCAATCTAAACCTCTCCTGGCACAGGTAATGATAGTTACCACTTATCCTATCGCTTGTTACCTGGGAAAAGAGACCAACCACCACCTCACTACAGTCTGCTTTCAGGCAGTTGTAGAGAGCAATGAGGTCACCCCTGAGCCTTTTCTTCCCCAGACTGCACACCCCCAGTTAGCTCAGCCACTCATCACACTTGTGCTCCAGACCCTTCATCAGCTTTGTTGCCCTTTTCTGGACCCTCTCCAGCACCTCAATGTCTTTCTTGTAGCAAAGGGCTCAGACCTGAACACAGGATTCGAAGTGTGGCCTCACCAGTGCCGTGTACAGGGGGATGATCACTGCCCTGGCCCTGCTGGCTACACCTTTTCTGATACAGACCAGGATGCTGTTGGCATTCTTGGCTGCCTGGCCACAAGCTGGCTCATGTTCAGCTCCATCAATCAGCACTCCCAGGTCCTTTTCTGCTGAGCAGCTTTCCAGCCACTCTTCCCCAAGCCTGTAGCATTGGATGGGGTTGTTGTGACCCAAGTGCAAGACCCGGCACTTTACCTTGTTAAACCTCATACCATTGGCCACAGCCCATTGATCCAACCTATCCAGATCCCTCTGCAGAGCATTCCTATTCCTCAGCAGATCAACACTCTCACCCAGCTTGGTGATGTCTGAACATTTTCTGAGGGTGCACTCAATCCCTCATACAAATCATTAATGAAGATATTAAACAACACTGGCCCTAAAGGACACCACTAGTGACCAGTTGCCAACTAGATGTAACACTGTTTATTGCCACTCTTTGGGCTCTGCCATCCAATTAGTTTTCAACCCACTGAAGGCACCATTCCAGGCCATGAGGAGCCAGTTTCTCCAGGAAAATGCTGTGGGAGACAGAGTCAAACGCTTTACTAAAGTCCAAATAGACAATGTCCACAGCCTTTCTCTCATCAGCCAGGTGGATCACCTTATCATACAGGTTGGTCAAACAGGACCTGCCCTTCATGAACCCACTCTGACTGGGCTTGATGCCTCTGTTTTCCCGAACATGCTGTGTGATAGCATGCAGGATGATCTGCTCCATGACCTCCCCTGACACTGAAGTCAGACTGAGAGGCATGTAGTTGCTGGGGTCTTCCTTCCTGCCTTTTTTTGTAGAGAGGCATCACATTGGCCAACCTCCATTCCTCTGGGACCTGTCCACTAGATCAGGACTGCTGGCAGATGATGGAGAGCTGTTTAGCAAGCTCCTCTGCCAGCTTTTTCAGCCCTCTTGGGTGTAATCCATCTGGCCCCATAGACTTTTGTACATCTAAGTGGAGAAGGAGATCACTAACTATTCCTTCCTGAATTAATGTGGACTTCAATCAGCTCCCGATCTCTGTCATCCAACTCAGGAAAATGAACATCCTGAGGATGGCTGGTGTGACTATTAAATACTCAAGCAAAGGCAGCATTAAGTACCTCAGCCTTTTCCTCATCCTCAGTCACTAGGTTTCCCTCATCCTCAGTCACTAGGTTTCCCTAAGTATCCAGTAGAGGATGGAGGCTCTCCTTGTCCCTCCTTTTACTGCTAATGCAATTGTAAAAATACTTTATCTTTTAAGGCAGTGGCCAAATTTAGTTCCATCTATGCCTTTGCTTTTCTAACTTTCTCTCTCCATAACCCAACACCATACTTGTACTTCTCATGGGATGATAGTCCCCTCTTCCACATGTGAAAAATTCTCTTTTTTCTTCCTGAGTTCAAGCAACATCTCTCTGTTTAACCAGACTGGTCTCTTCCCTTTTGGTTTGATTTTAAGCACATAGGGACCACCTGCTTTTGTGCTTTAACAATTTCATTTTTGAAGAGTGTCCAGCCTTCCTGGACCCCTTTGTCCTTTAGTAATGTTTCCCAAGGAATTCTGCCAACCAGAGTCTTAAACAAGCCAAAGTCAGCTCTCTGGAAGTCTAAGGTGGACATTTTGCTGACCTTCTTCCTGACTTCTCCAAGGTTTGAAAACTCAATCATTTTACCCTAGAAGGCCTCCAACCATCACATCACCCACCAGCTGTATTATGTTTGCAAAGAGCAAATCTAGCCGGGCATCTCTCCTAGTTGCCTCACTAGCCAGGTGGGCTAGGGAGTTATCTTCCACACCCTCCAAGAACCTCCTGGATTGTTTCTTCTCAGCTACGTTGTACTTCCAGCAGACATCTGATAGTTTGAAGTCCCCCATGAGAACAAGGACAAGCAATCATAAAACTTCTTCCAGTTCTTTGAAGAGCCTTCATCTATAGCTTCATCCTGGCTAGGTGGTCTATAACAGAATCCTACCAGGATATCTGCTTAGGTGGCCTTTCCCTTGATCTTTACCCAAAAACACTGGGCCCTTCTCATTCACAACATTGAGTTCAAGGCAGTTGATGCACTCCCTGACATACAATGCAACTCCATCACCTCTTTTTCCTTGCATATCCCTTCTGAAATATGGGAGGAAAATATCAGCTTTTAAAGGAATTTATAATTCCATATTCACTACTTTTTTTAATTATACCGTCCAGTACAAAAGAGTAGCCATGTCACTGTTTTCATAGAATCATAGAATCATTAGGGTTGGAAAGGACCTTAAGATCATCTAATTCCAACCCCCCTGACATGGGCAGGGACACCTCACACTAAACCATGTCACCTAAGGCCTCTTCCAACCTGGCCTTGAACACCACCAAGGATGGAGCACTCACAACCTCCCTGGGAAACCCATTCCAGTGCCTCACCACCCTCACAGTAAAGAATTTCTTCCTTAGATCCAATACAAACTTCCCCTGTTTAAGTTTGAACCTGTTACCCCTTGTCCTGTCACTACAGTCCCTGATGAAGAGTCCATCCGCAGCATCCTTGTAGGCCCCCTTCAGATACTAGAAGGCTGCTCTGAGGTCTCCACACAGCCTTCTCTTCTCCAGGTTGAACAGCCCCAACTTTCTCAGCCTATCTTTATACGGGAGGTGCTCCAGTCCCCTGATCATCCTCGTGGCCCTCCTCTGCACTTGTTCCAACAGTTCCATGTCCTTTTTATGTTGAGGACACCAGAACTGCACACAATACTCCAAGTGAGGTCTCACGAGAGCAGAGTAGAGGGCAGGATCACTTCCTTCAACCTGCTGGTCACGCTCCTTTTGATGCAGCCCAGGATACGGTTGGCTTTCTGGGCTGTGAGCACACACTGCTGGCTCACAGAATCACAGAATCCCGAGGGTTGGAAGGGACCTCAAAAGATCATCTAGTCCAACCCCCCTGCAAGAGCAGGGTAACCTAGAGTACATCACACAGGAACTTGTCCAGCCTAGCCTTGAATATCTCCAACGTAGGAGACTCCACAAGCCCCCTGGGCAACCTGTTCCAGTGCTCTGTCACTCTCACAGTAAAGAAGTTTTTCCTGATGTTCACATGGAACCTCTTATGCTCCAGTTTACACCCATTACCCCTTGTCCTATCACTGGACATCACTGAGAAAAGCCTAGCTCCATCATCCTGACACTCACCCTTTACATATTTGTAAACAGTGATGAGGTCATCCCTCAGTCTCCTCTTCTCCAAGCTAAAGAGATCCAGATCCCTCAGCCTCTCCTCATAAGGGAAATGTTCCCTTAATCATCTTTGTGGCTCTGTGCTGGACTCTTTCAAGCAATTCCCTGTCCTTCTTGAACTGAGGGGCCCAGAACTGGACACAATATTCCAGATGCGGCCTCACCAAGGCAGAGTAGAGGGAGAGGAGAACCTCTATTGACCTACTAACCACAGCCTTTCTAATGCACCCTAGGATGCCATTGTCCTTCTTGGCCACAAGGGCACATTGCTGGCTCATGGTCATCCTTCTATCCACCAGGACCCCCAGGTCCCTTTCCCCTTCACTACTTTCCAGCAGGTCAACCCCCAACCTGTACCGGTACATGGGGTTGTTCCTCCCCAGATGCAAGACTCTACACTTGGCCTTGTTGAATTTCATCAAGTTTCTCCCCGCCCAACTCTCCAGCCTGTCCAGGTCTCGCTGAATGGCAACACAGCCTTCTGGTGTGTCAGCCACTCCTCCCAGCTTAGTGTCATCAGTGAACTTGCTGAGGGTACATTCAGTTCCCTCATTCAGGTTGTTGATGAAAATATTAAACAGCACTGGTCCCAGCACCGACCCCTGAGGGACTCCACTAGTCACAGACCTCCAGCTAGATTCTGCCCCATTGACCACAACTCTCTGCCTTCTTCCTTTCAACCAGCTCTTGATCCACATCACTACCTGATCATCAAGCCCACACTTCCTTAGCTTATCTATGAGGATGCTGTGGGAGACAGTATCAAATGCCTTACTGAAATCAAGAAAAACCACATCTACCGCTCATGTTCATTTTCTCATCAACCAACACCCCCAAGTCCTTCTCCGCAGGGCTGTTCTGAATCTCTTCTCTGCCCAATCTCTAGCCATGCCTGGGATTGCTCCAACCCAGGTGTAGGACCTTGCACTTGTCATGTTTAAACTTCATAAGATTGGCATCAGCCCACCTCACAAGCGTGTCAAGGTCCCTCTGGATGGCATTCCTTCCCTCCAGCGTATCAACCGAACCACACAGCTTGGTGTCATCTTTAGTAAAGACAAAGCTATTTCTGCTTTCTGACAGGTGACTCATTGTGATATCAAGCTTTAATTATCTAAACCTTGTCTCCTTAAGCTTCACTTGTGTTCAGTAACAATAAAGTGGTTTCTGCTAAAGGAAATTTTAAAAAGATAAGATTCAAGATTTTTTTCTCCAGTAACCTTAAGAGTACATTGTAAAGTTGTTCTGTGTTTGACATGCATGTTATGTCTCTGAGATTATGAACTGTGATTACCATCTCATGTTGTCACAAAAGTATATACACAAAGCAATATCATCTCACAATGCATCTGATCCTAAACACATACCAAGTGAAGAAACAGTCCCCTTATTTAAGTGTATGTTGAAATTAACATAAATCTTGTGCTTTCCTGGTGAATGCTAGATTGTAGTTAAGATCTTAACCTATGCTGTTTCACAAGGGTTATGCAGCTCTTATATTACATAACAGAGAAAGAAAAAGAAAATGCCCATTTTGGAGGTAAGTATTAAACTAAGACAAAACTCTTGTATATACATGGCAGCTGGCAAATGCAGCTTAGCCTAGCTGCAGTGAGCAGAAATAATTGCCTCTATTGCACTATGGAATTATTTTAATCAGCTTCCACTCCTAAACTAAAATTGGGTAATTTCTCATAGCTTTTATCTTGTGGAAAGGTATTTTTCTGCTCAGCCTCATCAGAAGATGAGTAATTGACTTTCAATATATATTTTTTGATGACGGATCCACTCTAAATATTAGATTGGATAATTTGACATGGTTTTTATATCAAAGTCATTTTGGTGGATATTCAATTAGAAGACCTCTAAGAGGGTCACTTATTTTTAATTCCACTGTTTATATTTATCATTTTCTCTCTTACGTGACAGAGTTGAATAATTATAAGTAATACTTAATTAATTTACCTGATAAGCCTCCCTATCTTCTTTTATTACTTTGGTTTCAACCAAACTGGTGAAATCTAGTAAAAGTGGGAACATGCTCAGTGACATTTAAAGACTTTAGAAGTTGTATCAGTCTCCCAATGTGGATGTGACAGCCAACAAATCTTCTCTGCAGTGTCTGATGGATGGCAGTATGTCACATAAGCTTCATAAAGTTTAACTACTTGCAAAAAAAGTATTAACCTCAAGCATCAGTGAGTTCTAGGCTTGAATTGTTCGTATCTCTTACAAAAGTTTATGGGATATCACCCTGGATTTACTGGCCTTTAGACCTGGGCTGGCATCATCAGTCCTATCTTGTTATATTCCTTTGGCCCTCTCAAAGTATTGCAGACTTTGTCTAAAGAGTAGCTATGTCAGGCAAGTCAATGTCAAGACCTTCACAGTCTACACCACCAAGAAACAGAAAGTCAGAGAAAACAATGAAGAGGAAATTCAGGAAAACAGCTCAGTTAATACAACAGGAATAGAAAATTACCTCACAACCTTTTTTCTTTTTTTAATTCATTATTTAAATAGTGAAATTCATGACAGCTACATTAAAAACAAAACAAATTTTAAAAACGGTTTGGCTTTTTTTTAGGGAGACAACTTCTGTCCTGACATTTGAAAAGTTACCCTTGTGAGACCTTGTTAAAGTAGTTGTCCTTTGTTTGATACAAAGGCTGTATCTACCATTTAAAAGTACAGGTTCATGGTTTTGCTTTTATCTATTCTGAGCTCATTAGTTCACCACATATTAACTGAAATTAGAACTCAGTTTCCCCTCTCCCAAGGGCCAGGTCTTTCTTTGCCTAAGAGGCAAATATCTTCCCCGTTTTTCCTTTCCAGTGTGATAAAAATCTTCAGTGTTGTCCCAAATATTCTGATCATCAGTAATTAGGGGTTATTCTTTGTCAGCACTTCATCTGTCTGCAGGTTAAAATTGCAGGAAGATGGATGTTTCAATATCTTGTACTGTTCACCTTACTCTCCGTCACTCTGCCATTTGACTGGAGATCACATAGGCCGTGCTGATTTATGATGTTTAGTCACAAAGTCTAGTGATCAGATGTTCTTGCTGATACCATCTTTTTAATTCACTCTGATAAGCACAACATGGAGATACAATGACAGGATCAGGACTCTAAGTTTAAAAGTGGGTTTCATGCCAGAAATACAGAAGTGGGAAATTGTTCTTACTGCTAAAAATGAAGAAAAGATGGGGGGAGGGAAGGGTTAGTAATTTTGACTAAATAGTAAAAATTTTCCTTGCAAATGGAGAAAAAGCAGGTTGTGACAAACGGAAGGAAACATGAGGCACAGGAAAAATACAAGAGATTTTTGAATAAAAAAAATCCAATCAAATTCAAAGATATCAGCTAGACACTAAACATTCATTATTGATTCAGCAACAAGGGTAAAACAAAAAAAATCAAAAAAAAAAAAAGGACATTTTTTTTGTCTAAGATGCTGACCCTGACGAAAGAGATTGAATGATGTCGTGGAGCAAAGAAGCTTTAAGGAGTCTTTTTGTGGCCTCATATCCAGCTAATCTCCAAAGGCCAGGGAGAATGCAGACAGAAGGCTTCCTGGAAAACCAGCAGGTAAACATGAAAACAGTCCTAAATGTTCTTTGGATACACTCATCAAACAGTTTCTCCCTCCCTTCCTTCTTTCTTCTACTCCATGCAAAGCCCCATGTTATCCCTACTTTCCTTTGTTGTTATTGTGTGGAAGTCACCTGTAACATCTGAAAGTTGGGTCTCAGCTGTAGACAATACCAAACACCAGCTGCTTCAGGTACATAAAGCCTCTCCTGATTCTCACATAATGTTAACAGTCAGGGATGTTGGAAGACTGGTTGTTTGGCCTCACCCAAAAAAGAAAAAGATAATAAAAATCATCATTTCCTTTTAGTCATTTTCAGATATTTGCATTAGAAAAGACAGCAGGCATAATATAACTTCACTTGTCCTTTATATTTTTTGCAATATAAAGCCATTATTATTTTTACAAATCCATAAGAAAAGACCACTTCAAATTTCCTTGTGATCTGCTGAAGAAATGCTGACCACCATTACCTTCCAAAGACTATACTTCACAGTACACAATGGTAATGACAAAACAAAGGCAGCCTATGCACCTCCAGGAGATAAGCTGACTGACAGCTCACTTTCTTTTCAGCACAGCAGTGCAAAAAAGGAAGAAAGGGAACCATACAAAATGCCAGATACTTTCAAGAGGAATCGCAAACAAACCCATTTATTTTGCTTTCCTGCAAATTATTTTTCTCATTACAAGTCTTCTGCATCTGAACACTTCAGGGTGTACATTTGATAAACTACTTTTACCATTTAATTTACCAGCAGCTCCTAAGATGTCATCTGGGTTGCCTACTTGTGAACGTGATGAAGTGCATGATTTTGATCCTCCTGCAGTTTAAGCATAAGTGCAGATAAAACCAGTCTACCTACAGAAAAATGATTTTGTGGTTTTGGGACAAGAAACAGTAGACATCAGTGGAACATGAGACTGTAGATGAAAAAATGTTTTTCACTGAGATGAAAGTCAAGCACTGGAGCAGCTTGGGCAGTGGTTAGGGAACGGTTGTTGCTGGACCAGCCCTGAGAAACCTGTTTTCATCTCATAGATGATCCTGTTTTGAGAAGAAGAAAGACTCCAACATAAATTCTTTCTTCTTTTTTTTTTTCTTTTTCCTTTTTTTTTTTTTTTTTTTTTTTTTGTCTTTGTTTTGCAAAACAAGTGATAACAAGGTAAATATTCAATACTCAAAAGGTCAGGGATATTCCTGTACTGGGTATTAGAGTCCTCAGTGGTGGATAGGAGACCAAGGTTCAGCATTTCACAGCATGTGAGAGTATCCAGACTCATGTATCATCTCACCATGCCTTTATTTTGCGTAGACCTTTGTGCCAGAGAGAGAAAACACTCTGATTCTCCTGCAATGAAAAAGTGTTTCCATGTGATTTGTTGCTCGCAATATGGAAATGTGTTTTACAGAAATCCTTACAGGGATCTTCCTTGACTTGGGAGCCCAGTTCCTGACAAATTCCTAAATGAGACAGACTTTGCTTGTTAGACAAAGTCAGATGGACCTGGGCTCCTATATTTCTGCCAAACTTAGGGACTGTTACCTATATTTCAAGCATGTTTTAATTGCTTTTGGAGAGAGGCAACACTTTGATTTATACACTAAGTCAGGAAAATGGGCTATTTCAACTGAACAAATTGCCTCATTCAACAAGGCAGAAGAGTAATTTTCAGGTTGAAACATTACAGATACATATGTCAATAGCATATCAAAATTACAGGAGGGAAACATTTTTCTTGTCACAGTGCCAGCATGTTTCTCAAAGCAGAGAGGCATGTTTTCTGTATAGTTTCAGAGATGGCATTCCTTAATGCTTGCTGACGGGAGCAAAAAGACTCCAGCATGTTCAGACCCCATCATGGTTAGCCCTGTGTGCACATCAACAGAAAGACAGTCAACATTTTAGTAAACAGGAATGGCATCTAATTTTTGCATGAAAAAATTTTGCATGAAAAACTTTTGGTTTATATGTTGTACAGTGCTTTGTTCAGCTGACACATGTGAAGGCTGTTCCTGCTTTGATGCTGATGTGACCAAAATGAAGACAGACACCACCACCAAAATGAATCTGGTGTACAAAAGAGGCAATTGAGCTGACTTGTCAGGTATAAATAATGTGGAAGCCATCAGCCCTGGTGATAACATGGTTGTGTGTGGTTTCATGGCTTCACCTTTCTCAAAAAAAACGCTGAAAAATGTTCAAAAAATGTTCTTAAAAACCAAGCTAAAAAATATATGTTAGAAAAATTATAATTTCATCTCAGATTTGTGAAACGAATCATAAAAAATAACCAGTAGCTGAGATTTTTCTCCATCATTTTTTTCCACACATATAGTTTTCAGTATGAAAAAAAGTAAGAATTACTTAGTCAAAGCCTGCTAGTTCAGATTAATTCTCTACTATTCCAGCTGAGAAATATATAATTGGGTTCTAAATGTAGGGGTTTGGGCATCTTCTATTTTATCTGCCTAATTGAAAAGGCTGCTCTCTTCTCTAGAGCCGATGAATGAATTTAAGTTCCTCCAGGGGAATAACTCACTGGTAATGCTAAGCACACTGTTGGTCTGAACTCTTTACTATTTACCTACTACATAGTATTTATTTTCCAGAAGAGATTAACCTCAATGCATCCCTTTCCTACCATATTGATGCTGGTGCCAGCAGGAGATGATCAGAGTCTTCAGAGATCAGCAGGAGAGCACCTGAAGAGCAGCATCAAGGAATTCCTGTCACTCCAGCCAGCAAGTCAGCTTCATCAGAAACCCAACTTAAACGCCTCTATGAAAACTCATGCGACGCTGGAAATAAACAAGAGGCGTTAGAGACACCCACACACCTGCAGAGTTATGATCTTACTGGCATCATGAGACATGGTGCGATGGCTTCTATGAAGTGTGTTGGAATGGAATGATATAGGCTTTTTAGGATGGACAAGCAAGGAAGTTGAGGGGCATATGGCCTTCTATGTCAATGACCAGCTGGAGTGTGCAGAGCTTCATCTAGGGATGGATGAGGAGCTGACTGAGAATTTACGGGTCAGGATTAAAGAGAGGGCAGAAGTAGGTAATATTATGTAACATTATAGTGGTGGTCTGCTACAGGCCACCCTACCAGGGAGGTCACACAGATGAAGCCCATTGTACGAAGACAGGAGAAGCCTCATGTCCACAAGCCCTGATCTTCATGGGATACTTTCAATAACCAGATATCCCTTGGAGGAACAACACAGAAGAGCATAAGCAATCAAAGAGATTACTGGCATGTGCTGATTATAACTTCCCTGAGACTCTTGACTCCTGTTCTAGTCACTGGGTATACCAGTCACCACTGAGTCATGGATCACCTAATCAAGGCGCTGTCTTACAGTGGATGGTGCCCAGAATGGTTGCTTTTTCTCCAACCTTCCTCTTAAGCAGTAATTACACAGCACATACTTGAAGAGTCTAAGGAGGAAAATCAATGTTTCACATCTAAAAATATGGGTGATTTACAGCTTTTGTTACCTTTAATAGAAAGACCAAAACATTCATATTTTAATTGTCCTTCTTTACTCAGTCCAAATATTATCAATTAGATTCTGCATATAAATTCTGCAGAATGATTGTTTTGATAGTCTCATTAAAAAGTCCATAGAAAAAAATAGGAGGGATTCCTCTCTCCTAACAATTCTTTTCACATCACTCTTAAATTTCAAGCTTTTGACCAGCAGAAAAAAAAAAGAAGAAAAAAAAAAGTTTCTCTGGAACTGTGTGTTTTCTTATAGGGAGGACACACTAATTCTGTTTAATGCTAAGGTCTTGGTAAAGCTTCAACAGGATGTTATCCAGCAACTTAGATATTGAGTAACATCACTAAAATACTTTCCTTGACAAATCCTTTCTACAGCTTATGCCATCCTATAAATACACAGTTATAGCCATCTGCAAAACTCTAAAGGCAAACATGCTAAAATCTTCTTCAATCTAATTCAGAACATGTGAGAACACACCTTTAGAATAAAGTTAGTATTTTGCCTCTCTGCTATTAAAGACTTTTAGACTTAAAGATACCTCTGATGGTAGTTTTTATATTTGCAGCATGCTCAACATAACCAGCATAAATAGTTATTTTATGCTTGAGGCTTTCAAGTAGCTTGCCTGAAAATGAACTGTGAATGTGAGGCCAGGAAAGGATTTTGAACCTCTGAGAGAAATGAAAGGAAATGTAAAGTACTAAAGGGAGTGGACTTTAATAAGGGCATAATCTGGATCACAAATTAGTTTGCTAGTTAAAAAAAGCTTTTCAGAGCCATTTTTCATGAAGGTAGCTGAGACAAAATTTCAGAAACTGAGACTTTTGCTGCCTGAGGTAAAGACAAATCCTCAAGGAAGGATGTAACCACTGAATCTTTAGATCATAGTGAGAAGGTAAGTAGGAAAATTCCCTTGAAATTAAACTCGAACTAAGGTTAATATCTTATTCTAAAGGAAGAACTCATCAACCATCAAAATATTACAAAAATGTCAAGTGCAAAATACTTGGGATATCACAGCAGAAGATGGGGTTTTTATGCATTTGGGTTTTCTTCTTAGAGGAGTGTCACATTGATAGATTATTTCCTGCCACATAGGAAGTCACAAAGTTGTTGGATAAAATGTGTTTCTACTGAATACTTTATATCCAGGGCACCACTCATGTACAATTTTCACTTTGTGGTGATTCCCAGCAGGGGAATCACAAGGCGCAGCTGTGCTCAAGCCACTTGGCTAGCCCTGCTCTGATAAACGCAATCAGGTGTCTCTAATATGAGGAGATGTGTGGATGATGCACAAGATGAGAGCTGAAATGACAAAGAGGGCAGAGGAAGAACTGGCTCCTTCTGTGCTTTTTGCTGGAGTCAATCATTGCCAGTGCTGCTAATTAACAGCATAATTGTTTCATTACTGGGGAACCAGGTGGTTCAGCAGCAGCCTGCACCATGGTGTTTCCGACTCCCACTCGTCAATATTCTTTGCTCAGGGAGTTTGTCCTTCACACACCTGCAGACATCCCCAGTGCCAGCCTCTGCAGAAGTGGACAACATGCCACACCAGGAGTCATTCAGCTTCTCCATAGTCACAGAAGCAGCTCCCCAAACCTGTCTTGTGTTCAGAAAGTATGAAAACATGTTTATTATCACATCCTCAGTCACGCACCCCCCTTTCCTAATACCTCATTGTCCTGGTACTTAATATTTGCAAGAACAAGCACTTTCAAATAGTTACCTTTACACAAACAACTGACCACAGTTGTCAAATAAGTTACTGAGGGGATTGAAGGCAAGGACTCCAGTTGCTGGTCGAAGACCTTTTTACTTTTGATTACATAGTTTGTATGCGGTTTTGATCATATCCACGCACTTAAAGCTACAATATAATTGGTTAGTTGCTGCTGTCCACACGCATAATCTAAAATCATAGTTGATTAGTTTGCTTTTTCTACACCATCCTTTTGACCTTATCCCCACTTCTCAGTTCCTTCTTCTACTTGTCGTTTTTTGTCTCCTTTTGTTCCGCTTTTTTTGCTCCACTTCTCTGCTCGAGGTTAGTTCCCTAAAGAGCTAAAATTACAGAGCCTGGTTCAAAGTTAATTCCCCAAAGAATTAAGGTCACTCAGCATACTCTGACCAAGTTCAAACTCCTCTTCTCCTACAAGTTACCACAGTTTTTTATCTTACTTTGCCTTTTCCCTTGTCAATGTAGATGTTTATTGAAACTATGTGAATTCTTTTCACAGCCTACCAATACAAATAGGAGCCATCAAAGCAGCAGCGAAATCCAAGGTAAAAAATTGGCTGGAACACATGATATTGTCTCCAGCATTTAAAGCTGGACTTCATGCAACACAAGACCCTTGTTTCTGATGACTGACACTAGTGGAGGCAATGAAGGAAACCATTCATTTTCATTTCCTTTCAAATCTGATCTTTCTGCTTCCAAAGAAAACCTGTGTGTTGTCTTGGTATAACCATCAGAAATCTGAACATCTCATGCTCAGTGCTCTGTCTATTGTCAGAAGAAACAAGAAGCACATTCCTAGAGGGATTCATCTGTTTTTAAGGTATGTTAGCTCATGCAATGAAAACACCCATATGTTCCTCTGAAAGTGAAAGCACCCTAAACCTCAGAATGTAAGAATACCATTGTAGATATATAGGAGTATATATTGGAGTTATTAGAACTGACATATAAAATATGTACAAAAAGCTGAACTCTGCAATGCAATGATACTCATGTTCTTTAAGGCACCCTGAAGAAAAAGAAGATAAGGAGGAGAAAGAATTATATAAAATAAGATTAATTATTGCAAAACAACAAAAGGAAGGAAATCTTGGAAATCTTCTCTAGTGGGAATGAGCCTTGGGTCATCATGCCGTGGGTCCTTTGCCTAGTGTTATCAGACACTGAATACCCATTAATGATAGCCACAGTGTGACAGCTTTCATTTCTGATCCTTTCTTTTCATTCTGAAGATAAAAGGGAAGGCATGCAGAAGAAAAATGAGAAGCAGGCCTTATGTGGCTATTGACAGTCAAAAAACTAATCAAGCAGGAGCTCAGTCAATGAATTTTATTGGTACCAGATAGAACACGAACTCTGCAGATACTCGGGGCACTAAGAAGAAGGAAACAGCTCGGAGAGGATTGGCCATTGTATGACTCATGCAGGGATGTCACATGTTCTGTGATGTGATATGATTTCCCATCACTGTTTATAGATGTATGACTGGTAATGTCAGTCCCAAGAAAGTAGGAGGCCTTGCTGAGAGGAGCATCTAAAAAGTGTCTTCATTTGCATCTTTGTGACAGCCACCATCTTGGCTGACACACTGTGGGCAGAACTGAAACGCACTTGTCACTTAGAGGAAATAAATTCATAAAACCAGAGCTCCTGTGGTTTCAGCTAAGGAAACGAGGATGCCTGCTGAGAGTCACACATCATTTGTCTAGCAGGTTTGTCATAGGCATTATCAGGAAAGATATGTCAAAGACTTGTATATCAACATCATTTCAGCCCAGTTTTTCCTGCTGTTGTTCTCCTTGGGGTTTATTGGCTGAGCAAGGCTGAGCAAGAGTACAATATCTAAAAACCACATCTCACAGGTAGGGTATTTTAAAGCCCTCTTGTGAGTCCCCAGTTGATGGAGGAATAATCTGGATTTAAGGCAATACCCATGTGGATTTCAAACATCATGATGACAAAATAAAGAGTTAAAACAAACCAACATAAGAATAAAAATTATGGAAGAGCTCAACTGTGAATACTGACCAAGACACAGGCTTAAACATGGCTAGTCTGATGTGGCTAAATATTCGTCCAGGTGTAAACACAATTTCCACTTCATATTTTTTATGTCCTGTTGCTTTGGCTGGAGTGTGAGTTTCATGGAAACTGATTTCCTAAGTTTGCATGATACCTCTTTATACTTTCCTATAGTTAGGAGAATAAAGACTGACAGATAATCTTCTCAGCATCTCAGCATTTTAATCTGGCGCTGCAACATCCAACCATAGCAATAAAACCTGGGTGTATCCCATAAGCCTGTAGAGCTTTTCCTCTCTGAAGCTGATGAATACACAAGGAAAATGCCACATCCAATTTTCTTTGCTGTGTTTCCCTGTCATGGCAGGTGCACAGTCCAATTCCTTCTGAGTTTTGTTTTCAGGGAAATCCAGGCATGCTAGAAATTGAACTTCTTCTTGGGTTGAGCGCTGGTTTTCCAGCTATCCGTGCCCCTTTAGCCTGGCTAGAACACAATAGTAGCTCTTCTATTCTTCCTAAGACAATTTCATAGAGCCTTAGAGAGAAGATAATTTGTTCATAACACTGACCCATATTAATCACTCCCAAATACCTTCAAGGGACAGTCATACCCCAGAAAACAGACCGTTGTGCACTCATCTAACCGAGACTGTCATCTTCTGTATGAAGTGCATCTATGTGTAAAGCTGCGTGGAGTAGATATAGCAATTCAGGTTCACAACTCAATGTTTAAATAAAGACAAGTCTTTCCATATATTTTCTTATACACTTTATTATATAAAACTCCAGTTTTAATGCTTTGTAGACATTCTGAATAGACAGCTAATGTAAAATTATTTCTGTAATAGCACTTGAAAAATATTCCAAGTGTATTGTTTTCCTATGATTTTAGCTCAGGCAGAAGAAATCTATAAAAAACATATATTCAGTGAAATTAAGTCTGAAACCTGGTTGTTTTGCATCTCTAGGGTACTGCAAACAACACATGCACTTTTAAAAAAAATCATAATGCAGTCAGACTGAGAAAATAAACAACTAGGTTCTCCAATTGTATAAATCAGGGTAGATATATGGAAATTGAACTATTCTGATTTACATCAGGTAATGGGTCTGACCTAGGATTTATATAACAGAATTACATAAGTCTCTTTACTGTGGACTCACACTAATTTTCTAAAAATTCCCCTCAACTCAAAGAGGTGTTGTTCTTACAACTTTAAAACCATTTCACCTCTTTTGAAAAAGATACCTATTAATTGTTCATTTAACCTGTTATTGAGCCTGCTGTGCTTAATAAAGAATAATCAACAAGAGTTATATTTTCCTTTTGTCCTGACTTATTTCTTACCTTTTTTCCAATCTGAAAAGAAAATCAATTGACCAGTCTTCCACCCCATAACCCTTTCTCTGCAACATATAACTTCAGTTCAGCTCTGCAGTTGTCCTACTTTTCCTATAATTTGACCTTTAAACTTTAATCTCTTGCTTGTGAGAGCAATATTGATGATGCAACATGTGAAAGGCCCAGTGTTTTCTGAATTGGTCCCATTATGCATCTCATTCCCAAATGGAAACAGGAATCTTCAAACACCTAGGAAAGATGGAGAGGGACTGATTTTTCACCTTTACAGCCACTGTCAGCTGGTGACTGGATCCAGGCTGAGATGGCAGCTACAGAGTTTTGCATAGTTCTGCTCTAATTCTTTACCTGAGGAAGTGATTTCCTGACCTGTTTGCTTAAATCCACCTTAAACTCTGAGATATACTAGAAAGTTTTCCCCATGGTGTCACTAAATTCCCAGACCTTGATGTGAATTTGCAGAGTACTTGACTCTGAAGACCTTTGCAATGCTGTTTGAAGTAATGAAAATGGTCACTTTTTACAGTACCCTCTTGAGTTTTGGTTTGGTTTGGTTTGGATTTTAAGCAGCAAAGGAAGATGATATTATGATGCTGCTGCTGATGATTGATTATGATGATGATGATGATTTAATGCAGATCTCATAAACCAGAAAAAATGTTTTTTTCAGGAAAATAAGACATTGGTGAAAAGTCCAGTGAGAGGTCAGAATTATACACATAACTTTTTATTACAAGGACTTTTCTCATTGCTCTTCATTACTGGCATTGAAACATGTCCAGGCATCTCATAAAATTTTCTTTCTTCTAATGTATCATGTCCTGGCTGACACTGTTGATTTTCATATTTATGTGTGCTCTGGATTTGAGGGGAAGTCTCCCAGCCTTCTCAGTAACAGTCAGTTATAACCACCTGCTATAGTACATAAATAAAAAAAAATATATATAAATAAAAAACAATACTACATGAGGTGGACAAAGGAGTGAGAATGTGCATGCACATTTGTTTAAGCAGACAAGATTACAGCAGCATTCACTGTTCATTAGCCATCCCTTCAGCTGGGCTGTAGCTGATGTGCTGCTGATCTTTTGTTATTGCTACAAGTATTCATTGTACCTCTGCTCCTTTGCATGTTATAGGCTTCTGGGTTTCTTCAGCCCATTAGTCTGGACTCGAGTACAAGTCTTTGTGTAGAATTACAAAGTTTTACTGAGTCCTGAGTCAGTTATAATTCAGCTTAAAAAGGAATGTGGTATTTTCTCAAAAACAATACTGGTGTTCAGGTACTTTCAGACTAATCAGCAACAGAGTAGGCTGCTCTTGGCTTTCCCTCCACCTATGATACAGATGCTTTTTATTTTTCAAATGCATTTAATGATTCCATGCTATATATGAAGACATACAAATAGTGAGGAAAGGTAGGCAGGTTTTATTCTATAGTTAAAAATTGCTCACCCTTTAAAAGTGAATTTGGTGGAAGGTAGCTGTGTAATAAAGTGAATTTATTCGAGCAGAAAACGGGTTTCTCATACAGTAAATGAGTTTATGTATTTCAACATTTTTTTTTTCTGCACAGGTTTGAGCTATTCCACATGGATACACAATTGAATATGAATTGTGCCTAGAAGGACACTAGTTCTATCACCCTTATAAGACGATATAATATCTTTTTCATATGTACAGGAGATGAAAGTTCAAATCTCTACTCTCACCTATATGTTTTGTATAATAAATATGAGAAATGCATCCATTTAAACAATGCTGCTTCTATTGTTTCAACTGCATAATTGTTGCCTCAATTCCCAAAATCCAGACTCTTACCTTCCTACAATACTCAAACTTCTTATCAACCCTCCCAGTACTATGACTTATTAGCCTTGTACTTATTTTATCATTAAACATTATATGGTTTCCTTGGTTTCTGCTTGTGCCTCCCTTCACTATGCATGACAGTGTCTTTTCTACAGGTTCACCAAGGACCATTGAGACCCTATATTTTTGCACTTACTTGAAAACTCTGTGCTGCTAACTTTGACCTGGATTAAGTTATATGTCAGTTTCTATTACTGTATCTGAGCACTTTCCAGTCATCTGCTTAGTTTTACAGTTTTCTTCTTTTCATGGTTACCCCTGTGATGCAGCAAAAAATGTTGCCTACCGTTTGTTTCAGAAAGAGCAAACTCTGCATTACAGATGGAAGAGTGTTGAGCTGAGGTCCAATTTCCCCAGCCCTATCTTCATGTATCAAACATTGTAGGACTACTGTCTAATATTTACTATCTTATCTTGCAGCAAAAGTACCAGGACAGAGAGGGTTTTTTGGCAGTATGAGTGCCACAAAACAAAACAAAAACAAACAAACAAACCCAAACAAGCAAAACCAAACAAACTAACAAAGACACATCCCCTCCTCAAATCAACAACAAAAAATCCACAGCAAAACATTGTTTAAACTACATATTTGGGCATTTTTTTAAAATGGGAAAAAAAATCTCATATTTCTTAAGAAAGCATTGTAGATTACTTATGTATTTTAATAGAATCTATTTAATTTAATTTTTTTTCCTTTGTTTTGTTAGGAATAATTAATTTAGCCTGACTTTCTGTAACACTTGATCTCATCTGCTTTGATTTTAGTAGATTTCATACCAAGCCCTACAAGAAAATGAGATGGCTTCAGACTTCTGTATGGTTGGCTGCTGTGGTTCATAGCCTCAAAACATGTTCATCTACGCCATTCCATATCATGGCAATGCGTACACAAGCTTCCTCATAAGACGTGCTCTCAAGCTATCACCACATTTCTCTTCACTCTCTTCTTCTAACAATCTACCATTTTTCCCAGCCCCTCTCCATAGGCTGAAGTTACTATTTTTCCTTCCCATGTTCATAATTCTTTGTGTTTACCTTTCTGTTATGATTATGTTTTTGTTTTTTCCTGTACTATGTCCACCATCTCATTTCACACTTGAGCCCTGACATTTGCTCTCTGACATTATACCTGAGATTCTTTTTTCTGCATTTTATAAACAAAACCTTAAAAACAAATGCTCTGATCATACATTTATCTATTCTTACAAGTTATTTTTCTGGCCAAACTAAACAAAAGTGAAAAATGAAACCCAGATTTTTTTTTAATATGTTTTATCCTTTAAATGCACAAATGAACAGATGCAAACTCCTACCCTAGCCCTCAATTTAACAGCAAATTGGAATCACACAATACAAAGAGCTCTGCTGCCCTCTAGGAAGTTACCTAAGACCTTGAACTGCCTAGTAAATTCATTCCTTGCGTGCACATATGTAACAGTAGATTTTTTTTCAGGGTTCGTTTCATTTTTTGATGTGAAAAGATAACAATAAGTACAAAGAAACAGGAGAGAAAAGTATTCTAATCAGAATTTTCTGTTTAAAAGTAACATTGAGATTATGTGTGCTAAATCTATGTGAAAAAAAAAAATAAATAAAATTGAAATATTAGACTATCACAGTCAGATTTCACTGGAGGTCATTTCTCACCAGAAAATAAATTTTCAGAAATTAAGAATTCTTTGAATAAGTAAAACCAGAAGGGCTTCTATTAGAAGCTCCTGAGGCCCAGATATGTTTCTTTCTTTAATGGGGACTACTCTTATGAAAAGTAAGTAGGTACCTTACACCCCTAGAAAGGCTGAGGGTCAGATTTTCAAGACCTAAATACTCAGGTGGTCACTTAGCAAGTGACTTTTTACCCAAAGACTTATTTCAACATCTGCTAGAAGCTTTGAAGAGTTTGTGGGGTTTAGTGTGCATGCCTGAGTTCTGGAAGTTTCTGAGGAACATTATATGGCTTTCTCTCATTTTCTTTATTTGAAACAATGCCTTTCATAATGAAGTATATGTAACTTTCACCTGCTTTTAACAGTGATTTAGCTTCATTAAGGTTGTTATTTCTGCTTTTATTTCTTGATCTGGTTTGAAATTATTGAGAAAGGAGACATGCTGAAAACTGCTTTCATGAGTGTTATCTTGGCATCTTCAGAGCTTCAGAAGATGGTCTGTCTGAGCTCAGAAGTCAAAAGCAGATTTACTTTCTTGGGGACGTGAACACAACCAACGCAGCTGTGCCATAGACAAGCTAAGCTCTGGCATCCTGCTGCCAACACAGGGAACAGGGCTCTCCTTCAGAGGGAAGAAAGAGGACCAGTTTTCAAAAGCTTCTCAGAGTGGGCTCTGCTTGTGTTTTTGTCCTTCTCAAAGTTCATGTATTATACACAGAAAGAGAGTACGCTGGGTTCTAGTGGTCTTCTGTTGCACTTTTGGAATTAGATGGTAGGAGGAAACACGGAATGAAAGCTTCTTTTCACTCTAATGGTAGAAAATAATAAAATCTGAGTATGCTTTATGTAAAAGGTAAAAATATTCAATTTTTTTATTCCCAGAAGCTTGAAGGCAAAATATAAAACTGGATTGGTTTGGGGTTTATCTTTAGTTGTCCATTTTGTAAAATAGAGAACGAAAAAGAAGAAATAACACTACCTTTTATTAAAAATACAACTCAACTTTTGTTACTATAGAATAGAGGCTTTCTTGACCTCCTTGAATTTCTTCTCAAGTGAAGTTCTGGAAACAGTGGAGATTTTGCCTAATGTGTCTTACAAACTCTTAGAATTTGGAGAAATAAGGGTCCAGAAGAGAGCAAACAGAAGGCAGATGCTTGAAGATGTAAACGAGCAGAACAGAAGACCTCTGAGATGGTTACATAAAATCCTGCAAGAAGTGACCAGCACCCAAGGCTGCTATTTCCTACTGTGGTAGTCCATCACTCATCTCTGTCTGATCTCTGCTGGATTCATTCTGCTGCTTTGGATGAGACAATCTCAGTCCTGAAAAGGGCTCTGAAGTCTTATGTTCTCTACTTACCTCTCTCTGTATTAAATCTTTATCAACATTAAAAAAAAAACCAACAAAACAAACCAAAACAAACAGAGATCATCTATCTGGCGGGTTGGCGATGTACCAGCTGCATCCTCATACACCAGCATCAGCAAGAGGAGATGGGAAAGTGTTTCTCTAGGTAAGGAACATGGATGAGTATGCCAGCAACTTGATCTTGTCTAGACAGAGACTTAGACTCCCTTGAGAATATTACCAAGGCAAAGCAAAATTATTATTTAACAGGGCAAACACTTTTTCTATTTTTCTTTTTTTTTTTTTTTTCTAGGCAGACTTGTGCACATAAAATGTTCTGTGCATTTTTGCCTGGCCCTAGTTCATCCAGTATCTTTGAGCAGTCTGTTTGTGGTGCATGAAATTTATATTGCTTCCCATATGGGACATCCCATTCACACTATGTTTTGTGCAACTACTTAAATCACCACGGGTAGCAGATTGACTGAAAACCATGAATGCCTTGGTTAAGCAGAGCTGTATATTTGTCTTTTACAGAGATTAATTCATTTCAGCCTTTATACACAATTTTAAGTAGTGAAAACAAAGACATGCCTTGGCAGAAAAAAATGTATACTTACAATCAACTTGATTATTTTCTGCCTTTTTTTCTGCAGGGTACAAGTAGTGCTGTATTATATCACAAATAGAGCTGTGTCAAAAGAACAAAGATTACATTTATTTGTCATTCATAACAGACACAAGAAACATGAATCATAACAACTGCTTTTTGTACATGATAGAAGAAATTAAATTCATACAAAATTCATCTAGAAAGACACGGCTGAGATTTAAGCTTCAAAATAAAAGTAGTGACATATACGAATTTTAACTAGAGTAAAATTTTCCGTTCAGATATTTCTTCACTTTAAAAATAACTGAACTTTGCATCAGGAAATCTTCTGAAAGCATTATGTGAGGGATAAGATTGCCTGTGGCATTGGTAGTGGAATATAGAGTCCCTTTTTCTGTTTCAAGTCATATACACAATCCTGATAAATTATCTTATCATGAACAAAGCTAGCATTTTATTGTTCTAGTGAAATAAATAGTTAAAAGCATGGAGCTCCATAATACATTGCAAGAATTTGAAAGAGTAACTTAATTTCTCTTGAAGAACTGCTAGCTTGGAGAGTGAAACATGAAATATATATAAGTCACCAATACAAGGAAAGCTACTCGTTTTCTTGCGATGCACAAGAATGAGACATGACAACCCAGACGGCCAGTGTGCTTGCCCATGTAAGTCAAAAGGCATGACTCAGCTCTTGAAAGTAGACTTTTCTCCCCAGAAGTCAATTAGCTGATGGACAGCAGCCGAGAAACTTTCCATCTGTAAATGACATATTGACATTTATGAGAGCATGACGTAAATCAGAAAAAGCCGACGATGAAGGGTGAAAAATGTCTATTTCTATAGATCTCAGAGAAATGGTTTTCCCATTGTTGTCCCAAGAAAATAAATAAAAGAAAGAGATGTAACAAAAGGAGCTAGAAGAAAGCTGTACACACTTACATTTTCCTGCACTGAACGCAAAGCCAGAGACACTGTCACCAAAACAAAAGCTTTGGAGGAGGAAGGGACATAGACACTGTCTTGGAGACTGATTCAGTGTGAGAATGTCAGGAACAGAAAAACGTTCTGTTCAGCTGCCATTTCTGACAAAGCTTTTTCCCAGGTCTCCTGTCCCCATTACAGTTTATAAAGCAGCAGATGGTGTTTTGTAGATAATTGTCCCAAATAATGGAGGGATAGTGCTCTAAAAGTTTTTCTTTAGTGCTCAAAAATCTCCAGAAAGAAATGCAGGATCTGTTTGAGAAAAGAAAAGAAAAAAATAATAAATTGTAAATTAAACTTTTTATCTAACAAAGAAATTAGTTGTAAAAGAAGGGTATTGAAAGCTTTCACTAAATGCAGGATGAATCATTCTGGTTTTATCACAGCTGAAACTAAGATCTTAAACTCTCACAGAAACAGTTATTTTAGGAAACAGCTCTTGCTGATGGAAATGTCACTGCTATGGACTGATAAAAGTTTAGGGACTAGAAAAAGAAATTGCTAAATTCAGTGTTGTGTTTTAATTTCTTTGCTTAGCCAACAACTATCTATATGATTATTGATTCGTAGAAAAACTCTAAGAACTCACCAACAAAGTTTAAGTTGACAAGCAGGTATTCCTCATTGCGATGCCGGGAGACATGGGGGACAGCTCCTCCAAGTGTGTCTCTCTCAACCACCAAACAAGCCATGATTGTATGGTCATCAAAGAGTGTCAATGGCTCAATGTCCGGGTGGAGACCAGTGGTGTCCCTTAGGGATCGGTGTTGGAACCGGTCTTGTTCAACATCGGTGACGTGGACAGTGGGATTGAGCGTGCCCTCTGCAGGTTTGCCGATGACACCAGCTGTGTGGTTCAGTTGATATGCTTGAGGGAAGGGATGCCATCCAGAGGGGCCTTGACACACTTGTGAGGTGGGCTGATGCCAACCTCATGAAGTTTAACCATGCCAAGTGCAAGGTCCTACACCTGGGTCGGAGCAATCCCAGGTACAGCTACAGGTTGGGCAGAGAAGAGATTCAGAGCAGCCCTGTGGAGAAGGACTTGGGGGTGTTGGTCGATGAAAAAATGGACATGAGCCGGCTTCAGTGTGCGCTCGCAGCCCAGAAAGCCAACTGTATCCTGGGCTGCATCAAAAGGAGAGTGACCGGTAGGTCGAAGGAGGTGATCCTGACCCTCTACTCTGCTCTCGTGAGACCTCACTTGGAGTATTGTGCACAGTTCTGGTGTCCTCAACATAAAAAGGACATGGAACTGTTGGAACAAGTCCAGAGGAGGGCTACGAGGATGATCAGGGGACTGGAGCACCTCCTGTATGGAGACAGGCTGAGAAAGTTGGGTCTGCTCAGCCTGGAGAAGAGAAGGCTGTGTGGAGACCTCGTAGCAGCCTTCCAGTATCTGAAGGAGGCTTATAAGGATGCTGGGGACAGACTCTTCATCAGGGACTGTAGTGATAGGACAAGGGGTAACGGGTTAAAACTTAAACAAGGGAAGTTTAGATTGGATATAAGGAGGAAGTTCTTTGCTTTAAGGTGGTGAGGCACTGGAATGGGTTGCCCAGGGAAGTTGTGAATGCTCCATCCTTGGTGGTGTTCAAGGCCAGGTTGGACAGAGCTTTGGGTGACATGGTTTAGTGTGAGGTGTCCCTGCCCATGGCAGGGGGGTTGGAACTAGATGATATTAAGGTCCTTTCCAACCCTAACTATTCTATGATTCTATATTCATTACATTGCATGCATATTCATAAAACTACTTATACCTGACATCATTCGTCTAGAAAATTCCTCCCGCATGCACACAATAACGTGGTAGTGGTCTTTGGGACCCTTGGTGGTCGTTTCTTCATCATCTTCCTCTTCATCACCTTGTCCTTTGGCTGAACTTTGGAGTTCGCTAGCCTTGTTGTCTGTTTGCTGTCTCCTTAGGTGGTTCTAACTGGTTTCCCTAAATATTAACTGAAGAGTTCTCTTCCTTATTGTTGCAGAGTCTACAGGGGATCCAGGCCGTTTAGTTACAAGCAGATTTGTTCTACATACAGTGAGCTATACTTCATTCTGTATTTCTTGTTCTTTCCCTATCTCATTATGTAGGAACCAGTGAGGTAAAGCGATGAAGGCTTTCATAGCATTATCTCCACAGAACCGGAGAATCATTAGGGTTGGAAGGGACCTCTGGAGATCATGCAGTACAAACCTTCTCCAGAGAAGGAGACTCCACACCTGCCCTGGGCAGCCTGTTCTGATGCTCTGCTACCCTCAGCATAAAGAAGTTCTTCCTCATGTTGAGGTGAAACTTCTTGTATTTTAGTTTATGGCCGTTGCTCCTTGTCCTGTCGTTGGGTACCACTGAAAAGAGTCCTGCACCACCACCCTGGTACCTTCACTAAAACTTTAATATTTATTCAAATCTTTGGCAATATCTTAGGTCTGGATTATACTTCAAAACTGAAAATTGCAACCCATAAGACAAAGGCTAAAATATGTAACATATAAAAAAAATGTAGCAGACATATAGTTTAAAATTGCATAATTTAAAATTCACTTAACAAACTTGGTTTTCCAGAACTGAAAATTCTGGATGGCACTTGTCATTGTTCATTTACCTTGCACTGGGCCTTTCAGGTCTGGTTTTGGTAATTTTAAAGATTTGTGATTCTCATTATCATCATCGGTCCTCTCAGCCCCTAACATCGGAGGTACATTTTATTCACATCTCCTGTACTTACTTCTATTTTTATGACTTTTATTTTTTTCTCTGTTGTAATTCTTTTTTTTTATTATTATTATTTCATCTTAAGCTGGTTGAAGTCATGATTATCCTTTGGTGCTGAAATCACCTCTGTAAATCTAACAAGTTTTAGGTAACTTGAATGTACTTTGACAGAACTTCGCTCTGTAGCTATAAGAAAACATATGGTTGGGCCAGAGGCATATTTGTTTGCCAAGCCTTGTAGCTAGATACATACGAAACTAATTGTAGTTAAGGCTGGAATAATTATTGTTTCACCCAGGGAAGGAACTAACTGAAGTGAGTTGTTTCTATGTGCTTGCATGCCACTGTTTTGGGGATACTGGGATGGGAATTGTGCACAATTCTGATAATTAAAATACATTTAAGGGGAAAAGCCTAATGAAACAGCACCTATTCCAATAACCAAGTTGTGGACTGTAAGATGAGATACCATTCAGATAGAGGTAGAGCGCTTCTGCCACTGCAACTCCCCCTGCATTAGATGAAATGAGTTAACCTTCTCTGTTTTAAAAGGATGTCAGGCTCCAGATGAACTTCAGGCTTTGACTTTCAAACTCTCCGTTGAACTTTAACACCTGTGAAAGTGCTCAGCACAAAAGAATTCAAGGCCATCTCACTTGCTGATGCCCTCAGTATTTTCTTAATATCTTGCCACTTTCTGGCTTTTTTTTTTTTGGCTCAGTGTTTACATTACAGAGAAAGCCGAGTTAACCACCTCTGGGATTTAAGTCTCAACCCATGCACAAGCTGCCCAGTCTCCTGACACCACTGTACTCAGCAGTGTAACATCTATGACACCTTCTCAGTTTGCAGTATGCAGTTTGACTTCACTGTCTATAACTGACGGGAAAACTGGGGCTGCCAGAACAAGGTATGACTCTGGGAAATTAGAGCAGGATATTCTCCAAAAAGTGCTCTGAGGTGTAGGATTCTCTGTCACTTCAGTATAGCATTAATAATTGAACTAAGCATGTTTAATATCTCAGCGATCTCTGTGAATACAGAATCATCATGGAAACCTTTCTTCTAGGGACGAACAAGACAGTTTTGTTCTGGGAATAAATCAAACAGTTAACTCTACAAAATGGCATATTAGGAGTAAGAAGTGATTTTTTTATGTAATACTTGAATAAAGGCTAAAACAAGCTTTGAAATGTATTGCAAATAAAGGTACACCTTCAGATTCACCAGGCAACAGAACTTTCATATAAAGCAAGTCATTGAGAATGTTGTCTTATTTTCACAAGGAAAAAAGAGAGACAGGAGGTACTTCCTCATGCTATTGTTCTCTTTAAGAGAAATGACTTTGATATCACCAGGTTGTTTATCTCAGGGAGGAAAATTCATTCTTGAAGAAAAAAAATGATGGGTTTATTTCAGGTTGTGCAGACTTTTTTCTGCTTAAAACCTTCAATAGCAGTGATGTCTTCAGTAATCAGAACAATTTATCATAAGAGAGCTGGAAATCATTTCTGCAACTCCCACCACTACCTTAACAAAAATGCCACAAACACCATGGAACCTTACTATACTCAAATCTGCAAATACCTGTGAGTAAGGCAGAAATTTTCTTTGCTCCTTACATCACTGCAAGAATTTGTGTGTCTTGTGCCCAGTAATAATTAATTTTTCGGTTTTGTCTTCCCCAAACATGTTGATTCTCAATGACACAAGTCAATACTATAGCTGAAAAACAAAGGCTCATATCTTGCAGCAATGCAGCAATGCAGTACAACACTAACCCATACAAACTGTAGGAGTTCATATTAGTGTAACTAACACACTCGTGCTGTAGCCTGGGCCTGAGAGGATGCTACTGTAGATGTAAACCCCTAGCACACATAGCTAATAGCTTTTAGCTGGATCAGCGACAGCTTTCTTGTGTCCTCACAGAAGGATCTCCATGTCTGTCAAAGGTAGCAGAGGGCTGAGATCTGAGGCTGGTGCCAACGGCCTCACCTGCTCTTCAAACAGACAACACGGCAAACAGCTGGAATGCAGGTCTCTGTGTCTGATCTGTGCAGTGCTCCACACTCAGTGTGTCAGAGCCGCTCCTTCAATAGACTTCTATCTCATGTGAGTCCCTGGCTGGCATGTTTGAAATGCAACATGAACAATGAACTGTTTTCTTGGTAACCTTGTGCACTCCCTACAGTGTTTCAGCTTGGCTTTGTTTTTACTGAGCGTGTGGGGGATTTTTTAGAAGCTGCCCCACAGTAATCCTTGTGTTACTGTGCATATGGTTTGATAAAGGCTTGTGTTGGGGCTGCTTCAGGCAGTCTGGAAGACCTGGTGCTGCCGGTCAGGAAAGCTGGGCCCTCCCTAAGGAACATTTTCATGCCAACCATCTTCTGCAGCAGGATGCACACCCAGCAGTGATGTTCACGTTCCAGCAGTGCAACAGCCAGGAGCCGAATGCGCAGATAGAATCAAAACTACCATCAAAAATGGGATTTCAACCATCTCTTCTTCCAAACAGAAGTAGTAAGCTTTGAATGCAGCTCAAGTCTAGCAAGGGGCATGCAAAATACCAGTCTGGGAAAATTTTATATTCTTCCTGAATACAACAGAACACAAATATCAAACTACTGTCAGTTAAAATAAATATTCAGTTCAAAAAAGCCCTTAGCTTTTGCATACAGCTCTTGAATTGTGCTGAGAGGTATGTTAACACCTACTCCATTATTACAGTTGTTAGAGCTCTATAATAATAATAGTAAGTGCTGAACTACTGCATTTCATTGACAGGTCTCCATTTATGGAAGAACTTGATCTCTCTACCTGGGACTCCAACCATAGTGTCCAGATGCTTCGGCCTTGTGTAATTGGCTTGGCTGTAGTTGCCAAGTTCATACATTGTGGAGGAACTGAATACTCACAGCCTAGATGACAGCCAGCAATTAAAACCTGAGTGCTCATTCCTTTGAAAATTTCAAGCCAATCTAATGGCACAGCAGTTGGATTTACTAGCTCAATGAGGTGATCTGCATTGCTGTTCAGATCAGCTGTGGTTTTGGAACATATATTGAGATAATGAATCTGCTTATTGTTAGAGCAAACTACATAAAATGGTCAGTCTTAAGCAAATGTACATCTCTTATTAATTTTATTTAGTGTCACTTCTTTAAATGAACACCAAGTAGGCCCACTGAAAATTAGCTCGGAGCATCCTAATATTCCTTGCTTCTTTAACTGAACACCAAATGGACTTAGTGAAAATTAACTTGGAGTTACCTAATATTCCTTGTCTTTAGATGTCTGGGGTTTTGTTTGTTAGCTTTTCTTTTGATGTTAATTATAACCTAAGCTGTCATGGAATGCAAACAAAACATCCATTGAGGGAATAAAGGTGTGTGGTATATGGATACAGTTTGGATACATGTAGTGCATTGCTTAAAAATATAGCCTAATTAGAGAAAATAGTTTGGATATTTTCCACCTGCCTTTAAAAGCTAAGATCCTGTTATCACTGATTCTATCATCCAAAATGATTGATTATGCTTTCTAATAACTTACCATGCAATTTTCAGAAGTATTCTATAATGTGCTTTTGAAAAACTGGTCACATGTTCAATAGACAGACTGAAAGCAAAATATAGAGCACATGCAAGAGTCTAGCCCATAGGAGAAGTTAAAATACACTTGTATTTATGGCTCCAGAATTAGAGGTGGAGTAAGCACAGCATATTTTCAGAGTCCTGGAGTGATTAACGTTCTCAGCTGGTCTGAATTCATAACCTCATGGAAGTCCACAGAACTAATATATACCTTTCTGTGAGTACAATGTAGCCATAAAAAAAAAGGTTCATTCTTTGTATGTCATCTTAATAATTATCATTGGTACAAGTATCACTGAACAGGGTCATGTAATTATTTTCTCTTGAGACCAAATAACATATCAAGTTAAGTCTAATTTTTGCTTCTAAATTTGGCATGTTAGCAGTCTTTATGGAATAAATACCTCTTATCTGAACTTTAATATTAATCTCATTTTCATCTCCATGTTAAATACGATTTTAATGAAGTCAGGCAACAATAGGGAAACTGTTCTCCAGTTAATTTAAAATCTGAGTATTTCTCTAGTTTAAAACCAAAGACTGTGCTGCCACTTGTACAGAATAAAATTGTCTGCCCTGAATTTCAGTGCTAATGATTTAAAATTCTGTTAAGGCTGATTGGTCTGCTTTTTATTGACTTTCTCTCTCTTTTAGCACAGATTACTGATTTTTCATGTATCAAGATCCTACTCATTTTCTCTCTTACTCAGTTTCTTTCGTGTGATACTCAGCAAAAGACCTTTTTCCTGATAGGGAAGAAGTGACAGAGATGAATGAAGTAGGGTATAACTAGGGATGTAGTTACCAGTTTTCCGAATAAGTGCCCGATTCAGAGGATCCTGACTTTTCTGAGTGTCCCCAAATGTAGTTATGTGCTTAATTATGTATTTCTTTTGAGAAAGCCACTGAAACATAAATATTATTCTATCAGAAATATAAATACAATAAAATACAGGCCAATTCAATGGAATTTAAATGGATGAAGACTAAATCTTACAACTAAAATAAATTATGTAATTTGATTGCTTAAAACTACTATATCTGTGAATGTCTTCAAACTGGTCTTATATTGTTTTAATTCTTTTTGTCGATATTGGCTTCTTTTATCTTTCCACAAACATGTAGTTTAACTCTTGCAGAATTTAGAAAAACTTTTCATGTCTTAATTTAAAATCTAATAATGCAGATTTTTTTTCTCCTCCTAATTTCATATATCTACAAAATAAATTTTAAAAAATCCCATATATTAAAATGTTTTCTGATTAATTATGAGTGGTGCTTAAGCATGCTGCATCTTTCTCTGCTGCTACCAAAGTAATGCTGAGCCAGGAGACTGCTGTTTCTAGGTATTTTTAGTTGTGAGCAGCCAGCAGCAAACACTACTGTCCTTTATCGTAGCAAATGATGTAAATGGGAAACAGATAGAAAATTTTTGCTTTCAGACTTAACTCATTCAAAAAACAGGTTAATATGACTGTACTTATATTAAGTTTTAATGAGACTGAAAACCATGAGTGGTATATTTTTAATTATTCATTCCAGGGTACCTTGAATCTCTTTCTAGTGCGGAAGAAATCTAAACCTCATTTTGTCCAATGAGGTCAAACTGAAAAATCAGCTGTTTTTCCTTACTTATTCTTTGTAGTACTTCACTTAAATTCTTCTGTTGACAATTATACAGGCTGTACATACATATATATAAATGTATATGCTGTATATATCTCTGTGCCTTTTGCTTATTTGTTTGGGTTTTGTTTGGGGCTTTTGTCTTGATTGGCACATTCCTTATAATCTCCATTTTCATTAGTGCTTATCCATTAGCTGCTGACACGCTGCCTCAGATAAGTCTAATCCATAGTATCATTTTGGTGTTTAATTTTCTCAGAGAGAAAACTTAAACGTTCATGCTAAAAGACAAAATCCCTTAAGTACTGTGGAAGAGAATAGCTTTTTCTGCATTGGGTCACAGTCGCTTAAACATTACTAGGTGACTTTACACACATTCACAGCAGAGCATCTTCCTATCATATGGTAACTAGCTGTAGAATCTGTGACTTTGACATATTTGTTTATTAAATCTTTTATTCCAGCACCATTGAAATTGTCAGTGAATGTGCTTGGAGGTCATATTTTAAAACATTTTGACTCTTTAATAATTAAACTATTACAGCATTTTCATAGCTCAAAATAGGAAAAGCAGCCAAGCTATCCTATGTTTTCCTAAGAGTTTCAAGACTTCACTGCATGTCTGAAGTATGTGTGTAAGGGCCTTACAGTTCTCTAGCACACATAATGGAACACCTTTCCTATGAGAAAGGCTGAGATGGCTGGGGTCGTTCAGTTTGGAAAACAGAAGACTCCAAGGAGACTTTATTGCAGCCTTTCAGTTCTTAAAAGGGTCCTATAAGAAAGTTGAGGAACAACTTTTTAGCAGGTCCTTTTGCAACAGGACAAGGGGTTAATGGTTTAAAACTAAAAGAGGGGAGATTCAGGTTGGATGTGAGAAAAAGATTCTTTACAATGAGGGTAGTAAAATACTGGCACAGGTTGTCCATAAAGGTGGTGAATGCACCATCCCTGGAGACATTTAAAGCCATGCTGGATGTGGTTCTGGTCAACCTGATCTAATTGAAGATGTCCCCTCTTATTACAGGAGGGTTGGACTAGATGACCTTGAAGGTCACTTTCAACCCAGATGATTCTATGATTCTGTATTTCCGTTGTTCCATTACTAGACAAAGTTCCAAATGGGTTTTGAAGAGGGAAATGCGGCTTGCTGGTGTTTGGTGCAATGCAGCACTGACCATTCCAGCAACATGTTGCTAGAGATAAAATCCTTCCCCACTATCCTCCATGACAGTAGGAGCTTGAACTTCAGCTTTGGATAAAACAGATTAATTGGACACATGTCCTTTTTGGTCTAAATTATCAATAAACACAATACATATTATTTGTAGGACATCTAACATCTGCTATACAAATTGTTTATCAAATACTTCATATAAAACACACACCACAGTAGAGGCACTTAAGTAATTTTTTTTAATTGTGCACACACATAGTAAAAGACTGTATTAAGGAAAGGAGCTCAGAAGGGACAAAATCCTCACTGGAGTGCCTCTGCAAACACACTCCTACAGCGAGCTCAGTAACTTTTCTTTGGTGGTCTGGCATCCACTAGCTGGTAGGAATTGCCTTGATCTAAAGATGAGCCTGCAGTGTGCCCAGGCAGCCAAGAAGGCCAACAGCATCTTGACTTCTATAAGTAATACTGTAGCCAGCAGGGCCACAGCAGTGATAATTCCCCTGTACTCAGTGCTAGTGAGGCCACATCTGAACTGTGCTCACTTCTGGGCCCCTCAGTACAAGAAAGACATTGAGGTGCTGGAGTGGGTCCAGAGAAGGGCAATGAAGCTGATGAAGAGTCTGGAGCATACGTCTAATGAGGAATGGCTGAGGGAACTAGGGTTGTTTAATCTGGAGAAGAGAAGGCTCAGGGAGGACCTTATTGCTCTCTTTAACTACCTGAAAAGAGGATGAAGAAAGGAGGTGACTAGTCCCTTTTCACAAGTAACAAGTGATAGGACAAGAGGAAACAGCCTTCAGCTGCACGAGAGGTGGTTTAGACTTGATTTTAGGAAAAATTTCTTCACCAAAAAGGTAATCAGGTGTTGGAACAGGCTGTCCCTGAAAGTGTTCAAAAACCATGTAGATGAGGCCCTTAAGAGACATGGTTTAGTGGTGGACTTGGCAGCCCTGGGGTAACGGTTGGATGTGATAATCTTAAACGACTTTTCCAACCTAGCTGATTTTATGATTTTAGTGTGTAACAAAACTGAGACCAGACACTGTAATTTCTCTAAGAATATTGTAAGTGAAAGCATCCAAATATTAACAAACTGGCAGCTTTCAAAACACACAAGCACTATTTTCTATTACAGTTATTTGTTGAAATGTTTGGCACCACTACTGAGTTTATGTTGGACAGTTTGAGCTTCATTCATGTTCTGGTTCAGGTCATGGTCTGCTACTTATTCTGTAAAAGACATCAGGAATGAAACTTCCTATCATGTTTTTTCTGGGTCCCATTCTCTGAGGAATTTACTTTTGACAGTGTTGGGGTTTTTTTTAATTCTTTTGTTTTGAGATATTAAAAAATGTTTATCAATGAATGTCTTTGTAGAAGCAAGATGGATATGATCCCACAAAATGCTTGAGACCCGAATTCAGCAGGCTCGCTTTTACTTGAAAAAAAGGCAATATATCATCTGTGCCTGGGGACAATAATGCTTCAGTTATATTTCATAGGTATTCATGAAGGAAAACAATCAAGACCAAGTAACTCTGAGAGATTATGCTAATGGAAGTGAAAAAACAGCCTGACAGAGAAGACAGGGATACTAGTAGGCAAAAACTTCTGATACAGTTTTCATGCATGTCATTGAGTGAAATCCCAAACAGGCTGGCCTGATAAGCCAAAAGTCTTCAGCTGAAATATGAATAAACATCTCTTCTAAATATCATATAAGACCCATATATCTACAAAAAAAGTTAGAACCTTGTGACAAAATTCATCAATCAGCAGGAGGTTTTTTTCTCTGTTATTGAGATCCTATGAGCCTGTCTACAGTAACATGGGATGGATTTTGTGACATATATGTTTTATCATCCAGTTGCTCAGAGTCAAAACAAGAGCAAATTATACAGATGTGCAGTTTTCCACCTGAAAAATCTTTATTAGCTTTCCTATTAGCCACGCAATAGTTAACACCGTAGTTTTGCAGACTGTGGTAGGAGTTTTTCCTTCAGTAAATGTTCCGAAAATGAGTGCTGCCACTGTTCTTTACTAGAGCTGTTACTATTAAAGAGCCATGTTACTACTTTGCTTGCTAACTGATTCAGCCCAAAGACAATCCTGAAATATTTTTTATTTTGGGCAACAAACTTCCTTTCTTTTTTTTTTTTTTTCCTTATTTAACTGCAATAGAACAGTGATCCTTCAATGAGTTACCTTTTCTATAAGTGCTTAAATATTTCTCTTTAAAAAATGAGAGCATTTCTGCTCATAATGCACATATTAGACAAAAAAAATATAGATTGTTTCCAGCTCTAAATAATCTGTTCCCAGCTTAACTTACATACAAGGACCTTTAAGCACAGAACAGAATTTACTTGATTTAAGCATCGCTTGGAGAGATTTAAGAGTCTTGTCCAGCCTGTACAGAAGGCTGGTAGCTGCTGCCTCTGTATCCTGTATTATGACTCCATAGGAATCATTATTTCTAATATTTTATATATCACCCTCAAAAGGTCATGTTCCATTAGTCACCTCTTTTTTATTCATTAAAGAAATCAAGCCCATCAGTACTTACAGCTTTTTAACAATATCTCTTTAGGTGTGTTTGATACTTTCCTGATAATGGGTGCTTGATCAGTGGCAGCAGCTAAGGAGAAAAGAGGCAATAACTTCTGCCATATTCTGGAAGGCATTCTGTACAGTGACTGCAGATAACCACCAACTGAAGCTACTGAAATTCTGCACACCAAGGTCACCATGGGAGGGGTCAGGCCATCTAAAGCCAAGCCAGCCTTCACATTCTTTAAAATAGTGGATGTGGTACAATACTTTGGCTTGATGGATTCTCCAAAAGGCTGAAAGCAAACTGTGTGGTCATTTGTGACATTTCAATTATCAGTATAAAAAAAAATTTATATAGGTTCACCTCTCATTATTGCTTGAGAAAATGAATACTAAATAAGCAAAGGAAGTAGTTAAGACTGCTGTGAAGAGAAACACCTAAATGACTTGGTGCATTGCAAGCATTCTGTGTGGCATTTTTGCCAATATCAACCTGCAATTCTTTGTTTCTCTTCCGTTTGTCAGGATTAGATAATGCTACTATCCCTCCCTGCTTTAAACCCAAAGTAATGATTAATTGATGAACAAAGGAGTTTTCTCTCAAAAAAAAAAGAAACAAAAACAAAACCAAATTTATTCTTCAGTTTAGTAAAACTTGGTGAACTTCAAGAATTAAGAACTGCAATTATTTTACAATTGTAAACTCATTTTTTCAGCTGTGGAGAAAATAATAAGTACTTCTGCCAAAGCATTAAATGTTTCCAGTAACAGTTCACACTTACAGATCTGCTTTTGCTTTTTCTCTGACATGTAAACATGGGAAGCTTTGTCTAGTCTGTCCCACACCACCACTGCAGCACCCAAACATCAGACAGCACAGAACACCTTCACAGTAGAGACAAGTGTTTTCTTCCAAACTCTACAGCTCCAGGAGAGCTGCAAAACATGACTGATGGCCAGCGCAGGAGGAGCCCACACTGCAACCAAGCTGCCTCAGGTCTCCTGATTGCCAAAAGTTTTCTTCTCAGAGCTTCACTGTGAGAAGTAGCCACTACTGGCTTGGTCCATCTTGTCCAAAACTGAGGAGTTCCATGAGCTCTAAATTGAAACTTGTCTTTAACTTGGAAATGAAATTTCCCAAGCATCAAGGCTGCACATGAGATGAAGGGAATGGAAACATGTTTCTTGAGTCCCTGCGGTTCCAGGGTGAGGTTGAGAGGTATCTGCAAAGCAGGCTAATTCCCTGCAGTGGGATGAGGTTGCAGATGGCCATTTGCTTCCTGAAGCAGTTCACTGCCATGACTGGGAGAACCCTTTGCCTTTCTCCATGTGGGTCTGCAGGTCAGCCTGATCGCACTGCAAGTATTACTCAGGGACCTGCCCTGAGACCAAGTTCCACAGGAGTCAGGAACCTAGGCTAGAAGACACCAACATGCTCCAGCCAGCGCATCATACTTCACTGCACTTTTTTATGTTCCTGGACACTTGGTCAAGTTCTTTGACATAGACATAGTAGCACTGACTGCAGACAACAGTCAAATGTATCTTAAGTGTACTGTGTATTTCTGAACAGTTTGTTCATTTGTTTGTTTGGGGTTTTTTTTTCACCGTTCTTGAAGAAGGCTGTTCCGTAAGCTACTATCACTGAGGAACCCTTTCCTAATTATCAAGCTAAATTTACAGCTAGTTTATATTGCTTATTCTTCAGCTTATAATGCTTCTCTTTCTCTCTAGAATATACTTCATGCCTGTACTTAGAGACAGGAATCATATCTTTATGGTTTAAACTTCATTTATTTCTACTGAATACACAGTCAGGAAAAAAATGTCTTTACGTCTGGCTAATTTGCTTGGAAAGCTCTGACCATACTTGAGATGTTGCAGTTCTTGTTCACATAGTTCTCTCTTTATCTCCAGGTTTATGATGAATCCCAAAATATCAGACTTTTCCCTTTTTGAATCATACTTTATTTTTCGTATTTTAAGCTCTTAATTTCACTTGGTATCAACAGCTGAAGTTAAATAAAAAAACACTGATATTGAATGAAGGGAAAACAGTTTTCAAGGTGATCTAACCATATAATAAAAAGAAAATAAGACATGATATATATGCAATAAATTGATCTGATTATAATACTATGCTGCAATGCTGCTAACAGATAGAAAATTAACAGGAAAATCTTTGTTTCTGTTGCAATAATGAGAAATTGAGAAAGTCTACCAAGGCAAAAATAATACATACAAGTTCACACAAACTGTGAAAATTTTTAAAAGGTTTATAGCCCAGGGATATTAATATGTACAAAATTGCTGAACTTGATCAACTATAATGTGGGAAAACTGCAAAGTTGTAATTAGAGCTCCTGTGATTGAAGATCCTGGATATAGTTTAATTATGCAAGAACATTTTATTTTTTAATCTGTGTTGTTTTCATGTATATTGGTAAAATGCATGGCTTCCTCTTTTTGCCATTTAGAAAAACATTTGTTTGAAGTCTTGCACTAAAATGTGACACACGTAGCTGACTCTCAAAATGCTTGTATTGTTTATGGGATGGTTTTGCACTTGTTTATAGTTAAGAAGATGAAATGATCAGATGGCAGAGAACTGCATATCCAATAGTGTGATCTATTTTGGCACAGCAGTAAAAGAATTTTGGGAGGGTAAAACATCCAGATACCCAGTTCCATCAGAGTATCATGTGCCCACTATCTACTGCTTGTTACCAGTCTATCACTGCAGTAGCATACTGTCTTTCCTGCTGCTTAAACTGCAATAGCATTTGGAGGCACCATTGGAAATGCATGCTCCATAGTGAATTTGGAAATCACTGCACCAATTCACAGAAGAGACTTCCACTGGAAGCTACTAAATAAATAAAAAGGCACCATCACCAGCTCCGAAAGTCCATGACTTTCATTTCGCTATTTTCACATTTACTGTTCACATTTACCGCTGCATCTACCATGATGTATCTGCAGAGACTGATGGTCTAACTCCATGTTTCTGCTCCTAGATGACGAGTGCTTGGGAATAAAAAAGTCCTTCAGGACTAGATCTCCACCTCCAGAAGGAGAGAGTACTCCCGCTCTGCAGTATCATTTGCTCTGGTGAAGGGTGCTGGTGGAGGGAGCCAGTTTCCATTCAGACAGAAGATGATTCGGCTCTTCTTCATACACCTCCTAAGGAAATTTTGTGCCATTGGAAACATGTTTAGGAAAGGGTCTTAAGATTCTGTGCTGATGGCACTTCACACTAAAAATACATCCATGAAATAAGGATTGACACTCTTCCTGGGTGAGGTCATATTCAAATAGGAGACTTCTCAGTCTGTTTTATCTCTTTATTTCTGTTTAAATGTCTCTATTTCAGCGGTGATGGGGGGGTGAGCTGAGGGAATTGGAGACATTGCTATGAAGACAGAGTGAAGCAACAAGAAGAATACCTTACAATTTGCTGATTATAAGATGAGCATGGTATGCATATAACCCCAAGTGCTCTGTAGATGTTTTAGCATATTAATTTCCAGTTTCCTTTTGCCATATTTTGTGAATTAAACATTTTTTTTTTAATGCTAAGTTTAGCAACTGCGCAATTTTCCCATTCACCCTTTAAGCGTTTTATTCTTTTTACTGCTTGTGTTTGCTTGGTTCTTGTTTGTTTGTTTCTTTGTTAAATGCAGCACAACTGAAGTAGGCTCCCAGTAGAGATTTTAAGGGATTGTTGGGGTTCTTTTTAGTCTCCAGACTGCATCTAGGTGGCTTCTTTTGGAATTTCTTGGTTCACTTCTAGTTGCATCTTTTTCATGTAGTTTGGTTTTGCAAAATGGAACACCTGCATTCAGGATTTATTCGATCTGATCTCCTGCTATGATACTAAACCTGCCATACTCTGGTTGTTACTAAGGAGTGAATCTCCACTGATGTCTTAAATTAGGCCCTGCAAACCAATCTTGATCAAATTAAAATGACATTTTCAAAGCTAAAACAAAACTGTCTTTCTGACCAGTGTTTATGCAAGAATTCTCTCCACATCTTGACTCAAGGTTTTGACACGTTCTTTCTATAGACAGCTGAAATCTCCTACTACTATTATCTGATACCATCTTAGTAGTTAATATTGGGACATTCGCCCACAAGGATTACATTGTGGACTGCTTAATTAATTAATGTCATTCTTCCTTAGACAGCATCACTGATCATCTTCACTCTATTACTCATCTAAAGTTCATTCCAGCTAACATTATCCCACTGATCCTATTTCCACAAAGTGTCCCAGGTGCTCATTTTGGCAGGGTTAAAATCTGATACCAAACGCCATAGTTCCTCTGCCTTATTTTTAATTTCATATGCCATCTTTGCCCCTAAAAGTTACCTAGAAAGTTACCTAGCAGTTTTCTCTAATGTCACTGATTCTGGTGATCATGAATTCCTGCATTCACCCTTTGCTTCTCCTTGCTTTGAAAGGGCCCTCTCTGCTGCAGGAGTGCGTCAGTCCTTGAGTCTCACAGACACTGGGACACATCCAAGATACTAGGCTTTTCCTTCCTAGCAGGTAATTCACCTTCCTGATGACTTACATCTTGCCTTGAAGCACAAGGAGTGCTGCAGCAAGACAACATCTCCATAAGCCTCCTCTGTGAACCCCTGTTTCTGTCTGGTGCTCCACCTCAGTCACTCTGTGTCAGAAGAACAAACCCATCCTCTCAATGGATACATGCACATCAGGTCTAGCACCTGGTCAGGTTACACTTTGAACTTTGGGTGATCCCCCACTCTTCTGAGGGACCTCAAACAGCAATTTGACCTAGGTTTTGGTGGGTATAGATTTTAACTTTCTCCTTTGAAAGAGTGGCTAGGATTATTCTCTTCTTCTGCTCTACCATTATTTAGACAATCAGCAATGGATGAGATCACACAAAGATGGGGTGGAGGTGGCTGATGTTCCCATAATTATCCCTGGTACAAAATCTCTCATTTGTGACCTACCATCTTTTGTCTTGGTGGTCCTGGGCTATCTTTATTCACTACTCAGGGTAGCAGGTTTACCTTGCTCAGCCTAATCCCTCTTCTGTGTGTGACTGCTCAGCTCTCACAGGAGCCTCTGCAGCCCAGCAAGCTCAGACCAGCCACTCTGAGGAACCAGTCACCATCAACAAAGTGGTCACACCAACCAAACTCTGTGCAGAGTATTCTGCTGTCCAGGAGCCAGACCTTGCTCTTCTTCCTCCTGACTTCTTCAGGGAAAAACTCCATGCAATCTCTCTTGCTCACTGCCCTCCTAATACAAGAAAGTTAGAGGTTTTGATAAGAGTTTCTCAGTAAGTGGCACAGTATTTTTGGTTGTTGTTGCTATTTTAAGCTTTAAAAAGGTTGGGTTCTCAAATATACTGCATTTATTTACAGCAGTTCCATATCATTTGGAGTTTGGTTCAGCTCAACAATTAACTCTTCATCTACTGACTGAACGGCTTTGCTAAGTAAAGGCTTCAGAGAGAGGTATCACTGAGACCGAAGAGATTGCTGTAAAGTAAAGGTCATCACATAAAAGTGGAGGACAGCTAGAGAAACCACTTGGTTTTGTTTAATAGCTATACTTTTAAAATATATGTGTAACTTTGCTACTGCTTTTACAAAGGTCTCCTTTGACAACACCTGCCAACATTCAGTGAAAGATAAAATTTTTCAGTAAAATAAATTCAAATGATAAAATCCAAGGACTGGCAGATAAAGTTAGGTGTAGGTTCACACATCAGTGAACCATTGCCTATGTATTTATAAAATTATCTTTCAATTGTTACCTAAACAGTATTCTTGTTGAGGGCAATAGAAACAGCGTACTAATATTAGGAAGGTAGAAGGTTATATTGCTGATGTTCTTGCAATCAACTCATTTTCACTGTTAAAAAAATTATTAAGGCAGTGAATATGAAAAATCAATCCTTGTAGGTCCAAATGGAGACTCATTTTCTTTACCCATTGTGCACGCATGGGAAAGTGGCTTTCAATTTGAAATCACAAATTATAAGACTTTAAAATAATCTAAAAAACACAGAAAGTTAAGCGCTATGACCTAGTCATCTTACACAAATTGGGAAGCAACATAAAATTAAAAATAGGGATTATTTATTAATGTGAGAATAAATCATTAAAATGAAGATGTTAAAATCCTCAACATTAATAATATCCTAAAGTACATGACAGAATTGCCATGTATTCCTTGCGTCATAAAATCTTCTGTTACCTTTAAATACATCAGGCTGGCATGCAGCTCAATTTCTGCAGTAAGAGTTTAACATATGACTGAAGGAAGATTAAGTCTTTGGGCTCAATAGAATTTAGATGGATAAAAATTTGAATTTGGGGATTTGATTTTGGCCTAACTAATCCCAAGGTACAAATCAATCAACCAGTTAAACAATGTTAAAATAAGGCAAAACTGTCAAAAAAGTATGACTCTGTAAGTTCCTCTTAAAAACATGTCAAGGAGTATATCATCTGAAGTCTCAAAGGCCTGCAGAACAGCACTGACTTTTCCGCCATGTGTCTCAAGCCACAGCTAGTCACAGCAATCATCTTCTGCAGAGTTTTCATGTTGCTCAAGTTTTTTGGGATTCCCAAATTACTTTCTCATTTTATTCTACAATTTCAGTAGGTAACACAGCACAGGCTTAAAAAATTAAAAGCAAACCCTTGCAAAGACTAAGACTTTTCTACTAGATTCTGCAGAGAATCAATAGCGTTTTCTTCTCTTGGTGTTGCATCACATTTTAAAATTTCTCATCATACTGCAGTAGATTGCAGCCAAAATAGCTCTGTGACATGGGAAAAACAGAACCAAGAGATGGAGAGTTTTGGGTTTGGGTGGGGGTTTTTTCGTTTGGTTTTTGTTTTGGTTTGGTTTGGTTTGGTTTTTTTTGCTATTTTCCATTTCTTTTTTTAGCCTTTACTTAGCCCTGTATTATTCTACAAAGGGTAGGTACAATACCACAATTGTCTAGTTCTGTGACTAATAGCTACTGATTTCAAATGGCTTTTCAGTGTAGTATGAATTACCTATGAACCTGGAATCAAAGTGAAGCACTGACTAATCAGAGATGACAGATGATAGCAAAGGCCTTGAGCATGTGGCCACAGAATGATACCAGGCACCTTAAGAAGGTAGGCAGATCACCAGTCTTCGACAGAGGAATTGAGCTTTTGCTAGATGGCTAATTTTTTTTTTAGAAAGAACACCAGCTTTTGCCAGATGGCTAATTTTTTTTTAGAAAGAACAGAAAAAAGGCAGTGCAAGTATCCGTTACAGATAAAACACGCTCTGTGTAGTAAATTCTGATGAACTTACACACCAAGAAGAGAAGAACAGGACTGGGTTAGCAAGCAAGAAAGGGACTTAAAGAATAGTAAGATGCCCCCATCATCCACTTCAAATTCTCACAGTGAGGGACTTGAGATGCTGACAACAGCCTGCAAGTTCCCTCTCTTCCCCTGCCTATCTCCAGGCTGAAGTTGTCACCCTGGGAACTCAGAAGTGCATGGGAAGGGAAACCATGGCACCACAGAGAGAGAGAGAGAAAGGTAGTAAATTATTTGTATATGCAGTTTTAACTGAGTGTAATTTGAACTAAAATCATTAGCATCATTTTAATTCAACTAAGAATGGCTCTATGCATAGACTGGCAGAACCAACCATAAGACGGGTTTCTTTGGCTCACATGGACTATGCAATTTGTCGCGTAACAATTTGGTGAAGGGTTCAGACAGCCCAGTTTGAATTTGGCTGCAACAGAGTGGGCATAACAGGGTCAGAGAAGTTAGCGAAGTCTAGGATCTCCTTTGAGAAGATGTGAAGTTAACGGTCTTCTCAAAGAGCAGATCAGTGCAGTTGTATGTTGACCACTACCGGTGCTAAGGAGAGTCATACCCATTTGAATTCACCTTTTAATGTGCTAAGCATAGCTTCTTAACTTCAGTGAAATGTGTAAACCAAGACCATTTAAGTGAGGAGAGTTACACAGCTAAGACCTAAGTGACAAATCTGCAGACAGATTCGCCACCACTTCAAGTAAGACCTTATTGCAGCCTTTCAGTTCTTTAAAGGGGACTATAAGATAGGAGAGATTTTTTATCAGGGCTTGTTGCAATAGGACATAGGGTGATGGTTTTAAACTAAAAGAGAGGAGATTAAGCCTGGATGCAAAGAAAAAATTCTTTACAATGAGGGTGACAAAATACTGGAACAGGTTGCCCAGAGAAATGGAAGATGAATCACCCCTGGAGATATTTAAGTCCAGGCTGGATGTGGTTCTGGCAACCTGATCTAGTTGAAGATGTCCCTGCTTATAGCAGGGGGGTTGGATCAGATGATCTTTGAAGGTCCCTTCCAACCCATACTATTCTATGATTCTATAATTCTAATCCAGAAGGGCTACGCCTCTAGGGAACTGAAGAGATCTTATTGGTTTGGCTGATCTCCTTCTGGCCTTATTTCAGAGTGAGATTCTTAATTTTCTTCTGTTTCTTCAGATTTTTAATACTCTCTGCCAAGTCCTATATATCAGTATAGCACATTAAAAAAAAAAAAACCCAACCAATATTGGGTGAGCAGATTGCAGTCTAAAGCAGGTGCGGATGTACCATGGAGTCTTGGAGCTCTTCATCTTCTTCTCCTATGGGAACTAGTCACTGCAATATGAAATCTCTCTCCTCTGCTTAGAATGAGACGTTTTAAAGACCTTCTCAGTTTCATGTGAGGTTTTGCATTTTAGAACTGTTTTCATTTAATTAGCTTTGGCTAATCCACAGTTAATTTATAATTAATTGCCTACTTATCAAGAATAACCTAGTGTGGTACTTTTCAGTATAAAGCACATTTTTTTCATTTTTTCTAAAATGAAAAACTGCACCCTCATTGTCCAGGGAGGAGGAAAGGAGAATGAAAACAAAACAATTTAATTTTCTTTATACCCTCTCCTGGGTTCAGCTGTAGCAGTCATTTTTCTCCTTCTTCACAGTGCTGTGTTTTTGACTTTAGTCTGGGAACAGTGCTGATAACAAACTGATGTTTTTAGTTGTTGCTAAGTAATGTTTACTCCGACCAAGGACTTTTCAGTCTCCTGCTCTGCCAGTGAGGAGGAGCACACGAAGCCGGAAGGAAGCAGAGACAGGACACCTGGCACAAACTAGCCAAAGGGGTATTCCATATCACAGCACATCATGCCCGGTATATAAACTGGCCCAGAAGGCCCAAATCACTGCTCGGGTCAGGCTGGGTATTGATTGGTGGGTGGTGAGCAATTGTATTCTCTTCCATTGTTATTTCCCTTATCATTATTATTATTGGTGGCAGCGGTAATACTTTTTCCATAAACCTTGTCTAGTCTTTTCTTTCTAGAAAATAAAATCTGATGGAGTCTCAGGGAGAACAATGTTTTCTCATTACACATGCAGCTTCTCTTCATACAGTTGCACGGCTGGGAGTGCAGAATGGTGCCACCAGCCTTTCAGCCTACAGCTCCCACACCTCCAGTGCAGCTCAAGAGTAGGAGTAGCTTGAGGACAAGAACTTCAGCCATTCTTTCTGCCTATACAACTGTTCAGCATATCAGAATCTTCACTGAACATTGGAAAGATGCTCTTCTTCTGTAGGGTTCACAGTCTTTAAAAATCATGTCCTCAACCTTCAGGAATGTAAATGAGCAACTCTGCAGTTTATAGCCTGTCACGCTCTGTTAGTCAGAATTGTTAAGCATAACCGTGGAGCTATATGGCCACAATATTGCAGGTATTATTCCACTTCAAACATTTCTTTTCAAACTGGAATAAAAGAAACATAAGATTCACTAGTGATGCTAAGTTATGCATGACAACAAAAAAATTCAGGATTAGTTATTGAATTAGTATTAGTTACTGGTTTTAAAAGTTGCAGGAAGATTGTCTAATGGAGGCTAGTTAGCAGATATATTTAATTTTCATTAAAGGAAAAATAATGCGTATGTTTTAAAAAGAGCTATGCACATACAAATTCTCAGTGAAATGTAAATAGTCAGCAGAGGTGTCAGGAGTCACTAATGTCCACAAAACAGCAGAGCTTTAATTCCAGACAAGTCATTCTTTAGATTTAGTACTTAGCCATTCACTGGGACTTCCCACTAGCGTGGCCAATGATAATCCGAGTATAAAAAGGAAATGGAAAGCCATCAGCCATTTCCAAATGATTTGAGGATCACAATTTTAGCAACGAAATACTGAGATACCACTAGTTGAAAATTCACTTCATTTAATAAACAGATTGAGTTTGCATGTAGAAATATGAAGTCTGTCACAGCTTAAGCCCAGCCAGTAACTCAGAACCACAGCTGCTCACTCACTCCCCCTCCTTTTACCCCTTCACTCCTGGAGATAGGAGGAGAATCAAAAGAATGTAAATCCCACAGGTTGAGATAAGAACAGTCCAGTAACTACGGCACATTACAAAACTACTACTACTACCAACTATAATAATAATGATAAGGGAAATAACAAGAGGAGAGAACATAAAACTAAAAGGGAAAAAGGAAAAAAAAAAACCACAAAAACCACAATAAACATAAGTGGCACACAATACTATTGCTCACCACCTGCCAACTGATACCCAGCCCGACCCAAGCAGTGATCTGGGCCTTCCGGATAACTCTCTTCAGTTTATATACTGGGCATGACGTGCTGTGGTATGGCATACCCCTTTGGCTAGCTTGGGTCAGGTGTCCTGTCTCTGCTTCCTCCCCGCTTCCTGTGCCCCTCCTCACTGGCAGAGCAGGAGACTGAAAAGTCTTTGATTAGAGTAGGCAATATTTAGTGACAACTAAAACATTAGTGTGTTATTAGTGTTGTTCTCTGGCTAAAGTCAAAAACACAGCACTGAACCAGCTACTAAGAAGGAGAAAAATTACAGTTATGGCTGGACTCAGGACAAAGTCGTGGGGATAATAAATTAAAAGTTTTCACTGCATGGATGAACGTTAAAAATTTACCTAAGAAAGTGTGATAAACTTTGTACTTTTCTATCACTTGAGTTCTAGAACCAGAACAAAAATATCGTGCATCTTATAATAAAGCAGGAAGAAAGAAATTCAATCACATACTATCAAGATTTAAAGCCAGATAACGTTTCGCACTTTGGATCAGCTCCACATCCCATATACATGTCATATCTTCATTTTTTCTGGTCAAAGTATGAGAATTTACTTCAGCAGAACATTTTCACTGCAGTCATCACTGTAAAGCTTAGTAAAACTTTTTCACTTTGTTGTGTGTGTGAAAAGCAAAAGTTTTAATGTATGTCTTCCATTTGGATCACTAACCTAAAGTTGGCTTGAATTAAACTGGTTTTCAGATTTCCTACTCTTTTCTTCCTGTTAGGTCCAAGAAAAACAGACTGCTCAGTTCTTGTTTTGCTTTCTATCTAGGAAAACATGGTTCAGTGCTAACTTAAACAGATTTTCAGTATTTCCATGGTACTTAACAACACCTCGTTTCAGCTGAACACTGTAAACTCAGGTCCTATGATCACATTAAAAGTAATTTGTAAGATTGTATGGAAGCACAGTGGTTTATGGTGGTTGTATCAACAGTAGAAGCAGTGACTTGGGGAAGTTTGTTGAATTTATTTACTTATTAGTCCATAACATCTAGCCATAAGATTCTGGAACATCCTTATATTGATTTTAGCAGCATGCATTGTTTGAGCAAAAAGCCAGATAACCGTAATACTTAATCAAAAAGGTCTGAATAAATAATCTGCTCATATGTACAAGTAATTTTTTTTTTTGTAAATACTGAAAGGCAACCTGCTAAAATAATGAGGAAGGAGTTGTTCAGCCTCCTCCAGGAAAGGAGGGCTCTGTCACATGTAATAGTTACTTGGGAAGACAAACGCCATCACTCCAAACCTCATCCATTTCCTTTCTCCCCCAGCTTTATATGCTGAGCATGATGTCATATGGTCTGGCATATTCCTTTGGTCAGTTGGGGTTAGCTGTCCCAGCTCTGTCCCTTCCCAACTCCTTGTCCATCCCCAGCCTGCTCACTGGTAGGGTGCAGTGAGAGGCAGAAAAGGCCTTGACTGCATGCAATGGCTGCTCAGCAGTAACAAAAACTTGCCTGTGTTATCAACACTGTTTACAGCACAAATCCCAGACATAGCCCCCATCCTATCTGCTATGATGAAAGTTAACTCCATCCCAGCCAAAAACAGCACAAACAGCATTTAATGAAATTAATACATCCTGTAGGCTGTACTCCGATCACCTCAGGTAACACCCCACATACCAGTTTCAACTGACTGGCTCCCGGTTTTCACCTCTCCTTGAGCTCAATTTCCTCAGTTCATACCATAGATATCTTTGATAACGAGAGCATGAAAAAATTACTTTTTAAGTTTTTGTTTGTTTTTTTTTTCAGTACACAAGCTTGTCTTTATCCTATACGGCAACTCTAGAACATAGTGTTCATATATTATAAACAAGCAGTTTCCATGGAGTGACCAGCTCCCACCCAATCAGGTATCTTGGCTTTGCTTCATATTTCCCCAGAATGCTAACGGTGATTTCAATTTCTTCAGCACTGCTGTGTCGTGTGGGCCGGGGGGGCAGGGGGTTTCTAAAGAACCCTGAAAATGCCACTTTGGTTTAAAAATCAAAGGGCAAGGATGCTCCTCATGGCTATAATTTTTAAAAACAGTTTAAAACACCTAAAAATCTTAATTTATTGCCTCCAGAACATATAGCTTGTAACTGCCTTTCTTAAATGAATGTATAAAAAAGAGCTTTGTTTTCATGTAATTCTTCACCCAAACTATAGATGAAAACAATGGAAGAAAAATAAAGGAGGCTGAACCCCACATATCGAGGTTACTTTGAACACAACAGCTACACTGAGTCTCAGCAGAGTATTTCCTTCTCAAAAGCCCTCAGCAAAAAAAATCCACTTTTTTGTGCACAAAAATGGAGGCACTGATGGGCATAACACATGGTCAGAGCCCTGGCAGAAATGCTCTTGAGCTGCAGGATTTAATTCATTACTGCTCCCAATTGCTTTGCTTATATTTTATAGACTACTTGATTTATGGGGAGTAGGACCATGTAAATCAAGCCAAACCTAACTCCCCTCTTCATTACTAGCAGTTTCACATCTTCTTGAGGTGTCTGCCTGGTAGGCTAACACCCTGAGGACATTATACAATGCTGCAGTGTTAAGTGTTTTTGCAATCTCAAACCAAAATTACCTGGTTTAGAGTAAAATACTGTGACTTAGGAGTTGAGTAATATCAGTATTTCTTACTTACAAGGCTAGTTTAAAAGACAAAGGAAAAATATTGAATTTTTTTCTTTCGATACTTAACACAGACTTGAAATACAAAAGCAAGAAAATATTTTTTCCTGCAAGCATAATGCTAAATGCTGCTGAAGAAAAAAAGTAAAGAATAAAAATGCATTAAAGCTCAGAGGAAAAGATCTCATCATGGCTGTCATGGTTTAAGCCCAGCCAGTAACTCAGAACCACGCAGCCACTCGCTCACTCCCCTGCTTCTTCCTTCCCTCACTCCCAGAGGGATGGGGAGGAGAATTGGAAGAATGTAACTCCCACGAGTTGAGACAAGAACAGTCCAGTAACTAAGGTATAACACAAACCACTGCTGCTGCCACCAATAATAATAATGATGAGGGAAATAACAAGGGAAGAGAATACAACCGCTCACCGCCTGCCAATTGATACCCAGCCAGACCTGAGCAGCGATCCAGACCTTTCAGGTAACTACCCCCAGTTTATATACTGGGCATGACATGCTGTGGTATGGAATACCCCTTTGGCTAGTTTGGGTCAGATGTCCTGTCTCTGCTCCCTCCTGGCTTCCCTTGCCCCTTCTCAGTGGCAGAGCATGAGACTGAAAAGTCCTTGGTCAGGTAAACATTACTTAGCAACAACTAATAACATCAGTTTGTTATCAGCACTGTTTTCAGACTAAAGTCGAAAACACAGCACTGCACCAGCTACTTAGAAGGAGAAAAATAACTGCTACTGCTGAACCCAGGACAATGGCTTTCAGTAGATTTCAGGTCCTTCCTTCATTTCATAAAGCAGAATTTGCTTCCAATGCCGGTCAAGACCAAAGGTATAAAAGTAGATTTAAAAACAGATTTAAAAGACTATCAAGAGTAGGTTTAAATATTAGAGGTGATGAACTCATTTCCAGTTTGAAGGTTAGTGTTTTACTAATAGTCTGGTTTACGCTCTACATGGGCCATATAGCAGTTACATGGGATCTCTCACTATCACTTCACCAAGAATTCTTGTTCAATCATTTTGTTCCTCTGGTGTGGCTGTTTTGTGGTTTTTATTTTTTTTCTTCCAACAATGATCACTTCAGGCTTTGATTCAGTGTAGAAAAGAGGTGGGGTAAGTTGGTTACAAGGTGACTCTGGCCTTGTAATAAAAAAAACATCTGATCCTGTCTTGTGCTTAATTAGCTGGAAATGAGTGGATGCATCAATTGATGAAAGACCCTATATGAAAAAGATAAAGTAGTCAGACTTACAGTCCAGGATAAAAACTGAGAAGGTGGATAATATTATTAAGCAATTGCATAATTAGCAGGAAGACTACAAAGAATTTGAGTGTCTATTTGCTTTTTGAAACTTCATTACCATGGGGGAAAACACCCTTCATTACCATCATAATCCCACAGACATTTCTCTTGATACATAAACTGAGAGTTGCCCTGTATTTATGAAATTTACAAAACCCTATGGAGAACTTACAGGACTGTATTCTGTACATTGGAGGCTAGAAGGAAAGGGACAATCCAGGGAACAAAGATAGCTATCTGCTTGATGGACTACACTTGACACCTACTCAGACTTTCCTGATCTGCATTTTCTGGAACTGAATCCTGGATTCTTAGAATTTATTTAAATTAAAAAAAAAAAAAAAAAAAAAGAAAATCACACACCAGGAATGCAAATATCTTTTGAAGATACGGCAATGATTTACCAAGAAATTCCTCTTTTGATTATATATCTGTAATGCTCAGTCATGAACTTACAGAATTTGTCAGCTCTTGTTTATAATCATTTCATGCCTTATTTGCATTCCTGACTTTGTGTTGTGGTTCTGAAAATTAACTTATGTTAACTAAAGTTTAACAAACTTCCTTTGATTCAGATGAGACTTTGCTAGGATGTGACTTCTTTCTTATCAACTTTTGACTGAATAGAAATCAAATACTGAGACAGATATTGGCATGACACAGCTGTTCTTATGTTTCATAGTAAATAAATAAAAATACATCTGTTTCATGAGGTCAGGTTACATTAAGAGGGAGATGAGGGAAATGCTGAGATGGTTAAAAACCAAATATTCTTGAAAACATAGGGCTCTTTCTTCTAAGATGGGAAAAAAAATGAAGAGAGGACAGACCAGACGCTGTAGGGAGAGTCTGCCTTACTTCTGGCTGGATGTACCAGCTCAGCTGCCCATTGCACATAGCTCAAAAAAAAAAAAAAAAAAAAACCTGTTATGGATTTAAATAAAAACAGATTTCCCCAACTTTTTCTGGAAGGAAGCAAATTATGAGTTGTTGGCAATTCTCTGACATGCTAGTTTTCGTGAGCTATGGTAGCAGTGCAAATTATTATCCATTCACATCCACCCACAATGCTCCTGGCTAACATATAAAATCACTTTTATGACGCATCTACTTTTCAGATTAAATTATGTGGAGTAGCTGATGTCTAGGCATCTACAGCTGAGCTAAAATTATAACTGAGTCTTATGGAGAATGAGTAGAATTTAAAGCAAACACCATACTTAAGCTGTGGGTTCTACTCTAAAGCCACCCAGCAGGTTGTTATCTTAAAGATGGAACGGTTTGTTAGAATGCTCTTGACTCCTAGTTTCTGACAGATGAAAACAAGAGATGTGAACCTTAAGAAAATTAACCCCTCCATAAGGAACATTAAGAACATCATAAATAGGAAGGTAGAGGACTTTTGAGATTGGGTTTAAATTATCAAGAATGTTTTCAACCTCTCAGTCCGCTGATATGTCTATTTATAGCCTACAATACAAATAAGTTTTACCCTCTTGGCTTCCGAAGATGAATCCCATCAGTTACACTATTATTTGGTTCTGGGCCTTGCCTTCCTGCCAGCCTTACTTTCTTCCCCTTTAATTTATTCAAAACTACCATGCTCCAGTTATGAACAGAAATGGAGCTGCAATAAAAGGAAATGGAGAAGAAAGAAACTTCACTGGACTATATTAATTACAATTTTTTAGTGTATCCTTCACTTCTATCTGAATATTATCTATCATATGCCCTGTATAGAATGAAAGGATGAAAAAAGATTGCCCAAAAATAATCAGAACAACATTTAATAATTAATTTGAAAAGAAAATGAGGTCATGCCATGAACTGAACATAATTCTTTTATTTGACACTTTATCGAAGTCTCCACTGCCAGCAACTGTTTATTGCTTTGCTTCGCTTCAGGAAATTATAGCAGAAGGACAATTCTGACAACTAAGGCACCTGCCTAACATGATATGGCACTTTCTTTAGGTCAAATAGGAACGAGGCAAAGAATTTAACTCATGAGGGACTTTTCAGCAATAAACACCAGAATTACCTGTTCAGGTATTGTGGTGATGGTGCCAAACAAAGAATCACTTAGTAAGTGAAGACAAAGCTAGTCAAGACACTTCCAGTGAAAGACATTTTACACAATATTTACACTAGTCTACTTTGTCTGCAAGAACATGAAAAAGCAGATTGAGAAGTTTATTTGTGATAAATCAAAACAAAAATCACAGTCTTTCTGCCTTTTTCAGAACATTCTTTGGGACAATTTTCTGAGAAAATTCAGGATAATGAATTCAGGATAATTAGGATAGCTCCTGTGGATAAGGGACTCCTTTAGACAGGTAACCACACGTGTTCACATCTCAGCTTTAATCTTTACCTCCGGTGAGAAAAATGCAGATAAAATTAAAAAAATAAATGAAAACTCATAAGGGCAGACTAATTTGATTTTGTTTTTTGTTTTTTGTTGTTCTGGTTTTCTTTAATCTCTGCAAAGCACGAACTGGTTCACCTCAAAAGTAGGTTTCACCTCAGTTATTCATAAATATCTGCAGTATAGGTGTCCACGTATAAGCTACTCCTTTTAGTTTCATGCAGTTAGTAGAGATCCGGTCGGTACCATCACTGGAGTGTGTAGGACTATTCATAGACGCAGATGAATATGACTGCTTTGGGATGAAACAAAATGTTCTTACAGCTTCCTTGACTGTGTTGGCCAGATTATGTCTGACTCCAATGCAGGCTGATACAAGCAGATCTGTTGGCTTTTGTATCTTCAGGAACACTCACAGATCTTAATGAGCTTCCATAAATTCCTTTGCAAAGAAGGGCTTTCTGAGGACACACCAGTAAATGCAGAATCCCCCAGAAGCAAGGCTGGTATTCTTATGTCCTACAGGAGTCTGTATCTGAGCAGGAATCCCAACCCACTTTCAAATCTTCAAAGCCAATGTCCCCAGTTTCTCTATTGCTTTCATCCTGAATACTCCATGAATGCCAGCACTGATCATGCAAGCATTCCTGGGGCATGTGAGCATCCACAGGTGTCCCTTGGCACACATAGCTTTGAGCTATGGACTATCTGGAGCTTAACACAACACTCATTCCATTCATCCTGTTAGGGTGACACTCTAACAAGAACTTTAAAGGAAGAAACAGGATGTGAAAAGACTATGATGTTTCTGCCAACCATTTCAACAGAGAAGACCCCACACTTCTCTAGGTTTCCTGCAAATGTTCCCTACTTCCCTGATTATAAAAGACTTAGCATATTTAAATTGTTCTAGAAATGCAAAGAGAACAGATTTAAAACTAATTAATGCAGCATAATATTAATCAAGTCCTCTTGAAAGGCTTTTATTTAACTAGAAAGGTCCGATATATTTTGCTGTAGTTTTCAAATTAAGTAATTTGTACCAAATGTCTGTAATAGATGAGAATATTGCACACAATAGAATTAGATACTGAGACATCCTTAGCTGGAGGTTTGCCTCAAGTCACATCACATGAATATTATTTCACTATATAGACTATCCATGAAGCTGCTGTTTCAAGCAAAATTCAGGGGTTTTTTTGTTAGAACTATAAAAATTATCTTCTACTAAATATATCTACCTTAAGTCCTAAATCATTATGAGTTGTACGTAAGAGCAGTCTTTATGCCTTTACTGTGACTACTACTGTGACTCACTCCCTGAAAAAAAAACCAACAAATAAAATAAAAAAACCCACAAAACAAAACAAAAACCAAAACCAAAAGCACACACAGAGAAAAAACAACCAACAAACCAAACCAAACAAAACAAAACAAAAAAAAAAAAAACCAACAAACCAACCCCCAAGCAGAAAAGCACAGAAAAAAGAAAAAAATCTTTATAATTTTATAATTTTTTTTAAAGAAAAAATCTTTATAGTCTGATGTGTTCTTTGAGATGGATACCAGGCCAGTAAATGGATTTCTGACTGTGAGTGTCTCAGCACGCAAATTTGCATTATGTCTCCTAACTGAAAACCCGTTTTCTTGTTTTAACACTTCACTGTATAATTCAATATCTATTGAGTCCACTTTGTCTGCAAGAACATGAAAAAGCAGATTGAAAGGTTTGTCTGTGATAAATATATCACTGATTGTAGAGTCTCTGTTCTAACTCATCATAGTAATATGCTCACCACCAGATATACTCTTATATGGAGGAAAGAAAGCATGACACCCAGATTCATGGAACTGTAAATTAGCCTCTTTCAGCAGAAACGTAAGGAAAAAAAGACATACCCATGAATATTGTAATTGTTCTGCAGTCCACAGTAAATACGAGCATCCCACTACAGAAGCCCTACAGTAGTCTCTTTGCTATCTCTGCAGATGGTAAATTGCTATGTACTTGACTCTCACAGTCATAACTTCATGCAGTGCTATGTGTTGTCTCCCAGGTACTCAAAGTCCAGCTCTGGAAAACTCCAATTTTCTCTTTTTTATTATTCATAAAAGCTTTTCACTCTGAAGCAAACTGAAAGCACGTGGAAGTAAAGCTTTATACAGTGTTTCTGTGGTCCTTTTGGCATATCTGAAGAGCTGAGTGAACATCTTTTCTTAGTTCGAGACTGTAAGAAGTCACTTATCACTGGTGGTCTGCAGCTGGTTAGTGAGCAGTTGCTACTGTATGTGTTGACAATGTCGGTATACACTGAGCCCTAGCTGGCAGTGCACAAAGATTTCTCCAGTCACTGCCCGGGATGTTTAGCTCTTTGAGACATAGAGGTTCATGCCACACATTAGAGAGACCTTTATTTCAGATGTTTCAATTTGCAGATGTGGTTGCTAAATAACACCAGAGAAGGATGCATTAACAGAGAAGGATGGCTCTTCCAATTGAAAACATTAATGGTGAGCCACTGAGATTCAAGTTGAGAAAACAAATTGCTGCTTTCATATTGTTGATCTCTATTGTTTTATTTTAAATGTACTCCTCTTTCTCTAAGAAACTTCCCCTAGGTGGACATTCAAAGCTACCTTACTGTCAGTTATTTCATTAATGACTGTGATTCTCTTATGAGAGCTGGGGTTTAATTACCCATGCTATCACGCTTCTGAAAAAACAGCCTGCAATTCATCTTCCAGTAATGTGTAGGAAAAAAGGCCATGAAAAGGATGATTTTAATTTAACTATGGGTTTAAGAGTAAATTTTTTTCCACCATTCCTACCTCTATTAAGCTGTTGCTTGTAAACTTTACTTCACTTGTACTGACAAACAGAAGAATTCAACAAAAATTTGAGATGCTGCAGATCCTTTCAACAGCTGGATGCTCATCCTTACCTCATTTTCACATATATTTCTGGCACCTTCAGTGGGGTTTGTACTTAAAAACTCAAAAGCATCTTTTGCAATGCAAATGCACAGATGTACTGCATCCTCGCAGTAAATCGTCATCAGTTAAATGTTGTGGTTATGAATAATTACAGCATGCCTCTGCCCTGGTATTTTTCACTTCAAGGCAGGGCAGCCTTGAAAGCTTAGCAGTGAGTTTGTAAATGCCAATATTGTTAACAAAATTCAGGCTTTACAGAATCACAGCTGCTCCTCAACCTTGAAAACTGCCAGTTCCCTTTTGACTTACATTCTAATCTTAACAATCAAGGAATTTGTTACTGTTTTCCATGTCATCACAAATCAATTGAAATAATTTCAACAGATTTCAGTGGGAGCAACAGCAGACCTCGAGAAGATAGGCTGGAGTTCATAGACACATTGCATGCTGTCCAATCACTGTTCTTCTTCACTGTGAAGGATCATTTTTTTAGCTTTTTTACTGAGAGCAAAGACAGACCAATCCACAGTCCTGTTTCATCATTGTTAGGAACATTAAATCTAATTCTAATTTTTTAAATAATACAAACCTAAAAAAGGACAAAGGACAAAGAACAACAGAATACTCCTTCTTGTTAGGAATGAGTTCAGTAATACTTTCCTTCACATCCTCCACAAAAAAAAAAAAAAAAAAAAAAAAAAAAAAATTTTTAGGATTTTTTTTCAGACTAAGAATATCTTGTAAAACTGTTTAGTTTGTATACTGCCTGGAATTTTGCTGAAGGCATTAAGTTAATTTGTGTAATGACTATGATCAAACAATTTTTTATTTAATGACCTTCTTTAAATGCTTTCTACTTAAAGAAAATGTAACTTAAGTCATTATTGCAGAATATAAAAATAACTACCTCTAAATGCTATTTAAAATTATCATAAGCAAGGGTAGTAATTAATGTAACAAATCACAGACAAGAGTCAGAATGTCAGTGCTGTTTATTGAGCACGTTTATTGAATAATATGGAGTGTTTCATCTTGCTTTGTTACTGGAGTTGGACAAACAGTTATCAGAAGAATCTACATTTGAATCTACACTACTTGGAAAAATGTTTGTAACACATTTCCTAAAGCACCTTTTTTTTACTGTTTTGTGTCTTCCTACTAATAATTACCTATATTCAGATGAAACAAGCTGTAGAAAATATGTTATTCACAGTATCACAGTATGTTAGAGATTGGAAGGGACCTCAAAAGATCATCTAGTCCAATCCCCCTGCCAGAGCAGGAACACCTAGATAAGGTTACACAGGAATGTGTCCAGGCGGGTTTTGAATGTCTCCAGAGAAGGAGACTCCACAACCCCCCTGGGCAGCCTGTTCCAATGTTCTGTCACCCTCACTGAGAAGAAGTTTCTTCTCAAGTTTAAGTGGAACCTCTTGTGTTCCAGTTTATACCCATTACCCCTTGTCTTATCATTGTTTGCCAATAATTCATTATAGGAAGTTCAGACTACAGCTGAAGGTAAAGATGGCTAGGTGTACACCCACCCAGCTTCACGGGCAGGGGGCAATTACTGCTCGTCCAGTGTGTCTCCTGGTAGAGAGTATGAAGTGTTAGTATTTTTCAAGGGAAAGTCACATCTGTCTAAATGTTCTGTATGTGGTGAGGGACCTGGTCACTGAAGGCTTCCTATAAAGTCAGAGTCAAGGGAAAAGCTCCAACATAAAATGGTACTGCTGTGTGTTAGTTCCAGTTGCCTTTTGGAGACTTTTGTTTATGGTTATCATAGAACATTAGTACATTAACCTAAAATTTGTAAAGCCAAACAGAATGAACACTCCATCTTCAGTTTCTATATCCTGTGTGTCTTTGCACCTGTACATTCCCTGTCTAAAGTTGTATGTGAGATAAAAAATTATATGCTTTCTGGTTTAGTTATATCATATTGAATATACGGGATATCAGTGCATAAACAGGACTCATAAGTATTGCAAATTTATATAAAGTTAATAATTTTAAAAAGTGATGACTTGGGAGGGTCGCAGAATCTCCATTGAGGAAAGAATATAGGACGAGGTTTATCTTGGGCCATTTCAGTAAATATTCAACAGCACTGATTATAAATTTCAAATGATGGATCTATGGCTTAATAATAGTTAATAAAAAATGGATCTATGACTTAATAATAGTTAAGCCTGTTAGTGGAATTATTGCTGGATATACAGCTATAACAAATCATGTCAGATACCTTTACGGTATGTGGTAAAGCAGCAATGACCCAATGGAAGGTTGTAAAATTTAGCTGGGTTGAAAGTGTGCCTAGATACTTCATGCCAAGATTTTTGAAGACCACTTTGTTTCCAGAGATTTTCAGGTATTATAGTTTGCTATCAGATATTATCAGTTGGAATCAAATTATATACGAGATAACACTTATATCTTCATTAATGGCATAGATGATGGTGGGATTGAGTGCACCCTCAGTAAGTTTGCACCAAGATGAATGGTGCAGTTGATGCACTAGTGAGAAAAAATGACATCCAGAGAGACCTTGACAGTTTGAGAAGGGTGGCCAGTAGATTGTGGGAGAGAATTTTCTCTCTCTATTGTGCTTTCAGGATACCCCACATGGACATCTGCATCCAGGTCTGGGTCCCCAGCACAAGAAAGACAGACTTGTTAGAGTGACTGCAGAAGAAGGACAAGAAAATGTGCAGAGGGCTGGAAGACCTCTACCATCAAGAAAGGCAAAGAAAGTTGGGGTTGTTCAGCTGGAGAAGAAAAGGCTCCCAGGAGACCTTTTAGCAGCTGTCCAATACTTAATACAAGAAAGCTGGAGGGGGACTTTTTGCAAGGACATGTAGTGATACGACAAGGGATAACGGCGTTAAGCTGAAAGAGGATAGATTTAAATTAGACATTAGGGCAAAAGTCTTTACTGTGAGTGGGGTGAGGCACTGGAACAGGTTGCCCAAGAAGTTGTGGATGCCCCATCCCTAGAAATGTTCAAGACCACGTTGGGCAACCTTATCTAGTGGAAGATGTCCCTGCCCATGGCAGTGCAGTTGATCTAGATGATCTTTATAAAGATCACATCCAACCCAAGCTTTTCCATGATTCTATAAACTAGAAATATGAATGAAAACTAGACAGAATGACTTCTAACCCAGCAAGCCACAAGACTCTGTTCACACTCCTTGCCTTTCTTCCCATCCTTCCATCCTTCATTTTTGCTTCCTCTCTTCTCCACCTTCTCCACTTTAAAAATAATAATAATAAAAAAAAAGTAAAAAAAAATAAAACAGTAATTGTGTCTTAGAGAAAACGCAATGGACAATTAAAGCCTGAAATTATGGACAAGGCTTTTTTGGTTTAACTAGGAAAGAAGACAGGTACAATAACATAGAAATACGTATTCTAATATCTTATGGGACACATACTATCATGTACTAAGATGACAATAACAATAATAATGTGTAGATTTCATGTGTTAATGTATAATGTATGTATGCCAGTATATGGAAGGATGGTAACCTTGTATGCTCTTTGTCCTAGAGTTCCTCAAGGACATAAGCATTCTTATACAAAGGCATATTCTAGTTTTGCCATTGGCACTGTTGTGCTCACCTGCCAGTGCTATGTATTTTGCATAATTTTCACTCATAATTGAAGCCTGCCTTTTCATAGGAGTTAACAGGCGTAAACCTACCAAGTAAATACGCAAGTGTGATTTAAACCCAATTGGCAACTAAGTACCATGTAGCTGCTCACTCAACTCCTCCTCTTTTCCTCCCCTTTCAGGCGAGATGGGGAGAAGAATCAAAAGAATGCAAAACCTGTGGGTTCAGATTAGAATGGTTTAATAACTAAAGTACAACAACAACAACAATAATAAAAACATTAATAATGATGATAATGGAAATAGTAAGGAGAGAGATATAAAATTAAAAGGGAAAAGAAAAAGAAACAATAAACAGTAGTGATGCACAATACAACTGCTCACCACTGCCAACCAATACTCAGTCCGATCTCAGCAGTGATCTGGCTGTCTGGGTAACTCCCTCCAGTTTATATACTGGGCATGACGTGCTGTGGTATGGAATACCCCTTTGACTACTTTGGGTCAAATGTCCTGTCTGCTCCCTTCCAGCTTCCTGTGGAAGAAGCAAAAGACTGAAAAAGTCCTTGATTGGAGTAAGATTATTTAACAACAACTAAAAACATCAGTGTGTTATAAGCACTGTTCTCAGGCTAAAGTCAAAAAACACAGCACTTCACCAGCTACTAAAAAGAAAAATAACTCTGTTACAGCTGAAACCAGGACAGTGGGATAGACTAAAAACAAACACAAAATTGAAAAAATCAGTTCAGAATTTTATCTCAGTGAAAACTAGAAAAGGCAATCTGCTTAGGAGAATTTAATATGCAGATACCTTGGATACCTTTCTCCAGGCACCCTGATTTATCAGACACAAATCACTTACTCTTTGCTTATTCCCTCTTTCCCTGCCATAATACTGACAACAACAAAGGTCAGGCTCAACAGCCTTGTCTTAGTTTCCTTTATTCTTGCAGAAAACGTTCTTAATCCAGGAAATAAATAAATAAATCTCTAAAACAACAGTTCACTTTTTTTTCTGTTTTCCAGACATTTTTTTCCTTTTCTTCCTACTTCTTTAACATTTTGTAAAAATGTTTGGGCTGTTACCTAGAACAGCAGATTTTGTACGACATGGCTGCTAAATACCAAGGGGCATATGAAGTCATGCTATTTTAATCAAGATGGTGCTGCAAAGTTTACAACAGAATAGCTTGTAAAGTAATAAAGCCCCTAATTATCAGCGTATCCCAGAATTCATTGTTAAAGTTTGTTCCAATATTTTGTATTTGACCAAAACTCACCTCAAGGAAAATGTTTCTCCTACTTACCCTTTCTAGTGGCTAATTTTCAAATGCGTAATTTAGCAGATTCTGCCTCAAATTACAGACCAAATTAACACTCTGACTTATGAAAACAAGTTTGCATAGGTTTAATACCATGGAAAAGAGGAAACTGTTTAGTCTTATGGGTCTAACTGACTGGAAAGAGTTGAGAGAATAAATTACTTCTTCACAGAATTCTTTAATTTGCAATAATTTCATCTTCAGGTTTAGGATGAAAAAAGTTCAGGGCTTTTCTTTTTATTCAAACCAAAGCAGCAGCCTGGCCAACTGTTAATAAAACAATAGTAAAGGCAATATCTTTTCCCTTGCCTATTATTTAGCAATTTTTAGATGAGTTTTCATTTACACTCCATTTTAATAGTGTCCTTTGTGTCCCTATATTGAAACACCATGAAATTTGCAGGATCACATAGTTGAAGTAAGTACTACCTTCTACGCTACCAGGAAAACAGGTGCTGTAATTGCATACGTGTTATAATAGGGGACTGAGGTGGAGAAGAAATTGAAATGATCTAGTTATGCTCTTTTTATATCACTCCTTTTTATTGAAATATATTTTTTCCTCCTTTAATGACTTGGATCACTTTTCTCTCCACTATCATGAGTCTCTTAGGCAATATAGCATAAAGCTAAAGTTTAATGGTGGCTGAACAGAGATGCTGAAGCATCATTTTGATGACTGACAAGAGAGAGAAAAGCAGCTTAGAAAAATAATCTTATTATTGTGCAGCAGTGGAATTTATGCTAAAAGCTTTTTATAAAACCTCTGTTGGGACAAAGCAGTCACCAAGGACTATTAGCAAAGCAAGTGAGAGGGGAAATGAATTGCAGAAATGTGGGGGGCATAAAAGAAAAAACATGGTATTTAAAAAGGTAGAAATCATCAACTAAGCGAAGTCATAGTACTTAGAGGCTTAACATGAGTACGTAGAAGAATAGTTCACCTTTTCCTGTCCCCATCTCAGTGTCCCCTTGACTTCCAAATTGTTTGCACACATTTGCTTTCTATTCTTTTACATCATGTCCTTTCTACATTGATTTCTAACAGCCTAAGTACACTCATACATGTGTGTGGAGACAAGTGCGCTCAATTGTGCATTCTCTGTGAAGGAAAAGCACTGTCTCCAGCTGTGCTGCCTCGGAGCTATTTGGGTTTGATTTTCATGTCAGGGACTGGTAGCAGTTACTGCTAGGAATACCTTTGAGCCTGTCACATCAGCTTGGACTGTACAAAGGGCTGGAGAAAATGCTGTTTGGTACTCAGGTACTTTGTTAAAGAAGTAGGAGAGAGGGGAGAAATGTTAATCCTCAGAATCCTCAGACTGCTCAGTCTAAGAGGTAAAGCAGCAGCTATAAGGAAGGCTGCTATAAGGTCTCCACACAGCCTTCTCTTCTCTAGGCTGAACAGCCTGTCTTCATACGGGAGGTGCACCAGTCCCCTGATCATCCTCGTGGCCCTCCTCTGCACTTGTTCCAACAGTTCCATGTCCTTTTTATGTTGAGGACACCAGAACTGCACACAACATTCCAAGTGAGGTCTCACGAGAGCAGAGCAGAGGGGCAGGATCACCTCCTTCGCTGGTCACGCTCCTTTTGATGCAGCCCAGGATACGGTTGGCTTTCCAGGCTGCCAGCGCACACTGAAGCCGGCTCATGTTCATTTTCTCATCAACCAACACCCCCAAGTCCTTCTCCACAGGGCTGCTCTGAAACTCTTCTCTGCCCAACCTGTAGCTGTACCTGGGATTGCTCCGACCCAGGTGTAGGACCTTGCACTTGGCATGGTTAAACTTCATCAGGTTGGCATCAGCCCACCTCACAAGTGTGTCGAGGTCCCTCTGGATGGCATCCCTTCCCTCCAGTGTATCAACCGAACCACACAGCTTGGTGTCATCGGCAAACTTGCTGAGGGCGCGCTCAATCCCACTGTCCATGTCACCAACAAAGATGTTGAATAAGACCGGTCCCAACACTGATCCCTAAGGGACACCACTCATTACTGGTCTCCAGCTGCACATTGAGCCATTGACACAACTCTGTGTGCGGCCATCCAGCCGAGTGGTCCACCCATCAAATTGATGTCTCTCCAATTTAGAGACAAGGATGTCATGTGGGACAGTGCCAAATGCTTTGCACAAGTCCAGGTAGATGACATCAACTGCTCTGCCCCTGTCCATCAGTTCCATAGCCCCATCATAGAAGGCCACCAAATTGGTCAGGCAGCATTTCCCCTTAGTGAAGCCATGCTGGCTGTCACCAACCACCTCCTTGTTTTTCATGTGCCTTAGCATGCCTTCCAGGAGAATCTGCTCCAAGAGTTTGCCAGGCACAGAGGTGAAACTGACTGGTCTGTAATTCCGCACGTCATCCATTTTCCCCTTCTTGAAAATGGGGGTTATATTTCCCTTTTTCCAGTCATCGGGAACTTCACCTGACTGCCATGATTTTTCAAATATGATGGCCAGTGGCTTAGCAACTTCATTCACCAGCTCCTTCAGGACCCATGGATGGATTTCATCAGGTCCCATGGACTTGTGTACGTTTAGGTTTTCAAGATGGTCTTGAACCAGATCCTCTCCTACAGTGGACCTAAGGTCTTAATTCTCACAGTCCCTGCATCAGGGTGGTTGAAGTGCCCCATGACAACAAGGGCCTGCGAGTGTGAGACTATTCCTACCTGTCTATAGAGCACTTCATCCGCAGAGTCCTCTTGATCAGGTGGTCTGTAACAGACCTCCATAGTAATGTCTCCCAGTGCTGTTCTCCCTTTAACCCTGACCCACAAACTCTCTGTCGACTGCTCACCTGTCCCCAGACAGAGTTCCATACTCTCCAGCCTATCCCTAACATAAATAGCAACTCCCCCTCCCCGTCTGCAGGGCCTGTCTTTTCTAAAGAGCCTGTAACCTTCCATTCCAACACTCCAGTCATAGGAGCCATCCCACCACATATCTGTGATGCCTACTATATCATACTGCCATGGACGTGCACACATCTCTAATTCCTCTTGTTTGTTTCCCATGCTATGGGTGTTTGTATAGAGGCATCTGAGCCAAGCTCCAAATGAAGCCGGCTCATTGGCTGTAGCAGCTGAAATACCTCTACATTGCTCCGAGCATTAATTATAGGTGCTGGCAACTGACTGGGTGTGTTGGGACGGAATGATGCACTATCTAAAACAACTCTAGGTATCTCTCTTGGGGTGACAGAAGCCACAGCTTTCTCTCAAGGACATATTCAGCCAACATATTGAGATCTCTGCCAGCTAAGCAGTAGATAGCTTTGCCTGTCTGCCTGCAAACCAAGAAATGTTTCTGGTCACCTTTGCTAATACCTCATCTCCAGTCAGGTTTCAGGTTTTAATATACGAAGTGAGACTGTCATAATTTTTTTGATCCCAAAAGGGATGAGACACTTTGGCAGAGTCCTGAATAAGAGGTCAAGATTCAGAATGTGGAACAAACATTTACAGAATTATCATTAAATTTACCCTTTATGAGAATGAAGAAACAGGACCCTGCTTCAGTGATTGTAAAATCAACCTCCATGCCTTCTACTGACACATGTAATTCTCCTTTTCTGCCTAGCTTGCATACCAAGCAAAACCAGCTTTGCTGCTTAGGATTGCTTCACAGAGTCCCTTCCTGCTCTGCTGTAGATCCTAGGGTGTCACAGAAAAACTACTGACTATGTCATTGCCACTAGCATCCTGATTGAGGGAAAAGTATCTCCAACTCTCCTGATCAACACATTTTATAAAGAACAGAAAAAGCAATGCATTTGGTGGTGTGACTTAGACTTCCAGCTTGTGCTCTGTCCTCAGTCATTGCAGTAGGAAAAAAGTAGCTACAGTATTTGTTGGAAAAATGTTCGTATTTGAAGAAAATACTAAAACATCAGACATCAGAGACATCAGAGAAATTAAGTGCCAAAAGGATCTTCTAAGACTATGTTGTAAATAAACACAACCAGTAAAGATTTTGAGCAAGTAAGTATACAGATGTACAGATGTTCCTCTTACCACTGCAATCTTTAACTAGAACTAGAAATCAAAGGCTGTGTCTAAATTAAAAAATTCAATATACTTGGGAACATCTTTGCACATGGGCATGAACTGGCACACAACAGACAATGGCTGATCATTTTGAGTGCTCTTTGGCTGCAGAACAAGATGGTTGAATAAAAATTTCCAATTATTAATGATCCCTGGAGTCATAGTTTCTGTATGCTGTTCTGGTTGAATATTGCTGCTGGATGACATCTTAACAGAATACTTTTTAACACGGATTTTTAGTTATCTATGGGTCTATATTCAGGAAGATGCGTGTGGTCAGTGCAGTGCACTCTGAAAGGAGATTTAGATGCAATAAGACACACTAGACTGAGAGAGGAGCTGTTTCTCAATTCACATCATTGCAGTTACAACTGACACAGAATCATACTAAATGATCTTATGTCCTGGGTTCAGCAGTAGCAGTCATTTTTCTCCTTCTTAGTAGCTGGTGCAGTGCTGTGGTTTTGACTTTCAGCCTGGGAACAATGCTGGTAACACCGATGTTTTTAGTTGCTGCTAAGTAATGTTTACTCTGACCAAGGACTTTCTGAGTCTCATGTTCTGCCAGGGAGGAGGGGAAGCCAGGAGGAAGCAGGGACAGGACACCTGACCCAAACTAACCAAAGAGGTATTCCATACCACAGCACGTCATACCCAGTATATAAACTGGCGGCAGTTACCCGGAAGGGCTAGATCACTGCTCGGTCAGGCTAGATATCAGCCAGCAGGTGGTGAACGGTTGTATTCTCTTCCCTTGTTATTTCCTTTATCATTATTATTATTGGTGGTAGCAGTAGTGATTTGTGTTATACCTTAGTTATTAAACTGTTCTTATCTCAACCCGTGGGAGTTGCATTCTTTTGATTCTCCTCCCCATCCCTCCAGGAGTGGGAGGAGGAAGAAGGTGGGGGAGGGGAGTGAGCTAGCGGCTGCTCGGTTCTGAGTTACTGGCTGGGCTTAAACCACACCACCATATTATGTAAGTCAAACCATTTCTCTTCTTTTTCCAGTTTAAAAACTATCTTACATCTTCATAAATGACTGAATTGCTGAAAAGAAGAAAAAGATTTTAAAAAGAAAGATGCTTAGTTTATGGTCAGTTAATTCAAAACCCTTTGTCCCTTACAGTAACTATATATTTCAACATCATCCATGTTTGTTTTGTATTAGATCTAGAAATTGAAGTTAATTAAAATGCCAGGGATGTTTGATCTAATACAGTACATTGGGTCCAAACTTAAGGGTTTAATCAAAGGGCTTTTTCTATCAGCAAAGATAGAGAGCTTTATGGGATACACAGAGCCATTCTGTCTGATCCTTTTGTCTTTTTAAAATACCCTACAGTGGAATATCACAGTAGAGAATAAATTAAAATCTGCACAGAAAATGATCTGAAGAAATGCCATACAAATGCTTGCCAGTAGCTGATACAATAGCTTACTTGACTGTGTTTATAATGAAATGCCTTGGACATAGTTCAACCCAGTGTAACCATTTTCTCATCTTTTTTCTTTAATCACACACATGTAACATGCTAAGGGCCATACAAAAATGTTACAAAAGAAGCAGTCCTTATTCTTAATTGCTTAAAGATGAATTGAAAAGGACAAGAGTGAATGACTTTGCAATGCAACTCAATGTCAGAGCTGGAAATGCAGCTGTCAGGTGGCCTGAAATATTAATGAATGGAAAAATCCAGCAAGAGCTGTTTAGTACAAAACCACACTTGGTTTTATGTCCTTGAATTAATTTTTGTAAGCTGGATGGTTATTTAGAAGAAAAAGAACTACATCCTACCTTGTTCTTCTACTGTTCCCTGGGCATGTGCCATTGGCTATTATCAGCAATAATAACTGAACTCCATAGCTGTGAATATCCAAAGTTCATTTGTACCCTGCTGATCACAGAATCAGAGAATAATTCAGGTCAGAAGGGAGATATGGAAGTTACATGCTCCAGGCCCTGCAGGATCACCTTTCAAGTTAGATTCCACTTTAAAGTCAGATCTAGTTGCTCAGGGTCATATCATTCACATTTTGAACACCTCAAAGGATGGAGATGTCAGCGTCTCTTACCTCTGGTCCAAATAGTTGGTCATGCTCTAAAATTTTTTTCTGATCTCTGATCAGAGCTTCTGTTGTTGCTCATGTTCATTGTTTTCTGTTTTACCACAGTGTACTTCCCACTGTGTCTCTCCATGCACTCCCTGTAAGTAGCTGTAGACACCAACAAGATCTCCCCTTTAGCCTTCATTTCTGCAGGCTCAATAAATGCAGTTCTCTCCATCAGTCCCTGCATACCATGTCCCTCAACCATGTGACTACCTCATGGTGGTTCTGCTGGACTTCGTTAATTTAAAAATATTCCCTTCTGCCTAGAACTGCTCCTTTCTTAAAGTCTCCGTCCTATTATACCGAACTATCTTGAATAACATGGGCAGCTGAGCAGCCTAAAGTAGCTAAATTTGATTTTATTGTGTTGACTTCCTGTTTTAAATATTTCCACTTGAATAACAATCAGTGTAAAGTGTTGAGGCTGTGACTTGAACTGTCTTCTAAAGACAATAAATTGAAAACCTAGTTTCAGTCACCACAGGAAGCACAGGACAGCTGAGAAAATACAATTTTTTTGCTGTCATTCAATTCTTGCCCTGCTGTTTCAACAAGAAATTGCAAAAATACTTCTTTCGGTATCACCTCTCCCTGTGCTTTGTGAATGCAGACTGCATTCAGAGCCTTGAAGTTCATCAGCTAATATACTACTGCGAGGTTCTAATTCTGTGTTTTCCTATACTAAACTTGCTTCAGCGATCCGGAATTAATGCTTCCTTATCGTTTTGCATGATATCATCAAGCAACTGTAATGTGTTTACTCCTAGGAAATTCTCACTGGGAGGAAACCTATGAGCTGCCAACTTTCATCTGATCTCAGGCCATCTCTGTGGATGAGCCAGCATGGGTGGCTGCAGGGAAAGCAGAGATGACAGGCAGACCTGCAGGGGAACACTCCCCTTCTACACCGGTGGTGGTCCTGCCAGAAGACCTCAGGACAGACTTTCAAAATCTGGAATGTTGTCTTCCACTCTGTAGATGTCTCTTTCATCTACTAGAATATAAGAATGCTTTAAGGGAAATAGCAAGTGCATTGTTGGTTTAGTAATGACAATATGGGTGAATAGTACAGCAAAACAATTGCATCATCAGGTTCTAATACGGCATTTTCTTCCACAATCAAGTTGTCTCATAGGATCACTTCTCGGGAGTAGAAAATACTTTTTTATTAGCATAGCAGTTATAAACCTCAAAAGCACTCCTAAAAAGCAGAGCTTAAAGACTGATAGGGCAGCAACTGCTTCTTAGCCATACTCAGAGCCATGGTGTCAGAAGCTTTCACAGAATACAAGTGAAATCTATAATTTTCTGCCAATGCCATTCTGGCAGACAGTACTGTTTTGGTAGAGAGAGTTTGCTCCTTTCTGCAGTTGCAAAGTTGGTATTGTAACAAATGAGAAAATGAAACATGGACAAAAACATACTTCCTGTGATCTCCTCAGTCTGGCCTGACAGTTTTTGGATGATGGCCACCCCTGTGTGAGGCCTTTGTCAGCTCAGCTAGCAAGATGGTGTTTTATGAGGAAAAAAAGTATAAGAATGAAAAAAAAAAAAAAGTGTTAGGGAATATACCAGTCTGGCATATACACATGTCCAATTTAAGGGTAGTTTAGCTGTATTCAAACATTCAGAATAAAAATAGTGTCCTGATCTTTGACTAAATGTGTGCAGACATGATACCCACACTACAGATTTGATCATTTCACTGTTATGCAAATAGAAACATAAGTTGAATTAATTATTTAAATGATACCACTCACTTTCATCTAGCTGACACGGAACACATTTGTTGAAGCAAAATACAAAAGAAGCTGGTATTCTAACTAAATTAAGCAGTTCCTTCTTGTACTACTGCTTCTTACCAGAAAGGTATGCAAATCACAGAATCGATTTAGTTAAAGTTTTTGGGGTTTTTTTTTAAGAAAAAGAAAAAACAAATTTCAATGGCTGTTATAAAACAAATAAAATAATGTAAAAATATTAAAGACTGCACCCTTTTTTGAACAACTTTGCAATGCAGTGGAAGTCTTCATCCGATTTTCTTTTACTGAATGAATTTAAAGAAAAGCCCATGGGTTATCACTGGAGTGGTTCCTGAGTACTGCTCCGCCTCCACAGGTTGGACTATCTGATCCTTGGCAGGTCACTTATGACCACTTATTCCTTCTTACCTACATCTCTTTTTACACTTTATATTTTTATACCTCATAGAAATTACTTTGTCCACCTGAAAGTCTCTCTTGTGTGATGTTCCTGAACTATAAGAAAGATAAAAAGCCTTTCATGCTTTAAAAATAGCACATTCGTAATTCAGCTACAGTGATACGAATTGCTTGAGAAACTGCAAGTCCTAACCCTTTTAACATACATTGAAAAACAAACCAAAAATTAAGGTACAAAAAATGATAACAGCCTGAATTATACTGGTTTTAACCTGCATTGTGAGCCCAGCCACATGACTTATAACACACCTGAAGACTTTACATTAGTAAACATCAAACTTCGAGCTACCAGTGAGAGAACCTGGGTTACGAGTTACAGCAGACAAGTAACTGTGCAAATGTCAGCCTAAAGCCCAGCATCACATAAACCATGGCTCTGATGCCTGTAAGTGAGCTGGATTTCTTATATGATGTAGATCTCATGCAGATTCCAATGCCTTGAATTCTTGAGTTTGTGTAGGTAATGCGCTATGTACAAAAAGGGTGGTTTCATTGTATGTATGAGGTCAAAAAGTGTTACTCATATTTATATGACTACATGTCTTCATGGATAACTTCATGTAAGGCAGGTAAATCTGCGGGTGAAACTGACGTAGGACTCAGAAGAAAGCTTGCTTTACAGTGCTGCAGAAGCAGGATTCTTTTTTAGTTCTGTGCTCTTTGTATCCTGGTTAAATGATTGATGATGGATCAAAACTGCTCGCAAAGTTTAGAAATTCTGAGTAGGGGTATCCTAGAAATAGACTGAAAGGCCAGAGGCAGCTTTTTCTCTGACTTAATTTTCTCTTCAAAAGCTTCAGCAATAATACCCAGCACTTTCCTTCAAGTTAAATTACTCTACATATATCAAAGCACTTCCAAAAGTGTCACTTTTCTCACTTCACACATGTGCAGCCTAACACTATCAGACTTTCAAGTGAAAGAACAAGACGGATGATTTCAAACACATCTGTGATAATGGTTGTGAAGATGGTTTAGCCCATGTAATGTAGCAGTTTATTTTTCACCGCCAGTCCATGGGCCTGTCTTAAACACATGGATCCATGAACAACTGCAAGTTGAATAGGTCAAATCTGGTGTCTTGACAGATGGTAGCATATTTTTTAAGTTTCTTTTCCTTCCTCCTGAGCTGCAGCAGGAATATGCATCTATTTCAAAATCTGAGCCAGCACTGTAACAGGTTCATCTCCAGATGCTTGACCAAAAGCTTGTTTTCCATTGTTATTGATGTTGATCTGAAAGACTTTCAGAAAGATTTCAGGATTTCCTTCATCACATCCAGCTGTCTTTTTGTCATAGGCAAGCTGGCTTTAAGGACACTTTGGGAGATATATGCGCTTTCTCTCTAGTCCATAGAATCAGAGAGCACACACAGACCACGCCAGGAGAGAGTTCTTGCTTTGCAATTATTGCCATTGTGCTAGAGGATATTGTGTCTCCAGCAGAGAGACATAGAGTTGTTACCAGTTCCAGAAGATGGTGGTCTTCAGTTCAAAGCCCACAGCTTGAAGACATGACTGAAAACTGCGAACCCAGGAGACTGTGACACAGCAAGACTCTGAAGTCACAGAATCATAGAATAGTTAGGGTTTGAAAGGACCTTAATATCATCTAGTTCTAACCCCCTGCCATGGGCAGGGACACCTCACACTAAACCATGTCACCCAAGGCTCTGTCTAACCTGGCCTTGAACACCACCAAGGATGGAACATTCACAACTTCCCTGGGCAACCCATTCCAGTGCCTCACCACCCTCTCAGTAAAGAATTTCTTCCTTATATCCAATCCAAACTTCCCCTGTTTCAGTTTTAAACCATTACCCCTTGTCCTGTCACTACAGTCCCTGATGAAGAGTCCCTCCCCATCATTCTTATAAGCCCCCTTCAGATACTGGAAGGCTGCTATGAGGTCTCCACGCAGTCTTCTCTTCTCCAGGCTGAACAGCCCCAACTTTCTCAGCCTGTCTTCATATGGGAGGTGCTCCAGTCCCCTGATCATCCTCGTGGCCCTCCTCTGCACTTGTTCCAACAGTTCCATGTCCTTTTTATGTTGAGGACACCAGAACTGCACACAATACTCCAAGTGAGGTCTCACGAGAGCAGAGTAGAGGGGCAGGATCACCTCCTTCGACCTGCTGGTCACGCTTCTTTTGATGCAGCCCAGGATACGGTTGGCTTTCTGGGCTGCGAGCGCACACTGCCAACTCATGTTCATTTTCTCATCAACCAACACCCCCAAGTCCTTCTCCACAGAGCTGCTCTGAATCTCTTCTGTGCCCAACCTGTAGCTGTGCCTGGGGCTGCTCCGACCCAGGTGGAGCCCACCTCACAAGCATGTCAAGGTCCCTCTGGATGGCATTCCTTCCCAGGGCGCGCTCAATCCCACTGTCCATGTCACCAACAAAGATGTTGAACAAGACCGGTCCCAACACCGATCCCTGAGGGACACCACTCGTTACTGGTCTCCAGCAGGACATCGAGCCATGCCATCCAGAGGGACCTCGACACGCTTGTGAGGTGGACTGATGCCAACCTGATGAAGTTTAACCATGCCAAGTGCAAGGTCCTACACCTGGGTGGGAGCAATCCCAGGCACAGCTCCAGGATGAGCAGAGAACTGCTCTACCCCTGTCCATCAGTTCCATAGCCCCATCATAGAAGGCCACCAAATTGGTCAGGCAGCATTTCCCCTTAGTGAAGCCATGCTGGCTGTCACCAACCACCTCCTTGTTTTTCATGTGCCTTAGCATGCCTTCCAGGAGAATCTGCTCCAAGATTCTGCCAGGCACAGAGGTGAGACTGACTGGCCTGTAATTCCCCACGTCATCCATTTTCCCCTTCTTGAAAATGGGGGTTATATTTCCCTTTTTCGAGTCGTCAGGAACTCCACCTGACTGCCATGGTTTTTCAGATATGATGGACAGTGGCTTAGCAACTTCATTCGCTAGCTCCTTCAGGACGCGCGGATGGATTTCCTCAGGTCTCACGGACTTGTGTACGTTTAGGTTTTTAAGATGCTCTCGAACCAGATCCTCTCCTACAGTGGGCCTAAGGTCTTCAGTCTCACAGTCCCTGCATCTGCCTTCCAAGACTTGGGTGGTGCGGTCAGAGACTTGGCCAGTGAAGACCGAGGCAAAGAAGTCATTGAGAACCTCAGCCTTCTCCAAATCCAGAGTAGCCAGGTAGTTCTCCCAATATCTTCCGGCCGGAGGGGGCCCACGTTGTCCCTAATCTGTCTTTTATTTGCAATGTACCTATACAATCCCTTCCTGTTATCTTTAACATCCCTAGCCAAGTTTAATTCTGACTGGGCCTTAGCTTTCCTAACCTGGTCCCTAGCTTCCCGGACAACATCCCTGTATTCTTCCCAGGCTGCCTGTCCTTGCTTTCACCTTTTATAAGCCTCTTTTTTCCCTCAAACTTTCCTCAGCAGCTACTTATCCATCCAAGGAGGCTTCCTGGCCCTCCTGCTGCACTTCCTTCTAGTTGGGATGCAACACTCCTGAGCTTGTAGCAGGTGATCCGTGAATATCAACGAACAATCTTGGGCCCCCCTGCCCTCTAGGGCTATATTCCATAGAACCTTACTAAGCAGCTTCCTGAAGAGGCCAAAGTCTGCTCTCTTGAAGTCCAAGGCAGTGAGCTTGCTGCACGCTCTTCTCACTGTCCTGAGAATCTCAAATTCAACAATTTCATGATCGCCACAACCAAGGCTGCCCCGGAGCATCACATTTGCAACCAGCCCTTCCCTGTTGGTGAGCACAGGGTCAAGCATGGCACCTCTCCTTGTTGGCTCCTCTCTTACTTGCAGAAGGAAGTTGTCTTCCACACAATTGAGGAACCTCCTCGATTGCTTGTGCCGGGCCGTACCGTTGCTCCAAGAGATACCAGGGTGGTTGAAGTGCCCCATGAGGACAAAGGCCTGCAAGCGTGAGGCTGTTCCTACCTGTCTATAGAGCACTTCATCCGCAGAGTCCTCTTGATCAGGTGGTCTGTAACAGATCCCCACAGTAATGTCTCCCAGTGCTGTTCTCCCTTTAACCCTGACCCACAAACTCTCTGTTAACTGATCATCTGTTCCCAGACAGAGTTCCATACTTTCCAGCCTATCCCTAATATAAATAGCAACTCTCCCTCCCTGTCTGCAGGGCCCGTTTTTTCTAAAGAGCCTGTAACCTTCCATTCCAACACTCCAGTCATAGGAGCCATCCCACCACGCTTCTGTGGTGTCTACTATATCATACTCCTGCTGTCGTGCACACATCTCTAATTCCTCTTATTTGCTCCCCATACTACGGGTGTTTGTATAGAGGCATCTGAGCCGAGCTCCAAATGAAGCCAGCTCATTGGCTGGAGCAGCTGAAATATCTCTACATTGCCAAGCTTTTATTATAGGTTCTGGCAACTGACTGGGTGTGTTGGGATGAAACAATGGCCCCCTCCCCCAACACATCTAGTTTAAAGCATCCTTGACCAGCCTGACAAGCCTCTTACCAAAACACCTCTTCTCCTTCATTGTCAGACCAGCTCCACCAGCCTCCAGTAGACCTGGCCTCCCAAATCAAGTCCCATGTTCTAAATACCCAAACCCCTGACTATGGCACCACTGTTCTAACCATTTATTAACCTGCCAAATCTGCCTAGCCTTTCTAAGGTCCTCCCCTTTATCCTGGAGAATTGATGAAAATACTATCTGACCTCCCGAGCACCTAACCAGCTCTCCCAGGGCTCTGTAGTCCTTCTTTATGTTCTCCAGGCTACTGCTATCTGTATCACTAGCAACCACATGGACCACTAGAAATGGGTAATAGTCAGTGGGACTTACTTACTAGACCAGGCAGGCCTTCTGCAACACCCCTGATCCGAGCCCCTGGTAGGCAACACACCTCCCTTGAGACTGGGTCAGGCCGACAGGTGAGTGCCTCTGTGCTTTTTCAAGTACAGTCCTCTACTACTATGACCGGCCACTTTCTCCTCACAGCATCAGTAGTGATCTTATTGACCGGTGCATCAGCTGGCTGTTCATGTTGCAAGGTGTGTGTTTCCTCGTTAGCCTCCTACAGAACTGTGAAGCGCTTCTGGGTGGAGACATCAGATTTAGGAGGAAGCCCCTTGCTTTTAATTGTCCTCTGCCTACTTTTTTTGCTGTTTTCTTCTTTTTTGGTGCTGTGGTTTTTTGGTTTTTGTTTGGTTTTTTTGGGTTTTTGTTTTGGTTTTTTTTTTTTTGGGGGGGGTGTTTGTTTGTTTTTTGGTTTTGTTTTGTTTTGTTTTTTTTCTTGCTATTTCCCAGCTTCCTGAGTTAACGGCCTCCTTCCTTCCTGCATGGGCTATGATGGATGCTTGAGGCTCCTGCACAGTTTGGGCCTGGAGCAAGGAGTCCTGCTTCCTGTCAGCTTCCCTGACATCTTTTAGCCTACTGACAGCGTCCTGCAGCTCAGACACCTGTTGCAGCAGGACCTCCATCAGGGTGCACCTTTGCCTCAGGAGACCAGTGCAGGCACTCTCTGCACTCCGAGCTCTGCACTGCAACCCCCCCTCTCATCGGTCCTGTCTGGGTGCCTACACTGGCCACCGCTGGGGCAGCCAGAGTTGAGCCCCCAAACCGGACCCTGATCACCAAGCAAGTGCTCACCTCCCCGTGCCCCTGATCGCTCATGCTCCCTGGGGCAGGTTTTTAATCAGTCCGGGCTGGTGCCGCTCCTCCTGGCTCCGCCCCCTGTGAGTCAGCTGCTCGCGTCAGCTGAGCTGCCGGCTCCTGGGCAAGTCCTGTTGAGGGCTTGAGGCTCCTTCGGCGGCTCTGGTTGCTCTGAGTTGCTTGAGGCTCTTGGCGCTGAGCTTGCCCCCCTCAGCGGTTGAAGGCATCCTCCCTCGAGCTATTCACCTCAGCAATTGGAGGTTTAGCAGATCAAAGTCACCATTGTATCTCTTTCTAAGTTTCAGCTGTGTCAGCAGAAAGTGGAATGTTTCATGTTCATGTTGAGGACAAAAATTAATATAATGGGTGCAGGTTATTGTAGAAATACCTAGACCACTAACAAAAAAAACAGCTGCAAGGATTTTTAGGCACAGCAGGATACTCCAGATCCTGGATAAAGGGACTAGCAAAGTTAACTAAGCCTTTAACAAAAGCTACCAAAGCAAAGGAAGTGAAGCCTATATACTGAGGTCCAGCTAGAGAAAAGGCTTTCCAATCTATAAACGGAGATTTAATTTCTGCTCCGGCACTGGGATTGCCGCATTACTCCAAGCCTTTTGAACCAGCTGTGCGCAAGAACAAAGGGGTAATCAGCAGAGTCCTTACTCAAAATCTAAGTCAACACCGCCACCTTGTGGTATAAGACGTAACTCAACTAGATCCTGTAGCTGCACAGAAAAACTCGTGTGGAAGCAAGAGCCGCAAGACAGGATGTCATAAAAAGAAGGAGACCATTAGCTCTGGGCCACCCAACTACTGTGTATGTACCACATGAAGTATAATTCATTCTTCAACAACGTGCTGCACAAGCATTCTGCCTACAAAGGGCACATAGTTATGAATTAACAATTTTAAATGGAGACAATATCACTTGAAAGAGAGGTAATGTTTTTAAGGCAGCAACTTTACTGCCTGTTTGCTCAGATGATGGGCCGCATCATGATTGTGCTAAGGTAGTGTTTCACTCCAGCTGCCTATGAGAAGTTCTGCAAGGTCAGCTTCTAGAGAACTCGTGTGCTATTTTGATTGGGATAGAGTTAATTTTATTCATAGTAGCTAGTACAGGGCTAGGTTTTGGATTTGGCCTGGAAACAAAACACAGGACTGCACCGGCTACTAAGGAGGAGAAAAATGATTGCTACTGCTGAATCCAGGACAAAACTGTACTGATAACACAAGGATGTTTTAACTACAGCTGAGCAGTGCTTACAGACTCAAGGACTTTTCTGCTCCTCACACCAACTCACCAGGGAGTAGGCTGGGAGTGCACAAGAGGTTGGGAGGTGACAGTTGACCTCAACTGACAAAAGGGATATTTTATACCACATAATACCATGCTTAGCATATAAAGCCAAGAGAAGGAGGAAGAGGGGAATGTTTGGAGTGGTGGCATTTCTTCCCAAGTAACCATTACATGTGATGAAGCCCCACTTTCCTGGAGATGGCTGAATGCCTGCCTGCCTACCTACGGGTTGTACTGAATGTATTCCTATTTTTGCTTTGCATGTGTGTGCAGCTTTTGCGTTACCTATAAAATTGTATCTCAGCCCGCAAGTTTTCTCACTTTTGCTCCTCTGATTCTCTGCCTCATCCCAGGAAGTGGGGTGTGAGCAAGCAGCTCTGTGGGACTTAATTGACAGCTGAGGTTAAACCACAACAACTCTGATCCAGTCCTTTTCACCGATGGATTCTCATATATCACATGAACAAAAATATACACATGAGCTATGCAGTGGTGAGAAACTTAGAGCTACTTGAAGCAGAAGCTCTACAACCCTCCCTGAGTGTCCAAGGAGCTGAAGTAACTGCATTAACAAAAGCAGCCTGGTTGGAATGTATTTCATAAAAGTATTACAGACCATTAATAACTGTTAGAACACAGGGATGTTGTCCGGAAAGCTAGGGACCAGGTTAGGAAAGCTAAGGCCCAGTCAGAATTAAACTTGGCTAGGGATGTTAAGGATAATAGGGAGGGGATTCTATAGGTATGTAGCGAGTGAAAGACAGACTAGGGACAACATAGGCCCCCTCTGGAAGACATCGGGAGAACTACCTGGCTACTCTGGATTTGGAGAAGGCTGAGGTTCTTAATGACTTCTTTGCCTCGGTCTTCACTGGCAAAGTCTCTGACCACACCACCCAAGTCTTGGAAGGCAGACGCAGGACTGTGAGAATGAAGACCCTAGGCCCACTGTAGGAGAGGATCTGGTTCAAGACCATCTTAAAAACCTAAACATACGCAAGTCCATGGGACCTGACGACATCCATCCGCGCGTCCTGAAGGAGCTGGCGAATGAAGTTGCTAAGCCACTGTCCATCATATTTGAAAAATCAAGGCAGTCAGGTGAAGTTCCCGATGACTGGAAAAAGGGAAATATAACCCCCATTTTCAAGAAGGGGAGAATGAATGACCCAAAGAATTACAGACCAGTCAGTCTCACCTCTGTGCCTGGCAAACTCTTGGAGCAGATTCTCCTGGAAGGCATGCTAAGGCACATGAAAAACAAGGAGGTGGTTGGTGACAGCCAGCATGGCTTCACTAATGGGAAATGCTGCCTGACCAATTTGGTGGCCTTCTATGATGGGGCTATGGAACTGATGGACAGGGGCAGAGCAGTTGACGTCATCTACCTGGACTTGTGCAAAGCGTTTGACACTGTTCCACATGACATCCTTGTCTCTGAATTGGAGAGACATCAATTTGATGGGTGGACCACTCAGTGGATAAAGAACTGGCTGGATGGCCACACGCAAAGAGTTGTGGTCAATGGCTCGACATCTGGCTGGAGACCGGTAACGAGTGGTGTCCCTCAGGGATCGGTGTTGGGACCGGTCTTCTTCAACATCTTTGTTGGTGACATGGACAGTGGGATTGAGTGCGCCCTCAGCAAGTTTGCCGATGACACCAAGCTGTGTGGTTCGGTTGATACACTGGAGGGAAGGGATGCCATCCAGAGGGACCTCGACATGCTTGTGAGGTGGGCTGATGCCAACTTCATGAAGTTTAACCATGCCAAGTGCAAGGTCCTACACCTGGGTCGGAGCAATCCCAGGCACAGCTACAGGTTGGGCAGAGAAGAGATTCAGAGCAGCCCTGTGGAGAAGGACTTGGGGGTGTTGGTTGATGAGAAAATGAACATGAGCCGGCTTCAGTGTGCGCTGGCAGCCTGGAAAGCCAACCGTATCCTGGGCTGCATCAAGAGGAGCATGACCAGCAGGTCGAAGGAGGTGATCCTGCCTCTCTGCTCTGCTCTCGTGAGACCTCACTTGGAATGTTGTGTGCAGTTCTGGTGTCCTCAACATAAAAAGGACATGGAACTGTTGGAACAAGTGCAGAGGAGGGCCACGAGGATGATCAGGGGACTGGAGCACCTCCCATATGAAGACAGGCTGAGAAAGTTGGGGCTGTTCAGCCTGGAGAAGACAAGGCTGCGTGAAGACCTCATAGCAGCCTTCCAGTATCTGAAGAGGGCCTACAGGGATGCTGGGGAGGGGCTATTCATCAGGGACTGTAGTGACAGGACAAGGGGTAACGGGTTAAAACTGAAACAGGGGAAGTTTAGATTGGATATAAGGAAGAAATTCTTTACTGTGAGGGTGGTGAGGCACTGGAATGGGTTGCCCAGGGAAGTTGTGAATGTTCCATCCTTGGTGGTGTTCAAGGCCAGGTTGGAAGAGGCCTTGGGTGGCATGGCGGGGGGTTGCAACTAGATGATATTAAGGTCCTTTCTAACCCTAACTATTCTATGATTCTATGATTCTGTGGTTAGGGAACTCATACAAAGTGTTTTAGAGGCAACTTTAACAGCACTGATTTTTAATACAAACATCTTACTTGGGTGATTCCATAATTGTGAACTCCCAGGAAAACACAGTGGGCAATCATCTCCACTGCACCCTGGGGTGGTGATGCTGTAGCAATCTGCCACCTGCTGCAACTATTTTGCATCACTGTTATTTGCTGAGATTTGTCTTAAAGGTGGAAAGTTTCACTTTGTAATCTCATTCATACCTTACTGAGTTATTATACACCTGATGGTTCATATTCTATCTGTTAGTAGATAACAGCAGTGACACCTTCGTGCAATATTTGTCAAAAACTTGTCTCACAGGAACCACCACAGTATCTGCCTTTGTAGAGACACCTGATCATATAAAACCCCCCCTTTCTAGGAAGGCAATTTGCAATTTGTAACACGCTACTGTTAAAAGAAGACACATCACCGTGTGAAATCACAGCAATCCACAGCTAAATTATTACTTTTGCACAACAAATTTATGTTACTAATGTTTTCCTGTGAACAGCCTTATAAATATCACCACCTAAAGAAATGCAAAACACAGTTTAGGCAGTGTAAATAAACTGGCAGTAAAAGAAATAAAACCCAAGCCATAAGAATTTAACTCCTATTCATTCTTTCTATGATATTCTTCACAGTATGAACAAAAGCCTGGGGGCTCTTATATAGCATGTGCAGAAGAACAGTCTACGTAAAGCAGCTTATGTTGTCAGTGATTTCATTGATGCCGAATCATTTCTGTTTCTTGTTTCTAAGAGTTGACTAGTTGATTTTTCAGAGACAAATGAGATGCTAAGTGTTATAGATGAGAGTATTTATGGGCTTGTCTGTCTTTCCTAACTCTTTTTGGTTTGCAAAGAAAAACTGAGGAGGGACATAAGTTTTATACCACTCTTTGTTGATCAGCAAAACTATGAAATTCTGCTTAACAAAAAATTTGGCAGCCAGAGACCGTGTTAAGGGGAAACTTTATTCCTCTCAGTGAAGAGCTGTGGCAGCCCTGCTAGTGCTGCTGGAGGCGTGGCCTTTTGCAGAGCTGGGGAGAGTCCTGGGGGCTGAAGGCCTTCCTCTCTGGGGTGTGCCTGGACCTCCTGGTCTAGTGGCCCCTGTCCCAGCTCAGAGCAGAGCAGCTGCAGCCCTGGGCAGAGGGACCCGCTGCCACAGTGGCCCCGCTTCCTTCTGGAGCTGCCCCTGCTCCACAGAGATGGGCACAGCTGGGGTGCAGCCGGGAACCCTGTGGAGGGTGGTTTTGAACGTGCCCAGCTCCTGCTCCCAGTCTGCATACTCCACTGAGGTGGTGTGGCTGGAGCTGCTGGAGGAGGCCGGGGAGCTGGCATGGCTGAAGCGGGTGGAGCTGACCACAGTCCGGTCATCCTCCTCTGGGTCAGTGCAGGAGAACAGCAGGCTCCGGGCCTCCGCACTGCACTGGCCCTCAATGATTATGATGATGCCATTGATCAGCGGTTCTGTATATTCCTCGAGGAAGGGCTGCAGAACTGGGGCCACGAGCTGCCTATTAAGGCCATAGAGGCAGAGGGCATGCAACATTGTGGCCTCAGCATTCTCTGCCACCCACCAATGGGCCCCATATATTGCCCTCAGCTGCTGGAGCAGCCAGGGCAGCACGTGGTCAAGCAGACACTGATCTCATTAAAGAAATTCTGCCCATTCTTCAGGCAAGAGGCCAGCCATGGCCTGTGGCTCTGCAGCCTCCTGTGGAGAAGATAGAGGGGCCGCTACCTGGCTATGGCGGCTGTTTTCCTCTGGGCAGCCAGGAGCTCCTCCTGCCTCACTGCTGGCATCTGGAAACTCTTCCTCAGGTGCTATGAAGCACTCTATAAAGTTAAAGGATCATGCCAAAGGAAGCAGAAAAAAAATTGGGTCTTGTGAGTACAGTTACTGTGGTTTATCTGGTACCAGTCAACTGGTATCCAGTCAGCTAGTCCAGCATGCTTTGCCATTGGTTAAAGGCATGTTGTGTCTCTAATCAACTCTCTGTGAACCATATGCTTCAACAAAACTTCCTGAAGGATCTGTTCCATGGCCTTACCAGCCACTAAGGTGACACTGAGCACTTGGTTAGTTCCCAGAGGCCTCCTTATTACTCCTTTGAAAAATGAGTGCAGTTTCCCTGTTTCAGATCACCAAGACTTTTCCTGACTGCCTTGACTTTTCAAATATGCTGGAGGGTGCTTTGGAAACCACATCTGCCAGCTCCTTCAGGACCCTGGGAGGCTTCTCACTAGGTTCCATGAACTTCATAGAAGAATCACAGAATAGTTTGGGTTGGAATTGACCTTAAAGATCATGTAGTGCCAAGCCCCTTGCCACGGGCAGGGACACCTTCTACTGAACCGGGTTTCTCAAAGCTCCATCCAACCTGGCCTTGAACATTGCCAGGGATGGAGCACCCACAGCTTCTCTGGGCAACCTGTTTCTCACCACCCTCATAGTTAAGAATTTCTTCCTAATGTCTCATCTAAATCTATCATCTTTCAGCTTAAAGCCATTTCCCCTTGTCCTATCACTACACGCCCTTGTAGAAAGTCAGCTCTAAGGTCTCCCTGAAGCCTTCTCTTCTCTGACTTGGCCATGATCTGTTCAGTCCATTTCCTTCACCACGCTTGGCATCTCTCTCCAGCAATTCTGTTCAGGTTGCCTTTTCTTGTTGGGTTACAAGTTGTGTGGAGGACACCTTTTGGACTTCACTCCCTTCTGTGAGGCTGGTTTGAGCTCCAAATGAAACACATGGTGAATACTAAGAGCACTGCAGTAGCACCAAAGTATTTGTGCAGCTCAGCACTCAGTAAAAGGCTACTTGCCTCCATCCTGGCCTGTATCAGAAATAGCACAGCCAGCAGGGCCATGGCAGTGATCATGTACTTGGCACTGGTGAGGCCACACCTTGAATACTGTGTTCAGTTCTGGGCCCCTCACTACAAGAAGGACACTGAGGTCCTGGAGCAGGTCCAGAAGAGGGCAACAAAGCTGGTGAAGGGTCTGGAGCACAATACTTATGAAGAATGGCTGAGGGAACTGAGGTTGTTTAGTCTGGAGCAGAGAAGGCTCAGGGGGGATGTTATTGCTCTCTACATGAACTGAAAGAAGGTTGTAGTGAGGTGGGCGTCAGTCTCTTCTCCCAAGTTATAAGCAATAGGACAAGAGGTAACGGCCTCAGACAGCGCCAGGAGAGGCTTGGATTGGATATTAGGAAAAATTTCTTCACCGAGAGTGTGCTCAGGCATTGGACCAAGCTTCCCAGGGAAGTGGTGAAATCACCTTCCCTGAAGTGTTCAAAAACCATGTAGATGAGACCCTCGGTGGTATGGTTTAGCAGTGGTCTTGGCAGTCCTGGGGTAATGGTTGGACTTGATGATCTTAAAGGTCTTTTCCAACCTACTTGATTCTATGATTCTTGATTCTTGTTGCTGAGCTGTGAGCAAACAGCATACAAAAAATTAGGTGGCAGTAGTAAGTTGCTGTCTCAGACACGTATGCTTCCACTACATATGTTGCTGCTAGCTGACCAAAACAACCAAACATTTGCCTGCAGCTCTCGTAGAGTAGATGGAAGCAACCAGCATTCAGGGGAGTGTTAGAACCAGGGAACTTCCGTTCAGGGAAGTACTAGAACCACTAATACTGAGCACATGGAAAATTTACAAAACTAACACTTGCTCAATTAGTGGTAACATTGAGTCACTTTTAAGTGACTCTACAAAGCCAAAGGGACCTTTCTGCTCCAAGTCTCTCATGCTGGTGTGTAAGCGAAGTTATTAACTGGCAGAAGCCTGATTTCAGGACAATTACACATTGGTACTATCAGTGCAACTAAGAAATACGTATGTATGAATAAAACCAGCTCATTGTTGTCAGTAGTTCCTAACAAGCCAACAGCAGAAATAAAAGCCCTTCCTACTACCTATGGAGCGCTTCACAAGCTATACTTTTGCAGTACGGCGAAGAGACAATGTAAGAAATACTAGTGTAGCATCTGCTTTGCAGCTTATTTTCACAGAAGCGTAGAATCATTAGGGTTGGGAGGGACCTCTGGAGAACATCCAGTCCAACCCTTCTGCCAAGGCAGGGCCACCAAGAGCAGGTTACACAGGAATGTGTCCAGACGGGTTTTGAATGTCTCCAGAGAGGGAGACTCCACAACCCCCCTGGGCAGCCTGTTCTGCTGCTCTGCCAACCTCAACGTAAAGTTCTTCCTCATGTAGAGGTGAAACTTCTCGTGTTTTAGTTCACAGCCACTGCTTCTCATCCTGTCGCTGGGCATCACTGGAAGGAGTCTGGCATCATCCTCTTTGCAGCCGTGTTATCTCAACTAGGCATTTCAATTAGTTTTATCTAAAAATTCCCCCATACCTTTGCTCTGTTCAGGTATTAAAATAAGTGCAATGGTTTAAGCCAGCTGGAAACTCAGAAGCCGCTCAGAAGCCACTCGCTCACTCCTTCCCTTGTTTCCTCCCCCCAACCCACAGCAAAAATCAAGGGTGGAAAATCTCCAGGGTGGAAAAATCAAAAGAATGTAAACCCCATGGGTTGAGATAAGAACAGTCCAGTAACTAAAGTATAATATGAAACTACTACTAATGATAAGAGAAATAATGGGGAGAGAATATAAAACTAAAAACAGAAGGCGAAAAAAACCTCAATAAACACAAGTGATGCACAATACAGTTGCTCAGCACCCACCAACCAATGCCCAGACAGACCACAGCAGTGATCTGGGCCTTCTGGATGATGCCGCTCAGTTTATATGCTGGGCATGACATGCTGTGGTATGTTTGGGTCAGGTGTTGTGTCTCTGCTCCCTCCCGGCTTCCAGTGCCCCTCCTCACTAGCAGAATATGAGAAACTGAAAAGTCCTTGATTGGAGTAAATATTACATAGCAACAACTAAAACATCAGTGTGTTATCAGCATTGTTCCCCGACTAAAGCCAAAACACAGACCTGCACCACCTACTAGGAAGGAGAAAAGTAGCTATTACAGCTGAACCTAGGACCTTGAGACTTGAACCTAAGTCTCAAGGATTTTGAAGGAAAAAAGGTCTTCAAGTTATGAAGAGGGCAAGCACCAGTGTTTGCAATACCACAACAGACCGATTTTTAAACAGTAAAAAATATACGCAGTTCATTAATCAAAGCCTTTTCTAAGAAAGACACGTTTTTCCCCCTAGCAGCACATCAAATTAAAATTAAGTAAAACTGGAATGTGTGTGGATATGCTTTTCTATTTGTCACATATCTAGGTGAATGTGTTCTGTTATGCTGCAGTCAGCCTCTGTGCGTCAACATTGCCAGGTAAGCGTAATACTAAAGTAACACATATAGGTCAGGTAAGTACCTTTCCATACACACATACATAAAGACATCAGGGCAGCTGTGTTCTCCTTTCTGTAGCTGAAGCCATTTCATTTCCTCACCAGCAGTTATTTGCCACACACTTGTCACAGACATATGGCCATTCCATGCAGCGGAGTAATGCTTTGGGCCATGCTTGTGTTTTGAGTAAAAGGCCGATCATAACAATGCAATGGCTCACCACCATTGTTTCAGTCACGCTTTGTTCAACACTACGATATTATGATGGCTAGGTTCCTTATGTTCTTGGGGAAAAATGGGACAATAACTTTCAGTCTGACAGTACTTCAGTTAGTTTCTCTGCTTTTATTAACAAGCATATAATATTAATTGGCAAAACACTGGATACAAGCTTCACTATCATAAAATCAAAACATTTAGCAATAATCCCCAACGGCTATTCAGACAAAACTAGCCACCAATAGTACAAAAATTACACAGCAACACAAAGCATAAAAAATTGTAAACTTTCAAATGAAGCTAAGCCAAAAATACGGTTTTACACTGTGACAGTTCCAGAATCTTTATTATGCCACATATGAGGATAAAGGCTTAGTGGTTGCACTGGCTTATTGTCCCTTAACCATAAAATCTTGTTGCAGGAGGAAAGAACAAACTCTCCTTTTGTCCAGCTAAATCACTTGAATGTAAGATCCCACTAAACCAATGCTTTAGTTTCAAATTAACAAAAAAAAAAAAAAAAAAAGTGGAACATCAGTACTCAAAAATCCTTCCTTCAGCCTAACCGTTCACACGAATGACCCCACTGCTTTCTGTGGAACTGTTGAAGCTATTCATAAAGTTGCCAATATAAGTTTCCATAGAAGTGGATATTTAGTTCCTATTCTACCACTAGGGTCTTCTCAGGTCATTGTGGCTTCAAAAGATTTCCAAGCCCTAAGGATGATCAGGCATGGATCAAATAGCAGGACCAGAGCTTTAATCTGTCTACAGATAAAACTGTAACTCCATAGTAAAACATTACTGCTGAATTCCAACAAGATGCGAGTTTCTAGAAAGCATCTGTACCAATGGCAAGTTTTGATTAAAGCAGAGATTGAAGCTCTGTTCCATGTTTCTTTATGTTTTTCCCATTGCAACTTCTTACTTCAACAACAGATCTCAAAACCTTAGTTACAGTTAATTATAGCTTATGTAGGGATTCTAGTGTATGGGACAATCTTTTGCCCTGCTACCAACTTTAAGTAGACTAACTGAAGTGTAGGTGGCATCAACATTTCCATTGAAACATCCAAACTGATTACCTGAGGAAATACAGAAACTTGATTTCTCTGTACAGTCAAGGCTTCTGTACAAAATATATTTTAAGTACTTAGTAAGATTTATCTTGCTGATGTACAGATTGGTTGGCTTTTTCCTATTATCTTTAGCTCAATGGTAAGATGCTGAATGCTGTAAAGCAGGCTAGTTGTACAGTTTTATTAATCATCCAGTAGAAAAAAACTCAATCAATCTCCTACGACTATGTTATAAAGACAATAAGAGCCAGATAAGCTTATAAAGGCTCATAGCCCATTGGAAAAAAATAGCACCATTATAACTGTGGTCTGATATTTCTTATGGTCCAATATCCCCAGAGGTGAGTGTTGTGTATACTATTGCACAACCAATAAAAACAAATATTCCTAGGTTTGATGGTACACAAACATACCAGACATAACAATGGCACAAAGCATCTTCAGATAGGCTGCAAGTCTTGCTGATTGCTTCCACAATTCACATTAAGGTTTCTTGCAAGATCATTTATTTTAAAATATTGCTGACAGACAGTTCTTGTACTTACACAAATTTAAACCCCACTTCACTCTGAAAATTAAAAAAAAAACAAAACCCAACCAAAAAAAAAACCAAAACACAACAAAAAAAAAACCTAAAAACCCCCAAACAACAAACCCAAAACTACAAATCAAAAAACAACCCCCCAAATCATAGCTCCAAATAAAAGACCCCATTTGAACAACTCAGAAAAGCCATCTACATTCCTTTTAAATTTAACGGTAAGTAGATGCTACATTTACAATTTAAACATATGTCTAATAAATGGATGTTTCAAACCTATTGCACAAAAGCATAAGTAATGCTTTTTATCCATACAGAACAAAAACAAACAAAAGCTACTCAAACTCAATGTAAAAGGAAGAAGCTTGTAAAAACATCTTACAATTTCATTTTATATGCCCGTAAATAAAGCTGGACCACTGAAAGAAAAATACTTGGATGGTAAAATAAGACAGAAGGCTTAAAATAGAATAAATAATTTTATAAAGTTAAAATTTAAAACCCCCAATCTTATTTAAATTCAATACTATATATTCTGTCTTAATTATCTATTTTTAATGAAACTATATTTAATGAGACTCTGAGCCTGGGTGATTTATCAGTCTCATTGCTGCTGAGGATAATGCAACAAGATACTTCTTTACTGCAATTATTTACCAGCAGAAGCAATTGTGATAACTACTTCACTGTAATGGCATCTTCATGAAAGCCAAAATAAACTAACTTGATCTCACGAGGACAAAGAGATATCTATGCTGAGTCTTAACTCTGAAAAGTATCAGACTTGTTTTACCCAATATAATCTTGATATAAACTAATTGTCTCTTAGGCTTCACAGAAGTGAAAAAAGGCTCTGACCCTAGGATACCTCCCTCTAACCTCCATTTAATTGCACTGTAGTCTTTTAGTAAGGCTAAAGGAAATAAACATATAGTCCAGACACAGTCACAGTTTCTGTAGCAAATACATTGTGACATGTGATTTAGAAAAATAAATGGGTGGCTTTTTATTTGTTTGTCATTTTTATTTTTCTTCTTTTTACTGGTGAGGTTTTATCAGATTAAGCACATTGCAAAAGCAGTAACACACAATTATGAGTAAAAAAAAAACAAAAAAACCACCAGGTGCAGGCAGGGGGGTTGGAACTGGATGATCTTTAAGGTCCCTTCCAACCCAAACCATTCTATGATTCTATGAATACTGGCTTGAATGTATGTATTCATACAGGTATAAGCAGAGTTTTCAATATATTGATAGCACCATAAAAATTCAAGTGATTCTGAAGGTGGTTATAAACTTACAAATATATGTTCTATACTGTAGATTGTTACAGTAAGAGACAGATTTGAAAGACTTGTGAATTTACATGTTTGTAACTGATTTCTCAGCTGCACAAGTGAAGTACAGGAAAGTACTAAAATCCCAATGTGCTTCAAAAGCACCATGTCAATACCATTGTACAAAGTTTCTGCAGTACATACACTCTGAGATAGGCAGATCTCACACATAAATATATATATTTGCTTCTATGTATATATGTATCCTGATTAAGTCAGTCAAACAGAATGCTCTAATTTTATGTCTACATCAGGTACACCCAGTGTCTGTATACTCGGGGTGCACAGAGGGAGGACACTTACAGCCCTGTTTATATTCTCAGTGCCTCGGTGGCCAAAGAAAGTCCTTATTTACAGTAGGACAGTTAACAACCACGGAAACACCTCCAGAAGACCTAGTATGTCAGTTTGTGTATACATCCATACCACCTGCATTCACTGTTTCATGGAAAGATTAGAAAAAATGGTAGACTCATTATCTCATTTGTTCTTTTCTGCCAGTTCCAGTAACATTAAAGACAGGGAAAAAAAAAAATCCAAAATACATATATTTGAGTTCACAAACAGTAAGACAAAACCAGAGCAAAGTTGGATCCCATTGCTCATATGGATGTACAGCACTCCCCACCTGCCTTCCCAGACCAGCCAAACCCAGCTGTAGAATTCTGCATAACCCAAATTCAAATGCAGCTATCCCATATCCTCATCTGCAAGGACAGCAGCACTTTTTGGCCTTTGTGTAGTTCTCTCTTCGATCTCCACAGTTCAGTAAGATCCCTTTCATTCTCTGCTCACACACTTTTGGATTTCCTTCCCGCTGACATCTGTGACTGTAATTAAAAATGGGGAACCCTGTTTTCAAACATAAACACAAGTTGGAACACCCCTTCTGCAGCAGCAGACGACTGAAGGCTCCAAAGCCAGACAGAGTCTTTGGGACACATGCTGAGTAATGTGGTGCATTGAAAACTCATGAAGAGAAAGAGGATTTAAAATGCTTAGATAAACATTTTGCAGTATCAAATTCCTGTTATCAAGTAGCAAGTAACACTTTCTAGCAGAAGAGGGGAAGGAGCACAGCTAGAGGAAGCAGGGCAGTTACAGACAAACTTGTTTTCTTATCCAAAGACAATTTATATTAAAAAAAAAATAAAAATACAGGCTTTAATAATAGGAATAGCAAAAGCATTTTCAGCTCACTGGAAAACTCTTCCAAAAATTAGAAAGTTAATGATTTCCAGCTGTCAATAAACATGGCATAGCCTGTTTTCAGTGACTTGACACTTATGCCAGACAAACACTCTATCCTATTATATACGCTGTATCATAATGTATGCAGCTTGCAGAAATCACTTTCAGCCACTTTTTCTGAAAAGCCAACTATCTCAAAAAGCCTTGCAAAAAGTGCTGTGAACCCTGCTAAATGCTATTGAGGGTGCATTCTATAACATTTATAGTTAAATATGTGTACAAATGTATGCATACATGCATGCATGTGTATTACCTTGCATCCATTAGTGCTGATGGAAGCAAAATTACCAGTTAAGGCCAGAAGGTGCTAACATAGTCTTGTCTGACCACCCCCCAACAGTTAGGAATTGCGCTAAAGAAAATACTATGGTTCCATAAGAAAACAGGTAAAGGAAATATAAACCTGTTCATAATGATCTGAGGCATTCTTAATAAATGAAATGAAAACTGTGATATCACCCAAAGTAGCCCAAGAGCCAGTGCTTCAATAGGTAGTGAGAGCAAATTCTCTCTAAATTAAAAACTGATTTCTGCAAGCCACAACTCATAAGAAATGTTTTGGGTTGGTTTTTTAAAGTTCACAAATCTAACACTTTTGAGTATTCATCATTATGTGGTGCAATTTATGCCACAGCAAAATATCAGGGCACATTAAAATCAACTGCAATAATTTCTATTAATCTTACCAAATCGACATGCATCAGGGAATATCAAAACTTTACTAAAACACAAAGCAAGGGAGAGCAGTAACTGGGAAAAATGACAAACTTATTGGTTTCCCAGATTCTTAGAGGTTTTCAATGCAGCATAATAAATTATCACCATATCATTAGGTATTTTCAATGGTCTACAGAATAACTTGAATAAAGCCAATGCAATCAGGCATACTATATAAGACAATAACACTTTGCAAAAATATAGTTTTTAAAGATTCAGAATGTGAAAAGTAACTAAATGCAACTTGGTGTCAAAAGCAACATTTTTAAATCACTCCACAACATTCTAACTTATTTCTGTGTAACTGTAAGAGATAAATCAGGCTGAGCTACATAGAACTGTGAAGTGCTTTCAGTATCTGTAAACTTAGTGCTGGTAGTGTCTTGTTGAGTTGCGACTTACTTCTTTTGTACAAAAAAAGTATAAATATTTTCTGTTCAGAATTCTTGGTAGTACATCCCTAGAAGAAATATTCAGAAGCACAGTCCGCTATGAAAGCCCTACAGTCTTCTAAATTTATTCAGCTGGTTTGTGTCACGTGATTAGTGATGCACTAAGAAGGTGCCAGATGATAGTCTCTGCAAAAAACTCTGTCCAGAAGGACAATAAAGTTCTCTTACAGCAAGTCCATTTTGGGTCTGTAGTGTAGCAGTAATGGTGCTTTCTGCAAGACAGAAATATCAGATAAGTTCAGAAATAAAATTGGAAATAACCTGTTCAGTAGGCAAAACTTCTGTTTCATAAAGTAAAGCTTAAATGAATGATCAAGAGTAGCTATCTGCCCTGTCAAAAATTCAAAGACAAGATGCAATCTCCTCAGTGAAGCTCAAACAAGAGATGAAGAATCCTTTTCCTTTCTTGTTTCAGGAACTGATCTGTTTAACTCACAAAACCCATTCCCATTAAGGGAGAAATGCAGATGTCTAGAAAGCAGTGCTAAGAGCACATGGTACTTCACATCACACAGCTCTCACGTGATTCCTCTTCTGTGAGTGTATTCGCTGCTTTTTTACGAATAGGTAAAACTTCTACCATACACAACATCATGCACGAAGGAGCTCTGTGTCTCAGGTCAAGAACTGCTTCCTCTTGTCTGTTCTAGACCTCCTACCCTCCAGTTACATTTTACATTCCTCACCTCTTTCACTTGAGAAGGCAACTGACACACAGTTGAGTAGATTTCCATGATCAAGGCAAACAGCAGACTTGCAGAGATGCACAATTTGATTCTTCTATGTCAAGACAAAAAAACAACTCCCTGCTCTTCTAGATATGCATCGAAAGCCATCAAGTGGTTCTACCTCAGTGTACACTGTGAACTTTGACTGTGTCGCTTCTCCTTTATGAATACTACCTCTTAGTTCAAACATCCCCAAATACACATATACTGACTCTACAGGTGTGACTTGCCTCCTAAGTGTTCAATTTTACAATTCATTCTTACATTCATTTTACTTGAGCTGTAATTATTAATGTGATAGCTTATACTCAGAATGAATGCTTCACTGTTTACTATTCAGTCTGAAGGAAGTTGTTTAAAGAAACCACAATAAGCAAGTCAAAGATATACATTTTCAACCAGCCTTGTTTATGCCTACTAAATACTACTAGAAGTTTCCTTAACTAAGGCAGACAAGCACTGCAGTTACTGCCTCTGCTTTAGAAGAAAAAGAGATTTCTTGAGGTACAGAAGAGAACTGTGCTGAAATTAGCTGCCTTTTCTGCATCAGAATTGACTTCTCCACCTATGTGGATTAAAACCAGTTTTACCTAAAATAGATAAAAATAATACTTTCTTGTGGCTTCCACTTCCTTTGCCAGACTTGATAACAATTTTAACAGTTGAGGCAGTGTTCCCTTTTCCCTTGCAATTAATACTTAATTCCTCTTTCCTTCATTTTCTTGGAAACAAAAATCAATACTTGGTGTTCAGGGATGCTGTACTAGATACTTATTGAAGAATCTTTTGATCGAGTCTGCAGTTACTCCAAAATAGTTCCAAGTGATGCTTGTTTTAGAAACATTTTATTTGGCCACTTCATGATTTACTAGGAACCATTGTGTCATACCTTAAATCTCCATCTAGTAACAACTACAAACTTGAGCGTGTGGTCCTTGCCAAGAATCTCTTCATTGCATAATATGTCCAGCTGACAAAACAAAGGCAACAGTTAATTCACTGGGATATGTACATGGAGCAACATATTTCAGATAATACTACAAATATTTGTCAAGATTTATTTTTCTTCGAAGACACTGGAAGTGGTCATCTTGCAGCTGCTCTGTAGACAAAAAGAGTACCAGGAGAGAAAAAGCATGTCCTTTCTTATCACAGTGTGCCAAAAGACCATGTCTGTGCCTACCTAGGAAATACTGCATGGACTGGACTTGACTGACTTAAGTGGTTTAGCTTCCCAAGCAATACTAATGCCCTTTCCTGAAAGCTTCACGTGCTTTTAAAAAGGCCCCATAAATGATCAAAGAAACAGAATTCACAGATTTCAAAGACAGCTTTGTTATTTAACATATGATGAAAATTCTTTACCTCACATCAGCCAGGTGGCTTTCTGCTACAAGGATGCATTTAAAAAAGATACCCAAACCTATCTATCACCTCCCTCATACACTATATTTATGGGTCCTTTGCAGATACTCAATATCCATTTTTTCACTTTTCTATCTCAGTGCTGAAAGCTCTTGATATTAGAAGCAGTGAGGATATAAACATAAAAACGTGAAGATCACATGAGTCCTAATCAGTTGAACATGCACTAAACCAGGGAACATGCATGAAAACACTAAGCTCCACCAAGGTGACTTATATCAATACCGCTTTACCACAAAACACAAAAAGGCCTCCTTACTGGGCATGCAGTGCACACACATGACTCGTCTAACTGGCAATAGCTCAAACCTGCAATAGTCCATATGCCCTACAAGCTTAGATCCTTCTACTATGTACCTGTTACTTGGTAATTGTACACTGATTACACCACAATCTATGTACTCTTTAAGAAGGTAGGGAGGGATAACAAAGAAATAAACAGTAGTTCTGAAACTTTTTCCTTTAATAAAAGCCAAGCAAGTTGTTATATCACAGACTGACGCAGTGGAATGGAGAGCTTAAACAAACACACAAATACTCCTTTTTGAACAGTGATGGTGGCTATGTTGATGCTGTGCTAGAGCCAGGAGTCAACCACTTCCAAGCCAGCTGAGGACAACACAGGAAATACAGTTTTGTTCAAGAAGGCTCACAGAACTTGGGGACATACTCTGACTGTAAGACAGTGTGTTGGTTTGAAGCGCACAGAAGCTAGAAGGAAGAGTGATACAGATGCAAACTGACTGCTGGAGAAGCTTGAACAGAAAGGTGTCAACAATGGACTTAAAAGCAGAGGATATGACTGAAAAGTCTTACTGAAATTCAGTGGATCAGTGACATAATGTGCAGTTGGGAGATGTCAAGCTTAGAGTCACTTGAGATGTCTAAAGACTGTGACCAAGATGCAGCAAAGCGGTAAGCAGAGGCTGCATTCATATGTTTCACTGCTAGTAATTTTGAATCTGAACTAAAAGTGCAAAGAATTGCCTTTCTGTACCTTTCACCATAAATTCTTCCCATGATTCCAAGTATTCCCTGAAGAAGAAGGGAAAAGTAGGTACCTGATAACACTCTAGTCATGGTATGCAGAAAATTCAGGCTGAGCTTCACTGAAAGCATAAACAAATACCTGTGGCACTTTCTCTTAATCTGAGCTTCAGCAGTGCAAGTGTTTGCTACTCCCTGTCCTCTGCACTGTGCGTGGAATCTCTGACGGGCTAGGGTACACCCAACCACACAGTGTCAAACAAACCACCCTGCCAGACTCCATTTCAACACATATGGAAACACAGAGCCAAGCCTTTTAGCTCAACTATTTATACATAGACATGAAAAGGTGCACAGCAAACTAAGAGGCAAGTCCTGTATAGCTTCAAGAAAGGATAAGAAAACAGATATCTAACATATAATTAAAGAAATAGTGTATACTTCCGTTTTCTGAAAATAGAATCAGACTAAAAGAACAACCCCACACTTTTCACAAAGCTTTTGTATCTGGAAAATAACTTTAAAAAATTAAAATATTACCTCATTGAAAGAAGAAAGGTTTAGTTTTTTGGCAATGAACTTCTTTAGATGCAAGACAGTTGCTTGTGCTGAGCAACGAATCCATTTTCGTTTCAGTCCACGCAATTTGCTGCTGTTGCATTCCAAGCAGATGCTTACCTTCAGGAAAAAGCAAACAGGGTTGGCTGGAACAATTTTCTGCAGTTCCCTCTATGTATTCCATATGCAGTTTTCATTAAGACAACAAAGTGAAAAAGTACAGTACTAGTATTTCTTAAACTGAAATGCCCATTAAAAAAACCCAAAACATCTTCTAACATCTGGTCAGTTTAGTGATGAAACCAAACTGCAACCAAAACATATCTAGACAGAAAAGTTCAAGAAAGAATTTTTGATGTTGGAGCAAGACTTCTCCAGTACAATTCACTGGCTGCCAATAGCTCAAGAGGACCCTATATCAAAAGCTAGAGTAAGATAAGCAGTAAGAATACCACTGCCTATTTTTAATGATTGTTTCTAACATGACTTCTTGCTTTTAATGTAATAGCTAAATTCAGTTTAAAAGAGAATTTTAACAGATGTTTAAAAGAGAACTTAAAATTTAAAAAGAATGGATACAAACAACATGAGAAATTTTCAAAATTCTAAACATTATCCTTCCAAAGGTGTCTCTGATTTCTATATTTCAGTTCTCACCTCTTTTCTCATTCAGCTATTCACTACTTAGTTTAAACTCTTTGTGATGATTTACTTTATTCACTGAGAGGATTTAGTACTAGGGACAATCGCTTTCAAAGTTCTCTTACGTTGCAATTTAAAAGAAAACATCCAAGTTTAATTTGCCTTGGGCACACATTAACAGGAAAAATTAAAAGGGAATGCTTGTTTATTCGAAAAGGAGATTTAACTTTCTAACATGCTTTGTATTTACAACCCAGTGGTGAACTTACCAGCTTTCATACTACTTTTATGGTACAGGGGTAACACTGTCCTTGTATCAGAGGTTTAAAACAAAATAAACTGTAAGTCAGTGAAAGTGTAAAAGGTTTTATTCATAATTATTAATATGCATTCAGCTGAATGCACCACAAGCATACTGGGATATACTCCTTCACAAGGTGGGCCAAATAACCTGAATTTGTTTTACAAGTAAATAAATACTTTGGAAACTCGTGAACAAGCACTCAGAACTATCAAACACTAATGCAAATGTCTTTAACGTATTCTCCATTCCTGACAAAACATAGAGATGGAACTCATGCTTGTACAAAAGCATTGGGCAACACTGTGTCTTGTTTGCATCAGACGACAGAAAAAGTAGCCTGAAAGAGTTATTTTCCTTCTGTTTGCCTACCACAGCACTAAAGCTAAACTACAAGATAAAACTAAAAACATGCCCTTCTGAGCTCACCTGTTCATCACTTCGGTGGTAGTCATTATCTTCTTCCTGTTTTTCCTCTGAAGTTTCTTTGTTTGAATTTTCATCTGGTTTTGTTTCACCTTATATAAGAAACCAGATATATGCGATAACACTCAGCAGCAGCTTGTAATGCTGATATGATTAAAACAGCACAGTTCAGGACTGCAATATAGAATAAGCTTTGCTCTTCTCAAATACTGCTTGTCTGCTTAGGTAACACTAGCTGTCAATAGTGTGAAAGAGAGAAATACATACATACAATGCACAACCTTCAGTTCAACCATTAGCAGCCCAGAAGCTGGATAGTTTCACAGAGTCCCCATGTAGGCACTATTACAGAAATCTCCTTACTCCACTCATCTGCTACAATCAGGTGAAAAGAAAGATTCTGTACACAAATAAGGGTCAAAGCAACAATTCTCCACTCACTGTACACTTCTGTGTTATACACCAACTGTAACTGTAATAAACCAACTAGGCACATTACCTCCAACAGCTCTGTTCACCAATTTACTAGCTGTCACCCGTGCAAGACAGAATAAATTAAGGACCGTTTACCATTTCGATGGGCATCTAGGTGCTGTTTTGTAGAACATGTCTCTCCTTTGATGTCCCCTGGAACTTCCATGCCCAGTTTGTGATAAAACTCCCTTTGCTTTTTCATTTCCGCTGTTTAAAATTGTAAATATTAATCCCTGTAATAAAGTTCTAATGCAGTATTTATGAAGTTATTCTAAATCCCTTCCTCTTAAGTGAAACAGGCTTCCCAACAAGTATGGTGCTGTCAGGATTTACTATTCTTCTACCTCTGCTATTTCTTACGTCACACCTCATCTTATTTTTTGGAGTTAGAATATTACAAAATCATCTGTATAGCTACTATCATAGCGTTCCTATTAGAATGAGAGTATTTAAAATACTATACCTTATTTTGAAGCCCTCCCACAGTCAAACCCTTCTTTCTCAATTTTTATCGATATTTAAAATTTTCAGTATGTGAGAAAATTTTTTCAGTGTTCTAGTCAGTCTTAATGATCTTTGAGAATGTTTTGGGTTTGCAGCTCAAGTGACTTAAAATACTGCATTGAAATTAAAGTGGTAACATACATTAAGACAAAAAATATTGAGCAGATACTAAAAGGACTTATTTAGTTGAATAGATCCAGTCTCAAAAAGGACTTTGAAAACATAAACTGAAAATTACCTGCTAAAAAAGGATTTACACGGAAGCAGAAACTGAAACTAAAAGCTGTTCTGCACTACATTCTACTTCTGAGAATCCTAGAAAATTGGCACAACAGGTTTAAGTACACAGTTTAACAAGAACAAATGACAGCTACAGTGTGCCAACATTCAAAAGCTAAACTATTATTATTCTGCTTTATCTAATGCTACTTTTTCAATACCCTGTCTTTCATCCCACCACCCCAACTGCTGCTAGCACAGGTATGAAAATAACCACCAGAACTTACACAAATAAGGAACAGATTTTGCATCAGTGTTCCCCCCATCATTTTCATCACCTTAAACTTTCCTTAAGTGTTAAAGAAGTATGTGCAAAATGACCTCTAAAGAAGGTCAGACCACAACTCACCTTCTTGGAGGCCTGGCACAAGTTTGTAAACAATATCTTGCATTGTTCTGTCATGACTAGCAAGAAAAAAACAAAATCAAAAGTTTAAGCGCCAATCATCTTGATTCAAAATATTTCTCTTAAAAAAAAGTTCCAGTACTAAATTGATGTAAAAACTCTAAATTCACCCAGAAGAACTAATATTCTCAAGTCAGTACTTATGTCAAACACGAGAGAACAGTAACATGAAACACATTAAGAAAAAGTACAGGTTAAGACAGAAATCCAATTGAAGTTTAAGGAAGAACAGTATTGGACATGTGGAGGATGATGAAAATGACATACTTGCCTATATAAAGTAAGTATGACACTAGCACCCTCAAAATTCTTTGACAAATTTGCAGTAAACTCATTTTTATCACAAAAGAATCCAGGACAGTCTGTTTCTTACCCTACAGACTCATCTCTCACATTTCTAGATTACTTAGTTATATTTACAAAGCTTCACCAAAATCACAAGAAAACAGTTCACAGAAGAAGACCACAACAATAAAAATCTTACTTTGCCCTAAAAACCAACATTTTAATTGTGAGCAACATTACATAGCTCAGAAGCCTGTCGTGTGGCTCAAATAAAAGAAAGGTAATAATCCTACTGAAACTAGAGCAGCAGGCCTGGTTTTAATTCCCAGCTCACCTAGACAAAATTCTGGTTTAGTCTAAAATAGGCCACTTCTTAGACTGAAGCCAAAACACAGCACTGCACCAACTACTAGAAAGAAAATTACCTCTATACCAGCCATAACCAGGACAATCAGCTATCACTATTAGGTCAGAGGTGAGAATTTAACAGCATTTAAAACCATGAAATAGAAGACGCATTTCGTTTACCTATCTTCCAGAGAGAGGGAGATGTATTAGAGTGTAAATCTACATTTTAAGACACAAATGACCTGTCAATTCTCTATTAATATGGGGGTGTGTGCATGTGTGTATACACAGAATAGGCTTGGCAGCATTTTATAACTAGTTCAGACAAAATACTTCCTTTGAAGTGTATTGAAGGACCAAAACCAAGTAGCAAATTCCTTTCTAGTTCTCTATTTGGTGCAGTTTCCTGGCCCCTTTTGGCACAGAAAATGGCTTCTGAATCAAGGCACTGGTGTATTCCTGTAGCTTTACATAAGACAAACATGTTATCTTAAGTGTAATTTATTAGTTCTATCCTATTAGCACTACTTGTCCCTTCAAAGCATACACTCATATAGGTTATTATCAGCGTATCGTACAACATATTATCAGTGTACACTGTTATTCTTCAAATGCAAAAATGGCATAGCTAGTTTCAGGCTCCCGACTCAGGATCAGCTTGAGCAGTGTAAGCGTGTATAGAACATCGACAGTTTGCTGTAAAACTGAACAGAAATCAAACTCATTTTCTATTAGCATTGCTTCAGAAGTTGTTATGGAACTAAGAAGGGCACACTGAAACAGTCACAAATGAAAACAAACTCTATACAAAAAGTTAAGACAAAACACTACTTAATAGCAGCAACAACTATTGCAATCACACTGTCACAATGGATTTTCATCAGAAGTTACTACAGTTCAGTAAATTCAAAGAAAAGCACTAAAGGAAAAGGAATGTCTTTTCTGAAAGCAAAAGGGAAAAAAAACAAACAACAACAACCAAAAGAAAAAAAACAAACCACCTCAAACAAAAAAAAAAAAAACTTAGTTAAAAAGAAAGTAAAAAGGAAACAGATTAACAATACCACATTCATGTTAGGTCAGAAAGTGAGAGCAGTCTGTCTAGGAATCAAAATGAAACAAAGGACAAGATTGTTCCATTCTATCTAAGCCACTGGTCTAATATTTTTGCTGCTGCCATGTTCTTACCTTTTCCTGTGTACTAAATAGACCTGTCAAAGATCAGCTGAACAATAAAGCTAACAATTTTTTCTCTCATTATTGTCAGACACTGAAAAGCAGCGTTCAAGAGAGACTACTTTGAGGATTTTGTGAAAGTATGATTTCTACAAATGTTTTGTTTATGTAACTTTTATGACACAGACAAATACAAAATGAGAGATTACTAAATCCAATTACAACACACAGAAATTAAACAGTAAAGTGCATACTTTGCTTGCTTTTAAGTCTGACAAGAGCTAACAGATCTCAAATACTTGCAAATTCATAGCAAAGCTTGATTCCCTATTTCCTCAACCACCTTTACACTTCCTTTTAAACATTTAACATGCTAAGTAAAAAAAATTAGGAAAAAGCTGTGCTGTATTAAAGAGGTTGAAACAGTCTAGAGTTAAGATAGTTGTGCTTCTGCTTTCATACTTACCCAATATACTGTAACGGGTGGCTCTGATGTATAACAATTCTACAGGTCGGACAGGTGTTGTTTTCCTCCAAATATTTCACCAGGCAGCTTCTACAGACTAATAACAAGGTCATTCATGATTAAAAAAAAAAAAGCATAACAGAAAAAAAAAAATTTATACAGAGAAACACACCTTACTGTAATGTACACGAAGTTCATTTTTTACATCATGCAAGCATGATGTCAGATCACGCAGAATACAGTTTCCACTATCTTTCATTAATGTTCTTGATGCAGGGAAATGATGCACTAGAAATAAGGCATCTGTACCTAGCCAGAGTTTTCCTAATAATACATACAGCACACAATCCCACTCTGGAATTGACTGAAACAAAAGGTTCTAGTAGCTTACCGAATTCCTAGCAGGTTACCATTATGTTGATTGTACTATTCAGCTTCCACAGATGCTATCATAAGGGCCTGTATACCATTAAGATACTAAGCCTATTTGCTTTAGGCATGGCCACATAGAGTACATAGAATACATAGAGTACAGTGGCAATGAACCCAACGCAGATATTCAAAAATTAGATACTTTTTAAAAGGAAAGAAAATTTTTAAGAAGCGGATGTCCAGGTGCCACTTTAATTCTCACTTTCACAGAGCACAAGACAGTTAAATTTCCACCAGAAAAAAAATTACACTGGCACAGACCTTTAGTATTTTTAAAATTTTTTGTAGAAGTTGCTAAAGCAGTCACTCATTATAGAAAGATTATAGAACAGAGGCTCCTAGAAACTATGCTAAAGTACATGGAGGACAGGGAGGTGATTCGAGACAGCCGATGGCTTCACCAAGGGCAAGTCTTGCCTGATCAAATTAGTAGCCTTCTAAGGTGGAGTGATTACATCAGTGGACAAGGGAAGAGTCAAAGATGTCATCTCTCTGGACTTCTGTAAGGCCTTTGACATGGTCTCCAATAACACCCTTCCTCTCTAAACTGGAGATAAATGGATTGATATATAGACTATTCAGTTGATAAGCCATCGGCTGGATAGTCACATCCAGACAGCAGTGCTCAATGGTTCAATGTCCAGATGAGATCAGTGACTCTCCCAGGGGTCCATACTGTTACCAGTACTGTTTAATATCTTCATCAACAACACAGGCAGTGGGACTGTCGTCAGCAAGCTTGTATATGGCTTCAAGTTTGTGCAGTACAGCTTTAATGCTCTCTTCATTTGCTTTGTTAAAAAAGCAGTGTCTAGTAAACACACATTATTTTGGCTGATGCAGAGCAAACTTTTTTTATTTGAACTAAAAACCATTAAAACAAGTTGCACATTAAGTTAAAAAAAAATAATTATAATTCTACTTACACGTATGTAAGCATTCTGTTACTGTAGTAGCATCAATCAGGTACCCATTGCACAGACGACAGGTTATGTGGGCATTAATGTCCCAAAGCTTAATCTTTCTTGTTAGCATCTTTGGTGTCTGCAGAAAAGACATACAACGAAGTAACACATCTGTAGTGACCAGGCCAAAGTCATTTGGGAATAAATGATCTACCAGAATTAACCCTGCTGATGTTTATACAGCTTTATGCTCCCATATACTGCATATGCGTGTGCATGCACAATGACTGCACTAACTTTAAAAGACCTTCACAGAAGTGAAACAATGTAAAAACCACACTACTTTGCATGTCAAACATTTAAGCAACATAGAAAATAGTCTTTATAGATGTTGTTAATGAGTTCCTTTACCAACCAAGGGACTTGGACTTAAGGTGAAACCCTACTAGTTTAGCAATCTAAGTGTCATCATCACATTCAGCCTAGCGCTGAGGAAACATTCACAAAAATTTGGAGACAGAAAAACCCCAAAGCTATTTGAGAACTGAAAGCATTTTGATAATTGAAAGATAAAAATTACTAGGTCTGATTTGGCATATTAGGTTTAACCATGCTTCTACACAAGTGTTTGCCCTGTGCCCGTATATTTAAAGCATAATTTTGAAGCTGTGTCTCTGTAACACAGCTGAGAAGTAAACCTTTCAAAATACCATTTTGTTTAAACTGAAGTTAATTAAAGAATACATTATAAGCTACAATAGTCTCATTGCAGAGCTGCAGTTTGTTGTACTAAGAAATCTGAATTAGATCAGAGCAAAGGATGACATAACCACTGTTAAAAGGCAGTTAAATCCAAAACTAAACATTAAGCACCTCATTTAACTTCTTTATCAGCAGCCAATTGCTTTTAGAGAAAACACCACACAATACCCATGCCTTAACAAACAGTTGCCCTTTAAAGATGGCTATATATTATTTTTCAAAATATATTGAAAAGAAAATTGTGTCCTTACCACAATTGGACAGCATCTGAACTAAAGAACAGAGCAGGCCAAACCAGCTTACAACATACTACATTTGGTTCCTGTGCTGCAGAAGTCAACAAATTACACTGGTTTCCATTAAAGTGACTTCACTATCCCTGGCTCACAAATACTAGCTTTCACGTAGATTAATTTGGACTACAATTCAAAATATGAACGGCAACCAACACGTTCCCCAAATTTCACATAGGAGTATCGTAACAGGGTTGTCTGCTCTTTAAATGTTTCTTCCCCCCCATACTCCCATGTTTAATGAAGTAGTATTAAGCAAAAAGAATAACTAAAAGGCAATAAATTCCACACTAATCTGAACTACACCAGCACTGGAAAAGTACTTTATATTCCATGCAAACCACATCCAGCACCCACCCACTAAAATCTGTATTGTCCTGTACAAAAGTGACTAGAAAGACTTACAGTTCTCACTCCTGAGAAGTAAATGACACAACCCCAAATTTATTTGATGGTATTTGAGGTTTCTCAATTAAGCTAGTAACTAGCCGTTACAGAAGAATAAAAACACTACTTGGTTTTGTAGTACACAAGATAGGTCAGAATCTATGCTAGGAAACTGAATTACTTTTCTAAACTGTATTTTATAGGTCTATTTCTAACCAACTGAAAGCCAGTCACACCCTTGGATGCATGAGGTCTCCACTTAGGGAAGCCACTGCATGAAGCAAGTACATGTCAATAGAACAGGGGAAGAGCTACTGAATATCACTCTAAGAAGAGTTCAGGAGATTTCTTAAAACCACAAGTTAACAATGGAAAATGTAATTCATGGGAGGAAAAAGAGAAATTAAGCTATAAGAATGCCTTAAAAGACAGCATCAATACAACTCTGGTTACTTGCCTAGGCAAGAATTCAGAGAAGGGTGTTCAGGATCACCACAGACTGAATCCAAGCACAAATAAGGCAGAAGAGCCAAAGATATTACAGTGAAAACTGAAACACAGATATTATTTTCCAGAAAATGCATGACACTACAGCAAACAGACAGACACTACAGAAACAATCACTGTCATTAGAGGGGAAAAAAAACCACCCCACAACAAACAAACAAACAAACCAAAACACCCCATACACAAAAAACCCCTGCAACAAACAAAAAAACAGTTCAGATGGGGCATACATAATATTATAAGAACAATGAATGAACCATACAAGGAAGTTATCCTATATAAAAGAAGGCAACTTCAGAGGACAGACCAGAACCTGAACATTTACAACATTATTTTATGACTCTAACAGCCCCTTTTTCACAGTTGAACACTGCAAACCTTAGGCTCCCACTAAGCCTTTACAGCAGTTAACATCACAAAAATACCATACCTTAATTTAGTTTCTAGAATGCCAAAGCCAATCAAGGCAAATATGTAAGACACAGAAGATCATTAGTTCTTCTGCACATTTACCTGCTGGAATAGTACCTACTACAGCAAACAATCTAAAATAAACTGTAAGAACTGTAGGTAACTTCCTGGGACTCTCAATCCACTGACTGAACCATGACATTTGACGAACAATTGGAGTTTCTCACTCTTAACCTAGCCAAATTGTGAACACTAGCACCAAAGCACAATTCTTCTCCCCAAAACCATATTGGTGGAATAGGATGAAGTTACTCTAATTCTTTAGTTCTGTAATCACGAAACACTTCTCAACTACAGATGCTTCTTTAAAAACAAAATCCAACCCAACAACAAAAAAACAACTGAAAAAACCCCCCGCACACAACACCAGCCTGAGCCTTACCTGTTTTTACAGGAAATGTAAAATGCAAAAAAGTGCCCCCTCAGCAGGTCTAGCAGGTTGCACAGATCCTTAGCATAATGTAAATTGGAAGTAATCTCCAAACAGCTCTAATCCAACCTTGCACTCAAAGTAGGCCCACATAATTTGAGTTGCTGTAAGCCTATTCCTGCTGCATTCTCAAAACCTTAAAGAATGCATATTCCACAACCCAAGTAACCTGTTCCAGGGTCTGACCACCCTTATTGACAAAAAGCATTCCTACTGTCTTGTAGGAATATCCTGTGTTGCAACTTGTGTGCAATCCCTCTCATCCTACAACTGTGCACCTCCAAGAACAGTGCAGCACTATCTTTGATTTCTGTCCACAGGTGTCTTGCAAACAGCAGTAATATCTTCCCTTCTTCTTAGCCTCATTTTCTTTAGGACTTTGGTAGGCACAGCTTAAGACCAGCAGCACCAGAATCTCAGACAGTAACTGCAGAGCCACTTTTAACCCAAGTTGTTAGTACTTCACACTGGGTATTATTTTGGGGTCAGAACACAACAAATCAACACTAAACTGTGTTAGATAAATAGGAAAGCTTAAAGTGCCTAAAAGAGAACCAAGAGGTCCTGTTTAAAAAAAACAAAAACAAAAAAAAACCCCACAAACAAAAAAAAAAAAAACCCACAAAAAAAAAAAAAAAAAAAAAAAAAAAAAAAAAAGAGCCCTGAAAGACTGGGTTAGATCAATCTTTCTCTTTGAAGGGCAAACAAAGCCTACTTTCCTAAAATCTGCCACTTATGATTTCTGAATTGGATGGGAGACAGAAGAACTATCCAATTCAATTTTGAAGAGACTGCTTTCCTAACAGCTGCAAAACAATGAAATATTCAGAAACAACATATCAACAATAGAAAAAGAAGAGGCAGTCTCCTCAAGTGCTGGAACATGAAATCCCAAACACACAAAACGTTCCAACCATCCGGCTAATATGCAAAAATTATAATTTGTGCAAAGATTAGTACTTCTTCACATTGATTTCATCTGACATTATTTTATTCCACACTGTTGGCATGGTGTCAGCCTCTCACTGTATGGTAAGTCTTGTATCACACCAGGAGAAAGTGAGTGAAGACAATTACAAAGGCATATGGACTAAATTCCCAAGTGAAAAACAGGTAAACAAACAAAACCAACACACACAGTCAGGAAACGTTCACAGGAGATATGCACACATCAGACAGCCAACTGGTTTTGTTCATGTTATGATGAAGTGGATGCCACTACATTCACTAAGGAAGTGTTCTGGTCAGGTGAACAGGCAAAAAGGTAAGCAGTATATTACAGATCTCACTACTAAAACTGTGTTACCAATAAGACAAGCTCAAGTACCTCTGTACAAGCTTTCACCTTTCAGAGAGATTTTAGCACTGAAAACTATTATTCACAGAAGTTAACAGAAAGCATCAGCAGAGGGACTCCTCAGAAGTATGGCCTTACCATTTATATATAAATCAGTCCAGAATATTTTGGCTTACATGTGGCATACCTCTTAAAACAGCATTTCTTTTCAGAGTCTGCCATCCAGAGACCTGAAAAAACCACAAAAACAGTCTGAAAGTTAACATCCAAAATTCCTCAAAATCCAGTTGCCACAAAGAAAACCTTAGCACAGTAAATTTACCTAAAAGCATCTAAGTATCTATAATAACTAAAGATAATAGTGGGATAGGGGCACTTCTGAGTAAGAGTAAGAATGGGGGGGGGGGAAGACTGCCAGAAGTAGATCCATGGGGATTAAAAAAAAAAAAAAAAAAAAAAATACAGTCTACTATGAAAGGACACACAGAAACAATGAAAATTTCTCAAAAATCCAAGAGGTCCTGTCACCATATGAAAAGAAAATCATTATCTTCACAAATGACAGGGGAAATAACCACATAAATAAGCAGAAACCTTGAAACACAACTTATGGACTAGTGATCAGCCTGTAAAAAGAGATTTTGGATACAAGATACATAGCCAGATGAGTAGTATTCTCAGTTTTCAACCTATACTTGCAAGTAATCTGCTCATTGTGACATAGGTTTCTAAAATCACTTTCAAGGAAATAATACATATTTCCAGAGTCTCTAGATATTTTCCAAAATAAAATTATATTTAAAAAATCCCCATCAACAAAAAAACATAAGAAGATGAACAGAATAAACTTTAAAAAAAAAAAAAAAAAAAAAAACCACCACAATAAACTACCCTTTTCATCACCTTTAGCCAGAGGATAATCTCACATTAATAGATTAGAGTGACAGAAGGCAGCAGTTTCTCTTATTTAGTTTATTCACACTGGAAATCACGTTACAGAGACAACTAAGGTACTACTACTTCTGTCTTCCTTCTCCAGAAAATCAAAGGCACAGCCTGTAATTGATTTTACTGTGATATTGCTAAGGGAATTACAAATACAATGAATCAAGATCTTAATTATAGCACTCGGCAAGAATTTCAGTCCAATGCAAATGAAAATCTCTTAGCAATTAAATTACACTGTGAACTTCTCTGCATTCAGAGAAGAAATTACTATTAACTGAAAGCAATGCAAAGTTGCACGAGATACTCTTTTATTGGAATCCACAAAAAAAGTCTCTATTGAGGATGAAAAGCCCCTCATATGGACAGGAGACCAAACTCCAGAAGGCATCTGCCACAGAAAAAAAGATCTTTTTCTGCAGCACAATGTGGAGAATGAAGCAATCAATGACACTGCTTCTAAAGAAACTGAGTCAGAGGCTTATCACCATTCCAAGAGCAGATTACAACATAAACTTCTGAATAACAGTCTTTCAAAAGGAATTGTCTTGCATCTTCCCTCACTGCTATTGTAAGAGGACAAGATAACAGTTTGGTTCAGCTGTAAAAAGAAAGTGCACTCAACTTGAGAGAAAAAAGCCAACGACCAGGCTGGTCCTAAATCCCCACCATATTGTTATTATTCTGGTTACAGGAAGATAGTGATGCGCTATAAAAGCTAAAAAAAAAAAAAAAAGGAAATTCAGTTCATTTTTACGTCCAGACATCCGTTGGAGACCTGACAAGGGAATGACTCTACTGTTCCTGCACACTAACAAGTCAGAACCAAGAACTAATATTCCCAAATGGATTTTCTTTAAAGGACTCTGTAATAGCTACGACAGCTATTGATTACTTGACTGATTATCAAACTGTATTTCTTGTTTGTACCACCTAGCTTTGTAAAGCAAAACAGGATTCTTACCAGGAACAAATCCAGAACTGAAGTGAATGCCTGAAGGAAGTTACAAACCATTACAACTTTGCTCAATTTTAAAAGGATACACACATATATTTTTCTTTTGCTGAAATATAGCATAATGTCCCCTAGTTTTGACTAGGTTAAGTTTCTTCTTAGTAGCTGGTACAATGCTCTGTTTTGTATTTAGCATAAGGATTATGTTGATAACATACTGATGTTGTTAGTTGCTGCTAAGCAGTGCTTACACAGAGTCAAGACCTTTTCTGCTCTCAAACCGCTTCACCAGCAAGCAAGCTGGGGATGTAGGATTTGGGAGGTGACACAGCAAGGACAACTGACATCAACTCACCAAAGGGATATTCCATACCACATGGCCTCATGCTCATCATATAAAGCTGGGAAAAAGTGTAAGAGGGGAACCTTCAGAGCAATGGTGTTTGTCTTCCCACATAACCCTTATGTGTAATGGAGCCCTGATTTCCTGGACATGGCTGAACCCCTGTTGATGGGAACTAGCGAATTCCCTGTTTGCTTTGCTTGTGCGCATGGCTTTTGTTTCACTTATTAAGCTACCTTTATCTCAACCCATAACTTTTCTCACTTTTACCCTTCTAGTTCTCTCCCCTGTCCTACAAGGGTGGGGAGTAAGCGAGCAGCTGTGTGGTGCTTCATTGCTTGCTGGGGCTGAACAACGACAGTCCTGCTTAGTGCCCAAAATGGGTCACAAAAAGTTGAGATAATAACACATCTGACCGGATGTTAAGCCGAATTTGTTATAAGCATTCATTGTATTAGTTTAAGGTTAAGGTCACAATGAAATTTATTTACTTTTAGAATTCCTGCATATTTCTCACAGGTATTTTATGTAATACCTTACTTGCTGTATGTATTCTCTGTGGAGATGTTCATTATCTTTGGGGCCTGGGCTAAGATTATAATTTTGTTGTTCTTTGTACAACTGGCTTATATGCTATGACCACTGGTCGTGAATAATCTAGTATGTGAACTCAGCATTGCTGTGACCTCTGTACTTCAGGAGTCATCTAGTGGGAACTATTAATAACTACACTTTTCCCTTTTCTCCTTGAAAAGCCAACCTATGGGGGAGACATCTTTCTACATCTTCCTTTGTCTCTTCCCTCCTTCCTTCCAACACCCTTCCTCCTTCTCCTCCATGCTAATTACAACAGCATTTGTGAACTTAAAAAATTCTGAATACACTTTGAATAAACCTAAAACCAGCCTGGTCCTATTGGTAGGAACCAGTATATTGCCTAACATTGTTCAGATATTGTTTAGGGTTAAGCAACTAACTGCAGCCACTCCAACCTGTGACAAACACAGTGGCTACTCAAACTGTCTGGACAAGCACTGCTGCTACTTCAGTTCCTGCAACAAGCACTGTGATTACTGAAACTTGGGTGACAAGCACAATGGCTACTCAAACTGTCATCACTTCACTCTCTATGACAAGCTACTCCCCAAGCAAGAGGCACTGCAGCTACTCTGACCCTGGTCATGGGCAATGCAGCTGCACGGGGGGGGAGGGGGGTAAGTGAGTGAGAATCTCCTAGTTGCCAGCTAGGGTTAAACAATAACAACGTGCCATCAAGCCATCGATGGGCTGAACTCATTTGTATTTCTGGTGTGACAGGGGGATCCCAACAGCTGACTCTACTGGAGGCTGAGATCAGCCTGACTGGGAAGCAGTGGCAAAAGGACCTCACTGTGACCGGCAAACTCAACACAAGGGTGAATTATTTTTAGCCTGGTGGGCCCATGGCACCTCAGGCCATGAAGGCAGAGATGCAACATACCTACAGGCTTGTTGTCAAGGGGTGGACATGACCATGGACGTTATTGCCCAGGTTATTCATGAGTGTGAAACATGTGCTGCAATTAAGCAAGCCAAGCTGTTAAAACCTCTCTGGTATGGAGGACAACGGCTGAAGTACAAATATGGGGAGGCCTGGCAGATTGACTATATCACACTTCCACCGACCTGTCAAGGCAAGTGCCATGTGCTTACCATAATGGAAGAAACCACCAGATGGCTGGAAACATACTCTGTGCCCCACGCCACTACTTGAACACTATCCTGGGCCTTGAGAAACAAGTCTAGTGGAGATAGGGCACCCCAGAAAGAACTGAATCAGACAATGGGACTCATTTCCAGAACAACCTTATAGACACTTGGGCCAAAGAACATGGCATTGAGTGGCTATATCACATCCCCTGCCATGCACCAGCCTCTGGGAAAACCGAGTGGGCTGTTAAAAACTATACTGAGAGCAATGGGTGGTGTGACTTTCAAACATTTGGATGCACATTCAGTAAAAGGCTCTAAAAACATCCAACACCAGAGGATATGCCAACAGGGCTAGCCAAGCCCAGTCAAAACTTTTACATACTGTGGAAGGGGTTAAAGTTCCTATAGAATACATAAAAAATATCATAGGGAGAATAGTTTGGGTTATTCCTGTCTCAGGCAAAGCCAAACCCAATTGGGATTAGTTTTGCTTAATGACCTGGGCACAGTTGGTGAGCAACGCAGGAGAATGAAGAAGTCCAGAGTGTACCGCTACGGTGATTGTATTTAGGTTGAGGATAACCAATAAATTAATTTGCATTATGTTAATTGCTATATAAGCTGTGTATTATCACTTCTAGGGCAGCTATATGCTCATCACTGTACTGGGCATCTCATGGCACAAGTCTTCACCAGTCAGGATTTGGGGATCTAAACTCAACTTCTCTTTGATTGCCACATTAATGAACTTTGATAAAACTGGACTCGACAAGTGCAGCAGTGCTGAAATCAGAACTGCCTTCAGTGTGCAACTTTATTTAAGAGCAAAAATATAGTGCTCACACTGGGGAGCACCTGAAGAAAAAAAGCTTTATGTGGCCAATGCTAGTAAACTTGAATAATTACTGAAAGGTACAAAGGTCATACAGCATTGAAAGCTGAATTACAACAGTAATAGAAACAGCAGGTATAGTTCAGTTTGCAAAGACTTGTGTCATTAAAGTGAAAGTCACAGCTGTAAGAACAAAACACTACAACAATGGAACTTGGCTCAGACACAAAACTTAGTGTGGGAAGCAAAATTTTCAAATCTGATGCTTATGATGGCACGCACAAGTCTTGCACTTTTTGTTAGTAGCTGCAGGTAGATAAAATCCAGTAGACACATGGACAGGTCTACAACAGCTGAATTAAACTGTAGGAAAAAAAAGCCCTTGCTATGGCAGCCAGTTCAATTATACTCAGAGATATCCAATAACCATTGATATTAATTTAAATATTAACCTTAAATTCTTAACTACTGTGAAGTATTTTCAATTTTAACAGCTGCACCATCTAATTCTACAACCCACATTAGCTGAACAGGCCTGAAAACACCTCATTCCATCAAGACAGGATCCAAAAAAAAGGCTCCTGACATTGTGAACACAACTACATAACTAGAAAGCCAGTGCCTGGTTAAAAGGAAAGTCTAATTCAGGCTTTCAGCACAATGCAACTGAAGGCAGTATTGCATGGTCATGAGATAAAAGATTACAGAGGAATACAGGCACAGAATGTAATCACAGAGAATAACCAGGTTGGAATGTCTGCCTCTTCAACTGGCTAGATTAAAACATAAAAATAACCTGTTATTGTAATCAAGTGCAATAGAAAGATATAAATTGTTAATGGCTGAAGAGACAGACCTCCATTCCATAAGGACATTTATTTAGCAGTAACTTATTAGAATAATGTCACATTGACCTGCAACAGATCAAAAGAATTATGAACAAATGAAAAAAATTGAAAACTCCCACCAGCTTTATATAAAGTACCTTGCACTTCTCAAATCTTTCCATCACAGGGCAAGATATTTACAAGTCAGAAATTTATTTCAAAAGAACTGGAGAACTAGTCATAGTCCTACTTTCATTGCTAACAAGGCAAATACAACCTATACAGCAGTCTACAGAATGATGAGGATGTTACCTCAGGTAAACAACTTAAGATGCAGGACACCTTTTTAAGAGATGGAAGCATAAAGACAAGGGTATTTGGCTGCTTTAGCTTCAGGCATTAAAGTTGTTTATTTCAAGTGCTGTCAGTTTATACTGTGAGCTTTTACTTTCAAACTTAATATAGGAGTCACTTAAAAAAGGAGAACAGTAACTTTAAACATACTAGCAGTGAGAAGGTTGTGCTGGGTTTAGAAAAATACAGCAACAGAAGAAAACTTTTTTTCTGAATTGAGTTTTAAAATATTAACTTCTATTAATACTAAAATATAAACTTCAACAAAATTCTTTGTGTTGTGTTTGCAAAGCACTATTTAATAAAAGAAACTACAAGAAACAAATCTCTTCAGTGAGCAGAAATAGTTGATTTAAATTTACTGTAGCAAGCAAAGTTATGATTAATAGTCAATGTACAGCCTTTTATGACCTATTTCAACTACATAATTGTACGTTAAGGCAGCAAATGTATCTGTGTACTCTAATATCATACCAGCAATTTCTTACATTTCAGTGAACTCTTCAAGTCCCCAGATGTTTACCCATTTCTGAAAGCGAATTAATACCACCAGATGGCACCAGTGCCCTAACTTCAACAAAGCAGTTAATAGAAGAGAAAAAGGAGGACACACCCCCAAAAAGAAATTAAAAACAACCTTTGCACGTTTGTTGTCTCCATTTTCTTAAAGCAAAGATGTACTGAGTACAAACATAAAGTTAATTTGAATCAGTATACAGCATTTTGACAGTACTATGAAACCAGCACTACCCTCAGAAGAGAGAGCAGCACGCTTCCAGATACATTTATTCAGTGGGGTTTGTTGTTATTTTAAGTTTACTTTCTATGGACTGCAATACTGCATTTCAGTTCTCTGCCCATTTCATTGGTGCACTCAGGAATCTGCAGAGATCACATCACATACGAAGTAACTGATACGACAGGTTTCTCCAGTTCCAGTTGAAATTAAGGAATTATTTTTTTATCATCTCAGGAAAAATAGAGGTGGTCTGCAATAAGAGTACACTACTTTTTTTTCACTTTTTCTGAGAATTTGCCTCACTGTTACATGGCTAAAAGACTAAACTGATATGCAACTGGTCCCAAAGGATTTTAAATCACTTAGTATTACATACAGAATTGACTGCCATATTCTATTACAAAACACTTGCAGGCAAAGCCACTTGTCTTCCAGCCTACTTGTGGTACTTTTTCTTTTCCTCTGCAAAGTTTCAAAGTGATGATCAATATCTCCACCGGTGAACACTGTGATGAATGGCAGAGCACTGAAGGAAAAATCAGCCTGCACTTGGCAGCTGAGAAGAAGCAATGCTGCAGCAGCTCCAAGCCCACAGATACAAGTAGTAGTGAGGCTGAGCACATATGCCCAGTAGGTGAAGACAACATGCATACACACCACAGCTAGTGACAACAGATCAACCAAGACAGAGACACAGTACACATATGAATACAAACAGCACCAACAGCCTCACCCTGCTCCTCTCTCTGCCCTACAAAAGGGGAATACTTAAAACAGAGGGCACAGAGCACAGGATGGATCCACACCAAGAACAATTCTTCCAAGCAGGTATTCCTCAGCTGGCCAACAAGCAAGCATTATATTCTCTGTACCAGACCTATCAAAGTAGGGCATTCCACTGTGTGCTCAGAAATAGTTCTCTCTCTTTAGTCTCTCACAGCAATGATTGCAGGCCATATTAATGCCAAACCAGAGTAAACTGCTACAGATACATACTTCAGTTGCAGTTCAGAAAAGAGAAACACCTATGCATGACAAAGTAGTGCAACTTTACTTTCATGAGCTCAGGTCTAAGACAGAGCAGATAATCCCTTAAGGAAATCCACCAGAAAATTTGCTAAATGAACATTCTTGTGAAAATCCCTTAATATCTACAGTTTATCCCAACTGGGAAAAAAAAAGAATTAACATCAAAAAACCAACACAACAAAAAACCAAAACACAATAGTCATCAAGCCTGTATATCATCTATGTATCTTTTTTTTTTTTAATCCCATTGAAGCTAGACCAAAGACTATTTCCTTCCTCATCCAAATCCAGAATAGTCTACCAAATCTACCTGAGCATAGTGTGAATATCCAAGGACTTTAGCTCAGCCATGGTATCTTTTACTCTGGGTATTGGAAGCTGAAAACATGTAGAAAGAATACAGCCTTTCAAAGTTCATGTTATCTTAAAAATTGTACCTAGAATAAAGAGCCTTAATTTACAATCAAATCTAAAATAATAGCTGCCTTTACTGCTAGAAAGATTAGTTTAACCCCCTAACCATTCCAATTACAAAGCAGAGAGTGCACATAACTGTTCAGATTGGCTACCACTACCACAGTATTTCTTTTAGGGAAATGCTTGCCTTCCACAACTAAGTGTGGGTTAACAGCTCAATTCATATAATCAACATTCTCCACTATTTCAGTTTCTAGCCAATTATAACCCAAGTTCCTTCATGATCACTATTTCAAAATAGAAGTTTAAGTTAATTTCACTTAAGATCACAGAATCACAGCATCATTTAGGTTGGACAGGACAGATCAGATCACAGAGACCAACTGCAAACCTAACACTGCCAAGTCCACCACATGTCACTAAGCACCTCCAGGGATGATGACTCAACCACTTCCCTCGGCAGCCTGTTCCAGTGTTTGACAACCTTTCTGGTGAAGAACTGTTTTTCTAATATCCAGTTTAAACCTCCCCTGGCACATCTTGAGGCCATTTTTCTTGTCTTATTGCTTGACAGAAGAAGGGACCAACACTCACCTCTCTACAACTCCTTTCAAGTAGTTGTAGAGAGTGATAAGGTCCCCCTCGGCCTTCTGTTCTCCAAACTAAATCCCAAAGGCATTTCCGTAGCCATTCCTCATAAGGCTTATTCTCCAGACCCTTCATTAGCTTCGCTGTTCTCTGGAATGACTCCAGCAGCTTAATGTCTTTCTTGTAGTGAGGGGCCGAGAACTGAACACAGAATTAGAGGTACCGCCTCACCAGTTCAGAGTACAGGGGTATTATCACTGCCTTCGTCCTGCTGGTCACACTATTGCTGATACAGGCCACAATGCTGTTGTCCTTCTTGGCTGAGGGTGCAAGCTGGCTCATCTTCGCAGCCGTCAATCAGCACCCTCAGGTTCTATTTGCAAGAGCAACTTTTCAGCTACTCTTCCCCAAGCCTGTAGCGTTGTATAGGGTGGTTGTGACCAAACTGCAGAACCCAGGGCTGAGCCTTAACCTCATCCAATTGGTCTTCAGCCTACTTATCCAGCCTGTCCAGATCCCTCTGCAGAATCCACCCTCAAGCAGATCAACATTCCTGCCCAACTTGGTGTCATCTGCAACCTGACTGAGGGTGCATTCAATTCCCTCATCCAGATCATTGATAAAGATACTAAGCAGAACTGGACCCAGTACTCAGCCCTGGGGAACACCACGTACGACTGGTGTCACCAGCTGGATTTAACTCCATTCACCGCCACTCTCTGCGCTCAGCCATCCAGCCTTTTTTTTTTTTTTCCCCCCTACCCAGTGCAGAACAGAATCATAGAATAGTTAGGGTTGGAAAGGACCTTAAGATCATCTAGTTCCAAGCCCCCTGCCATGGGCACCTCACACTAAACCATGTCACCCCAGGCTCTGTCCAACCTGGCCTTGAACACCGCCAGGGATGGAGCATTCACAACCTCCCTGGGAAACCCATTCCAGTGCCTCACCACCCTCACAGTAAAGAATTTCTTCCTTACATCCAATCTAAGCTTCCTCTGTTTAAGTTTGAACCCGTTACTCCTTGTCCTATCACTACAGTCCCTGATGAAGAGTCCATCCCCAGCATCCTTGTAGGCCCCCTTCAGATACTGGAAGGCTGCTATGAGGTCTCCACGCAGCCTTCTCTTCTCCAGGCTGAACAGACCCAACTTTCTCAGCCTATCTTCATACAGGAGGTGCTCCAGTCCCCTGATCATCCTCGTGGCCCTCCTCTCGACTTGTTCCAACAGTTCATGTCCTTTTCATGTTAAGGACACCAGAACTGTACACAATACTCGAAGTGGGGTCTCATGAGAGCAGAGTAGAGGGGCAGGATCACCTCCTTCGACCTGCTGGTCACGCTCCTCTTGATGCAGCCCAGGATACGGTTGGCTTTCCAGGCTGCGAGCGCACACTGCCCCCTCATGTTCATTTTCTCATCAACCAACACCCCCAAGTCCTTCTCTGCAGGGCTACTCTGAATCTCTTCTCTGCCCAACCTGTAGCTATGCCTGGGATTGCTCCCACCCAGGTGTAGGAACTTGCACTTGGCATGGCATCAGCCCACCTCACAAGTGTGTCGAGGTCCCTCTGGATGGCATCCCTTCCCTCCGGCGTATCAACCGAATCACACAGCTTGGTGTCATCGGCAAACTTGCTAAGGGTGCACTCAATCCCACTGTCCATGTCACTGACAAAGATGTTGAACAAGACCGGTCCCAACACCGATCCCTGAGGGACACTGCTCGTTACTGGTCTCCAGCCGGACATGGAGCCATTGACCACAATTCTTTGCGTGTGGCCATCCAGCCAGTTCTTCATCCACTGAGTGGTCCACCCATCAAATTGATGTCTCTCCAATTTAGAGACAAGGATGTCGTGTGGGACAGTGTCGAATGCTTTGCACAAGTCCAGGTAGATGACGTCAACTGCTCTGCCCCTGTCCATCAGTTCCATAGCCCCATCATAGAAAGCCACCAAATTGGTCAGGCAGCATTTCCCCTTAGTGAAGCCATGCTGGCTGTCACCAACCACCTCCTTGTTTTTCATGTGCCTTAGCATGCCTTCCAGGACAATCTGCTCCAAGAGTTTGCCAGGCACAGAGGTGAGACTGACTGGTCTGTAATTCTTTGGGTCATTCATTCTCCCCTTCTTGAAAATGGGGGTTATATTTCCCTTTTTCCAGTCATCGGGAACTTCATCTGACTGCCATGATTTTTCAAATATGATGGACTGTGGCTTAGCAACTTCATTCGCCAGCTCCTTCAGGACCCATGGATGGATTTCCTCAGGTCCTATGGACCTGTGTACGTTCAGATTCTTAAGATGGTCTTGAACCAGATCCTCTCCTACAGTGGGCCTAGGGCCTTCATTCTCACAGTCCCTGCGCCTGCCTTCCAAGACTTGGGTGCTGTGATCAGAGCATTTGCCAGTGAAGACCGAGGCAAAGAAGTCATTAAGAACCTTGGCCAGTAGATGTGGCCAAGCCATGAGCAGCCAGTTTCTCCAGAAGAATGCCATGGGAACAGGCATCAAAAGCTTTATTAAAGTCCAGGTCCCTCATCCACTAAGTGGGTCATCTTGTCACAGGAGGACATCAAGGTAGTCAATCAAGATAAAAACTAGGATATTACAAGGCCCTCCTAGAGCAAGCAAGCATCAACAACTAGTTTGTTTTTACATGTTCTGATGCTTTTGCAGTTTTAGGATGAGGGGTTGAAGTACTGAGGCCTGAAAAATAGTCCCTGAACAAAACTGACCTCTAGATGAACTCCACAACCCCATAATGTATATATCTAATATGCATAGCATTAATCACATATACAATGTATTACCTATTTTAGTACAAATTTGCCAGTCTATGAAAGCTGTGCTGTAATGCTTATTGTGTAACAGTAACCAGCAGAATGATCTTTCTTTACTTAGAAACACATTGCAAGGCCAAAAAATCAGGCATCTGGTCTTGTTCAGAAAATAGACTCAGATACTCCCTTGTTGGGAAATACGTGATCAAATCTAAAATAAGAGATACTCCCTTGATGAGAAATATGTGATCAAAGTTAAAGTAGATGGAGATACTCCCTTGGGCTCCTCCTTAAACCCTGGCCAGGGTTTGGGCGGAATCCAACAGGGAGGGTGACACCAGATGTTTCCACACCTGAAGTTTTGCCAATGTTTATTTAACTATACAAAATCTGGACCCTCTTGCAGCGACTCTGGAGACCTCACCTACAGATGGATGCACTGCATAGGACCTCCCAGTTGCTGAGACATGTTCTCCAAATACTTGCAGCAACCGGGGCTCCCCAGCGACTGCAGATCAGGATGATCGTAAAGTATAAGGGCAATTGGTGATGTATCTTTCTTAATCACTGTAGTTAAACTTGTGTACTAATGATTAGTTGCTATCACATTTTTCTCTCTGACATATTCCCCAAGTCTTAGTCTATTTGTTTTAAGCACGGTTTTGAAGAACTACCAAAAAAGAAGAACAAAAAAAACCCCACCTTATTCCATGGACAGCAAGTAAAACCCCTTCAAGAAAGGCATCTACCAATTTTTAATTCATACAAGAGTATTGCTATCCCGACAAAAATATTAGAGAACATAATAATAATAAAAACCCACACAAAACCATTGACCCCAGTTTTAAACTATGTGATGGTAACTACAAGGTAGAAGGGTTGTTTTGGTTTTTTTGTGGGGGGGCTTCGTTTCTTTTTAAATCTCTCATCTGGGTTCCACAACTAGACAAATGAGTGAGATGTTTTTCTCTCCCTCCCTGCAACCACCTGGCAACTAAAACAAGCACTCCTTGAATACTTCAGTAGCAAAAATGCCTGTACATAATAAGTATAACTCTATCTTCAATATTACTCCCCAAGTGACTGCTCCAGGGATGGGTTTTATACTAGTCAGATTTTCAAGTCATCAATTCCTACTATTCACTAGTCATTGCACATTACTCAAGTTTTTATTATTCATGTTCAAAAGTAAAAAAGTAATACCTGACTAGACAAGTCAAACAACGTGTGAATAATGTGATATTTAGCGAACTTACTTGAAATAAGTCTGTCATGTTATTTTAGAGAATTCAGATCATGATTAATGGTAACATTAGCCATCAGGTAATAAAAACCAAGAAGAAATTCTAGTATCACATAACTTCCATGAAAACATCCTCTAAAATGGCCATGTACTACTCATTTCTTTGATCTATTATGCTCAGTATACTTTGGTCTTTTTTGAGGAGACTTGACTAACAGGTTAAATAGAAACTCCTTCGGGTGTAGTCACACCATTAATAACAGATGCACTAGGGTGGCTTAAGAAATGTCCACCCCAAAACAAAACATATTCACTTTTACATGGGTCTAATTCATTTCAATGCAAACTAAAAGACACCATTGTTAATAAATTACAAGTAAAAATGACACAAATGTTTGAGGCAAAGTAGAAGTAATAATCAGGACATAGTAGTATTAAATCTACCCATTTACTCCTTATTCACCCCCACCTACTTACCTTTTATGGCACAAGGAGAGACTGATCAGTATCATAGTTTTATATAAACACCTGCTTCTGTCTATATAAAATGAATTACGCCCTGCCATAAGCTGTCAAAACAGCAAAGATGACAGTTCAAAATTTGACCTGCATATTATTAATAAAAGACATATGAGGAAGGAGAAATAGCAATGCAGTTGAAGACAACTGAATGACTCAGAACTGGGACCTATGCCCCTTTACACAGATTTGTGTATCATTTTTCATCATTTCACTGTGAAAAGAGAAATGAGGAACATCAAACACCACCTCTTCCCAGCTTTTACAGGAATTAACTTCCTTAGAAATTTCACAAAATGTAAGTACTATCAAAATGTTAAATATATTTAAAAAACAAACAAACCAGAGGCATTCAATCTCAGTCTGGTATCTAATCTTAAATTGCTCAGTTATTAGACACACGTTTAATACCAAGTGCCAGGCCTGGATATTAAGACATTTTAAAGTAAGTTTTATTTAATTTTTTTCTCTTATATATTGCTTAGATTTGGAGTCTGTATTAAAACCAACTCTATTAGACTCCTGAACAGTCAAACAACTACTACCTACTTGCTAAATTTTAGCTAAAAATGGTCATACAACTCATCTCCCAAAGTGTCTACAGCCAAAGTGATATACAAACACCCAAATTATGGTAGTTCTTTTCACCTGGAAGAGGTGCTTATGACACTTTGGAAATCTAGTAAATAATTAATTGTTATTCCTACGATAAAATCAACTAAATACAATAAATACCAGTTTGTCACTAAAAAAGAGAAAGACTAAAGAGTTGTAATATCCAGTATTTTACTTTAGTTTAAAAACTCATCTACATCTTTGTCTACCCATTAGCATAACAGAACACTGCAAAGTAGGGGGACACCATCCCTGCATTGAATCTATTTCATTTTCAGTAAATATTGAGTTTTATTAGATTGATAATAAAACTGAATTCACAGTCACCATGACTCAGTAATATAAAATCCCCCATTTGCAGTGCCTTCCATTCAAACATGTGAAAGCACAAGTTTCAAACATTAGCAGCATTTACTGCAGCCATAACCACATACATGTTAATCCAAAATATGTCATGGGTCAATTTCAATAGCTACAGTCTGCTGTCAGTACAATTTTGTAAGCTGCTGGTGAAATACCTTCTGAAATAATGTCCAATTCTAGTTGAATACATTAAGGAAAAATGTATTCACTATGGCATGAAACTGGACCGAGTACCAGGAAAGGTTATCACAATTAAGAGAACATGGAGCATGAATGAAAAAACTTTCTGAGTTTCCTATATCCACCTATCACATCCTCGTCCAAGAAGGCAGTATGAGTGCTACTTGTAAAAAAAGGAGAAAGCTGAAAGTTAAAAACGTACAATGGAAAGAAAACATATGCTTAAATTATCTAAGAGTTAAGTTTAGGGGGACTTTAGAAAAATGTACCTGAATATCTGTAATAGCCTTACACTTCAGTTAACATAGGCAATCAGGAACCTTGTTTATTTACCTAAAAACAGCAGGATAGAGTGGAGATATAAGCAAACTAAATGATCCAAACTACTTTTCAGGCTTTTACTGCTTCTCCAAGATGTAGCCTCTGATACAGCAAGGTGTTCTGCTAGCAGGCAGGGTATGCCACAAAATGACCACACGCTAGCTGTATAGTATGCACAGTTTATTAAACAAGGACACTAAAGTGAAGAAGCACATTAAAGCAAACACGCACACTAACGTGAATAGGGAATATATATCTCTATATATTGTAAATAAATACAATAAATCAAATCATATATATATGCACATAAAATACAGAGGAAAACTAGAAATACATCAAATCATTACTGCATAGAGAGAGCTGAGATTAAGAAGAAATACATCACCAGTCACCACTGGATCATTATCCAGGCCCGCAATGCAAGCTGGGAAGCCCTGCTGCAGCCAATGCCCGGAGTCTCAGGCAATTGTGAGAGCCCCTACACTTTGTGTCCACCCGCAGGTGAGGCTTCAGATTCACCCACAAGAGGGTCCTGCTTTTAAAACCTTAAAAAAACAATCAGCTTTATGCCAGATCTTTAATTGTTTACTTGTGGAGCCATGCAGTTTCTCATGATCTCTCTGTTGTTCATGCGGACAGCACTGGCCAGGTGCCCTTGTGCAGGCAAGTATGAAGGTCACAGAACAGCTGCACACCTATGGTTTCCTGCCTCATTCTTATAAACAGTAATGATGAACATAAAACATATATACTCTACTGAATCACTCTGACAAAAAACATACTTTGTTATGTCTCTCAGTCATGAGAAGGAATCAATTCTCAGCTGGGTTCCCATCCATTACATTAGGTCACGGGAAACTCAAGTAGAGGAGAATAAATAACTGGTTTTCCCTCTTAGTATGCCAACTGCAGATCAATAAACACATACCATGTCATACCTTCAACTCTCTGATTTGCGGTGTATCTGTTATTGATCCCATCTTGTAAAGACTACCTGTAGCCTATTCAAATCTTTCTTGTAGAAGCCCGCTATGGTGTTCTGTTGCAGGAATATATATATATAAGGAATGAAAATGAAAGGGCATTTAAAATGTACAAATGAGAATTCAAAAGAGCACTGAAATTAAGCTCCTTGCTTTTATCAAACTGAAGACAGATTTTGGCATTAGCTGCCTTCAGCTCTGAAGGTGAAAGCAAACACAGCACAAAGAAAAGCAAGACCAAGATTCTCCTGACTTCAAGCAATGATTATTGAAAACTGCCTTACAGGAACACTCATAAAGCATCAATACTGAATCAGAGCTGACATTTCAGAAGGATCTGTTAAGGAAAAGGACGAGTAAGAGTAAAAAGAGAATGGCAGATCTTTAAAGCAAGGAAAATGTATAGACACACTAAACGCAACCTGGCCTACTTACTTCACTGCTTTCCACCTACCATCAAAACTGTCAGCCCCAGTGTGTTATTCCCCATATCCTTCCTCCTCCACTCTTTCCACTGCCTCAACTCTTCTTGCAGAGTCAGTCAAGGAATGAATATGTATTACATCCACCCAAGACACACTAGCAAATGTAATTATGGAAGAGATCATATTCTCATAATTCAGCAAAGGAAGCTTTTCAAGTGGCAACAGATGGCAGGCATCTCTTATCAGAAATAAAACATGATCAGGAACATAAAAGAATACATGATATGAGAATTTTTTAATAGAGACTTTGTTTTCTTTCAATCAGAGTGTTAATTTAAAAAGCTACCCTAAATGCAGTTACAGTGATCTACTTTAAGTTTATAGATTTCAATACAGATTTCATTGTATTTATGATGTTACCTTAAAGCCAATACTCAGAAGTCATTTGAACTAATCCAAAAGACTGCTACTATGTTACAGAACAGTGGGGAGAAAGTAAAATATAAAAAGAGCTAAGGAGCTGACCATTGGCAAAAGCCTTCAACCTACGCAAAGAAACATTAATTAAAAAAAATCATGCGTTCATTTAATTAGCCAGAAGTGTAAAAACCACAGTATTAATCTTCCATTGTCCATCTTTTTTCTGACGAAGGATCACTAATTTAACTATACTCAAATTTCTCTTTACATCCTGCTATTTCCTTTTTTCAGTGCTGAGGGTACAAGATAATTTCTGATCAACACATATAAAACACACACAAAACTAGGAAGAGGTATTAAAGTGTCAGACTTCGGAAATTCTTTCAAAAGATTATAAAAACATAGCATTATCTCAAGAGTAACCTTCATTTCATTAACAAATACCAACCTTCTCTAACCAAATACAACCTTCTCTAACCAAATACAACCTTCTCTAAATAAAATCTGGCTCATTATCAGAAATCAAAACCACTGCCAGCAGCAGAAGGCTTTTGAAAACAAGGCTATTCTTAACCTGAGTACTATCCCAGATTAAGACTTTACAAAATGTTATAGACACATTTGTCATACACTGGACAAACATGTTCCAACATCCTCCATGTTAGGAACTTAGGGACAAAACTACAAGCTATTAAAAAGGCACTTCGTTCCAATTCAGTACACACAGGTAAGATAGAAATTAAGAGATCCTTGACTTTACGTAATTAAAAGATAGTCAAAATCAGTCTACAATCTCATGAAGAACAATGTCCTTTAAAATCAAACCTTTAGTGAGATTTTACTATCTGCACCCACATCACTTTTTTAATGTTTACTATGATACACTTCAGAAAAAGTGATTAAGGACTTAAACACAGCTGAAAAAGACTGTAATCCTCATAACTATGTCCTCTGCACAGCATCACTTTTTTGAACGTTTAATATCCATACACTTCAGAAAAAGTGACATAGGACTTAAACACAGCTGAAACAGATTGTAATCTCATTACTACGTCCTCTGCAGAACAGATGAGCAACTCAAAATACCAAGTGACTTTCAGTTGTCATTTGAACTGATGGTGTACATCTGCACTGACTGGTCTGATTCCAAACAAGATAACAAAGGCTTTAAATGTTCACCATGGAGAAATAAGAAGCCTTATGGACCCATAACATCAACTCCTAAAAAACTTCCATTGTTGAATAACCCTAATCTTACAATGAAAATATCTGATTACAAAACATGTTGTATGTGATTCCACAACCTCAGAAACCAACCACTTACAAAAACAGACAAGAAAAAGGTGTTTCCCTAGTGAGTAACTGTATGATAACCCAAGTACTAGGATTTTTATATCTTTTATCCATTTATACCTTTTATCTGAAGCAGTTATGTATCTCTATATATAGAATTTCTCCATACTCATGCAAATATTGCCTATTTTTGAAAAAGAGAGGATAAAGAATCCTCTTATGGGAACCAGAGACAATTCCTTTTGATATTTAGAAAGCAGCCTCTAAAAATACAGTTTTCAGTCACCGCACTCCACTTCTTGGTCCAGATAAACTGGCAGCCCAATAAAGCAGTAGCTGTCAAAATGGAAATCTGTATTGAGAAGCCAGAAGGTACCAGCAGGTAAGAAGTAGGAAGGTGCTACAATTCAGCTGAATGCAGCATATATACCAGCAATCACTCTTCTTTTTAACATCCCTCTGTAGTTTAAACCCAAATAATAGCACTTGATGGTTAATTAATCCAAACAAAACTTAAAACTTTAAAAGGATCTGAAAAAATTACACATCCTTGTCTTTGGTTAAAAAAATCTCAGTGATCAAAGCTTTTAACTTCACTGAACTGCCCAATAATTGCCTCTACTGCTAAGACAGAATAAGAGCAAATGCTCCCAGTATTGCTCCACACCTTGCAAATGGCTAGTATGTACTCTGTACTCTTCTTGGATTCAAGTGTACACACAGTAACTTTGATCAGGTTGTGGTCAATGGCTCGATGTCCGGCTGGAGACTGGTAACAAGTGGTGTCCCTCAGGGATCAGTGTTGGAACCGGTCTTGTTCAACATCTTTGTCGGTGACATAGACAGTGGGATTGAGTGCGCCCTCAGCAAGTTTGCCAATGACACCAAGCTGTGTGGTTCGGTTGATAGGCCGGAGGGAAGGGATGCCATCCAGAGGGACCTCGACACGCTTGTGAGGTGGACTGATGCCAACCTGATGAAGTTTAACCATGCCAAGTGCAAGGTCCTACACCTGGGTGGGAGCAATCCCAGGCACAGCTCCAGGATGAGCAGAGAACTGCTCTACCCCTGTCCATCAGTTCCATAGCCCCATCATAGAAGGCCACCAAATTGGTCAGGCAGCATTTCCCCTTAGTGAAGCCATGCTGGCTGTCACCAACCACCTCCTTGTTTTTCATGTGCCTTAGCATGCCTTCCAGGAGAATCTGCTCCAAGATTCTGCCAGGCACAGAGGTGAGACTGACTGGCCTGTAATTCCCCACGTCATCCATTTTCCCCTTCTTGAAAATGGGGGTTATATTTCCCTTTTTCGAGTCGTCAGGAACTCCACCTGACTGCCATGGTTTTTCAGATATGATGGACAGTGGCTTAGCAACTTCATTCGCTAGCTCCTTCAGGACGCGCGGATGGATTTCCTCAGGTCTCACGGACTTGTGTACGTTTAGGTTTTTAAGATGCTCTCGAACCAGATCCTCTCCTACAGGGGGCCTAAGGCCTTCATTCTCACAGTCCCTGCGTCCGCCTTCCAAGACTTGGTGGTGTGATCAGAGCCTTTGCCAGTGAAGACCGAGGCAAAGAAGTCATTGAGAACCTCAGCCTTCTCCAAATCCAGGGTAGCCAGGTAGCTCTCCTGATAGCTTCTGGAGAGGGCTCACGTTGTCCCTAGTCTGTCTTTTATTTGCAATGTACCTATACAATCCCTTCCTGTTATATTTAACATCCCTAGCCAAGTCTAATTCTGACTGGGCCTTAGCTTTCCCAACATGGTCCCTAGCTTTCCGGACAACATCCCTGTATTCTTTCCAGGCTGCCTGTCCTTGCTTTCACCTTTTATAAGCCTCTTTTTTCCTTCAAATTTTCCTCAGCAGCTCCTTATCCATCCAAGGAGGTCTCCTGGCCCTCCTGCTGCACTTCCTTCTAGTTGGGATGCAACACTCCTGAGTCTGCAGTAGGTGATCCTTTAATATCATGCAACTGTCTTGGGCCCCCCTGCCCTCTAGGGCTCTATCCCATGGAACCTTACTAAGCAGCTTCCTGAAGAGGCCAAAGTCTGCTCTCTTGAAGCCCAGGGCAGTGAGCTTGCTGCACGCTCTTCTCACTGTCCTGAGGATCTCGAATTTGACCATCTCATGATTGCTGTAATCAAGGCTGCCCCGGAGCATCACATTTCCAACCAGCCCTTCCCTGTTGGTGAGCATAAGGTCAAGCATGGCACCTCTCCTTGTTGGCTCCTCTATTACTTGCAGAAGGAAGTTGTCTTCCACACAATCGGGGAACCTTCTGGATTGCTTGTGCCACGCCATACCGTTGCTCCAACAGATATCAGGGTGGTTGAAGTGCCCCATGAGGACAAAGGCCTGAGAGCGTGAGGCTGTTCTTATCTGTCTGTAGAGTGCTTCATCCACGGAGTCCTCCTGGTCAGGTGGTCTGTAACAGATCCTCACGATAATGTCCCCCATAGCTGTTCTCCCTTTAACCCTGACCCACAAAAACATGAAAACATGCGTTATCTTCCACTAATAAATGACACTTCACAGAAAAGGCATCTGCAATTATTAAACCCTTTCTTTGCTTAGTTGTTTGGCTTTGTTTAGTTGTTGGGTTTGGTTGGGTTTTTTTTTCAGGTTGGTTGGGGGTTTTCTGATGTTTCACTGTCCATGTTGCAGTAAGAAAACATTTTCAAAATGTAACTGTTAAAGACATTTTTTCACTGCATAATCTAATAATATGTCACAGTTCAAGAAAACCTCACATAACATATGGAATATTATTCAATGTAAACTGTCCATCAAAGTCATTATTAACAGGTAGTTCTACAAACTCTAACCAGAAATACCATTACAGTATCACTATCTTGTCCATCAATCCTAACACTGCAACATGGCACTGGTTTAAAGAACAACGAGGACTCCTGACAGAAAAATCCATTGGAAACCAACAGCATGAGATGATTCAGCCGTTATAAAACTGAATTCTTCACTGTGACCCGATCACTGCTGTGACCTGTAACTTGACTATTGCCATTCTATTTAAAATGGAGAAAATCTCCTCAGCCGCAGGGAGGAGCCGAAAGGTCTCTATTATTAAGGCAACAAAATAATCTCACTTGTTTCTTATACACCTGTGTAAGGTCTTTGACAGCCTTATTTCTGCTGTTTTAGGAATTACAGGCTGCAGCTGACCACCCCCCTTGCTGGAGAAGGCCACGTTGAAGCAAAATATCCTTTACAAATCAGGTGCTTATTTTAACAGCATCGAATATTTGCACAAACCACTGATGACAGCAGCTTTATGCCAGTACAGTCTCAGTGTAGAAGACCAAGAGGAAACTCTTCAGGAAAAAGGCAGGTGGAATGAAAGACAGGTCAACAAACTTGCCTGTCAGCCATAATTCTCAAGTGCTATTATTAGAGCATATATTGGTAAGATCTCCCCACATGATAGTCTATATTTCCCTTCATTTGCTCGGTCAGATTTATAATTTAATAAGGAGTAACCATGAAAATATCTTCTGAATTCCCAAATACCAGAATCTTAATCAAATCTCAGAATAAGGGATTGCCAGTTTCCCTTCATACAACTTAAGTTAGTACTCGCTACAGCACTAATAAGCCACATATTCCAGCTGGTTTTCCTTTCCAGCCTGGCATATAGTCATTTTGTCACATGCACAAGTCTGTCTCTAGAGTCAGAAGTATAGAACACACACCTCTGCACAGTACAGAAGCTAAAATCGCTTTTACTTATTCAGTCACAATAAAGGTACTCTACAGCCTCTGGGACAGTTTAGCTCTAGTCCATAAACAAGCTCAAGACACATTCTATGTTTAGATCTTTGCACAACTCTTCAGAATCCCTTAAAACAAGGCACAGGTGTCAGCTTTTTTAAGTAGGGGAAGACTGTTGGTTAAAAAGAAATTGAAACAGAAAACCAGTTGTTGAACAGCTAGCTCTTTCCAACTTAAAGTAAACAAAGACAGCACTAATAGCTAGATGAAACAAAGTAATAGACAATAAAAATGTATTTTTTACGAGACATCTCTGTGGAAAACTAGTATGAAAGCAGACAAGTAACCACCTCATGGCTTTTATGCTGTGAGGAGTCTGGCATTCACAACAGCGTTTCACATGCACATAGTGATTCTATGATCTACTGCAGAACCTTTCTAATCCAAACCAGATCAGAAATTAGCAAATTACAAAGAAAGCTTAGGCAAGACAGCTACGAGCTAAAGTTTTTCATATCAATCTTTAATTCCCTCTATATGAAAAGGTATCAATCATTAAGAACATCACTGAACTTACAGAATTATCACAGAATTGATAATCAGCATTCAAAGAGGTGGCGGCCACCAAAAGAACTCTTCAGCTGCACATTGATACAAAGCATTCAGTAACTGTAGGAAGAAAATACTCTCTGAAAAGGTTCAGTCTATACAGGGTCTGACAGTCTGTGCAAAAATAAATAAGTAAATAAATAAACTCTACCTTTACTATGTATCATAATAATTGCATTCCAGGTATACCTTAAGTCTCCTCCCAAGAATTTTTAAAAGTGAAATTACTTTCATAGACCCTTATTGCTTCCTACAACAAATTTCAAAGACTAGATGGACATGTGACATGTACAGTAAAAAGGGAAGAAACAGTCTGTCAGTGCAAGATGTTAACTACTGCAGCCTGCAAGCAGTATCTATATAGGCTTGCAATTTGGTTCTTCTTTGCAGTTCACCAAGAATTGCTTTTGGAGACTGAATTGTGCCATAAGGGACAACCAAAATAATTTAAAAACATTAATAAAAATTTATCAGTTGTTTAAACAGATGACATCTTCATGGACACTCTCTCCCTCCATTCTTTCGAACACAAATTAGTAAAATACAAGACACACACATCATTAGAAGTTTGTGTGACAAGAACAAAGAAATCCTTTTGTCTCAGTACGTACCATGTGCAGATCTCTTCATACATTACGAGCATTTGAAAAAGTAATTTCCAGGGGAAAAGGTTTATTCCTTTGTTTTTGGATTAAAGCTGGGAAGAGAGCTGAAATTCTCCCCCCCCCCACCCCCATTTGCATGCTAAAATTGTCAATGTCTGCAGACTGTGAAAACGGATGACTAACTCATAGAAAAGGTTACTTATCATGGGAAGCAGTAAGTGGCTACAGAATTTCAAGGAGAAGGAAAAACAGCTCATTTTTCCCTTGTCTTCACTCTTCTAGTGAATATATCTTACAGTAACATCAGGCCTAAAAGCCTACAGAAGAGAAATCTCCATGAAAACTAATCTCCATGAAACCTTCCAATCACCTCCAGAAACTCAGTACAATGTCAACTCATGCTTGTGATTGGAAAATAAATGACATGACAGAGAGGTGGCTTTAGAAGTCTACCTAAAGTTCCACTAGCCAAGTCATCTGACCCATTTAGATTGGATATAAGGAAGAAGTTCTTTACTGTAAGGGTGGTGAGGCACTGGAACGGGTTGCCCAGGGGAGTTGTGAATGCTCCATCCCTGGCGGTGTCCAAGGCCAGGTTGGACAGAGCCTTGGGTGACATGGTTTAGTGTGAGGTGTTCCTGTCCAGGGCAGGGACATGATTATATGATCTTAAGGGCCTTTCCAACCCTAACTATTCTATGATTCTATTTGGTGAAGCAATGGAAGAGAAATTGAAATATGAGGACAGAATGTACTTTCTATTCCCAAAGAGGAAAAGCAAAAATCATAGAATTGTAGAATGGTTTGGACTGGAAAGGACCTTAAGATCATCTAGTTCCATCTCCCATGCCATGGGCAGGGACACCTCATACTAGACCATGGCACCCAAGGCCCTGTGCAACCTGGCCTTGAATACTGCCAGGGATGGAGCATTTACTACTTCTTCAGGCAACCTGTTCCAGTGCCTCACCACTCTCACAGTAAAGAGATTCTTCCTTTTATCTAACCTGAATTTCCCCCAATTCAGTTTAAACCCATTTCCCTGATGAAGAGTCCCTCTCCATCATTTTGTAGGCACCCTTCAGATACTGGAAGGCTGCTATGAGGTCTCCATGCAGCCTTCTGTTCTGCAGGCTGAACAGCCCCAACTTTCTCAGCCTGTCTTCATAACTTATCGCAGCATGGCTTATATATCAGAGCTAGTTCTACACTTATTTGTATCCCATTGCACTGTTAATTTCAATAAAAAAAATAAAATAGGACAGGGTAAAATACCTTTAGTGAAAAAAAAAAAAAAATTTTCAACAAGCCAAGGCATTGTCCTGTCTGCATCTAACTCTTCATTGAAATTCAAGCCTCTTTTAGTCATAACATCATAACCAGACAACTCATGAGCTACATTGTACCCAGGTGATAATAATCTGAGTAACTATTTGCCGTGGTTTAAGCCCAGTGGACACTATTACAGTGCACAGCAAACATATTCTTGATAAACAATTTGTGGTGTTAGCATCTAAGATTATACCTAGAAAGTTGCATTAAAAATGACTGCAACTAATACAGAGATTTTTACACCTACATATTAATAAATGGAAACCTTCAAATGCCAACTTTCACTTAACACCATATGGATCAATATGCACAGACTGCTTCTGGTAACTTCTGTCAAATCTTGAAAGAATCTTGACATGCAAGAAGGTGAACTGAAGAAAATTAGCTCCACTAGCTACCCAGAAGTCTTTTTTTCTGGTCAAGAATGAAGCATTCTATGAATATAAATATCCTCTCTGAAAATGTTAAGAGAATGGCCTAATCTTGTGAGAGGTATTTCTATCTCATTCTAGCCAGTCAAGAAATAGAATTACAAGATTATCAGTATGCAAATAAAGTACTTGCTCTGGTGTCACCAAGCATAACGTTATTATTAACAAGGACAAATGTTATTAAAAAACACCTTTCAAATGAATTGCTCCTGCTCAGTAATACTTTGAAACCTTTGGTAAAATAAGTTATTGACACAGTATTTCATATAGACTAGATTTTATACGTCACTGCAGGAATAGACACCCTTTGTAGCAACACACTTCAGAGTTTACAAATACAGATTCAAGGCAAGATAATGCCAATTTAGCAAGTCCAAACACACTATGAAAAGAGGGTTGGGAAGAAAGATGCATACATGGTTTTTCCTGGAAAAAAAATGCAAAAATCAGGCATCTCTTTGCAATTTGCCTGAGAGCAGTATAAGCATAGATCAAACAACTTTCTTTTATCAAGATTTTAACTAAATACCTGTGAATTAATCATAGCCTTACGGCAACCCAGTATAAAAAGCATGATCCTAAAGCTTGAATTGATTTAAGCTGCAAGGCAATTCTGCAGTCTTAGGAAACTGCTACAGGAAAAGGCAGTTTAGTTACTTACTTCATTCAACAAATAAATCCAAGCAACTGCTCCTAAAAAAGATTCAGCAAAGCTTGGAAAACAGTAAACAACCAATTAGTATAATGCTAAAGCAAGAAAAACTGAGGGAATCACTGCAGCAGTTCAAGTGGGAGGCTTTTATAAGTGCAGACAGAATTGACTAGGCAAACACTATACACTGGTTCAGGGTCCACGCCTTGACAGAAAGGAATAATTCAATGATGGAAAGAAAAGCATTTCAAGCGTTAAGCAGAGCAGACTGATTTGATTACAGTGTGTTAGCACACTCTTAAAGTGAGGAAATAATATTCAAAGTATCTCTAACATATACCAGTTTTAACAAAAGTTAAAGTTTCAAATATAAATAATTTGATTTAGAAACAGGGGCACTTTCAGCAGTGAGCATAATTACGTACTTAAGCAAGCACATCAAAAATTCCCTTACCTCTTGCCTAATTTGAATCCTCAAATCAACATCGAAGTCCCTGTGTCTAGAACATACTTTATATTTTAGGAAAAAAAATATAAATAAAAAAAATCTACAGTTATTATCATAACGAAACAGTACGTAACACAATTATCTGAAACACAGGAGTTAACATAAGATCCCAGACATTAGTCCCAAGACAAAACTTTAAATTCCAAATGTCTCTAGGTCCAAATAATTTTTTGAAAAAGTCACTATGAATGAATGATGCACTATGTTAAAAAATAAATAAATAAATAAATCTATTCCTCAAGTAAATTCTACTGATTGCCACTGCTCAGCACAGTAAGTTTTGTTATAACAAACGTCTTGTCTAGTAAGTTAAAACAAATTTGGCCATGTCCTTCAACTAAATAATCAACTGACCAATGGCTTCATTATGCCAATCTGTGCACCCAAACTAATGGTTCAGATACAAGAAATGTCAGAGACAATTATTTATAAATAAAGAATATGTAAGTTAGCCAGCTGTATTATACCTTTCAGCTTGTTCTCTCAGGTGACAAACTAGAAAAAGCTGTACAGCACACCACATTACCTGGAAAAAAAAAAAATAAATAAATTAGCAAACACTGCAATGGCAACGCTTATGGTTGCAAACGTTAATAAAATGTTCACATGCACACTGCAAGAGAAGACAGCAGAGATGACTTGTTTCAGCATAACATCACACATAATTCACACAGTTATATCCAGCAACATCACAATGATTATATAATAATCGACTAAAGATAGCATCATACACTGACTGACTGGTTACGTAGAGAGTGACAATTAAGTTCTTAACTAAAACTAAAAAACTTGACACGATGGCCATTTGCAAGTCACCAAATAACATGATGCTCATTCTGGCAACCTGAAAAAATAACTTTCCTATCTTAATTAAGAAAATACAGCACAGCACATTTTTGCCCACACACAAGATACACAGAGTGTTTCCTTCCCTAAATCAAAATGTGTTTGTACTGTTCACAAAGCAAAGATATCACATTTTTCCGCAATAAGGAGAGCCTCAATTTCAACCAAGAGGGATCCTTATTGCAGTCAAAACATGAGCCCTTTTAATGCAGACAGAGATCTAAGTTTTTGTCAGTCACAAGGTCTGTTAATATCAACCTAAATATATGTATGTAAGGATAATAATAACTCTCCTTCTTGCCACTTTGCAGAGACATGAAAATAATGGTAGAGCTAGCTTAAGGAAGTTGTTCCACTAGCAGCAAAACAACAAAAAAAGCCTTGTTTTCTTCATATTTGCATATTTCTTTATTGCAATCTTGCCCAGCATTGTAGTAATGCCAACACACACACACCTTGATTACCTCCCCTTCTCCCCACCGCCTTTTCAACAATTTCCCCCACTGACTCTTGTCAACTTATAACTGTGACTGGAAAAAGAGGCAGTCATAACTGAGAGCAGCCACTTGAACTCACCATACTTTGTCATTCCCTCTACTTCTGAATGATTTGTGCTACCCACTACTTTTGAATAATGCATGCTGTGTTTGACAAATGAATGAAAAGACCCTGAAGTTCCTACGTATAGTATGAAGTTTGTAGTGTACTTTTTTCTGATTAAGGTAAAAAAAAAAAAAAAAAAGTAAGAAAAAAGCGAAAACAGTATCATTGACCAACTCACTGCTGTTTTATTCTTCTCTATAGTGCTGGCTCTGCCATACCACTGCAAGACTCCAGGTCTCTCCAGTAGCAGACTCCAGTCAAACTTTCAATAGCAAGTAAGGCTTTCAAACTCCCTAGTTCTCACCACACTGAGTAATTTTCATAGTTTATTGATTTAAATATAGATGCACGTATTCAATAAAATTAACCTGAGAAAATCTAATTCAGGTAAGAGCAGCAAGTTTTATTTTGGCTCTTTAGAGCAATTACAGAGTAAACCACTGTGTACAGTGTGTCTTCAGTTAGCAACGAAAATGTGTTACGTATCACAATAGCAAAGATTACTTTTAACGCAGAATAACCCCTTTCTTTCTTCCCTTTACTGTATCTATGGCTTCCACATATCAGGTAAAATTACAGTCTAATACAGCAAGCTTGTGTTTTAAGACGGTGGGTGCAAGGAATACAAAACTAAGTTTACTTCAAGCCAGAGCTCTGGATAAGCTAAAAAGATACTGACAGCTTCTGCCTGGCTTTTAACTTACTCTAATCAAACTGCCCCCAGCAGGTTGTCTCTACATTTCCTTTAAACATGACAGCACACCTAACATAGCAAAACAGTAGTTTCAACTACCATTAAATACCTTCATTAGCAATGACAAAAAAAGAACAGACTTTAAACCACTAATCTCTCAGGACTGCCAACAGTCTTAAATTCGTTGCACCTCCAAACACCTCTATCAATACAAACTTCCATTTAGTAACTTTACTTCCACATGTACACTAATTGGACAACAGTTCCAAAACAAAAAAAAATAGGAGAAATGTTTATTTTGTAGCATACAAGACATTTTTTTGTAATATATCATCTAAGACAGTAGCTGAGAAGTGAAACATTATCAGAGTTTCAAAATACCATGTCCTCACACATTTCATAGGCCGTATCTAGCTTAGAGCTTCAAGGGAAATGCTGCTTCTACTTCTTACAGAGTTTCCCAGAGAGTTCAGGAATTCAAGACAGAATTATTTTAGTCCTGGGAGATCATTACCTGACAAAAGCTAAAAAGGCCATCTAGATAGATCAGTCACATGGGAAAAGGAAAATTGAAGCTATTAAAGCAAATACATAACTTTTGCTTTAGAAATCCTAAGAACTTTCTTGGCAAGAAAGCTTACCTATATGTCAAATATAAAGCTTAGAGATCGCCTTCTCTAAACCGTGAAGGTAATCAGGAGAATTAAGAGGAGGTTGGGCAGCTGCAGCAACTAGAAGCTCTACCTACAGTCTTTTAGCAGCAGAACTCTTTCATAGCATCATAATTAATTTCTGCCATTCTAGTCATTAGTATTAGGCTACCATAGTTACAAACACTAAGTCGACTTTAATACAACATGCACAAGTTTTGTCTTGATTTTTTATGGTGACAGCAGAGTTAACAGGATCAAGCTGGCTAGAAATCAAACAGATTTTCCTCAAAAAGTGGTTTATGAAATGCCTTTTTTTTTTTCCCAAGCTTCCTGTTGCAGTACCCCTGTGTATCTCTCCAGAAAACTCTGACCCTTTTCTAATGCGTTGTACATGATCCCACCAAGTAACTTCAGTTCTGCACAGGTTCATATTGTCTGAAAGAGACTGTGAAGTATCTGCAAGTACAACTTAGCTGAAGTAGTAAAGCTACTGGAAGAGTACAAGGCTTCTATTGGTATTCACGTGGTCACCAACCGAAGAATTTATGAACTGCAAAGCACCTTTATAAGACACATGATTAAGTATCACAGTTCAGATTCTCACTGGCCCTGCCACTAAAAGAATTAACGTAAAATTCAGAACCCCACCCACCAACAACCAATAATAATTTTTAAAAAGCACACTACCTAGTTCTAAAAAGACTTCTAACAACTTATTTAGCATATGCCTAATTGTTCACGCTGTATAAGAGAAACTAATTTACAACAGAAAATATATACAAGGGATGCTCCTTAAACATAATGTTCACCTCAGGCTTTTTTTGCTTTGTTTTGGTTTTTTGTTTTGTTTATGTTTGTTTGCTAGTTTGCTTGGGCAACTCAAACCTTTTCATCCACAAACTTAATTCTTCTTTGAAACTCTGGAAGATAAGTATGTAGGATCATTTTGAAAGATACCAAACAAACTATTTCCAGAAGAAAGTCCTGTGCATACTAAGATACTAAAACAGATTTCCTTGAACTGGTTTCCGAGAGACAGGAAATTACTAAATTGATTTGACACAAAGCATACAGAGACTGACAGCTTTTTAACAAATAAAGCCAAATAAAAAAAACAACAAAACAACAATAACAAAACAAACCCAAGGCATGCAAAATGTGAAGCAACAGAAGAACATCCAAGTACTTCATAAACCATAAGAATGAAATCTCCTGTGAGCCTCACCAACTTCAGAACATGGTAAGCTTTCCACACATGGCACTGTGAAGCAATACCCAACACTCAGACTAAAAGTGACCAACTCCAGAGACCAGATCTGACAGCACCACAACTCACTAAAACTCAGTGGTTGAGGAAACATCAGAACTTTGTAATATCATACGTATATGTGTGTGTGCGTGTATCCTTAAACATTAAAACAACTCAGACCACAGGCATTCCATGTTTTACCTATGTATACCACTTAATTTCTTATTTCCCACAAGACCTTAAAATCCCATATGCCACTCAGAAACACAGCACTGAAGCCACAATCCTGCACAGCTGAAGTCATACGCACCTGGTACATGTCCCCTCCACTAATCAGTTTTGTGGAAGTGGTATCTCAACCACTATCAACCACCTCCCCACCTCCCCAATGGGACCCTTTCTCCGAAAGCCGTGGGGGTCTGGAGCCTTGCAAACGCAACCCTAAATGGGAAGAATTACTGAGAGACAATGCGGGACAGCTCCATACACCCCGGGTCCCCACAGGCAGCATCACTTTGCCCGCAACTGGGCTGCCCCAGTGTGTGCCACCCTACACAACAGGCACCTCATCTCGGGTTAGAAACAGGCGGAGTGGAGGTGTCGTGGCTTCCTTTTCCCCGGAAGAGACACCTCCCGCTGGAGCAGGAGAGGGAGGTTAGAAGGGGAGCTGTCCATAAAGGCAGAAAGATAGTGACAAACGCTAACCTGGCACACGTAAGCCGGGAGGGGTGTTTGGGGCGGAGAACCCCACACAAAACTCAACCTCTCTTACAAACACCTCCTCCCTCCCCGAGAATATAGCGTGCTTGCTGCAGCACGGAAAGTTCAACCACCGTGTGCCCGCCCTCCCCCCGCCGAACCCCAAACACAGGAGACAGAAGGCCCGCTCCTCCGCAGCCCCCCGCCCCTCACCCTTCCGCACCCCCGTGCCGGGTGCCCCCTCGCAATCCCCCACCGCAAACACCTCAGAGTAAAGCGGGATAAGCCCGCACCGCCCCCAAGACCCTCGCCTGGCCTCGCATGGCCCGCAGCCCCACAGCGGGGCGGGGAAGGCCGGTACCCCGGCCCAGCCACCGGAGAACCCCCACGCCCCCCCTTCCTCCCCACGCCACGCCGCGGCCCAGCACTGACCTGACAGGGGAGGGGCGCGGTCGCCTCTCGGGGCTGGCGTGAGGTTTTCCTCCCAGCCGCCGCCACCGATCCTCCGATCCCGGGCCCGTCCTTCCCCAGGCGCCGCCACAGAGAGAAGGCAGAGGACGCGAGCGCGGTGGCGGGGGCAGAGGGGAACACCAGCCCCTGCGGCCCTGCCCCGCTGGGAAATTACAGAGGGGAAAAAGAACGGGGGCGGTGAGGGGGGATGAAATTAAAAGGCTCGGCCCGGAGTTTAAAACAAAGAGGCGGAAATAGCCGAGCGCGGCCCGAGCGGAGCCGAGCGGGGGCGCCGCGCTCAAGGGCGCATGCGCGCGGGGCGCTCACCCTGGCACGGCGTCGGCCGCCCCCTCCCTCCCCCGAGCTGCAGGGGTGGGTCGTCCTCGCGCGTGTCGCGCGTGGGGTGTGCCCCGCAGGTCGAGTGTGAGGTGAGCGCCGCAGGCAGTCGCGGGGGCAGAGCGGGGAGCCCGGCCGTGCAAATCCATTGGACCTGTGCGCAGAGCCAGGCTGGTGGAGGGGACTGAGTGACTGAGTTTTCGGCAGGTTTTCTTCAAAAGCACGAGAGTGCTTTTTTAGCTGATGGCCGTAGAAACTTCGACGACTTGCTGACAACCTGCGGGTGGGTCAGACACTCCAGCTGAGGAAATGAACATTTTGGCTTTCTGAAAGTGGAAAGGTGTGAGGTCTTAGGTCAAGGAGCATGCATCAAGCTTGGGAAGCCCGCTCCAAGTTCTACTTCACACCAAGTGGCTGAATAGCAAGGACAAGTACTTAAAAATTAAGTTGAAGCTGGGGCTGAACAACCCCAACTCTCTCATATGAGCCTTTCCTCATGAGAGGTGCTCCATCCCTCTGATGATTTTTGTGGTTTTCTTCTGGACCCTCTCCAACAGGCCCATGTCTTTCCTGTACTGAAGACTCCAGAGCTGAACACAGTACTCCAAATGGAGTCTCACAAGAGCAGAGGAACAGGATCACCTCCCTTGCTGGCCACACTGCTTTGGATGCAGCCCAAGATACAACTGTCTTTCTGGGCTGCAGGACTGTGGTGACCCTTAGCCAGCCAAGACAATGGTTTGCTCTTTTTAAAACCTTGTTACTCTGATATCAGTTCTAATGCTTTTGGCAAAGTCACTGAAGAATGTGGTAGCCTATAAGTGATCTTTCCGAAATACAAGTTTAGCCAGTGACTACACTGTCTAAGATCATAACCAAGTAGATACGACTGCCTTGTCTAAACTGCAGCACTTCTTGTTAGGAAATAACTGAAACTTTTTGTTAGCATTGCAGTCAGTGAGCTGTGATCAAACTACAGAAGTTCAGCGAATGACTCAGGGAACTAGAAATAGCATTTAAAGGATATTTTTTTTTTTTTTCCTGCGAGCTTTACATGCCTTAGTCCTCATAGTTTTCATACAAGTAAAGGCATAACATGAGCACAGTTAAATTGAAGCTTTATCTCCTGGGAGCATGTATTTGCTAGATGGAAAAAAAAAATCATGGATGGGAATCTGAGACCTCTTGACAGGAAAAAAAAAACCCCAAACATCTCAGGTGAAGGAAGTTCATTGTCTTCTTTAGGACTAATAACAGTGAAAAGGTATTGGTCAGGATGAACACATTAATAGTAATGGTACAAACAGGGAAATGGCTAGAAACACAGCAAAATGGCTGTTTTCATGAACAGTTGTAAAGCACAAAGTAGGCAAATGTATGACAAAATTATTCCAGCTTAAGGCTGACCATAATACAGTGTTTACAAACAGCAAAGCTGAGGACTAATATTTCCAGTAGTTGCTCAGAACAATAGAGCTGCATTGATGCCGTAGGTCATGGACTAGATTGGTTGCATCCAAGGGTGCTGAGAGCCTGTTGATACCACTGCAAGACAAATCTCTGTTACCTTTGCAAGATCATGGTGACTGGGGGAGTGCCCCAGCACTGGAGAATTTCATTTCACCCATCTATAAAAACAGTAAAGAAGATAATTCTGGAAACTACAGCCTTCCTTTGGTCAATGAGAGAATCATGGAGCAAGTCCACCCATGCTGTTTCTGAATGTGTGAAGAAGAACATGTCTTACTGAAGACAGACATAGAAGACAACCTAATTTTCTTGAATGATGGATAAAATTACTGGGTTTGTGGATGCAAGGAATGTGGTGGGTGTTGTATACTTAGACTGTAGCAAGGCTTTTGATACAATGTCCCACAGTATTCTTGCCACATGTTAGGACATTATGACCTGGATGACTACTGGATTACTACTGGATGGGTGAAATACTGGCTGGATTGTTGGTCTGAAAGAGTACTGGTTAATAGGTCATATTCTAGCTGAAGGCTGGTGACAGAATGAAATTCTTCAACAGTTTTCCCTTGGATCTGTTTAATAACTTAGTCAGTGACTTGGACATACAGAAATAAGTTTGTGGACAACACCAAAGAAAGTGCAGTCTATATGCCTGAGGACAGATCTGTCATTAGGAGGGACCTAAACAGGTTGTGGGAATAATATTCGCCAGACAAAGTCCTGAACCTGGAACAAACTTAACTTCCTGCAGCAGTACAGGCTGGCGTGTGATCAAGTAGCTGTAAAACAGGTCTGTTGAAAACACTTTGTGAGTTTGTGGGAATAATAGACGAAACGTAAACCACCAGTTTGCCCTGTCATTGATGAGAATTAACAGCATCTTGTTGTGTATTAACAGGTCAGTACATTGGGGAACATGGCTGTTCCTCTTTACTTGGCACTTGTTAGAACAAATCTGGCATAGTGTGTCCAGTTTTCGGTGCACCAATACGAGAAAGATACTGATAAACTTGGTCAAGTCCAGCAGAGGCCACCAGGATGGCAGTAGGTCTGGAGAACATCTCCTACAAGGAGAATCTGAGAGAACTGGAATAGTTCAGCCTGAAGAAGAAATGGCTTCAGGGAGGCCTAATAGCAGCCTTCAATACTTACAAGTGTGTCTACCTACAAAATGCAAGAGCAAAACCCTTTAGTGAGGCAGTTGGCAGGAGAATGAAAGCCAGCGGTTGTAAAGTGAATTGGAGAAGATTTTGATGGGACAGGAAGAAAGAAAAAAAATCACTCTTGAGGATAGTTAAACTTTGGAAGAGGTTTCCCAAAGAGGCTGTGCTTTGTGCGTCTGTAGAGGTTTTCAAGATAAGGCTGGGTAAAGCCCTGCTTTAACGAAGAGGTTGTACTACAGACCTCTGAATGTCCCTTGCCATCTAAATGTTTTTGTAATTTTGAGATAAATTGTAAAGCAGGGAAATCAAAATTGTCCAGGAAAATTAAAAGTAACAGAAGAAAGAGTACCTAAAATGGCTGAATCATTCTGGTTGGACAGCAAATTTCTGAAACTGTTCTTTTAGATAATGTTTGAATAGGCTTTTCTAGAAGACTAAACTTTGTCAGTTAACTGTTGGTTGCTTTTTCCATGCTTCATCTTTCAGCTTGGCTGTTATTAGATCCTAACAGGTCCTCACCAATTACTGGCGCTCTGACTACAGATACTTACCTGTTAGTTGGATCTGAAAACTCAGATAATTTCTCATCACCCCTTTCCCAGTCATGAATCTTCAGTTAGCACTGGATTCACTTAGATTTCTTAACTTAGGTTTAAATAACAGGCAGCAAGCAAAACCATGTAGTAACCAAAGATCTCAGAGGTGGGCTCCAAACTTTCACCAGCTTTTGTCTTCTAGATGAATGTACTGTGCACTAATTATTTGAGTAAGCTATTCTTACGGAAGTGTCTACAAGATTTGGGCATTAACATCACAAAAATATTACATCAGAACCACACACTATGCATGCACATACACATATAGATTTATAAATTAAATCCTATATTTTGAAATGTAACTTTTTACACCTTTAACCTATCAGGTTTCTTTTGTAGATAAACAAATGCAATATATATTCAAATATATTTCAATATTTTCCCCTCAAATGCAATATATATTATATATCTTATGTATTATATGTTATATTATTATTATATATATTATTATATATTTCCCTCAAAGGCCTGCATTTTATTGCATTAGCTGCACTGCATCTTTGCATCAAGAGTATAAAATATTCTTCATTACCAACTTTTGCAAAGTTAGCATGCATTTTTATATTAAGATTCCTCTTCCTGGAGTATGCAAAACAGAAGTTCCTGTTCATGCAAGAATATCCAGATTTATTTTACAAATTTGAAGATCATGTAGTTTTAGAGAAATGCTTAGATAATGTGACTGTGCTTCAAGTGTTTTAATAACAACAGAATTATATAGAAGTGCTGTTCTGGCATTAAGTCAGTCATAGTATTTTGGGAACAGAATAATGTTTTCTAAAATCTTGGGAAGACACCACTGACATTTCTGAGTTGGTGGTGTTTCCAGCCCTGTAAGCCTCCATCCTCCTGCTAATGCCCATAGAAGTCTTTAAACAAAAAACAGGTGGTGCACAACATTCTATGATAGTATTGCAGAATGGATGAGGCTCAAAGGGACCTTTGGAAATCGTCCAGGAGAGCCTCCCTGCTCAAAGGACAGTCAGGTAGAGCAGGCTTTCTTGCTTCCTCTGTTTATCACAGTATCAAACTGCCATGCTTACATTGCAGGTTCTGCATGAATAACCTAATGACTGAATTATAACTTCATTCTTGTTCAGGATCCACTGAGGACTAATCTTCTGAATGTCACTTTTGCCACAAGTAAATTTTGGCTTCACAAATGTAGTCTATCATCCCTCTCATTTAAAACCCAAGACCTAGAGGTCCTTTACAGGAGGAAATATGATTTAGTGTTCCCTATACACACAGCTGCATAAGTGACAGGCCAATCAACCAGAGAAACTGACTAAAGAATATCTGTTGCTTCAGCAGTGAAACATGCTGAAGTAGATGAGAGGTATGTTTCATGTAGCCAGTGCACAACCTGTGCACTGTGAAGAATTGTTTGCTAAGTGGCCTTTCTGGTACTAGCATTAAATCCCTTTCATGTGCTTTGCCAGCAATACTAGCCTTAGAAGCTCACTTCCTCCCCCTTTCCCCAACCATTTGCTAGAAGGATGAGGTAAGACTGTGAAGGGTCATTTGATCTACCGAAGAATATGATCAGTGATACCTACTGTGTAAGCTTCTGACAAGTGAGTTGTGAAGACATAGTGTGTCCATCCACTGAAGCTTTCAGATAGGTTTGACAACCTAACCTTGCTCAGTTGGTCTTACCGTTAGAAAGTATTTCCCAGTTTTTAACCTTGCTCTTCCTGCTAGGATTTTAGTAGACAAAGCAGTTCATACCCTTTGTCTTCTCAAATACTTGTGAAATATCTAATATTATCTCCAGTCAGTCCTGTCTTGACTAAGTAACCACTATTCCCCTCATTCTGCATCATGTTCTTTGCCACAACTGCCCCAATTACCTGTTCCAGTAGACTTTTATTTCTCTTCAGGTGACCAGCACCAATCATTTCTTTCCAGACAGGCACCTTGCCTTCCATCAGGAAAGCACCTTTAACAGGATCTGCTTTTACAGATGCTTTGCTCTTATGCATACAAACCCAGAGATGCAGTTTGTTGACAGAAATCTGACTTGGGACCCACACTCTCCCAGAAACATTATGACAAACAGGAAAGTATAGTCTGTCATGCAAACCTTGTGCTGGGAATCTGTAAATCACAGGCAACTTGGAGGTTCACTGCCCCACAAAATTCAAACACATTCTGAAGTATTAATTGGTGTTTTGTTATAAATTTACTTTAAGTGTAATCCATAACAGTTTTTAACCTGGTAACTGTTAGGCAACCTCCTTCATCTGTAAAGCAGTAAGGTACTTCAGTGTCTTTCAATATTCTTGACTATGGGGAAAAAAAAAAAAAAAGATATGAGGTTTTAGGAAGTTGATATCAGCTCCCTGTTCTCTCTGCTATAGAATTGACAAGGCATGTTGTCTCACCCTGTCAGTTTTATTGCTATTTTGAGCTGCAGCATTTTTTTATGATTGAAGAATTTAATAAAACTAAGAGAGATCTAAACCAAAGAGTCAGGTATTTAACTATACCCTCAGTCATTCCAACCCACCTGAGCTCTTCAATCCTCACTGTTACTTGGCTTTCAAATTCCTCCATTTCCTGGGGGCGGGGGGGGAACCCAAACAAAAAAACCCTCCCTGATTTTCTCTCTAGTTTCAAACTTAAATAAATCAGGTTCATTAAGCCCCCTAGCCAGATCCACTCAAGTCTACAAGACAAACAGATTCATCAATCATTTGGAAAAGATGAAGCACACTACTTTAGCAAATACCAGCCACTTAATGTAACTCTAGGCTTACAAATATTCCCACTGGTAAGTGAAAGATTAAGACTATTGGCAGAGCATGTCAGCAACTGTTAACTAGCAATTAGAAACTTCTGGATATGTATTCTTTCTCACCAGAAGACCTCTTAGTGCTTCAGAGATGAGCATTAGATGGAGAAGTGGAAATAGAGAATGACTCAGGAAATAAGTAGCTGTTTGTTACCACTAAGTACTTACATAAGCACAGCTTATATCTCTTCAGGGATTTTTTTTTAAACACAGAAAGGCTCAGCCATGTCCCTACTGTTAAATGAAAAGATTTACACTGAGGGGAGGGGGCAGCAGGGAGAAACAAAACAAAAACCCACACTCAGTTCCCAGGAGTTCTGCATTTGGAATGTTCCATTCTCAGAACTTGGAGCTTGCTCCAGAAAGATAAAAGCTGCCAGCAACCTAGTCAAACAAGTCAATGTGTTGTTCCTTTGACTGTCAGCTGTAGTTACTTCATTAATGTTGAGGAGGAAGAACTGACTGGTGCAGTTCTTTATGACCATCAGTTATCATTTGGCTTCTAACGTACCAGACTACACAAATACAGAACACTAGTGAGATTTTTGATTGCCTACACATGTAGAAACTACTAAGAACACAATTAAAATTCCAGCAATTCAGTTTCAGATACACTCCCAGACAACCTGCACAAAATCAAAAGCAAATTTGGAAAATCAGAAATAGTGAGAAGAGGAGCAGGCTACAGGAGGAAGTGACAGGCATTTAGAAAAAGGGCTCAGAAAAATTCCTCCTGAAATTACCAGTATGTGCTACTCCTAAATTGCGGTGGTAAGGGGTTGTTAAGCAGATAGGCTCACGGGTATTTGAATGTAGTAATCCTTTTCTTGAGGATTCCTTTCTTTTAATCTGAGTTGCAGCTTTGATATAAAACTGAGGTGCAGGAGGCAATGATACCACAGTGAAATTTGGCAGAATAGAATGCTACCTGTTCATGAAACCACTACTGGTCAAGTATCATCCTGGAGATAGAAATGAGAGAAAGCGTATGAGGATAAACGCATGTAGAAAACAAGATGTAAGAGGAAAGACTACTGGAGCATGGGTTTAGTCTAAATGCATTTCAGAGAGACACATCAAAAATAGCTGAAATTTTTGAGGTGTTGGAGGAGGGATATTTTTCCAGTATCCAACTGTGAAGGTGCAGGGAAGGTGTGTAGTCTCTATCCTAGGAGGCTGAACAAGCATCTGACAGGCTGACAACAGATATATCTCTAAATCTAGTTGATTTACCTTGGGGTGAGTGGCCTATTTTTTATTTCTGGGAATCTGGCTTCCAGTGCATCCTCCAGGAAACTGTCCTCTTTCAAAAGGGCCTTCATCAGAACATTACCTTAAGTGAACTTAGTATAATCACCAGTTGCTTCTGTGTATATTTCCAAGACAGGAACAGTTTAGCAATCATACAGAACTATATTTTGTAGGGTGAAAATAGCCTTCACTTCTGGGATTAAAGTAATTTCAGTGAACAATTCAAACCTGTTAGCCCAGAGAGATCATCTCTGACTGCTCCCAGTCAGTTTTCCTTCCCTTCATGCATATACCACAGCTATATTTGATTCTTGCATTCTAATTTGCTTTTGCAAGCATCTATTTTTAGCTTCACATTTACTGTGATCAGGTCGCATTGGAATTTCCCATGCTCTAGGGTGAATCACTACACTGTAGAGGGATTACTATGTACATTGCCCCTTTACTTCTACATTTTTTATTTCTCTCTTTCTGAATTCCCCTGATTGTAAAATTCCAGTTATATCTTCTCACTATATTTTTGATCTGCTATGTGGTTCTCCATTTTTAAAACCAAATTTGCTCTTCAGATTTCTTAATAGTGTCTTTTAAAACACAACTTTAAAATCAAAACAGCCTATTTTGTTAAATAGGCTCAATCAACACAAACCATTTTTGCTGCTTACTAATAGAATAATAGAATAATAATACTCTTATTAATACAGGAACTTGAGCCCTAAGTGTCAATTAATATTTTCTACAATATAAAGAAAATACTGTTATTGTAGACCTATTGTAGACCTAAACAAGACCGTATGTCTTGTGAGTGAAGAGGCACATCCTTCCCATGTAGCCCATGCTGTGATCTCCAGCATGGCTGAGGATTCCTGTGGCCTGTGATAGATTATTTTTAGGCTTTTCCTGAGCGTCCTTGGACTTTCTCCCCTAAGCTTTCAATTATCTACAAGATTCCCCTATAGCATTTTACACAATGGTACTTCAGTTTATTTTAAGTCCATTTCTTTCTGATTGGTCTTCATTATTCTGTCTCACAGGCTAACAAAAGTGCCCTGCTTTTATGGATTTTACTTGCAATACTTTACTTACTACATTACCCAGGAAGGAGGAAGAGATGTAGCCTGGAGACAAAGAGAAATTTTTAATGGTGAGTGTAAGTCCCCAGAGCAGCTGTTTCTTTGGAATGGGAAACATTAATGTCTTAAAGCCAATACTTTTGTGGAATAATTGTCCAAAGACAGTCTTAGACATCTCAAGTCAAGGCAAAGCTCTTGTAGATATTAACATTGTAAGTGTTTGGACTGTACTACTTTATTACCACAGAACCTAATCATATATTGTTTGTGTGTTTTGGTTGTTGGTTTTGTTTTTTGGTGTGTTTTTTTTTGTGTGTGTGTGGTTTTTTTTGTTGTTTGTTTGTTTGTTTGTTTTTTGTTGTTTTGTTTTGTTTTGTTTTGGGGGGGGGGGGGGTTGTTTGAGAGTTTTTTTGTTTGATTTGGTTTGTTGGGGTTTTTTTGTTTGGGTTTGTTTTGTTTTTCTTTAACCAGAGATGACATGGCTGTTATGCTTGGGAGCTTGCATTTAAGGTTCTCTGATTGCCAAGTCAAGTCCTTCTGCTGTGTACCCATCACGGAAAAGACAAACTCTCCCAAGGAAAGAAACAGTGGATCAGCAACTGAGGCACATCCGAATAGAAATCTCAGTGTCTGGCTCTACTACTTCTTCTGTGCTTCCACCTCTCAGCTAGATGAGAAACACGAAGAGTCACTAGTCTTTCATTCAGTCTTTCTGGACAGCCTATGCTAGTCTGATCAAAGGGTTTACAAGTTTTCTGAGGTACTACTAAGCCACCATTGAGGGAGAAGGCTGCAGTCTGTTGGGGCAGAAATTCTGAAATGGTTTGCATATCATTACTAGGACATACAGCATAATTTGGGAACCTCTGAACTACAGAACTAGGGAAACAGAGAGATTCTGGATTCTTACATCTAACAATTAAATGGACAAATATATTGCTTCTGCCTTGAACCCTACCAGTTAAATTAGCATCCCTCTGGCATGCCATTCTTGCCCTAGCTGACATTTTGAAAGTACTTCAAATTTTAGAACTCAGCAAGATTAAAAAATATGGGCCACAGAATAAGATCATTCTTGGAATTTGCAGGGTTGATGGGCAAATAAGCAGGAGTCAGCATTGCAGTGGTTGCTTCAAAACAATTGCCCCTTCTAAGAGGAAGGATGGTTGGACAGTGCATCCTAAGTTTGTTTTGGTTTGTTTTATCTGTGAAGAATAAGGGGAAAACAGGAAACAGCTGACTGCTACAAGAGAATATTATATGTTGACATTCCCATCTACCATCTAATCCACCAAGAAAACTAAAAATAAAATGTGAAAGATTAAAAGAGAATGAAAGATGGGTTTGAAATTATTAAATACAGTTTAGTTACAGTTGTCTGATTTTCGAGCTGGTACCACTTTACCTCCTGTTTTTATCTGCCCAACTCTTTATTTAACAGTATTACTTCAGACATTAAAATATCTAACAAAAAAAAAAACCACAACAGTTTTGTCTGTATCTGAGAGACAAAGCTGGCTCAGGGTTATGCAAAACCATACAAAAGTTTTTAAAAAATGTTATTGTTCTAATGAAGGGCTTTAGTTATACTAAACATTGGTACAAACTCACATCCTACTGGGAACAGTATACGTTGCCCACTTTCCAAACAGCTTCCTAGTTTATATTAGTGCAGTTAGTAACTGGAGACCAGAAGCAAATAGGCATGTCAATCACCCATCCCCAGCAAGGGAGAAATCACTTCTGTGTAGAAGCAGGGTAGACAGCTGGAAGGCAGGAGTGGCCACCATCTGCATACACCTACAGCCAGACGTCTCCATATTTGCCACCCCTTGCAGAATCTTGCCCTAGGCAGAACCATCTATGTTGTCTGCACACGTGAGCACTGCAGGGAGATGTAGTACTCAAGGCAACAAAAATCACTGTTAGTTTTATATTTAAATTATCAAGTAGTTGTACATTTTCTGTCTGCACCACTGGAAAAATTAAGGCCCCACACCAGGTCATGGGCAGGTTTCCTACAGTCTGCTTCCTGAATTCAAATAGACAATGTTATAATAAACCAGGCCAAGCAACTTGCTAAATAACGGACACCTCAAAACCAATGCAACAGTTATGCTTTCTCAAGAAGCTTATTTAAAACATTACTGCTTTCTTCTTGGCTCTTCCCTGTTTTCCCAAGCTTAAATTTTGCTTTAGAGGAGGTTGGCACACCTCTCTTATGTTTTCATCAGGACATGTACGGTGACTTGGAACCAAGGAAAATTTATGGTTTGTTAGTACTATGGTTGCAGCAAGAGCTTTGGTTAAGTTCTGCTTGCCACTGCACTGACATGCAATATATCCAGCAGTTCCTCCAAGGATGCTTCAGCCTCAAGAGCAGTTGTGCAGAGCCAGCACCTGCTGGTCTTTTTAAACAGGAGCACAATTTTCAGTGGACATGTTAAATCACAGGTCAGATGTTATGTAAGTTATCTGTTTCAACGTAAAACGCTTTTGAAATATTCTTAGCCAGAATATAAACTGAAGGTTTTGAGCCTTCTAAGGACAGCTCTGTTTCAGTGAATATATTTCAAGCTGAAAGAACAGACTTGCTTTTCTAAGCAGATATGTACTCCAAGGCTCCAGATCACTCTTCATAGTTCTGCAAACAGAAGAGGGTTTAAGGAGAAAAGGATTATCTTTGGAGGCTGTGGGTGGGCTTCTCTCAGTTGCCTAATGGTTTTTACCCTTTGGAAAAGGAGACAAAATAATTTTAAGGTCTCAACTCTGGGTGAAATTTTAGATAATTTAGGAGAACAAAAAACAGTTCCCCAAATGGTACAAAGATCTAGGGCTGATAAGCAAGAGGTGTACCTGCTAATGTGTGTCTCTTCCAAACCTTCAAGCTACTGGAGAAATTTTTCCAGGACCATCCATTGCACACTGTACGCAACCTGGACAAGCTGCCACAACCACAACATTTCAGGACAATTTATTACTAACTATGGAGACAAGCATCAAGGTTTCCATTGACAGCTCATGTTGACTTCTCTGGGAATATAACAAATCAGTAAGACCACAAAGGGACAGACCTAGCTAGAAGCCATGAGGGAAGGTTGAAGTCCAAAAGAACCAGCTACTAAACGAAGCAGAAAGTCAAGAGGGAATAGTAAACATGTCCTAAAATGAGTTTTGAGCCATTGGCAAGCTCCGCTGACAAGCCCATGTCTCCAGTGACAGATCTGAGAACTGGAGTTCTCGAAGCTTACATGGAAACTGCAGCCTAAAAACAAATACTCAGTCTGCTTAATAAGGTGGAAAATAGTCATATGGCCAAGAGATACAATAAAGGCTCACAGGTTGTTGCATATCAAGGGCTTGGCAACTGCCAAGTAAAATACAGAGAATTGCAACTCTTCATTGCCTATGGGCTAGGCAAGGTATCAAGTGATATCTTTTCCAGACAAGACAAAATTTCCCAGTTCTCCTCCACTGCATCAACCTTCCTTCCTTTCTCCAAAACAGTCTCAGTTGCCACTTTTTCTGGTGTCATCATTTTGCCTGGAAAGATGCTATAAGGAGTCCTCCCTCCTTCCAGCAGGGTAAGTTAGTTTATGTACTGTTTCATTCCAGCAAGATTATTCTTGATGCATTCCCTTATTTATGTCCTGCATTGGCCTGAAAGGACTAGCCAAGCTAAAATGTTTCTAGTACTCAGTAGACAGGAGTTCAAAGCAGCAAGCTGATTTTGAGGAATGAGCAAACCAAGTTCCTCTTTGCCTAAATTACCGCCCGTATTTCTAACATAGATACACTATGATCACTCTTTTCCCCAGAGGCAGATGTAAAGCTAGGTCTTTTGCCTCAGTGATACTAAAGAGCTCTGAATACTTATGTGGCATGGGAAAGGCAGATGGCGGATAACACTATATTCCATTTCCGTAAGTTAATCCAGCCCAGTCATAACAAAAATGAGGTTGTCTTCACAGAGTGGTGTCAGCTTGCCCATAATTGCTTTTTCTAGATAGAGCACTCAGCATCAGTGTTGCCTCTAGATGTCACCTCCTTTAGTAGTCGGGAGAAGCTGCTGTGATGCCTCTTCCTCTGTGCTTGACTCTTAGTGTCTTAGGGCACAACTAGGCAGCCACTGCCCAGGGTAGCAGGAGGAAGCTAATCAAATAGATGCGAGCATGGGATGATAGTGAGTGAGGATAATGTAGGAGAAGTTGTTACATCACAGAATGAAGTGTGGACACCAAGGTGAAGTTCAAACCAGATTTCAGAAGGCAGCTGATTCCTGGATGTGCTAGGGCAGAGAACTAGCAGTGAGAACCCACATGGTTAGAGTTGCAGTGCCATGTCAGAATGGGACAGTGATGGAGTCCCACAGCTAGCAGGCAAATCACAGACAAGCAGTGAAGTACCACGAAGTCCTGAGCAAAGGAGAGAGGAGTACTGACGAAAGTGTGGAGAACATCTGTGATGAAGGAAAAAATGGGAGTACACAGGGCTGACAGTACAGTTAAAGAAACTGGGCAAGGGAAGATGCCCGTTACCAATGGGACAGAGTGAGAAAATCAGATGGACAAGCTCATGGGTCGATTTGCTTGCCAGTTACTATCACAGGCAAAACAGACTCGATGAAAATCATATACATTTACTGTAAATCAGAACTAGAGTAGGATGGTGAGAAACAAAAATGAGTAGAACATTTTGCCCTCACCCTACCCCTTATTCTCAGGCTCAACTTCACTCCTTCACTCCCAACTCCTCTACTTCTTCTCGCTTCAGACACACAGGGAAATGCGGAATGGGGGTTGTGGTTCGTTCATAACGGCTCCTCTCTACTGCTTGTTCCTTCACACACAGTTTCCCTGCACCCGCATGGGGTGCCTCCCATGGCATAAAGTCTTTCACAGAGTGCTCCAGAATGGGTCTTCTCCACTTTGTACAGTCTTTCAGGAGCAGTCTGTTCCACTGTGGATCTCCCATTGGTTGCAGCTTCTGCCAGAAAATCTGCTCATGACTGGGGTCCTCTCCATGGGCCACAGCTCCTGCCAGGAGCCTGCTGTGGCATGGGCTCTCCACAGGCTGCAGCGCCTTCCTTCAGGGCATCTCCACCTGCTGCAGTGTGAGGTCCTCCATGGGCTGCAGGGTGGATATCTGCTCCACCATAGTCCTCCGTGGGTTATTGGTGGACAACATGTTCCACCATGGTCTTCTCTGTGGGCTGCAGGGGGATCTCCGTTCCAGCATCTGGAGCACCATCTCTGCCTCCTTCACTGACCTTGGTGTCTCCAGAACTGTTTCTTACACTTTTTTTCTCCCCTTTCCTTCTTTGCCTTTGTGGCATTTTTGCTCTTTCTGAACTACTTCCTCCCCAGGGTGCCACCATCTTGGCTGAAGGGCTCCGCTGTGCCCTGTGGTGAATCTGGCACAGAGCAGCCCAGGCGTTTACTCACAGAGGCCCTACTACAGCCCCTCCACTATTGAAACCTTGGCACATAAGCCCAGTACAAGTGAAAAACTCTGCAGGCTGGGTTTGGGTTTCTCCATGGAGAGATAAGGAGCAGTGGCTACCTAGAAAGAAGGGGGAAAGCTGGAGCGAGGTCAGGAGTGCATGAGAGCCTCAGCTACTGAGGAACAAGACTTGAAGAAGCTACTTAGGAACTTGGGGAACAAGACAAAAGGAAAGAATTGGGCAAAACCACAGAAGACTAAGGAGAAAGATGGGAAGGAGCAAACAGTAAGGACTGCAAGGAGGCAGAGACATGGAGGAGTGGCAAATCAATGGGCCCATGGCTGCAAGGAGTGAGGAAGAACAGCCATGAGCAAAGCAATGGGTTGTGCAAGAGGAGCAAAGGGAGGCTGGGAGACATGCACCCTGAGATCTACTAGGAAACTAAGCAGGGAAAAATTAAGCACAAATTAATACTAAGGGAGAAAAGAATATTGCAGAGAAGATGCGAAGGAGTTCAATATAAACTGTTGTGAAAGTCTGTAGGCGGCAAGGAAAGGGAGGAAGACAGAAAGTGGAGGAGACAGCATATGAGGTTTGGATTTGTTTTTTTTTTCCTTTAGTTTCACAGAACATGTAAAGCCTATACATAAAAGCTGATTCCCCATTTACCATTTTCAGGTATCCATATTGCAAACACACTGCTTTCTTGCATGCATCTTGAAAGCATTGGTAGGCAAAATGAAATGGGTGGACCCCTTTCTGTTTGGTGTGTGACTAAGCCCAGGAGGTTACAAGAGAGTGGCACAAGATTATGTGCCATGACCTAAAGCCACCTGGCTTGTTGGATTTGGATTGTGTTTGCAAATTGACACTAGTGCATTGCTTTCTCTTTTACTTTCCAGACAAGGTACACTGCACTAAGGTACAGCTGAAGCTGTTAAATTACATCCAATTTTGAAAGGACATTTCAGCATGTAGGCCTTCTTCTAAAAGCCGGCCACTATAAATCCCAGGGACTTCTGGGATAAGCTTTTCTAGATTTCTTTTAAAGGACTTTAGTTAAGGAATTGCTATACTGGGGCACTCAGCTAGCCTTTGTCCAGCTGTGTGTACAAAGCCCTGCAGCACTTTAAGCTTATGACTGAGATAATTTTTTAACAGTTTATACTAGAGAATCCTAAGACTTGGATAAAGTCTAACTGCCTCCTCTTAGTCCCCTTCATGCCTGCAATGTCTTTCCTGTTCTGTAACTGCACACTGGGATGTAGAAGAACTATTTACCTCAAAACGAAAACCAGAAATAAGTCAATTGTCTGAGTGGAAAAAATGCAAGTAACTCCTGTGGAAATCTGCAATTGCATATCTAAAAACTCTTCTTTAGTGGCCACAAAGATGCACAGGAGGAGAAACTGCCTCCCAGTTTCATGCACTCACTGGATGTAACAGGGAAGGTGAAGTCCTGGCTTCTGTACCCTTCTGTCACTCAGGTTTAGTAAGGACTGCAACTCTTTCCCTTAAGAGAGTGACAGTAATGTGGTGCCTCTTGACCCAGCCACCTGCTATCACAAACCTGGTGACAACTAAAGACTGAGGTCACTACTTTATTGCTTAATTTTTTGGAGATTGTCAAAGGAAAGCAAAGACTTTGTGATGGCAGAGAAGACAGGGACATTTTAAGTAAGCCGTCTTTCTTAGGAAAGTAAGGATCAAAATGAGAAGGCTATGGCGTAATGTAAAACATGCAATTTATTCAATCAGGCTTTCCCATAAAGGAGCAAATCTGAATCATGGCTTGTGGCATATGACTTCCTCTTACACAGGGGAAGTTTAGATTGGATATAAGGAGGAAGTTCTTTAATGTAAGGGTGGTGAGGCACTGGAATGGCACGGCCAGGTTGGACAGAGCTTTGGGTGACATGGTTTAGTGTGACGTGTCCCTGCCCATGGCAGGGGCGTTGGAACTAGATGATCTTAAGGTCCTTTCCAATCCTAACTATTCTCTGATTCTATGATATAACAGTCATCCACTGATTAACAATCTTCCTCCAGGGTTAATGAGTCAGACAAATCACCCACACTTTTCGAAAACTACAGATAAAATTTGGAAGCGCTGTCATTTTCCTTGAGGAAAAAGCAGTGCTGATTAATGAATCTTAGTCTGCTGAGGCCCCAGTCATGGACAGGAGCATATTTATGCCATCTGTAAACTCTGAAGATGATGTTATTCATGAGTAACTAATAATTTGGGGTGTTTCAAAGAGGTGCAGCACAGGAAGTATTGCTTGCTAACTCTGAAATTCAGGCATCTGGTTTTGGTTTCTTAAATTGATACCTTTAGTCCCTTTTGAAATATTTTGGTCTTTAATTTTTTATTTTTTTTCTAAATGAGAAGCAAAATTACATAAGAAACCTAATTCCATTCTTAAAGCTCATTTTAGGTTTCCTAAAGTTTTTGTCTTGAATAAAAAAGTGCCATGTTTCTATGAGAATAAAGAAGTAATAAATTTAATAATAAATAAAAAAAATTTTATTATAAAAATAAAACTACTTGAATAAAACTGCAAGCAGTTCCTAGTACTAGATTTTTTTCCTAAGACTTTTCTGCTTTCTCTGTACCTCAGATGCTAGCTTACTATCACAATTTTGATTTTTTTATTCTCACTGATAACCTGGGAGAAAAGCAGGCTGACAGCAAAGGACTTTGGAGAAGGTGAGCAAGTTAACAGGGCTAACATCAATTATATGGCACGCTGAAATTGGGTTCAGCCACCAGTGTCAACCTGAACAGGTTTGCGAATACAAACTTCTGTACTTAATCTATGCTTAAGACATTTTAATCAAATTTCCATTACAGTTAAAGAGAGACTCAAAAGTCAACGTTCACCTCCAGTCTACCAAAGTGGGTACTCTGCTCAATAGGCTATTGCAGAGACTGAGGACAGTGTTTGGATCATCCAAGCACGGAAATACACCTGTTCTAGCCTCCTCACTTAGAGATGGGCCCGCCCAGCAGATTCCTACAAGTGGACCTTTCAGTTTGGTGGAGTGTAGGGAAGGACCTACCGTGCGGCCCAAATCTCTGGCAAAGACAATTCTATTGAGTGCTGCCAGTTAGAATTGAATCGGTTACTGAAGATAAATCTCAAATGGTTAATCTATACACATTAATTTGAAGATTCAGCTTGGCTCATGTAACACTGGCTAATTCAAAGATTTGTTGCATGCCACAATACACATTTTCCATACAGGTGCTTTTCTCTTTCCTGACTTCAGTGTCATTATAACACTTGCATACTGTGCAGCCATCCAGCACTCCATTAATATAGCCTGTTTAGCCAATAATGCCAGCTCAATTACAGTATTGCCTGAGATACATGTAATGCTCAACTATAGTTTAGAAAGCCTAGCAATAAAAAAAACCTGCAAGAGCTAAGAGACCTATGCTTGAGTAAGTGACTTCAAAAGTAATTCCTTCTTACTATATATATAACACCAAGACAGACGCTGAAGCCTTGAAACTCTCCTGAATACAAATCAGTGCATGATTCTTCTGTGAGGAGGGGAAATTTTCTTAAAAAGATTGTCGGCACAGCCTGATTTGGTAGCATGTGTAGCCTTCAAGTGCTGCACAATGCAGGAGCTACTGTACCCCTAAAGTAGCAGCTTTGAAGAAACAGTTCTGCAGGGAGCAGTAGGGAAAGACAGAAGTTACTTCCATTTGAGCTGATCTGATCCTTTTGGGTCCCTGAGTTGTAACATACACTCTGTGCAGACAGAAAACATACATAGTTTGACTTATTTACTTGATTGTTGCAACCTCCCTGCCATGGGCAGGGACGCCCCACACTAGACCATGTCACCCAAGGCCATGTACAACTTGGCCTTGAACACTGCCAGGGATGGAGCATTTACCACTTCTTTGGGCAACCTGTTCCAGTGCCTCACTACTCTCACAGTAAACAGCTTCTTCCTTTTATCTAACCTGAATTTCCCCTGTTTCAGTTTAAATCCGTTACCCCTTGTCCTGTCACTACAGTTGCTAATGAAGAGTCCTTCTCCAGCATCCATGTAGGCCCCCTTCAGATACTGGAAGGCTGCTATGAGGCCTCCACGCAACCTTCTCTTCTCCAGGCTGAACAGCTCCAACTTTCTTAGCCTGTCTTCCTATGTAAGGGCGCCCCAGCCCTCTTATCATGCTTGTGGCCCTTCCCTGGACTTGCTCTAACAGCTCCATGTCCTTCTTATGTTGAGGACACCAGAACTGTACACAGAACTCCAAGGAAGGTCTCACGAGAACAGAGTAGAGGGACAGGATCACCTCCTTTGACCTGCTGGTCAGACTCCTTTTGATGCAGCCTAGCACAGAGTTGGCTTTCTGGGCTGTGAGTGCATCCTTTCCAACCCTAACCATTCTATGATTCTCTGATTCTATGACTGTACATTAAAAAAAAAAAAAAAATCATTAAAAATCTATTTTTCAGCCTCATTTATGGCTTTCCTAGATGTGCTAAGAAATCCATTTTCACTGTGTGTTTCCAGAGGTACTCCTCTGTCTGTGGTTAGAAGACAGCCTATAAAGCTGTGCTTCCCTGCCTGGGACAGGACTCAGCACAGAGCGGGGATGTCACAGCTCTTCCCCATGTTCTGTTCCTCCCACTCACCCCGTGAGCCCCCAGTGAGTGGGTTTAAACACTCACAGGGTTCTTGTACATAGTCACTCTCCCCCAGTATGAAATCCCCTGACAGCACACAGCTCCATCTGTGCAGCATTTCCAAGCACGTGGGGGAGGATCTGCAGGCTGCAGAATTATTTCAGTGGCTTAAGACTTCCACAAACTTTTGCAGCCCTGAGCGGGCAAAAGCCTGAAGGCAGGGAAGGTGGTGTCCCAGCTTTCTCCTCCCGGGTTAGCCGTAGTATCAAGGAGAAAACTGGAAACACAGAATAAAGAGAGATGCCATAATCCTACAAAACAACGACAGTGATTAATAGTGTGATCATGCCAAGACATTTGTGGGCTAGCTTACTGCAGTTCAGATTAAAAAAAAAAAAAAAAAAAGAGAAACATTTTTGCATGATGAAGAATGCATGAAAGACTCACAGTGACAGAGTATTTCTATGGTGACCAGTGCAGCATCATATTTAGACTGTAATGGTAAAAGATGTTAATGGCTCCTGAAGCAGCCAGATCTTTAGGGAAGTTGAGTACACTTTAAAAAGAGCAAGAGGATGTTTCAAACAGATAGCTGAAAATGCAGACAGAAAGACTGCTGCAGCCATGTAGTAATCTGGAGCTGAGGGGTGAGGGCTCTTGGATTTCCAAGTACAGCTCTCCGACTCCAACACTGTTTTTTCAGCATTTCTAGTGCAACAGGCAGAGAACAAGCAGAAACAATGGGTACATTTGTGAAGCTGGATACCAGAGGAATACAAAGGCAGCATTTTCAGCTTCTCATTAGGAAAACATCACAGCTAATTTTTTTCAGCATGCACATTGAGGTTTTGTTACTAAGGAAGCCAAGGCAAATCGTGGGACAGAAGGCTCAGACCCAAGAATTAGAAAATAATTCTGAAGTCCCTATCTAGGTATGAACCACACAGTATTTATTAGAAGAGCTGTATGTAAAGGGAAACACGTTATCCCTTAGTTCTGTGCTGATTTCCTCAGAAGAGCCTTCATGTTCTGAGCAAGCCAAGCTGATAGTATTCCCCTTTTTTCACAAACTGAAAGCATATGCCCATGTTAGATTCCAGCTCTGTCCCATTCCTTGCTAAGCTGTTTTTCCTCAAGTAGCACCTTCATAAACGTCTTCTTGTTGTTTGTACTTAATCCATGCTTAAGGCATTTAAATGAAACTTCCATTTATATGTAAAGAGAGAGTCTGGAGCAGGCCATTAGCCCTTTCTACCTGCTTGTACCTAGTGCTGCAATTACAGTTTCAGCCATCAATTTTTCTTACCCCTCTCCAGCAGACAAGGCATCATGTAGGTTTACTTATAGAGGCCCCAGACTCCTTCTCCTCCTGTAAGGCTTTCTTAAAGCTGTATATGTAGATGAATCCCACCTTATTTGCCAGGCTGTAACATGACACATTAAAAGTCTCTTTTTTAAAGCACTATTAACTTCTGAAATCAAGATTTCAGAATTTGAGCATTCAATTAGTTTGATAAAGAACAGGCAGTAGAAATACATTTGCTGATCTGAAGCCAGGATGGTTGTCACCAGTACTACAGCTTCAGTGCAAAGAAACCTCACAACAAATAATCTCCTCTTGCCTTTACTTGTCCTCCAAAGAGGTAATTCAGCCAGCACTCAGAGTACTACCCCTGTTAGCTCTAGAAAGCTAACATGTTGCAGAGGGGTATTTCAGGAAAACGAGCAAAGCTGAAGCAACATTCAGGAAGCTGTGCGGTAGAACTATCAGTTCATTTCGTTCAAAAGTCTTGTAGTGCTCTGTTATCTGCTACTTGCCCATCACCACCAATGGACCTTAAAGGAGTGCCAGTTGAATTGCTGCAAGCCTTGCCTGGTAGAGCTAGGAAGATTCATGGGAGTGGAGATCCCTTTGCTCTCTTTGTGGGTCAAGCATCTGCCTGGGGAAGAAGACAGTCCTTTTGTCTCTGATGAGTATCTTTGGTGCTGTCCTTCTACACCTCTAAGAAGAGTGTAGCTGTTTTCTTTCTGTTCCCCCACCCCAAAAAAGTTGAAGACATCCAAAAGAGTGCTCCTTTTCCTTCTTATCTCCATACTGAGCAAAGGCCTTTCTCTCTGCCTCTTTCCAGTTGTGCTGTGCTCCAGCACCCTACTCATCCCTCTGGCATCTCCTGAAGTTTTTCCATGGAGTCAGTGGCTGCCCTGCTCTGAGAAGCCCAAACTGGACACAGGTCCCCAGATGTAGTCATGCTCAATGGTGCTGATGCAAGGGGGAAGGTACCAAGGATCAGGATGAAGTGGCACAGAAACACATTTAGGCTGCTTAATCTATTGGGGCTATCCAAAGCGGTGGCCTTGGCTCTCCCTTGGGTTTGAGAGGGAATTCCTGGGTTAGAAGCTGGTGCACACAAGATACTGTTTTTTCCAGGAGGAGACAGCAAAGTGTGTATGACACAGAACAAAGTGTTCCTTAAGGCTGTGCCAGCACTGCATGGGAACATCATTTAAAACTGCCCCCCAGGGATGCTGGAGTACATGTGTTCCTTCCTATTGTCTTCTACCTAAAGTTCAGTCTGATTTTCTTTGGCCTCATAAGAGAAATAAAAAGCTTGTCATCTGTTTTGTGCCATGAGACCTCCTAAATAATTGCATTTATTCATTTTGGTTTCTCATTAGTGGCAGATGTTGATGTGTGAAACAGTGATCCAGAGTCTTGCATAATAAAATGGATGCTGTTCCACTGCCTGTCTGCCCACAGCACAGGGTCTTCATGTCCAACAGAAAACAACTGAAAGGCTGTCTAACACTGCCACCTTGGGACACCATTCTAATTCCTGAACATAGCTGAAAGTCTTTTAGTTCAAATTTTTACAAGTACCCTTCAGAAACTACTTAGAGACTTATCTCCAGACAGTGATTTAAAAGCTATTCATTTCCATTCAAATAAATTTTCAGGAGTAAAGAATTTACCTAGAGCTGTCTTTAAAACTTCTCTCGCAAAAACGCAAATTAAATTTTAAATCTAAAAAAGTCTGGGAATTAGATTCTTTAAAAAAACTATTGGATTTGGAGTATGACTTCAAAGATGATCAGTTACAATTGCGTTCTAGGTAGCTTAAGTAAGATCTAAATTTGAAAAACTAAAATCAACTGGTTTAGCAGAGCAAACGCCATGGTTCAAACGTAGCCCTACTGTAATCATTTTGTATAGGAGAGACTTGCAAACAACCATAGAGAAAGGGAAAACTAGACCAGTCCTTTCCTTTGAGTAGCAAGAGCTTATTATCCACGAACCTACAGTGTCAGTTCCCATACAATGGAGAAGTGAGAAACCACATATAATTATTGATGCAAGATGTTTAACACTGGTCTGGGAGCCATTAGCTGCCTTTAATTGCAGGGAGTTTGCAGACCCTCTGTAATATAAACACTCACAGCAATTCCAGCTCACTCTTACATCTCACCTGGCTCTCAGGGGCCTTGTGGGAGCAGCAGGGTTGGACCAGATGACCTCCACAGGTCGCTGCCAACCTCAGTCCTTCTGTGGCTTTGTCATTCCTGTGATCTCCATCACAGCAATAAGGAGATGCTGTCAGCAGCCAGGTCCCTGAGGTAGCCCTCCTCCCCGCTAAGGCAGGGCCTCTCTCAAACCCCAGGTCAGGAGTTCTTACCTTCTTATTCCTGCCCCTGCTCTACAACAGAACCCAGCTAGGTACTTACCAGCCACAATGGCAGGCTGAGGGGAAGAAGATGAAGCATTTCCTGCTGGGCTGAAGTCACTTGGTAGAAACTTGCACTGAGAAGAAAGTTGAAGAGGGTGTGACAATGGTGAGGTGCTCACCCGGGCACAGGATGCAGCACTGCAGAGCAGAATTGTGCCACCAAAGCTGAAGCCCTGTGCGTTCCTTGGCCTGGGGATCAAGGACATCCCAAAACTTAGAAGCCCATAAAACACAGGCTCCCACCTGAGATGGGGTAGAATTGTCTTTCAGTTGACACAGCCTGCTTCTCTGAAGGCCTGTGCTGGAAATGAGGGTAGCTTTATCCCTCCTTCCATGGTTATGGAAGAAGAAAAACTATGCTTGGTGCTGAATAAGCAGGTTTTTAGGAACTCATTGGTTGCTGTCATTGCATATGGAGGAAGCGCTTTGTACAGATCAAGCCTCCAGGTGGCCTCAATGAAATAGCTGTGGTCAGTACATAGGACATGTTGACAAGGCAGGGAAAATCCACAGGCTGACAGGCAGCATGACGCAAGGCCTACAGCTGCATTGCCTTGTCAGGACCATTGAGAGGGAGGCACAAGTGCAGCCACTGTGATAAATATGATAAACTCTCCAAACACCACAGACTTTGAGAGCCCTGACTTGTATTTGTAATAACATCTCCACATTCCAAACATCCTCCCATACCCACCCACAGCAAACTACCATCAGGAAAAACAGGCTGCACATCAGAGGCAGAACATCCAGTTTGGTGTAGGAGATGACATGAGTCTCAGTTCATTTTCCATACCCTTTAGGACATTATTAATATGAACAAATACATTCCAGCTCAGAAGTAATTTTAAAAAGCAATTTTACAGATTATATGTGGAAATTACATGAACATGGCTGATGTAACTTACAGTGTTCTTTAATCTTCTTGCAACAAGAAGATCTTGTCATTCTGCCCCCTAAACAAACCCTGTTCAAAAGAATGCTTAAAGAAATATTAGCCTAACAAGTCAAAGCTGCTGGTCAAAACTGAACAAATATAATGCAGCTGCTGACTCGGTTTAAATAGAAGCAAGAGGCAAAATTCCTGAACAGAGAGTAATTTAGAGATGTGGGTAGGGCAGTAATACATTGACAAGTTTTATGCTAATCATGAGTCTAGGTAAAAAGACCCCTAACGGAAAACACTGGACAATGCAAAGATTGATGTGAATGGGTGCTGGGGTTTCCATACTCTGTTGCAGTCAACGTCTTTCTGCAATGAGACCTAGTTTCCATGGCTCTGAATGACTGTATGTGAATGTCAAATTTTCACTAAAAAGACCTCTTGAAAATGCAGGAGTAAAATCCAGTCTTCTGGAAAGAATGTGGAAATCAAATGAGGGAATTCTAAAAGCTTGGAGACCAGGAAGCAGTGATAAAGTTCACATTTTATTTCTCTTAAATGAGTGATTTACCATATGGGTAGCATTGGGAAAAACAAGGCAGAGTAGGGATTCGCCTTTCTTGATTAGTGAATGTTTACATAGGGCAAATGTAGGGCTGACCACTAGGCTGAAAATCTGTTCATGTTTTGCTATTGCTGTATTATCTGAAAAAGAGTTTTATGAACCATATTGTCATATCAGGTGTGCTATTGTCTCCCAGTTTGCTCAGGACAAAGCAGAGTTTCGTAACAGACATTTTTCCACTTACAGTTCTTGCTCACTGGGCTGCTAGGCCTATAAATTATGTTGTTAGATGCCTTTTGTAGGAGGATTTGATGAAGATAGGTACTTCGCTGTAAAAAAAAGGATTCATTATTTTGAAATGTGCTTTTGCTGCTGGTTTTAAACACAAACCAAACCTTTCAGCCTGCCCTACAGAAGGGATATAGCAGCAGATTTGGGAAGCTTTTCTTCGCATTTCTGAAGCAGTAATCCTGCAGCAGGCTAGAGACCTTGGTTCCCAATGTCTGCTCAGATAGGTGGAAAATACTCCAGCAAAGAGGGAGGCAGCTGCCCATCAGAACCCTCTAAGGCTTAATTAAAACCAACACACCTGTGTCAGGTGTTTAAATCTTGATAATTGGGCAGATTCCACCAGTTATTTTTTTTTCCCAGACATTTAACATCAGCAACATATGACAAACATGCTAAGTGTTTCCTTCCACACTGGCAATATGGAAAAACTACAATTTCATGCAAGCTAGTTTTAGTCTAAGAGTTGCCCTGCAGTGTGTGTGGTATATATTTCTTTGTGCTAGTAGTGAGATTAACTAAACTGTGGTATTTCTGATTTGCTTTATAGCTACAGGTCAAAAGGGAATTGAATAACAGTATGGGACTGGCTCTTATTTTGCAGCTGTTCAACCATATTTCCAGGATAAGACAATACTGCATTTGATCCTAGGATCCAGAACAATCCATTGAAGGAGGAAGCATCCAGAAGAAAGCCAAAGCATAGCCAACATCATAGAGCATGAGAAGCTTTGGTTTAAGTGGTGCTCGTTGTTTGTGCCACATGCTTGTTCTCAGCAAAGGGCAGTCCATGCTGTTAAGTTTTATCTACCTTCCTCTATCAACGGGCTTTGTCATAATAGGTATCTCCATTCATGGTTTGTTCACTATTAACTTCAAAATAGCTACTCTAGTTTAAACATTGAACATAGAATCATAGAATCATAAAGTGATTTGAGCTGGAAAGGATCATCTAGTTCCAATCCCCCTGCCACAGGCACGGACACCTTCTACTAGACCAGGTTGCTCCAAGCCCCATCAAACCTGGCCTTGAACACTGCCAGGGATGAAGCAGCCACAACTTCTCTAGGTTATTTGTTCCAGTGCCTCACCACCTTCACAGTAAAGAACTTTTTCCTAATATCTAACCTGAACTTCCCCTATTTAAGCCCATTACCTTTTGTCCTATCGCTACAGTTCCTAACATTACCTAACACACTTGCTGTTCAGTGATATTATAGAATCACAGAATCAACTAGGTTGGAAAAGACCTTTAAGATCATCAAGTCCAACCTTTACCCCTTGACTGTGAAGTTTACCTCTAAGCTATGTCATGAAGAGACTCATCTGCATGGTTTTTGCACACTTCCAGGGACGGATTCCACCACTTCCCTGGGCAGCCTCTTCCAATGCCTGATCACCCTCTCTGTGAAGAAATTGTTCCTAATATCCAATCTAAACCTCCCCTGGTGCAGCTTGCGGCCATTACCTCTTGTCTTATCACTTGCTACTTGGGAGAGGAGACCAACCCCCACCTCACTACAACCTCCTTTCAGGTAGTTGTAAAGAGAATGATTCTCTCCATCACTGCTTCTCCTTCCATTACCATTGAGAGTATCATGACACAGTCTCTCAACACTCACTTCAACCCCAAAGTTGTTACAGCAGTACTTGCTTTCTCCTCGCTTTGTACAGCTCTAGGTCATTGCTCTTACAGCCATGGAGCTGTTTAAAAACACCATGGGCCTACTATCCCAGATGCAAACTGTAGGCATGATATCAGCAAGTCTTCTGCAAGACACCTCTCTTTAGGAGAAAGAAAATATGGGAAAAAGGTTGTACAGCTAAGTTGCAGAGACGGCTTTTTTGCCTTCTCAAGGTATATTAAGTATTTATTCCAATATTGAGGGAAGCCTTATTATTGGACAGTCTTTGCTTTGACACTAATACGCAGATTGTTGTAGATACAGCAGGGCTCAGAGAAGAAAACCTGGCCTACATGCATTAAAAAAGACTATTGGAAGCTAGGGTCTTCCCCCAGCCCTGGAGTCTAAATACATTGTGCCAGTGTCAGAAGACATGAGCCTACAGCAGCTGTCTGCGAGGAAAGCTTATGGGTACAATGTGGTGAAGCACAAATCCAGGGAGTCTCTAAGTGTCTTGTACAAAATAATAGTTGACAACCAATTGCAGACATCACCTCTGCCCTGGTTGAGGGCCAAGAAATACAGTCATGGAGGAGAAAGTGAGTTTTCAGGTGCAGCCTTCTCCAGTTTGGCCTCTTTCTATATTTCAGCACCAAATTCAAAGCTTACCCTGACTAACAAAATTCCTTGTGCCCTGTTGACTGTTCAGTAACTAGGCAGACTGAACAGTTTTACTGTGGAGCTCATATTGACTGCACTTGGAGTCAAAGCAGAAGAGAGCAGCTTGATGTACCGTCAGCAGGAAGTCACCTCTTCCGCTGAAGGAATCTGGTGCCTCAAGGGGCAACAGGAGTTACTGTTGTAATTCACAGTACTTCTGACATGAGAAAGATAAGAGGCAGTTTTTTCCACAATGGTGTTATTAATTTCCTGTGTGTAGATGAATAGTAAGCAACCTCACCTTTATGAAATCAGTATGCATCAGTATGTGCACTTCCCCATTTACATTAAAAATATAGGATCTTACAGGAAACCTTTCACTCAGCACAGGAGCCCATCTGAAAATGCAATTGAGGGTGTAGTCCATGTGGAAATGCACAGCTGGATTTTTGAGCATTAATATAGCAAAATTTTAATAAATTATTTTCATGTGTGATTTTCTTTGTGTTAGTAATGAATCAGCATAAAATACTGCAACATCAACCTGAATGGCTGACTGCATTGGCTTTGCTATCAGTTTACATTTGTTTTACAAGCAATCAGTTCCACGTGGATTATCTTTACTGGCCTCTGTGCTATGAAGTTTATCACGTGCTCTTTGTATGAACAACTCCTTATTCTGTCTCTATGTAACACTATAATGTATGTCCTGAGCAAGTGTAAAGGCCACAATGACATTTAAATCTGAATGAGATTTCTGCTGTTCAATGTGCTGTTCAAAAAAATGTGTTCAGGTCTATCATTTAGAAGTTTTGCAGTCCATGCAGTCTACCAGATTTTCTAAGACAAATGATTATTCTAGCTTCCTTGTCTGAAGCCACAGGATGTAAAATCCAATCACTTATACAGATGCTAATTACTCCCTGAAAGTATTCAAAATTATCTGTAACAATTCTGATTTAAAACTTGTGCAATTAAGAACACTTAAATGGTGTAATTGCATTTTCAGCTATATTAGTATGTGTGACAGCACAGAACAGAAAACAAATCAGTCTTTGGGTGGTTAATTTCTGATGGGAGTTTAGTTCTACAGCACCAAGTGAAATTTAGTGATCATGCATTGTGGAGACACCACAGCCAGCTCAGATCAGGTTGCTGCTGCACTTGCACTATGTCTCCTAAGGTTTGTCTTCCATTGGTTCAAGTGGTCCCTGCTATAGTAATTCCTGTAACATGCAACTCAAATCATGGGTTATAACAATTTAAATGTATTTCCACTATGATATCCACCCCTGGTCCCTTTGGACCAGACCATCTGTTTTAACATTGCAATGAACTTTCAGAACAGCCTGCAGTCCCTTAGGGGTGTACCTGCTCCACATGGAGCCTTATCTATGAGCCATAATCTCTTCAGGGGTACTCCTGCTGCTCACTCCCACACTTACATAGCCACAGCCACGGTCACTTTGACGTGCAGATGTTCCGGGATGGCCTTATCCGTGGGCCACAATGCCTTCAGAGAGATACCTGCTCCAGTGTGGCCGTTCCCATAGCCATGGTCCCTTCACAAGTCAACCTGTATTAACATGGCCTTACCCATGGCTGCAGATCCTCCAGGGTGTACCTGCTCTGTCATGAGCTTATCCATGGCCACACACTTTGAGATGCTCCAACATGACCTCATGCACAGCCACTGTCATCTGCCATTCTAAGTCTGTTGCCATTGCTGTTATCAAGATCTTCCCAAGCATACGAGAGTAAGATGGCAAGCAGTACAGCACTACAGCATGCAGCAAAAGCAAGAAACAGACACTAATGAGCATTGGACTCATACATAGTGAGGCAGGCAAGCCCCATGGCAAGTGCAGGAGCCTACCAAATAATAGCTAAACAGCAATAACAGCTCCCAGGACCATGAGATCCTTTTGGTTGAGTGGACAGGGGTCAAGAATCAATGTATGCTGTGGCTGACTTGAAACAGGTCTTAGAGTGCCAACTGCTCAGTTTACCCCTGCTTACAAGTTCTTAAGGAGCTGGCCAGAAGACAGAATACCTGACCTGCCTCTGCCTACCCTTACACATGGTACTGTGGTCTGCCTTGCTAGATAGCAAGTTTTACAAAATGTGTAAGACATCCAATTCATTGGGTTTTCTACCCTTCCATCCAGTATGACTGAAGCTGTCCAGAAGATACGAAAGTCATCGCAGAGGAACTAAAAATAACAGACACACGCCGAGAGCATGAATGCATAAACCTCTTTTCCAAAGCAAACTGTTCTAAAAGGCTCAAGACAGCCTCTCATGCAAGAATATTAAAATGCTGAAGAGACCACTCCTTTAGCAATGAGAACAAACAAAAATAAAGCGGAGGATAATCCACAATAAAAACTCATGATTAAAAAGACCCCAAAATATCAAAACACATGACAAAGGGATAGCCCATACTCAGAAAGACAAAGTATTCAGTTTCAAGTTAAATAGAACTGTAGATCTTTGTGCCCTACAGTCAGCACTGAAAAATATACATTCCTGATTGGGGGGGTGGGGGGAAGAGTGGAGGGAGGAAGATATTGTGCTATTAAAAAACCCACTGGGAAATAAAGGGTGGGGAGGGTGTGAGGTGGAGAACAAGAGGAGAGCCTTGAATGATTCTTTCCTCTGAATAATCTTATGTTATACTAAGGAAATACTAAAGCCAGAATAAAAAATTTTAATATAATGAGTGTGCAAAGTTTGCAAAATGAAATGCAGCTTTTAGCCCCAAAACCTTCTTATCTTTCCTCCATAAAGATTTTTTTTTTCTTTTTTGGTAACTCTGCAGGGAAATGATATAAACTGAGTGCAATTTCGTTCTGAAATCTACTGCCTTCAGTAGTAGATTTGTGTCCCCAGTGTCCTATTTGGCCACCTCTCTGCACAACACTAGTCCCAGTGGTGCATTCTAGTACAGTAAATGGCGACTCTAGAGTTACTTATATAGATCACAGTTTTTTTCCTCAACGAAGGGTAGGGTATACTAGTACAGCACTAAGAAAACTATGCTTTTTTCCCAAACACTTGCTAGCTGTCATTTTCAGTAGTGTTGAGTACACGCACGACAAATATAGTTAATGCACCATTTTTAATCCTTCTGGGCTGGTTTAAAGCCCAGTTGGTTCCTTTTATGTTTTATGTCGTTTCAGGTCAACAGCTATTTCAGAAACAAAGGAAAGACTGAGACTACTATTAATTATCCTTAAAAAGGATAATTATTTCTGCACTTCTCTTAAGTTTTCAAATGGCACTTCCTGCAGCCACTATGTAATAAAAGAATTTTATTGCTCGTTTGCAATTACACAGACTAACAGCAGAAGGCCAGAAGTAAAATAAGCGTGTATGCCTCCATGTGTTGCAGGGTGTAAGCATGTGAACGTATTTTGTGTCCTGTGTTTTCTCCTGCAGAGGGATTAAGAAGATCCACGCTGGAGATTTCCAACATGCAGAGGTAGAGACAAAATAGGAGGGAAATATGCTTATAGTCCTTTGCACAAATTTACCTAAAATCTTCTGTTGGACTATAGACTCCTCACCCAGCCTGTGTATTGTGCCTGCTCTCTACATCTGTGAAGTGGTATAGAGCAGAAGGAATACATTTGTGAATGTGAGTACTGAAAGGCAAGGGGAAAAAAAAAAAAAACTAAAACGAAACAAAACCAAAACCCCCACAAAACCCAAAAAAGGGGTTTGAGAACTTCTCTGTAGTTATTATTAATCACAAATGGTGGCATTCTCTTTGGTGTTTTAAATAATGCTTGGGAAGGGAATTCTATACCAGCTAAATATCCAGCTGAAAGAGTATGAGACAGAGTAGGCATCCAATTACATAGTAAATTGCACCAAAGAGAAACTGCGCTTATCACAAAAGAAGTCTTTCAAACACCAGAAATTGAGCTAAGATAACCAAAATTGCAAGAACAGATAAATCATCCAACTTTTTTCTGTCTTGCCAAAAGAAGGGAAATTGAAGAGGAAGGGGAGAAAGACAGAGAGGGGCAGAACAGGGAGCCACTGTCCACACGCATCACAGCTTTCTAGGAATACGAACAATGATGTATTGTGATATGTAATAATTATACCTTGTGTGTACCTTGTGTGCTCTGCCTGGATAGCTCACTTCCAGCACAGAGCATCTTGTCTTGTCTTCATCTTGGCTGCTGTGCGCCTGGAATTATAGCAGTTGCTTTCTGGGACCCTGAGGCATTCAATCTCTTTCACAATATGTAGATCTTTACTCCATTCTTTAGCTCCTATATAAAAAGTTTCTTTGTGCAGAGAACAAAGAATAGATGTGGGGATGTTTTTGAGAAAAAGACTGTCTTTGCTTGTTTCATTAACAGTGTGCCTGCGACACAGCAGCAGCTGCTTGTGTGTTGAGGATGTGTTGAGGACATCTATGACGACTTTGGAACAGAAGACCATCATTGTCCCAGGGACCAAGCAAAGCTGACTAAATGTACTAATTAGATGTGGCTGTACATTATATGTGCACCAGCATATGAGCAATGAGCAGTAATGAGCAAGAACTGTGAAAATATGGTAAGGCTAGAGCCCCTACTACTAATGTTTAAAAGGTAAAAAATCCCTGTACACTTACAATAGAAAAGGTTGTGTGCGCTGTGTGCCGGGCACTGGCTGGGGAGCTCTGCCAGGCCCCCATAGACACAGAGGGCAGGCTGCGATTGAGTGAGCCATGCTTGGCATGGAAGAGAGATGTTTGCAAAGTAGAAACAAAGACGATACTGCACCAAGAGAGCTAATTGCTAAAATTCTCTTTTGCTTTGAGATGTAAATTGGACACCTACTTTGTTTGGATTTTGCACTCACTTATCTTAAACGGAGCATGAAATATAGTCAGATATAATGATTCTAAAATAGCTTCAGCTGCTTATGTTTGCAAAGCCATGAAATTAATTATGTTTTCCATTGGAGGGGCCTGGAGGGATAATCTATTTCCCTCCTTGAAAGAGTCACCCTACAAGGCACTAATGGAACTGTCAGTGCACAAACAATTGATTTTTATGTAGACATATTGATAATTCCACTCACTTGTCTTATGTGAGTGGGTAAGTTTGCTATAGACATAAAGGGGGAAAAAAAATGGCTCAGGGAGTCTAAATGCCAAAATCAGAAAATATCAGGAAATGTTTCATTGAGTTACCTTACGCTTCAGAAAAGATTGGCAGCACAGACACAGCAATCAGGAGTGTGTTTTACTTCACATTCGCAGAATCCACAATCAGAACTTTCTAAGGCACATATGATTTCTTCTAGCCAGAGAAGTCCTATTGTTGGGTTGCATCCATGCATTTTCAGGAATAATTACAGCTGCAAAGACAAATCTGTAGTTTGCCTTGGGAAAATTAACATAGAATCATAGAATCATAGAATAGTTAGGGTTGGAATGGACCTTAAGATCATCTAGTTCCAACCCCCCTGCTATGGGCAGGGACACCTAACACTAAACCATGACACCCAAGGCCTCATCCAACCTGGCCTTGAACACCGCCAAGGATGGAGCATTCACAACCTCCCTGGGCAACCCATTCCAGTGCCTCACCACCCTCTCACTAAAGAACTTCTTCCTTATATCCAATTTAAACTTCCCCTGTTTAAGTTTTAACCCATTATCCCTCGTCCTGTCACTACAGTCCCTGATGAAGAGTCCATCCCCAGCATCCTTGTACTCCCCCTTCAGATACTGGAAGGCTGCTATGAGGTCTCCACGCAGCCTCCTCTCCTCCAGGCTGAACAGACCCAACTTTCTCAGCCTGTCTTCATATGGGAGGTGCTCCAGTCCCCTGATCATCCTCGTGGCCCTCCTCTAGACTTGTTCCAACGGTTCCATGTCCTTTTTATGTTGAGGACACCAGAACTGCACACAATACTCCAAGTGAGGTCTCACGAGAGCAGAGTAGAGGGGCAGGATCACCTCCTTTGACCTGCTGGTCACGCTCCTTTTGATGCAGCCCAGGATACGGTTGGCTTTCTGGGCTGCGAGCGCACACTGAAGCCAGCTCGTGTTCGTTTTCTCATCAAACAATACCCGCAAGTCCTTCTCCGCAGGGCTGCTCTGAATCTCTTCTCTGCCCAGCCTGTAGCTGTGCCTGGGATTGCTCTGACCCAGGTGTAGGACCTTGCACTTGGCATGGTTAAACTTCATAAGGTTGGCATCAGCCCACCTCACAAGTGTGTCAAGGTCCCTCTGGATGCCATCCCTTCCCTCCGGTGTATCAACCGAACCACACAGCTTGGTGTCATCGGTAAACTTGCTGAGGGTGCACTCAATCCCACTGTCAAAATATCCCCATAAGCAGAAGTGAGCCAAAGTGTAGACAAGTCTTTAAAACTGTATTCTGTAGAAAAATACTCGGAGATCACACTGCATAATGGACTAGTCTTTCACTGGTGTTTAGAGTGGCAGAGATGGCTGTTAGCTCCTTGCACTTCTGTTAGCTGCTTGCAGTTCTCTCAGGGGATGTGTTGGTTTTCCACATGCACAACTGAGAGAAGTGGGAACAAAGAACTATTCCCAAGACTTCCCCTGCTGTTAAAAGGTTCAGTCCCCAGACAACTGCTTTGTCACCCAGAGTGTTGGACATGTATTTTGCTGTCTCCTAAGACATTCTTCTGATGTGACTGGCTTGTTGCTCTGTTTGGCCAAGCGAGCAACTAATCTTTACGTCTGGAGGAAAGTGTCGTCAGTGTGCAAACTTGTGAGTGCAGTGACTTCTGCATCCCTTTTCCTCTCCATACCTGTGAGTAATGAAGAACCTGCATATACAATAGTCTCTTGCAGTCTAGGATTTTATTTTTTTTTTTCTCTTTGCTCTGCATTGCTTGCTCTGTGCACTTAACAATTGTTCTCCCTCTTTCCCTTTTTTTTTTTTTTTTAAATATATGATCTTCTGCTCCATGAAGGTACTTAAGTCTTTCATGACAGTCTTGGAAGTGAAGATGTTACTGTCTGGTTTTTTTGCAGTTCACCCCCCCGTGTGCACTGTGCAAACAAACAGGATGCTGGCTTCCAGGTATGCAGAATGAGTCTTCAGAGCCCTCTCTGGACAAACCATATAAATACACACTTTAATTGGCATTAAAAGGCCCAAATTAATCAAAATCCAGGGTTCCCTGGAGAAATCTCCTCATGCTTCTAACACCAGGTCAAGAGACACAACAGCAGTGGATGGTGAATTCGTTTATGTAACAACAACACTTTTCACTGTATTTTTGTGGAATTAAAATTTAAACATTAAAAAGTTAGGAAATGCTAGCATAAGAATTGTTTGAGCAAACCTAATTCTATCTCCACTCCCATACACACACTCTGTAACTAATGAGCCTGCTTAGTCTTTAATTATACTTTCAGGTACTATTTTAACCTGGGATCTTTAGGTAGTAAGGAATGCACAAAACTAGAATGTATGCCTATTTCCTGCCCCTTCCTCTCCTTTATGTTAGCAAGTTTTAATGGACTTGGCAGAGGGCCAGCCTTCTGAAAACCAACAAAGTTCCTACAATTTCATTAAAATCTGTGGCTGAAGAGAGGGAAGAACCTATTCGCATCCCCACATAGAAAACCTGCTATGTTTCAGTGTCAGCAGCAAGCAGATAATCCACGCAGCAGGGGGGTTGTTACTAATGCCTTAGATGTGATGAAAGGTTGCAACTTGCTCAATGCCACTCCACGCTAGCAAAGGTGTGCCCACAATGTATCAGAGTTCTGCAGCTCAGGACATCTTGTTCCTTGCCTCTTTCAGTGCACAGCCGGGGAAAAGCAGCCCTTTTACTGTATCACTGTCTCCAACAGGGATGATATCTCTGAGGCTTCAACCAAGCGCAAGAACAAGTCATCTCAGTATTCAGAGAAAAAAAGAGACTCATCAGCAGACCAGCTGGGGTAGGTAGAGAGCTGGTCTCTACAAGAACTCCAATGTAAAAGAACTCCAATGTAAGAGAAGAGCATACAGGAGATGGAAGCAGGGGTAGGCTACAAAGGAGGAATTTAGAAACACTGCGTGGGCACTGAGGGATGGTGTCAGGAAAAGCTATACAGCAGCTGGAGTACCCTTGCATGCCAAGGTTAACAAGAAGAGCTTCAATTGCTGAGCTAGTGATAAAAGGCTGAACAAGGAAAATGGCAGATTGTTAATGAATAGGCTGAGTGATTAGTGAGAGTGGGCACAGACAAACCTGAGAAACAAAATGCCATCTTTGCCTTAATCTTCACCAGTAAGGTCTCTCAGGCCTCAAAGCCTGGGATTCATGAAAGGGAAGAATGACCATTAGTGGATGACTTAGGGATTGATGTAGAAAACTTGACTCATACAAGTCCATGGATCCAGAAGGGCTGTGTCTAAATTGCTGAGAGAGCTGGCTGATGCCAAAGCAAGGTCACTTTTGATCTTCTTTGAGAGGCCATGGGTACCTCTGCCACTGGAGAAATGTTGCAGCTGTATTCAAAAAGCAAAGGACAGCCCAGGCAACTGCAGGTTGTCCAGTCTCACTTCAAACCCTGGAAAAAACATGAACCAAGTTCTGACTTGGATGGTATGTCTGGGCACATGAAAAAGAAATAGGCAACTGGGAATAATCAGCATGGATTCACTGAGGATAAATCATACCTGGTAGACTTTTTTTGATGAAAGACTTGGATTTGTGGATGTATGGAGAGCAGTGGATGGAATTTACCATGAGTTTAGCAACATTTTCAACACTGTTTCCCACAGTGTTCTGGTATCTAAGTTATGACATCATGGTCTGGACAAGTAGCCAACAGGATGGGTATAGTACTGACTGGACTGAGTCAGAGGGTTGTAGTTAGTGAATTGTACTCTACGTGAAGGCTGTACTGTGGCATCTATCCCAGGACCAGTCCAGCAGTAGAACGAGTTACCAAGAAAGGCTGTGCAGTCTCCATCTTTGGAGGTTTCAAGATCAGATTGACCCCAAAGGAAACTGGTTTCACCTCATTGATAACACTGCTTTGAACAGAAGGTTGAACTAGAGACCTTCTGAGGTCCCTTTCAACCTGAATGATCCTGTAATTCCTGCCATCAGTGCTCAATAGTGGAAAGCTACTTTGGATGCAGAATCCTTTCTCAACATTAAGTTGTTCCACAACCATTTTACAACCCAGGTGCAGACACTTCAGTGACTCCAGTGCTGAAAACCTTCCTTCACATGCCTACTGCCTTAGCGTCTCCCTCCCTGGCACGGAGGGGGAGTTCAGTGAACAAGTTGTGCAGCTGGGTCTGTTCAGTGTACACCACACATGCTCACACATTAGAGACCTTAGGTACCTCAGTACAAACCAAGAAACTGCCTAGAAGCACCTGACATCTGGCTTAAGCTGCCAGTTTCTGAAAACAAAAGCCAGGAGGAAGAAGGGGTCTAGGATGTGCTGGGGTGTGTGGAAGAGAGGGTGACACTGCGGGTAAAGGGACCGATAGAGATGCGCCACGCAGAAGAGGAGCAGCAGAAATGAACGAGGAGGTGCATGGCAGATGGAACTGCTGTCCTTCAGCTCTAATCCTCCTGCTGCCCTTGGTGTGCTACCAATAACAAGTGGTGTCCTTGTTCACGGGAGAGATGGCATGGAGTAAGGGAGTAAAGTTGCACAGAGCTTCTCTGAGTGCTCTTAGCTCCCTGCAGCCCCAGACTAATCCTGTTAGGGTATGTAATGCAAGGCAACACATATAAGAGAAACATGAGGTCGGGAAAAATAATTATTTTCCTCACAGATGTGACTTAAGAGTCCACTGATTATTCTGGTCTAAACAGAAAAGCAGTTATCTCCTGCTGCAGTTTACTTACTTTCTTTCTGTGGCCTTGTTTGACACATTGATACTTTCTGATGTCTGCCCCAAAAGTGTTAGTATTTTACTAACAAAAGGGACAGCAGAGAGCAAAAGTAGTATTCCACAATAGCATCCTGGTTTCTGCCAGCATTATTTAGACTTCTTTGATGCTAACACATATTTTTGAGCTGAAAAAGGGATGGACACAGTGGGCATGGACACAGCCTCACAGAATTCCATTTTCATACAGGGCTTTTCTGCCAGTATGAGAGACCAGGGAGAGAAGGGAATTATGGTTTTGGTGAGCAATGACCACTGTGGCTTTCTGCTGTCCCATACACCTGGGCATCTTTCTAGCATGTTGATGCACAAGTTTCTCTCCATGTCTCAGCACTGATGGGTCAGGAGGGTAGTGAACTCATGCGTACAACCCAGGTCAGACCACGTCTTTTCAGAGCAGGGCATCAGCCTACAGCATAACAGCAGTGCTCCTTTGTCAGCAGCTCACAAGCCAGGCAAATCTAGCCAGGCATTTGGAGACAAAGGAACAGGTCAATCATTAACATTACCTTAACAGTCCCACCTGCTATTACTAAATGTCAACCCCAAAATCCAGCTGTGGTGGACTGGAATGCACAATCTATGAATCAGTAAAGCTTGCTCGCTAGCACACACAATGCCTGCTTCTCTACACACTGCAACAACAGGCTGAATTTGGGATTGAAATGATTTCTTCTCCCCACCCCAGCTTCCCTTGCCCCAGACTGGAAAATTTCAGCTAAAATTGTTCACGAGAGAATACCTGCATGCAGGATAACATCCAGTCTTCCAAATACGCACTCCAAAGAGCTTGAAATAAAGTCCTTCCCACAGTAAAGAAACCCCAGGCTCAGACTTGAGAGTCTGTTGTGCTCCTAGCAGGTGGTGGTGAGGACCAGCCACACGGATTTCAAAAAGCTGAGCAAGAGGTGACAAAATGGTGAGCAAGAGTGCCTTGGAGCCATTTCTAGAATCCATTCACTTGTCAGCTCAGCACTCCTGAGGATGAGCAGGGGGTGTGTGGTGATCTGGGAGAGGGATCAAACCTCAGTGTTGTGAAAAAGACATTAAGGCATTGTGAGCGCCCACCCATCCTGAAGTCACAGGCCTTGTTTAGGAGTGGAAAAGCCTTTGGCTTTGCACTCTTGGTGATGTTTTCAGAAGCAGGTAACAGCTAGTGCGGGTGTCTGCATTGAATAAAGACGATATTGCTGTCTGCAGCATAATCAGTCCTGTAAAACCATAACCAAACTGCACATCCCGTAGCTGATAGACCTCTCAGGATCTGGACCTCTAAGACATCCTCCCTTTATCCTCCCTTTGTCTTTTTTCTACTGCACAAAGCGATCACCCCTCGGACAAGTCTGTTACCGCAACGCTTCTCCATCCTACGGCCACCGGTGTCCGCAGCCACGGGAGCTGCTGCTGTGGCCGGAGGCGAGAGCTGATAGTGACTCTCACCATAACGCGGAGCCACCAGCAGGCATTAGTGATGTTGCTGCTGCTGCTGTTTTCTCGACACAGGGGAAAAGCTTTCTCCCCCGAGCGCCTCAGCAGCCCACTTCCCGAGCCCTTTAGCAGTCCCGTTTCGGAGCACCGGGCTCTTCCCCTCTGCCAAATGCGAAAGGGCAAACCCGGTTCACCGCGGGAACGGCTGTCACCCGGCTCAGCGCGGCTCCGCAGGGACACCGCCTGCCGCACGCTGCGGTCCCGATCGTGCCGTGCCCTGCCGCGCCGGGCGGCCGGCGGTGGCGCAGCCGGGGCCGCCCCGAGGAGGCCGGCGAGGGCGGCGTGCGGGGAGAGGCGGGGCGGCGCCGCGCCGGGTGGGGCTGTCCCGAGCCGAGCCGTGCCCAGCTGTTTGTGCCGGGCCGAGTCGAGCCGTGCTGCGATGGAGAGTGGCGAGGCAGTGAGCCTGCTGGGAGAGCAGGGCCTGGGCCGGCTGTCTCAGTTCAAGACGTACCGTCGGCGGTGGTTTCTGCTGGCCGCTGTGTGCCTACTGAACTGCTCCAACGCCATGGTGAGTGCGGCGCGAGGCCGCCCGGCCTGTTGTCCGGGACCCGCCGGCCGCCCGGCTCAGCCCGCTGCGCGGCGGAGTCCCCTTAGCTGAGGGGGGCGGGCCGCGGCGGCGCAGGGCGGCGGGGACGCTTCTCCGGAGGGGCGCCCAGGTTGCGGAGGCCGGGGGCAAGAAGGGGTCGGCCGGCGGCAGCCCCGGGGTGAGCGGCGTGAGCGCGGGAGGAGACGGAGCCGCTCCTGTGCCGCAGCTCTGGCTGCTGCCGCCCGGGGAGGATGGGGTGACAGGGCTCTCCGGAGCCAAAACCACTTCCCATCTCTTCCTAGAAGCAGCCAAGCAATCGTCAGCACTGCCACGGTGCTCTGTCCCATATCCACCCCGTCATCCTTGCGGCACCGAGGGGTCGGTTGCACTCGCGCAGCGCACAGACGCCTCAGCCCGGCCGTGCTTTAGGGAACGCATAAGCGGCTTTTCCGTCTGAACTTTGTGTTTCTGGTTACGACGTCGGCTTGAACACCTCTCTTCTGCCCGGTGGGATCCGGGGTGTGGAGGGGAGGTGGGGGAAGGGCAGGATGGGGCGGGAGGGTGTGTGCGAGCTGGAAGAGCACAGCAGGAAGTACCGCAGCGAAGAGCCAGTTCGGGATGAAGCTGAGTTCGCTGCCGAGTCTGCTCCGCGGGCTGTAGGGACGAATAGAAAGCGTTCAGCGCCTGTGAGGGTCACGTATTTCAAACCTAGGAATAGGAGAACAGTGTTGAAATTCTGTGGGTAGAGGAGCAGGAGTTAGCTCTGACTTATTGCTGACCTGTGACAGCAGATTTATCTTGTCAGTAAAAGGAGCAAGTAGGTTTCTGTTGCACATACAGAACAGCTTAGGGGTGAGTCTGCGCTAAACATACTGGTCTGTAAATTTTTTATTGCCTACAGGCACTTTATTCAGAAAACCTGAAAAAAGGGGATGACAGATAACCCTCCCTGTTGAACAGATTAAAACCAAATTCAGTAATTTTTGAGATAAACATGTAAAGTGTCCTTGTACCGAGCCCTAGTATATGAGATGGATCCCAAATCTTTGCTCAAAACTCATTGAGGACATTGTCTGATAGTTATCAGACTGATGCAGAGTTATTCATGTGCTTGAGGATTACGACACTGCGAATGCAGGCTGTGTGGCAGACAAGATTAGGCACTGCAACCTGCAAACATTAAATGCTCAGAAGGAAGAGCAAGTATTCTATGATGCAAGAGTGCTGGAGTAGATAAATGGGAAAACATAGTGAGAATTTGGCTGTGTATGGGAAACAAAAAAATGAATGTGGCTCCTCAAGGGGAAATCAGTGTATCCTTTAAGAGTGTAAAACATGTCATGCAGAAAAGCAACGTGAAGCCCCGCTGTTTGCTTGCAGATAAGTTGGCACAGCACAAGAATATTAGAAAGAAAAACCCCATCCTGCTAGAAGTGGACTGTGACAGCATGGATAAGGGAAGCTATACAAAATCTTTACAGGATAACTTGTCAGACTTTGACTTTGCTGAAAGATTTAACAGCGAAATTGGAGGGTTACTCTAAAAAAAAATACCCTTTCAATGCTTCTGCAAGTATAAATGTGTCCCAACTCATGTTGCTGTAAACTTTATAGCCATGAAAGATAGTACTGTCATCTGTCCCCTTTATCTCTTGCCAACTTCTTGGTTATCCGTGATATTATTTTGCCCCAGTATGAGCTTAAGACAGAACTTCACCACTTCAAAATAAGGTGCTTAATAAATATTCTAGAGTGGAAATACTGTTTCTAAGCCATTGCAAAGGTCTGGAGCGGCAAGTATGTTGATGTACAAAGTTGTAACCACACATTTCTGGATGCTAAAGGTTCTTCTAAATGTTCCTGATAAAAATCACATTAAAATGGAGGGAGCGGTTAAAAGCCAGTGAAATCAAAGTGGTTGGGTGCTGTTTAAAAGTTCCAGATGGAAAGATTAATTTACCAGTTCTATGGTGTGAAAATCGCATTGCAAGTTAAGAAGTGTTCGTGACTCCTGTGCAGATGTTGCATGCAGCATTTTGTTCTATGTGTACCTGTGTCAGGCTATCTGCAACAGGATGTGGTGAGGGGTCACAACTTTGAATTGTCTGACTAGGAAAGAATAGATCACCTCATGTGCTCGACCAAGCTTCCAGGATGATGCTTTGTATTCCCTGCTCTTACTTGTGGACATGTGCAGTTTAGTGGCCTTCTGTGACACTAAAAGTGGCAGACTGGAGACAATCCAAAGAGAGAGAGACTTGTCAGGAAGACGAGGTAGAAGGAGCTTAACTGCGGGAAAGCACACTTCATCATACAGCAAGAGCAGGCTGAGAAAGGAGTGTTTCTTAGTTCAGTCTGTTTTAAAATCATAATGGTTTGGGTTGGAAAGGACCTTAAGATCATCTAGTTTCAACCCCCCTGCCATGGGCAGGGACACCTTCCACTAGACCTGGTTGCTGAAAGCCCTATTCAGCCTGGTCTTGAGCATTTGCAGGGATGGGGCAGCTGCAACTTCTCTGGACAACCTGTGGCAATGTCTCGCCACCCTCATAGTAAAGAATTTATTTCTTATATCTATCCTAAGTCTCCACTGTTTAAGTTTTTAGATTGAACAAAGCCAGGCCAGACCATATGATGATGAAAGGGGGGCGCTCTTCCCTATTTCCTCCTGCTCCACATCGTGTGAAAACCGGTCTTTAACCGGAGCACTATGGGGTAAATAAGGCATAAAGGAGGCTTTTACACCAGCGACACATAGTTCGTACTTGAATATCTTTTATTGACCTGAGTTTAAAAGCCACTGTCTCTCCCTGCTGTACAAAGTGGGCACTATCTTGCCAGGGATTGGTTCTCATTTCCTAAATACACCTATTCTAGAAATTCCTAACTAACAATGTAGCATACAAAGCCCTTGTGTTGTCTTAAGAAGGTCATAAGTAGGCATCACTATAATTCACTTGCTGCCTGCATTTGGGCAGAGAGGTTTTTCTGACCACAGGTAAGCTTAGATGATTGATCCCAGGCTGTCTCTTGGAGCACTCCTGGTGAGGGGCAACGTAAGTACCAGATTTGTTTTGTCAAACTGATGCTGTGGTTTTAAGTGTGTGGGGTTTTTTAATAAGCAGTTTTAATATTTAAGAGTATTCGTAGTGTGCTGACAGTTGCTGTAGCAGTGAACTGCTGAGACAAAGACATCCTCGCTGCTTCCTTCCTATGAAGCTGAACAAGTGAGAACTTTGTATTTCACAGGAGGAACTTTTTCTTTCCTTAAGGCTGGGGACAGGGACATGCACAGAGAATGACAGAAAATGTTTCGTGTCTTATTCTGTGTTTATCAGTGTGAGCAAGCTGGGGAAGTGGAAGGGAGCAGAGGTTTGGAGCTGGCTTATGTTTGGCCAGGTGGTTTCTGACTCACCAGCTTAAAGGACTTCTACCACCTCTTAGTGTACTTGGGAGAGGAAGGAGAGGTGATCAAGTGGGAACTGGCATGCTCCAGGGCAGGGCCTGCACGCTCCTAGCCTGTGTGCTCCAGCAGTGCCACTGTAGATAGGCATGTGCTCACAGCTCCTGCTGCCTGGCTCTTGTGTCCTGTACTCCTTCTGAGAGCTGTAGAGACTAGAAGTGTCATCTAAGGAGGGATTAGACCTATATGAACATCTTGCCTCTGCCCTTACTTGCTAGGCTGCTGTGTCAGCATGGGTGCCTTCAGATGAGGCCAAGGGCTGTTTGCTTCAAGACTGTAGGGTCCTTTTGACCTTGAAGATGAGGACTCCGGTGTAAGGTCTTCATAGCCTTACCCTAACCCCAGCCCAGGGGAGGAGTAGGCAGCCTTCATGTCTCAGAAAGACATCCTACATCACCTTCAAAGCATGCCTAAGTGCATGGGAGAGAGCATGGTGGGACTGGGAGAGAGGCTGCAGGCAGTGCCAGCCTGGGGATAAGTGAGCTGTGCCTCTTACAAAGCAGAACATCCTGTTCCATGTAATTTGTCCAGTTGGCTCCTCCTTTTCAAGCTGTACATAAAAGGTATTACAAAGGCATTTCTGCACTGTGCACAGCTATACAATATGCCAGATAGTAAAGAACACTACATACGGCAGCCTTAGCTAGCTAATACCACCACTGACATGGCAAAATGGCTTAATTTCCAACCTGCCTGATTGCATGCACTTGCCATTCTGCAAGTAGATTTGCTTTTCACTTTCAGAATCTTGATTTGCTGATAAGGAGGGCAGACATTGGTTAACAAGTTGCCTTTCATGAAAAACAACATTTTTGGTACTGCTTCTGGCAGGACTGTGCCTAGTTATACGTGTGATGTATCGATATATGTCACTACTGCTCTTTGAGCTCCAAAAATCCTGGGGCTGTATTTATTTATGCTGCTTTCTGCAGCTCACAGCTGCTGCTTACCAAAGTGTAAAGTCTGTGTGGAGCCCTGCCTTCAGCCATTGCAGACAGAGAATCAGTGATTCACAGCCCACTGGTTACCGCCTGCAGAAGTGGGAGAGAGGGCAAATGTTGGGCTCTCGTGGAATGGATGGGGAGAAATTGGGTCCTGTAGGTGAAATAGGTCCTGGCGTGTCTGAGGGGGAGTGAAAACAGTAAAGGCAACAGGATAGAGGAACAGAACCTGGAGAAGATGGAGGTAGAAGGGACTGAGAGGAGGGGGAAAACTGAAGGGATTGGCTGGTACTGGGAGGAAGACAGCCGAATCCATGTCCGAGAATCAGTTAGGGGTTTACAAGGGTATCAGAAAGAGCAACAAAGCGGCTTAGAAATGAGGGCAGGATGGGAGTAGCTGTAACCTGTTCTTGGTTAGAGGAGTGCCCAAGCAGGCCTACAATTAGTGGGGAAGGGAGCAGGCAGTTTCTGGAAGGTGCAGGAGAAGAAAAAAGGTAATCTGGAATAAAGTTAAAGCGAACAGAGGGAGAGCTGAAAGTGAAGCCAGTACCAGTCAGACAGCTTGAGTTTCCATGCACTTGCTTTCCAACATGTGGTCTGACATGCTTCATTGTCAGAGGAGGCGTGGAGTGGGCTTTCCTGTAATTGGGGATAGGAATAGAGTGTGTGTGAAAAACATTTCTGTCCTTTTCTTGCAGGGATGGGGCATGGTTACTCAATCATCCAGCCGTGTGCTAAAAGCAGTGGGAGCTGCAGCTGTACTCCAGTACAAGCCAGAACAGGCCTGCGGGTCTTCAGGGGACCTTCTGTCCTCTTCATCAGTTACTGTGCCTACTGTGTAGAGCACAGGTTTTTATAGCAAGTGTGTGCTGAGGAATGACTTCCTGCCAAGACTAGCATGCACTGGAGCGTTCGCTGTCTCTTAAGCTCAGGAATCACAGTGAGCTGAGTGTGCTTCTAAGGCTTGAGCTGAGGAGCAGCTGTATTCTGCTATGGGTACTGCACAAGGTAGGTGTTGAGCAGTCAGGGTGTGGGACTGACCTGGGTGCATTTGGAACCTCAAAGGCAAGGCACTCCTTATCCGCGGGGTGCCAAGCTGGGAATTTTGGCAAAACTTGCAAAAAGGTTTTTGTTAATTGTAGCCCTGACAGGGCTCAGAAGGGACATAAGCCATAATGGGTGAATGCAAATTGCCTGTCACCATTGCAAGTCAGGAAGAGACATTGACAAGGAAGGGGCTGGACTCTCAGTTCTGCTGTTGTGACATCCATTGAGCTGCCTTCTGAGGAGTGCATGTGGACATGGATGTAGCAGTACAGTGTGTAACACAGACTCTCTTCGATGCCTTCTGCACCTCACACTGACATTCTAGGTCTGCGTGGCTACACAGGCAATGGAGCTGAGTGCAGTTTGGTGAGACCACAAGACCATATTTCCACAAAGGCTTGTGCAGGGATTGGAAAAGTGTGTAGACAACCCTAGAAGGACAGAGGCTGCTCTTAGCTGTCCCAGGAGCAGCCAGCCCACATATTCTCTCTTCTTTTGCATCTGTCATCTACTGGTTTTGGTGTGGCAAAGCTGAGTGAAGGTAATGGCCCTTGGGGAATGGAGGAGAAAGGAACCTCTTGGTTTCTGCTCTGCTTCTTAAGCTGTTACAGGGCTTAGACCTTGCTAGGAAAGAGCTGCATCATCCTCACCCTGTTCTGCCTGAGGGGACATGTATCACAGCAGTCCCTGAGTAACTACCAGCTTTGGCAGAGTTTCAGAAAAAACATGTAGGAGAAGAGGGTGCAAGCTCCCAGCAGAATTGCTCACTAACTACTGTGGATAAAGTCATTATAGCTGGGAAAATCCAAAGCAGAAGGTGGCATACTCACTTGCTTAGCATGGCAATTTCACTGTGTTGGCAAAATCTGGCACTGCTATCTCTTTCTTGCCGGGTCACCTGGTGGCCGCTTTGACCACAGCTGCACCTCAAGCTCCATTGCCCAGTTCTGAATTTCTCTGTTAAAGCAAGACAGGCTAAACAGCCCTTGCCTGAATGGGGGCAAAACCATACTTTTCCATAAAGAAACCCACTTCCCGTTCTGAGGAGCAAACTCAGGCTTGGGCATGCTGCAGTTTCCCACATTCTGTGCTCTCACACACGCTAGAACTGGCATTCTTGCGTAGGATAGAAATACAGGGCAGCCCAAATGCTTGGTTTTCAGCAAGGAATGGTTTTGCTAGGTCTAATGGAAACCTGCCAGAGTGCTTGATCCCAGCTTGCCTGGGTTTATACAGCCACTGAAGGCAAAATGCTGTGCTCCAGCATTAGGAGAGTGGCATCACTCTTCTAATGATGTCATGCATGGGTGAGTGTCTTTTGTGGAGGAACGGGAAAGGTGAAAATGTACCTCAGGCTGGCTTACAAAATGTACCATCTCTTTAATTACACTGTTTCCTGTAAGGTATTTCATCACCAGCCCAATCTGGAAGACAGTGAGGAACTGAGAATTGGTGTTGCTGGAAATACACAGCTGGGTTTTGTTCAGCAGCCGTTTAGCATCCCATAATCAAGCTAGTGCTCATGCCTGATGCTTGTAACATTTAAACAGTTGCAATAGCATGAAACATTCAAATTCCCGTATGATGCAGATCAGTTCTGGAAAACAAAGGTGGGTGAAATTAATTCCTGAGACAAGACAATAACATCATTCCAGTCTAATACACTATTTCAAAGAATTTTAAAAAGCTAATCTTATTACATCTCTGCTGCAAGTGTCCCAGTGACCTGGAACAGCCTCCTTGTCTAACAAGTACAGTTTCTTTCAGCACCCAGCATCTTCATCCACCTGATTGTAGAAGCTGAGTAAACACCAGATCCACCCCCTGGCAGACCTTTGACTGATGCCACGTGAGTGTGGCATCAGTCTGAGCCCAGCGTGGTGATGTGAGCCTTGTGTTGAATGCAGGAGATTTGGCATGTCAGCTTCTTTCAGTGAGGAGCAGAGGGCTAACTTGGAGTCCTTGCTAGGGCACTGATGATATGTTCAGAATTTCTGTTACTGCTGTTTCTTCATTGCATCCCTGCAAGGAGAAAGCTTAGCTAAACAATGATTTGCGTGTGGCTGTTCTCACACTTTGACACTAAGAAAGAAGAAAAGCTCATCTTCACTTCTGCTTCCATTCATTGTGGTGAGTTTTATGGTATCCAGTGTGTAAGAAGTAAATAGGAACACTGGAAATAAGAAGTTGCAGAGTGTAGGGGCACACCTTCCTCTGAGGTTACCCAAGCTGTTTTCAGTTACACATTAATGCCGCAGGTGATGCTCTCTGCAGGATGCAGGCTGTGAAGTGGAAGCTTGTGATGGCAGAGAGCGGTGCCTGGAAAGAGATAGCAGCTAGAGTTCTTTTGTAAGAAGCTGTAGCTGAAGTTTTTGTTCACATTTCTGCAAACTTGATCATCTTAAGTATACAGCAGCTGTGAGGTCATCTAACAGTGGAGTAGCTTCCATTCACATTATTAAAACCTGTTCTCAGGCCACTAGAGAGGACACATTTTCACAAAGAACCCACAGAAGCATCCCTAAAATTGGGGTAGTATCTTTGTTTCTTCCTTGTGGGCAAGATCTCAGGACCTGATTTGAGAATCAAAGCAGGTCCTGTTATTCCCAGAAGAAATCAGAAACAGACAGCAATCTTACATGCCTAAAACGAGCTTTAGGGAAATATTTTCAGATTTGGCACTGAAAGGTAAAAATGGATAGTTACTGAATAGTTATCTGATGTGTTTACATGTTCTGAAACACTCAATAATGCAGATTTCTAGACCCTTACCTAGCTGTTGAGTGGGTATAAGACAGCACGGAATAATGTCTTGGCGGACACATAGCAAAGTTGTCCTTACAAGGCCTCATCCAGGGATTACCAATAACTGTAAATATGAGGCTCAGTTTAAAAGGCTCTTAGCTGCAAAGAGGAGATGGCAGCCTCTGTTTGGTTTATTGTAGCATGGAAGGATTGCTTGTAAGAATTGCTTGCATCAGGTAAGTGCACCAAGGGCCAACATATACAACCAGGGGACAGAAAAAGGTACTGACCTCTGCTTCTGCCAGCTACCAGCAGCAGGACTAGGTGACTGGGAATGAGGTAGTCAAATGGATTTTGTGCTCTGGGCCAAAATAAGAACGATACCAGTAGTAAAATAGTCCTAGCATGAGTAACTGCAGACATTGTGGGTTTGAATTTTTCCTACCAGCTTTATTGTAATTTCAAGGAGAAACTAAGATGACGAACTCTCACAACTCAGTCTGAGGGAATGCTACATTTCTGTTCTGGTGGAGATGTTCATGTTTACCAGTCTTTGCTCTCTACTCTGCAGCTGTGGCTGACATTTGCTCCTGTGGCTGATAAGACAGCAGTCTACTTCCACATTTCCCTGGAGATGGTCAACTGGCTCTCAATAGTGTACCTCCTCATCTCGATCCCGTTTGGTCTGGTGGCAACATGGGTTCTTGACAGCTTGGGGCTCAGATGTGCCGTGAGTTGAACTGTTTTGTTTTCCTGAGGGTGTTTTCACCTAGAGATAGCAGTATGGGAGTCTTGCCAAATAGTGCAGAGGATGAGAATGTTGAAAGCTCTGTCCTACTTCACTAACAGCTGTCGCATCACCTCTTAAGGTGGGGAGCAGTGGGAAAAGTCAGAATAATGTTGCATCCCTACTTGCCTTTTCTTGCTTCAGTTTTTGTTGTCTTAGTCAGCTGACAGGGACAGATGCTGTGAGCTGGCCCTGTGAAGATCTTGTTATAAAGGGGTAGGCTTTGCTACAGAGAAGTGATAGCACAGCTACTTTGTTTGCAGGGCCAGTTTAAGGAGCAGCAGGGCAGGATGCAAGCAAGGGACCCCTGTAAGCTCAGAGGTCTATGCCAAGCCAGCTTGGGATCTCTACAAAGTATTCCCGGAAGCAAGAGTGTTGTAGAATGTGGCACTGAAACACTAGCATGCTAGTGGTGTGGATGAGCATTTGCAGCATCTGTAGGCTGAATGACTCATTGCCATGATCTTTGGATTGTCACGTCAAAATACGGGTGATGGTTCAAACTTGCAAACAGAACTTAATTAGCAAACTTTGAATATCTCCTCAATTCCATTACAATATTCTCTGTCTTGCATAATATATTATATTGTGGTATAGTTCTCATGTTTGGCCAGGACAGCCACCTTGCTCCCTAATGTTTCAGGTAACTCACTGTTGGATCAGGAGCATCTTGTAGTGGCCCAAAGGGGTGGTCTGCAGGCAACTTTGCATGCAGTGATTATTAACACTCAGCGTCTCCTGTAGTGCATTTGAGACCTGGCTCAAGCTACTCAGTTGTATTAAGTTCTGCCCTTCAGGCTTCAGCACACAAACCGTGTCTGTTTCTACTTGTTGCAGGTGATCCTGAGCGCGTGGCTGAACATGACGGGTAGCATCATCCGGGTGTTCAGTGTCCTGAAGTTCCTGAACTGGGGTTCCCAGAGTTACTGGTACCTATTTACTGGGCAATGCCTCTGTGCACTGGCACAGCCCCTTATCATCTTTTCACCGACAAAGCTGGCAGCACTATGGTTTCCAGACCACCAGAGAGCGACAGCAAATACGATTGCATCAATGTGTAAGTGATAGCTGCAAGGTAATATTGCTGCTTTTGTTTGCCTTTCAGAGGCAGCAGGCAAAGGAAACCCTCTGTACTACACCCATTTGGCCCTGCATATACAGCTCTGTCCAAGACTCTCGTAGCCATGTGCAATAAACCAGTGCCTTCAAGGCACTGCAAGACAGCTTTTCCGAGCTGGGGAGCAAGAAGTGGGCCTTAGCCACATCCAGGTGCAGCATTCAAAGTAAGCTACCCAGGCTCCCAGCCTCCTTCCTCTCTGCAATGACAAGGTGATCGTCCTTGAGTAAATATCATAGAGGCTGGGGATAGTCCTCAGCGTTACTAAATCTAATGTCCGTAGCAGCCTTAATTCAGCAACTTGTTAGGAAGGTGTCCAAATTGCATTTGATACCAGTGGTCACAATTGCCAGATTCTGTAACCGGATAGAGATGAGGCTGCTGCAGCAATTTTGTCCAGCAGTTCATTCAATAGCAAGGCTGAGTGTATGCACACACAGATAAAATATACTCAGCTGGCCACACGAGCATGTTGGGGATGCTAAATGCAGGAGGACTGTCCATGCAGAAACCACATCTGCTTTGCAAATTGTCTGGAAGCTGAAAACTGGAGGGGAGGCACCAGATACACTTGCTCTAATTTCGTTCCTCTCTTGCTCTTTTGGGCCCTGCTAGAGAGAGGATACTGCACTTGACAGACCTGTTTCATCCGTCCATGTGACATCTCCCCAGCAGCCAAAAGAAATGTCTTCCTCCTTTCTCCAAAGACTTGAGAGGTGCCCCAGAAACTGGGCTGGCTCACTGGCTCCGGCCAGGAATCTTACAGCACCTAAATGTATGGGGCAGCCCCATCTGCCCTTCCCTCAAAAGAGCCAACAGCCACTTTCTCTCCCTACTGCCGTGGAATTGGGAAGGCATAGGCATGGAGAATAGGCCAGTAAAGGGGCACCCTTATACAGCTTTTCCAATGCTGCTGCAAACCCAGAGCACAGGATTTATAGTGTCAGAACAAATAAGTTCTTCTTGCAGTGCCTTCCCTATAATAGAATGGACCTGTTTGCCCACCTTGTTTCCCAGGACTCAAGTAGACCTTCACCTTCCCTGCTGGAGAAGGAGCTCTGTTTGTGTGGTGTAATACAAGTACTACCAGGGACCAACCACTGGGTACTTCGTCCTTCACTGCCCTGAAGGACTCCACCCTGCAGGCAACTTACTCTTTTTAAGTGAGAGAGCAGCCAAAAGGCATTTCTTCCGCTTTGTGTAAAAGTAAAAAAATTTAAAAAAGTGTCCTCAGTCCTTACAGCATCAGATGGATCTAACTGTAGGACAGAATAAAACTGAATAGCAAGGAACAGTGGAAGCCCAAGATCTGAAGCTGTTCAGTCTGTGGCATGTTGAGATTTCAGTGTGAGGACTGTATGGATGGTGATTATTGTCTGCTGCAACACTTGCTGTGTAAAGGGCTTCCATTAATAATGTCTGGCTGCACCCATTACTGTGCTGTACAAAATCAGGATTTCATTTCAAGAAAGTTTAAATATTGCCTAGAAGGAGCATCTGCCACAGCCCCAGTAATTTACCCTGTGGTTAATTACCTCACTGGCAAATGCCTACATGTTACTTCTTGTCTTGATGCTCCTATCCCCAAGCTGTTCAGTCTTGTTGCACCTGTTTGTCAGGTAGTCATGGACAGTCACCTCTTCTTTTCTTTGCATATAAAGACTGAATGGCTTCAACCCAGTCACCTTACGATGATATTTCACTTTGCTTCTTCCCACGTGTCTCCATGTCTGCGTGTTGCTCTCCTGAGCTTTTTCTCTCGTCTTGCTCCGATTTATCAATACCCATTTCCTGTGCTAGTGCCAGAGAAGCACTCAGCATTCCAGTATTGTCAGTATCACTGCTACACATAGAAACCAGTCCTACAGCCTCCTGTCAGTATCCCCAGTGCCTCTGGATAGGCTTGCCTGTGCTTTTGTGACAAAACAAGATCCGGTGGAGCAGCTGAAATCACTATGACTCAGCTGTTCTTTTGAGTGTTTATCCTATCTTGGTTCTCCCCATCACTTTTAGATACCTACCTACAGAGAAGCAGTGCAGGGCTAAGAGCTGGCTTCTGAAGATTATGAGAAATTCTCCTGTATCAGAACAGGAAAGACTTGTCTGAGTCCACTGAAGGGGCCTCTGCTTCACACATGGGATTCTTCATTTACTGTGGTCTATCAGCATGTCATTTGTCATTTTCTGCACCCTGCAGAGTTTTAGAGTGCATCAACATCACTGTCCACAAAACACCCATTCCCATTGCAGAGTACTGCAAGCAAATCCATCAGGACCCCTGGACCATAATGTACAGTTCATTAACTCCAGTAACCTTTTAATTTTTTACTTTTGGCTCATATAATTTCTCTTCTCAGGAAGAGAAAGCAGCTGAAACCCTGTAATTACTCAAATAATCTCACTTAGCTTTTCAAATTTAGCCCAATGCTCACATTTCCACCTCTATCCCGCACCTTCAGGAACTGCTTCAGCATGGTGATAGTTAATGGAAACATCTAACAGTAGTTTTCAGGCAGTCCCTTACAATGCCCAGACACATTTTACCCCAACAGAGAAGCTTTAGTCCATCTCCTTGGCAACTGTTGTTTAATTGTGTCTGTGTACTTAGAAGCAGGTAGGATTTCACCAGGATCATAAGCTAGTACTTTCTCAAACACAGAACAGAAATTCTATGGTGGTTGTGTTCTGTAGCACTGTTAATGATGCCTTAGCAGAGTTACAGAACAGACGAGGTTAGAAGGCACCTCTTGGTCTTGTCCAGCCCCCTGCTCAAGTAGGGTTGACTAGAACAGGTTGCCCAGGTTTTGGCTATGTCCAAGGATGGAGATGTTGCAGCTTAACTGAGCAACTTGTTTCAGTGTTCAAACACTGTTAGAGGAAAAAAGTTTATATTCAGACAGATTCTCTGGTGTTACAGTTTGTGCCCACTGCCTCTTATCCTGCCACTGGGCACCACTGAGAAAAGTCTGGTTCCCTCTTCTGTACAATCTCCAATCAAAGTTCTTGACTACAGGCTGAACAGTCCCAGCTGTCTCAGCCTCTTTATGTGTGAGAGATGCTCTGGTCCCTTAATCATGTCTTTGGCCCTTGGCTGGACTTGCTCCATTAACTACGTATCTTTTTAGTACTGAGGAGCCCAGTACAGGATTCAGCACTCCAGATGCTTCTCACCAGGGCTGAGTATAGAGGAGCAGAATCACTATCTTCCACCTGCTGGCAACGCTGTGCCTAATGTAGACCAGGATGCTCTTGCACACCTTTCTGCAAAGGTGCCTTCCTGGCTCATGCTACACTTGCAGTCTATCCATGTCCTTCTCTGTAAAACTGATTTCCAGCAGCTTCTCCAGGCTGATCAGTCCCAGGTCTCTCAGTCTCTCCTCACATGACAGAGGCTCAAGTCCCTTAATCATCTTTTTGGCCCTTTGCTGGACCAGTAGGTGCATGTCTCCCTCATACTGGGGAGCCCAGAACTGGACACAGAACCCCAGATGTGACCTCACTACTGCCAAGTAGAAGGGAAGGATCACCTCCTGCTGATAATATTCTGCCTAATGCAGCCCAGGATGCTGATGGCTGCCTTTATCATGAGGTTGTGTTGCTGGCTCATGGTCAACTTGATGTCCACCAGGATCTTCTCCCCCACATCATGTCCTTGTCTATAGAGCTGCTTTACATTTGGTAATCCCCAGTGTGTACTGGTGGAGGGGGTTATTCCTCTCCAGGTGCAGGATTTTATGTTTTCTCTTGTTGAACTTCACAAGGTTGAGCCTCTTGAGGAACCTCTGAATGGCAGTGTGGCCATCTGTTCTATCAGCCACTCCTCATGGTGTCACACTGGCTGTGGGTGCGCTCTGCCCTGTCGTCCAGGTTTTTCTTCAAGGTTAAACTGTATTGGCCCCGTACCAACAGTATCAACCCCTGGGATGCACCACTAGTGACTGACCTCCAGCTTGACTTCATGCCAGTGACCATAATCCTCTGGGCCCAGTTGTTCAGTTGACTTTCAGTTCATCTCACTGTCCACTTATCTGGCCAGTACTTTGGCAGCTTGTCTATGAGGATGTTATGGGAGACAGTGTCAACAGCCTTGGTAAAGCTGAGATAAAAAATATCCACTGCTCTCTTCTCATCCACCCGGTCAGTACTGTAGAAAGCTATTAGGTTGGTTAAGCATTTCTCCTTTGCTGACTACTACTGCTCACTTTGTTGTCCTTCATGTGGTTGGAAATGGTGTCCAGGATTAGTTTTCCATGAGCCTTCCCAGGGATCAAAAGGAGACTGATAGGCCTGGAGTTCCCTGGATTCTCCTTATTGCCATTCTTAATGGTGGGAGTGACAGTCACTCTCTTCCAGTCCTCAGAAGACTCTTGAAATTGCCATGACCTATCTTTTAAAGATAACCAAAAATGGCCTTACAGTGAAAACATTCTGCTCCCTCAGCACTCATGGGTGCATTCCATCATCCCATGGACTCTGTATGTCTGGTTTAGTTAATGCTCCCTAACACAGTCCTCCTCCACTAAGGGTAGATCTTCCTTGCTCCAGACTTTTAACTTTCAGTGTTGAAGGCCAGTCTTACCAGTAAAGACTGAGGTGAAGAAGGCATTGAATACCTTGGCCTTTTCCATGTCCTTTGTCACCAAGTCTCTTGCCCCATTCAGCAGCAGGCTCACGTTTTCCTTAACCTTCCTTTTGCTGTTAATGTACTTGCAGAAGCCATTCTTACTGCCCTTCACGTCTCTCACCAGACCCAATTCCAGGTTGGCTTTGGTTTTCTTAATGCTATTCCTACACACTAGTAAAAAATCAACTTTCACTCGTTTGAATGTTTGCAGAACATCACCCTAAAAATTCAGATAATGTCTCCTGCAATTTTAGACATTCCCAGGCTGAGTGCCAGCACACACTGCTCAGCTCTAGCCCCGTAACAATGCAACCTGCTACTCCAGTACAGGCAGGTGTCCAAGATTTTCTTGTGCTATGTGATTTTTGTAGTTGGTAGCAGAGATAACCTTGTATGGCAGCTTGAGATTTACTGGGGAAGTATATTGGCTTGAAAGGTGTCAATTTAGAGAGCTGTCACAGCATTTTCCTGCTTTACATGTCTTTTGTCAAATAAGACCAATGGCATCATCGTGACCATCAGGAACAGCATTGCCAGCATCTTGAGGGAGGTCCCCTGTCCACATCTGAAGAGCTGTGTCCCGTTATAGGCTCCTTAGTACAAGAAGAACATGGATATATTAGTGTAAGTCCAATTAAGAGCCACTAAAACAATTAAAGCAATGGAGCATCTGTCATGTCAGCCAAGGGTGAGAGAGCTGGGACTGCTCACCCTTGAGAAGGCTCAGGATGAGCAGATCAGGGGGATCTTATCCATGTGTACATATATACCTGATGGCATAGGAACAGTAAACAGTGAAAAGCTCTAATTGTTACTGCTGCTATATAACATCAGCATGGATGTCATGGGTTTGTCCATTTTGTTCCTTCAGCTTAGCATTTACTGAGGCAGCCTTGTGAGGTTTAGGACACTGTAATTTATAGATGAGAACCAATCTGTAGGGAAACAGATTGAGACGATGGGCTTCATGGGGGTGAGGGAACAGATGTGGCAACAGTGAGATCACAGAATCAGCTTCTCCAAGTGTTGCCTTCCTGGTTTCTCCCTTTATATGCCTCTTTCTGTCCTTATTCATTGCTTTGCTGTACACTGCAGCTCTGGTGCTGACTAGCAGTAGGAGTGGACATGATTCTGAACACTTGCATGAAAAAGTGTCTCTCTTTTATTTCCTTCCAGCCAATCCCTTGGGTATTCTAATAGCAAATGTGCTGTCACCTGCACTAGTTCCTGAAGGAAAGCGCATCCCATTGATGGTAAATGAAAACTACTTTAATCAGCCAGCTGGGCTGATTGGGGTCCAGCTAATAGATTTATTTGGAGGCAGTGGCACTGAAAAGACTGGTAACATGTCTTTACTTTGTGTTGTGTAGCTGGGTGTTTATGCTGTCCCGGCGGTAACAGCTTGTGCTCTGGCAACCTTGGGGATTCATGAGAAGGTGCCTCCAACACCTCCTTCAGCCAGTGCCACTACCTCTACTTCCCAGCCATTCCTCGCAGGGCTCAAAATGGTAAGTGCTGTAGCACAGAGAGAGACCAATGCTGGAATGAGGGATGCAGCCCTGCTAGACAGGGATATGCTGGGGAATCTGCTGACAAAGCAGACACTGAACTGCACTGCACCAAACCTGCCATGGAAAGCTCCCTAAAGGAGACCAGGATTCCTTCCTCCTTCCTTCCTCAGGGAGCAGAAGGTGCTCACAGCAAAGCTGTGAGAGATGCTCTCTGACCATTCAGCTGTGGCCTGGCTGCCGTTTGGCTAGCCCAGACAGGCACAGGTGGGCTTGTCCAAGAGGACTACTTAACCTGAGCCTCCTGAGCAGCTCAGAGAGCACATGGCAAAATGAAGGAAGAATTTGGGCACTGAAGAGATCATTCCTCCCCATATTTGAACTTGTTCTCTGGCTGAGGTGACAGGAGAGAGCCAAACTCCTCTAATGATCATGGGGTTGCCCTGTCAGTGTTTCCAAATGAGGGGTCAGAGCCACCGACTCTCAACTCTACTATTACAGCCAGGCCTTTTTTTCCCCTCCACTTATTTAAATGATATGTTAACTTCTTTCTCTAGCTTCTGAGAAACAAGCCATACATCATCCTGGCAGTGTGCTTTGGAGGAGGAATTGGGATGTTCACCTGCTTTTCAGCTCTGCTAGAACAGATCCTTTGTGAAAAGGGGTATTCAAATGTGAGTCTTCCTTCTTTCCTGCCTGTTGTCCACATATCATAAAAATGATTTTCCCTGACAAGGAACTCTGAACAAAATGAAGACAGCTGAATACGGTGCACTGTCTTATATCTTATTTGCTCATATTATCTAACATAGATTAAGCATCATGTTAATCCAGAGCACAGTCTCTCAGTATAGAGGCTGATCTGCATTTTCATTACTGCCCATGGTCAGGCTCCCATTTGCAAATGAAAAGCCTTTACTTACCAAACACTTTCTTGGAAAATAAAAAAAGAGTAGTGTGTTTTTTCTAAGCCACTCCAGACCACTGATGCCTATGCAGCCTTCTGACACTTTCCCCAGAGTCAGATGGGGCTCAGGCAGGCACTAGAGTGAAGCTGAAGGCAGGTTGGTGCAAGTACCTTTTCCTCTTTGTAGTCTTTCATGAAGCCAGGGCAGCAGATGAAGTCACAGGTACTGCGACGGTTTTTTCCCCACCATTCCCATGACACTGGCCAGGTGCTGCTTTTACAGTTGAGCACAGTTTGTGCACAGCTGATTCTTCCTGCTTGCTCCCTACAATACCCTAGCAAGGGTCTGCCCCAGTTCCTGCATTTCCCCGCAGGCAGGCAGCACTTCAGTCCTTCTGCTTGTGTTCCTGTGGAGGTCCTCTTAAAACACCCCTCCAGCTTTTGTATCTGCACATCCACATCTCTGGTCTCTGTCCGCTCCCTCCCAGCTCCCAGGTCTGATACCTGGCCCAGTACTCTGTAGCTGGGTCACATTTGCACACTCCATTGGCTTTTAAGTGAAAATTTTTTAAACTTTGTAGCCTTGCTTTCTGTGCATCACAATGCTTTTGTGTGTGACTTGCTTGTCCTGGCCCTTTAGCCCACAGAAGCTATTTCAGATACCCTTTCCTTCCAGTCTGCCCCTGAGGCTCCCAAAAATGTTTACCCAAATTTGTTAAAGCTTCTCTGCTTTCAGAATTGGTTTCTGCATTTGAATTGTTATGGAGCTGAAGGAGGAGGACAAAGTCATTGCAGGCGACAGAGCATGTACCCCATGCTAACTACTGCTCGCTGGCTCTCTAATTAGACCTCCTTGCTACAGCCAGGTGATGCTATGCCTCATGTAACACACTTTGAGGCTGCCTGCCTTGTGGTCCCTGGTAAGAAAAGGGTCAGGAGGAGCATTACTATAAACAGGAGCAGATCCCAGAGCAGTTGGACCTGTTACCAAGTGTTGACAAATCACCTGATTACCCATAGAGTACAGTTGCATGCATAGGCTGGAGCATTTAATGCCAGTGAACCACTGCTGCTATGCACCCAGCCTCCCTTGCTAGGTTTGCAGAGACCTGTCATCCATAGAGACCTTGGGAGTGCTGTGCCCCGGCTGTCCTCTCACACTTGTAGCAGCACCTCAGCCCTGTTATTTGCTACTCAGCCCTGTGGAGGCCTCATCTATTGTAACAGGCCAGGAAGTTTCTCCTACCTCAGCAGCAGCAGGCAGAAGGGTCAGCTACACTAAAACCTCTTTCCTGACTGCTCTAGTTGCTCAGTTACTTGTTCTTCTGCCTTCCAGGAATTTGCTGGCCTGAATGGTGCACTGTTCACAGTGTGTGGTTTGTTGGGTGCTTTCCTGCTAGGCCTGTATGTCGACCGGACAAGAAAGTTCATAGAGTCCACCAAGATTTGTTTCTGTTTGAGTGCACTTGCCAGCATCGGGTTTGCAGTGGTGAGTTCTCCCTTGCGTTGCACCATACCTGTGGGCTCAGTTCTGTTGCCATCTGATAAATCATCAACTCAAACCAAGGTCATCTGATGTCACAGCATTCAATAACCTACCTCTTATGCTTTGCTATGATCCCTCTTGGCTACGAATGTTTTAAAGAAAAACCCTTTACTGAGGATTTCATAGTCACTGTGGAGCCTGAGATATATTCAGGATATAAATAAATTGCCATAATGTTACTTGTTCATATTGGATCACCATGTTTGTTTACTGTTCCTAAGACCACTCTTACCCAAAAAAGATGGAATTACTAAATACTCATCTTACGAAAAACGAATGCCATAGTTTGCCCAACACTCGTTTTCAACAGTGGCGGCTGTCAAGAGTGTAAGATTAGCAGAAAAGACCTAGTTATGTGGCTGTTTCTGCAGTAGTTCCTCGAGGAGTGCAAGACATAAGAGAGAGGCAAAAAACGGAGGCACTTGAATCCAGCCAGGATAGGAATGCAGAACCTGGAGACTTTACTCCCATGGAGCTGGAGTGCAAGTACTGCAGTTGAGCATAGTCATTGCCAACGGGAGCCATCACCCAGAAGGAACCTGAGCATGAGGCAGAGGACTCCTAGCATTGCAGAGGATCCAGATTGGTGCAGGACTCTGCTTTTTCAATGGACTTGTGCTGTACATTTCTCCTGTATGTTGAAAAATTCAGTTTCAGTACAGCATGATCACATGTCGCTCTGGGCCAAGATCCCAGTGATGTTAACTCTACTTTGAAGAGACAGACAAATGCAGTGCCATTCTTAGTGTAGGACAAGATGCCTAAAGCAGACCTTTCATTTCCCCCCTTAGTACTTTGGCATTTGTTAGGGGGATGCTCTGAATACAAGTCAGCATGCCTGGGCTCAGGTAAAGCATGACATAGGCAAAAGACTGTATCAGGAGCAACAAGCAGACCTTTCCATCCTCCCCTTCTCTCCACCACATTCGTCCCATACAGTTGGGATGTTCAAAGTAGTAAACCAAAAAACACCTCTTCAAATCTGCTTAATGCCTTGATGCTTTGAATGCAGATTCCAGACACAGAGTTTTCCTTGACTTTCCTTACCAGTTCAGCTGTGCCAGGCCTGCTGCAGCCGTGCCAGTTCAGACACCTCATGTTCCTCTGTGTGACTTTCTTACATGATTAAGGAATGAGGTATCAGGACTGTGGCTGCAGGATACATGGCTTTTTCTTTCTAGCATTGGCTGGACAAGCCCATGCTCTTTCCTCAAGAGTTAGGGACAGGGCAGTTCTAGGCACTAAACTGATCTTGAGGGTTTATGAATGTTTCAGGGTTGGGTTTTTTTTTTTGTTTGCTTTGTGGGGGCTCTTTGTGGTAAAACGCCAGTGTTACAAACGTGAGTCTGCCGTGATAAGGAATAATTTCCCTTGACACTGAGCTGCTGCAACTGTGGAATAGTTTTCCTTATCAATGTGCTGCAGCAACCTCGTGAATTGTCACATGTAACCCAATGCAAACACCAATTCTTAAATGTTAGCTTGACCTAGGAGGAAGGCATGTGTTTCACTTGCTGCTAGTATGCTTCTGGTAAGTTACTGACCAGGAAGTCAAGTCACACAAATATGACCACACCAGTGCTTTTCAGGTAAATCTGCTGATCCTGTCTCTCCTTGCTTAAATTCAACAGGTAGATCTCCATCATGTAGCCATTTGTTGACTTCAGAGGGTTGGAGGTGAAAGATTTCAGGAACAGATAGGGAAGGTACTGGTGAGAACAGAGTCCTTAGGACTTCCCGCAGGTTATGGGTTCAGAGACTTTCTGTGCAGCAGTGCTGATGGTGAGACTTCATTGTTTCTCTTCTGCCTGCAGACTTCCCGGTTCAGAAACCACGCTGTTATGCTGGCCATCACCAGCTCACTCTTTGGTTTCTTTGGTTTTGCCATCTATCCTATTGCCATGGAGTTGGCTGTGGAGTGTTCCTACCCTGTGGGAGAGGGTACATCTACAGGCCTGATTTTTGTTGCAAGGTAAGTAGGCTTGGGTTTGAACACACATGCACACACACACAGGGGTGGGGAGCAAATAGAGAACAGTGAGGACATCAGTGGTAGCCATCCTGTTGCACTTCCTTCTGGTGTCCATGCACATGACCATGATAAAGGGGAAGCTGGCTGCCTGAGCCATAGAGCTGAAGAGCTAAGGTTTTAAAGCAAGGAAGAGCGTGTGAAATTGGTGCAAGAAAAGCAAGAAAGAATATGAAGGTCTCCCTTGCTTGGCACAAATCAGGATTTAACTATGCCCAGCATCACTTAACCTTTGAAGCAGATGGGGTCTGTGTGCCTGAGAAGGGCACTCATTCCCATGGGACTTGACGGGTTCCACTGGTCTGCTGAGGGAGATGGGGCTCATCACTCAGAAGGCAGCTGGCCACAACAGATGGGGTAGTGACCGTCCTTCCTGTGGTCAATTTATATGCCTGGGGTTGGCACTGGACTACAGCAGGAATGACTTGTTGGAGCCCTAAGCAGATACGCGTGGCCTGGTGCCATATGTGTATGTCAGGTGGAGCTGCAGAAGCAAGAACATCAGTCAAAGAGGGGCATTAGGCACTGCCTTTGAAGGCTGTTGTCTCGCACTTGCTATGGACTTCGTTGCCTCATTCATAGCCAGCCAGCCATGAATGAGCAAGAAGCTGAAGTCATTGCCTGACTTCTTCCCATCCTCAGTCCTGCAGTGAGACGTATTTCTAAGTCCCTGCCCAGTGACTAAGCCTCAGCTCCTTGACAGCTGTAGTTCATCTGCATGCCTCTGGAGGGAATATATAGTGCTCCTACCACGATGCCACCGTGTCTGGAGTGTGCTGAAAGGCTGACCTGGATACCCTGTGAGCAAGGGCCAGTTAACCAAGCACCTGGCCCAGAGGAAGGTGGCAGGAGTTTTCTTTGCTCCAGAAAGGGGCCTCATGTTCTTCTCACTGGGGAAGCTGGGCTTGCCTGCAGCACTGATGAATCAGGCAGGTATCATAACCACACTGGCTTCTCCCCACAGCCAAATTGAAGGTGTGATTTTAATGATTCTTCTACAAGCTCTCACTGTCCGTGTTTCTGAGGATCCATCCTCCACCTGCGCCTTTGACCGGGATGGAGCCCTGGACTGGACAAGTATGTATATCCTTGGGAAACGATGCTGGACACTTGGTTGCACCCCGTGTGCCCCCACTTTCCTGCAGGTCTCAGTGTGAGGGAGCCTGCAAGACTGATGCCTATGGTAGCCTATCTCTTAGCCCCCCTTTCCCATTCTGATGGTGCACTCCTTGCTGCTCCTGCTAAACCAGACTTGCAAGATTGGAATGGGAAGACATCTAGGGTGCCATGGATGCTGCTGCTGACTCTGGGTTAAAATTCCTCTTACGGCCACCCTGCAGTGACCTGACCACCAAGCTAGAAAGCAGCTGTTCTGAGGGGAAGACACTGTCCATGTAGCACAGCCTATGCTGCTTTGCAGTGTGGGTGGCTGAGAGACTACAAAGGCTTTGATTGAAAGCTTCTTCCTTGCTTCTGCATACACAGCTGCCTGTTTGTAACATGCCGATACAGCTTTGTTCTGACTTATTCCATATTCCAAACAGCAACTGGAATGAACAGGAGCACAACTGTGTTTTCACTGCAGGCTAAACCCTGGTTTTGATCTCTTAGCCGGTTCATATTTATGTAATACTGACCCTGAGTTCTGGGGACACACCATAAGACAAAGGTTGGCAAACATCTCTGAAGGCTGAGCAGAAGCTCCATAGAACAAGGTCCACTAGCTGTCAGGAAACAAGGCTTCACAATAACTGCCCCTAAAAGCAATTTGCTTTTTGTCTGAAAGCATGCAACTCTCCATCTTGTCAGATCAGAGCTGGATGTCATGATAGGAACCCATTCCTGCTCATCTGTGGTCTAATATTCACAGGGACATCTGTGGAGAAAGGCATGGAGGTGTTTATTTGAGGCACTGCTGGAATATGAAAGTAACTACTTCCAGGTCTTTTTCCATAGCCCTTTAGATGTACTTTTTTTTTTTTTTCTTTTTAATTCAGAAAAGGTTCTTTCAACACAAATTTTTCTTTGACTGAAGTTTATCCTTAGTTTGGTCTCAGATGATACAAGAAGTATTACATGAGTGGACCTATTAGCTTACGAAGTTCAAGTGTTCTGATTCAGTCTTTCTCATAACTTTGTTCACCACTCCCCAACACACAAACATCTTCACATAACCCCTCATAAACGCATTCTGTGCACCGGTGTAAGGCCTCCAACCGAGGGGGGTATGCAGAACAAGAGTCCTGGAAACTTCCCACATTTCACCCAAATCCTATGCCAGTGTTGCATGGATGAGGTTTGGCTGTTACTAGACTGGCACTGCTCCGCTGTGAGCTGCATACTGTCTTCAGGGGTAGCCTCAGGAGGTGGTCACTTGGGCTGTGCAGGTGCTGGGAGCTGACCTTGACACTTCTGCACCCATAGGGAGCTGTGAAATCACTGCCTAAGCATGTGTATTCTTTGCAGCTCCAGTTCTGGTGCTGGCTGGCCTCTGCAGTGCTGTGGTTTGTTTCTACGTCATCTTCTTCCACACTGACTACAAGCGGCTCCATGCTGAGACAAACAGTGGTGATTTGGCTAAGGCAGAAGATACAGCACCAGCAGATGTTCCTGAAGCCTAGCCAGGCCGAAAAGGGGATGCCAAGGCCCTAGTAAGGGAAGAACTCAGGTCTGTGGGCAGGGACCATGACTACAAATGCTCAGCTGGCACACTGGGGTGTCAGGGTCCTGTTGCATAACAGGCCAGGGCTAGGGCAGAGTCACTGGAGCATCTTTGCTGTGCTTCCCTCAATGTTGTATTTATTCGTGAGTCTGTGCTTTAAGAAAGGCTGTTCTGCCAGAAAGGTCAAAGTGGAACTGGACAACTATGCAGGTAACAGGGTTAGCTGACTTGAGTGAAGGTAAATGTATGTTGCAGAGGAGAGAAACAGTATATTTCAGCCATTTTATTAATTTTCACGTACTTGGATTGTGGGAGTGGGAGGAAGCTTTCAGAGGGGTGGAAGCCATACCTGTCACAGAACTAGTGGAAAACTGTTTTAAGGACTGTGGTTCTTGCACAGCACAGCAACTCTTCTGCTCTGAGTTTGGAGCTAATTATGCCTCTTAACTAAAGGGCAGTAGGAGCTAGAACAACCTTCCACTGCAGCAGGTAAGTGTAGGTATGTGATCTGCAATGTAAGTCTGTTCCAATGAGCCACTTTGTCCACTCCTACAAACAGGAAAAGAACAGCCTTGCCTACAGTGCTGCCTGTGAAAGCAAGCAGCAGAAGTTAAATATGGCAGCATTTCTCACCTTTCTGGTGTCTGCCAGATGCTGAGGCATTCAGGATAAGCTTGTTCTACTTGGTTTTCTGTTCCTTCTCCACCTCTCCTGCAATTTCAGTGGTTTAAATTTTCCGTAAGAAGATGAACTTGCTGGTCTAAGATTGGGGTAGGGAACCTTTCCTGGGCAAGTCATGATCTCCTGTAGGGGAACACTGAGAGGACAGCTCACTTTTAGGGGAATGACAGAGCAGTGCCTCGTGAGGTGGAAGCTGGCAGAAGAGCTAGCAAAGGTGATCACTTGGAGAATGCAGAGACCTGTCATGTTTCTGCAGATGATAGGGGCTTTTGGCAGGAGACCAAGTAAGAAACATCATCAACAAACACCTTCCAGCTCTCTCTACAACTGACAGCTGTTCTTTAGTGTTACAACAGATGGATAGTGACAGAAAAGATGCTATTTGGAGTTCAGTTACCCTAACAATTGCAATGGGTACAACTGTATTTTTCATTTTACAGTACTTCTACAGCAGTTCATTGTCCTGCTTAGGTGTTCAGGTATAGATGTATAACCTGGCAACTTTCTACTCTGTAATATTACAGAGGTAAAAAAAATAGATAGATGGGACTTGGTGATCCTTCATACCATGCATCTTGCGAGGGGATCTGAGTACTTACTGATTAAGGGAACTTGATGCAAATTGGACCGCTGGCTTTGCCCAGTCCAGCTAGAAGATGATCACAAAGCAAAGAATGTACTTCCCATGAGGAACACTGTACAGATTGGTCTTTCAGTGCCTGAATTCTCTTCCCCATTAACAACTGGAAAGCTCTACCTTTGTAAAATACCTAGCTGCATCCTTTAAGGGAGCCTGCCAGTCCCTACAGCTCAGTCTTGCTCTCACCAGTAAGCACTGTCAAAAGGAGCAGGAAGGAAGTCTGAAACTGAGGTGAAACAAGATCAGTTTGGACCTGTTGGAGGAATGAGGTTAGCTGTCTTTCCTGAAACTAGCTGGTCAGTTCTTCAGCCCTGGACCTAACACACTGAACAAATAAACAACAAATTTACCTGCCACTCCTAAGTCCTACTGTACTGGGAAGCAAGAAGCACTTTGTACTTTATAGTTTTATATATTTACAAATACTTGTTTTTAATAAAGGGGTTTTAATAAAGGTTTAAGAAAATACTGATCTTTTCTCAACATGTTAAACTAATAAAAGTATTTTTTAGATGCAAGGGTGCATCAGATCTGCTACGTAGCACAAACCAGAGGTCTCCGTATTTGCCAGTTGTGCATTAATTTGTACTCAAAGTGATGATGTGGTGCCTCAGATCCTCAAAATGACTGTGTGAAATTAGCTGTAGGCTAAACTAGAGTTAGCTCTATTTTGAAAGATAGGTTAAAGGAGCGAGGAAGTATTGCTTTCAAATGTCTCCAAAATCTGTCATTGCCCTGGTCAGAGAGTCTGCCTTGCACCAGCAAAGACACTCTTATCTGTATCCAAACATATAAAAGAGATTTGAAAGATTTCTCTTTCTACTAATGCATCAGACGTACAAGTGCGTGAGGCTAATTCTGAATTCCTAATGAGTAGTGGAGCAGGCTGCTCATCCAATACACAGTTTGTCATAATGCTGGCATGCCATAGAGGCATTACAGCACTGCTAACAGCAATGCCAGGTAGCTCTCACAAGTACCTACCTTGCACTGTCAGCTGTTCCTGCTGGCTCAGCTAGCTTCACATTTTGTCTTTAGAATGAAAGAGTCTAAAACTTACGTGCTAGTCTGTAATGACCACCATAGATCAAGTCGGTTTACTGCTGTGTGCTCTTTCCCTCAAGACTGTGTAACCATTCTCTCACAGCTCGCATTTACATGTGTTGCTCCCTGGAAAGCCTATGGAAAGCATGAAGATGAAATCTTAGCAGGACAGAGCGATTTTGATGTTAAGGCATGGGCTCAGTACGCTGGGAGCGGACCCATTTTCTCTTCCTGCCCAAGGAGGGCTCTGGGTGCCCAAACAAGTCTTCTGTGACACCAGTAACCCCAGCAAAAGCCTCTACAATAGGTCTGTAAGAGTCACTGTAAAACTGGTACTGCAGAAAACCTCCTGCAAAGGTGAATGGTCCTGGCTGTGATCTGGTCTCACTAGAGGTCTTCTCATTTTGTAAAACCAAAGGACAGTGACAAAGACGTCAGCCAACTGCTCCCATCACAGCTGTGGATCCTAGAGAAGCCCTCTTACACAGGCAAGGATACACTTTCGCATCCTGCACAAAGCTGGGGCCTGCACAACTTGTATTGCAAGAAAGGTTGTTCAGCGACCAAGACTGACACAGCAAGCAGTCTTCAGGCCCCTAGAGCAGCTCAGTCCAAAGGCTTTCTGCAGGACACTATCACCACTTGTCTCTAGGGCAACTCTGGTCAGTGAGGTACCCTGATAGGCTTCCTGCAGTCCCTCAAAACAGCTAACTCTCTCTGTTCTCTCTCTGCAGCCTCCCCTAGGGACTGCAGAGGACTGGCAGAAGGGCATGTTCATAGAAGCCTGGGGATGAGGTGTGCTGCAGTCTGAAGACCGAGCAGTTCCTGCCCACTCTGTCCTGTACTGGCCAGACTTGGCTGTAAGTGCTAGGAAGGCAAAAAGGGCAGGGGCTGTATTGGAGAAAAGCAGCCCCAGGGATGCTCCTGTGAATACAGCCACCTCATTAGAGACCTGTAGAGAGGTTCAGGTGAGTGCCTTTGCACTGCTGTGGGTCGAGCTATCAGTGTCCAGTACTCCCATGCTGCACCTCTCACAAGGGACAGTGGACATACCAGCAAAGTCCACATTGCCTCCACAGATGCTTGCACACCCTCACAGGCAGGCCTGCCTCTATGGGACTGAGTCACCCTGGCTGGAGTTAGGGTGGAGGTTGTCTACACTTTAAACACCAACTTCCCCCCCCCCCCCCCATTAAAGCAAACAAAGCTAACAACGGTGCTGTCTTTTTAATTAAGTTAAAATAAGCTTGTCATCAAAGTGTTAAAGAAAAAAATCTGGGGAAAATATAAGACTGAAGATGACTTTTTGTTTCTTTGAAAGAAATAAAATACTGTAGAAAAGCCCCCAAACCTGTCTATAAACTGAAAAAGACAAAAATATTGCAGTGATTGGAGCTGTCATTAGAAGCAACACATAATTAAAAACCCCCAAATTATGACAAAGGCCGGAGTAGCCATTCTGTCAGCTTTTATTGCCCTTTTTTTGGGACCACTCTGTTAAAACACCTCTAGCCCTGAGCAGAGACTCAGTAAGCAAGACAGACACAGGTTGAAAGTGAAAAGCAATTATATTTTGGCGCTGCAAAAGACTTTCTTGTGCCTCATGCCTTTCTGAAATACTTCCACTCCCCACAGCCTCAAGACCTGTCGTCCACTTCTTACATTCATCTACACTTCTCTGTCATGTTTTTCACAAGGATTTCATGGCCTACCAGTGAAAGCAAACTACAGTTTAACTTTCTGGAGCTCTGTAAGGCTGGAGCTCTCAGAGCTGCATAAAGCTTTAGCTAGCATGTCCAAGAGTATCAAGTTCTGCTTGATACTCTACAGTCTTAAATAAAATGAACACCAAAAGCTTTAAAACTCCCCAGGGAATTTCTATTACATGTTTAAAACAAGTAGCCCTACTTGCAGCTGCAATGTGTTCCTGTTTGTGCCTGTTTTGGCTTAAGTCAGATGGTGGTACAGGATGGAAAAAAATATATCCCAGAACCACATGTTCTACAAAATGGAATAAAACTAGCTTTCTTGGGAGGTTTTGTGGAAAAGGAGCCCAAAAGGGTGATACTAAAAATACTAACTAGCTGAATCACCTATTACAGTACTTTCTGCATAGATACATTTCCTCCATGCACGCCCTCTGTGATCCTGCTTCAGGAACTAAGGGCTTTACTAACATATGGACAGTACTGGCATTATTTAGTTTGCTACATCATGTTCCTTTAATAGAAGAGACTCTGCATCCCCTGAGGAAGAGGGAATAACGCAACATGCCTGTAGTAAAACTCTGAAGCTCTACTTCATCCTCTTTATTCTGCCTTATCTCTTAGTTTCTTCTCCCTTCCCTGAAAACCCAGCCTTTCTGTGCACCCTGCTTAAAAGCTGTTCTTTTGAGCTAAAAGACCGACATGTCTCTTTGGCATGCTTCCTTGTAAGGAGAAATCTAGGCAGAACTACTTCCGACCATCAAAGCTGCACTTCAACCTTACTGCTGCTGCTGTTACTACTATGACTATTATTACTATCACTACCACCACTACCACTAATACCCATCGTACCCCTCTTTAAAGATCTTTTATTTTCCTTTTCTTCTTTCTTATCCTTCCTGTAGGCAGGCTCTTTCAATCACAGCCAAGGAACTATTGCTTTGGCACTGGCAAAGGCATGGTCTCCTGACCTATTGCTGGGAATAGCCCTGCTGTGAGAAGGAGGCTGTACTAAAGATGGCTTGTCACATCTGTGTTCTCACTTTACTGCATAGGACTCAGTTGCAGAAAACAAGTGTGTGGTTGATTCACTGCGAGTCTGTACCCCAGGCCTCCTCTAGTAACCCTAGCATCTTGGGACCCAGACTTCTAGACCCCTTTGCAACTTGCAAATGATGACAAGCAGTTACAGCAGCTGATGTGCCACATGTCCTACAGAGAGCGTCTGGTTGCACCAGCCCCACCATTAAGTATGAAACTTTCTAGGGCATCCTTAGATGTGTCGGGGTTTGGGCACTTTTGCGTCCATTCGCACCCTGCAAAAGTCCTCGTATATGTCACCCTCTACGGCATCTCGCCACACAGGGATTTGTAACACAGTCAGGGAGCTGTGTAACCAAAGCAAATGTTTGGGTTATGCATTGGTTATAAGTGTGCTAACCAAGATATAATTAATATTAGCTTTTCCTGAATACATGTATAAGCATACTCAACTACTGTAATGCAAACAGTACCCATGATGGCATAGCCAGCCACATTTCGTGTCTAAGTATATGAACCACGTAATCAGCAATGGGGCAAAGATGGGTGCAGAAGGAAGATTTTCAAGTAGCTGAATGCTGTCAGAAGATAAGCACAAGGAACTGCAAAGAAGAAAAATCCTGAATACACAGGAGCAGAACCAAAATCAAGATGAAGAGTATAAGGGACAGAGAAGTCCTCCTCCCGATTTTGAGAAAGAGTCAACAAAGGAGGAAAATCAGAAGAGATAAGACAAGCTCATTTAAGTCCTGACTTCTCTCCTCAAAGAGCATTTGGGCCTCATCACCTGCCTGCCTGTCTCTAGAAGTCACTCAGGACTGTACCCAGCCATGCTAAAGAGATGGCATCAGCTCCATGGTACTGTCATCTTACTGAGCACAGAGCTACACACCCACACGGTGGGAAATGAAGAGAGGATAATGAATATCTTGTAAGAATTAGCAAGAACTGCATTGTTAAAGAATAGATCTTCAATTCCCAAACTGATAGATAAATATGCACTTTCTCAGGCATCAGTCCTGGTTTGGGCTACTTTGTTGACTCCAAGTCTTCCTTTTGCAGGTCTTGATGCCCCCTCCCTATAGAGATTCCTGCAGGACATATTCTCAGAAAGCTGGGGAAACTGAAGCCTTCATTGGGTTTCCTCTGGCACTAAGGAAACACAGAGAAAAAGACGCCATGAGAGGTGCTGCTGTGCCCATTGTGCAGCCTCACCTTAGCCGCCTTTCCCCTCCCAAGCAAGCTGTGAGGGGAAAAGCAAAGTCCTGCTCTGGGGCTGCTGTTTCTGGGAGAATATGGTCCACAAGGGGGTGACATGGAGGGGCAAAGGAAGGGATGCCCATGGGCAGTGCTTGGTATCAGCACTGACAAGCCCAGTGCAATCAGGCTGGGGGGCTGCTTAAGCCGTCTGGACCCCACTGGAGAGGCAGGCATCCACTTCCCAGGGTCACCCAGGAAGGAGTGGCCTGTCCACCCACAGCAGGGCAGGGGGCAAAGGGGCTCTGCTTTCCAGACAGTCTTTCCTTCCTGAGGTGGTGGCCTTGCAAGTGTGCAGGAGCTTACAGGCCAGTGTCCTGAAGATCTTTGGGGACTTTGGCTCCCTGACCAGTCCCACCAGTGAACCCACAAAGAAGATGGGGAGGCAATCAAAAGCTGCTCCTCTGCTGGTGGTTCCCAGGCTTTCCTGGGCTCCCTTGTGCTGTCATGGTGCAGGCAACTGCTGTGGCCAGAGAAGAAGCCCCTCTGTTTGGATGGCTTGCTCTTTCCAACTCAGTGCTATTCTTCCCCCTCCCTTCCCTGCCCAGCACTCTTCATCCCCATGGCCCTTGCTTGCCAGCAGCGAGGGCAGGCAGCACTTCCTACCTGTTCCAACTTGGTACCTTCTGTTTGCATCAAGAACACAGGCTGTGCACCCCCTGCACAATCCCATCGATACTCTGGATGTAGCAGGGATGTGGGATACTACACAACTTGGGGAGCTCATTCCCCAGCTTCCCCCCAAATGAGCGCTATGATACCTTGCTTGGAGAAGGGAGACTTAAATAAAATTTAGCAAGTTACACATCTAAAACCAAACAGTTATAGCAAACTCAAGCATTGTTACCTAAATCTGTCGCTCCATCACTCCACAGTAATTTGAAGAGCCTTTGGTAGCTGCATGGGCTTTTAATCCATCAAGGACTTTGCTGTGCTTAGACAGAAAGCAGGGGGACAGCCACCTCCAGTGGCTGGAGGTGAGTACAGCTACCTGAACTGCAATCTCTGTGAAGCTGTGCCCACTGGTGAATGCCTTCATTTTTATAGAAATTAAAAAAAAAATATCCAAACTAAAATAAATTAAAAAAGAAACCCACCAAAACCCAAAAGAAACCAAAACATGGCCAAAACTATGGTCTATGCTGTACTAGTGTGGGGAGGTGAGGGGAGCAGAGGAGGAGGAAAGGAAGAGAAGTTTTGATACAGCTGCTCCCCAATCAGCACAATCAACTGCAGCAACAGGCATCCTTGCTGTGGCCCAGTGGTCTTCCCTGAAGGGAGGTGGGATTATGTACTAAATGTACAGAAGAGTTCTACAGGTAATTGTACCTGTAAAGCTTTACGGCCACTCTCATACCATGGCATGGTATGAAAGAGCAGTCCACCTCAGTGTTGAAGGCAGTGCTCTCAGACAACCTCCCCTGAAGTCCAGGGAAGGCAGCTGCTGCACATGCTCTTCTAGCAGAAAGACGACCATTGAAATGCTGAATTTGTGATCAGGATGGAGGGACCTCAAGCTTAAGCAGTGACATGTGGCACAAATCCCCTCCTCCAGACTCTGCTGCTCTTTGAAATGCTCGTAAATGAAAGACTGAACTTTGACCCTACTGCTCCTTTTCCTGCCACCACAGGAACTGAACTAAGCCCTTCCGGTGGAAAGTTTCCTTAGCTCTGAAAAAAACTACAACTTTTAATTACTGTTTGCAACCTACCTCTGTGTACACACAAAGTTTGACAGGCTGCTCACAGCAATTCCCATCTGTCGCACACTACTGAAAGAAAACTGAGAACTCATCGGCAAAAGCCAAAGCCTCCAATTACTTAGAACTAGCTAATACAAGTTGAAAAGAAGGTCAGATCTTTTGAGATTTGGGAGGAATGCCCAACCCTCAAATACTTTGCCCTTCCAGGTTGCAAAACCTAGCAAGAAGACTGAGGATGCATTACCTTTGCCTTCCCAGAAGGAGCTTCTCCCTTCCTTCCAAACCCTCAGCTCATTGCATGCTGTCCTCCACAAAGGTGTGTCCCAAAACCCACATGACTTGTGGGTTTTCTTGGTGCTGGGGGACCCCCTAAAGATTCCCCAGGATAAAAGCCTCATGGTAGACCAAACCTGGCCCTGACAGGCATGACCTCTGCGAGGCAGCGAGGCACTTCTGTGGTGAAATCCATTGCTGATAGCCCTTCCTAGGGCAAGTCTGCAGGGAGACATAGCTACGGGATGCCAGGGTTTGTGCCAGCAGCCCAGGAAGGCAAGAAAGTGCAGCGAGCAGGGTATAGGTGGGGTCAGAGGAAGATGTCTGAGGACCCTGAAGCAGAGTTTTGGGTGATAGGAGGACCCCGGGACAGGTTTTGGCAGCCAGCGGCAGGGTTGGGTATCGCTGGAGACACTTGGGCATCGTTTGGGATCTTTGCAGGGCTTGGGGCATGTTTTGGACAGGTTTAGGGAAACTGTCTATGGGCCATGAAGCTGGGTTGGCTGTTCTGGGTTTTGGGTAGGTTTGGGGTTGTTTGACGTCTCTTGGGATGGGTTTGCTAGTGCTTGGGGGCCCTGGGTCAGGTTTGTGGGGGTTTTGTGGCTCTGGGACAGAGTCTGTGAGTCTTTCGAGTAGGGAAGCTTAGAAGAAGGGTAGGCGGTGTAGTGTGGGAGGAGGTTTTTGAGGATTATGTTGGCGTGCAGTTAGGGTTTTGGGGTGTCCATGGTCCACTGATAGATCTTAGGTATGGTTTCATGTCTTTGGGGGTCCTGAAGCAGGTTTTGGTTGTGGACTGGAGCCCTTTGTCAGGACTGTGGGACACTGGGAATATTTGGACATTGTGTGGAGCAAATGAGGTACTTGAAGCACAGTTAGGCAGTTTGGGGGAAGTCTTACAGTGACCTGAAGCAGATTGCAGGGGTCTTTCAGGGAACTTGCACAAAGTTGAGGAGGACTATGGATGCTGGGAAAGTATCCAGGGGTGTCTGGAGAGATCTTACGAGCCTGTGAAACTGTTTGGTTTGGAGGGGTTGAGTTTCTTGGGGTTTTTTGTTGTTTGGTTTTGGGGTTTTCATTTGGTTTTATGTTGTGGTTTTGTTGTTGTTCTGTTGTTCGTTTGGTTTTTTCTGTTTTGTTGTTTGGTTTGGTCTGGTTTTTCCCCAGCACTGGGCTTGATTTTAGGGTCGTAGCGGCACTTTGGCAGGCTTTGAGGAAACCTGAAACATGATTTGGGTGCTGGAAAACACCTCTGGAAAACCTGAAGCAGGCTTTGGGGTATTTGGGGGCCCTAGGGTAGGTTTGGAGATTTTTGGAGAGCACTGGTCTGGGTTTGAGGGACTTCAGCAGCCCTGGTCACGAGGCGGGGGGGGGGGGGGGGGGGGGGCGGAAGTCAACTGAAAGTATTTTGGATTTATGGGGAACGCTTTGGGGGTTTGGGGCATGAGGCAGATTTGGAGTCTTTAGGGTCACTGGGAGGGTGTGGGGCTTCCAGCATTTTTAGATTTTCAGCAAACATTTGGACTCTTGTGGTAGAGTTTTGGGGAGGTTTCTGAGAGTCTTGAAGTAGGACAAGGTTTGCTTGGCAGCTTGGGGCAAATTTTGTGCTCTTTGAAAAGAACTGGGCAAAGTACAGAGTCTCTTGGAGCCAGCAAAGACCTACGGCAGATTTGAGAATATTGGGGGTTTGGTGGAAGCTTTGGGACAGTGTCTGGACCCTTTGATGTGGCCTGGGAGAGGTCAGATAAGCTTGGAAGCAGGGCTTAGGTTGTTTGGGGCCACTTGGGTCATTTCAGGTGGGTCTTCGGGGGCACTTGAATCTGAGATGTTTTGCTGGCTGAAGAGCAAGGTTTCAGAGCATTTGGAGGAAGTCTCTGGGGACCTGGAAGCAGAGTTTGGGGACTGCAGTGACACTAAGACAAGTTTGAGGTTGTTTGGTAGCTCCTGGGAAGGACCTGTTTGTGAATGTTTAGTGGCCCAGAAGAAAGGTTTGTACGGTCTTCATGGGAGGAGGGCTTTCAGGGGCTTAGAAACAGGGTCTTGAATTTTCGGGGCCTGTGAGGCAGGTTTGTGACACCATAGGGGTACTAGTGTAGGATCTGCAGGTATGAAGCATGACATTCTCTGAGGAGCTTTTTAGGTATGTGGGGCCCTGAAACGGGTCTTATGAGTGTACTGTGACAGGAATGGAGAACACTGGGGATACTCAAGTAGGATGTCAGGGTAAAGGGAGGCGCCTGGAGCTGGTTTAGGGCATTTTGGGATGCTAGCACGGGGATAGGGGTGTTTGAGTGCACTCAGGCAGGGTGCAGATCATTGAGGGGAGCAAAGAATTGAGTAAGACTGTGGGCTCAAGCAGGGTTAGGGTGTTTCAGGGCCCTGGGGAAACTTCGAAACATAGAACCACAGAACAGTTAGGGTTGGAAAGGAACCTTAAGATCATCTAGTTCCAACTCCCCTGCCATGGGCAGGGATGAACCACACTAGATCATGTTGCCCAAGGCCCTGTCCAGCCTGGCCTTCAACACTGCCAGGGATGGAGCATTTACCACTTCTTTGGGCAACCTGTTCCACTGCCTCACTACCCTCAGAGTGAACAATTTATTCCTTATATCAAACCTAAATCTTCAATGTTTAAATTTAATCCCATTGCCCTTTTTCTTATCGTTACAGTCCCTGATGAAGAGTCCCTCTCTGCTACCCTTGTAGGCCCCCTTCAGATAGTGGAAGGCTGCTATGAGGTCTCTACGCAGCCTTCTCTTCTCCAGGCTGAACAGCCCCAACTTTCTCAGCCTGTCTTCATACAGGAGGTGCTCCAGCCCACTTATCATCCTCATGACCCTCCTCTGGACTTGCTCCAGCAGCTCCATGCCCTTCACAACTTAAGGATGCCAGAACTCCACACAGTACTCCAAGTGAGGTCTCAATGACAGCAGGATAGCCTCCTTTGACCTTTAGGGTCTTTGGACTTAGGCAGGAATTCATGACCTTGAATCAGAGCCTTTGGGTGCTACAAGCAGAGCTTTGGGTGTCTGGGGCCTGGGGCTGGTTTGGATTTTTTGGGAACAATCGGGCCAGCTGGGGCATGTTCAGGGGCCACTCAATACCCTGAAGCAGCAGTGGGAGTAGTTTTAAGTTGATAAATGGTGGAATCACTGTCCGTGGAAGTGTTCAAAAACCGTATAGATGAGATCCTCAGTGACATGGTTTAGTGGTGGCCTTGGCAGTGCGGGGTTAAGGACTTGATAACCTTAAAGGTCTTTTCCAACGTAGGTGCTTCTATGATTCTATGACAGTAAGCTTAGTGACAGCTGGCTCCATGCTGGCGGCAGACGCTCTGGGGTGGCGTTGTCGCTCCTCCGCTCCCAACCCTGCCAGGCGAGAGGCACACGTCACAGCTCCTGTGGCTGCAAAGCGGAGCCGTGCGCCTATCCTCGGCTGTGTCCGCAGCAACGCGTAGGATGCAATGGATAACAGTGCGCATGTGTACGGCTCTTCCCGCAGTACCGCGGCGCCTGCAAGGGGGAGCAGTGCCTACACCCCGGCTCTGCCGGCAGGACCGCGGCGACGGAAAGTAGGTGCAGAGTGCACGTGTACGGCTCTTCGCGCAGGACCGAGTTGGCCGCAAGGGGGAGCAGTGCGCACGTCTATGGCTCTGCCCGCGGTACAGAGGTGGCCGCAAGGGGGAGCAGTGCGAATGTGCACGGCACTGCCCGCTTTGCCGTGATGGCTGCAAGGAGAGGCAGTGAACACCCGCCAGGCTCTTCCCGCAGCACCGCGGTAGCTGCAAGGTGGAGTAGAGCGGACGTGTACGCTTCTGGCCGCAGTACCGCTGTGGCTGCATGGGGGAAGCAGTGCGCACATGTACAGCTCTGCCCGCAGTACCATGGCGGCTGCAAGGGAGAGCAGTACCCACGTGTAATGCTCTGCCCATAATACAGCGGTGGCTGCAAAAGGGACCAATGCGCACGCGCCCAGCTCTGCCCGCAGGATCATGGTGGGTGCAAGGGGGAGCAGTGCCCATGTGTACGGCTCTTGTTCGCAGCACCTCGGTGGGTGCATGCGGGGCGGTGCGCAGGCGCCCGGCAGTAGTGCGGTATATGCAAGGTGGAGCAGTACGCATGTGTAAGGCTCTGCCCGCAGTACAGCGGCGGCTGAAAGAGGGACCAGTGCGCATGCGCCCGGCTCTGCCCGCAGTATTGCGGTGGCTGCTAGGGGGGGAGTGCGCACGTGTACGGCTCGGCTCTGCTCTCAGTACTACGGAGGCTGCAAGGGGGGGGTAAAGCGCACGGATACGCCTCTTCCAGTAGTACCGCGGTGGCTGTAAGGGGGAGCAGTGCGCACGCGCCCGGCTTACCGCAGTACCGCGATGGCTGAAAAGTCTGGGGAGTCAACAACCGCCGGACTGTGCCCGCAGTACCGCGGTGCCCGCAAGGGGGAGCAGTGCGCACACGCCCGGCTTTACCGCAGTACCGCGGTGGCTGAAAGGGCGAGGAGTGAACAACCGCCGGGCTCTGCCCGCAGGACCGCGATGTCAGCAGTAGGGGGCAGTGCGCACGTGTACGGCACTGCCGCCTCTGCCGCCATGGCTGGAAGGGGAAACAGTGGAAACGCGGTCGGCTCTTCCCGAAGTACCGCGGTAGCTGTAACGGGGAGCAGAGCGGACGTATACACTTCTGTGCGCACTACCGCCGTGGCTGCCAGGGGGAGCAATGAGCACGTGTATGGCTGTGCCCCCACTACCGTGGCAGCTGGAAGGGGGAGCAGTGCGCACGCGTCCGGCTTTATTCGCAGTACCGCGATGGCTAAAAGTCGGAGGAGTCAACAACCGCCGGCCTCCGCCCGCAGTACCGCGATGGCCTCAAGAGGGACCAGTGCGCGTATATACGGCTCTTCCCGCAGTACCGCGCTGGATGCAAGGGAGAGCAGTGCGCGTGTGTACGGTTCCGCCCGCAGTACCGCGGTGGCTGCAAGGGGGAGCAGTGCGCATTTGTACGCCTCTGCCCGTAGTTCCACGGTGGGAGCAATGGGAAGCAGTGCACATGTGTACATTTTGCCCGCAGTATCGAGATGGACGTAAGGGGAAGTAGTGCGCACGCCCCCGGCTCTGCTCACGGCACGGCGGTGGCTGCAAGGGGGAACAGTGCGCATGTGTACGCCTCTGCCGGCAGGACCCCGGCATCTGCAAGGGGGGGCTATTCAGCACGTGTACGGCTCTGCCCGCAGTACCGGCGTGCCTGCAAGGGGGTGCATGCACGTGTGTACGTGTGTACGGTTTGCCCGCAGTACTGCAATTGCTGCAAGGGGGAGCAGTGAGGACGTGTACGGCTGTGCCCGCAGTATAGCGGTGGACGCAAGGGGGAGCAGTGCGCATGTGTACGGCTCTGCCCGCAGTACCGCGGCCTCTGCAAGGGAGAGGAGTGCACCTATCTACGGCTGTGCCCGCAGTATCTCAGTAGACGCAAGGGGGACCCGTGCTCACGTGTGTGGCTCTGCCTGCAGTAGCGCCTTGGCTGCAAGGTGGAGCAGTGTCCATGCGTAGGTCTTCTGCCGGAAGCTGAAGGCACGATGGGGCTGTGTGCATGGTGCTGCTTTCAGTACCGCTGGCTGAGAGGAGAAAAGAAAGTCGCATAGGCAAACCTCGCGTGCTCACTCGGCGCGAGGTAGCCTTGAAGGGTGTATGAGGTGGCTGCAGTGGACCGCGATCCCGAGGAGCGGGTCAGGGTGGAGAGGGACGGAGGAATCACGGCCCATGGGCAGGGGCACGGCCCCATGGGGAGCAGGGCAGAGCGGACAGCAGCAGCGGGGCAGGGAAGACACGTGCCATGTGAGGACGCTGGGACCAGTGATGGAAGGGAGGGATCAGGAGAGGGAATGGTGAGACTGTGAAAGAGAGAATGAAATAGAGGCAACGGATGGAGGCAGGTAGACTGGGAAGGAGATGGGGATAAAGACTGGTGTGAACAGGAAAATACATAGAAGGAGCTGGACACAAAAATAAAGTCTGAAGGCCTGGCAGAAGGATAGTGAGAAGAAAAGGGATGGAGAGCAGGAAAGAGGGACAGAGGACTAGAGGGAGATGGACGCTGAGCTGGGGAAGTGGTGTAGAGATGGGGAATAGCACAAATCAGAGGAGATCCCAGGCCTGGGGTCTCTGGAGGTTATGTACTAGTGCTGTGTCCCAGGGCTCACCAGCTATTTCAACTTTAAACTAGTGAAAGGACTCCCTTTCTTGCCACAGTTTTGCCGCCTCCTGTTGCAGATGGATTAGTCCATGTTAGAGTGTCTAGGAAAGAGAAGGGCTAAGTCTGTGTGATCACTACAGCCTTTGTGTAAGGCCTGCGTGTCAATGTTCATCTTCCCATGCCCTGGGCCCTTTGGCACAGCCCTTCTCTTTCTTGCCCCAACAACTTCTCTTCCCCTCATGCATTGTTGTGGGTATTGTCCTTACACTTGGCTCCCCTCTCCCTCTGCAGGAACTGGGGAACAGGGAGAATGACCCCTGGGGTGTTCTTACCTGAAGCTGTAGCGGTAGCAGGAGCTTCCCCAGCCTCCAGAGCTCCTTGTGCCTGCTTTGGTACTGCTGGGCCATGTCATGGCTCTGGGAAAGAGTTGGGAGACAGGGGTGCACTCCAGTCACTGCTCTGGCCATTGCACATGGGCTGAGGAGGGGACTTCAGCCTCACAGGTAAGCTCTGGTGTGATCCCACCAGAGCTTCAGCCTGTGTGGGGAAAGGACCAAGCAGAAGCTGAAGTGCCAGAGCCTCAGTGCACATCTGCCTGACACTGATAGATTTTCTTGCTCCTTGCTTTTAAGGTGCAGCTCAGCTCCATGTGCCGCTGGCATGTGCAGGGCGCAAGCAGCAGCTCCACTGCCACGTCGGCCACTCACTGGAGCCTCTGCTGGTTGAAGGAATGGGGAGCCATGAGATGCCCCGTTCATGCAGACCCTCCTGCCACTATCTGCTTCCCTTCACACCAACACCTGGTCTCCCATCACACATTTCCCCAGCTTGCCTGTCTCAGCACCCAGCAGCATTGGGATCACCCTGCCACCTCCCTGCTCCACCAGCCAGATGTTCACATGCTGCAGTGCCTTCCTGTCTACCTCCAGCATCTCCAGTGTCTCCAGTGAGGCCACTCAGCCTCTGTGTGGAGAGAAGCCTTCCTTGGACGGTAGTTGAACACAATGAGTAGGCTGTGCAGCTTGACATGCATGGGGAAATCCTGGTGATGTTACTGGTCACCAGTACACTGCAGAGCACATCCACTCAAGAGCCAGCACTTGGCACCTTAGAAAAAGCTTCCTTAAACTACTCCTAAGACACCCAAACCACTCCTGAGGGAAAACAGCTTTATGAAAATCAAAAGCTCTCCTGAAGATTTAAGATAGCCCAGCATAACTTCCAGGGAATCAAAGCAGAGGGTCTTGTGTCTCTGCTCTTCCCTGGAGCCTGCAGTGGCTGACAAAACCCACAGCTGCACTTTGCAGTGCTGCCTTCAGTACAAGTGCTTTCTTTATCTTTTCTTTTTGTTCAGCTGTTACGTGTGACTGTGACTGTACTTTATTTGTGTCGACTCCCAGGCTCAGGTGGTAGGGTTCAGCTAGAAGTCAAGCTAATTCTAGAAGGGCTGACTGCAGAGACTCAGCAGCATGCACGGGGGAAAAAGCAGAGCTGGCCCACCTGTAGGCACAGGTCTGTAGAGGAGGGACGGCAAGTGCTGAGTTTGCTGAGATCAGTGCTGTGGCCAGCAGCGGAAGTGACCCCAAGAAGAGGAGTAACAAGTCATGTAACTTTACGAGATCAGAGTACAGTGCAAACTTGTAGAGAGAGCTTTGTTTTGCACCTTTTCCACAAGTCCCAGTCTGCAGTAGTTTATCCCAGTTTTTCACAGAGGGAAATGGTGGCAAAAGAAAATGTTTGCCTCACAGTTCTTTGGTGGAAGCTCTTGGTTTCTGTATTCACTTAATCTGCTTCTATAGGACAGGGAGGCTGCGCAATGGATCTGGCCAGCGCTGAAGGGTATGCATCCTTCCTGTAGGATCTTAGCCAGAAGAGCCTGGTTATATCATCTCTTGGTAAGCCTTTTGCAGTAGCAGCGCAATTCAGATGAACAGGAGAGAGGAAGAGCAACACAGACTTCCATGTGTTAGCTTGGTCTTGCTGTTTCCTTTCTTGTCAGCAGCCTGTGAGCAGCCTGTGTGCACATTCAGGCCCCTGTGTTGATGACCAAGCCTGTGTGAGCAATGAGCCTGAGAAGAAGCCAGGCTCCAGCTTGGGAGTGCAGTAAGTTACATGCTCTCACTCATAGCGCCAGTGTCTTCTCATGATTTTCGAAGGAGAAAATTTGTTTGTCATCTTCAATGCCCTCTGGCCTGCCAACTCCATGGCACTAGGACTGGCCCCCAGCTTCCCTCTCCCCAAGTGCATGGTACAAAAAGCATCCATAGGTAGCTGTCCACCACTGCCTCTCAGGACCACAGTGAGAAAGGATGATTTTTCAGCATGATTTTCTAGGCTTCGGGGTGTGTATTTGGTAGTAAGACATGCTTGTTTCTGCCACCTGTAAGTACGGAACCTATATTTGCAGTTCCTCTAACACACGAAAGACCTTTCCCATCCACCACGAGTAGGCAGTATCTGAAGACTCACCTTCAGGGGCAGAGGCAGAAGTGTGAGAGGCAGAGTGAAGTTGGCACATGTTGTAGCCCAAAATGTGGAAGGGAAATAATACTCCAGGAGCTATGTTTTTCTTTCTCACTTTGGCTTGGGGGTACCTAACTCTGGTCAGAGTGGTGATGAAACTGTTCTGTTCCTGCTGCAAGGACCAATTGCAGCTTCATTTTTCTTTTCTACTCTGCTTTGAGCACTGATCCCCTATAGGAGAGATCTGGGATCTAAATTAAGGTAGGGCCTGCCCAACTGCTCTCCCTGGTTACTAGCCCAGGACCTCTTAGGAGACTAGAAGTACAATCTGATTGAAAGTTAATTGCGTATACTTGAGAAACCAGTAAACCGCTTTGATTATGTCTGGTTTTGAATCTTGTGAGTTGAGCACTGTTCCCCTGTGGCAGCGGAGAAATCAGAAATAGGCAGCAGCTCTGGGGAGGATCAGCAGTTCAACTGGCATTATTTCATTGTGCAGTGTTAAAGGCTGTGGTTACCCCAGGGAGAGCATGGGCCCTGGTCTGTAACCATGTTTGTGCCCACTTTGTCTTGTCTTGAAGGACACCTTACCTATCACTAGATAGTGCTACTCTTGATAAAGGAAGACCTTGAAGATTTGGGATTGTGGCCAAGTATAGGCCTGTTTCTAACATTTCAAGCTGTAAAGACTCAGGGACCAGTTCTGACATCTTCATGAACAAATAAGACTTCACATTTCACAACAGTTGTCACCAAAATGTGTATCACCTTAGGCTGCTTGTTAAACTCATGGCCTTCTTTGCATGAATGTGGAGTTACTGGAAAGAAGCAGATGAGAAAACCCGTATCAAAATGGCTGAAATCAACTAGCTGGGAATAGCTGAAAGAATAGCTTTTTGACAACTCATTGCCTTGTCAAAGTAATTTAAGTATTCAAATAAGCTATAGATGCGTGCCACCAACAGGAAACATCCCCCAGCCTCCATATGAGGGAATGTGCTGCAGATTTATAACATCCACAGCATTCAACAACTTAACGGTCATTGATGAAGTGGGGAAAAAAGAAATTTGGCCTTGTCCAAAAGCTGCAGGCAAGATTCCTGCAGTCAAATACACTTCAGGAGTCTTGGGTGGATGAATGAAGCAAGGTGTCTGTCTTGAAGTAGTAAAACTCCTTTTTCTTCCACCTCTTTTAGCAATGTTGGGATTACTTAGTATGTTACATCGCAAAGGAATCCCTTCCCTTCAGATACTGATGTGGGAAAAAATGCACTGTGATCCTTTCCACCATTTTTGTGAATATGTAATGTTGAGGTGGTTGCTTTTTTCATGTAAAGGTTCCAATAATGCTGTTAGCTTTATCTGTGGCCAGGGAACATTGTTAGCTCATGTTAGCTGGATGTCCACCAGGACACCTCGACATTTTTCTGTCAAGCTGCTTCCTAGCCAGCCAGCCTGCAGCGTGTGCTGGTGCCTAGGGTTGTTCAACCCTTGTGCAGGACTTTGCACTTTACCTGGTTGAACTCCTGGGGCTTCTGCCTTGCTGCACGCCATCTCCCATGAGGCTGACTCCAGCGTCCATGTGGTCCGGGGGAGAGGTGAGGAAATAGTAGCCATAGCACCAGAAGAAGAGGGAGAAAGCAGCACAAGTTGGGATAGCAATGCACAAGGCATTGATAGTAACACAGAGACTTTTTCGACAGCTTTGACGCTTTAAATTTTTTATTAAATATTAGATGCTAAATAGATTTGGGGGCTGGGACCACAAGGGGCTGGTGTGTGCTGCAGCTGGTGTGTGGCCATACCCCATTAAGCTATCCCCTGAGGCACCTTCCCAGCGTCACTGATGAGGGGGTGGCTTCCTGGGGGTCTTGGAAGGGTTCTGAGATCTGCTGGCCCTCCTCTTTGGGGCTCATTGGGACCTCCCAGGGCAGCACTCGTTGCCCCGGCTGTGTGTGGAGGGCCTTGGCACCACCTCCACGGGTTCCTCCTGAACCTCTTCTTGCTCCCTGTGGGTGGGAATGGGGGCAGAGAAGGGGCTGCCAGGTTCCCCATCAGGAGGCAGTGGGGACAGGGGCCACCGCGGGGGTGTCCTCCTGCCTCCTGGCAACATGGGCATCCTCCAGGCCCAGGCGACGTCGGGCCTCCCTGCTGCAGCGGTTCACGACATTGTCAATGAGCTGCTGGACAAAGCTCCTCGTGTGCCTGCCCAGGGAGCCTTGCAGCAGCTGGATCAGAGCCCCTGCATCCAGGCCAAAATACCGCAGGCTGGATGTGACGAGGCTCTGCACCACTGCTGCTTCCTGGGCATTCCCCAAGAGCTGCTCCAGCTCCTGCTGCAGCCAGGGCAGAAGGGATTGGAGGACAGTGGGGTAGACACGGAAGAGGGATGCCCAGACCATACGCATGGAAGCCACCCACTGGAGCCAAGGGCAGTGGCCCTGCCCCTGCTGGTCGGGGTGATGCAGGGTGCTGGAGGTGTTGGCTGGCTGGGTGTTCTTCAGCTCCTCCTGCCACCTGGACAACGACTGGTGGTGCCACAGGTGGTGGGATGATGTGCTCCTCAAAGTCATCATCCCCCCACACCAAGTGCACAATGGAGATCACAGTATCACAGTATCACAGTATGTTAGAGATTGGAAGGGACCTCAAAAGATCATCTAGTCCAATCCCCCTGCCAGAGCAGGAATACCTAAATAAGGTTACACAGGAATGTGTCCAGGCGGGTTTTGAATGTCTCCAGAGAAGGAGACTCCACAAACCCCCTGGGCAGCCTGTTCCCGTGTTCCATCACCCTCACTGAGAAGAAGTTTCTTCTCAAGTTTAAGTGGAACCTCTTGTGTTCCAGTTTGTACCCATTACCCCTTGTCCTATCATTGTTTGCCACTGAGAAGAGCCTGGCTCCATCCTCGTGACGCTCCCCCTTTGTATATTTATATACACTAATAAGGTCACCCCTCAGTCTCCTCTTCTCCAAACTATAGAGACCCAGCTCCCTCAGCCTTTCCTCATAAGGGAGATGCTCCACTCCCTTAATCATCTTAGTTGCCCTGCGCTGGACTCTCCCCAGCAGGTCCCTGTCCTTCTTGAACTGAGGGGCCCAGAACTGGACACAATATTCCAGATGCAGTCTCGCCAGGGCAGAGTAGAGGGGGAGGAGGACCTCTCTCGACCTACTGACCACCCCCCTTCTAATACAGCCCAGGATGCCATTGGCCTTCTTGGCCACAAGGGCACAGTGTTGGCTCATGGTCATCCTGCCGTCCACTAGGACCCCCAGGTCCCTCTCCCCTACACTACTCTCTAACAGGTCGTTCCCCAACCTATACTGGAACCTGGGGTTGTTCCTGCCCAGATGCAGGACTCTACACTTTCCCTTGTTATATTTCATCAAGTTTCTCCCTGCCCAACTCTCCAGCCTGTCCAGGTCCCGCTGGATGGCAGCACAGCCTTCTGGCGTGTCAGCCACTCCTCCCAGCTTAGTGTCATCAGCAAACTTGCTGATAGTACACTCAATTCCCTCATCTAAATCATTGATGAATATATTAAATAATACTGGTCCCAGTACTGACCCTTGAGGCACTCCACTAGATACAGGCCTCCAACTAGACTCCGCCCCATAGACTACAACTCTCTGGCTTCTCTCCTTCAGCCAGTTCGCAGTCCACCTCACTACCTGATCATCCAGACCACACTTCCTCAGTTTAGCTATGAGGATGCTGTGGGAGACTGTGTCAAATGCTTTGCTGAAGTCAAGGTAGACCACATCCACCGCTCTGCCATCATCCATCCACCGTGTTATTTCCTCATAAAAGGCTATGAGGTTGGTCAAGCATGACTTCCCCTTGGTAAAGCCATGTTGACTGCCCCTCATAACCCTCCTATCCTTGACATGCCTTAAGATGGCATCAAGGATAAGGTGTTCCATCACTTTCCCAGGGATGGAGGTGAGGCTGACCAGTCTATAGTTACCCGGATCCTTCTTCTTGCCCTTTTTGAAGACTGGAGTGACATTTGCTTTCCTCCAGTCCTCAGGCACCTCTCCCATTTCCCAAGACTTGGTAAAGATGATGGAGAGTGGTCTAGCAATGACTTCCGCCAGTTCCCTCAGCACCCGCGGGTGCATCCCATCTGGACCCATGGATTTATGGATGTCCAGATTGCTCAACTGGTCTCTAACCCATTCCTCATCGACTAAGGCAAACTTCTCCAGTGACCTGGCTTCATCTGAGGTCTCAGGAGTACAGGGCTCTTCAGGACTGCCTCCGGCAGAGTAGACAGAGACAAAGAAGGCATTCAATAACTCTGCCATCTCCGTATCTTCTGTCACCAGGGCACCCACCCCATTCACCAGTGGGCCAACCTTGCCTCTGATGTTATTTTTATCAGCTATGTATTTGAAAAACCTCTTTCTGTTGTCCTTGACCCCTCTCACCAGATTTAATTCTAAGGAGGCCTTAGCCATCCTAGCTGCCTTCCTACATCCTCTAGCAGCAGCCTTATATTCCTCCCGAGTGGCCAGCTCCTCCTTCCATGACCTGTAAACTCTCCTCTTCCACTTGAGCATACCCAGCAGTTCCTTATTTAGCCACGCAGGTCTCTTGGCCCTCTTCTTTGACTTCCTACGTGTCGGGATGCTCTGCTCTTGAGCTCGGAATAAGCAATCCTTGAATGCCAACCAACTATCTTGGGCCCCTTTACCTTCAAGCGGCCTTGCCCATGGGATTTCCCCTAGCAATTGCTTGAAAAGGCCAAAGTTTGCCCTGCTGAAGTCCAGGGTTGCAATTCTACTTGCTATTCTACTGGTCCTACCACACAAGATCCTGAATTCCACCATCTCGTGGTCGCTGCAACCAAGGCAGCCCTCAACCTTTACTGCTTCGACCAGACCCTCCTTGTTAGTGAGGATGAGATCCAGCAGCGCTCCTCTCCTGGTTGGCTCATCCACCATTTGCATGAGGAAGTTATCATCCATACACTGGAGGAACCTCCTGGACTGTGGCTGGGTTGCTGCGTAGTCCTTCCAGCAAACATCAGGGAAGTTAAAATCCCCCACGACAACCACGGCCTGTGACTGTGAGGCCGCTCTCAGCTGCCTGTAGAAGGCCTCGTCAGCTTCCTCACCCTGATCTGGTGGCCTGTAACAGACACCCACAACAGTATCGCCCCTGCCAGCCTGCCTCTTAATTCTCACCCACAGACTCTCAACTCGCTCGTCCCCTGTTCCTGGACAGAGCTCAGTACATTGCAGCTGCTCTCGCACATAAAGAGCAACCCCACCACCCCGCCTGGCTGTCCTGTCTTTCCTGAAAAGGACATAGCCCTCCATGACTATATTCCAGTCATGTGAGCTGTCCCACCACGTCTCTGTAATTGCCACCAGATCATAACCTCCTGACTTAACACAGGTCTCCAACTCCTCCTGCTTATTTCCCATGCTGCACGCATTGGTGTACAGGCATTTCAAGGAGGGAGCTGAGCTCACCAATTTCACCCTAGGATTATAGGAGGCCTCCCAGTCTTCATCAATCCTAGAGTGCTGCCCCACTGGGGCAAGCCCAGTTACAACCCCATCCCCCTTCGAATCTAGTTTAAAGCTCTCCAAATGAGCCCTGCTAATTCATGCCCCAGCATCCTTTTGCCTCGGTGAGATAAACCTTTCCCACGTGCCATCATCCAGACTGGAACCTTAAAACACCAGCTATTATCAAAGAACCCAAAGCCCTGCCTGAAGCACCAGTCTTGTAGCCAATCGTTTACGGACTGAAGTTTCCCATTCAGTCCCACATCATCACCGGAAGATGGAAGAAGTGAGGAGAAGATCACTTGAGCCCCAGACTCTTTCACCATCCGCCCCAAGGCCCTGTAGTCTTTCTTCATCCCCCTCAGACTGTGGGAAGCAGCTTCCCCCCCACCTGTCTGGAAGACCAGCAGCGGGTAGTAGTCTGTCGGGTGCACCAGGCTGGGGAGCGCCCTGGTGATATCCCTGATCCGGGCTCCAGGCAGACTACACACTTCCCTGTGATGAGGGTCAACTCTGCATATCGGGCCCTCTGTTCCTCTCAGAAGGGAATCGCCTACGACAATGACCCTTCTTTCTTTCTTATCAGAGGCAGTCTTGAGGTGCGAAGTCGACCGCCTTTTCCTATGTGACCTTGTAGGCCGGCCTTGCGCCACATCCTCACTTACCTCTCCATCAAGATCCAGGGCCTCAAACCTATTACTGAGGGTCACCTGGGGAAGCAGGGCAGGAAGGGAGGAAGGTTGCCCACGACGCCAAACTGGAACTTGTTTCCAGCCCTCATCGTCTTTTTGGTCCCCTACCTCTGCGCGACAGCTACAGGGCAGGGGCTGTCTCGGGTCATCCCCCTCTGTCTGAGAGGACAGGGGGTCCATCCCCTTGTGGGGGGTATCTCCCTGGAACCGTTCCTGCTGGCACGCCAGGGAGTTACTCCACCAGTCGATCTCCCTTTCACACTCCCTGATGGTCCTCAGCGTCTCGACCTCCTCTTTAAGTTCTGCCACCAAGCTAAGCAGATCTTCTACCTGCTCACACCTCACACAGGTGGAATGCTGGCCTCCCTCCCTCGGCAGCAGCAGGCTCTGGCACTTCCTGCAGCCAGAGACCTGAACAGCCACGGTTTGGGGCAGGGTCTCTGTCTGAGTTGCTACAGTCTCCTTACTGCAAGCCCTCCTTCTGGAGGCGACCATATTGGTCAGCAATCTGGGACACCAGCAACAGGGTTCACAACACGACCTGCTTGTTCCTCCCTGCGCCTGGTGGGCAGCGACCGGTCTCTTTGCAAAGGAGGCACTCGGGCTTGCTCTCAGCCCACTGCAGGATGCAGGTGCAGCAGAACTGGTGGAGGCACGGCATCACATAGCTGGTGTCTGCCCAGCTGTCCAAGCAGATTGGGCAGTGGGTCTCCAGCTCCATTGCCATGCTTTCTATGGGCTGCGATGGGCTGGAGAGAGCAGGGAATGACAGTGCCACTCCCTCTGGTGGCCTCTGCAGCAGTGTATGTTGCGCTAGAAAAGGAAGAGAGAGAACAACTGTTGTCTGGCCTGACGAGGGCTGGATGACATGCCCAGGTCCCTCAAGAAGGAAGCCCTCACAGCTGCCCAAGGAGAGGTTTCTCCATGCAGCTCACCTCTGCTGCTGTGAGCGTGCCTCCTGGGTGCCCCAGCTGCCCGAACCTGGCAGGGCTGGGGAAAATCCTCCAACAGCTCTGGGGCTGAGCACTGAGAGCTGCACTTGAGGACGCCCCAGGCACAACACCAGCACCAACAGCCTTGCACAACACTCCAGACCATGGGGACTCGCTCAGCTGGACAGTGGCACAAGCCGCTGCGTGAGATTTGGCACCTGGATTGAAGCAGTGAGGGACGAGAGTCCATCGCTTGGAGATGTCACATTCCATCCCTTGAGGACCTCAGAACCCATCGCGCAGTGACGTCACCATCCATCAGGGGGGCACATCCCTATGGTTTCTCCCAGCCTGTGTTGCTCCGCCTGCAGCAGTCTGGCCCCAGCACGCGCATCTGGCCTTACTGCAATGCCGCTGCACCTTCAGTCCCTCATAGCTTGCCTTGTGCTGGGCACTGGTGTTGCATGCCTGCCACCGAAGCCTCAGCCACGTCTTCCGCAGGCACAGTCAGGTTGCACTGGCCATGGCAGAGGTCTCCTGGCACATGCTGATGGGAAGTATCGAATGTCTTCCCTGTTTTGCTGTGCTTGTGTATGTGGCTTTTGCCTTACCTATGAAACTGTCTTCATCTCAACCCCAAGTTTTCTCACGTTTACTGTTCTGATTCTTTCCCCATCTCACCATGGGGGGAGTGAGCAAATGGGTGCATGGTGCTCAGTTGCCTGAGGGCCCCCAAGAGCCACGTGGCCTTGCAGCTGAGCCCTCATTCAGGTGCCCATGGGCCCCTGAAGCACCTCTTAGAATGCCATGGGGCTTGGCTCACTTCTCATGCAGAGCCTCTTTGCCCCTACTCGGCCATGATGGCTGCACACTGCTCCTGTGCCATGAGCAGGCTGCCATGGGATCTAGCCCAGTGCTCCTGCAGGCTGCCTTTGCCATGGAGACGAGCCCTCTGGCCCTGCTGGCCTCCTGCATGCGGCCTAGCCCTCTACTCAGGCAGCGTCTGTTTGCCCTGCTCTGGCTGCTATGGGGCCTGGCAAGGCAGTCAAAGAGAGAGTCAAAGAGACAAAGAGGCCCTGAGCAACCCAGGCCAGACCCATGGCGCTCAGCTCAAAGAGGCCCTGCACGAGCCCAACAAGATGACTGTGCTGTTGCTTTCACACACAGGCTTGCTTTCTGCTCCTCCAGCCTTGCAACTGCCATTGCTTTTCCCCTGGTCTTTCGGTGTGTCTCCTGTCTGGGACCACAGACAGGACAGAGAGCCAAGATGAAGCCTGATGGGTGCTGAGCAGAGGGGATCACCTCTGCCTCCCCTGGTTAGGGGATAATGATGGGAGAAATCCCTGAGAACAAGTCAAATGCTGCCTTTGACCTCCCATAGGAGATCATAGCAATGGACAGATCAGAACAGAATAGAATCAAACAGGATAGAACAGAACAAACCAGGTCAGAATAGAATAGTTCTGTTTGAAGGGACCTACAACAATTGTCTAACAACTAACCTCAGAAAGGTTACTGGTTGCAGAAGGGTTGCACCAAAAAGGACACCAGAATATCTAGTTTCACCTTTTCCAGTTTCTGCATTATTGAATCTCCCCAGCTATCTCTGCTGGTAGAAGCAGAAGGAGCATAGCAGAGAGACTATGCCACAGGTGTTTAAGTTGCACAGGCAGCTGAGGGAGAACAGAGAGGGACACATATTCATTTTGCTGGGAAGCAGCTCTAGAGGCACTCGAGTGCAAGCACTGGGAAGCACTGCAGACGTGCTCTCTCGAGTTAGGTACAATCTGAGGGGATGTGGAAAGCATCTCCCAGGCAGCACGCTCCCCCTTCTTGCAGTACACACACAGCTGTGTGTGTGTATCACTAGCTTTTGCTTCTGACCAAGAAAAGACTCAGAGTGCCTGGGAATGTGAGTCCCAAGTAAAGTAACCAGCCCCTTTGTGTTTGGATTTAATGACCGAGCACTGAGCTGATTTGGCTCCTAGGGACCGTAGAAGCACACAAGCAAATGCACTTCTCTCTCCTGGTGGGAAGCTGGTTTGATGCCTTATTACTGTAATTGCCAAATACATCAGTCATTGCAGGCTGTCTCCAAGACTTCGCCCTCTCTCATCCTCTGCTCAGGAAGGATAGCCAGCCTATTTTGACAATGCTAACAGAAAAGTGCTTGGGATTTGTTTATTCTGGACTATGTCTCTGGGCATCCTTGTTCCTGTCTTTCTTTAAAGGTAAGCTCATCTGTGATTGTCCAAATTTAGTTTGTTTCGTAATTTTTGTTTGGTTGGTTTAATAATTTTTTTTTTGCCTTTTTTTTTTTATTTGTTTTTATTAAACACAAGTCACATCCCACTACTTTCAGAAAGACTTGTGCCTGCTTCTAGTTTTAACCTTGTTAAAGTCCGGTGCTGGTTCCACTGAGTTTTATTACCAGTGCTGGGCACCTTCTTTTAAGAAAGGATAAGGTGTGGGCATTTTTTTAAATTAAAAGTAACTAATTTTCACTTTCAAGAATGAATTAAAATGATTGTGTTTCAAAAGGAGTATGTTCTTGATCTCCTTTAAAATTGAACCTGTTAGTTTTTTGGGGGGAATGGGAAACTATATCTCCAGGCTGTACAGGATGACTGTGAGAACCCTGTAAGTCTGAGTGTGAAATAGCTTTGTTCTAGAAAGGAAAATAACCTGAAGAAAATTTTTAACTGTTTACTTTCTGTGTATCGTTTGGAAAGATTTGTACATAAATAAATAAATTTGTGCATAAATTCATAAATTTACTATTTCTAGTTTGTCTTTTCTCTTCCAGATTTTAGCGTGTTTAATAAGAATCTTTCCAGGCAGTGATAGGTATAAGTTGGAAACATCTAGTAAAAAGAATAATGGACTTATGTGTCACCTGTGACCAAGCTAGCTTCTGAAGTCTCACCATGTTAGAAACAAATGTAGGAACTGTGTGACTCTTCTGAAACATGGAGGATTGCACAGCTAATAATAAAGAACTTTAAAATGAGAAGGGGAGGTGAAATAGCCACAGTCCTGAAAAATGGTCAGGATTCTGCACAAAATGTGCTTTTATTCCTCCCCACAGCTGAAACATACATGTCTTCATCAACTATAATTTCTAAAACTGAGTATTCCAGGTGTGAGGGACCATGTCATAGTACTTATAATTTATGCATAGAGAAAAAAGGATTGTCTTTTTAAAGCAGAGAAAGCAGTCCACATATATCAGAAGCACAGGGGCATGGTAAAGTTACCAGTATGTGATGTTGCATTGGACTATTCATGCATGCAGATAATTCCTTATTAGTTTATCTGAATCTGCAATACATCCATGTATTTCCTTATTAGAGCTCCACATTTCAGCTGCCTAATGTAGCAATGTTATTCCAGTTGCTAAGTTAAGGACCTTGCTGTCTTTGAAAGGCATCTCTCTGCTACTCCAGGAGCTGAACTAACAGGCAGGTGGTAGCAGCTAGTTATGATATAATTTACTTTGTATGCAGTCCCATTTGAGCATTTGTCTGTTGTGTAAATAGTGCCTTTTAAATACTGGCTAATTGTTATATCATCAGGGGAAAAGCTTAGTTTCTCTGAGCAGCACATGAAGACATAAAGTGCTTTTACAAATAGTTCAGAGGATTTTTTTTGTTAGGTGCTTTTACCAGCAGTTTACAAGTATGCAATTTTATAGGCAACTGCTGAAGCAGAATAAAATGAACCTCTGATTAAGGTGGTCTGTATTTGACCTCTTCTTTTTGGATAGTTTGTTGGGTGTTTTTTCTTTTTAAAGAGAAGGAAAAAAATTAAAATAAAATAAAATATAAAATCCTTAGGAGTTGTTCAGTTGGGGCAGAAGAGGAAAAAGTCAAGATGATCTTCGCTTGTTATTGGTAGCAGGTACCAGTAAGCTTTTAACAGTAAACTCCAAATGAACTCTCCCAAGATTTCTCAGAGAACCCACACAGAAGTACAGAAAGTCCATCATAACTAACATCACTCTCCCATAGTGCTGAGTTGTTTCAATGAAATTGATAATTTCTTAACTGAAACAATTTCTCATTGAAAATTTCTTCAGGGCTGTTTGACAGAGAATTGTGACAAGGACTAGGCAAAAAACAAACTAAACCAAATCATGGTCATTTATTTCAGTCCTTTCCACAGCTTTCTGCTTTCACTGGACTCTGCTTGCACTACTGCTAGGAGCCCTGCTTCACATTTAGTTAATGTTAGGTCATTGCAGCCCTCCTTCCTGAAGATCCTGGAGCTAGTGATGCTTTCCTGACCAATGGATCTTAAGGAAAATCAGGAAACTGGCTTTCAGCCTCTCTGGATTCTAGATGAAATCTCTCAGAGCCAGACATCCCTTCTAGGCCAGGTGCAATCCTTGAAGGAGCATCCAAACAACTGAAGAACCCTGTGAGTCCCAGCAGCTACATAACAACCTCAGGTGAAGTGACTTGAAAAACCTGCTCCAGGGAGAGATTGGAAGGAAGGGATTAGACCCACTCCTGTGCCTTTCTCTCAGCATAGTGCTGTCTGGGATCCAGGGAGCAGATGACCCTGCAAGGGAGTTCTGAGAAACACGTCCCATGGACCACATGAGCACCTAAGCCTCCCTGAGGAGCTGAGTGCACAGGCATCTCCTGGGTTTGAACATCCAGGGAAATTAAACGTTCACTTTGCTGGTCTCAAATCAACCCATGTGTTCTAATTACTGGGCTTTTATGTCCAATAGCTGGGCTTATTTACTTTCAAGCAAGGCCACTAAAGTACCACACATGTCACACAGAGTCAGACTTAGGTTCTTTGCTCTGTGTAGCCTGACATCAGGGTCAGACTCTGGCCATGTGGCTTTGAAAAGCCCAACAAAGGCAAAGGCAAATTGAGGACAGAGCCCCTCCTCTGCAGTCAGGTGGGAATGTAAGCGTTCAGCAGTCTGGGACAAATCTTATGACAGGGGATGCTGCAAGGGAGCTGACCAGCTTAAAGATGTAAATTATGAAGTTACTCAGCCTCACTTGGTGTACGGAGCTGGTGCAAAGCAGTTTTTATTTGGCTCACTCATAAACCAGAGTTTCATTCCTATGCTATACTCATTTCATGTTTCTCACAGCTTTGCTGATTTAGGTGAGCTGTAGTGACCATATCAGAACACAACTGGTGATCTCTAGGAGAAAATCCTCAAAAAGATAATGTTCTTTGTTCACTTCCATGCAAGCAAGTGCTGCAGCAACAGTAACACTGACAAGACAGTCTCAAAAGGCCAGATTCTGCTGCCAAGCTATAATTCCTCTAATGTGAGCTAGTTATTCTGAGGTGACACGAGTTTAGAGATATGTGTAGCAGGAAGAGCCAAGGTTGGTTCTTAAACACCTTTAAATGGAATCTAAACTTGAGGCCTCAGGTGGGTAGGACTGATGAAATTGCAGTGAGATATGTTAATCACACTGGTTTACTCCTAAGGAACACCATGGAACAGCTGTGAGAAGTCCTATGCCTTAATGGAGTACAATGTAATGTCGGTGGTAATTTGAGTGGTTGGTGAAGGAACTCCACCATCAGATCTCATAAGCGTTACCAGATTAGAACCAGGTGTTTAAGTTAGGTCACTTAAAATCTTCAATACACTTAATTTGAGGTCTAAAGGATGCATTCACCTTAGTTCCTCACGTTCTCTATGTTAATGTTTTGAGTTGTATCACCCCACTGATTTTCAAAGATAACAATGCAGCTGAATCGAGTTTAAAGTAGAAAAGATATGGGGAAGACCTTTGCTTGTACAAGTAGGTATTTTCTTCTAGATTGGCTAAAAAGATGCCACACAAGCATCTTGCAGAGATGGAAAATTACTGCCAGATCTCTGCCATTACTATAATAACTGAGAAGAGAGACACGAGGGTCTCATCACTCTGAATGCTGAGAGCACGCTGAGGCATCACGTATGCAGGGAGTCAGATGGAATTTCATGTAATTGTCGTAGCACGTGCCTGTTTTGAGGTGTCACTTTGCTCTGTGATCAAGAACTTTAATGCAAATACCTGTGTCAACACATTTGAGACAGGCAAGGTAGAGTCTTAGGCGAATCTCTTAAGATTATTTACTGTGAACTACTGTCTGCTACGGTAACTTGCTGTACATGCTAGCCTCCTGAGATTGACTTTTCAGTTCAATGTACCAGAATTCATGTTCAGTCACTAGTATTCCATGTGCATGCACTGGCACAGCTCTAAGGCTGATCTGTATTATCATAGGCACAGCTGCAAATGTGGAGCTGGCCCAAGCTTGTGAGAAGGTGCCAGGCGCCAGGATAGTTGGAGGTATTTCCATGCACATTTGCTGATAGTAATCCAGCTAAATCTTCTTGTGTTAACTCTCCTCAAATCTCACTAGAAAAAATGGGAAGGTCCAGAAAAAGTACTTGGGGCCTGATATCACCAGCACCTATTGTTATATGCACCTATTGATACAGCATGCTGCAAGTAGGAAGGGATCCAGAAGCAGATACAGTGCATGTAAAAGTAGTATACATCTGGTCCTTGGGATGATGCCAGTTGGTATATTGGAACATTGGAATGGTAAGTTGGAATGTTGGAACGCTCCAGTGTATGATGTTATGTTGGAACCCCCTGCCTTCCTCCAGTCCAGGGGGGCTTCTGATGGTCTCAGAGCAGAAGTTCCCATTCCAGGCAGAGGATTCATGTTGTAAAGACAGCTTCAGACTTTTTTTCTCCCTCTGGTTTATTCTCCTAAGATGTGTGGAGGAGCACATGAGTTAGTGGTGGTGATATCATATTGGATTATTTTGTCAGCAATTGTAAATTTTTCCAAGCAGTGAAAGAAATATTTTATGTCTGTGTTGTATAGTGAGAACAGTAAGCAGCAGTATCCCTTTCACACCTGTATGATGAAATAACTTTTTTCAGAATGGGTTACGTCAGTCACAAACCAGGAAATATTGCCATCTGAACACAATTTTCAAGGGAATGTGTGTACTTAAATACCATTCAGTTTCTCTCTACATCCTAAACAAATGGTTAGTGGAGAATTTCATTTGTATATGACCAGCAAAGAGGGAGATATAAAGTCTCTCTAGCTCTAGGGTAGGTTAAAGTAGATCAAACTCCTCATCACTCCTGACTTGGTCATTCAAGGATGCCTACTGTCTAGAGAGCCTGCATAATCTAATTAAGGAAGAGAGCACATATGCCTGAGAGAGGTAGGGCTAGCATTTGCAATCAGTAGGATCCATGGGAATGAAAAAGGTATACAGGAGTTTATTGCTGGTTTGGGACACACTTCTGAAAAAATACGGCTTGTAGAAAGAGTTTTGTTTATCAAGTACTTTCTGCATTGAGCAAAGCAGCTGATAACAAAGCGAAGACCAGAACCAGATGATGTGTTTGGAAATAACAGTCTTCCCACCTGGGGCTTGCAATTAAGTCAGTAAATTGCAAGTAAGAGAACTTGTAGTCAGCATAAGTACTTACGCATGTCAACAGTGAGGTGCAGGTGGCCTGTCCTGCCTTGCTATCAATTAGCTTTGCTCAGTTAGAGAAGCTGTGGTTACTAGAGCACTGAAGCAGATGTCTGCAATCCTTACTACCTTCCAGAAATGGATGTCTTCAGTACTTACTGAATTCCAGAGTGTTGCAGAGAAATCCACAGTCCTCATTTCTGTACTTAATGCAACATAGATTTGGACAGAAAAAGGATTTAAAGAGAAGGGGCAGGCTTGAGGAGGTATCATTTCACATTGAGGGCTCAAACAGCCTAAAGTCAGTTTGCAAATTGGGCTGACAAGACTGTACACTGTGTTCCTTGAAGTTCAGCTGTGACTACGTGGAAAAGAATCTCTGGTTACTTACATCTCCACCATGCCAAGTGTGAATATTGAGTTATAAATTGGAAAAGATCTGTCTGTGGCAGTTGAGGTGAAAAAGAATCTTGTCTATACAGATTCATAGACTGGTAGCATAGTTTGGCTGGAAGGGACCTCTAGAAGTTGCCAAGTCCAACCCCTGTTCTCAGAGCAGGGACAGCTTTATTAGGCTGCTTCCTAAGAAGTCAAGCTGGGAAGACCTCCAGGGGCAGTGATCTCCCCTCTCTTCAGAGAAACAAAAGATCCCCCGATAGCCTGGCAGTGCCCCATGATGCAACTTGTATCTGATTAATGCTGTAGTGCAGATACACTAATCCGATTAGTGCATGTCCTAGAGGAGTCTGGCTTCTTCATCATAGTGCCCTTCCTCATGGCAGCTGAAGGCAGCCAGAAGAACACCCCCTTGCTTTCTTACCCCAAGCTGATCAAAGGCCTGTCTCCATTTCTCATCAGACAGGCTGAGCTCTAGCAGCTGATTGTCAGTGGCCTCCACTTGACTCACTCCGCATAGTTAGTGTATGTATTGTGCTGTCCTGGGGAGGCTTTATTTGGCATGGAGCTAACTGTGTGTCATGCATTGTGTCTCACTGATGATGCTGCATGAATATAGGCTGGCTGTACAGGATGCTGCTGCTTAGTGTTTTCATCACCTCTGAGTCCATAGGTCTGGGAAAAAGAAAAAAACAACCAAAAAGTAGGAGGTCATATAATGATGCAGAAAATACATTCTGAAATTCTTAGCCATCTTGTGCTCTTTTTGAAGAATTTCCTCATCTTGAGTCTGCAGAGTGACAGAGCAGGTCATGACAGATGAAGGAGTACATTTCTTTGAATATTGCGTCATTTTAGAAAAGTCATCAGCAAACTGAAATCTAGTTTAGGCAGCTGTAACAATAGGAAAATGAGATAAAAAATTGAAATGCATAGTTGTTAGATGGTTTACAGTTGTCAATGTTTCAAGTTGCAAATAGGCAGCAACTTTGAATTGGAACTGTTCTTGTTCAGGCTTCAGGCACAATTTGTAAAAGGCAACTGGACAGCTTCAAAAGCTCTAAGCAAAAAACTTGCCTTTCTAACCTAGACAAGCAGCTGTCCTGCAGCATGCTCTCTGCAGCAGTGTTTCATTCAGTCTAAGCCTTCTAATGTGTTCTCCAAAGATATTTATGGTGCCCAGTTTCCATTCACTTTGTAACTCAGATTTGTTGTATTGGTATCTGAGCCCAAGCATTTCAGCACCCCTGCCGTTGTCAGATCTTCTTATGTGTTGCCAGACAATGACAAGGAGAGGGCAGGATGATAGAGAAAGGATAAACCAAATGGGAACAGGTCTGTGGGTAAGGAGAGGAGACATCCTTCTCCATAGAAGACCTTTTCCCAAGTGGGAAAATAATTTCCCCTTTTTGGGTCAAAATGCTCTATCAGACTTAGTAAGTCTGGATGCTGGGGAACACCAGAGGGCAGGCCAGACAGCACAGGGTCACTTCCTGCTTTTCAGGCTACTTTTGGTCTCTGAGAGACCAAGCGCCCTGCATCTGCAGGCATTGTTACTGTATCACAAGATGACAATCACACTCCACCTGGACACCAATTTTATTTTAATTTTGTTTTGTTTGCATTGACATAATTCAGGAGCATTAGATCGAAGTTTCCAAAGCTTTAAATCAACAGAGTAAAGTTAAGACAAAATCAGGCTCCCCAGATCATCATTATCTAGAAGTACGTCATGTAGTTCATCTCTGCTCTTAGTCAGGATCTGATTCAGCCAGTGAAGGTTTGGCTGGCAGGATGCAGCAAGGAGAGCCATGTATTTTATATCCCCACTGATACCAACAAACCCAGGGTTCAAGCGCTGTACCTGAGGAAAAGATTAGCATTCAGAATGCTTTCAGCATTCTAAAACCAGACAGATTAAGGCTAACCAATGCTCAGTTGTTACTGAGACCTTGTGACATTCAAAGTCTGGGAAAAAAACCAAACAACCAAATAGCTGAAACTTCATGAATCAGAACATGTTTAGCCATTTGTGCCTTGCCTGAGTCTTGCAAGCTCTCACCTTGCTCACAGGCAACAGACGAGGCTTGAGCAATATGGGAAGAAGACAGAAGGAGCCATCACTATCCTAGCCTATTTCATCGTTGGTACCTTTGCTGCTTAGTTTTGCTATGCAATTGCAGCTGGTAGGCTGGAAAGGCAGAAGTTCATTGCTCGGGAAGTTAGCCATCTCTGGGATCATGACAATTGCCACTGACCAGCACTGCAGAGGAGAAGGAGAAAGAATCACTACAGTATCTTCGAGCATACTGGATGGTTCATTTGCACAATAATATTCTCTGTAACAGTTCCACTTCCACCTGTGCTCTGCATTGCCCAGAGAAGTTAAACAGTATCCTCACTTCTTTGGTAACAGCACACTGAGGCAACGGTTTTGAGGCTTCCCTCACCTCTGAACTATGAAAAAAGGAACAAATTTTCCATGCCTAGTAAAAGGATGTCTGTGACTAAAGATTAGTGCTTAGGAGAACTAATTTTGTGGGGTTTTAAATCTTAGCTCTCTTCATATGTTGGGGACAGAATTACTTAGCTTTCTCTTCCTGGGAAGTTAACATGTCTTTCTCTTCTTTCAGGGTCCTGCTGACCCTGCTGTGGGCTTCTTTGTAATTATATTATATATCTGACATTTTCAGTATGGGAAGTGGAGCCTGAAGAACTGTGTTGCACAGTAAACTGAAAATTTCATTGCAGACTTTATCACTGTTATTATCTGCACTGAGTTTAGGGAAAAAAACCTCTTCCTGTTTATTGTCTTCCCAGCCCTAACGAGACTTGCTTATCTGTTTTCATTGAAATCATTATTACACCTGTCTGTTCACATATGGCTTTCCCAAATCTGAGCTCCCCACATGTGCTTGGCATGGTGCGAATGGGCTTTTGATGGGAAGGTGCAAAGTCACTGTGACCCTTTTCAGAGCCATCTGTGAATGCTGTGCAGATCACCATAGTTACCTCATTAACAACACTTGGTTAGTGAAGTCCATGGTACTTTCCCAAGAAGGGCTTTCCCTTGGTTTACTGGTTCAGGTGCTGAAACATGTGAAGAGATGTGACAAGCTAGTCTGCAAGCCAGTGGGAGTGGACAGTCCAAAAGCCTCCTCCAATACACTGATGACCACATCACTGGTATCTCACTTTTGTCATATGATTTTGTTTCTTTCCATTGGCTTCCATAACAGCTTCTCCTCAGAAATCCCAGGATGACTGACGAGTCACCTTCAGGCAGACACAGCTTTTTTTAACATGTCTAGCAAGGGGAGTCCTTCTTTTTACCACTGCTCCAACTCCCTTCTCCTGTGCTCACTCCACATCTGGTATTGCAGTAATTCAGTTATATTGCATAGAGCTAACATAAACTACCATTGCACTAAAAATACAGGGTTTTTTTCCCTTTCTGCCTCTGGCCAGTTATGTTTTTGACTTGGAGCAATAACACAGTTCAGATAACTATCACATATTTGAGAGGTATCCCACTGTTAATATCTTAACATGTGTTTCTTCACCTTACACACATACCCCAGCCTTTAAAACATCTGCACCATGCCAGCAGGACCAAAAATATAATCCCAGCCTTTCATTATGTAATGGCCTATATTTTCTTTTTAGCATATTGTCATATGCCTAAAGTCTTTGAGACAAAACCTTTCCTGGCATACCCTTTAATACGAATCTCTGCTGGGAGCTTTTCATCTTCTATGAAAGAACAGAAATGGCCAATATCAGGAAGATTAGGTCCTTTTTGCCTAGGAAAGGATGGCATTTCACACATTCCTCTGGCTGCCTGAGTTTTGTGTGTAAGTTGCAGAAACAATCTGCATAGCAAGAGCCAAAGATTAGAGTCAAAGATTACCCAGAAGGGAAGTAGGTTAAAAAGAGGTTTTAAATGAGGGAGGTATTCATACACACAACACACAAACACACAGACACAGACGCACACAGGGTTGAGGTAGCTGATGAAATTCCATTATTTCTTATGTGGGTAAGAAATTTTCTTCCCAGAAAGTGTGATGGCATGCATTTTAAATCAAAGGACATTGAAAGAAATAATGCGTTTACAGTCACAGATAAAAGCAGCAAAGCAGCACATAAGAACAAAAGCAAATGGGACACATCTGTGTGTCTGCAGATTAAGTGACATATGGCAGTGACATGCTTTACATTCTCAGAAATCTGCAAAATATACAAAATAAGGTGGGTGGTTTTTTATAGCTACCAAAGCACTGGAACATGCCACATTTTTGAAGGTGCTGTTCCAATTCTTTATGCTGATGAAGTTGCCTGTGAAGCAAGCTGCTTTTTTTCTGATACTACTTCTGTTACTTCCCCCATAATTCGTAATTGCATATAGTGTGTGTCTTCCTGTGATGATTCTGTTTGCATTCCCAAAGAAATAGATAAAAATCTCTGTAAAAGTACAGTGATAAACTAAAAAGAAAATAAATAATCAAAGAGGAGCCGTGACAGAAGAGCTGTTAGGTTAGGTTGTTAGGAAGATGCTAAAAGGTTCAAAGTTTTAGCTCTAATAACTACAGGTTGTTGTAATGACTTTTTGCTCTCTGAATGTTCCAGTTAAAACAAGATGGTACACAACAAAATATAGCAATACTTCTCAGTATAGTGACACTGTTTTTTAAAAAATGCCCGAATTCCACTTGATTTATTTCAGGAAACAGTAAGACAAGCAAATAAACCAACTCATGGGAATGTGGCAAAGTAACAACACAGAGAGAAAAAAAAAATTACATACATGTTCTGAAATACCTGCAGGAGGTGTGAATAAATACCACAACCACAATATTGCTGCAGTTTAGGACCTTCCATGAAGTATCAGGGAAAATACATATTTAAAAGCAATAATGTGATGGACCAGGAATATGCTGTTGATTACTGTTGATTTTAACTTAATCTGCAAAAAGTTTGTAATATGCAAACAATTTTAGGAACTGGTTTTGAGAAGGGAAATTTTAAAAAAGGGCATGTTTTGTAATTCAGAGACGTGTTACCATATGTATGTGTGCATATACAGTAATATGGGAAGAATGGTCTGAAAACCATTCCTTATTGGATCCCTTGGTCCCAATAACTTCCATAATCTTGTATGAATAAAGCAACAGCTAGAAAACATTCAGCTAGCAGCTGGCCAAACAAAATGTTCAAAGATTATGAAAATAAAACTAGGGAACTCTATGAACCAGTGGTGGAATCATAGAATCATATAATCATAGAATGGTTAGAGTTGGGAAATACCATGATATCATCTAGTTCCAGCCTCCCTGCCATGGGCAGGGACACTTCGCACTAGACCATGTTGCCCAAGGCTGTGTCCAGCCTGGCCTTGAACACTGCAAGTGATGGGGCATTCACCACCTCTCTGGGCAAAACCTCATGGAAATCCATGTCCCTCTACCTACTCTCTTGTTAATATTTCAATATTATTCTTTACTGTGCACAGCAAGCCAGAATGTGGCCCACACATTCAGTCCAGGATGCTGACAACTTTTGGAGCAAACCTGGGGAACTGGCAAGAACTGGACTCTTGCCTCGTAGCTCAGGGAGCTCTGCATTCAAAGCAGAGCACAAGCATCAACCAGCCAAGACCAGACATGACAGTACAACTCCTAAGAAAGGAAGGAGCACCTGGCGTTCCTTGGGGTGGCATATGATTAGTCTAGCCAGAGCTAGCTGCAATTCTGACAGCCATTCATTCCTACCAGACAATACTGAATAGCCTCCAGCCCCAGCAAACAGTTCCCCAGGTCTGAACCCGAACCCACAGAAGAAATAAGGAGTATTACGCTGGCACCAGTATTATTGGTGAGGACAATAGGATGACACTCAAGCACGGAACAGACAATCCATGCCCAGAGGATCCCACCTGGACAGAGAACATGGAAGAGGTTTGTTGTCAACCGACAGCAGTATGCCTAGAGCCCTATGTCTCCTCAACAGGCGAAGTGAAATTGTAAAGGAACAAACCAGTGTAACTACTGAAAGCATATCCAGTACACAAGGAATGAGGAAGGGCCTTGATAGCTTTAGTCAGCATCCTTTTTTCCCTTCCTTTTCCCCTTTCCCTCCTTCTCCTTCTCCTTCTCCTTCTCCTTCTCCTTCTCCTTCTCCTTCTCCTTCTCCTTCTCCTTCTCCTTCTCCTTCTCCTCCTCCTTCTCCTTCTCCTTCTCCTTCTTCTCCTTCTTCTTTCTCCTTCTCCTTCTTCTTTCTCCTTCTCCTTCTCCTCCTTTGTCCTTCTCCTTCTCCTTTCTCCTTCTCCTCCTTCTCTTTATTTCAGTTTTTATGCTGTTTATTTATTTTTCTCTTTTTTTCAATTTATTTTTCCTACTCATAGGTTTGGGGTATTCAAAGATAATTCAGAAACAAGGGGGACACTGTCTGAGACAGTGGATATGGGGTATCTATAGTTTAAAGATTCTTAATCCAGAAGTCATCCTGCTCTTTGCCAGTTACTTGTACTTTGCCAGTTACTTCCTGTAACATACATAGGCAAGTAAGTCTGGCGTTCCTTTTGGGAGACTGACCTGGCAACCTTAAATATTGATGTCCAGCTTCTAGCCTAGTTTAAAAGATGAAACAGTGCCATAGCTTTTAGTTAGATTTCTGTGACTGAGGGGTAAGCAGTGGTAAAGCTTATTCTATCACTAGTCCTGAGAGATCCAGGCTTCCCCATCACCGGCAAGCACTCCATTTAACACACAAAGATGTAATGTCACAGTGCATTAGCACAAGCATTAGAGGGATAAAAACTAGAAAACTCTCTGCAGTATGAAACATGAAGTATTTGAGGACTGCAATTTAAAGAAAAAGTTGATGAAAACAGAAGTCTGACTTGTGACCCACCTCAGTTCCTTCTCCAGCACAGCTATAACAGAGAGATGGTAGTGTGATTACACTAGCCAGGTCTATGTGATACCAACAGCTGCCATGGCTATTTGCCAGGACACCCGAAGGCTCTGCTGCTTTGGAATCTATGTAATTTTTAAAGCAAAACGATGCAGCACACAAACATGTGGCCACTAACGTCAAGTCAGCGGGCTAAGAATAGGTCAGCTAAGGCTGTGTCAACAATTTTGGATAAAAGAGGTCACAAAGTAATAGGACCACATTGCCAAAGGGAGAGCTGAAGAAAATGTAGAAAACCAGGTGCAAAATTGCTTTACTGGGCTATTTCAACCCATGAAGTTTAACAGGGAAAGGACCCTGGCTTCAGCACAATTGGAGCACACAGTACTGAGACAGCTTTCTGAAGCACACAGCAAAGGGTTATGGTCAGATCTTTCCAAGTCAGAACTCCCTTGGTGGGACTGCTTTAATGCACCATGACAGTGATGATACCAGGGCACTCTAGCAGCCCAGCTGACTTCCAGAGACTGGTGAAGGGTACTTTTCCTTGTAAAAGCTGAAGCAGCCAGTTTAAAAGGAAGGTTAAAGGCAAATATATTACGTAAGTACTTGAGAGCAATAGTGCAGACGGTAATTTCTTCCCTAAAGCACAGCAACATGGGAGGTGGTGGTGTGAGGGTGGTGAGATGGGCAGGTGGGTGAACGGACAGCCAATTTGACCAAAGCTCAGAACCACTTTCCACAGAACAAGGTGTTGTGATTTTCACTGGTGTCATTTCCGTAGGAAGGTCTTACAAGGGAGCTGGGGTGTACTGAAACACTAGGAAGCAAGTACTAATGCCAACACAGAACACTTAAATCACCGCAGGGAAGCTTACTTATGCTGGTGAGGGAGAGATACTGTGGCCAGAGCTTGTCTTTGCTGATGGTGAAAACATAGCATACAATACTGACATGTTAGCAAGGGCTATTGAAGAAGTGCTTACACCATCTGCTTCTCTGGATCCCCATGATCATGTAATGTATTACACAAGAGCAGAAAGGGCCAATGGTGGTGTAACTCACCAAAATAAACAAAAATACTTTTTCTCCTTGTTCCCCAGGCACTGCCATACTGGAAAGCTACAAAGCTCCCTTTAATATCAGGAAAACTGAGGAGAACACAAATTAAGCAGACTTACAAACTGCTTATAAACTAAATTTATCACTAGCTTTAAAAGCCATGGATGCAGTGTTTCAAAACACCTTGTTCCAGGCTTGCAAGACTGAGGCAAGAGTCTAGGGAAGGCCAAACTGATTGTTATCGTTTGTTTGCATTGTCAAAAAGATACTCATCATAACCACTGTGAGAGAAGTCCCGGTCTCAATGTGCAGAGCTCTGCTTAAGAGTTAAAAATAGTCACTCACAGAGACCAGGAGCTGCAGTGGATAAAAAATTCTTCAGTCCGAAGTAATAATAATTTAGAGTGCAGATTCCCTGCCAGGGATTGGATTTCTACAGTTCAGGGAATACGCATTCATGCTGACAGGACTGGTTTGGCCTCAGGGAACCTGCAGCCCATGACCCCTCACTCTGTTAGATGCAGCTCTTTGGTAGGGCTCAGGTTGCCACTGGCCACAGCACCAGCACCTACACTGTTCTGGGGGCCCAAGTTCCTGGGTAGTGTCTCCCAGCAAAGTGCTTACCTTTCTGTAGAAAGAGACCCAAGCTCTCACTTCTGTCCTGCCCCATCCATGGTTGTTGTGGCAAGGAAACCTGGCCATGCAGGTTAGATGGATGCTCTCCGTACCCACCCCAAACCTAGGGAACAGGGGCATCTTGCAGTTTAAGCAAGTTTTATCATGCTCATGTGTTTGCATGACAGCTTCTGTGTTGAGGCTGTTCCCAGTGAAAACTGAGTCAAGCATGTAACATCAGAAATTCAATATCATTATAGATACCTGTCAAATACTTTAACCTTCATACCACAATATTATTATGTGTTAACAAAGTGTGGTGCCATCAGAAGGAAAAAAGGCAAGGGAAGTAACCCAAAGACTGGAAAGCCTGCCACAAGAAAACTGAAGAGGGTACGAAGAAGGCTTGTCACTCTTTCCTGAGCACAGCAAAGGGTGTGATACATCAGCTCCAAGAAATAAGAATACACGTTACTCATGCTGCGTAAGTGCACAATATGTCCAAGTAATACCGGCTCTAGGAAATAAAGACAAGCAAATAAAAGAGCTCTGACTGCCTTCCAGGAAGCTGGCTAGTGATTTTGGAGCCACATCACTGACCATCAGCAGGAGAGGCACCAAGGAAGAGAGACATTTACTCAGAGCCCCAGAGGCTGGTCAGTAGTTTCTGAGTTTTAATAATTAATTTTTTATAAAAGGTCCTCAGTCACGTATTCAGAAAAGCTGTGTCTGTCAAACCCATGTGCAGAATTTTGGGGATTTTTTGGGGAACTTCTTTCAAATTACAGACTTATAAAGATGGGTTTTTCAACAAAACAGACGAGCAGTAGGGACAGTGTGACTAGCACGAATCATAGATGCCTTCTTTCTTTTCCCCTAGTCTCTCAGCAGGGTGAAAGCCAGAGACGCTTGTACAGAGAACTGCTGAGAAACTACAATCGTCTTGAAAGACCAGTGGTGAATGACTCCCAACCCCTGGTAGTTGAGCTCCAGCTTTCTTTGCTGCAGATAATTGATGTGGTAAGTTACTTGCTGTTCTGTTTTCTAAGGCACTCATATGGCATAACAAATCTGATCCCTTGTGTAGGGACCGTACTTCTCCTCTTAATCAGGCTATCAGACTGTCTTAGGGTAAGCAGCCTCCCTAAATGCTGGAGTACATGCTTTGACACTTTGGAGGAGTAAATACCCTCCTAAAAGTACAGCCATCTCTGATACAACATGAGCTGCAAGAAGATTAATTATGTAGTTTTTTCCTTTTTTTTTTTTAAACAGAAAGAAGAATTCAATAAATTAGAAGCCAAGTGTTAGAACAAATTATTAATGATGAATCCTCCTCAGAGTGATGTGGAATGCAATAACTGTAGACCATGTGCAGTGCTCAAAGCTAGCATCACTGCACTTACACTTTTTCATTAGACATTATAATGTCATAGGCCTCTTCTCACATCTTTACCATGTGCTGTAGTTGAAGGAGCCTTCCCTGAGATGAGTTTAGAAATATATAAAAGCAAAACCTGGAGGCACAGCCACCTAATTGCCTTGACTGCAACATGCTCTCTCAGAATTGGCAATCTGACCCATGGAAAATTTTAACATAATAATCCAAATCCCTTTTATCATTATGAAGAGGATTCTGTATGATAAACTATGATACATAGAGAGAATTGCTGTCATCTACGTGGAAAAAATAAGCCAGGAGAACAATTTTTACCACCTCCATCCTGTCAATACAGCAAACAACCCATTAGTGCTCCTTTCCATAGTCAGTATTATGGGCTGCTTTCCAATGCACCATTACTGTCATGGAAGGCACAAGAAAGAAAGAGAGAGAAATGTGCAAACTTTTGTGCATTTGCAAACCAATTTGACAGAAGCCTTACATATTTGAACAGTTTAAAGCTCTCTCAATCTTTCAGGAAATGTGTGGTGCACCAGGTGCTGTCCCTGGATGGGTTAAGCAGGACCCTGGAAGTCTAGCCCTTAGCATTGTGCCATACAAGAGGCAGGTTGAGGCAGTTGTGGTGCTCCTGGAGGCAGGCAGCAGCCACTCAGGCAGGGCAAACAGCTTTCTGTTTTGAAATGTTAGCAACTGCATTGATCTGGAAGAGAGAGGAGATCAGTACTCTGAACAAAGTCATTCATTCACAGCAGGAGCTCCCAGAAAAGAGCAGAGAAATCCTCCAGCAAATTTCAAATAAATTTCAGCAGCCAGTTCCAGGTGTAGCAGAAACATCTTAGCTCCAAAGATCTTGCTCCAGTCCTTTTTCTGATGGTATTTTCTTGCAGTAATTTGAAGGTTAGGGGTGGTAAAGGGGAGATTTTAGCCTTAGGGCTGTGACTACATTTTCAAAGTCAGTCAGTGAGGAGCAGTTACATAAAACCTTTTTTCAGTTGTTTTTCACATTCACGTGCGTAACCCTTCCGTTCAGGAAATCAGCACTTCTTTAAGCACTTTATCTGCATTATGACAATGTCCATTGCAACAAATTTAATTCCAGATTTCTCTTTTGATTGCTCACTGTAGGAAAGAGATAATCTAAATGGTCATTCATAGCACAAACAATGCTTTGCTTCCCTCCATCTCTGCACACACTGCAGATGATAGAATTTAATCAGCTCAGAGCATTATGACTTGTCTCAGGCTCATGGTCTTGCAAACTGCACTCATGTTGTTTTAAAAAACATCCAGAGTCACCTGAAGTGTTTACCCTGCATGATGTGAAAAGGTACCTGTCTTCTCTGGGGAGGGACAGAAAATCCTTTGCAGGTGAGTCCCTGTAGTAGAAAGGTCACTGTGGCATCAACAAGTGACTAAATCAACCAGCCTGAAAATCCACAAAACACTGATCTTGTGGGTCCTTAACCTACCCTACCTTCCTCTGGGTCCCAGGAAGCAGGCCGTGAGCATGGACACAGCCCCTCAGTCTCCATGTCTGGCTGGACAGACTGAAGCATCTGGATGCTCCAGCTGCTGAAGAAAATGTCTGTTTAAAAGGAGGGTTGTTATAGCCACAGTGATGTAAAGAGTAGCAGACAAGGTACAGAGGAGAGGTAACCTCTATTAGCTGACACACCATGAAGCAAACCAAGAGGCCGTCATTCTGTGCACTCAGATGGGAGGCTGGGGATGAGTAGACTATGCCTCCTCAGCTGCCCTGCTTGGCACAATACAAAGCAACTTGTGCAGAGTTACTTCTTACTTGAAGAAGGGGATAGACAGCATGACAGTCTTGGCAGTGGTGTATGCACTAACAAAGTGCAAAGCTCCTCTTTTGGGGTACTTGTGTGTCCAGCATGCTCCATTATCCTAGCAGAGCAGGGTACTAGGCAAGGTCCCAACCTGAGTGGACTTCAGGCACCATGCTCCCTGGGGAGGAAATAAGGACTTATAAACTCTGGAGTACATATGGTTTTTCATCAGTCTCCTGATCAAAAGGAAGGGGTTTGAAAGGACTGGTCAGATCTGGCAGACCAGTGAATGGTTATGGGACTGATGCCACAGCCAGGGAGGGGTTTGGCTACTTAGACCATAGGAGTTGCTTTGAGAAACATGGTTTACTGATGGGGTGATTGGGTTCACTTGTCAGAGAAGGCAAAGAGCATCTTCAGTCATAAGCTTGCCAAGCTGGTGAAGAGGGCTTTAAAGTTGCCAGGGGAGAGGAACATCAATCCACTCCATTCCTACCAGATAGATGGAGTGCTAGCAAGAGATGCCCAGAGCCCAGAGGGGGATTATAGGTCAGCAGGAGAACGCCTGAAGAGCATCACAAAGGAATTCTTGCCACTCCAGCTGGTAAGCCAGTTTCACTGGGGTGCAACTTAAATGTTTCTATGCAAATGCACATAGCATGGGGAATAAACAAGAGGAGAAACATGTGCTCCATTTGAGCGACAATCACCAAAGCTAGAAGCTGCCTGTCAGTAGACTCTGTGCCAGAAGGTGAGAAGGCAGAAGGAAGGTAATGCCCAGCCCTGTGGTACTTTCTGTCTGACACAGCCTTCATAGTGTCAGTTTCTTCACATAATCTCTGTCCAGTCTGAATTCCTTTAAGAAGTTGCTTTCCTTGCATCTAAGCGGTTTTGCTTCATGAGCTGCAAAATAGAGAAGAGCCTTGTTAAACTCCACCAACTTGTGAAACCACTCTGCTTTCTCATCTGAAAATGTGCTTATTCATTCCAGTGAGTGTGAATGTGGCACGGGCACTGTTTCCCCCTTTGTGAGGTGTGGTTGGAGGCAAGAGGTGCCACACGGCTGTGAGCTGGCCAATGCTGGCACTGGCCCTGCCACAGGGGCAGAGAAGGGTGGTAGCCACCTGCCCTGGCCCCAGGTACTGCTCCAAGAGCAAAACATTAGCCTCCTAGCCATACCATCTGCTAGGACAGAGGCTTTCTAGGGCTTGTTCTGCAGGTGAACTGAACAACCAGAAAGTTCAAGATTTAAATTTCTAGCTCGAATTCACCTCTCCTTTCCTAAACTGACTATAGCAGGTAGGTCATTCCCTCCTGCCTTTCGATTCAGCACCATTACATATTCAGATCTCTGTGCTGGGGTGTTAAGTAGCAAACTCAGATCAACAGACAAGTTATTCAAGGCAATATAAATATTCCAGTACACATAAGCACCTGTTCATGTATTATTTCCAACATAGTATCAGTGTTCACTAGCTTAAACCGTAATCCTAAGTGTACATCCTGTACAAATCTTTTATGGCCAGATAACTTCAACAATGTAAGCTTGACTATGCAAGATTCAAAAAGATAGAATATGAGAAAGAGAGAGAATTAATAAGGAGAGGATTATAAACTAGTATTCTGAGACTTCTTTAATTACAAAGCATTGATAAGTGTCAGAGAGAGAATCTGACTCTTTCAACTCTCTCAGATTAAAGCGTCTTTCTTTTTCCTCTTCTAGAAATGCCTTCATGTTCAGCTGTGTGCTTCCTTAGCCTTTGTGAACTGTTTACTCTGTTCCTCCTTGTATAGACCTACTCTACCAAGCCATGTATCTTTCCAGAAAGCTTTTTCTCCACCAGAAATTTGAGGCTTATCTGGCAAAAGCAAATTCAGTGAGACTAGAGCAGTAAGACTGATGCAAAATAGTGTAACTGAGAAGGAAAACAAACTGAATATCATGAGAAAGTTGGGGCTGTTCAGCCTGGAGAAGGAAAGGCTGCATGGAGACCTCATATCTGAAGGGGGCCTATAAGGATGCTGGGGAGTGACTCTTCATTGGGGACTGTAGTGATAGGACAATAAGTAATGGATTAAAATTTAAACAAGGGAAGTTTAGATTGGATATAAGGAAGAAGTTCTTTACTGTTAGGGTGGTGAGGCACTGGAATGGGTTGCCCAGGGAAGTTGTGAATGCTCCATCCCTGGCAGTGTTCAAGGCCAGGTTGGACAGAGCCTTGGGTGACATGGTTTAGTGTGAGGTGTCCCTGCCCATGGCAGGGGGATTGGAACTAGATGATCTTAAGGTCCTTTCCAACCCTGACTATTCTATGATTCTATGATTCGATAAAAGCTGAAAATCAGTAATTAATCATCCTGAATAGGAGTCATTAAAATCCCAGGCAGAAAAATTACAGAAAGGTTGCTAGACCAACAGATTCATTAAAGTTAAATCCCAAACTCTCTCTCCTGGTTATAAAGCTCACATAGTGTGATAAATTTTGAACTCTGGGAAGAAAAATTAAATAAATTGGCCTCTTCATTAGCACAGAAGGAGCCTGAAGAAGGGAAAACGAGGGCTAATGGAGCCATGAATTATTATTTTGCCTGCCCTCTTAGTGCCAAGCATTATGAAAATATCAGTCTCACTAAACCAATTAAACACGACATTGTGTTTGCTGGCACAATGAAGTTAATCATGGGTATTATGGTTTCCCGTCTAATACTACTTTATGGACACATCAGCATGAAGCATTACAATGAAGTCTTAATTACTTGAATTAAAAATGCAGCTTTTTTTCATTGGTTTCTGCCTGACTTAGGTCAAAGAGCAGAGAGACCTCACTTAGGGAGCAGCAAAATAGTTTTCTCTCAGCATGGTTCCTCAAGCTGGACTTGGTGGCTCTGGCTTTAACAAAAGAATGGCTGGTTTGCTTTTGAGGTGTTCAGTGGTGGTCATCCAGCTTGGGTATTTCGCAATAACTAACCACTTTACTGCCTGCCTGGTGAAAAGGCTGTACTATGCTCTTTGAAGATGTGTGAATTTAGATCATGTATATTCCATAATCTTGGGTAACTAATTTGATCCATCAAGGATTTTTAAGAATCTTTAGTACTTTTACATCAGTTCCCCAAGATGCATAGGAGCAGAATTTATTTAAAGTGAGATTTTCCTGATGAACTTAGGAAAACTCAGGAATGTAATAGCAGTGGCAGGTAAAGATAGTCATCCTTCGAAGAAGCATTGCTATTGCCAGGGGACTGTGGAAGCTAGCATACAGCAGGAGCACTGCAAATGGTGATGTTTCTAACTCCACCAGTTGCAATAAAGCAGTTAAACCAAAGCTGTTGGGATGGTGCTGAACCTAGTACTTTTTATTTTCTCAGTGTTTGGAAGTTTACTAGCTTAACACTTCACTTTACAGTTCTTTACTGTGAGGGTGGTGAGGCACTGGAACAGGTTGCTCAAAGAAGTGGATACTCCATCCCTGGCAGTGTTCAAGGCCAGGCTGTTCAGAGCCTTGGGTGATATGATCTAGTGTGAAGCATCCCTGTCCATGGCAGGGGGATTGGAACAGGTGATCTTAAGGTCATTTCTAACCCAGACCATTCTATGATTCTATTATTGAACACTGTTCTCTCAGTGTAAGTCCTGAGAGCCAGTGAGTTCAGCTCCTCAGTAAAAACCTTTCCATCCATGATCACAGGCTTTAAGCACTCACTCGAGTTTTTGAACAGGCCTGCATCCCTTTACGTTCCTGTGGGGTCACAGCAGTGTGCAAATACAGGAAGAAAAAGCAAAGGCAGCCTTGCAGTTAGACTGAGTGTGAGTTTTTAATAACTTCTCAGTGTGAGTTTTTAATAAGTTGGCCTATTTGGGACTTTTCTCAACTCTCCTTCTACTGCTTTCCGTGTGACTTCAAATGCTGAAAAAGTCAATGAATAATGAATAGCTTGGAATAACAATTCATGTCTAGTTTTGTTTATTGAAACACCTGCTGACTGTGCACAAAACACATAGAAGGCTATTTCAGGATGAGTTATCCACCCTGGAGAATATACAAACCACCTACATGCTATGTGTGGATGACCTGGGATTTTAATGGAGGACTGACTGCTTTTGGATGGTGACATAACATCCTTTCCCCCAGGAACCAAGTATGTATCTCAGTTCATCCAAGCAGAGAGCAATGCTATGCTGGAAAGCCATGCAGGGGCCTCTGACCCAGCTTCTAGGTTTCCATGAAAAGCATCTGTGAAAGAGTAAGACAAGGCTGGTGTCTTCATTCTCCCCAGAATCTGTGAGAAAAGTTTGTTCCTGGAATTTTCAGGTCTTTGTTGAAGGACTTGAGGTCCAACAGTCTCAAAACCAGTGCTGGAGTCTGTAACATGACACACTTCACAGCAGTGCTGATCTTCTGGGATGGCTGAGAAGCTGCACCTTGGGAAGAAAACTCCTACTTTCCTAAGACAGGTACTCACAGCCCTGGTTGAAGGTCGTGACATATGCAGCGTAAGAACAAGTCTGCCTTTTTTCACCATAGTGGCAGTGGAAAATGGAAAATGTGGGCAAAAAGGCAGGTAAGGAAAAAGTCTGTAGGCTTGGCAGACCCTCAGTCACCCATTGTGTTTGTGAGTGGGAGAGCTGCATCCTCGGAGGCCCTGGCTGGCAGCAGCAAACTCCCATTTCTTCCCATGTTTGTTCATCCTGCTCTTGCCTTTGGGGAATGTGCAGATTCAGTACTTCCTGCTGCAGGTTTTACATCCAGGCCTTCTCATTCAACATTCATAACAAAGCAAATTACGGTTTCTGACATATAGGGAGCCAAGGCCTTCAGAAGGAACACCTTTCAAAGCCTTTGTTGGCCATGCATTATGCTTCCTGAGGAACAGAGCTCACATTCCTGTGTTTGTAGGCTGTTCTCACACAGCCCTTGTTTGAATGCTATGCCCTTCACAGATTTTCTTAAAGTGGCTGGCTCCAGGCATTTGCAAGGGGAACAGTGAATGGACAGTGGCCAGACTCTCCAACATGTGAAGCTCCTGCTATGAAAGCAAGTGTGCATAGGGCTGCTGTAAACAGCAGGTAGGGAGCTGTGCTATTCCACTCAGAATGCTCTTTTGGGAAGAACGTGGTGGGCTGTTTGAGGCAGTGGGACCAGGCAGTGCCACACTGCTACCCAGTGCAAAGACCAAAGGCAGATTGCGTTGCTTGCCCACAGTGGAAAAGAAGCCAGTGTCAACAGGTGGGAATGTGTCTCAACATTAGGTGGAAAACACGAGACATCACCTCCAACCATTCATAAGAGAAAAGGCCAAAGCAAAAAGGTGACTAAAGGAGAATGGCGTGGTTGTTCCTCTATGAGCTCTTAACCATATCTTTCTTAACTTGACAACACTGGCCTTGCTGCATCTCAGTCCTGATGGGCAAAGAAATGCTTAGCAGGTGTCAGTGGATGTTTGTTCATCCTTTGTTATTCCAGTGTATTTTTATATCTCTCTGCCTGTATCTCTCCTCTTTGTTACAGGTATTGAGATGACATACTTACTCTTCAGGTATCTCTTCAAAGTTGATGTTACTATGGCAACATTTATTCCAACTTTTTAATGAGACCCCTTAGATACAAAGGCTGTCCAGCGATGCTTACTGAATGTTGCCAAAGCAGCCTGGGTTTTCATTAAGCTATCTGGTGTTGTGAAACTTCAACCATACACTGCATTTAAGCTGAGTTTTAGTTAATTTGCTGAAGACTGTGGGCTGATGGCTGTTTCAAGCAATACAGAGGTTGCAGTTGCAGATTGAGTGCGCAAATAGTTGAAAGCCTTATCAATTCCTTTTGATACTCTTGTTCAAAATCCTGTGCAGAGACAATGCATCTGCTAAAAAAACTTTTCAAGGACATCCATTCTTTTATTAAAAAACAAAACCAATGTTTAAAAAAAAAAAAAAAAAAAAAAGACATTAACCAAAGTAGCCATGTATGGCTTTTGGTGATTTCTGAGAGCAGCCTTTCAATTTGGGACTTTTCTGGGCAGTATCTTGCAATAAATCAGTGGCTAATTCAACTCGTAGTTCTGTAGCTCTGAAAGGACAAGGATTAATGATGCCTGCTAGTCACCTGTTAAAAAGTGCCTTGGTACAGAGATGACATGTTACCATATGATGTGACTACTGAACTAGAAAGGGCTCTGGGTTTTTTTGTCCATGTGCTATGACCCCGGTAATTATGTGGCTGGGAATAATACATTTTATTTAGATGTTGGCCTGACAAAGGAGAACCTACTGACAGGCAACAGTGCAAAAGGCAGGCAGACCTACATGCCTTCTAAGCTTTGGATGAGAGCAGGGAAAGAAAACAGAACTAACATACTCACGTGTTGCAACATGTGCACCACAACAAACCAAACTGTCACTATCCATGGATCAAAGGTGGCTGTAGGAATAAGCAGATATCCAGGACAGAGAATTAACAAGGGTCAAGCAGAAAATAGAAAGGGGAGAAAGTGACCCAGATAGAGACAGGAAGGATTTAGAGGACAACTGTTGCACTAGCTAGTGGTAACAGTATTAACTTTTCCCAGCATTTTTGAATACCAGAAGAAAACTCACTTGTCTAAGCTGAACGTCTGCAGCCCACTGAGCTGAACTCCCAGGGGAGTGCTAGAGAAGCACCTCTGGGGACCAGTCGTCTCCAGTCTCACATGGGATCTTAGCAGGGCTGTTTTGTTCCTTTGCTGAGGGGGAAAAGCCAGGAGCTGAGAGCTTGACAAACATGGAGGGAAGGTCATCCCCAAGGCTAACTCTGCCAAATGAGACAGAAACCTCTCACATGAAAAGCAGTGTGATGAATTGTTCATGTTTTCTCCTGGGAAGAAAGGCATCCTTACAGCTAACTTTAAATCCGTCTGCACAAACCAATGACACACAGTAAGGGAACCACCTCCAGCACTTCCCAAGCTTTTGTTTAGAATTAGCTTTTACTTAAACAAAGCGGTACTGGCCACTGACCTCTTGGGACAGAGTACACACACACACTCTCATGGTTTACTATGAGTATCTTTGTAACAGACAAATACACCTGGGCAAAGGCCTGCCCAGTGTGAAGTGAGCTTTGCTGATCTTGCAAACCAGGCACTTCTGTCAAATGCATATCCTTGTTTGTAAAACTTGCTGTACCACTAAGAAGCACCCATCAGGCTGCATTTTTTGATGAGTGCTGGATATGGAAGTAACACTGGGTGTGTTTTGCTGTCCATAAAGCCAAAAACCCTTGGAAAGCTCAGTAGCCTGAAAGCAAGGGTGAGAATAGACTCTGTACTGCCATGAAAACATCCTGAAGAGACATGTCTTCCCTCCCAACCCCCAAGCTGACAGAGACGTAAGCAGCCCGATGCTAGACTTTGTGTTCTTACTGACTGCTGTTATCAAAAGGCAAGACAAGAAGACCATGCAGGGCTGTATTTAAGCCTGTGAGAACTCCGATAGACAAGCTTTCCTTTGACTGCAAAACAAATTTGAAAAGCAGGACAAATATGGTGAGCACAGTAGCACTGTGAAAAGGATACCCCGAATAATAAATTTAATGCTACCTGAAATAGATGGCTGATGAATTGCTTGGAGTCAAAGCTTATTACCAAGATCATTAGCATCTGACTTTGAGCAAAGAGCTCACAGAGGTGTGACAGGGGAGTAGGTAAGGGCAACAAAGTTTTGTGAAATACAGAAGTTAGCCCTAAATATCTTCTTTTGCAGTCTGTCAAGTATAAAATTACTATGCCAGGTAAAAGGGAGTTTACTTGTAAACCTAGAGCCACACCTGAAAGGGTCCTGACAGGAGGCATCTCCACATGCAGGAAATCCATAGACCTCTCACATCTACACTGCACTTTAATGCATCCCCCTGTGGCTGTTAGGTAGCCAACAAAAAGGGGAAGGTCCCCTCCTCCCCTTCCCTATAGGGTGCAATGGAGATGGTACTACCCTTTATCTTGCGCAGGAAAGGAATTGCCTAACTCTTGCAGTCCATCTTTGGTCATGGTTTTCAGGCTTCTTTAGCAGTATGCAGAAAGACTTTGTAAGAGTACATGTGCAACTTACAAGTATAAAGCAATTACTGGTCGGCTAGCAATACAAAATATGGCTAGGATTTAATAAGTGACTCGGAGAAGCATCATGCTCACCATGCCTAGAAGACACCTGAGAAGTCATTGGTGGTCAGGAAAGCATCAGTCAGAGGGAGAGGGACTGGCCTGTATCAGTCACTGGGACACAGCCTCTATTGTTGCTGGGTTGCTTTCATTTCCCATGTCACTTGACACAGATAGCTCTGGTAACCCCATCAATTACCAGGTCTGGTTTGTTGGTTTGGGTTTTTTTTTTTCACTTTAGGGTTTTATACCTTTCCAAGTTGGTGTTTATCCCTTTGAATCCTTTAGCATCTAAAAAACCATGTCTCAGCAAGCTTAGTCCTGTGTGTGATTTACTTTTTCTTATTTTTCTGCAGGCGTCATAATTGCTTCAGCAATTGCCACCAAGGGGACTAAGGGAGTTTCAGATGGACAGGGCCTCTAGAGGCAGATTGTGATATGCCCGAAGAAAGGCACATATATGCTGCCAAAATCTGGGGAGCAGCAGAGAAGTGAAAAGGAAATATATGAAGAGTATAATGCCATAAAATCTCATCTGATTTTTGTGTGGCATCTTCCTGCAGCAGAAGCAGTTTAGGAAGATTTCAAGGAAACTCAAGAGAAGCAGAAGAGGAGGTAGTGTGATAGACAGTTTTATGTGGAGGAATATGGCAGAGTCCTGTTTCATGCCTGAAGTTTGTTTTTTCTGGTCTCATGATCCTGGTTGGAGAGGGTAACTGTCCATAGTGCCAAAAGAGCGAGGAATTCTCGAGATCAGTTATGTCTGCCTTTCCAGGTTGTGATGTTTCTGCAACTCCAACAACCCAAGTGAGAAAATAGAGGAGATCATGACACAGACAAGGCTCCTGCTAAGGGCTCAACAGTACCAGCAGTCGAGTACCCTTTGAGCTGGGGAATCAGTAATTAGGAAGCTTCTACAGGCAGTTCTGCTTCATGCATTAGCCTGGGAATCTTCAGTCGCCGGTGTGGGACACACAAGAACTAAAGCCTAGAGGCCTCATGCAAGAAAGCACATGCCAAGTGGTGCAGCTCAGTGAGATGGTGCAGTTTACTTTTGAGCAGCTCACATCTTCCATGGCACTTCTGGAGTAGTTTCTTTACATATGTACCATGAGGGTAGCTCTGTAGAAGAAGAGCTACAGGAGAGCTCTTCTATAGAGCTCTGTAGGAAAGAAGGGGAGGAGGGGAGGAAAGAGCATGAATATTGCTTAAGGTGAGCAGACTGGCATTTTTCTAAAGTGAATAAGGCAGTTTTGGCATTGCTACCTTGTTAGCCAATAAGTACTGCAAAAAATATAGTATAATTTAGGTTCAGAGTGAACCAAAAAGCCAAGCCTACTCCAGGACTATGGTTCACCTTGTGGTTTCAGAGAGCAAGCCTTGCGGATGTTGAGTGCCAATGAAGAGTAGAAGTGGAAGGGACTCATGTGCAGCAGGAAAGGTGGTAGTGAGATAAACATCTGGCATGGATGACAGTGGCAAGCACACACTAATTCATCTTCTACATTGAGGACATGACTAGAGAGGGCATGCATGCCCAGGATACTCTGTAGGGTTTAAATGCCTGCCAGAGCAGTCTGCAATTGCAACATTCCCACCCCAAACACTGAAAACAACCTTACACACTTCACATGACACGAACACACAGAGAGACATGTGAATAGGTAGCTCAGCCATCTGGAGCAGCTGGGGATTTGCATCATGAGCCCGGGAAATTAACTTGGTCAGGAGAGACCCTCAGCTTGGGTCTATGGGTAGGCAGTGGAGATTGTCCTTAGAAATTTGCTAGGTCAACACATCATCTTGCATCTTGGTGAAGCTCCCTGTTGGCCATTCCTACAGCATACTTGCCATGAGTGTTTGTATCCTGTTGGTGCTGCCACATTCCCACACTTCTATGTTGTACCCTGAGGTTTGATTGTTGCAGTCCAGCAATGATGGGCTGCAGCTCACTGGATTTGCTGCAGTTTCACAGCAGCTTGGTCTGATGCTAAAACATATCTCTGTCCTTCAGAGATCTTCTTATCTTCCTTGTAATGTAGCTGATCTCCAGTCTCTGCATGAGTTAGTGTTTCTCAATGGCTATGGAAGAAAGGGAAGAAAACAAATATTTTGCCTGTAGTTAAAGAAGAGCAGTGTTTCAGGGGCCCAAATCATAGTTTATTTCAACTTACCTACAGGAAGGTAAGTCTAGTCAGTGCACCACAGGGTGGGAATCTGCGAGAAAATAGGTTGAAGGTAATACCACTTTGCTGTGGACAAGTGAGTCACCTGGGCCAAGCCATAAATGTGCTTTCCAACATGTGCCCAAGAGAGCTGAGCTGAATCAAAGGGGGAAACTGTTGCTTTCTGCTGTGCCTCTTGGCCAAGAATGTGGTTTTCTCAGAGAGCGGCTGCCTTGGTCAGGCCTGCCCCCAGCTACAGCATCAAAACCAAGCTTGAGGATGCACCTCAGTCAAAGCTGCAGTGCCCCTGGAGAAGTAAGGGTTAAATACAGGTGATGCAGTTCTAGGGTAATGGTTGGACTTGATAATCTTTTCCAACTTAGTTGATTCTGTGATTTTATGCTCTGAGGGGGAAGAAACACCTCCCTGTGGTGTGGAGACAGCTGAGCATACCGTGAGCCAGCCACAGCTCTTGGGAAGCCCAGGGCATGTGCTGATAATGGGAGCTGTGTGGGGCAGGGATGTGGATCTGGAATGTAACCCTGAAGTAACCGTGCAGCCTTGCTTCTCCATCCCTGCAGTTGCAAGTAGCACTGCAGGGTGCTGCACCTGCAGGCCAGCTGCAGTAAGCTGGGCACCCTGTGGCTCCCCACAACACTTGGAGACCAGCTGGGCGACAGCTTCTCTTTTGTGAGCTAGAGCTGCTTCCCCGTGGCCTCTCCATGCAGGTATATGAACCTATAGACTCCTGCTTTGTGCAGGCACCATGTGAGCTCCTCTAAAGCAGCATTTGTATCCTTTTGCCCAAGGCTAGGGCTACCTTCCTTTTCAGCCTCAGCTGAGCTGCATAATGTGATCACTCCAAAAGAGCAGCAGTTCCAGAACCATTTCACTGTTGTTTTGCACTGCAGCAAATAAAGCATAAAATCTCTCCAACTACTGCATGCTGTGTGGTACTGGAAATTGTCTTGTTTTGACCAGCTAGCTAGAAGGAAAAGCCTGTGCTTTTGGTAAGCAATCTGATTGTCACCAGCAAAATAAGAGCAATTATCTAGTATTCTCACTTTTATTGTTGATCAGTTATGGTAAATGCAGAAGGTCTGTAGGTTTAAAGGTGGAAAAGAGCTGTTACTTTCTGTGCCATGCAATTCAGTGGTTTTGCAGTGAGCTCAGTCTGCTCCATAAAGTTTGTGTCTATTTACCCTGAGAGTTTGGATTTTCTAAAAGAAATGGAAACTCTTGACCTGCAATCAAGCTGTACTTTGAGTCTCATTTTTTTTTTCTCTTTTCTTCCCTTTCCTTCCCTCTTTCATTCAAAGGACGAGAAGAATCAGGTGTTGATCACAAATGCGTGGCTGCAGATGGTGAGTAACCTGTGTCAGTAAGGGAAAACCTCTTTTCTAATAGCAAACTGCTGAATGTGATATCTTAGCCAAAAAGCAAGATTGCTGTATTTTTGACTTGTTTATAATGTGAAACAAGCCGGCGTCTTGAAATTCCTCTAGTGCTCCTTTTAGCACTGAGACATCATAAATCCTTTGGGCAGACCTGTTGACCTTTGCAGCATGAAACAAACTGCATTGTTATTCCAGCAGATGCAAGGGTTTAGTAACAAAGAGCCCCATGATCGGGTCCCACCATAGCTGAAGAAGAGTTTCTTCAAGGGGCTCAAGGCCTTCTCCAAGGCCAGTGACAGGGACTTCTTGTGAAGAAGCCAAATGCCAGCAAGAGCCAGGCATCCTGCACTCATGGCTTCTGGGAAAATCCCCACCTCTGTCTGAAACAGGGAGCCAGGGCTGTCCTCAGGGAGGACAGGGCACAAAGATCCCCTTCACTTGCCACCAAACACAGCAGTGATGCAGCCACGCTGAACTACATGGAGACTGCTTGGGCTGGGCTGTGGGGTGGCCATGTATGGCAAGCAGCCCCTGCCAGCAATGCTCAGGCACGTCAGTGGGAAAACTGCTTTTCCTCCTGGTTTACAAATCTCATCCGTAAATGTTCCTCCTCCCTCTTCTGAAACCTGCTGCAGTTGCCATGCAGTATAAGCAAAACTGGTCTTCAATGAGGGGCTTTGGGTGAGAGAGTTTTCTGTCAGGTCTGCTGCTGGCCCTATACAGTAGGAGATATGATCTTTTCTCATGGTGTGTAAACCAGTCTCCTTAATGGCTTGTGCTCAGTAAGGATGCAATTCTGGAGGGAATAACCTTTGGGACACTTGAATGATTGAACTAATTCTGCTTTGACTTCAGCAGCCAAACACTGTCTCATGTTAATAGGTGCAACAACAGACTATTTCTTCCTCAGCTACTTGTTGGGATTTTCAGTAAAAATGAGTTATTTCCTATTGCAAAAACGAACCCGGGCCAACCTATAGGACTATAGACAAGAGCCTGTGAATGTCCTGTCCCTTACAGACCTGTACTGCAGTTATAGCACTGGTAACTGTTTCCCTTGCAGTCCTCCCACAGACCTTTGCTGAAAGTTTGAAGTTCAGCACAAAAGCTATGCCAGCACCTTTCTTGAATTAACTGTGTTGAGTTGTAGGATAGGGCATTAGAAACAACCCCTTAGGATATAAAGTTCACTTGCCTACCTGTTGTAGCAAGGTGGTTATTAAAAGAGTTACCAAATCTTTGTAACAGATTAAATTATTTCCACCAAATAGAGACTTTCAGACTGTGTACCTGGACCACTGATGATACCAAAGTTATTCAAACCACCTCAGCTCAGAATCACCATGCCTCATGGTGGTGCCTACTGCCAGTGTTTTTGCCAGCCCGTCAGAAAAGGTTTGGGATGCCTGGCTTCAGGCCACAAGGTGGAGAGGTTAGACACTAAATTAAAATAAAGCTCACAGCATTCAATCATCACACTGTGGATTTCTCAGTGTATGCTAATATTTCACAATAATTAAAGCCGAGAATAAAGCTATTATCATAATACTGCTATTACTACTAGAAAATCCATTCTGTTCCCATAATATTCCAGACAGCTTTGACGACTTTTACCAGCTCATGTAATCTGATATGTGTATTTGCCAACAGTACTGGGTTGATGTTTACTTGTCTTGGGATCAGTATGAATACCCCGGGGTGCAGAACTTGCGATTTCCAGCCGACCAGATTTGGGTACCAGACATTCTTCTGTATAACAGGTAAGCAAGACGTGCAGCAGCTGGTGAGAGCCTAGAACTAGACCATTTGATGCTGAATATTGGCCATGCTTCACTGATATTTTGAGGCTTTTGCAATCTGGGGATTTGGCTCTTACTCTAGAAACAGTAGCAATAAAAGCAAACAAGCACCCACTAATAGATTTTTCTAATAGCCAATAGAAGTCTTCCTTGATGTAGCTCTGCAGATGTCTTCTTTACTTTTTTCCCGGTGAACACAGAAAACAATCCATATTCTTCTTATAATTACCATGGCTCTCATGGAAAATTATTATCAGGTATCAGCCATAGTGTGCCTTCCTGAACTAAACAAACTGATTTTCTTCCCTCTTTCCTCATCACTCATATTTTATAAATCTCGCCATCAATCCTGTTCTCCTCTGAACACTCTGTAATCTGTTTTTCCTCCTCCAGAGCTGAATCCAGGTCTTTAGCCAGCACTTCTGCAGTGTTGAATAAGAGTGGAAGCTCTCTAGACAGATGTTTCCTTAATGCTTTCCAGAAAGAGGGCATTTTGGTTTTGCTTTGACTAACAGCTTAGTGTTGGACTTACTTTTTTGATCTATCACAAACTCCAGACATTGTACTTCAGCCTTGCTGTCTTACTAGATTTTCACTGATCTGACCTTCTCTGGCAGTTTCAAGGGTAAAGCTTTCTAACCATCCAGACTGAATTTCATTCTGTTTGTTTCTCCAGTTCACCAAGATCCATTTTACATTCTAAGGCTCATGAGAAGATATCCAAAGAAGGCTTAGAGTGACCTGGATTGCTTAAGTGTTCTTCTTCAGCTTTACTCTTCACAGTCTCTTTATTCCTTTTCAGTCTCCAAAAAGGAGGCATATAGCTTGGTCCGTATTACTGTATTTTTTTTAGAAGGACATGATGTAGCAAAAGCTCTCTGAAGTTCAGATAGATCACCTGCTTCCTCTTGCGCAGTCAGTTAGAAAAGTGGATTGATTTGATGCAGTTGACCCTTGGCAAATCTGTGCCAGCTGTTTTCACCTCATTATCTTTGAAGTTAGGTTGATATGTCTATAATTTCACCTTTAAAAAAAAAAAACAACAGAATTCTCTTTGATCTTCCTTCATTCACTGAGCCTTCCATGTTCTCCACGAGCTCTCACAGATAATTGTTAATGCTTCAGAGGGTATTTCAGCCAGTCCCTTCAGTTCTCAAGAGTAAATTTCATCAGCCCTGCCAACTGGAATCTGTCTTATCTGCATTTCTTCAGCCTGTTCCTCCCCTCTTCTGCCCTGAACTCCTGCCACTGTAAGAGAATTAATTGTGAGCCACAGCTTGTGAAGAGTTAAGCACAGAGAGTGAAGGAAACTGCAGCTGTCTGCACACTCTTGTTAACTTTCCTCCCACAGCAAGGAAAGGGTCTATGTGGTCCTTTGTTTTTTCCTCATTTCCCTGCATTTATAAATACTTTCTTGCTGCCTTTCATGTCTTTTCATAGTTATTACTCATTCTGCGCTTAGCGTTTTCGATTTTATCCCCGTTGTTTTGTGCTGGGGACAATACTGAGGACCAACGACTCAGTATTAAAGTTAAAAAAGGAGGTCATGGGAGGAAGAGAGGGTCTGAATTTTCCATAGCTAGTTGCGAGACAAGGTGTGTAAGGTGCAGGCTGTGTCATGCAACAGCCGTGACAGGCAAGGCTCTACACCGTCAGCCTGTAGGGAAGCCCTCTTTAGTTAAACTCTTCTCAGGAGACCCTCTGGAGCAAGTCTCCAGGCCTGCTCCCTTGAAGAATTCTTGTCTTTGCCTGGCTCATTACTCCTCTGTTTTACTCGGAATTGCTGGAACTGTAAAGAAATTATCTTTTCTTGGTCCCTTTCACCTAGTTTCTCCTCTTAGAGTCTCAATTAATCTCTTCCTACAAGCCCCAATGCCTTCCTCCATTGCTTGAAGCAAACCCGTGGCCTCTCTGCATCCTGAAAGACTGCAGAATTGTTGTCTTAGGCCACTATTACTCTTGCAAAAGGTATCTGGATAACAGATAACTTGATTTGCACTGTAGCTGCCTGATTCTGACAGAAGCCCCAGAAAAGCCATATCATCCTGGCTGTCCATTCTTAGGATACAGCTACTGTGACACCTTTGCTCCTTTCACTTCTGCCTTTCCTCCGAGACATCAAACAGCTTTGCTTTTCACTTCTTTGAGGACATTGCAGCATGGAACCATCACGCCTGAGAGAAGGCCAACAACATCTATGAGAAACTGAGATACTGATTGAAAGTGGACACGTCACCCAGGCTTAAGACCTTAATTCAGACAGTCTGTGCATAAAATTCAGCCGGAACATTGTTTTTATGTTGACAGTTACTACATCTTAACTCAAACATCAGATTGATTTTTGTTTGTTTTGTTTATACCCTGTTATAGTGCAGATGAAAGATTTGATGCGACATTTCACACAAATGTGCTGGTGAATTACTCTGGATCCTGCCAATATATACCCCCAGGTAGGTAGGACACAGAAAGCATTTGTTTGCTTTAAGTCAAATAAATACAAGAAGTTTTTCTTCATGAATGAAACCAAGGTGTTTAGAAGCAGTCTGTGGAAATTTTGCAAGCTATGTAATTATGGGACATAGTCACTGATATAATTTACATCCATTATTAGTGGTGTATTTCCACTTCACAAATCAATAGATTACTCTCCTAAGCAGTTTGCTTAGAACATTAAGAAGCCCAGCTGAGGTGTTGTCTAAAGGAAGGTAGTGTGCACTCTCACATTATGTTTCATGTGCAATTCATTTAGCTCGCTCTTGACAGTGGAAAGGCATGTGACCACAGAAGTGAAATTGAGATGTACCAGAGAAGAGACTTCTACATCCCTCTAGGTAGGGAGGCAATGCAGAGGTTGCCTATGCAGGCTGATCTAGTATCCTGCTCATCTCTTGGTGAGCTACAAACTCCATGGTGAAGAATTGGTTACTTAGGAACCAAAAGAAAGAGTAAACAGAAAAAGTAATAAAAGAAATCTGTTGTATAAAATGCAGGAAATCTTTTGTTACAGTGATTTAATTGCTGGCAAAAATCTGCAAAATTTTGGAAGGAAAAAGTTAATAATCAGCCTGCTAACTGGCAACAAGGGCTCACAAAAGCAGCTAGATTAATCAAGACACTAGAAAACATGGAAGAGTGGAAAAAATGGTGTTTCCAAAGCTTCATGAAAGTTTTATTTCCCATGACTCTAAGAGCAGGCTGTACTCATTGTTGTTCTCAATTAGAGAAAAAAGATAGCTGGAGGAAGAGAAAGGACAAGAAGGGAACAACTGTCTGCTGTGAAGGAAAAGATCACAGCCAAGATTCAGGAGAAGCTGTGATCAGAGCTTCCATGTAGCCCATCCAAAAATGGCCATGATGGTGGGAGTCAAACCTCCCAGAATGTGAAGAGACAAATCAAAGGAAACCCAGCCATCGCAGAGCAGGAACATAGTCTTGCACACATGATTATGCCACAGTGCCCTGTGCCTTTGCAGCAGAAGGCAAAGTCAGCATCCAGGGATCTCTGTTTTGGGGATTTTATCTTCAGAAGGCACAGCTCAAGAACTTACTGTAAAACACCAAAATCTGATCAGTTAGATGACTTGGAGCTGGGATTCGCATTAGTTGGTATTTTAGGGGGCGCACAGACACAATAACCACAAATATGAAGGCTAGGTGCAGTGCTGGTGATAATTTTCCAACAAAGCAGAAGCTGCCTTTCCTTCACACAGTGCCTCTGAACTGGCCAGCTTGCAGTGAACTGGTGAGGTAAGGTGAAGGCCTACAAGAGTGAGGGTTTGCAGGCATGACCTCTGTGCTTTGCCACCAGCTGCCAGTGGTGCAGATTGCACAGATCATCTCCCCACTCTCCAAGCCCTCCATGCTCCTGGATGACTGAGGAAGTCCTACAGCCACAGCTGTGGCCCCACGAATAAAGGTTGGAGCATCAATTAGGGTTTTTTTTTTAGTTCTCTCAGCTGAATTTAAAAAGCCCAAGGAAAAATAGATTGCAACAATAAACAGGTATTCAACTCTTAAGCTGCTTAAAATGTCACATGAAATAATGACAGTGGACGAGGCACATCCAGAGTAAAATTCAAGGTTAACATACAGAAGACAATGCCAGCACTGAGTGAGGTTTAGCATAATGTGTTTTCAAGGGACTGTGGGTCTAATGCAGCGTCTAATATACAGCTCCTTTCAAAAAACTTGTCATAGAACTTGCAGCCAGAGTGTGTACTGGACATCCATGTAGTCTTGGCTCCTGTCAGGCCCTGAAGCACTGCCTGTGACCTGCTGGGTACAGCCAGCATTGGAAGACAGGCTGGCTGCTCCTGAGTGGCAAGAGTTTCCTGGGCAATCCACCTCAGGGATGCAGTGAAAGAGAGAGGGATCTTCTTGGATACCCTAGGAAAGGAGGTTATTCCAGCCATGGCAGCATCTTCTGCCTGCGCTAGTTGTTTGATTACCTTGTGACTACATCAGACAGACTTTTGGAGAGCAAAGTTGCTCACAATCAGACAGATAAGGGTAGAAATTAATTACACCCTACACATGCTTGCTTCTGCCTGATTTCTATTCACAGGCATTTTGAAGAGCACATGTTACATTGACGTCCGCTGGTTCCCTTTTGATGTGCAGAAGTGTGATCTGAAGTTTGGCTCCTGGACTCACAGTGGCTGGTTGATTGACCTGCAGATGCTTGAGGCAGATATTTCCAACTACATCTCAAATGGAGAATGGGATTTAGTGGGTAAATCGTCTGGCCTAAAATTTTTAGTAGTCCAATTTTCAAAGGCAACCCTCAAATATATAGAAATGATCAATCCCACTGGGACATGAAATACAGATATTTAAAAAAGAGGAAAAAAATCACAAATCAGAGACATCTTTTCAGCTGCATTTATTGAACTGTGTCTGAAAAGGCTGTGCTCTGAAGCAATTGCATGCAGCTGAGTACATAATGAGTACTACTGGTCCTGGTTCATCTGAACGGTATGTCTAAACTCGGATGTCTCATGTAAGTGCATGGAACACTACTGTCACATCTATTCCAACATGTCAGCCAAAAATTGATTGGTGTTAATCCCACTATTTCAGCAAAACTGGAATAAGCATTTGGAGAGATGGATCTCTGTTACCCAAAAAAAGAATCAAAGTGTCTAGCAGTTTATAATAACTGCAAATAACTGCAGTTCTATATGTTTCTCTTCTCTTCTGTGCTTTAGAGAATACCTGTTTTTTTTAAAGATAAATCTGTGCCCAGAACTAGTTATTTCAAGTTCTGGACATAGAAGTTGTGAGCTCATATTCAGTGTGAGCTCCTAGTGAGTTATTTTGAACTCATTTACGTAACTGCAAGTCAGAAGCAGTATCAATGGATAGAGCTTCGGCCACCCTAAGAAAAGCTTGTACACATCATCTTCTGGTCTGGATATGCAGACAAGGATATAACTGGCACTGACTAACTGCATGCAGTAGTTTTACCTTTTAGGGCATCTGAGAAATAATACAATAAGAAACATAATTGGTATTCAGTTTCATGAGAAGATGAAGGACTCTGTAGGGAAGTTCCACTAAAGTATATCCATTTTAAAACACTCCTGACTTTACAGTGCTCCTTTATAGTGAATGAGGCACATTGCCTTTTGTCCTCTTTAATCTATTAATCCATGTGTGTGTGCATCATTGGCTGCAAGTGTTAGAAAAACTAGTTCTGCCTGGTAACTGATTTGGGGATGTCTTTTCTCTCTTATCAATTGCTACGGGACACTTAATAGCACTCTTCAATGTACAGTATGTGGTGGAGGTGCTGCACATTGGCTCATAAACCGTCAGTTCGTGGCCAGTTTTAAGGAGATACCTGGTAGTCATGCTTCTCTTCCTACTCTGATCTCCTTCCCTGTAGGTGTCCCAGGCAAGAGGAATGAGATGTACTATGAATGCTGTAAAGAACCATACCCAGATGTGACGTATACCATCACCATGCGTCGACGAACACTCTACTATGGCTTGAACCTACTCATTCCCTGTGTTCTCATATCTGGCTTGGCACTGCTTGTTTTCCTTTTGCCAGCTGATTCAGGGGAGAAGATTTCTTTAGGTAAGTGCTAAAGGATTAATTTCTTTCATAAGTGCTTCCTATGAAATGGAAAACAAATACCTCATGGTGCTTGATCAATAAAGATTTCCCTGGAGGAGCAATAAAACCACTTGTATGGTTGTGGAAACCAGGGGAACAGCTTTCTGTTATGGCATTCATACAACCTGTGCTAAACATTTGTAAAATCTTTTGGATTTTACCGTGGAATGAGGCAGAATTTGTCCCTGGCACAGGCAACAGTGATAGTCCTCTTTCAATTCTTGTTCTGTCTTTAGCATGTTTCAATGCATTTCACAGCTGGTTAACTCTTTTTGAGACAAGACATACTAAGATACAGAGAGTGAAGGTGTGTGAACAGCAGCAGCTGAACATTGGGGTTTTACCTCCAAGTTCAGCTCCCAAACCACCAAGCCATGAGCCTCAATGGAGGCAAAGCATTGACAGCCAAGGAAGGGCTAAATGAGATTTACTGTTGTGTGTGTTGATAAGGACAGGAGGGGTGCTTCCAAGAGATGGAGAGATCTGTAAATACACAAAACTGGCTCAGGTGAGACCTTAAGAGTCAATTGTGCACCTTTCAGGACAGTGACCTTTAAATCATATAAAGTGCCCTCAGTGTTAGTAGAACAATGAGGGATCTGAGCAGCCTGTCTTACAAGAAGTAAAACAGAGGCTATGGAGGATACTATTGCTGACTATGAAACTTAAGACGGAGACAAGAAAAAGTGTTATTTGAGCTGACGTACAGTGCTGACAAAAAAACAGGAGATAATATTCTTGCACTGACCTTGTGATTTCTCAGTACCATGACAGTTATGTTTAGCAGCCATCTTTCCAGATAGAACAAACAAAGAGCTTCTTTTAAAATAGGCTACAGCTCTTTGGAGAGTGTTATATAATATGCAATATCCAAAACCTGGACTCATGTCTGTGCAAATCTCTCCTAGCCTTTAATAACCATCTGGGCTTTGTTTGCATTATGCTTTGGAGAGGAAATGTAGTTTACCAGTTCTGCAAGCTTCATTTCACTTGGCAGGAAAGATTTCTCCTTTACTTAAAGGGGAGCAAAGGTTTGGGTGTAATTAAGAAAAGTGAAAAGACAGCAGATAAAGTTGCATCCAGAAATGCTCTCGCTTTGTGGAAGTTCTTATCTTCACTGACAGATGTGAAGTCATGGGTTTGGCTTAGCTGCAGATCAGGACAGGGTTATATTTAACAGGAAAGACATCAGAGGAGCAGCTGCAGAGTTCACGTTTCTCATCCTTTTCCTCTATGTTCACTCACGGAAGGTATCACTGTCCTGCTTTCCCTGACTGTCTTCATGCTGCTTGTGGCTGAGATCATGCCTGCAACTTCTGACTCAGTCCCACTAATAGGTAAGTTGATTTCCTCTGTTCTGTGCACAATGTATGATGCTTCTCAAGAGCTGTTCAAAGCCTACTTGAGGACTGACTCTTTTTGTTACTATACTTTTGTATTTCAGCAATGTCAGGAGTGAATGTCTTCCTGGGCTTTACTGTTTGCGTGTATGAAAAGAGGCTACATGAGGGATACAGAAAGGCTCTGGAAATAATCAGATAAGATGGTAATTGCAAGGATTGAGGGGACCCAGAATCAACACGCAATGTGGAGGTTTGGGTAGATAAAGCACAAAGCCAACACCTCCAGTGCGCAGGCACGAGTGGGATACTGGAATAGTACTCAGCCCTAGCATAGTACTCAGCCCTAGCTCTGGATTCACTGAATCTGTCCGTAAAGTCCCATCGGCAGCACTTTGGATGAAGCTGTGTTCATAGAGAGCTTTTGTTGATCCCAGTGCTGCTGGCTGGAGAAAATTTACCTGTCTTCTTCTGCATCAACTGCCTTCCCTGCTGTTATGTATCACTTCCCTGCCTGCCCTCCTCTCCTTCTCTTCTCTTTACAGGAAAAGCAACTCAGGATACTACAGTCAAAATTGAAATATATCACTGGAGAATTTTTAACATGTATTGAAAACTATTGGATAGATTATCATCTTGGGAACATGGGCCAGACAAGCATTATAACATCCTCTGTTTTCATAGGAACATCCCTTTACCTTAATCTCATGGAGCCTCAGTTTCCAAACTGTGAACTGGAGAAAACATTTTTCCCTAACCTCATAACAGAGTAGAGAGAATAAACCTGTTCTGGTTTACAAAATAAAGTATGAATACCATAGGAAAACTCAGAACCTATTTAAGTATCATCTCCTGAGCTAAGGTCTATCTTTGTGTACAAATCATGACTAAAGTACACATTCTGGACAGTAGAAATGAACAAAATATTCAACAATATATCTAGCTGCTGATGCAAGGTGCACCTCACCATTGTGTAATTAAAGCCCCTCACAAGTTACATATAAAACAAAAGGGCATGTAACTCAGATAACCTCAGGGATTAAAATCCCAGACCTAACTGTTGGGGAAGAGGCTGGCTAGCAACAGTACGAGCAACAATGCCTATAGGCAAGAGTTTCTGAAAGCCTCTTACTGACAGTCAAAAGGACTTTAGCCTCTGAGTCATTCAGGAGCTTCCAAAAAACTAACAAAACTTTTCTCTGAACATGCACCGAGGACTCCACAGAGGCAGATACAATTTTAAGAGAAACTTGGTGTGTAGGGAGGAGACATAAACCATCTTGGCCCAGCCTTCACATAATTTTGATTTGTGTAATACGTAACAAAAGTATTTTGGAATGAGTAAAGAAATGCACTTGCCCTATGCCCAGTCCACTAGCCTTAACCAGACCAGTTTATACTGGTACAATCCTCTTTCACAGAAGGTGAGATTTGTACCAAGAAAATCTATGAATAGTTATGTCATATTGCAGACTTTGGTTCTGTAATAAGGGATTAATTTCTACTTATCACAGCATAGCCATGTGAACACCTATAAGGAAAAGATGAGGGGCAGTAGTGTTGGGGAACTCTGTTGCATGAAGTCCCCCTTCTGCAGGTGAACATTGGCTCAGCTGTTAGGACCTCTCACATCTTTTCACTCTGAATCTCAGCTAAGGATGGTGATAATCTACTCAGAAGTATGCCTTGTTGACTACTTGTATTGTTGAAAGTTTTTTCCTTATGCCCAAATAATTAGAGCGTATAAAATGTATTAGAAATGCACCTCTCAAAGTTGTCATGTAGGTCAAACACAGTCTGTTTCTTTCATCTGTTCATTAGACAAATACTGTATTGTGAAATGCTGCAAAAGAATAATCCTTGCACATGGATGCTTCATAACACCCTGGAGATTGACTTCAGGTATTCAGATGAGGGACGTCTAAAACAGTCTTGTGGCTACTGTCATCTGATGCTTCCTTGTTACAATCCAGAAGAAAACTGAACCCTCACACACTGAGGTGTGTTCAGGCTCCATGCTCTGAAACTCAACAATCCCTTTGCAATGGAATCTCTTGTTTCATAGGATCACAAGATAGTTCAAGGTATAAAGGACCTCAGAAGTGGAAGACTGTGTCAAAAGCCTTTCTGAATTTGATATAAATGAGATCTACTGCTCTCCTCTTGTCTGCAAATATTGCTGTTTTATTGTAGAAGGCAGTCATGTTGGTCAGACATGATTTAACCTTGATAAAAGGAAGCTGGCTGCTCCCAGTCACCACCTTCTCCCTCAAGTGTCTAGAAATGTTCCCCAAGGATTTGCTTCCTGATATATCCAGCGGCCAGAGTCAGAAAGACAGAGCTGTAGTTCTCTGGATTGTCATTTTGGACTTTCTTGAAGGTAGACACATCTGTCTTTCTCCAATTGTCAGGGATCTTACCCCACCTCCATGGCCTTGCAAGGACACCCTTGGGACTCTTCATGACACCTATATGATCCCATGGACTTTGTCAGGTTCATATCTCACAGTCAATCCTTGACTCCATTCTCATCCACTGGTGGTTGTTTTCCCATTCCTTTAACCATGTCACTAAGTACAGAGACATAGGAGACCTTGGTGGTGAAAACTGTACACACTGTCTTCACTGTATCTCTGTCCACTGCCACTAAATCATCCTCTCCACTCAGCAGCAAGTCCATGTTTTGTTTGTTCAGCTTTTTATTGTTTGTGTAGTGGTAGAAACTCTTCCTGTTCCCCTTGACTCCCTTGGCAGTTTCAGCTCCTGAGCTATATAACATTCCTAACACCAACACTAATGCACAGGCATTTCATTTTGCAGCCTGTCCCTGCTTCCTGCATACCACTTTTACTGCACTGGAGCTTCACCATGAGCTCCCAGCTTAGCCATGCTTTTGTCCTGATGCGTTTGCTTATTTCTCTGAGTAACAGAAGGGACTTTTCTTGCACTTTGATGCTGCTGTACTTTTAGACCTTGAAGTTTTATTGTGCCACTTTATCTTTCAGGGCTTCCTTCAGTGGGATCCCAGCTACTAGTTCCTCAAAAAAACTGAAGTCTGTTCACATGAAGTCCAAGGTCTATACTCTGCCATTTGAATTCCTCACTCTCTTCATGATCTTGAAATCCCACTTTTCATAATAACTACACTGAGGCTGCCATTGATTATCATGTTGCCAAACAGTTCTTCCTTGCTAGCAAAGAACAGAGCCAGTTGTGCACCACATCTGGTTGGCCTGTCCTGTACTTTTATCGAGAAGTTATTGCTGACATCCTTTAGAAATCTTTGACTGCTTGCATTACACTGTGTTGCCTTTTCAGCAGACATCAAGGAGATCCAAGTCCCCTGTGGCAGCCATGATCTGTGATACGGAGGCTTCTATGAGTTGTTTTGAGAAAGTCCCATCCCCGTATCCACTGCGTTTGGAGAATGCACTACCACCACAGCCTCACGCTCACTGAAGAGCTCTTCACTGAACCTGAGCTACAAGCTGCATTCATCCATTCCATAAAGGAGCCCTTCACATCAAAGTGGCTCCTTCACATAGAGGGCAGCCCATACTGTCTTTGTTGTCTGCTTCCCCTAAAAAGCTTGTAGCTACGTATCAGAGCATTCAGGTAGTGAGAGATGTCCCTCCACATCTCAGTTGTCCCAGCAGTATTACTGTTTCATGACCATACACAGAGTTCCAGTTGTTCCTGCATATTTACCAGACTCTGGAGGTGAGCCCATCTATGTTGTTGTCACCATCCTGATGTCATTCTTCCTCTGGCTGCCCAGCACCATTTTTTTTCCATCCTTGTCCACTGTTTCTCCATTTAAATTTGGGTTGTAATCTCCCTTCCACGGTATTCCTAGTTTAAAGCCCTGCTCCACTCCAAATAGCAAAGGGAAGCTGGTCAAATATGACATCAAGAAAAGAACTAGCTTCTGAGATTTGGTATATTTGCAAAGAAATGCTGAAAATCATATCCCGATTCTTCTCAGTTGAGGCCACTCTCCCTTGACCTCAACTTACATTTACAATAAATGAAGCACCTCTCAGCCTAAATAATCAGAAGGAGACAAGTGGGGCAAGACGCTTGCTTTTTTCTACCTCTCTGCAAAGTGGCTCCCCTCTTCCTTGGTATGTCCTCTGCATTGTCTGTCTCTTCGTAATGCTGCCCAGAGCAGAAAATCTTTCATTCCACGTGTCTAACTTGCCCACACGCGGGACTCCAATTTCTATAACTGTCTGTTATGTTAATACATGTTAAAAACAACCAAATTACTTTCTGTAAAGAGTAGATGAAAAAGTTTGGCCTAGAAATCAGCAACAGGCTAATCAACGCCTTTGGACACCAGGACTCTGCTGCTCCTCTGCACTGCACTGTGATGGGTAAAGCCTTTCCACAGTGAGCCAGCCCTTTTCTATGTCAAGAAAATGGAAAGGCTGTATCATTGCATTCACTCTTGCTCTCACTCAGCTTTCTTGGGGCTTGCATTCACATCAGTAACTAGCTACTCCTTGCCCAGCAGCATGTCTGCCCTAGGAGCACCTTCCTTTTGGGGGAAACAAGATATTTCCGAAGCCCATCATATGTGCAAAGCACTGCAATCTTTCAAAAGTTAAATCCTGCCTTTCTGCAAACTCGTATATGGTGCTGAAGAAAGGAGAAGTCTGGGAACCAGAGCAAAGACACCTATGTCTGTTTAAAACATTAACAGCCCATAGCAAGAGAAATCAGCTCAGCCATTTTGATCAGAAGCATTAAAGTCCCATGATAGCTACAAACACAAGAGTTTGGCCAGAATCCAACAGAAGTTGACTGTCTGAACAAGGCTTGTTTCACTACAGGGTCCTAGAGGTCCCTCCTGGCACTTAAAATCTCTGGAGTGCACCTCCAAAAAGACTTTCAGATCATGACTATAGGGCAGCAGATGTGTCCTGAACTTACCCTTCCTAGTATAGTTTAATCATGCCTTGCGGGAAGTGTGTCTGGCTGCACTCGTGATTTGACTTACTTTTGATTTCTCTCCTTAAAAATACTTTTATCAAGAGTCTGTAAGTAGGAAGATGGCGTTCATTACTTGAAGAAAGGATATAGAGTAATTCAGAGAACTCCAGATGTGTTACACACCTGAAACTACTGGTCTGAGCGTACTAATCCCTAGGTAAAATCATAAACCCCGTGCAATACAACTCAGGTATATGACAACAATTGCTCTTTCTGCTTCTAAAAACCTGTGCAATTATACATTTATTCGTTTAACACTACAAATGCAAGTAATTTCATAGGAATTTGATGAGCCTTCCTGCCCCATTAAGTAAGAGGGAGTATCCATGTCCCACTTTGTTGATTTCCTGGTTCCATGACCAAATAAAAATTAAACAAATACTGTTATTTTAATTAGAGCTTCTGTACAAGCTGAGGTCCTGCCCATTGAAACTAAAGGCTTAGGTAATTCACTTGAGAACTCCGTTTGAGGTATTTTGATCTCAACTGGAAGGGCTTTTTTATTTCTATAAAGACAATATGATCCATGTAAACAGCACTGGATAATCAGATCTGGTTTTGATAATGGTTTTATGACCATCTGTGAGTTCCTTCCTTAGGCAAGACACATGCCTGAATTCATTTTTTTAAAGAGTATTCTGCCTCCCTGTTTACAGTTTCTATATCCCTGACCCATTTCATTAAACTACGTTTCACATTTGAAAGCAACCTTGTAATTAAGGCTAGGAAATCATCCATTAAGAACAAGTTCATGATAGGGAATCATGTTAAGGAACATGACAACATCTCCAGTTCTCTCTCCTCTCTGAGAAGCCTCACCTCCATCCACCTATACCCACCTTGCTCTCACCTCTTTTTCACTCTGCTGCCGTCCCACCAGTGTGGGAACAAGGTGACACAGTACCTTCAAAGACCCTAAAATGCTTACTTTGAAAATCCCACCCAGCTCTGCACTCCTGTATTGGTCCAAAGACATCTGGAGTCTCTGATTTCAAGCTCCAGGCTGCACAGAAAGTACAGTCATGCAGAGAAACAGCTAGGAGCATCCAACATAGGACACTTTCAGCTTGAGACCAAAGCTGCCAGAAGCTCCAGTCCCTCCCTTCACCCCAGCCAGGGCTCAGAGAAAGTATCACTTTCAAAGTACTTTGTCAACACAGGTGGGGTGTGCCTTTGCCCCAAAGCCAAATCTTTACATGAAACATTCAGACCTCTAAGGCCAGTCAGATGATTTGTTTCTACCCTAAATACTTTCTATACCTGGAAATTCAAAGTGTCCACTTGCACAGAAGTGCTTAGTAATTCTGAGTTTTTTCCATGCCCAAATAACTCCTAAGTACTGCAAATTATTATTGCCTTCCAGCTTTCTCCAAAACATCACCATTGGTTTCGGATCAAGACTCTGTATTTTGTTCTGAAAGGAGTTTTGTAGCAGAAAGTGTGGAACACCTGAAAGCTGGTGTGTGCAAAGAGTGTTTGAAAGGGGAACATGGGACTTATGAATATGAGGAACTTGCTTCCTATGATTAACATCCATGTGATACTTGACATCTTGGCAAGATGTATAAAATAGTGCACATTAAAATTAAGTTGTCTTCACCTCCAGATAACAAAATTGCATTTCTTTCTTCTTCTGCTGAGCTCCTTTGCTTCTTTAAAAACCACACTTACTTGCTGCTTAGGGCTCTACTATCATCACTTACTTGCAGCTTGCCCCTCGTTGCCATTCGTTATCATGCCTACATTATTTCAGTAAGAATGAAAGTTTCAGGCTGTGAATAAGTATGTTGGCAGCAGATGTTTTGAGTGATTTCTTGCAAATAGTCATACAGCAAACGAAGCTGCAAATTGTTAAGACAAGGAAGCAATGTGGTGTTTGCCACCTCCAGGAGTTACAGATTGCTTAAATTAGGAGCATAAGGCACTAGTGGTTCTGACTGGAGAGAGAAAATGAGATTAATCTTCTGTTACATCTTCTGTCATCTGCTTGTATGTTCGCAGCTTCTGCCACTTCACTTCACTCTCTCTTTTTTGATTTTGTGGAGTGCTGTCCCCCTCTCTGTTTCTTGTTCATGTCTGGCATCTCACTGGTGCCAGGACCCTGCTCAGGTTCTTAAGTGAAACAGAAGTTCTCATTTGCAGCAGCTGTTATTTTCATGCCTATGATCAAAGAGGCTTTTCCCCAAGCCATGAGTCCTGGATGCTTTTTCAGTATTATAAAAAAAAGAAAACAGTTTTATTTTTTAAACACCCACTTCTGTTCTTCAAAAGCATGTGGGAGAAGAGTTTGAAAACACAACAAAAACACTTTCCCTGTGCCCTCTACAAGTACCATAACTAAAACATAGACACAGCATCTAATCCTGAAGTCTTTCACTCTTTTAAGACAGAAGGTCCAAAAATGGTACTGGAGGCCCTTCAAGTTATGAATTGCAAGTCATTGCCATCCTTTTGATATAGGCGATGTCTAAAGAAGCCTGCAAGAACAAATAGCTGTTGTCAGTGATTCAACCGAGCATCCCAAACAGCTTGTCCATTCACGTACACAAAGCAGCATGCAGGTTTAAAAACTCATGAAGAGGTTCTAGCAGTGTACGGTGCGGACCTCAGTATCCTTGGGGAATGTTTCTGTGTAAAGTCAGGGATATTGAAGGGCTCCAAACAAAGGTCTTCTGGTTCCTTTTGCTGGCCTGTGGCAGCTGTCCAGGGCAGAGAGTATGAGCCAGGGCAGACAGCAATGAGGCAGTTCCCCTCCAGAAGAGGCCGGTCCCTTTCCAGCTGTTCCTCAAAGCAGCTGACATACAGCAACAAGGTCCCTGCTCTTTCAAATACACTGGAGTCTGGAATTGCTGTTCCTGACATTGCCCATTGTGAAAAAATTTGTAAAGCATCCAAGCTGACTCATCCATATCAGGGATGATCTACCAGGAGCTCTTAAGTAGGATACAGAGAGATGCTTAGTGAAAGTTGCTGAGCATTTCCCTTCTGCAGTTTAAATGAAAGCTTCTTTGTAAAATCAGATTTGCATTTACCCCTGCAAACAAACACATGGGGTAGGACTTTGTGGGAGCAGCAGCTTCAAAACCTTAACTGCATAACTGCTGTAGGCTTTTAAAATGGACCAAAAATATTGGCAAAAAAAAAAGTCTGGTGGCTGGTCTGTGGCTGCCACTTGGGACACCAAAGCTCAGTTCTTACTTCACTGCTTGTCTCCCATGCCAAATCTCTCAGGAAAGTATCCTATTTCTGTGCTCAGCACGTCAGTGGAGGCTCTGGAACAAAGTGTGCTAATTCAGGGCTTTGTGGGGCTAGGGCAAGGTGAATGAAGACTGTAGTCCGATGTCTATGCGCATTGTAGCTTGATCCTTTCAGCACATAGGCTCCTCTGCTCAAATGCTTACTGGAGAAGGTTGAGTCATGATCATGTCAGAGGTGGTGGTAGAGGTGAAAAGGGACAGCAGCCCTTGTAGCTTTCACCAAGTGATAGGCTTGTTTTGGCTGATGTGAGGATTAAAGACTGCCAGGAACAGAGACACTGAGCCAGCGAACTGGAGGAGGATTAAGCCATGCTTTTAGGGGAGGTGCATGAGAGGTGGTGCAGGAGTCTTCCCCACCAGTTCTTGTGACTGCTGCAGTAGAACCATGTTTTTCTGCTGCTAGGAAAGAGAGGACTGAGGGTTAAACCCTGGAGGGAAAGATCAGAAAATGCTGAGTATGGATACAGTTTCAGAGGCAAGACAATTTTGTCTCATGGATGTACCCACTCAGTTACAGGTGAATTGTCACTGAACCCAGGCCCAGTTAGGTCTTGGCCATCCCTGGCTGTGGCTCTGGCCCAGTGCAGGGGCTGGATTGTAAGCACAGGGTCATGCTTTCAGTCAAAGACACCCATAGGTGGAAGATCTAGCAATTACTTTGTGAACAATGGCAGTTACCTCTACCTTTTCTGGCAACAGGAAGGGAGGCTCAGCCTTCATCAAATCCCCAGTTAGAGTTGTGGAAGGCTGATATGGTGGGTGTGCCAGCCATTGCTAATTCCTTCCTACCTTTTCACTGCTGGTTCTTCAGGGCTGGTTAAATCCAAGCCCTAAAGTAGGTTTGGTCTGCTCCAAGGCTTTGGGATGCAAATGAATGTGAAATTCATTTCCTCCCAAAATGAAAACAGCATCTGCCGCATCTGGAATATTGTGTCCAGTTCTGGGCCCCTCAGTTCAAGAAAGATAGGGACCTGCTGGAGAGAGTCCAGCGCAGGGCAACTAAGATGATTAAGGGAGTGGAGCATCTCCCTTATGAGGAAAGGCTGAGGGAGCTGGGTCTCTATAGTTTGGAGAAGCGGAGACTGAAGGGTGACCTTATTAGTGTATATAAATATATAAAGGGGGAGTGTCACGAGGATGGAGCCAGGCTCTTCTCAGTGGCAAACGATGATAGGACAAGGGGTAATGGGTACAAACTGGAACACAGGAGGTTCCACTTAAACTTGAGAAGAAACTTCTTCTCAGTGAGGGTGACGGAACACTGGAACAGGCTGCCCAGGGGGGTTGTGGAGTCCCCTTCTCTGGAGACATTCAAAACCCGCCTGGACACATTCCTGTGTAACCTCATCTGGGTGTTCCTGCTCCGGCAGGGGGATTGGACTAGATGATCTTTTGAGGTCCCTTCCAATCTCTAGCATACTGTGATACTGTGATATTGTGATCTGCAACTACCTGGGCTGCGTAGGTCTACCTGCTTATTTTACAGATATCTTGTGACGTTTGATTGCCTGATATTGGTAAGACAGCTGAAGTACCACATTCCATCCTTACTTTGCAATTGAAAACTTCACTGTACCTTGAACAGAAGTGCTCCCATCCCCAAATGCAGATGATGGACACCCAGCTATCTTCCTTGCCTATCATCAGGCAAACCATAAAACATCTTTCTTTATGAGTTCACAGGTCCTCTACAGTTCCAGTCTGTTCCTGAGAAAACTTTTTTCCTGTTTGCTAGCAAGTCTCCATAAGTCATGCCCTCTGTTCCTGGGTTTATGGTGCGAAAAACTGAGAGTGTGACTTCCTTTGGTAATTGTTGGCTGGGATCTTGAGTCAGATAATACCAAGTTGTTTCTAAGTTAAATCAGGTGACTAATTTTCCAAGGATCTGTGAAAAATCCTAGCCAACGCCATTTTAAATAGACCGTTTCAGGCCTTTGAGTTCTGATGGCATCAAAATGTGTAGAAATTATGAAAGTAATTTAATGACTTATGGCAGTACTTAAACCAGCAATAGCAATACTGTTGTGTTTCTGTTACAAGGAGCATACGGGAATCAGATCAGCCAGCTTCCCTGAAACCTGAGCTCTTGTTTTGCTCTACTTCTGCCTGACTGTTTCATGAGCAAGTGCAACAGAGACCCTTCAATTCACCTCACCTTCAGGACTATTCTAATCCAGTTGCATAATTCATTTTGCCATGGAAAGTCATGCCCACCTCTTGAAGCAATTGCAGCATTGTTTTCAGGAAGGCTGAGAACCTTATTATTATGAACAAGCTTTTTGCTGCTGAGGCAGTAGGAATCTGTATCAAGAAACAGAGCTGGAACAAAACTTGTCTTGGAGCTTGTACTGAATTTCTGACATTTTCTGCAAGCTGCAGGGGGAAGGACTGAGGAAGGGAGGATATTGTAGTCTGGGGCAGTGTCACATGCTGTCCCACATTGCCCCATCATATCAGCCAGCGGTAATGCTCTGTGATACTTTGCCACAGCTGCCTTCAAATGCCGTTAGCCCTGTGGGTAATTCTGCTTTACACTCCAGTGCATCAGCCTCAGTCGTGGCTTGAAGAAGCTGTACTGCCACTTAGGAGATAACAGCTTCAAGTCTCAGTTCTTGCTTTCAAGATACTGATTTCTTTCCTGTATGGCAGGCTTAAATTTAGCGGTAAGCAAGGGTGTAGGGTGCTTTCATAGAAACAAAAAGAAGTGGTCTTGAGGGGCTAAGGAGGGTGCTAAAAAATATGCCTAACACCTTGTGAGCAGTGGTGGGGTGAGGGAGGGAGTGGGGTCTGGTGACACTTTCTAAGGGGTTCCAGTGACACTGTGAGGACACTGTGCAGCACCTCCGCTGGTATTGTGGCGTGGACCAGCACTGAGGATGCTGATGGTCAGCTGGTCTGGTCAGCTCAGCTTCTTGCTGTCCTGGCAGCAGGCAGGGAGATGGTCCTTTGCAGGGAGCTTTACATTCCTCTCGAGGAACAAAACCAAGCAGTTTATGCCTTTCACTCCTTTTAGCCCTTCCCTTGCTGGAGAGGAGATAGATGAACAGATACACTGAAAACCTCAAAGGCCTCAAATGCTCCAGTAGGGAATACCAGAGAAGTGGATGTTTGGATGTTATGCAGCACTTCTCAAATGTAGATCTGAAAGCATGACCAATGAATATTATTTGCCTTTTGTGCTCTCCCTTCCTAAGTCTTCTTTTACTTGCAGCTCAGTATTTTGCTAGCATCATGGTCATCGTTGGGCTGTCTGTGGTGGTAACAGTACTGGTTCTGCAGTTTCACCATCATGACCCACAAGCAGGAAAGATGCCCAAATGGGTAAGCAGCTTTGGCGGTAAATATTTAACAGCCTACTGAACGAAAAAAATAATCTAAAAACTAAAATAAACTAGTTATAGATGAGAGACAGTTGTTCTCCACTGATTTGAATAGTCAGCTACGGAAAATATGTTTGACACGTAAGTTTGCTACTTGAGGGAAAGAACAAACATACTAAATTTGGTTTTACAGTATCTGTTATTAAAGTTTTATTTAAATTTACAGTGGGGTGGTTGAGACATGGCAGAGTAATCTTGTTCAGAACCTTTACAAGTGTTAATCCTGTGAGCAAACTTGATTTCTGATCTAGCTGACACCAGTAGTAATAGAATGTGACATTTCAAAGTACTAAAGAAACACATACTAGTCTCTCCTGGGCCGATTGCCTACTTTGTGCCTTTACAGAGTTTCTCACTGTAGTTCATGACAGAGCTGTAATCTCCTGAAACAAAGACAGGAGGTGAAGCCAATTGACTTCTGTTTGCAACTCTTTCAGTTATGAGCCAGCTGTCTGAGTTGCTGGTAGATCAGAAGCCCCAATACCACAGAGTGGTAAGGGTGTTGAATACTGAACTCAGCTGTGCTTCTCACATCTTTGACCTCAGTTACTTCACCACCAGCAGAAACAGAGAAGCAGCACTGCAGTGTTAGTCTGGCTGTACTAAGAAGACCCCAGGACTTCCCTGGCTTGGAAATATGCCTTTTGCTGAACCGTATCCATTCGTCTGTGTGGAAAAACAATTTTATGTGCTATCATCTGATCAGCTCTCTGTGCATTAACCTGTGGACCCTCTTTTCTCTGCAGCAGCAGACTAGGTTAGCCCGTTGAAGTCTGGTACCAATGCCAGCTGGCCCTTAGGAAAAATTACCTTTAGATTTTAAAGTTAAAAGATAATGATGGTTTTTTTTCTCTCTTTTCTTTTTCTAAGAATAGATTTTAGAATAAGCAAGGTATACTTTGTGTTTACAAAAACCAAAGGAATGAAAACAGAAACAGATACAAATGGTCACAGTCAACTACTTACTGACCTTGGTTTCACAGAAGTCTGGTTGTACAACATCCTCTGGTGTCTCACTCACCACGTCTGTCATGCTCGACAGTTATCCTGACATGATGTTGAGTGTCACATGGTTACCAATGTAAGCCTGAGCACAGAACAGCTTTCTAATTTAGCCTTTCTAAAAATAAACTGCAGCATCAATGCAAATTAAAAAAAAAAAAAGCTCAGTAGCAATTAACTATACTAACAATTTCTTAACGTGCTGTATTGTTTAAAATCATCTTACTTTCAAAACAAAGGTACATGTGAGTTCTGGGTGAATCTGTGTGTAAGCAAGACCTGAGGGCACAAATCTCAGTAAACATGCTTCAGAGGTCATGTGGCAGCACAACAGCCCTCATTGACAAGTTTATTTTTTTGTCTGCTTTTTGGGGAGCCTAAACACAATGGCTCATGTTAAATATGCTCACAGGTCCTGCAGGTCAGCTCTTGCTCTCTACAAGTCTCTTGCTCTATTGGTTGGAAACTCAACGTACAACAGATTCTCACTTTGGAGGAGCCTTGTTCAATTGCCTAACAGCTGAACTGGCATATATTAAAACCAAAATGTCATTGGGAAGCAAAACTGTGGAAGCCATTACTGGGAAGCACAGATGATAGGCCGTAAATGCTGTAGATCAGTCAAGCTGACAGGGCTTTGAGATCTCAAGAGAAAAAGGATAAATGCCAAGCATGTAGGGAAGAGGCTGACCCCACAAAAATGGTCAAAACCAGACATCAGTTTATTGCAAAGCTCTAACCTTGGTTCACTGGATATTGTTACAGGATTGTTCTCACCTTCTGATTAAACTGAATTAGCTACTGGAGGAAGCTGTAGGGGAAGGCATTGGTCTTGTGTGGGAAAAATTCCACATCTAAAAAATTTGACTGACTGCATTGCCTAAACACCCACTTTCTAAACTGTTTACAGTGAAGCAGCTTTTTTCCCCTGCTTGTCTCTCAAGGGCTCTGTGCTTGGCCTTTGAACCAGAAGGAAGAGGAGATGTACGTGTTAGTATATAGCCTCTCTGTAGATGCCCACTTCTTCCCTTACTCCACTGCTGAGAATTCTGCTTTCCTTTCTATTAATCTTTGATGACTTACTAAATCCAACATTTTCCAGAAAAGGCATTAAAATCCAAGGTGTGCAGTCAGGGCATTTGTTGGGTACTTGGTTGAGAAGTGAGAGCTGCCGGCTACTTGGCACTTCTGACAATCTCAGCTGAGTTTGAAGCAGTTTGAGAGCAGACAAAATCAAGTATGGGTTACAGCACCATACTATCATGCCTGGACTATCAAGGAAATAGGCTTTTCAAAGTCTAGGCAAATTCTAGAGTTAAGGCAGACATATTAACATTTTCTAATAACAAAGTTTGTCTGGCTTAGTATTTTGGAATTTCACTGTACTGGATAACTAATTTCTCTCTCCCCTTTGCCACAGATACTGTTGATAGATAGTTTCAATTAAGACCTTTGTTTTGTTCCATGATGTTCTATTTTGTGTCCATAAGCAGAGGGCATTTTAATTAAGTAAGTTCAATTAAATGCAGGATCAATTTTTTATGCTGCTACATTATAGTTTTCTACTTGTCTCTGTTGACCATGGAGGAATTAATAAAATATTTAAAGACCACAAGGAAACCAGAATAAGATGAATTACTAGAAAATAGTCTTTCAGGATGTAGTATAAAAGATCCCTCAGTGGGAGAGAAGCAGAAGGGCTTACAGAAAATGGCAAGGACCAGTGACTCAGAAGAGCTCACCCTCCAGAATTCAGAAACTGTGTAACCATCTTACACTGGTCATTGTTTTGGGCTTTTGCTATTATTATTCCCACCTGTGGTATTTAATGCCTCCTCCTTTCTGAAATTATGTTTGTCATTACAGCAGCAACTCAAAGTGTTAGCTATAGTTTTCCCATCCCTGCATCTGTTCTTTATAAACACAGGAGACAACTCATCCTGCACCTGAAACAACTTTGGAGATAAGTGTGGTGCTGAGTCAAACATGGCCAAAGTGACTGGAGCAGGATCACAAAGGGAGTCCTGGGCCAAGACTGGGTCATGTCTGTTCGATCCTGGACATCAGATTGTTTGACTTGTAACCAGAATAATAAACTCATTAAAGAGCCCACCTACCTTCCCAAAGGAACTCTCACAAGCACACTGCAAATGTCCATTTTGTACACATAATATCTGAGGGACTTTATAATAACAAGATTTTACTGATTTAGTTAGCTGTCCTAACTAAATTACTGAGTTCCTCATTTCACAACATTTTTACTGCCTTTCTCAGAAAACAGTAGAAAGTATAGCAGGCTCAGATTTCAGACAAGACATCTGAAGATCAATTCACTTGGGAAAAAATGCTGGACTTATTCTCTGGTGTTAGCTTATTTGATGACCTTGACAACAAAAAAAGAAATCTGTCATGTGCAGGTTAGAGAGCTTTTGTGATGCATCAGAGCACTTGTACACCAGAGAACAGGAAAATGACAGCAGTTAATAGCAGCATTCAGATTTTGAACTGCCCAAGTTTATTGGTTTACTATTATGCATTTTAAAAGGGTTTGCTGTATTATGTGGCTGAACTCTTCAAAAGAGTGTTAAAATGACTTTCAAATTAAGAAGAAAAAAAAAAACCAATCAAAACACAGCAACAAGGAACAGCAACCAAGGTTGTTTATTTAAACAATAGAGATGGGGGTGGAGAATGTGCTAAAACCAGCTGTTAGCCTGTTGCATAGGGTGGTTTGTTTTTTTTCAGCAGAACCTAATCATTGAACACCCTACTATTTAAATGTATCTCTTTCCATACTAACTGAGAAATAGTTGGAACACATGCAGCCAATTTTGTGCCAAGATCTGGGATTGTTTGCTAAAGATAGGACTTCAAGAATCATTTTGTAAAGTAAGATTTTACATCTCTTTTGCTTTATAAGCTAGGTGGGCATTCAACACCTCTGTGTTTAAGACATATCTAAGAAAAGGTCATCCTTGGAAAGAAGCCGAATCCCTCCTACAAAAAATAATTTCAAAGCAGATAGCTGGAGAACACAGAAATCAGTCAGTCTTTCTAAAGGACCATACAGGCTAATTAAAATAGTCACAAAATTTTTAAAAGAATTTTAAAATTCAGGGAGTTGCCTTTATTTCTATTACGATCACTCTCTTTCAGGTCCGTGTCATCCTGCTGAATTGGTGTGCTTGGTTTTTACGAATGAAAAAACCTGGGGAAAGTATAAAGCCCCTCTCTTGCAAGTACATCTATCCCAAGCGTCATCTGAGCATAAGCAGCATGGAGATGAATGTCCTGCCTGGCCACCAGTCCAGCAATGGCAACACGATCTATAGTTACCACACGATGGATAATCCATGCTGCCTCCAAAACAATGATCTGGGTAGCAAGAGTGGGAAGATTACTTGCTCCTTACCAGAAGATACTGACCTTGTTCAAAAGAAAGCTTTAACAGATACTATTCCAGTGATTGTGAAGATTCTGGAGGAAGTTCAGTTCATAGCAATGCGCTTTAGGAAACAAGATGAGGGTGAAGAGATCTGCAGTGAGTGGAAGTTTGCAGCTGCCGTCATAGACAGATTATGCCTGGTTGCATTTACACTTTTTGCCATCATTTGCACATTTACAATACTCATGTCTGCTCCAAATTTTATAGAAGCTGTTTCAAAGGATTTTGCATAAGGATTTAAGATGAGCATGACCACTTAGAAGTTGATATTGCCAGTAATTTTTGCTAGATAATATAACTCAAATAGAGAAGTGTACTTACATGTGCTAATATACAGAGAAGGGGATGAAAATAATTTCAGGAGGTAATTATTCCTGATGTTAGTGATTGTAGTTACTGAAAAGTAAACATATTGAGCTCTGTTACTTATTTCATAGGCTAGTGCCACGTGTTAATTATGTCATGATCCGTGACAAGTGATAGACAATTTCTATATAGTTATTACAAGTTAACACTGGTATTAATGTACTACTATGAATTTGTGAACTTTTAGACATTATTAATAATTTAAATTATCATTGATGACTATAACCTTTACAATGTTTTGTTGTTTTCAGTATATTTGTGATTTATCTTTTTTGTTTAATGTGGCTGTGACGTTTACTTCTCGGATTTGATAGACATATCTCCACAATTTTATGATGCTGTATATTGAATTAATGAAAATAAACTATCATCATGTTAGCTCTTAATAGTACAGTGACTGGACTGTTTTCTCAATAAATATGTTAACAGAGTGGTGTCTTTTTTTTTTTTTTAATTAGGAAATGCTGATTGTGAGGATGGAAAAAAAAAAATAATTTTCCATGATGACTCTCATATATATCGTTAACGGTGCCTTTTTAGCTCTCTTGCTGTTTAACTGTTGCTGTCATCTAGAAACTCTACTTGAATTGAAATATCTCTTGGGATATGGTTGCCAACCTAATACTAACTCTGAGTAATTAGGCAAAAATTTTGGCTCTGCATAATCTGTAGGAAAATTGCCACTGATTTCACTGGGCTCAGATTTCATATTTAGTCAACACCACTGAAGTAGTATTTTTTGAAAATCCAACTAGTACAATCCTCTTTCCAGCTTGGTCAGAAGGGCTTGTTAAAACGCTTGTGTAAAAGATTGATTGTATTTTGCTAAATTTTAATGTAGCAATGTTTATTATCAATTTATTTCCATAAGTACTCTAATATAATGCCTATATATTAATAAAAAAGAATCCAATTATGCCAATTCTCTGGAAGATAAGGGCAAAACAGGACTATTTTAGATAGCAGCTTCTTTCCACTCACTACTGTTGGTGGGAATGACACCTCTGTTGGCATAATTTATTTTGCCTACTGATCACAGCAGAGCTACAAAAAGACGTGAGCCAATGTAGACATCTTTCATCTTTGGGCTAACACAGCACTTCTGTGCTCGCTAAAGGAAAGTGACCAACTATTATCTTCTATGGCTGACTTTCAACTTCCCATTCTCCCAGTGTTAGTGTACCAAAATTAACATTTCCCATATATGTGTGATGGGATTCTTCCCATTGTAACTGGTTGGAAAGAAAGAAGCAGATCATGTTGCTATTACTCAATGGAAAATATTTCCATCTAAAAAGTGACGGTGAAGCTAGTTGTCCTAGAGACTGAAGGAATACCCCTTTAGGGTAAGCTGCTTTTGCACTACTGCTCTTCATTAGGTGGAGATGGCTCTCTTTAAGTAGAGACTTCAGTGTAATAAACATCACACAAATTAATTTATCACATTGGTCAGAGGTACGTTCGAAAAAGCATCTAAAAATTATTGGCAGTCTGACTATAGTGACCTGGTTTATCCTTCATTTAGCTTTTGCACTTCTCACAATTACTTCAGTTCTGGGTGCAGCTCAAAGGGGTAACAATGGCTTATAGCAAAAACCTGTACCAGAAATTCAATCTGTATTTCAGAGAGATCTTAGTTTTCCTTCACAGGGGCATTAGGGATCTAGCTCCTTCTGAGCCTGCAGGAGAAAACTCCTACACTTGTACATCTTCTTTCTTCTTCTACTGCTTCTTTCTACTGCCCATTTTACTGCTTCTACTTACAAAATTTGTCTCACTGAGGTACAGAATGCAATTCAAGAGGGGTTTAACTAATGAAAACTTCTAACTGAAGAGCAGAACTGGTCTGAGGGTTTGGGTTAGTGATAACAGGCTCTGCTCTTGGACAGCAGCTGAAATGTTCATTTTAATTAAATGTTTTTATTATGAGGACAACCCATGGATAAAAGGTCTAAATGTCCAATTTCTTCTGCAGCTTGCAAAGCAAGATGCTAAATGAACTGCAGAACAAGTGTTCTACAGTTGTAGAACTGTTGTACAGTTGTTGTAGTTGTACAGTTCAAGGACCAATAATATTTTTGCTTGAAAATCTCTATTTTTGAAAGTAATCTCCAGTGACAGGGTAAAAAGATAAAAGCTAATGTTAAAGCACACAGTCACAATAACTTAGAATCCTAATGCAAAACATGTTTCTTTACATGAAACACAGAGTTATTGTATAAGAGTATTATTAACTGGATGCTTACATTTTTCTTAGGATCAGGAGGAGGATGGAAACTATCTGGAAACAATAGTGAAAACTAATTTCAATCACTTCTTTTACTTTATAGAAGCCACTGCAAATAAAATATTCCATTTGTAGATACTACCTTACACAGTTAGATTGCCAAGGCTAAGTTGACTTTTATAGAAATGTCATAAAACACAAATTCTGCTAGTGGTATGTGGTTTAAAAATCCTTACACTAGGCTGAAACTGCTTGCTGCTCACTTTTTCAAATGACAAAGTGAGGCAGATCCTCCTGACATCCAGTTGTCGTTTGGCCTTGGCCTTTTGGAAAGTAACATTTTATCACAAAATAGTATAAAATGGCACAGAAAAATGGTTACTATACATACAGAACATTGTAGATTATAAAGTGCAAAGCATGTAAGACTGTTCTGAGAACTGCAGTACACTTTGAAAGACTGATGCATCATCTGTATATATTGATTCACAGCTCTTCATGACATCACTAGTTGGTGTCGCAAAGTATCTGTCAAGGTATTACATGATTCTGAAAGAATTAAAAAATACAAAATTGATTACAAAAGGTAAATGGCAACAAGAAACTAATCCATAATATCCTTTACAAAATCCAGGCACTTAAACAAAAGTTACATAAAGAATGATGGTCTCTACATGGTAAGCCAGTACCACCCCCTGGTAACACGGCAACATGATAGTAAAGGTCTTTGTGCACTTTCTCTTACTGAAAAGTACACTATTTCCCAGAAGGCATGGTAGATTTCTCTAATGGAGGTATTCAAGCACAGGAAGATGAGAAACTGCCCTGATTTGTTCATTGAACATAAAGAACTGTAGTTACCATCAAACATAATTTTGACTTGATTCCTGGTTTGCCTGTTTTTTTGAAGCCTCTTAACTATCTTGACTCAAATACCTAGATATACCTAAAACTGTATGTTTTCCATTTTTCTTAAAGCATTTTCATCACCCTTGAAAGTTTGCTATCTTATCTGCCACCATGAGAAGTAAGGCTGTATAACTCCTGACAGTGAATATCAAGTATTTACTACAGTAAAGCTACATAGTTCTTTCATGCAACATTAACTTTTTGGTAGTGACTAAAATAAAAAAGCAGAGGATCATAACCTAAACCCATTTTTGTATTCTAAATTACCATGTGTCCTGAGTAAGAAATGGTAAAAATCAGAATAACGTTAATGAAGAACAGGACCAGTATGGGAATTTTAGACAATACCAAGTGTCAAACACTGAAATCTCCACAGAAATAAACAGAGTTGAAACTGGGTGAAATACCTTTCTTTTTGTGAGTCTCCTCTTCGCAGAATTCTGAAGAAAAATTTGAAACTCAGTGAGCTCACATTTGGTTTAAAAGGTTGGGCTGTGCAGTTGTCCTTTGGCTTGAAGACTTCCTTTTCCCAGAATTAGATATCCAGTTTGGAGTTATAAACAAATCAAAAGTTTCTTAGTCTTTTTTTCTCTTGATGACATGCAGACTAAAGGAAAAAGAACTCAAAACGTGCAAAACTCTAAATTTTAAATTATGTGCTCAGAAAGCTGGCCTGCTTGCTTTTTTTTGAATGAACTGGAGGCTACCAAGGGTCTACTTAATACAGGTTTTGGGCAGAAAAGAGTAGAAGTGTCTCTGAGGTTTATATTTGACATAGCAGCTGTTAAAGCTGGATTCCACCACAACTGCTTTCTGTCACCATTTAAGATGGTCTTCAGATCCCCAACTCCACCTCCTTATCAAGTTTGTTGAATTGTACAAATAATTCACTCAGTCTTTCTTCTGTCCCAGTACGGTAGCAAGAGCAACTATGCCTCAAGTGCTTTTAACAAATGATCTTAAACCTCTAACAACAGAGAATCCAATTTCCCTAACATATCATTACATATTTTATCACTGCTTGTTTATCTCTAGCATGTAAAGAAATCTACTAGACTCAAACACTTAAAAAACCACCTTGCATATGAGAAGGCACAATGTCAGGATTGTTAGCTGACCCAGCATCATTAAAAAATATATTTATATTGATAATCATGATCATTATTAGCAATCAAAGTACTAAGGATCACCCATCATGACACAGTTGTAATACCGGGAAGATCATGTCACAGTTATGATTTTGAAAGAAAAAGTTTCTTACTGCTTCAACACATAGTCAATTTCCTCTGTGAACAGAAACCTCTGAGTTGTTATGAAACTGTCAGTACCTTGCTCATATAGCTTTTCATTTAATGCAATAAATTGGTAAAGACCTTCCAAGTAAAACATAGCTTTGACACAGACCAGATAGACTTCTCTAACTAAAGGAAAAGAAATGGCAGGACTAGTATCTGGACAAAAATAAATGCAGATGCAATTAAAATGTAACAAAGGACAGAATAGTAGGAAAAAAACCATGCAGGCATTCTGATGGTAAACTCTAAAAAGAGCTATTGTTGCAGAAAAGAGAACATTGAAAGATAGGCAATTTCACGATGCATACTTTTCTCTTACAAGCGTTATATCTTCTTGGGTTTTTAAATCAATTTGTTACAGAAAGTGAGTTCTAAATTTCAGACCAAGGACAGGAATAGGACAGTGTGGCTTTTGGAGTATCTATTTCCTTACATAGAAAATTATTTTGGTAGAAATAATTTTTTTGTTTATGCAACATCCGAAAAGTGGATGTGTACGCAATGTAGTACAGAGAGATGTCCTCTGAGTTCTAATAAAAATAAATTTAAAAATTTTATTTATAACATTCTTGGCTTTTAGACACGACATTGCATTCTAAAATTTTCAAGGCACAGCCGTTGTTTACATTCAATGTTAGAGCATAAGGAGAAATCATACTTTGGAATACAAACATACTTTAACTGTCCGTACCTCTCAAAGTTACAACTGTATATTTAGCTATTTCCGGAAGAACAGTATCTTTCAAAAAGCCAGCAAATAACACTTATGTTTTTTCAGAAATTTCACTTCCAAAAAACAAAAACGACCATGAAAAGGTCTTTTTTTCGTTGAAAAAAGCATGGGGGAAAATGTTACAATGTGAAACTTCTGGGGAGCAAGAAAAAGTAGAATTGAGGATATTTCAGGTTTAGATTTCTGCAATCTATGAAGTACAGAGTTATACTAAACAATGATGTAACCTTCACTCTGCCCCCATGCAGCAAGTTCTGAAAGTAACTTTAAAGCAACTCCCACCCTTTTGTGTTCTATGTGTCTTAATGTCCAAAACTGAATACTATACTAAAAGTACACTATATTTCTATCCATTCATACTTACAAATGCATTCCGTCTAACATGAATTTCATTTATGTTTCACCTTGTGTCTGATAAGATCCATGTGCAGCTCTCAGTACATCACACATAGGGGGGGTCTTTAATGGAGAGGATGGGGGTCTCACGTATGCTTTTGCCTTTTATCATATGCTTGGTAGTTGAAGAGATTCATGCCCTTACAGAAACCTAAAAATAGATTTATCAAAATTATTCTAAATTTCATTTTAGTTAGAAACACCTTCTTCACCAGTTTTTGTGAGCTCTAACAAAGACATAAGATCTGGAGTTAAGGATTTATTTTTAATTGATTAGCACTGTCAGTTTTATTTTATTAAGAAAATACACTTCCTGACAACTCTGGTAACAAATTTCAAAAGTGCATCCAAAACTTGCAGACACCTATTTTTTCATGAGAAAAAACTCTTCTTAATATCTGTGCAAAAGGTAAGATTTTTCATTTTAAAATCAATAGGAGTGGTGCAAAATGGCCTTTACATCTCTGCAGAGTCTCTTAGGCCATAAGAACTATTTCAAATGGCAGCTGCTCTCTCCCTTTTTTCTCTTAGCTAGGGACAATTAAAAGGAGACATCCTGTCAGAAGGATAATATAGAGAATTAGCACTTATGACTCAAAACTCTGTGGCAAGCAAATGTATTTTTATATAGTGTGTTGGTTTTTGTGGGTTTTTTTTTTGTCTTCTTTTTAAATTTTTTACCTGTCAAAAATACTTGTGGAAAAGAAGAATCAGAGAACCAGAAAGATTTTGTATAAGCTTTGTTTTTATTCAAGATTATAAAAACTGAGTATTTTAGTTAATATTAGTTGTGAGGTTTCTGTGTACTTAAATCATACTTGTTAAACTTTGAAGTGGCTAAATTTTGGCTAAAATTTATGGCTAAATTCAGCCCATCTGAAGTACTTTGAAAGTAGCTATAGTGGGGTTGATGACAGACCCTTCTAGCCCAGTATCCAACTTTTAAGAGGACCAATAACGCCTGTGATGTGAATATGCCTTCCTAAATTGAAATTTGTTTCTACAGCTTTGGAACTAAGAGGCCTTTGGAACTAAGAGTTAACAGTCCACTTGCTGTATGTTGAGAAGTAATGAGAATATAAAACATGTTTACGCTTAGTGTGAACAGTTCTGCAAATGACCAGAGTATTTTAATGCCACATTTTCTCGGCACTCCGAATTGTAATATTTGACTTCAAAATGAATTCAGAGACAAGGCATAGAGTTTTTTTGCCAGTTCTGAAAGCTTCCAGTTTTATAATTATGTGCAACCAAATGTCAAACTCTAATTAAGAAAGGGTGCCAAATTTTACGTAGCACAGGCACACAGTAATAAGCAGAAGGAAGTGGAACTGACAAAAGGAAAGTTTCTGTGTTGGTTATAGGGTGGACAAGATCCCAAACAGGAGAAGTTTCGATTTTAGGATCTGTAGCATACATAATCTTAAGCACTTGACTGTCTTCAAACCCAACATTTGAAATGCTTCATCGAAGTCCCTTGGGTATTCTTTGAAGATGTGTCCACTGCATACTACGACCCTAGCAAATCTCTCTACCGAATTCCTGCTGATGCTGAATTTAAAATGAATGTTCTCTGAGACACAGTGGCCCAGCATACTCCAGCAAAACCAGGTGTAACATCAGCAGAAAAGACTGCTGGAGTTTCAGGTTCTCAGCAGAGGATGCTTGGAGGAGAAGTAGTGTTTGTGGTAGTTAAGAGGACAACCAGGGACTTAGGCATCTCTCATTATCTTGGAAGTGCTGTCATTGTAAAGCTGCTGCTGGAAACCTGCTGAATACATGCCTGGGAATGTGCCATTAATAGCACATGCTATTCAAAGAGGAAACGAAAACAGTAGCCCCAGACAGATTGAGCAGATGAAGGGGAAGACCTAATCTCAGAGATTGGGGCAGAACAATGACCTGGAAGGCTAGAGCTGTGAAGGTGCAGACTACCGCATGTGCCACAAGGGCCATGTTTCAGCACATTCTCCTCACTTCCCAGAAGTCTTCGCCTTGAATAGCAGCAGATTGAAACCAAGTGTTCAGAAACAGTCTTGACTAACTTAATGGTAATGACAAATAACAGACTTTTTAGTGGATGCTGTCTGTGAATTTGAGAATTTAATTCCAAATTACCTTTGGAGAAAGAGCTACACAGCAAATTTGGGCCAGCCTCTTCCTTCATATCTCTGAGCGGCTTCCATAGTGAATGCTGAGAGAGATCAAGTTCACCATGAAATTCCCATATACCATTTACAAGGGCTATCCTGAGGACAAAATCTTATACTCAGCTTCCTAAAGGCTCCAGAGCATATGCTGGATTCATGCAGGAACCAAACTGTTTAGAAGCATACTATAGAACATTCTCTGTCTTTTCTGACATAACCACAAACCCAGCAATAGCTTTTTTGAGGGTTTCCAAAAATCACTAAAACCAAGATTTCAAACAGAATCAGAAGTGGGCCACTTGTCCCTTATTTTGAGCTGTGTTTTTTTCACAGTTGCCTCTATAGTATAAGAATAACATGCTTTTTATCAATCTCAACTTTTGGTATTTGTGAGAGGATGTCAATAGCAGAAAGCAGCCAGATTTACACCATGGGCATCCAAGATTGCCAAGTGAAAATCTGGGCTTTTGGAAAACTAAGGGTAGATAATCACCATCTGCAAAGCACTGACAATTCTCGTGAACTTGGCAGAGTTCAGCAGTGAGAGAGAGGTAGACCTGTTTGTAAGGAGAAATGTCTTTTCCACAGTTCCTGGGGATGCATGTCAGGGCCTGTAGTTCATCTGCACATAAAGAAAGACTAACCAGACTTCTAAAAGTGGATGAGACAAAAAATCTGACCATGTCCTTTGCCATGGCTGTGAAAAGCTGGGAGCAGTAGGCACTGTGGATGGTTAGAAAGCAACAACTTTGTGATCATTTTAGATAGGTTTTGATGTAAAAATACTATATTGTAGCTTTTGTCATTACTTTTATTATTAATTTTGGACATAAGTTTCCTTCCCGTATACACATGAAAAGAGCCTGGCTTTTATCTCGTTGACCAACCAACACAAAACAGTTTTAGCTTTTTGTAGCTCTATGACCATATCTTTTGTAATACGTATTACTAAAATCTTCTTGGTAAGGTGACAAAGGGCTCTGCTCTCAGACAGTGTGGTTTCTCTTAGCTGTGATATGTTTTTCCAGATGGCACAACTGAGGTCTGTGTGATGAGATTCCCTATCAGAAAAATGTGACAAGTGAAATGGGGGATTTCGCCCTTGGCATAGCCAGCTGTTGAGGTTCGGTGTTCATCACAGGCAGCATCTTAGAATCATAGAATCACAGAATAGTTAGGGTTGGAAAGGACCTTAAGATCATCTAGTTCCAACCCCCCTGCCATGGGCAGGGACACCTCACACTAAACCATGCCACCCAAAGCCTCATCCAACCTGGCCTTGAACACCGCCAGGGATGGAGCATTCACAACCTCCCTGGGCAACCCATTCCAGTGCCTAACCACCCTCTCAGTAAAGAATTTCTTCCTTATATCCAATCTAAACTTCCCCTGTTTAAGTTTTAACCCGTTACCCCTTGTCCTATCACTACAGTTCCTGATGAAGAGTCCCTCCTGCCTTATAGAATCATAGAATGACAGAATCATAGAATAGCTAGGGTTGGAAAGGACCTTAAGATCATCTAGTTCCAATCGAGGAGTACTCTTCTATTCTAAGAAACACTAATGGCACATCTTTTCTATGATTCTTACCAATTGTGTGGCTATAATTAAATCCTGCTGGTTTTGTTGCTTACAAGCAGCATTGCAAAAATAGCTTGGAGATCAAGGACAACTAACTACTAAAACACAAACACATCTTGAGTGAAATGTCAGTCCTTACTTTTCCTTCTCAAGGGCATCAGAAGGACAATTTCAAATAGTGAGATCCCAGTCAGGTACCTACATTCACACCTCAGTATCTAAACACAGATTGTCTTTGTTTTGAATGATCTTCAGAGCCTTTGTTTTCCACAGATCTAAATTAATGGTTTACGCACTTGGACCTTCAAAAATTCTTCTCTAAATAAAATATAAACCCTAGGGAAATTCCCTAAAGGTGTTCTAAAATCAATGCTTTTCCTTGTGTTCTAAACATTAAACATTGAAATGTTAAGATCACACTGTTTCAAATGTATTACAACACAGAAGCAAACTGAACACCTTAAAAATTATGGTAAAAATTATGGTATAGTATTCTTATAGGCAAACAGGGGAAATATTCATAAGAAAAACATGGCATAAGAATGACTGCATCTGACTTGCTTCTGTATTGACTGCACAATATTGACGGCAGTGCATGCTTATGAAAAGCAAGCAGTATTTCTAAAAGGATTTGGAAGTCTTAAGTGATTAGAAAAATCATTTCTACTGCTCAAATAAATTGACATGATGAGGTATCATAGCAACAATATACACCTTTTGTTCCATTAGGGAAATTACCATTCTTTTCTGGTGAACAGTTTTTGTTACACATTCCCTTAGCTCTTATTTTAATTTATCTTCTAAAAGAAAATTTTAACACCCACATCACCTAAAATGTATGTATCTCACAACTGTATATATGCTCACCCAGAAGCCAGAACTTTGCTGGTGAAATGTTTTGCCTGTTTCAGCTTACACTGACATATTGAAGAGCTTGTCAGCATCCAGTCTCACTGAATTCAGTGGGACTTGTTCCACTGGCTTGCCAGAATCCATCATTGAGACTTTTCTACAGCACAACAAAATGTCCAGCGCTTGCTCTGGACCCAGGAGTTCGTTCCCCCTTCTCTATTCCCATACAATTGGTGGGCTTAGCAAAGAGTAGCTTCTGGGAAACAGAACAGATGGGTAAAAGTCAGTTAGAAAAGGGGTTCAGTCTAAATTAGTCACATTTTTCACGCACTTCCCTTTTCTAAAAATCATTTTCTCAAATGAATGGATGCTTTTTTGATTAAGGAAACTGAGGAAATTGGAAACTAGGTACCAAACAAATAGAATTTACCATGCATTAACATTCCCTTCTGATGCTTTTCTAAGTGGGGATACGTTGCTGACTTATGTATTCCCTGTTGTGCCTCTGAGAGCAGCAGGTTGGCAGGAGCCAATGTACTGATTTATCCCACCCACCTATTTTGATGGTTCTGTCTAGCCAGATACAGTGATCAGCGTGGGGCATTTTGAAAGAGGCTGTCAACACTATGATTTGTCTCAGGAATATGCTTCTAATCATCATTCTTAACACCAATTATTTCTTACAGGTCTCAACTTCTTGAACTATTTGTGTTATTACTCCCAAATATTTATGCTGTGTAGTGGTTGTTTATACTTAGTAAAAGAGCACTTTTCTTTCAGAAAAATCCTTTTTGATTAACCTTGCATGTTTTGTATTAATTCAAACATACAATTTATTTTTTAATTCTGCACAACATCCATTCCATTGAAGGCTGTAGACTATGACTACAATTTAAATTCATAGCCTACAATTCCTGTAGGCTATGAATACAATTTAAATTCAAGATAGATGCTCAAAATTAAAGTGTTTATTCATACTTTATGCTGATCATTCTAGAGATAATTTTCACTGTTTCTCATTTAAAGAAGATTATTCTTCTCTGCATGTTTCTAATTTTGCCAAAACCTCCTTATGTCTATTCCTGATGACACTGTAAATATAAAGAAATTAGTTGAAATATTAATGCTTTTACTTAATTATCTTACTACTAGATGTTTTCAAATCCTAGTTTCATGCCCAGAGGAAGAAAGTTCATTAAATATTGTGTTCTTTATCTTCCCTATTTTCTAGGGGGACTGATTTCCTTTATTTTGCTAGTACCTTGGTTTATTGCTATAGAAATCTAGTTTTTATAGTTAAGATTGTGCTATGGACACAAATAGAAGCTTTTTTCCCTAACAGAGAGCTGTGACACAATTAAAGTGATTTTGCTCAAAAGCTGCTTCTAAAAGTTGAAGCTGATGCCTTCTACACAAAAGGACTGATAAGTGTTTTGTTGCCAGGTAGACTTAGAATATAAACTTACGGAATTAGAAATCTTGTAGAAACTGGCAGATAAATAGTGAAAGTATGATTCACAGATCAGGTTATTCAGAATGATACAGAAAGTATTAGCACACATTTATTTCCAAACTCATGGGTTGTCATTATTGAAGAGACAGAAGCATTCAGAGAAAACAATCAAAATTAGTTAGTTATGTGCTTGGCTATCTACAATCAATCTTATGAGCTTTCAAATTAAATATAACAAACATAGGAAGAATGTATATCTCATCAACTCCTCTTATGAGCAGAAGCAAAGATAAAGAGATTGAATGACTTACCCAGGGAATCTCTGCCACAATCAAGACTTGTACAAAATCACTGCAGTTCTACCCCAAAACTTTAACTATAAATTATTTTTTTTCCCTTCATGTTTATGCACCATAAATTTGCATTGAAAGTCTCAAACTTCCTTTTCCTAAGTATTTCTAAGCATATAATATTATTTTGTTTCAGTTGCTATAAATGTCCTGTTTAAGCAGATTTTAGAGGATTACTGGGGTCCCCCTAGGAAAAACAAATAAGATTTAAGAAATGCAATATTGAGAACTTGAATCTGAAGGGCTTCTTAGTATTCCTTTAAAATGTTCCTATGTGGAATCAGAAAGTGGAAAACCACTAGCCCATGAAAGTAATTTGAACAAAAGCATGGGTAACTTATATGTGAGTATATTGCATACAATGTACAAAAAATATTAAAACATGAGTTGATAGGAAGTAGACTGAAGACAACATCTAAGGATCCTGTGTTACATACCTATGCCATAAAAGCCACATCTGATGAGTAGTACAATCACTCCTCCTTATTATTTCTGCTTAACAAACTGTGATTGTTAAATCAAATTTGCCCTTTGAGCTACTAAGTATAATTGATTTAACATAATTAGTTTAGAAATGTATTTAAGAAAAAACTACAAACCTGAAACACTAAATTGGCATTCCCACGCATTCTGAGGATTTCTGGACCAACAGTCAGAGGGAGGTTTAAATATATTCTTTAAAATTTGGAAAATGCCATCCACATGAGCAAACCAAACACCTGTCTTAGAAATACATATATATATATAACATACATATTAAAATATCTTTTTGTGACTTAAACATATTATCAATATAAACCAAGGATTTTCTTTAAAGTAGCTGAAGATATATACAGTTCACCATAAGAAAACATCTACAGCAAGACACTTGCAACTGCACATTGAGGGCAGGTTTTTTTCATAGGTAATGACAGATTCATAGCAGCTTGTGACATCCTCAATCGACATAAGCAGTATTAAAAATATATTTTTAAAGTTTCACAGAGATGTTTAATATATTAGCATGTATTAGCATTTCAGGAAAAATATTCTGAGACAGAATATTACCTTCCTCTTTTTACATTTCAGAACAGAAAACCAAATTGTTGCTTAAGGGAAAAATGTAAAAGTAACAGCTGGATGAAAGATGTGGCCTGTGATACGTTGTTCTGCTGACAGGCAAGGTACTCAACAAAATGACCACATGCTAGCTGTGTAACATGAGCAGTTTATTAAACAAGCACACTAAAGTGAATAAGCACACTGAAGTGAATAAGCACACTAAAGTGAATAAGCACACTAAAGCAAACAAGCACGCTAAGGCAAATAAGATTTCTATCACTGTTCTTAACAGGCCACATAGGATTATTAAAGGCAGTGGTTGTTGGTTTTAATACTCCCATATCTAATAAGTCTTTAATAGTCTGTGAAATCTCTCCATGACTTCCTGCTATATGACATTGTTTCACTGTTATTGCCTTGCTGGTAGATGGGATTTGTACCAGAGGCATTTTAACTTTCCCAGCTAAAACTGGCCGAGCTGATACATATATCCTGGTTCCAGTTAATACTTACCATCAGGTAAGCATAAAGTCAATCCTTTTAAAATGTCAATTCCAATTATATATTCAGGGATAGGAACAATCATCACTGAATAAGTTCATTTTGGCAGAGTGCGAATTTTCATCTCAATATTTGTATGTACTGATTCATTTGCCACCTAGTCCTGTAATCAAAACCTTTTGCCCTTTACATTTTTTAGGATTACCACAAATTAAAGAGGCCTCCACACCGGTATCAACAAAAGCCTTAACTGTTTGACAAGACCTATTTTTCCAATAGATTTGAAGCAGTATGTGGGGATGATGGTCTGTCCTCACCCATCCTTGTACTAGTGCTTCATCCTCATTTCAGTCCATTTTTAATTGTTTTAACATTTTAACATCTGGTCATGGATAAAGATGGGTGTACTTATCCCATCCCTTTTTGTCTCCTGGAACTATTGAATGGGGCCAGTGGGGGTCCTCCATTCGTAAGTATACCATCCTGTTGAGGCTCAAAATGGGGAGCAGAAGGTTAGATTGCTTCATCTGTCATGTCATCAACTTTGTCTGAGCTTGAATTGTTTACTCTTTTCACAGATTTATGCAACCCATGTTGCATAAACCATGAGCCAACACTGTGCCCTTGTGGCCAGGAAGGCCAATGGCATCCTGGGGTGTATTAGAAGGGGGGTGGTCAGTAGGTCGAGAGAGGTCCTCCTTCCCCTCTACTCTGCCCTGCTGAGACTACATCTGGACTATTGTGTCCAGTTCTGGGCCCCTCAGTTCAAGAAGGACAGGGACCTGCTGGAGAGAGTCCAGCGCAGGGCAACTAAGATGATTAAGGGAGTGGAGCATCTCCCTTGTGAGGAAAGGCTGAGGGAGCTGGGTCTCTATAGTTTGGAGAAGAGGAGACTGAGGGGTGACCTCATTAATGTTTATAAATATATAAAGGGGGAGTGTCACGAGGATGGAGCCAGGCTCTTCTCGGTGACAACCAATGGTAAGACAAGGGGTAATGGGCTCAAACTGGAACACAGGAGGTTCCACTTAAACTTGAGAAGAAACTTCTTCTCAGTGAGGGTGATGGAACACTGGAACAGGCTGCCCAGGGAGGTTGTGGAGTCTCCTTCTCTGGAGACATTCAAAACCCACCTGGACACATTCCTGTGTAACCTCATCTAGGTGTTCCTGCTCCGGCAGGGGAATTGGACTAGATGATCTTTTGAGGTCCCTTCCAGTTCCTAATGTTCTGTGATTCTGTGTGCTTGTACAATCTCCACAATTCATTGGTGGGGATCCCCTCACTCTTATCTTGGGCCCTCTCATTTTTCAAGAAGGCAGCAAACATGTCTTTTCGAAAGAGTTGATTCTCTTTCACCTCGCTCCTCCTGTTATCGCCTCTTGTGTTTTGTTTGGGGCCTCATTCCCACAAAACCCCTAACTGCTCAATCTTTTCTACTACTTCCACTATGCGGTGTCCTGTTTCATTTAGGTGATCTTAAAACTTTTATACGGATGTGGTGCAGTCTTAATGATCCTATTCTGAATTGGAGCTGATCACAGAATCACAGAATCCCGAGGGTTGAAAGGGACCTCAACAGATCATCTAGTCTAACCCCCCTGCAAGAGCAGGGTAATGATAGTGCAGTCTGCAGCATAGTGTCTGCATCTCCAATAAAAACAGCAGTCTGCATTCCTTCCTTAACACACTGAATACAGACCCATGAAGTATACCAGCAGGGTCAATCTGCATCAGGCCATTCGCCTTTCATGGGGTATTTTCTGTTACAGCCTTCCACTACCACTGCTAATAAATTAGTCTTCCCCTTGTTGCCTCAGAAAGTGTCCTGAACAAATGAGTCAGAGCTTAATGTTACAAATTTCTTTCTATTGTCTGGATCTGATTTGACTCCTGAAATCCCTAAATCATGAAACCTGATGACTCAAGGTTGTCCAGGCTTTAGTTTGAACCTGTCTATAATGCCTGAATGAAATCTTCTGCCACATCCCACTTAGCCAAACAACTTACAGGAACAGGTTCCAATTTCTTCCTATTATCGGTTTTGCTTCAATGAATGCTTCACCCTCTGAACTACTATCCAAATCGCTTGAATCCCACACATCTCCATTTCCATCCAATTTCTTAAGAGTCCCAATTAATTCCTGCCTCTGTGATTGCTGCATCCACCCTCCTCCTGTTTACTTGACCCCTTCGCTTTTGATCTTTATATTGGGCGATCTGAACAGCTGCTTTTTCTGCTACTGTTTGATAAGTGTCCGATTTATCAGTTAATAATCAGTTCTGGCACTGCAACACAACTATTCTCCCCTGAAATTCTCAAACTTTTCTCTCCAAATCTGTCTTCTCCTTACGCGTTTGCTCCCTCTGCTGACGCTGCTTTCAGTATGCAGCTACCAGAAGCTATCCTTGTCTTCCCAGAGCAATCAATTCATCCCCTCCTTCTACTGAAACTTTTTGTAAACATTTAACTACATCAGGAGGTTCTGCTCCATTCAAAAAGGAGTCCAAATTCTCACGTAAAACGTTAACATGACTGCTCAGCAGCTATATTATGATAACGCAATCATTCCCAGCTGCGGATATCCAGCTCCACTGTCTTAGGATCTTTTTCTTTATCTTAAAAAATGCCACTTTGTTTCTTATCCCGCCAACTATGCCAAATTTGTTCTGCTGACAGGCAGGGTACTCAACAAAACAACCACACACTAGCTGTATACCACGCACAGTTTATTAAACAAGCACACTAAACTGCAACAAACAAGCACATTAACACAATACAGGTGTATACCTTTCTATATATTGTGAATAAGTACAATAAAGCAAATCAGATATATATATATCTGTAAGTAAAACACAGAGGAAAACTAGCAATGCTTCAGATTATTACTGTATAGAGGGAACAGAGATTAAATACATCACTGGTTACCACTGAATTATCATCCAAGCCCACACTTCCAGCTGTGAAGCCCCTCTGCAGCCAGTGCCAGGAGTCTCAGGCAACCGGGAAAGTTCCTACACGGTATGTCCACCCATAGGTGAGGCTTCAGATTTAGCTACAAGAGGGTCCTGCTTTTAAAGCCTTAGAAAAACAACTGGCTTTATGCCAGATCTGTAATTGTTTACTCATGGAGCCACGCAGTTTCTCATGATCTCCTGTCCACACGGAGAGCTTTGGCCAAGTCGAAGAGTGGATATGTTGGTGTGGCCAAGTATGAAGGTCATAGAACAGCTGCACACCTACGTTTTCCTGACTCTTTCCAACAGTCACAATGAACATAAGCGTATATACTCCACTGAATACACTTTGACAAAAAACGCTTTGTTACGTCTCTCAGTCATGAGTGAGAATGAGCTCTCAGCTAGGTTCTCATCCATTTCAACCATTTACACAAAAAAAATAACCAAAAAGAATAGCACAGCTTTCCAAAGCCCAACTCCTGAGCTAAAAGCCTGACAAGAATCAACTTACATATCATGATCAGCTGTCTGCCTTGCCTTCCAGATCAGCTGAATTATTCTGAAGCATGGTTAGGGAAGTTTAGGGCACCTGTCCAAGTACTGGGAGATGCGGATCTTCAACTCTTCGATTCCAGACATCCTGGAAAATTTCATCAACGCAGAAGATGTGGGTTTCAGCAGCCACAGCAAATAGTGGAATTCCCTCCTCGGCTATTTCTCATTGCTCATTTTTTGCCTTTTGCTCTATCCTTCTGTAACACTGGCTGCTGCCTTATCTTTTTGTGCCAGAAGAACTGGATGTGTTATATTACAGCCTGTTATGTCAAAGAAAACAGCAACCCATACTGGTTCATCAGACAGCAACCTGCAGTGAAACTGACAACACTGGTAACTGGGCCACCCTTGGAGCAGGGTAGCAGGCATTCCCCTTAGCAGGCATTATCATGGGATGGGTAGAGAGCTGTTGGCAGTACAGCTGCTCCAAAACAAACCATCGCGTTCATGATCTACAAGTCCTGTTCTCATGTTCTAGGCATGAGAACATTTGGCATACATGAAGTCAGTGATGTGCAGTGACTGCAGCTCCACCCTAGGTAGTGGCGTCCACCTCAGCTACCTGCTGAGTTATATACCATGTCAGTGTTTTGTGAGGCGCTGATGCTTAAAAGATATCATCTGTCTGTGAGGTTGGCCAAGTCAAAGATTGGATACATCAGATGATTCACTGGTAGGATTCAGGGAATTCCTGAACCTTGTAGGAATATGTAATCTTTACAGTTTTGCTAAATATGACAGGATCTCTAAGGATTAAAAAGAATGTAGATATACTATAATCTTTTTAGTATCCATAAAACCTGAAGATCTGTTTACTTTTTCCTGATTTTGACATCAGTTTCACTCTCTTCTGGAATGCTGCTCTGTTAAATCATCAGTGAAGTATTACACCTGCTGCACACTGTTTTCTAGAGCAGGTGGTCTCAGAATGTAGGCTAAAATGGAGGCATTTGTCCCCATTTTCCTTCCCAGCTGTCATTCTGGAATAGATTCCCTTGATTACGGAGGACAATATGATGTTTGCCACTCTGTCACACATACCAATAGTTCTGCAGACAATATACGGGTACAATAAAAGGTTTAGAAATCCCAGTATTTGTTTCAAGATTTAACACTAAAAATAAAACTCACAATGCAACTGAGCCAAATGAACCTTCTGCTGTCATTGAAAGGGAGAAAGGGAAAAGAGGAAATATTCCTCTTCTACTCTCTGATATGAAGAAAGAATTAAGTAAAACAGTTAGGTTAGCTTAGCTATTTGCATATAAAGTAATGCTCAAAGAATCTACAAGCAAGATTCACGATAGAAGATTACGAAATAATGCCATGTTTGAGTCAAGAATGACTCCTCTCTGCTTATGGATCAGAAAGCTTTACATGTGGGAAGGGAGGGACACCACCAATATAATTCACCATAGAAAATAGCAGTTTTCTCCGTATATATCTATAAAGAGTGGAACTGATTTTTAGCATACTGCTTAGATGCACAGAGTGAGATTGATCCTACTTGAAAACCATTATTTCTGTATAACACATAAAACAGGCATGAAAAACACACAATTGTTCACATTCACAAACATAATACTTGAGACTGAATTAATTCCTCTACTTGTATTTTCAGTCAACTGGAAGATTTTCATCCTTTCTTTGAAATGTATTTACTTGATTCTGTATATTTGTCATCAACTTTCAGTATGTCAGCAAAAAATACCTCTTTAAGACTATACAAAGATATCTCTGATCCTAGCTAACCTTGGTTCCTGAGGTAATTTCAGCTACACTATTGACAGATTTCTACTGAACATTTTAATGTAAAAAAAAAAAAAAAAAATAAAAAAAAAAAAAATTCCAAATCTCTTGTTTTCTGTTATTTAGAAGAGATTGATTTTTTTTTGGTCATGTTCGTAGAAGTGCAAGTGCTTTCAGATCATGATCAGTCCCTTTCAGTTCTGAAAGTATAAATCTGTACTAGTAGTGCTAGAAAATATCTATGTCAACAATAAAAAACACATAAATATTGAATTTTCAACACATAAATAAGCAAGACTATACCTGATTTGACTATGGTTATTGCTGCAGCTGTATATGCGTACTGTATATACTTCCTTTGCCTCACTACCTGTGTGGATGAACACCTAATTTTACTTATCTACTTGAACAAGTGCCCAATATCCTATGTAAACAGAATCAATGCACATGAAAAACAAACTCTTGTTCTCATTTTTTTCACTTGCAGCCTCAGACTCTGGTCCTTAGTGTGGTCATCAACATTCTTGAACTATTTTTGTCTTAATTTTAGATAATGACTTTATAAGGGGTTTCAAATTCTATATGGAAATACTAGTTTCTTAGTTAGAGATAAATAAAACTTAGTAGACATACAAACCTTCTAAAGGTAATGTTACATTGTCACTGTTTTAATCAGGCGTGTGCACGCAAACCAAGCAAAGAAACCTTTATATGCTTTGTAGTGAATGAATATACAGGTGTTTTGCAGAGGTTATCTTCACATGCTGCTATATCTGCTTCTTAGAAGTTAATTCTACGCTACCTTGTGGCTTTGTCTTTCCACACATTTTTTTCCTGGCATTAGTAGCTTTTCCATCTTTCAGGGTAAGGAAATTAACAAAAAAAGACAGATGAGCAGAATTAATATTCTCATGGATGTAGCATATCTACAGTACATATCTACATAGCATATGTACAATGTAGCATATAGGGAAATGCCTAGGAACAAAAGGTATCCTTTTTCTCTAGATTATTTTAGATGTTGATATTACAAAACTCCAGATTATGGTGGTTGACTAGTCTCATTTCAAAACAGAAAGGGACAAAATATAAGGAAGAAAAAAAAAGGTAACTCTTTGGATTTAAACTGAGGAGACATTATCATTATGAGAATCAAATATTCATTTGTATACCATCTCTAATATAGTTAAAAGATTGTCAAAGGCATTGTAATGTTATGTCAAAATAAAATCAATCATCTGTAAACAAGTATTTGCTATTTGATGGTGAATGAACAAATAATTTTCAACTTAGTTTGGGCTACAGTTTGCATATTAAAAGGATTTTGCACAGAAGGGATGCTTGAAAGCACTTGTTTCCATTTCAGTAAATATATGAGTTTCAATCTTCAGTTTAGTAAAAGAGCTCAGAAAAAGAACCTTAGTTTTGGTTTGTATTTCTTAGTGTATAGTGAAGGAAAGCAATATAAACTATGTAAGACTGAATAGAAATAGAACTCAGGTATCTAATTTTAAAATATATGCTTTATGAAAAAAAGCAATTTCAGTATAATGGAAATACAGACAAATTACAGAGCTCTTGATTAAGAAAACTGATTACATAAAAACATATAAAAACCAACAAAGTAGATTTGGAGAAAGCACTTTCATATTGCAACAGAAATCCTGTCTATTTGAATAGACCTTGAAATCCTTCTATTTGAATAGAAGATCTGTCTCATCAGATAAATGTGCATTGCCCTAAATTTTTGCAGCTATTTTTATCTCTTACAGTAAATTCCTTTATATCACATCCCACCCTGCTCTTATCACAACTTGCCAAATTTGTTTCCTGTGTTTGATACAATGCAAAATAGAATCTATAAATCACAGCTAGCCAGGATCATAAAATGATTTTTTCACAACTCAAATTAATAAATTACAATTACAGTTAATTAAAAATACAATTAATCTAGAATCTACAAAAAAGTGAGGGGCGTATCTACAACAGTGATGCTTCACTTTGTGTGGTAATGACTATGAGATTGACATAGTGATTCATGGGGGGTTCAGGACTCTGAATTACAGAAAACTTTTCAAAACTAGAAAGAATGCCACTGCAGAGAGAATTTAGAACTATACTTGGTATTTCATATGCTAACAAATGCTTGTTGACTTGTCAATTTTAAAGGATTGACTATTTTCTTCATTGTTGAAGAGGAGCTTGAAAACATTCTTTCAATATACAAACTTGTATCTCAGTTTATACAAGACAGTTTAAAAAAATATGTCAAAGAAAATACAGCAGTAGCTAAAGATATCATCTGCAGTGGATTTGGTACCTGACAAAAGAGAAAAAATCCTTTTCCACACTCATTAAGGCAACATGGTGAATAAAAAAGAAAGCACAAAATTTGTATTGCGACATTTTGCAGATTAATGATGTGTTGATTAATAACACCTGGAAGGATAATTTTGAAAGTATGTTAAATAACGAAAGGTGATAGAGAAATTAGGAACAAGAATACGTTGAAAAGACGTATGCTGAAAGAGGAGTTTGCAGGAACACTTGTGAACATAAAAAGGCAGAACAGCTTTGGGCCATGTAAGATGTCAGGAGATACATGGAAGATTAGGAAAAGGTTGTCTTATGAATTCTACAGCAATTTTCAGAGGGGAAAAATGGGGAATGAATGGGGTGAAGGCTTTGCAATGTCAGTTTTTAAACATATAGCAAATACCTCTTAGGGAAGAAACGAGTTCAGTCTATCCAGAAACTATTAAAAATGTTCTCAATGGAATTGCCGAGATCGATAAAGAATTTCATCCTGGACAATCAGCACCTTATATCTCCTATGCACTCCTATTAATAAAAGTCACAGACAAGCTGCAGCTGGTGAATGATTTGAAAGAATCTGTTAAAGGTACACATGTACAAACTTAGAAAGCTGGAGAAATGTAATGGAAGATTAAGTCTGCCTTAGCCAGCTATATGTAAGAAAAAGAAACAACCAATGTTCATATCAAAGATAAATGGGCTAGAGTAGAAAATATAGATTAAATGATGACACATATTTGAAGTCAACACTGAGTCCTTTTAGTGTTTTCATGATGATAATAAGAGAAAAAGCAGTTACCTTGGACTACAAGGTTCTCTTACTATTGGTATCATAGATGGAAGCTATGACTTCAGTAGAATCTGGGGCAGTAACAATGCAGTCTTAAGCAGCTTGAATTTAGCATCAATGATGGCAGGTACAAAGACTGCAATAATTGAGGGGAGTAATAGACCACCAATTCTAGACCACAATGTAGGAGGAGTCTTCGTGAGAGTGAAAAACTGTAATAACATTGCACAAGTGACTGCAGTGTTTTGAATGCCTTCTTGATTAACCTGTGGTACCAGAAAGAAATTGTGCAAATCCGTTCTCTATCTCCCTCAATACATGGAACAAATACCTGGTCAGCCATGGGGGGAAAAAATCAGATATATGTATAAACAGAAATCATTTAATTGCAAATGCAGTGAAAGTATGAAGTCAAGCAATTGTGGGTTGCTCCTGTTGCAGAGAGAGGAAGTACACTGCTGCTGTCTGCTCTGCTAAGACAAGAAGATTCTGCTATATGGTGACTCTTTCAGTGACTGCAAGAAGGAGATAATCAGCTGGGTGACGGCTAACACACTTGGTGAAAAAGATAATAATAGAGTTCAAAAAGAACAGCAGTATGGGCTGTGACTGGAAACTGCGAATGATGAAAGCTCCTTACTGTAAGAAAATACACACTGCATTTTGTGTTAGAAGATTAAAATCGGAAATTTGCTTTTCCTCTTGGAAAAGGGAAGGATGTGGTATAATCTGAAGAAATGTTATTTGTTAATATAAGAAATTTAATGTTTTTATATGCTTGCTTTTGGATGGGAGACTTCACGAAGAGAACTTTTGAGTTGACAGGCATCATATAAGAGTGTTGAACTGTTCTGTGTATGAGGACTATATGTCTACATTGACTGAAGTCATTAGGTTGGAAAGTTCTTAATCCTCTTGAGGATGAAATGGTTTAAATATCATAAACTTTGAGTGATATTAAGAATATTTCATAGCCACACAATCTTTGCTCATTATCAATGGCTCAGATCTGTAGTGATTGCAGCCCCTAGACTTCACTTGCTACAGCCGTCCCTGGAGACGTTCAAGGCCAGGCTGAGTGCTGTTCTGGGCAATCTGATCTAGTTGCAGGTATCTCTGCTAGCTGCAGAGGCAGGTGGACTAGATGACCTTTGAAGGTCCCTTTCGACTCAAACTGTTCTATGATACTATGATTCATTTCACTGGGTGCTTCAGTTTTAGGGAATAGGTGGAATTCAGCTTATCTAATTTTCAGAACCTTCAGAAAGTAAGGTATCCTCTGTTAGCCTGCTATCTTGAATCCTCCATAGTCAATGGATTGACAAGGGCACCTTACCAAGGTCATTGATAATAAAACAGGATGAATAGCTAAACCAGATGGAATAAACATGTAAAACAGATGGAATAATGTGCCTACAGAGTACCTGTCTTTATCCCTTTCCCTCCATCTCCCTTCTCCTACAATGCATCTTAGAGGCACAGATCAGAGCCTAGATATCTAATTTTATGTCACACTTAAGTGAAATAATCCTGCCTGTCAGTAGCTAACATTGACACTACCCTTTTTTTGCCATGACAAGTTACTTTTAAAAGACAAAAAAGTCTGTGGCTTCTACACGTGCTTTACAGCTTCAACTGGCAGCCACTTATCCATGTAGATTCTGGGTCATGTTGTGTAACACACAGCCTGCAGAACTCTTCTTTTCTGAGAAATGCCAGAAGCAGCCAGCCACGAACACTGCAAGTGCTGTACCTGTTATGTAAGTAAGGGCAACCCATGGCATCTCCCTGTTTTGACAATAAAGGTTTCAGTAAAGTATCACCATCATTAAATTGCCACCAGATGTTTCAAGTAAGAGATGCAAACTCTTTCCTCTCCTTCTACATTTAATGTAAAATATAGTAAGCTGTTCTGTGTATTTATTTGCATGCAATTCTAAAAACATATAATAACCTAAGTATAGATTATACTTTGCTCTCTACGGCAGAAAGAGGTATGTCTGAGGACCTGTTTATGTCTAATCTCAGTGCTTTGGCTGAGAACACTAATGCTCAGAAAAATTCGTCTAAGTTTCAGCTACATTTAGTCTTGAAAAACCTGAATACAACAGTTCGGCACTAGCAAAATTGCTTAAATGTGACATTGAACTCTCAAACTGCTAGATCACTACCTGAATGCTGGTCATCTGGATTGGATTCTGAGATATTTTTTCACGATTCTTAATAATGCTTTTTTTCTTACAATTGCTAATCATCCTTGTGGAAGTTTTTTGTATATATAATACTTTTTTCCAAAGTGGACTCTTTTTAGATTTTTTTTTCCTAAGTGGAGTATGCGCAAATAACCATGCAAGCATTCATTAAATCTGACAGCTGCAACTTTATCAAGAAAACATTAAAAAAAAAAATTGGAAAGAGAACAGATTTTTGCTCCCAGCTCCCAGCTTTAGCGCATAGTGACATAAGCATTGGGAAATGTTTTGAGAAAAGAGTTTAACATGAAGCCAATCTATTTTCAGTTTTACACGTATTTTGTTTAGCTTGGCAAGCTTTCAGTGCATCACTGAAGAAATATAATTTTTTAACTATGAGAAATTCGTGTGGGTTTAGGATGAAGCTTAGTAAAGTTACATTAGTTTTTTTTTCAAGCAAACTTCTGCTGGAGATTTGTATGAAATTTCTAGTGGAAATTTTTATTAAATAGTAACTTGCTGCAAATTTAGTAAAGGAACATGGGTGGAACAAGTGGTATTGTTATTTAAACACACTTTCAACAATCAAGATGAAAAAAATACTAATTACCGGGGTATATATCCATGTTTCCACTCACAATCTGTAAGCTTAAACTTCCAATGTGTAGTTGTGCTGATTTTAGCTAGCATAGAGTTAATTTTCTTCATAGTACCTGGTATGGGGCTATGTGTTGGATTTGTGCTGAAATCAGTATTAAAAGATAGCTTTAAGTTGTAACAAGTTTTGCATGGACCTTTCTGTGAATTGCATCCAATTCATGAGAGGCTTTGCAGTAAAAAAATTAAATACAGTACTGACCGCTTTAAACTAGTCACTATATAAACTTTGCAGAAAAGGCTATTATGATTGTGAAACACTCCTTAAAGAAATATCCTAAATACATAAGACAGGCAGTACAACTGTGTTTTCATAACTGCCTCTTCCTATATGCTTCAGTGCCATCACACATATCTGGATAACAGCAAAAAAAAAAAAAACAAAAAACAAAACCAAAAAGTAATTTTTCTCTAAGTAAGTCTTGCCAAGGATATTTTCTTCCAAAAATGTAGATGTCATTTCTATGAATACTCACCTGATGTTTGCATGAAGTCCTTTTTTAAGGTCACTGGTTATCTGAATTAAAAGAAAAAACACTGAATATGTATTTAAATTTGCTTTCTGTTTTTTACTGTAGTGCTTTGAAGTTAGACAGGGCTCTACCAATATGTACACTATATTTTTAGAGTGGAGTAAATTTATCTACAATAGGGTTTAGTGTTTCGTCAGGTGAACATTCTGTAACAAGTGAATTTAAAATTTGTGAAATTTGAATATGGAAAAGAAAGGATGTGGAGCAGCAAAATCATAGAATCATAGAATAGTTTGGGTTGGAAAGGACCTTAAGATCACCTAGTTCCAATCCCCCTGCCATGGGCAGGGACACTTCACACTAGACCATGCCGCCCAAGGCTCTGTCCAACCTGGCCTTAAACACTGACAGGGATGGAGCATTCACAACTTCCTCGGGCAGCCCATTCCGGTGCCTCACCACCCTTACAGTAAAGAATTTCTTCCTTATAGCTAACCTGAACTCCCCTGTTTTAGTTTAAACTCATTACCTGTTGTCCAATTGCTACAGTCCCTGATGAAGAGCCCCTCTCCAGCATCCTTGTAGGCCCCCTTCAGATACTGGAAGGCTGCTATGAGGTCTCCACACAGCCTTCTCTTCTCCAGACTGAACAGCCCCAAATTTCTCTGCCTGACTTCATACAGGACGTGCTCCAGCCCCCTGATCATCCTTTGCATATGACCTCTGTCATAGTCATTTTGCTCCTTGATTATTTACTTGATGAGATTTCCACTTCTGGCTTCTAATGTGTTTGGAAAAAGATTCACTGGTAAATTTTTATGTCTTTGCAACTTCCTCTGTGGTGCTTTGCATCACATCCACAACACATTTTTGAAAAGCGAAGGAGGATGAAAGTTTATTCTGAATTTCCTCAGAACCTACACTTCCATTCCTAAGACTTGATACAGGTACTTGCTTAACAGTAATGTTTACAGGCACCACAATTCACAATTGAAACACTAAATTTGTGAAATATTGTTTTCTTGGAACTTGAGATTCTCTAGTTCTTCACTACCAGCAACGTTGCCAGTCAGTTAATCCCATTTCATGTATTCATGAATAGGGTGTGTCTTACAACACAAAGGAAAAGAAACAAAGACACAAATATACCAGTGTGGAAAACCACCATCCACAATGTTTGTCCATGGGGATTCTGTATGAATTGTTTTCCAAGTATCTCCATAATAAGCTTAGCAAGTGCAGAGGCCACCAGAGGAAATACTGATGGAGCAGTATATAAATGTTGAAAAGCTGAGAGAAAATAACTGTAACTTAACAGCAAATCCACTGCTTCTTGTACAATATCTGACAAAACCAGATATGTCATAGATTTCATCATGACACAAAAGAAAAAATCAAAAATTAAAAGAAAAATCAGTCATCTAGGGTACTAATCTAAAAATTTATCATATCTTGAAACAGCTGCTTCAGTGTATTCACAAGCAGAAGAAAGAGCTCTCTGTGAGCTACTAATTCTAGTAATATTATCTTTATAAATGTTTCAAGAAATTGAGATAACCTTATAGAAGCTGGAACTTTCCTTAACACAGTGTTGAACTACAAAAGGGCAGTCTTTCCAAGTAGTTTTGCTGAAACCACAATTTCTACTGCATTCACAAGAAAAGACTATAAATGTCACTGGTGCTACTTTGATCTGCAAAAAGTCAGATTACTCTGTGCAGGAAGTAGAAGCAAGAGCCACTATGCAGATCTATGTCCCCCCTTAACAGCTATGAATCTACAACCTATTCTGGTTGTGCCTTACATCCAGCTGGAATTGGCTGGTAAAGAGCCCTTATTCTCACGGTTTCGGGACTCCTGTTTCATTATTTCTCTCCCAGACAGTTACTGGAGTTTTACAGCAGACAGAATTCAAGAGAAACTGTAGATTTTCTACAATAAAGAACTTTACCACAATTAATTTCTGAAATGGGGTCAGTCTCAAGGCTCAGGAAGCTTTTGTCCCATTTTCATTTTTTTCTTCCTCATGTTGCTCCATATTCTGAACGAAAAAGAATTTCAAGGTACTCTACATATGAAACTACCATAATGTGTCATGAATTTGCAATCCATTCCACAGCAATAATCCATCACATCTAAGTCATATTTCTGACACAAATCTAAGAAATACATTTTTTGTGCTTTTAAGATAAAATCACATTCAACTTTCTCAAAGTGAACACATTCATTTTATTACATATCACTTGGGAACAGGCTAAAATAGATAAAGGGATAAAAAAATAATCAGAAGCCTCTTTTTGCACAAAAATAAATATTAAGTTTTTGACCCTGCTCTCAGCAGGGGGTGTTGAACTAGGTAATTTGGAGAAGTGTCTATCAACCCTGCTGATTCTGTGATAAGAAATAGATAATTTTTCCCTCTTATGAAGGCATACTTGAAAAAGTGAGCTGAGTGTAAATGCTTCAAATAATATCACTTGAAGGATAACCTGCCCCACTGTTTTAAGGAAGACATGCATTACAGTGTTGTCTCATTGACAATCCCACTCACTTACTGCTGGAGAAAGTTGCGTGTGTGTGTGGAGGATACTATAGCATACCCCAACAAACCAGGGCACAAACACTGATATGGACTGAGTTTGGGAGAAGGAACAGGGAAGTGTGGGGAGAAAGGAGGAGGAGAGAAGTGTTGTCCATACTCTTTCCTTTTTGCTTCTGTGGAGACAGAAGAGATATTTCAGACTGTCCTCTCGAAGTGCATTGCAAAAGCCTTTCACCCGGGTAGAGGAAACACAGAGAAATGGCGTTTAAGAAATCAGCTGCATACAGAGTTGAGGCAATGTCTTTGAAACTGTTTAAAAGTAGATTCAATTAAACAAGGCAGTGTGAGTGTAAAACAGTCTACCTTAAAACAACTGTGATTGATAATCACAAAAGGATCTTTCCAATCTAACTCCCAATTTCATTTTAATTTAATGAAGATAGGTCTACAAATCCAATCCTTTTGAATTCCATTGGGAGTGCCCTGTCTCAGTCACAGCACATAAATTGCATGGTGTCTTCAAGCTATGGCACATACAGTTTAATAAGAGCTGCTCTTGACTAAGAGAATAATCAGTGAAAACAAGAGAAGACTAAGAAAAATTTAGGAAGTGTATGACTTCATTAGGCAAAATACAAGTGCTATAATCCAAACAACATTATAAGTAACATTCCTTTTCAAAAAGGCATATAAACATATACCTAAATTAACTGCTAATCTGAACAATCTTGGACTCAGGCCAGCAATTGGCAAATGGCTTAAAATCATACATGCCATAAAGGTTACTATATCTTTGAACAATATTGTTGTCCTACATATTAATATTTTTTAAGTCTAACCTCTAGAAAACAGTCTTTCTTCTCTACCTACATATACCAATGTGAACCTCAAATATTTAACCTCTGATGATTGCCTTTGACTGGTACCTGTTTATTGTGGGGTACCTTAAAACAAGCCAGCAGCTCCTGGAGACAGAACTCCATCCTGCATCTCAAAGTTCTTTACTCTGCCGCAGGGTTTCAAGGCACAGCATAAAGCTAGACAAGACTTTGTGTTACTCAGAAAGCCCTCAAGAAAAAAACATCGGCATATGTCACACAGTGCCTGACTAAACAGTACTACCAAATGCTGTTCCAGATTACCATTCTTTTCAAAAGTCCTAGTCGTTTTACTAAATAGTTGAAAGAAGAACAGACTAGTTTTAGATGAGCTCATTAACTTAATATTGCTTATAGCAGAATCCTGGAGTCATTCACCAGATTGTCTGGAACTATTATTCTTACTTGATTTCATATGCTAGATAACAGTAGAAACTAAAGATTTCATGGTTCTTCACTTCTCATTAGCAACTCCCTTACTTTTTCTCTAGAAATATCAGTGTATCTGATGCCAAGCTCTTGTAACGAGCACTGGGGAGGCTAGATGACAAGAAAGTTAACATGTTTTAATATGGAGACAGCTACAAGGTTGCATATTCTTATTTTTGTTCTGATGCGGATAAATCACTACTCTACTAGAGAGAAACAAAGCGCAATATTGGGGAAAACATATTGGGGAAAACAGGAGCAGAAGAAGCTGATCTCTTCCAGATATTTATTGAGTGACCTCAGAGAAAGAAGATGCGGTCAAATGTTGCTTGATACTTGGTTTAAATTCTTCCATCTCATGAGCTTCTTTTAAAAGGTGATGAACATTAATCAGCTATGGCAATAGATGGTATGAGGGACTTATAGAATTTCTGTCAGTGAAGACTGCTAACTTAAGCAACAATAAGCTAATAACTGCAGGGAGAGATCTAGATATCTCCAGCCCTGCTTTGGAAAATAAGGTGTGCACCCATGGTCCAGAAGCATTTTCTAAGATTTAGTTAAGTATCTTGACCTTAAAAAGTAATTTTTATATATATATATATATATATATATGCTTCAGAAATGAAGGAGTTTCTATCTGTCACCTAAAGTAAGGTACAATACAGAATATGCATTCGGAGTAAAACAGAAAATTTTTATAACTTTAATGATTTTTATTAATTTCTCATGATATGTTTATAAACAGAATGAATGCTCTCATGAGGTATAGAACAAAAAAGTTTGATCTACATTTCAAGGTAAGCTCAAGAGATTCATACTAATGCCATCTTTTGAGAAACACTTTAAACTTCTTTTTTCTACAAGTATTCTAGCTTGTAAGTGGAATTTTTAGTGCAATTTAATAAGATACTATTTTAGGCATTTTAGGTATGGGTAATGCAAAGTGCTATTTGGTTAAAAGATATATTAAAGTAACCTGCTCAAAATACTTCAAAGAAAACTGATAGATGGAATCTGCCTCTGTCAGACTCGCAATTATGAAGTACATGATAGATCCTTGAGTGGTGACAGTCCAGTATTTCACATGAGTAGTACTTATTTTCTGTTACACGGCTTCTGCCTCTTGCAGTAATGGCACCGCATTTAACCTAAAAGAGGTACATTTTTTTCACAGCATTTTTGCAGTGTTTTTGCAACTAGGAACTGAATACTGAAGACAAAGGAGAAAACTTTCTCCTCTGAAGGCTTCAGTGGTTACAAGGACAGCTCCTCTGGGCATAACTCTCTGGTGATAGGTAAAGGTTATCTTATGTTGAAAGAGACCTTACTACACTTCAAGTGCTGTATAGCTCTTCTGTTCACTCAGGTGGAAGCTCAAGACCAAGGGATATTTCTTATCTTGCATACTGTGCACTGTTATTACAGAATAACAATATAAATTTAAAAATCAGTGGACTTTGTAGCATTTTGTGGCTTCAGAGCCACAAAAGATAATCCCAAGAAAAGGCAGTAGTGTATTTATTCTACAGGCACTATCCCATCAGATCACGAAAGCTGCATCTGACTTTCTGATCAAAAACTGCGACTAGAAGAATTGAAAGTATATAGTATATTCAGAATGTTTTAAAAGTAATCCGTTGATAAGTGCAGCTCTATTTTCTGAGTTGTATAGTGATCTCAAAGTTCTTTTGAACTGCACAAGGGCAGCATAAATTTTCAAAGCACCAATTAAATTATGCCAGACTATACCAGTAAAGGAATGGCTTCTATGGAGAAATCTACACAAAACAACCTGTAAACATCATTCATTTTCTGAAAAAGGGAAAACTACCCAACTCCTTAGGTCTTCCTTATTTATGTGGAGGCTACACACAAGCTGTCCAACTTCCTTGGTTGCAATGACTTTATAGTGCAGACCTCAGGCTATTAGGAGGTCAGCATATGAGTTCTACAGCAAATAGTCAACAGTATATCATAAGTACCACAAAAATGTCATGTTTGCTCCTATTTCACCAGAAGCCTTATTTGACCAATAAAATAAATTTAACAGTGAATAAGCATAGCAAGAATAAAATTTACTGAACCTAATAAATTGAAAAAATAAACATTGCCATTAATGCAAATAAGCAAATAATGTGAAACTGCCATTCAGATATAGTCAAACTGGCTATACAGAAAGTTTTCATATTTTAACAGGCCTTAGAAAATTGACATCTTTGTCTCAAGAAGGAACTGTCTTACTGGATATCATAAGCTACTGTAGCTACTGATAAATTCTGGCTTTAATAACAATTGTATCAGCATAATATCAGCACATCAGTCATTTATTCTTATTTCTGACCAGGATCTGAAAGCATGTCTCAAGCATTTGGTTCCTGCAGTGACTTGGTGAGTTTTTAATTGTCCAGGGTGTTTTCCTGAGAAACAGAAAATTTTCTAAGAATTTTGTCTTCAATGGCCTTGATTTTATTTTTTTTGCCAGCATTGGTGCACACACTGATTCAAGTTCTTTCACCTTTGAGCTTTGATTCCTACCTACATCTGCACAACATTATCAGGAAAGATCTGAATTTCTGTTGGTTGCTCTGTCACTTACGATCATTGCTTTCCTTTTTCAGTTCAGGGCTCCAGCAATTCTCCTTCTTTCCCACGGAAACAAAATCAGATTTTTTCCTGCTTCCTGTCAGACCTGGACAGCTGCAAAAGCACTGCATCTACTCCATATTAACAAATGTGCAGATGGAGCAGAAGCCATCCTCCTGTTGCAAGAACCATTAACTTCCATCCCTCGCCATAATGAGACTGTTTGTTTCCCAGACCAGTAAGTACAGACTTTACCTGTACTGCATTCAGTACATGTTTAGGTTCAAGCTTTTGAAACTACAGAGTCTCGGAGAAGACTCTTTCTCATCATCTCTGATACTTCACATTCTGCTGACCTCCTCCTGCAGCTTCTGTATTTGGCAGCACTGTTTCTCAACATGGGCATAGGAAGCTTTCTCTCAGCTTCCAGATTCAGCGAAAGGCTTCAGGCTCTGATGGAAGGCAGCATGCACCTTCCAGAGCTCCAACTTTATCAGCTGCTCAGATGCTACAGAGGCAGAAGCTTCAACAGCTGTTGGGGACCATGCTCTGTGGTTCAGCAATAGCACTGCTAAGAACACGTGTGCTTTTCTAAGCCAAGATGCTGACCCCCATTTTGTGCACTATGCTGTGCAAACTATCACATTTGTTGGCTGCCTCTCAACTGCTCCTCTATTAGCTGGCCTTTTTTATGCATCATTTGTAAAAAGTACATCAACTAAATAATAGCCTGGCAAGTAGCAACTCTGTGAACTGCATCCTTCATATGCACACAAATCTTTTGTCAGTTGTACTAAAAATGACACAGCATTAACCACAAAATAAAAAAGAATTAAAATTCCATTAAAAAACAAAAGTAGGAATACACAGCATTAAGAATCATCCATAGCAATTGCATAGGAACAACCAATATATGTTTCTCAGGGTGAGAAATTAAGAAGTGATTTATGGATAACGGATAAGCATAAATATCCGGTAAAACCTTAACATAGAAAGAATTCGAAGAGTAAACCTCATGATAGAAACTGCTTTACAGTAGACTTTATTTTTCTGAGTAAAATAAATTCATTGTAATAAATAGTGAATAAGCCCTGGGACTTGTGTGTTGAAAGTATTTATTCAGACATCAATAGCCTAGTTGACCCTTTGCTTGGTTCCAAAAGAGCAGAAATTATTTTTTTGAAATTTCATTACATGTCATCAAATTTATTCTCATTTATTTTACTCAACAGACCTTCTTCCCTGGCATTACATATACTGATAACTTAAAGTAGTTGGCTAATCCCAGTCTGGTTTCTGAATTTCCAATTACAACTTTTGTTACAAATTGTATGTCTTCATTAAAACATGAGCAATTACAAAAGAAAAACTCCTCTGAGTGTACAAATTATTTCTCTCTGATTTAAAGTTGTCAGTTCGTGAGACTGTACCACATAACGGCAACTATCAGAAAAGGGCAAAAACTGGGTAGCCATTTGTTACAAGCGAAAAGCAGATGCAGATCCCTCAGGGGTGACGCACAACGCTTGTCAAGTTAAAGCTTTGGCTTTAATGAAAGACTAGTGTTGCCACAGTTGGAGACCCAGGTTACCACTGCTAATCAAATGGAGGCCTCATGCAGTGATGCACTGCTAAGGAGTGAAGCTCAAGGGAAAGCACCATGGGGATGGATGATAAAACCCATGCTGATTAACATATCATACATACGCAGGTTCTGGTTTGCTCATTAGTAAACTCGATGATGTAGTGTAAGTGCTGTTGTCCAAATTCCGAGATCTGTAGCTGGCCTCCATCATTGGTGCCTGTGCAAAAGTAGGTGCAGATGAGGGGGCAAACTATCCTGGATTACTGTGACAAAAAGACAAAACGTGCTCAGGACACTACATACTCAAATGGGATCAGAAGAAGTGAAATGTCCCGAGTTAAGTAAACAACAAGATAAGATATGCTTGGGACTCTACATATTTGGATAGGGCAGGTGAACTATCCTATGTTACTGTGACAGCCTTCTCGTGCCCTACACCATTTACGATGCTTTTGAAGTCTCTGAAGAATACTTTGGTTTTGATCCCAACAGTGGTTTGGGAGGAAGTGCTTTTCCACTATACCACTACCTCTCTTACACCAGTATTAATGGCGCTTTGAGATGCTCAGTCACAGAATGTCAATCATAGTCCAAAGATGATTTTTTTTTTCATTTGTGCTAATTGCTGTAGTACAGGACAAGGTCACACAGTCAAAAGTTCAGTCACAAAACTGCTTTCATGTCTCCCCAGGGAAGCAGGAAGACAAAGAGTTGAAGCAATTTCTTAGTTGTGGTTTAGAAAAAGAAAATGGACCATGGTTGTGATTCATGTCCTTCTGATGCCACCTGCTGGTTTGGCAGTGAAAAAGTGTGAGCTGTCTGCAGTTTGTGAGGCCGTAGCAGGGTAAGGAATCCTCATGTACTGCTCCTCTCTAGTTATGTCAGTTCACTCACTGCTTCTCTCACAAGTTTGTCTTCCTTCAGCTTTCTTAACTCTGGCTTCTCTAGTTTCTCTTCCTCTGCCTCTTTGTCCACCTCAGGAATTTTCAAGAGTCTTTGTCACCTTTTTCAGTCTCTCTAGTCTTGTCTCTGGGGATTGCCATCAGCAACTTAAATCAAAAACCACTGCTGCGCTGTCTTAAAATTCATCTTCTTCCAGACCAGTTTCCAGAATCACAGACTAAAATTCTGTCATTTTCTCGTGTTTGCCTCATCATCTGTTTGATAAAGCATCAGTCTTTGAGTTTTCATTCCCAGTATCTACTTCCTTCTACTTCTTTTGCAGCTTCATGTGGGGACTACTTCCCATAATCAGGCCATTAAACTATATTTTTCTTTAATATCAAACCCTTCTGTACATGCATATCTTATAAGGTATGTTTAAGTCTTTCAGATCCCTTATTCTTAACATCTTTAAAATACAGTCTTTTCTTTCTACCCACATGTTTTGTTTCATTCTCTGGTACCTCAGCATTCTTTTCATAAGCTTGATGAATATTTGCCTTGAGAAAAGCAAAAGAAATTAAAGTGGCATTCCCATCCAGACTAGGTGAAATTATGAAGAAAAAGCGGTAATCTATTTTTTAAAAGAAATAACATATTTCATGAATTTTTTAAAACTACCTTGTTCTACTAACAAGATTTCCTGTACTGATTTCCCACCCATTTAAAATTTCACATGGAATATGATTTCCTAAAGGAAACCAGAACAAAACAAAATTATTATTGTGTCATGGTTAAGTCTAAGTTTTTCTCATATAAAATAATTGGTGTGCTTTTTAAATTTCAAAGGTTTTTGCTTCATTTTTTGAAACAGCTCCAGTTAATATTTTTTTTTTGTTTCAGTCTGGTACACCTGAAAAGAATAATGCCTTTAAGACGAAGAAAATTTTATGTGGTGATTGTGGAATTATATATGAGAAGCTATCAACTTCAACATATTAAAAATTGAAATACAACAGCAATAATATAAATATATGGACATAAAATTCTTCTAGGATAACAGGTAAGCCCAAATGAATCAAATTCTCTAGAGAGCACAGAAAGCTAGAATAAGCAAGATTAATTATCTTTAAGACATTTTTGGAGTCTTTGGGGTTTATTCAACAGTTTGTGGTCGTAGAAAACAGAAGAATCATCACTAAAGTCAGGCAAATTAGCATGTTGCCATACTACTAAAAATGGCAATTTTTAAAATGAGGGTTTTTTTATCAGAAGAGTACAATAATTTCATCACTTCTCTGTTAAAGATTCTCAGAAAAGGGAGGGAAGCGTTTCAGAGCTCCTTGGCTGAAAGTACATACTATTCCTCTTGTAGGGCAGGCAATTTGAACCTAGGACAATTTATATGAGCTGGGGTTTTGGGTTAGTAAAATGAAAAAGTCAGCATCACAGAATTTTTTTCAGTGTGAGTCAACTCTGTTTGTTGAGCCATTTTTTCACTCATCTTTATTTTAAAAGTATAGACCTGAAAATTCAGCTGATATTAATATTCACAATTGAATTCACTTCACTGGACCTCTGCTTCAGGCTACAACATGTAAAAACCTGGGCTCACCTGGAAACTTAGATAACCAGTGACAAGAGCCCGGCTTTTGACTAAGTAATTCAGTTTGCCTTTTTTATATATAGTGCCCTCCTGATCTGGGGATAATCATCAAGGGGCAGCATTGTCCCTCTGTGACATGGATCCCCTTTTTCTGCAGATATATTTTTGCATGGCAATCTGTCTGCTGAAGGTCTCCCAGTATGTTTATCAGACTAAAATCCAGATTTACTGGAATCTCTACATTTGGCATTTATTGATAGTATATTAGCTGGAAAATATTAGTTGTTAGGATGTCTAGGTACTCCTGAGAAACTTTTGTAGCAACAGACAGTGGAATATGAGTACACAGTGGCTGAAAACTACTGTCATTGTAATGCCATCAACTGGATTAGAAAATTATATGTTTCACCTCATTTTAGAGAAGACCTCTGTCTGAGACTGTATTATTAAGAACTAAAAGCAGGCTGAGGAACATTGGGTATATGGCTGGGACTTCTGTCTAGGATAGAGTTAATTTTCTTTATAGCAGCCCCTACAGTGCTTGTTTGGATTTGTAGCTAAACCAATGTCAATAATATACCAGTGTCTGGATATTGCTGAGAAGTGCACAGTGAGATTGCACAGTGCAATCTGTGCTATTGCAGAGATTGCACAGTGTCAAGGCTGGGGGTTTTGTTTGGGTTTTTGTTTTGTTTGGTTGTTTTTTTTCCCATTACTTTGCTCCCACAGCAAGCAGGCTGATTTTATCTTGACCCATGAGTTTTCAGCTTTTGCTCTTTCAATTCTCTTCTCCACCCCACTGAAAGGTGGGAAATGAGTGAGTGGCTGTGTGGGGCTTATCTGCTGGCAGAGTTCAACTCACCACAAGTGACTACAGTAATTTTAAATAGATACAAACTGATCTTGCATACCTTTCATAAGAACATTCTAGAATGAAAGGAAAAAAGATTATTTTTACTCATAAGCTTCCTCTATAGCAGTGTAAAAACTCTGTAACAGGCCATATAAAGTGACAGCGCTGAACACATTTGCTGTGATATTTGAAATCTCAGCTACAAAATTCCTGATGCTTTCCTATCAACAAACCTACCTGTCTCCAGCTCAGATTAGGTGAGTTCCATAGTTCTTGGTAACCAGTCAAAAAATACAAGATTTGGATCACTTTCTAAAAGATTATTTGGTTTTTGCCTGCTTACCTCCTATTGTACCATCTTTTTGCTCTAATACTTATTCCTAATCTCATTAGAAGTTTAGAGAAGGGCACTATTAACTGGCAGTTTTTCCTTACTTGTTATGGAAAAGGAGAGGCAGACTTGAGCTGATATTTACATTTCTTCTACTTTTCGCATTCCTGGCAGCTCCTTTCAGTCCCTCATATACAACATTTGCTGAAGGGATCTAGAAGAAGCTGCAAATTGGCTGTTAGATTTCTCAGATACAGTAGTGTATATTCAAAGAAGGGGTAAAGTCTAGTAGGGTACCATACCAGTGAAGTCCTGATCTCATGCATGCAGATATTTTACTGTTGACTGGATATTTCATGTATCATAAGACTGCCTGACACAAAGCTCTTGCAGCCTTAACATGAACATGGACACCTAGCTCTATGCTGACAGCATGAAAATGAGTTTGAGTTTTCTGGATTAAATTAAAAAAAAAAAAATCACCAAGACTTGCTTTGTCTCCAAGACTTTTGTCATACTGGCCTTGGAAAGCTTTTTCCTGGTCTGTCTCAGCTTCACCTATTCGTCTTAAAAGGGTTGGCACTGTAGCATTAAGCTCAACCTAAGGTGGCACAGCAAGCATTTGGAGTGAGAAATCCAAGGCTTGGTACCTATAAGCTATTAACAGGAGTGAGAGACCTCATGCACAAAAAGTAGATGTAATTAGCAACCTACTGCTAAATAAAATAAATCTTTTGTCAGTCAAACGGCTGTAATATAGAAAGCTTCTGTCCTGTCTGTAAAACAGTGTTCTTCTCATAATGAGAGCTGTCTTTTCTCACACTTGTGTTTTCAAGCTTCTTTTTCAATAGCTTATTGAAATTTGGCATAAAGGAAAGAGAGGAAGTCTCCTCTGGACCAAGTATCTTCAGAAATTCATCCTAATATAACTTCTGTACACCCAACCTGAAGAAATTAGCTCACAATATCACTGCAAATACATGGGTGAATCACTGTGTTGATTCTATCCCAAACATAAAGCTCTTCTATGGCTCTTCATGCAGGTTCTTACTCTGCACAAATGGAATACTCAAGGCTTAGAACCAGAATTAGCTTCTCTAGCTCGAGAAGCCAGCAGCACAGTGACTGGGCTTCGAGGAAAAGGAGAGGTGAGAATGTCTGTAGTTGACTGTAACCTGCTTCAATAAAGAATGACAGGACCCATGTTTGCTCATGTAGACTTGAGTAAATACTATCTTAGCCTCTGATGTAACCATGCCACTAAATTACATAACTAAATGGAATAATTCAGCTTTTCATGACTAAAAAGAAGTAATGGAAGAAATAAATCTTGTGTAAGATAAATTGAGTACCTGCACAGCATTAAATTTTTGTCTCTTTCTTTCTTGAGTATCTGACAGAAAAAAATCCATAGCTCTCACCCACATACACTGCATGCTTTTGAAACCCTTTTTACTTTTTCAGGCACAAGATCTGGGTTATTGATGTATCTCTATGGCTTTGGACAATATTTGAGGCTTTACATTTTCTTTATCCTATTCCAAAAGCTTTCTAATAAAATCAGCATATCCAAAAAGTTGGATAAGAGGCTTAAGAGATTAAAGAAAACCATATTGATACAAAATTAGAAACCAATGTTTTAACTAACACAAACTTGAGAATTTTGAGTGACGTCATGTATAGTGCTGTCACAGTTTTATCCCATCTGACAACTAAGTACCATACAGCCATTCATTCACTTTCCTTCCTCCTCTGGTGGGATGAGGAGGGCAATCAGAAAAAAAGGAAAGTCTATGGGTTGAGATAAGAACAGCTTAATAATTGAAATGAAAAAAAAAAAAAAGGTATTAATAATTTAAAAAAAAAAAAAAAAGAGAGATATGAATAAACCCCAAGAAAGACAGCAATCAGCCCCTTCTGGACAGTTCCCCCAGTTTATATACTGAGTGTGACATCTATGGCACATGACCATAATTCAGGTCATCTATGACCCATCTATGACCCTAATTCAGGTCAGCTGCCCTGGCTGTGCTCCCTCCCAGCTTGTTGTGCATCTCCTTACTGGCAGAACATGGGAAACTGAAAATTTTTTGGCTTAGAGTAAGCAACAACCAAAACATCACTGTGTTGTCAACATTATTCTCAGGCTAAATCCAAATCACAGCTCTGTACCAGCTACTAGGAAGAAAATTAACTTTATCCCAGCTGAAACCAAGACAAGTGTTTTGGAGTGATTTACCACAACAAATGTTGATAAAGACAATGGGTCTTTAAATAAACAAATTACTGTAGACGGAAGCTAAATTTGTTAAAACTGGCTCTCTGCTTTAGGACATCTGAAAGCTGAGAAGCAGCTCTCCTCCTGAGGAAAATGAAGGATACTATATGCACCAAGACAGCGGATGTGCAAGCAGGGAAAGAGTTCAAAGATTACTTCTTCATTAAAGTATGAACTGAAGTATAGTCATCACCTTTCTAGTTTTAGCTAATCAGTACAGACATTTCAAAGGAAAACTTAGAAAGTTGCTTATTCACTAGGAGAATGGGCCTTATGGCTTTCTGATACTGAGATTTCAGGCAAGTCACAACAAGTTTGAACTTTCAAGACAGGCAGCTAGCCGAATAAGTGGGCATTTGTTTTTGTTAAAAAAAAAATGTCATGAATGTCTAATCAAACTTGCCACAAAGTAGAAACTAAGCAAGTCCTTCTTGATACTGAAAATTACGGAGTTAGCCTTTCTTACAAGTTCTTAAAGACATTTAAAAACTAAATAGATTTATGAAAAAATAAAAGACCATCCTAACACTGGCGATATAATGAGAAATCAATAACCCAATAAACAGTGTGAACAAGTAACTTAGTATTAAATTAAATACTTGTTGTATTTAAAAATACTTGGAGCGTATAGCTTATGAACAGGTAAACTAAAAAACCTAAAAAAACCCCAACAAACCCCTAAACCAACCAATCAACAAACCAACCAACCAAAACCCAAAAAATACCCCCACAGGTTTTTTTTGAAGAAACAAAAAACTGCACTGCTACACATATTTTTAAAAGGGCATTTTATTGTCTCTGGTTCCTGTTGTTCTCAGTTTTGTAAAATGTATATTGTTTACCATATCATTAACTAAAAGTTATGACTGCCCTTTCTTTTTTTAATTACACTTCCTTGACATAAAAGGTTTGCTTACCTCTCAGATGCTGTAATTTTTTCTTAAGACATTATGTCTATACAGTCCCAAATGACTAGTGATTTAGACCAAGAAAGTACACATAGCTCATAGTGTAAGAATATTTAAAAATGCTATATATGAAAATTAATCAAAGAATGACAAACCAAAATGTAACAAACATGAATGCATATCATACACATTTAATTTTTTTAGCTTACTCTATCTTCTTGTTCCTATTTAGTCCAAGATGTTACAGAGGAAGGTAAGCCACAAAGTTGGAAGCTTGTTCTGAAAGTCTGTGAAGTTCAGAAAGTCTGCATATTTAAGTAAGGCCAGTTAGATCTCCTACAGGTCAATACTTTATTTGTTTTAAGTTTAAAGGTATTCTTCACAGAGATTTTAGTCCAGAAATATGCACTCATAAACAAACAAAGCATAGTGAAAAAAACCAACTTTCATTTAAAATTACTAGTTGGTATTTTGCTTGAGAAAAAAAAAAAAAAATAGGATGAGTAATATTTATGCTATGAAAGGTCTTGGTAGACACAAACAGCACACTAAATTTAAAGGTGATTGGCCAATAGGAAAGACAGGAAAGCAATAAGAAATGTAGAACAGCTTATTTGGCATTTAAATGAATACAAGTATCTTACATTACCATCATAACAAGAACTGGAGTTTTTGTAAAAGTGAGAATCATTGAATGGTTTGGGTTGGAAAGGACCTTAAAGTTCATCTAGTTCCAACCCGCTGCTGTGGGTAGGGACACCTACCACTAGACCAGGTTGCTTAAAGCCCCATCCAACCTGGCATTGAAAACTTACAGGGATTTCACAGCCACAGCTTTTTCAGGGCACACAAGATGAGGAGAGAAACAGAAGGTAGCTACTGAGTTTGGCACCAAGATCTGCTGCCGACCCACAGATAAAAACTTAGGTTTCAGGGGATTTCACAGCCTTTTGGGGCAAATCACTACATTGCTTAATGATGCTCAGAGTGATTTGCATCACCTACAGGCACCAGGGCGTACTCTTAGGTACACAACATCCTTTTCTGATCCATGCTGAAGCACCTGGACCTCCTCGAAGGGTAAATACTCCAGCCCAAATACCTGTTTCCTTCCCTGAGTACTGCTGGTCTATTAGCGTGCCTCCTGTCTGAGACATCTGGGCCAAGATGAAGCCTGACGGGTGCTGAGCAGAGGGGATCACATCTTCCTCCTCTGGCTAGGGAAGAAAGCTAGAAGAAATCCCCAAGAACAAGTTCAAATGCTGCCTTAGACCTCCCATGGGAGGTGTCCTGGGTTCAGCTGTAACAGTTTTTTTTCTCCTTCTTAGTAGCTGGTGTAGGTCAGTGTTTCAGCTTTAGTCTGAGAACAGAGCAGATAACACACCTATGTTTTAGTTGTTGCTAAATAGTGATTACCCTGATCAAAGACTTTTCAGTCTTTTATGCTCTGCCAGTGAGGAGGGGCACAAGAAGCTGTGAGGAAGCAGAGACAGGACACCTGACCCAAACTAGCCAATGCGGTATTCCATACAACAGCACAGTATTGCATGCCTAGGCTATAAACTGGGAGAGTTACCCAGAAGGCCCAGATCGCTGCTCAGGTTGGGCTGGGTATAGGTCAGCGAGTGGTAAGCAATCATATTGTATATCACTTGTGCTTATTATTGGTTTTTTTCCGCTTCCCTTTTTAGTTTTATATTTTCTCCCTTTGTTATTCCCCTGATCATCATTATTATTAGTAGTAGTAGTAGTTTTGTATTATACCTTAGTCACTGAATTGTCCTTACCTCAACCCGTGGGATTTACATTCCTTTGATTCTCCTCCCCATCCCTCCCGGAGAGGGGAAGAAGAAGGGGGGGAGGGAGTGAGTGGCTGCATGGTTCTGAGTTAGTGGCTGGGCTTATACCACAACAGTCCTTTGTGGGGGTTAAAGTGGGGCACAAAGGGTTGAGATAACGACAGATCTGACCAGAGTGTGTCAAAACCTGTTTTTGATAAGCATTCATTGTTTCAAACTAATAGTCACTTATCACAATGTTGATTTATTTGCTCTCAGAGTTGTTGTGCTTGGTCTCAGAGTTTCAGCATGTCACACCCTACTTGAAGTCACTATTTGCTGCATCACTGTTTATCAGCTTTGAGGCTTGGGCTAAGGTTCTTGTTTCACTGTACTTCATGACTTGTAATACAGTAGAATCACTGATCATGAAACTGGTCTGGCTTGTGTTCTCAGTGTGGTCATCACCTCTATACTTTGGGAGGCATGTAATGGGAATTATTAACAATCACACTCTTTTTTTCCCCCCTTGGAGGGTCAATGTATGAAAGAGACATTCCATCACACCCTCCGTGCCCCACCAGGCTATTTACAGCAGTATTTGAGAATTTTAAAGACTCTGAATATCCTTGGAATCAGCCTGCTCTCTTTGCTCAGAACCACTATACTGCTGCATATGGTGCACGTGTTTTACTCACGACTATACCACCCTGAGAATGCCCAATTTTGTCTATCTTGGAAAGCTAAGCAGGCATGGGCTTGGGACTTGTCTAAGGTTAAACAACTGTCTAAGAATACCACCACAATATCTTCTCAGAGACTGGACAGTCATGAGTGGCAGGGTGTGTGGGATCGTATGGGCAAGCTCCTAGGCCAGTTGACCCCTCCAGTGCTTTGGAACTTCACTCCTGAACAAATGCAAAATCCAGAAAAATTAGCAGAACACTTAGAGAAGGTGTGCTGGTGTCCTGTCAATACCAGAGGGGACAACTCACCACAATATGCTGGAGTTTGTCCTATGCCTACAGAGCCCTGTTCTGTAAAGAGCAGGAAAAAGATGTTCCTGGATCTGATGGCATAGCAACAGACAATGCGGCTGCTCTATTCCCAGCAACAAGCACAGCAACCATTCCAACCCCAGTGACAGACACTGCAGTCACTCCAACCCCAGTAGCAAGCACTGCAGCTGAACTGAAGGACCAATCCGTGCCAATATTAGTTGACCCTAGAAGCAAGAGGAAAAGCAAATGAAAAGCATGAAAAGCAACTCGTGTAGTGAAGGCAGATGAAGACCCAATGCATGAACTAGAGGGGGCAATATCTGAATGAGAGGAATAAGTGGAATTAGTACGGGAATCAAAGGAAGAGGTAACTTCTTGACCCCTGAACTTGACTGAGCTGTGGAATATGTGGAAATATTTCAGCCCTCTTCCAAATGAGCACATCATCACCTGGATGCTCCAATGCTGGGACAAGGGGGCTGAGTCACGAACTAGAAGGTAGGGAAGCCAAGCAGCTGGGATCGCTTGCTAGGGAAGGCAGAATTGACAAAGCAATTGTGAAAGAGAAACAATTTCTCAGCCTCTGGAGGCAGGTCATTGCATCTGTGAAGGAAAGGTATACCTACAAGGACAATGTTATATGTTGCCCAGGCAAGTGGACCGTGACAGAGAAAGGCCTTCAGTACCTGAGGGAATTAGCTGTTCCAGAGATGATCTATCACAAGTCAGATGCCAGGAATGTGTTTTTATTGCAGAGAATGAGATCCCTTAGATCCAGAGGAAGTCAAATATACACGACCCATGTGGTGGAAATTTACACAGAGCGAGCCATCGTCATATGCCAGCTCACTGACATCAATGAGCTGGAGGGATGCAGCAGCACCAACAGTGCATGAAGTAAGTCATCAGCTCCGGGAGCTTGAAGACAGTCTCGCCCCTTTCATCATTTCAGCTGTGGAAAAACTCCTGTCCCAGGAGTTCAAGCAATTAAGAGATGATCTATCCAATCTATCCAGCTCGCCACTTGTGCCAACCTGCATTTCAGCTATTAACAGAAGGTGCCTTATTGCCTGAGAAAGAAGATATAGGAGGTACATGCCATGGGTCACCCTATGGTTTTATCTGCAGTATCAAAGAAGGAGTTTTTGAGAAAGGGAGGAAAATAATCCAGACCCTTCTGAAGACCAGTTTTTCCATAAAACAGAGTTAAGGTCAAGGGATGTGCACAGGAGATTAAATTTTTGGGAATAAAATGGCAAGATGGACATCGCCACATCCCCACAGATGTGATCAACAAGATAACAGCAATGCCTCCACCAACTAAGAAAGAAACACAAACTTTCTTAGGTGTTGTGGGGTTCTGGAGAATGCACACCCCGAATTACAGTCTAATTGTAAGCCGTCTCTATCATGTGACCTGGAAGAAGAATTATTTCAAATGGGCCCCTGAGCAACAACAAGCCTTTAAACAAATTAAATGAGAGATAGTTCATGCAGTAGCCCTTGGACCAGTTTGGACAAGGCAAGATGTGAAAAATGTGCTTTACACCACAGCTGGGAGAATGGTCCTACCTGGAGCCTCTGTCAGAAAGCTCCAGGGGAGACTTGAGGTTGACCCCTCAGTTTTTGGAGTCAGGAATACAAGGAACTGAGGCCAGCTATACCCCAACTGAGAAAGAGATACTGGCAGCCTATGAAGGAGTTTGAGCTGCTTCAGAAGTAGTTAGCTCTGAAGCACAGCTCCTCTGGGCACCCTGATTGCCTGTGCTGGGCTGGATGTTCAAAGGCAGGGTCTCCTCTACAGATCATACAACTGATGCTACATGGAGTAAGTGGGCCGCGCTAATTATGCAAGAAGCTTGAACAGGAAATCGTAGTGTTCCAGGAATTCTAGAAGTCATCGGACTGGCCAGAGAACAAAGATTTTGGAATGTCACCAGAAGAGGAGATGATGCGTGCTGAAAAGGCCCCACCTGTCCTGGGTTCAGCAGTAGCAGTCATTTTTCTCCTTCTTAGTAGCTGGTGCAGTGCTGTGTTTTTTGACTTTCAGCCTGGGAACAATGCTGGTAACACTGATATTTTTAGCTATTGCTCAGTAATGTTTACACTGACCAAGGACTTTCTGAATCTCATGCTCTGCCAGGGAGGAGGGGAAGCTGGGAGGAAGCAGAGATAGGACACTTGACCCAAAGTAGCCCAAGGGGTATTCCATACCACAGCACGTCATGCCCAGTATTATAAACTGGGGCCAGCTACCCGGAAGGGCTAGATCGCTGCTCAGGTCGGGCCCGGTATCAGTCGGTGGGTGGTAAGCAGTTGTATTCTTTTCCCTTGTTATTTCCCACATCATTACTATTATTGGTGGTAGTAGTAGTGGTTTTGTATTATGTCTTAGCTACTGGACTGTTCTTATCTCAACCAGCGGGAGCTACGTTCTTTTGATTCTCCTCTCCATCCCTCTGGGAACAGGGGGAGGAAGGTGAGGAGGGAGTGAGTGAGCGGCTGCATGGTTCTGAGTTGCTGGCTGGGCTTAAACCAAGACACCACCATGTAATAAAATGTCAGAAAGTGAAAAGCAATATGCCTTGTTTACTGATGGGTCCTGCTGTAGTGTGGAAAAGCGCCAGAGATGGAAGGCAGCTGTATGGAGTCCCCTGTGACACATTGCAGATACTGTTGAAGGAGAGGGTGAATAGAGTCAGTTTGCAGAGATGAAACCCATCCAGGTGGCCCTGGACATTGCTGAACAAGAAAAGTGGCCAGTACTTTATACTGACTCATGGGTGGTGGCAAATGCCCTGTGGGGGCGGTTGAAGCAATGGAAGCAAAGCAACTGGCAATGCAGAGGTAAACCCATCTGATCTGCTGCACTATGGCAAGATATTGCTGTCTGGATGCAGAAACTGATGGTGAAGGTATGCCACGTAGATGCTCATGTACTCAAAAGTAGGGCCACTGAGGAACACCAGAACAACCAACAGGTGGATAAAGCTGCTGCGATTGAAGTGGCTCAGATGGACCTAGATTGGCAACGTAAGGGTAAATTATTTTTAGTCCAGTGGGCCCATGGCACTTCAGGCCATCAAGGCAGAGATGCAACATATAGATGGGCTCGTGATCAAAGGGTGAACTTAACAATGGACACTATTACCCAGGTTATTCACAACTGTGAAACATGTCCTGCAATTAAGCAAGCCAAGCAGTTGAAGCCTCTCTTGTATGGAGGACGATGGCTGAAGTACAAATATGAAGAGGCCTGGCAGACTGCTGTATCACGCTCCCATCGACCCTCCAAGGCAAGTGCCATGTGCTTACCATGGTGGAAGCAACCACCGGAAGCAACTGCAGCGTATGGAAACATACGCTGTGCCCCACGCCACTGCCTGGAACACTATTCTGGACCTTGAGAAACAACTCTTGTGGTTACACAGAAACTCTTGTGGTTACACAGCACCCAGAAAGAATTAAGTCAGACAACGGGACTCATTTCCAGGACATGGAGCTGCTTAGGAGGGCCAGGCAGCACGTGGAGGCAGCCATCAAAGTGGGAGCCTGATTAAAAACACACACATACCAACATGCCATGGACATTTGTTTCATTTATGGCTGAGCACTTGCATGCCTCCCCAGGAGAAGATCTCTGTGCAGGGTCTCTACCCCATCGTCCACAAGCTGCTGCGGGCATGGGGCTGGGTGAAGAAGTTCTCCAGCATCGTCAGGGTGGGTATCCACTCAGGGCAGAAGCAGGAGACCCAGAAGCTGCTGGAGGAGGAGGATGAGGAGGATGAGGAGGACTGTGGTGGTGAGCAGTGGGAGGCAGGGCTGCATCCACAGCCAGGGTCAGTTTCTTGCTGGCCTCAGCCCACAGTGGAGATCACGGAGCCTCCTGAGGAGGAAGAGGAAGAGGAGGAGGATGCCCACTGGTATGATGAGGACACCGATGGCATCCACGACATGATGGTTAGTGGAGAGGGCCAGGGCTGGACTGCACAGAACACAGCCTGTACTGCACGGTGAGGGTGGGATGGGGACTCCACAGCTCACCCCGGTCCTCTCTGTTCCTTCCGCAGTCCTCCATGCTGCGGGACCAGATGCCTACCTTGATCTGGACCAGCCAGTACAATGCTGTGAATTATTGGCAGCTGCAGAGGGATCAGATGGTGAACCACTTCACTGGCATTGGAGCCTTCACCACCAAGGTAAGAGCCTGGAGACACCAGGAATGTGCTGCTGGGGAAGAACAGGGGTGGCGGCATTGGGTCCAGCACTGACTGTCACCCTAGGGGTCACATATGGGGACCCATATGTCACATATGGGGACCTGTGCCTCAATCTGCAAAGCTGGCCCTGGTTCCACCTAACCAATCTCACCACCCTCTTCTTGTAGTGCTGCCAGCTGGGAGCTGAGGATGAGCACCAAGCCTTCATTGGTGAGCTGGGGCTGTTGCCCTTCTGCCCCCCTGCCATATCCCAGGTCCCCCCATGTTCTGGGCAGGACAGAATGAGGTCAATTTGAATCCTTTGCAGAGGATTTCCAACTGACAGCAGCTCGCAGCCTGCTCAAACTGGCTGTGGAGAAGGCTGGGGACACGCCAGGGGTGACAGAGTGACCTGACAAGGGAGCAGGTGAGTGTGTGGAGGTGGGCCTGGTGGGGATGGTGAGGAGCCTGGGCTCAGTGCCACGGCTATGGGCTGAGCCTGTGCTCGGAACTGTGTCTCAGGACTTCGATGCACCCAAAGCCATGCATCCAATGGGTTGCCAGGAGCCATGACCCTCAGCCCATGCCGCCCTCACAGGCCCAGCACTCCCGTTGCCTCCTGAGCTGCTGGAAGCCACACTGGAGATCTGCAGGAGGCAGCTGGACAGGTTGGAGCACTGCGACATAGACTGGGACACCCTAGTTCTCCATGTCACTAGTGCCGACTGGGACTGCTTCCGGCAGGAGTACTACCACGTGGTGCAGTGTGTGCAGGGCAGGAAGGTTTGGGGGGAACACACAGCATGGCAGTGCTGGTGCTGTCCCCCTGCATCACCACCCTGCTGTGAGCAGGCCAAGCTGGCACTGAGCATCCTGCAGTGAGAGCAGTACAGGTCCCCACTGCAGCAGCTTCAGGGGCAGCTGCCCCAGACCTGCATGCAGGGTTACCACAACCTGTGAATCACCAAACCTGGAGCCGTGCTCTGCGATAGTGGTGAAGCCAAGGGGAAAAGGGGATTTGAGCACAGGCTCCCCAGCAAAGAGGGGTCTCACTGGCACTGTGTTTCCCCTCACTCAAGGATCACCTGCTCAGTGGGTAGAGGAGGTGCTGGCAGTGGCAGAGAAATGCGAGAGGCCCTCAGTGCAGCTGGGAGAATGGGTCCCACAGAAGTACATGCAGTGTCTGCTGCTCATCTTGGGCACCAAGTTTGACCTGCAGCAATAGCTCCTTGTGGCCAACTAGGACCCACTTCACCATCTAGTTCTACCACAACAGCTACATGTGCTTCTGCTCCCAGCCCTTCTCCCTGCACAGCCTGCAACGGTAAGTGCCCACTACCCTGGTGCCCCAGCACCCTGGCACACCCAGTGCCCCAGCACCCTGCTGACCCACCCCTGCTCTCTCCACACCAGCTCCCAGCACCTCTGCAACATCACCATCCAGAAGCGGTAGAGGCTGGCTGGGGACCAGCACCCCAAACTGTCCCACGACCTGATCTGGTCTAGCCAGCAGTTCAAGCTCTACCTTCAGGGAGCAGGGCATTGGGAAGCCTGGGAGAAGGTGATCATCCCTGGCATGAAGGAGGCGGTGGTGGCTTCCCTGCGCTGTGCCCAGGAGTGGTGGGGTCCTGCAAGGGCAGCATTGAGCTCTACGAAGCCGACTTCTTGTCTGTGGAGAATTGCCAGCCCTGGTTGCTGTACATCAACACCAATCCATCCATGGCTCCCTGCTCAGCAGTGACCCGATGGCTCTGCACCGCCGTCCAGAGCAGCACAGTGCGCATGGTCTTGGACCGCAAGAAGAACCCCGGCTGCTTCACCAGCGCCTTCAACCTCATCTACGTAGAGATGGGTTTGGGGAGGGGCATGAGGTGGGCACCCTGAGCCCTCCCTCCCCACCTGAACATGAGCAGCTTGTGCCCAGGCAGCCAAGAAGGCCAAGGACATCCTGGCCTGTACCAGAACCAGTGTGGAAGCAGGGCCAGGGCAGGGATTGTCCCCCTGTACTGGGCACTGGTGAGGCTGCACCTCAGATCCTGTGTTCAGTTATGGGCCCGTCACTACAAGAGAGACATTGAGATGCTGGAGGGGGCCAGAGAAGGGCAATGGAGCTGGTGAAGGGCCTGGAGCAGAAGTGTGATGAATGGCTGAGGGAACTGGGGATGTTTAGTCTGGGGAAGAGAAGGCTCAGGGGAGACCTCACTGCTCTTTACAGCTACCTGAAGAGAGAATGGAGCCAGGAGGGGGCTGGTCTCTGCTCCTAGGGAACAAGGGATGGGACAAGAGGAAATGGCCTCAAGCTGCACCAGGGGAAGTTTAGACTGATTTTAGGAACAATTTCCTCCCCAGAGTGTAGTCAGGCACTGAAACAGGCTGCCCAGTGAAGAAGTAGAGTCACTGCCCATTTAGGGGCTCAAAACCTATGCAGATGAGGCCCTCAGTAACATGGGTTAGTGGTGGCCTTGGCAGTGGTGAGAAACGGTTGTCCTCGATGATCTTAAAGCTCTTTTCCAATCTGGTTGTTTTCATGTCTCCCTGCAGGCAGTCGTGCCCCTGCCTCCCTACTTGGGGCTGAAGTTTTTGGTGGAAGGCTACTTGCTAATAAAGCTCCAGCTGCAAAAGCAACAACCCCAGCCCAAACTCCCCACCTTACAGCCTCTTGTCCACCTGGTGATGCTCAAGTCCCCTGTGGTGCTCAAGTCACCTGTGGTGCCCAAGCCTCCTGTGGAGGTGCCCAGGCCACTTATGGACACCAAGCCTCCTATGGTGCCCAGGCCTCCTGTGCTGGCCAAGCCCCCTCTGGTTCCCAGGCCTCCTGTGGTCTTCAAGCCACTTATGGACATTGAGCCTCCTGTGGTGCTCAGGCCTCCTGTGGTGCCTCAGTCCCCTGTGCTGCCCAAGCGGAGCGGAAGAACCACTCAGCTCCCATGGGCTGGAGCAGCACAGGTTGAGCTGGCTCCTCTGGGGCAATTGTGCTCCTTCTCCTCCGGCTCTGTCCTCCAGGCACCACCACAGCCAAACCCCCTGCTACAGTGATCTCAGGTTGCTCTGCCCCAGCATAGGTAATGCAGGAAGATGGGTAAGTCCAGTGTGTACCTCAAGGGGATTTAATTTTGGGGGAAAACAGCCAATGAACTCAATTATATGCCATTGCCTGCTATAAAATACTTCTATAGCCCATCAGCTAAATGCCCACCTCCACTACTCTGGGCTTTGAAAAGAAAATATGTGCAGTCATGATCATCAGGAGAGAATAAAGTCATGGAAAAGTCAGCAGCAGCAGAACTGTCCTCAGGTCACTAACATCTGACCCTGACTTCCCACTGATCATCACCCCAACAAAGAATGAACTTTGATGAGACTAGAGGAGCTCAACAGTGACCAGACGAGTTCAGCAGTGTTGTCATCAGGCAACAATCCAACACTACACACGATCTTTCCTGCCCTGAAAGACTGTTACAACAGACGAAGCCCAAAATCATTGACTTGAATGAACTCCACGAACTTTATAGGGATGGTCCATGGACTAAGGAATGAAATCTGTCTCTTTGTGAGTGTGTATACCAAGAGACAAAAAGCAGTGGTACATTTTAAAATGTGGGACTTAAGCATGATGTGAATAAGGGGTGAATACTGTCCTGGGTTCAGCAGTAACACTTACTTTTCTCCTTAGTAGCTGGTGCAGTGCTGTGTTTTGACTTTAGTCTGAGAACAATGCTGATAACACACCGATGTTTTAGTTGTCGCTAAGTAATGTTTACCGCAACCAAGGACTTTTCAGTTTCTTATGCTCTGCCAGTGAGGAGAGGCACAAGAAGCTGTGAGGAAGCAGAGACAGGACATCTGGCCCAAACTAGCCAAAGGGGTATTCTGTACCACAGCACGTCATGCCCAGTATATAAACTGGGGGGACTCATCTGGAAGGCCCAGATCACTGCTTGGGTTGGGCTGAGTATCGGTCAGGAGGTACAGGTGGTAAGCAATTGTATTGTGCATCATTTGTGTTCATTCTTTCTCCTCCCCCCTTCCCTTTGAGTTTTATAATCTTTACTCCTGTTATTTCCCTTCTTAGTAATATTATTAGTGGTAATAGTAGTAGTTTTGTATTATACTTTAGTAATTGCGCTGTTCTGATATCAGTCTGTGGAGTATACATTCTTTGGATTCTCCTCCAAATATTGCCGGGGGGGTGGGGGGGGGGTAGGGAAGGAAGAAGAAGCAGGGGGAGTGAGCAAGCAGTTGCAGGGTGCTGAGTTATGTTTGAGCTTATACGACGACAGGAAGTCATAGCAATGAACAGAACAGAATAGTTCAGTTAGAAGACGTACAACCATCATTTGGTCCAACTGCCTGACCACTTCAGGGCTGAACAAAAGTTAAAGCATGTTATTAAGCGCACTGTCCTAATGCCTCTTATATAGTGACAGACTTGAGGGATCAACCCCCTTTCTAGGAGCCTGTTCCAGTGTTTGGCCACACTCCTGGTAAGGAATTGCTTCCTAATGTCAAGTCTGAACCATCCCTGACACAACCTTGACCTGTTCCCATGTGTCCTCTTACGGGGTACCAGGGTGTTGCGGTTTAACCCCAACCGGCAACTGAGCACCACGCAGCCGCTTGCTCACTTCCCCCCACAGAAGGATGAGGGAGAGAATCAGAAGAGTGAAAGTCAGAAAATTTGGGGTTGAGATGAAGACAGTTTAATAGGTAAGGCAAAAGCCACGCATGGAAGCAGAGCACAACAGGGAAGTCATTCACTACTTCTAATCAGCACTGATTGTGATCTCTCTTTCCTCACTGCTTCAATCCAGGTGCCAAGTCTCACCCAGCGGCTTGTGCCACTGTCCAGCTGAGCGAGTCCCCGTGGTCTGGAGTGTTGTGCAAGGCTGTTGGTGCTGGTGTTGTGCCTGGGGAGTTCTCCAGTGCAGCTCTCAGTGCTCAACCCCAGAGCTGTTGGAGGATTTTCCCCAGCCCTGCCAGGTTCGGGCAGCTGGGGCACCCAGGAGGCACGCTCACAGCAGCAGAGGTGAGCTGCATGGAGAAACCTCTCCCTGGGCAGCTGTGAGGGCTTCCTTCTTGAGGGATCTGGGCATGTCATCTACCCCTAGTCAGGCCAGACAACATTCTCCCTCCATGGCCATGGAGCTGGAGACCTGCTGCCCAATCTGCTTGGACAGCTTGGAGGACACCAGCTATGTGATGCCGTGCCTCCACCAGTTCTGCTACACCTGCATCCTGCAATGGGCTGAGAGCAAGCCCGAGTGTCCCCTCTGCAAGTGGAGGGTGAGCTCCATTGTGCACTCAGTGAGGGGGGATGACGACTTTGAGGAGCACATCATCCCACCACCTGTGGCACCACCAGTCGTTGTCCAGGTGGCAGGAGGAGCTGAAGAACACCCAGCCAGCCAACACCTCCAGCACCCTGCATCACCCCGACCAGCAGGGGCAGGGCCACTGCCCTTGGCTCCAGTGGGTGGCTTCCATGCGTATGTCTGGGCATCCCTCTTCCGTGTCTACCCTACTGTCCTCCAATCCCTTCTGCCCTGGCTGCAGCAGGAGCTGGAGCAGCTCTTGGGCAGTGCCCAGGAAGCGGCAGTGGTGCAGAGCCTCGTCACATCCAGCCTGCGGTATTTTGGGCTGGATGCAGGGGCTCTGATCCAGCTGCTGCAGGGCTCCCTGGGCAGGCACACGAGGAGCTTTGTCCAGCAGCTCATTGACAATGTCGTGAACCGCTGCAGCAGGGAGGCCCGATGTCGCCTGGGCCTGGAGGATGCCCATGCTGCCAGGAGGCAGCAGGACAGCCCCACAGTGGCCCCTGGCCCTGCTACCTCCTGATGGGGGTCTCCTGCCCCCAGCCCAGCACTTCGGGGGGGTTCCAACAGCCCCTTCTCTGCCCCCATTCCCACCCACAGGGAGCAAGAAGAGGTCCAGGAGGAACCCGTGGAGGTGGTGCCAAGGCCCTCCACACACAGCCAGGGCAAAGAGTGCTGCCCTGGGAGGCCCCAGTGAGCCCCAAAGAGGAGGGCCAGCAGATCTCAGAACTCTTCCAAGTCCCCCAGGAAGCCACCCCCTCATCAGTGACGCTGGGAAGGTGCCTCAGGGGATAGCTTAATGGGGTATGGCCACACACCAGCTGCAGCACACACCAGCCCCTTGTGGTCCCAGCCCCCAAATCTATTTAGCATCTAATATTTAATAAAAAATTTAAAGCATCAAAGCTGTCGAAAAAGTCTCTGTGTTACTATCAATGCCTGGTGCATTGCTATCGCAACCTGCGCTCTTTCTCCCCTTTCTCCTGGTGCTATGGCTACTATTTCCTCACCTCTCCCCTGGGCCATATGGACACTGGGGTTGGCCTCTTGTGACAGGGGGTGCAGCAGTACAGCAAGGCAGGAGCCTCCCAGAAGTTCAACCAGGTAGAGTGCAAAGTCCTGCACTTGGGATGAACAATCCCAAGCAACAGCAACCAGCACACTTTGCGGGCTGGCTGGCTGGGAAGCAGCTTGACAAAGAAAGGTTGAGGGGTGGACACCTAGCTGAACATAAGCCCTCCTTCTTGTCTTCCATGTGCCTTAACATGGCCTCCAGGATGAGCCATTCTATCACCTTTCCTGGGACTGCACAGGAAGTTCCACCTGAACATAAGGAAGAACTTTGTTACTGTGAGGGTGATGGAACACTAGAACATGTTGCCCAGAGAAGCCGTGAAGTCTCTTTTGCTCTCAAAAGCCACCAGGACCTGTTAGTGGGCAGCTGACTCTGGCTGGCCCTGCTGGAGCTGGTGGATTGTATTAGATGACCTCTAGAAGAGTTCTAACTAGAAGAAAAGAAGCCAGAGTGCCAGCTATGTACCTGGGTGCACCAGCTCTTTTTACCAAAGCAGAAAGAACCACAGAAGATGCAAACTTCTCTCCTTCTATCTCCACCTAAAATGAAACATGACTCAAGAGCTTGATTAAATTCAGTGGTGGACAATGTCAGCAACCATGGGGCCTGACCCTCTGCTCTTGCAGAGCCACTTTCCCTTCAGCAAGGTGCCATGGATCCCAGCTCTGCAAGGCCACAGGGCCAGGACATCATCTGAGCACCACAGAAACAGGTCTCCTGCTTTTGCAGGAACTCTTCCCCGTCATTTGAGTACTATGGAGCCTGTCTCTCTGGTCTTGAAGGCTGCTTTTGTTCTCCAGCAATGCAGGAGTGAAGATTTGCTAAGGAACTATGTGTGGGAAAGCTTGAACATCTTGAGTTTAGAACTGCATGTAGAAAGGAAAAATAAGGTTTCCTTAAAAGCTCACAGACTTTGAGGAGAGGTAGAAAACTGATATACGAACCGTCTGGATCAGAAGAGTAACAACCAGCGTCAGAAAGATTAGGAAGGCAAAAGTAATTTTGAAAAGCCTAACAAAATGGAAGATAACTGTTCCTAAAGGAACTTGATTCATTATAATACTAAAAAGCACAGCCCCTGAGATAAGAGACCCTGGCCTGTAGAGATTCTTACTCATGGATCAGGCCAAGTAAAATACATACACACTGTGTCTTTAAACTGAGACGAGAGCATGACTATAGGTACAGACTTACATACACAGAAACCCTGTATCGTCACCGTTTGAAAGGCACAAAAGTGGACAGCTGGCAGGCTGAGGGTGTGCTGGCTTTGTGGAATTACCACCTAGCACCCACTTCTGCGCAGACATGAAATAAACAAGTATCTCCACTCTGTGTGTTACTGTCTGTTAACACACTCTGTGTTAACACGCTCTGTGTATTAACTGGTGAAGAACCCTGGGTTTGGGACACTTGTGCTGTGACTTGAGCATCACTGAAACTGCATGACTGGTCCTGTTGGATCCTCTTATTTGACAGCCAAGGGACTCAGGCCTCTGCTCTTGTCAGGCCTCTTTTTCCCAGTTGAAGCCCCATGGTGCCTGGTGCTCTGCTCTCACAGGGGCCCTTTCCCTGGTGAAAGTAACATGAAGCCTGACACTCTGCTCCTACAGGTCCTCTTTGCCATGATGCGAGTGTTATGGGCCCTTGGAGCATCAGGAGGCCTTGCCCGCTGCTCATGCAGCATCTCTCTGCCATAACTCTCACTCAAGTGCCATGGGACTTAGTCCCCTGCCCTTGCATGGTCTCTTTCCATGGAATGAAGTGTCATGGCACCCAGGCCCCAGGTCTTGCAGGGGGCTTTGTTCCCATGTCAGTGCCATGGATCCTCTCACTGCAAGTTTGCAAGATCTGTTTTCCTTGACTGGAGTGCCATGATGCCTGACTCTTTCCTGTGCAGGTCCCCTAAGCCCTGACTCATGTCCCATGGGGCCCTGCCCAAAGGTCTTTGAGGGCCTCCTTCCCCCCATTTGAGTGCCATGGGGGCTGCCCTATGGACTTGCTGAATCCCCCTCTCCTGACTCCAAAACTGCAGGGCGTCCAGGGGCCATGTGGCCTTACATCTGAACCCTCATTCAGGTGCCAGGGAGGCCCTGGAGCATCCCGTGGAATGCCATGGGGCCTGGCTCACTGCTCATGCAGAGCCTCTTTGCCCCTACTCGGCCATGATGGCTGCACAGGGCTCCTGTGCCATGAGCAGGCTGCCATGGGATCTAGCCCAGTGCTCCTGCAGGCTGCCTTTGCCATGGAGACGAGCCCTCTGGCCCTGCTGGCCTCCTGCATGCGGCCTAGCCCTCTACTCAGGCAGCGTCTGTTTGCCCTGCTCTGGCTGCTATGGGGCCTTGCAAGGCAGTCAAAGAGAGAGTCAAAGAGACAAAGAGGCCCTGAGCAACCCAGGCCAGACCCATGGCACTCAAGCTCAGAGCAAAGAGGCCCTGCACAAGCCCAGCAAGATGACTGTGCTGTTGCTTTCACACACAGGCTTGCTTTCTGCTCCTCCAGCTCCAACCTTGCAACTGCCATTGCTTCTCTCCTGTTTTTCTGGCATGTCTCCTGTCTGGGACAGAGAGCCAAGATGAAGCCTGATGGGTGCTGAGCAGAAGGGGTCACCTCTGCCTCCCCTGGGTAGGGGAGAATGATGGGAGAAATCCCTGAGAACAAGTCAAATGTTGCCTTTGACCTCTCATGGGAGGTCATAGCAATGAACAGAACAGAATAGTTCAGTTAGAAGACGTACAACCATCATTTGGTCCAACTGCCTGACCACTTCAGGGCTGAACAAAAGTTAAAGCATGTTATTAAGCGCACTGTCCTAATGCCTCTTATATAGTGACAGACTTGAGGGATCAACCCCCTTTTCTAGGAGCCTGTTTCAGTGTTTGGCCACACTCCTGGTAAGGAATTGCTTCCTAATGTCAAGTCTGAACCATCCCTGACACAACCTTGACCTGTTCCCATGTGTCCTCTTACGGGGTACCAGGGTGTTGCGGTTTAACCCCAACTGGCAACTGAGCACCACGCAGCCGCTTGCTCACTTCCCCCCACAGAAGGATGGGGGAGAGAATCAGAAGAGTGAAAGTCAGAAAATTTGGGGTTGAGATGAAGACAGTTTAATAGGTAAGGCAAAAGCCACGCATGGAAGCAGAGCACAACAGGGAAGTCATTCACTACTTCTAATCAGCACTGATTGTGATCTCTCTTTCCTCACTGCTTCAATCCAGGTGCCAAGTCTCACCCAGCGGCTTGTGCCCACTGTCCAGCTGAGCGAGTCCCCGTGGTCTGGAGTGTTGTGCAAGGCTGTTGGTGCTGGTGTTGTGCCTGGGGCGTCCTCAAGTGCAGCTTTCAGTGCTCAACCCCAGAGCTGTTGGAGGATTTTCCCCAGCCCTGCCAGGTTCGGGCAGCTGGGGCACCCAGGAGGCACGCTCACAGCAGCAGAGGTGAGCTGCATGGAGAAACCTCTCCCTGGGCAGCTGTGAGGGCTTCCTTCTTGAGGGATCTGGGCATGTCATCCAGCCCTTGCCAGCCCAGACAACAGTTGTTCTCTCTCTTCCTTTCCTAGCATGACACCCACTGCTGCAGTGGCTGTGAGAACAAGTGGCTTGTCATCCCATGCTCCCTCCAGACCACCACAGCCTGTGGAGAGCATGACCACGGAGCCGGAGACCTGCTGCCAATATGCTTGGACAGCTGGGAGAATGCCAGCTATGTGATGCTGTGCCTCCACCAGTTCTGCTACACCTACATCCTGCAGTGGGCTGAGAGCAATCGTATTGTGCATCACTTGTGCCTATTATTTGGGTCTTTTTACCCTTCCTCTTTTAGTTTTTTAGGCTCTTCCCTTGTTATTTCCATTATTATTATTATTATTATTATTATTACTATTATTATTATTATTATTATTGGTGGTAGCAGAAGTAGTTTTGTATTACACCTTATTTACTGGACTGTTCTTATCTCAATCTGTGGTATTTACATTCTTTCGATTCTCCTCTCCATTCCTCCGGGTGCATGTGATGGGAAGAAGTAGAGGAGTGAGCGAGTGGCTACGTTGTTCTTAGTTACCAGCTGTGCTTAAACCACAACAGAAGGACAACCCCAGGCAGTAGCACATGCTGCGGGCTGCCCAGCTGGAAAGCAGCTTAACAGAGAAAGGTCAAGGGGTGGACACCCAGCTCAACATGAGTCTGCAATCTTTCGTTGCCACAGATAAGGATAAGGCTTCTCTGGGAGGAGTGTTGCCATCAGGTCAACGGAGGGGATCCTTCCCCTCTCCTCAGGACTGGTGAGCTTTCAGCTGAGATGCTAGACCTATCTCTGTGCTCCACAGTACAAGCGAGATATGGACACACTGGAGAGAGTCCAACAAAGGGCCTCTAAGCTGATGAAGGGACGTTGGTGCCATTCAGTGGTGACCAGTGAGAGGATCAGAGGCAGTGGGCACTATGCTGAGATATCAGCCATCGTCCCAATTTTTTATCATCAGCAAACTTGCTGAGGAGGCACCTGATCCCTGCAAGTCACTGATGAGTAAGTTAAATCATACTAGACCCAGTATTGACCCTTGGGTGATGCCACTAGTCACAGGTCTCCAACTAGGCTCTATACCACTGACCACAACATTCTGAGCTCTGCCAGTCAGCCAGTTCCCAATCCACCTCATCATCTACTCATCCCACTCACACTTTACTGACCTTGCCTATGAAGCTGTCTTGAGAGACAAGCGTAGAAAGCCTTGCTGAAATCTAGGAAGATAACATTTACTGCTTTGCCTTCACCTGTCCAGCCAGTTGTCCCATCACAGAAGGCAATCAGGTTGGTTAAGCATGATTTCCCTTTGATGAATACATGCTAACTATTTCTGATCACCTTCTTGTCTTCCACGTGCTTAGAGATGGCCTTCAGGACGATCTGTTCCACCACCTTTCCAGGGACTGATGTAAGGGTGGCTGTCCTGTAGTTCCCAGGGTTCTTCTTGGCCTTTTGGAAGATTTGCCTAGCATTTGCTTTCTCCCAGTTGTCAGGCACCTGTCATGATTGCAGTGGCCTTTCAAAGATGATCAAGAGTGGCCTAGCAATGATGCCCACCAGCTCCCTCAGCACTCATGGTGCATCCCACCAAGTTTGTCCAAATGATCTCCAACCCAATCCTTCTCATGGATTAGAGATTCCTGAGGGCTGGCCTTAGCAATGAAGACTAAAAAATAAGACAGCACTCAACATCCACTTCCCTCCCCTCATCAATCCAGGCACTTATCCCATTGTAGAAGGCAATCAGGTCAGTTAAACATAATTTCTCTTTGTTGGGAATGTTTGCCATCTATGAATTTTGGAAAATAAAAATCAAAGAACAATAAAAATAAAATTCATAGTATGTTTAGTAACAGTAAAAAGTGATACCTCTGTAACTAAATGGAAGAATGGAATCCAAATAACCTCACCAGATTCACTACATTAACTTTCCAAAAAAGTTAATCGCTCTGATAGGCATCTCCAAAACCTGTAGAAACAGCTCAGGAGCAGTCTGAAAGGTATAATGACCCAATTTATGCATGTTTAAAGCATCCACAGAGATAACAACTCTTTTGTTTCTCGGTGCATCTAGGAGATAAACGAAAAAGGAATTAATTGGGAGACATATCATTGCTTATAGTTTCCGTTTATTAAATCAAATTTAGAGTTTTGGAGTAACCCTTTGAATTTTTGTCTCAAAACTGTTTATTTGCAACAAAGAACAAAAACTTTATTACTGTTAATTGTAATTTTGTTTATTGTTTGTTGTTGTTTAACTTCATAGGACCTCCGACGTTTCCACTATGCAGCAGAGTGTAGTTTTAGATCAGAGGAATGCCAACCCACAGATCTTGTTATGATACAGACATCTAGGTGATGGCTTTATTGACACCCTTGTGCTGTGAAACTTAAGAGCAAAACTTATCAGGTCAATAGAAAAAAACCAGGAAAAAATGGCATGAAAGCAAGGTGCTTCTGAAAGAAAGAGTAAATTAAGTAGAAATAGGAGACAAAAATAAGGTTTTCATGGCATTTCATCTAGAAGCTGAAAGAGCTGGAAAGTACTTAAATCAGACAAGTAACTTATAGCCATCACTCTTAGTCATAGATAGCCATCGCTTCTCAATACTTGTTACATTCTCTATTTTAAAGTCTTAGTAAATCATGGCAAGACATTTTACTACCCCAGGCATCATAACTGTTTTCTATAATCTAGTAACGCCAAACAAACCATACTTCAAAAAGAGTTTCAGCCTTCAGAAGAGTCTACAAAGGATAATTCCTGGAAGGAAAAATTAAAATCACTCAAATAAATGTGTACTTTCTCCACTGATATGGTTCAGTATTTTGCCATCAGGTTTGGCAGAGGAAGAATAATATATGAAGGAAGACGATTTGACAAATTTGGGAACCAGAGCTGACCAATGAAAGATTTTGATTAGTTACATAAAGAAAGTAAACTCCTGTATACTTCTTATTCTTTCTACCTATGTTCCTTGGGTTTGCCAAAATGTCACTTATCTGTCATTTATTTTACACCAGCACATTTTTATAGGTAGACATTTGCTGTTTGGATTATGGAATGAATATGCCTTGTTAAGAAAAGGACATCTCCATTGCAGACAAAAATGTTGACATTAAAAGTCAATTTACAGCTCAGCAGAAGAGTCTGTAGTTATCCAATTGTACTGGCAGGGTCTAAGACTAGATGTGAATTAAATATGGATAGTGTTTATTTCTATTACTGTTAGTAAGTTGGCTGACAGGCAATATACTACAAATATAATCCTAGAACCAGTTTTTAATGTCAGACTATATGGGTATGATTTAACATCACATAATAAATCGTACTGGTAATAACTGTTTATTTTTTCTTCATATAACAAGTTCTATTAAAATAGATTTGAAGTATGAAGTACTTCAATTTTGTGCTTAGCAGTAAACCTCAAAGAACTACATCTGTTAAATTATAGAGCTGAAATTTTGTTTGCTGTGTTAATGTTTAATAGTAACTTGACCATGAAGCTAATTTTCAAAGTCACCATACTTCATAATATGTCATTAGAATCACTGAACTGTAAACTATAAAATAATTTAGGCCAGAAGGGACCTCCAGAGATCTTGTATTTCAACCTCCTGCTCAAAGCAGGGCTAATCAAATTAGATTTTTTGTCCAGTAGAGCACTTGCCTCTACTCCTTCAGTACAGTGTTGACACCTTCAAGGATGGAGGCTCAACAGACCGAATGCAAACTATTCTAGTATTTGCTCACCCACATGGTAAAAAAGCCAAACCAAAACCAAACCAAGCAAACAAAATCCCCCCAAACAAACAAACAAAGAACCAAAACCAAAACCAAAACCCAAAACCAACAAAAAAACCAAACCACCAAACCAAAAACTTTGTGTGTCCTGAGTCTTTTCTTCTCCAGGCTAGACAATAAACCCTGTTCTCTCAGCATTTGTTATTATGCCAAGTGTTCCGACCCTCTGACTGTCTTGGTGGCCTTCTACCAAACCTGACTCTAGTATGAGACAATCTACAGCAGAAAGTATTTCAAAATGTTGTCATTCTAATAAATAAATATTCTTTAATATCACTTATATCACTTAAGAATATCACTTAAGTGATATCCTTTAAATATCACTTAACAGATAAGCAGCCCTGGAATGAACATCAGATGCAACCTTCTGTCCCAAGAAGAAGTCTGGCCACTAGAAACTAGGCTACTGGACTACAGGGATTGAAGAAGGCTCACTGCTCTGCACGTATTCCTGGGAAGCCTCAGCACAAGGAAAGCACAGCTGACACCCAGCTCCCCTGAGCTCCAAGTCACTTCCTTTCAGCAGAATAAATATATCAGTGCAGGATTCACTGGTGCCTCTTAAAGGTATCCTCAAAAGCTGCACCACCACAATGGTTTGTTTTTTTACCTATTTCTCTAATATTATCATTGCTGAGACTAGTCCTGTAAGGCTCTGCCAGCATGATATGTGAGGTGAAGACTAGGCTGGGACTCGTGAGTGTGGGTGTGGAAGAGAAGATGAACACCAACACACATCATCAGACCTTTTAACAGATACAAGATAGTTTGAGCAGGGCTTTGAAGCAAAATAAAGCAATATTTCCTCTAGAAAATATACATCCTAGAGGGGCATAAGGATCCAGAAAAACAAAATGTATTTTACTGATGGGTAGAATTACCATTGTTACATTATGGCAAGCTGTCTAGCAATAGAAGGATATGCAAGTATAGAATGAATTAAGGATAATTATAAAGTGATTGCACAGCAGGTGGAAAAAACGCATGATGAGCACAGCAGTATCCTGATATGCTACTGCTCTGCATTTTGATTAACCACTCAACACCTAAAATCTGAAGTTGCAAATGTTGATATAACTATGCCTTTAGAAATTAATAGCTGTAGAGGTGAAAATGAATATACAACATGCAGCAAATAAAGAACTAGGCTGTGAGGCTTAAAAACTAACATAGGACATCTAATGACTATAGGTATCCAAGACATGGTATCTCAGTAAGAAAATAATATTCATCTTGTTACTTCTGCATTCAAAACCATTGCTTTGACCTCCCACAGTTCTGCTCTACTGTGTCGCTGGGTTTCTTTACTTTGACATCAGAGTTTTCCTCAAACAGTTGTCTCAGAAAAATATTAAAATCTTCACAATAGTATTGAGTTTCCACCAACCGACCATCAGAAGCAGAAAGCAAAAGTCAGGCAGATAATGCAATTTTGAATGCTCCAAGGAGAAGTAAATATTGTTTAAAAAGTATTTTGTACAGTATTTTTATGCAGAGTACCACTTGACAAAGGTCCACCTGTCGTGAATGAGGTGAACTGCTTTCTGTTAACTACAAGGCAAGTATATCAAGCCAATCATCAAAGCCCGGAGCTAATTAAGGCAAAAGAAAAATAGTTCTCCTTAATATTAACAGTAAAATTGTACAAGTTGACATACAGATTTGCTCAACTAGACACACTTGTTTTCCCTGCTTGTCAGTAGTTATCTGTGCTATTATAATATCTCTGTGTAATTTAGGAAGATTACTAAGACCAAATCCAGCCAGTACATCTTTGGAAATTCAGAAATACAACCTAAGGTTATTTTCTTACAGCTTTCCTAAGGTTACTGAAGTTTCAACAGACAGTCAGCAAGAAATGTTTGCTTAGTTCATGACTGAAAAATGAAACTGACATCTTGGACATCTGAGCACCTTTTTTTTTCTATTTTTTTGGTGCTCATATACTTGATTTTACCAATCCTTCCCTAAAAGGGCTTGTACATACTTACATCTCCATAGCTGTGGCCTAAAGGAAGCATGCACTCCTGATTTTGCACAATATTGCTGACCATTAGCGGCATTAACCACAGTCTCAGGTTTGGCATTGTCCAGTCC